>NW_027361716.1:1870000-3227500 GCF_039654945.1 Dendrobates tinctorius
TTTAATGGGAAGCTGTCGTATTGAAAACGTAACCCCAACAAAATGGTGGCGAGCGGAGCAGAAGGATATGTAGGTTGGTGGGAAAAGGTTCGGTAGAACTTGTATTTTATTCATCTAATTATCCACTTAGTCTAAGTAGGTGGTCCGTTTCAATGATTGACAGTTATCTCTGTATGCACACTTACACAAGGAGAACTGTCAATCACTGATTAGGACCACCCACCTAAAAAAAGGAGGAGCTTAAAGGAATAAAGTACAAATTACACTGAACCTTTTCCCACAAACCTAAATATCAATCTGTTCAGCTCATCCTGATTTATATCATGATTACATTTTTAATATGAAAGACATTCCCAAAATTCCAACACCTGCTGTTCAGTGTCGAATTGCCGAGACCCCCCCCCCGCTTCTCATGAGAACAGGGGTGTTACCAGTTTGAATGGAGTCATGCATGAGTGGGCAATACAGTCTATGGGATAGACAGAGACAGCTGAGTACTATAATTTACTATATCCCCATTTTTGTAATGTGGGGGAGAGGGTTTAGGGTCCTAAACTATGGTCATCCCAAAAATTAGACACTTTTCACCTATTATGCTGAAAGATGATAAGTTTTGCTTCCGAGAGCACCGCTTCAGTATTTATAGCTGCAAGTTTTGGATCATGTTTCAGGAATGATTGTAAGGTTGTCTTGTTAATGCACGGCTCATTCATGTTGTCAATGTATTAATTATTTATGTGTTCTCAATGTGTTTACATAATTTGGGCGCTGCAGACACTGTGTTTCGGGTAACTTCCCCAGACGCTTCTCACCCAGCCAAACCAGATCTCACACTTTGCACTGATGAGGGGCAGCACCCCAGAACACAGTGTCTGCAAATTGAGATTTTGGCTTGGCTTTTATCCTTAGTCATGTGACAAGGCTCGCTAAAGGGTCGACATTGACTTTTTAGGATTGCTACTTTCAATAGGTGGCACTAGAGTTCTAGGCCTCTTCCTCTCTGATGAGACAATTTGCATATTTCCCACAGGAACATTGTGGCTTTAAATCTCCTCATCTCGGCTTGCTTAGCATGTCAATCTCCGCAAGGAGAAATGTTACTTCTTGAATCCCGGTCAGACGCCTCTCACACACCCAAATCAGATCTCACACTTTGCACTGATGAGGGGCAGCACCCCGAAACACGTGTCTGCAAATTGAGATTCTGGTTTGGCTTTTAGCCTTAGCCATGTGACAAGGCTCGTTAAAGGGTGGACATGAATTTTAGGATTTTTACTTCCAATAGGCGGTTACTAGAGTTCTAGTCCTCTTCCTCTCTGATGAGACAATTTGCATATTTCCCAGAGGAACATTGTGGCTTTAAGTCTCCTCATCTCGGCTTGCTTAGCATGTCATTCTCCGCAAGGAGAAATGTTACTTCTTGAATCCCGGTCAGACGCCTTTCATACAGCCAAACATGATCTCACACTTTGCACTGATGAGGGGCAGCACCCCGAAACACGTGTCTGCACATTGAGATTTTCGTTTTGGCTTTTATCCTAAGTCATGTGGCACGGCTCGTTATAAGGTCGATATTGACTTTTAGGATTGCTACTTCCTATAGGTGGCGCTAGAGTGCTAGTCCTCTTTCTCTCTGAAGAGACAATTTCCAATATTTCGTACAAACCAATGCAGTCCTCCCTATCTGAGGTGAGTGTTTATACGTGCAAAGAGCTTCATCCTTGGAGATTTGTCTTTCTTCCTCTTTCGTAAAGGAAAAGTCAAAATGATGGTTCAGGTTTGACGCAATATTTCCTATCAAGCAGTGGAATCTGTTTTTGAAAAAGTGAAAAAAATAAAGTGCAATTAATTGATTCTCAATATTAAAATGATGCTCCTAACCATAACTTTGTTATTCTTTGATAGGATAACCCGCATCAGGTGCTGACAACTATTATCGCCGCGCTCCCTGTTGTTTCGTAAAGCAGATAAAGCCATAATTACCAAATGTTTGCCGCTATCCTGTGACTTCTGATTTACTAATATATGGTCAATTTTATATTAGTAATGCTTGGCGATATTTAATTTTCAGAAATCTAACATAAAAAAACTCAACGCCAATAAAATAAGTGAGTAAAACGTTGAATGAAAGCCGTCAGAGTATTGTGCGGAGTTGAGTGGTGTTCGCTGAAATGCAGAGACCAGACTAAACCTTCTGCTGCAGATATAGGACGGAATGCTTCCAATTGTTATGTACTTTGCTTGACGCGTCAATCGCAGCTTTGCTTTCAAGTCTGAGCTTCATAAATGATGGAGGACTATGAAAGAGTCTAAAAACCTTAAGGATTACAGCCTAAAACACAACTTCGAGGAAACCTAGAAACTTTCGTAATGAGCCGATGATCCATCAAGTCTGGTCATTATCTGACCTGGATAAACATTTGTGAAGATAGTGATAAAAGGGCAATGGTAGGGTCTCATTTTTTTTTAACAAGGATGGAAACTCTTCAACCTTGAGCAAACCTCTCCTCACGTAATTGCATTTTACAGAAAGGCATCCAGAAACAAAATTGTTGGTCTGAAATTAGGAAAAATGTCTCCTTTACCCAGGAAGAGGGCCTCCTTCGCCTTTAAGCCGTTCCTCTTCTAACTGAGCTCCATCCAAGCTGAGCTCCTATGTCCGTAGATGAGGATAATACTGTATTTTTTTTTTAATCTCATATAAACTTTTTACTTAATAGAACAAGCATCAGATTGGGGGTGGGAACCCATACATTTAAATGTAGCCTTCAGCCATGTTTGAGCCTACGAAGGAGGCACTGCCAAAAGATTTACATTTATGGATATTGGCTACTGTGCGATGTAATGTTAATGCCTGGGGCTGACAGAGCCTCTTTCCTTTTCTTGAACTGAGATGCATATTATTAATCTATTCTGTGTACGGTCAACCTTTCTATTTCCCAAAAGGCCTCGAAACTGAGCTACAGCTGCCCTGCGAGATCACGACACAGAAAAAAACAAGCTCAGTCCAGAGAAACATGTTTTGTCAGTTACTCCTATGCCCAAGGTAATATGTTAATGGGTTCGAAATGACAAGGAAGGACAGTGAGATTGCAGGTAAGGTCAAGAGCACTTGTACAGTAAAAAATAGACCTAGCTAAAGACCTAGAGAAAGCACCGATCGTTGGCTAGCTGTCGTGTCGCCGCTCCCCATACCAGTGTTACATGTGGATATGCCTTCAGTGGACATCAAACCATGACAATGACATTGCTTCAAGTTGACAAATGACTGTGTGAAGCTTGTCATGTTGAACTTTCTCTAATTGTTAAAATGCTAAAGGCAAAAAATGAACAGATCAATCAAAACTGACAGATGATAGGGGTAGGACTACATGGCCAGTAGGTGAGAAGAAAATTGGACTTTTGGGGACTTTGCTACAGGATAAATGAAAGAAAACCAATACTTGTTCTTAAATTAATACAGCTACAATATATCTGTACAAGACGTAATAATATAAATATGTAGAAACAAGCACATTAAGATGATTGGAACTAGTGGGTAGGACTACATGGTCTGACACCTAGAACTGAAGAAGTTAAAGGTTAAAAGGTTTGAATGTTACCATGAATACCAAACCTTCATACGTTTCTGGTATAACAAACCTTGAATAACCTGTAAACTGTATGCTAACCATATATATGGTGGTCCCAGGTAGTATATGGCACCATTGTGACTGCTTTGGAGTTCTCGGAGAGTTGGGGCACAGCCATGGTTGTCTCTTTGTTGTTGGGCTCTGTTGAGCTAATGCACAGCTTTTTAAGTTATTTCCTATCCATTGTATAAGTGATAACTTGCTGATTACTAGATATGCCAACACCGGGTGGTAAGTTGGCACAACGGTCATGAAAATTGGAGAAAGGAAAATCAGGGGATACAGACATCGGGTTTTTGTATTCTAGATGGCTAATTTAGGTCTTTGCTATATGCTACTTCTATTCCATAAGCTGGTCTAATGGGCTAATATTTATTAAAGGGGATTGCCATTGCTTTTTATTGATGGTTCATCCTTAGGATAGGCCATCGATATCTGATCGATGGTGGTGAGACACCCAGCACCCCTGCCGTTCAGCTGTTCCAGTGCAGATGGCGGACAGAAGTTTTTGTATGTTGTATAGCGGCTGTCGCCGGGTACTGAAGATCCACCCCTACTGAAATGAATATGGGTGGATCCGCAGTACTCGGCCACGGCCACTATAAATTTGATGGGGTTGTTGTGTTCTAATAGCATGCAAGAAATTAGGGGCAGCTGCCGGTAACAGCTGATGGAAGTGGCTGCCGGGTGTCTCACCTCCACCAGTCAGATATTGTGGCTAAACCCTTTAAAGCTGGCATATGTTCCTCGAGTCTCTCAGGTTACTTTCCAGTTTGAAAAGCCGCAAGAAATGTCTGATCGTTTAATGCAAATTTTCCTCAAATTTTCATTTTCTTTTTTTTTAACTATTTTGCATCAAAAACTAGTATAAAATGCTTAGCAAATGTGGGCCATGAAGTTTTAGTAATAATTACTGTCTGGAGGTGGCTGTATGTAATGTTTTACATTACCTGCCTTAGAAGTTATCGTTGAGCGGGCATGCTATATTTTTTCCATGGCAAACAACGTCGAGTTGAACGATCTGATATAAGAGCTGGAGATCCAGTCTAGAGGGAGACAACATTGGTGCTGAACATACAGCGGTATTGTAAAGGAACAGATAGCGCCACAAAAATGAGGAAGTCATTTCACTTTGCTAGCTTGGAACACTTCACATAAACCATTACCATATGTCTACATTCCTTGGAAACTTAGTCGATGCTAAGAATGTTGCTTTCCTTTATTTTTTTAACTCTGCACAACTTTATGTCTTTATTCTTGGGTTTTCCCATATCTCTCGCACATGGCTTTGGCCAAAATGACAGCCTCTCTGGCATTGTTTATTGGGAGCTGAAAAACGACCTGTTCCAACATCAAGTAAGAATTCAGACCATGGCAGCAGAGAGACGTGGAATGTACTGCCTGGCAGAGGAGCACGGTCTAGTTGTCTGACATTATTCAAGATGACACTTTTTTAAAAAAATAATTACACAAATGTAAGGAAGTTTGGGCAAACATGCTTTGGTTTTCTTGAGTGTGAGGAAAGTTGGATGTTTTAATCTATTAAAGGAATTATTTTATTCCATCAAGTTCCGATTTAGCAGGACTGAATGAGCCGTTCAATTGTGTCTTTTAGGCACTATAATAAGTTAGGCTTTGTGCAATTTTTCACAATTTTATGTATAGCCAAAGCCAAGACGGAATCCAAAAGTCAAGGCTAGTGATGAGCGAGTATGCTCATTGCTCGGGTTTGCCCGAGCATGCTTGGGTGGTCTCCGAGTATTTCGAAGTGCTCCGAGATTTCGTTTTTGGAGCCGCAGCTGCATGATTTGCGGCTACTTGACAGCCTGAATACATGTGGGGATTGCCTGTTTGTTAGGGATTTCCCACATATATTCAAGCTGTCAAGTAGCCACAGATCATGCAGCTGCGGGCAACAGAAAGTAATTCTCCGAGCACTTCCAAATACTCGGAGATCACCCAAGCAACGAGCATATGCGCTCATCACTAGTCAAGGCGCATTACAAGTCTTTCTTCTAGACCCGAGTTCAGGACCCTTACTAATTTTCTTAAAAAAAATTAAGTGTGTAAAAATTGCACTGTGTGACCAGAGCACTTATATAGGGTTACTTCCTCCAGTCTTTAGCCAGGAGTGAGGACTGAGAGCACAACTTGGTAATGTTGGGATCCTAAAAGTCAGACCCCTCCTTTGTGAAGAAGGAGACATGGTGTTGGGCATAGTCTGCAATATATTAATCAATACTATGTCATTCTTGTCTTTCCCTACAACTCTAATCCTTCTGCTTTCTAATACTGCTCCCTACAATTCTGTGTTTCAGATATATTTCCCCTATATGTCCTATCCTGGCTCTGAGCCCTGGCTTTATTGTCTGTAGCAACCAATCACAAAACAGCTTGCATTTTACCAGAGCTGTTTATAAAATGAAAGCTGAGCGCTGATTGGTGGTAATGAGCAACAGAGACAGCTTATATATTAGATGGTTTAGACAAATATGCACAAACACATTCATGTTTTTTGATGAGAAAAGCTATTGGATTGGTGAGGGTTACTCCACTTTGTTGGTCATAGCCAAGGTACAGTCAGAGCGGAGAATAGCTGCTACGCCATTGACAGCAGCAGGTACGAAGCGTCCATGTCCACCCTGTGCAGGGAGGAAAGCGCAACGATACTTGTGCCACTTAAAGAAAACTAAGAGAAGCGTACCCACCGTAGAAAAACAGCAGGTGCCTACTGAGCATGTGCGACCTGTCATGAAAACAAATACAGGATGTATCCGGTGGCAACCGGGTGTTGATATCCGGTGCAGCGAGCGCTTCGGGAAATTGGTCCCATTTGATAACTTTGTTTATTTCAGGATTTTAAGCCAATGAGCTGCGATTGATATCGTGGAGATAACCCTTTAATATCCAATAAAATTCTGGGATGACCCTTTAACGTTGGGATCGAAAAAATGTGAGGTTTAAAGCTCTAAACACGTGCTGAACGTGATGATACAGCTATAATTAACCATTGCTTTAAAAAATTAAAAAATTAGGCAAAAATTGGTATGATCGTTAATGAGATACAAAGTTAATCTACGGCGAGTCAGTAGCAAATTCTGCAAAATGACTGTGTGTGCCATAAGCAATCTGGGTCAAGCCCATGCTAGATTAGGCTATATAAGGAAGCCAAACGCAATAGGAATATACAGTATATGTGCATATATATGTATACACACACATATAGTTTTTAATTTCATTACATAGGCTGAGCTAGTATATGGTTAGATTGCCAAATATTTATATATATATATATATATATATATCTATTTGGCTTTTTTTAATTTAATTTACTTATTTTTTCCCTCTCGTTTTATTTATGATTTTTCCACCTTTTATCAATCCTTTTTTTCCGCTGCGCTTTCTTCCCAACCACAGAATTTTCTCCATAAAATATAATAGAGGAGGAGGTGCTGGGTAATGGGGCATAACCACATTGAAACACAATTGCTAAATTACGGTGCAATCACACAGAGCGCCTAGGGCAGCGGCAACAGTAAATACAGCTCCGTCGGCAGCGATTAGGATTGTCAGGCTGCAGGTTCTCGGCAGGAATACGGAAAATTAATCATCGCTTCACGTCTTAAAGGAAAAAAATCATCTAAAATGCGTTTTTTGTTTGTTTGTATCAAATTCCATTTGATTAAATTAATGAAACGTTAGGTTTAAAAAAAAAAAAAAAAATCTAATATATTTAATTCTGAATTTTAAACTATTATTATATTATCAATAAGATTAGAGAAGAAAATTGTTCAATTTGGGCGTAGTTTGTCAATTATTGTCCGTAAAGTACGGTAATAACCCTAACCGGTTCTTCTTAGCAGATTACAGGTTCGTACACCCACATTTCTGTCTTAATGATCTCCACCAAGATGAGCTAGTTAGGTATGATCTATAGCGTCTCCCGGTGTCACCGTGCCCACACACCTTCTGTAATTCGCCAGCGATCATACACCTTTCAAGCGAGTTGGGCCGCTTAATTATCTATTGTGCCAGATGGGAGTCCTCTCGGCCAATCAGAAAGTGTACATTTCACAGAGAATATTTGATTCAAGATATTTATATGTGTGGTTGTATTCCGACTTTTTTTTTGTTTTTTTTTTGCATCTTTTTATAGCCTATTTTTTTGATTATGCATTTAGAAAGGAAATATTTAACCATTCAGGATGCTAAAGAGCCTCGCTGCAATGCGAAAGGTGTTATAGATTTTTATTGTGTAAAGAATTCTAATTGGAAGTGAATTTTCCCTGCCGGTCTTTATAAAAAAAATATAAATAGTCACTATTATATTTTCTTGATATATGTATTATTCATACTTACTATATACATACATATATATATTTAGATATATATATATATACTGTATGTATATATATGCATACATACATATATGTATATATTATGGATATGAATTATGTATAATATATATATTTATTTACTGCAAAATAAAAATACTTCTAAAATATGTATTTTTTTTGTTTTTGTCTCTATTATCTCCTGGATTTAGCTGATGTGTACTGTAGTAGTTATCTCTGCACACTGCACTGACTCCATTTTTGACTCCTTATATATTGTCTCGCTCGTTAGCTGATTTTAGTAGTATATTAATCAATATAATCTTTCCATACACCTCCTGCCATATACACCTCTTTGCATGTTGCGGTGGCACCTGTTGGTTTCTCACCGTTTTTACCTTTTTAACAATTCGATGAATTCTTTTCAATCAAGTCTCACTTTTGATCCTATTTTGGTTCCTTGCATATTTTTTTCTATAGTCTTCTAATGATCACTGTATTGAACCGCCAGCATATGTTCCCTGTATATTGTTTGGCACAATCTATCTCTTGGGACTACCTGAAGTCATCAATTTTCATTTGCGCGCCATGATTGGTTGCTCCTTTTGTCTCTAGCATGAAATCCCAGTAGACTACACTGGGGGGGATTATTGAGTGGGTGGTGGTTAGTGATGGGCGAGTAGCATCGTTGCTCGGGTCTCCCCGAGCATGCACGGGTGATCTCGGAGTATTTTGCCGTGCTCGGAGATTTAGTTTTCGTCGTCTCAGCTGCATGATTTGCGACTTGCAGACAGGCTGAATACATGCAGGAATTCCCTAACAAACAGGCATTCCTCACATGTATTCAACCTGTCAAGCAGTTGCCGATCATGCAGCTGAGATGGCGAAAACTAAATCTCCGAGCACGCCAAGATACTCGGAGACCACCCGAGCAACGAGTATACTCGCTCATCACTAGTAGTGGTCACATACACATAAATATCTATTACATGGCTTCCGCTTTTCGACATGTGAAGCCTTTGCCCTTTTTTTTGAGTTTTGGAATATAACGAGCCGATGACTAATGTACGGATTGTTTACACCAACAGGAAGTTCTTCAGCGTCTTTGCACGCTTGCACAGGGAACCTCAAAATTAAAAAAAAAAATGCAGAACGATATTAAACCTTAGCAACGTTTCCTAGATATAACTGACTTCCTTTAGTTTTAATAAAAGATTTGATATTAATTGATAATCATGGCCAGGTAAGAAGAAAATCACGTTAACTTAAGTGGCCAATTAAAGTTCATGTTTCCTGGTGCCCAATGACAAGAACGCCATTGTGTTTAGGATTAATAACAAAAATAATAATAATACTATAGTTATTATAGACTTTAAAATATGTTAGTAGTTTTGAAAGTTTATTAAGTGTAAATGATAACAAAGTATACCAAAACATTAAAGGAAGTCATTTTTATGACTAATATTTTACAAAATCCCATCGGACCTTACCAGCACTGCAGCAAGTTGCAATGGTTGCCAAAACCTTAAATGGCAAGTGTATATTTGCGCTGGACTTATTTAAAATTCAAAGACAAAAAATATATTAGAAATTAAAGACTTTATCTGGTTACCGCGATATATTTTTTAAAACAATAAAGCAGAGATCTTGGGACGAACTTAGATGAAAGTGGTTAAGATTTTTTTTCTTCCATGTCATCTCTCAGTCCAGTATTCATTGTTCTGTATGAATGCGAATTTTCTATTTTTTCCATGGTTCTTCAAAACGGGCCCATATTTTCCATGAACAATTTTCGAGATGGCGGCTAGTTCTCTGAGTCAGAGGTTACCGGAGTTTTGCCTATCTGTTCGGTATCAGTTGACTGCATCTGGGGCGGAGTGGTGACGTAATATTTCACGGAGACGTCCCCTTACTGAGAGAGTTCATAGAGCAAAAATTTGCTTTCCAGCTGTCAACGAAAATGTGCAATTACATAACTTCTTTTGTACTGATATCACTATTTGTGTTACTCCTCCTCTTTGTAGTATAAATGTTAAAATGGCCAAAAATCGGTCCCTTCCAACATCTAGCGACAGATTGTTTTAAAAATGACTAAGCCTTCATCGGCTGAAACGCGTTGTGGATTAATTTTTGAATGCCTTCATTGCACCTTTTAAAAATAAAACCATTTTTAATGGACTACGTGAGGGTTCATAACTCCATGAAGTATTTTCTACCTTTTTATGTATTCTCATAGCTGGAATCCTCATCAAACAAGTGGAAGCGCCTATCTGGATCAAAACGCTTCCAAATCCTACATGTCGAAAAAGTTTCCCGTAAAGAATTTTTAACTGTACACCTTACCGGCAGTAAACCTTCTGAAGGATTCCTTACATCATAAGTGATTTTTAGCATTGCGCCTACCTGCCCAACCTCACCAGGGGAGAAAATACCCACCATTTGCTTTCGAAATATTATTGTCACATTTACTACGCTTAGAGAGCGCTCCCTTCTTCCCCTTCCCCGCTACTTCACTACTAAAGAAAAAGACAGAATGGATTAAAATGATTTTTTTTATGTTTACACCAGATAGAGTTCCCTACAAAACGATAAGAATATTTTCAAATTGATAGGTTTTTTTGCCAACCAAAAAAAACCTGTGATCATCTCAGTAATCTGGCGTCTAATGGTTTAGAAATCCCAATATGTTGTGTTGCCAAAATAGTCTCATTTATTTATTATGCTTGCTTCTATAGCACCATCATATTCCATGGCTCTTTATAGACATCAGAATCACTGTCCTCATCGGGGTTCACAATCTAGATTCTCTATCAGTAGGTCTTTAGAGCGTGGAAAAAAATCGGAGGAAACCCACACAAACACGGGGAGAACACACAAACTCCTTGCAGATGTTGTCCTTGGTGGGGTTTTAGCCCAGGACCCCCAAGACTGTAAAGCAACAGTGCTAACCACTGAGCCACCGTGTAGTATTAAAAACTAAATCTGTATATGATAATAGTCAGACGAGTCGATTATTTGATGGGTGTTCCTGTGGACAATTTGGTGGGTTCCAATACTTAAGATAAGGGAATCACCATAAAAAATGGAATAATCTTTGTGGTGTCCTTGTATTTACTATTACAGACCTTCTACAGATGCCAGAACATTTGTATCATGAGGTCATTACGTTGCCACAGAAATCCTGACGTGGACGTTTTCATATCCCACAATGGGCCTATAGTAGCTACTGAACACCATCGTTGCCAACTTGACTTTTTATTTTTTCTGGACGGCTTACCATGGACACCTTAATTTTTTATGGACAAGGTAAAAAAGTGCTCTATCTTTATAGACCGTCTCGGAATTTCTGGGCAGTGTTGGCAATCCTTGCTTTACAACAGTCTCTTACTCATTAATAGAAGGATTTGCTACGCTTCCCAACTTAATTTCTTTACTCCCAATATTATTGTATAATATAGCATCTTGTGGTCCTAAAAATGGTGGAATATTGGCCTTTGCTAATTTGTATTTTGGAATGTCCATAATATATCTAACCCTAAGTGAGGTTAAAGCTGCCTTTCGTAGAACGTTAATGGAAGAACCCAAACCTCTACCGATGTTGAGAATTTCAATAAGGTCGTACACGTAAATATTTTTAGACAACAGAACAGAACATGACGGTTATCAATTCTAATTGTGACTTTCCCGGTACCAAAAGAATCAGATACAACATTCAGCAGACCCTGCAAATGTTTACAATGTTGATTGCTCGATAAAAGTTTTGACGATTGATCATTTTCGTAAAGAAATTATGCTCCGGCAACTCTAGGGATTAGGAATAATTTGCTTCCAAGACACATTGATTGTAATAGACTTTCTCTTTTTTTATTGTTCATATCATAATGAATATTTTTTGAAATATGATACAACATATTATTTATGGATTTTTCTATTAGTTACGTTTCTTCTGTCTTTGAGTCTTCTGGAGTGAAAGGGTCAAATATTTAACGCAATTCATTTTTATAACACAATTGGCGATTCAATGCAAATTTGAAATTTGGATAAATCTTTTATCGTGACTTTCACCTAGGCACGTTAATTGTATGTTGGTCATTTAAAGTATTACATCTACGTCTCTAATGAAAATTGTTTTGTTGGCTGTGGCTATTTGCGCAGTTCAGTTTTTACATTCAGTCTATATTACCGCAATTTGCTTTCTAATTTTAGTTATGCTACTTGTATGAGATAGTCATACGTGTTCTACTAAAAATAAATTCTGCTTAGATTATTTCCTAGAAAGAATTAACGCTGGGGCTACAAGGTGAAAGGCGCAGTTCTCAGACTAGTACCGCGACCAACAAAATTTGTACAACGGATTTGAGACTTTCTGTCCCGCGAAGATTTTAAAGCTGCAAATTTTGCCGTCAAAACAGACGAATCGCAGACAAGTCCCGAGCCGCAATTGCATGTGACTTGCATGAAAGTCAATGGCAAGTAAGTTGCGTGCGGCTCGCAACCGGTGACTCAAAATGCAATACTTTTGGAGACATTTCTGACCCTGTTTCACAGCTGCAGTAGAGTTGAGCGAATCTGTTCAGATTTGGTCACCGAATCTGAATTTGCCACATCGGTACCCTTATGTTTGATGATCGGTTCCGAACATATTCGGTAATTAATACTCCCATTGACTCTAAAGACGTTCAGCTGTGTTCGACGAAGACTGCAAAAGCGATATTCGCCTCCGATTGTAATCGGAACCGAATTTTGAAAAATTCGCTCGACTGTAATTGCAAGGTCGCAATGTGACACCGTATGAAAACATTAAGTACGACGTCACGCGTCGACGTTGAGAAACACGTCACCGTCTAGATTAAACAGCAATAAAATAGCAACCGAAAAACGGTTTTAAATTAAAATGATCATTTGTAATAATTTTCTTTTTTGTGTTAGAGACTTTTGGGCTAAATCTGACAACTCCTCACATTTTCTTTGAGCCAATAGATTTATGAGATTTTTCTTTCGTCGCCTTTTTCTAATTTTAATATAAACAAATAAACAAAAAAACCCGATACTTGCCGCAAGAAACGATGTGTAAGTATTCTTTATTTCCCACATTGGACTATGTAACCAAGTGTTCTATATCTGCGTCAAGTTATTTGAAATTAAGTTTCATTTTTTATTTCCTTTTTTTTTACTGAAACATTCGACTGCACAATAGAACAGATGCTGAAGCCGATGTGCGCAGCACTTTACGACGCTTATTTGGCCACCGTATGAAAAAAATGCATCATTCGGTAAAGTGTACTGTGTATTATGCAGACTTGTAGAAAAAGCCAAAGCGCATCTTATATTTCAGTTTCGCACGAATTCATGTATGCATATTTTATTGAGAAAAAAATGTTTTTTTGTGATAACGTTATCTGGAAAGTTTACGGATGAGATTAAAAAACAACGCAATTTAATATTTATTTATATTTCATGGCATTTTTTTTTAGTGTCGTTAAGAGTTTTTTTTTTTTTAATTAAAAAATTATGCCGCCAGATGTTCATTTTAAAATTTATGACAAATTATTAAGAGCCGGCTTGTGTTCTGGCTTCACAGAGGGGAGTAGACCGCTATAAAAGTAAACATACGAGCAGCAAGTCATTCTGAAAGTGCTGCGCATACGTTCGCTCTTTTTTTTTAGACAGTTTTGGTGAGGAAAAAAAAAGCGTTGTGTGCACATACTCCTACGCAGTCAGTCGTATGGCCGCCTTTAGAAATTCACTGCACATATTGCATAATGTCTGTCTTCCCAGAGGCCCATGGGGAAAGTAAAATGCTTAAAGTTGGAAATATTTGGAAAGTTTAAAAAGAAACATTTTGAAATGACTCAATTATCGTACACTGGTAACTGAAATAACATCAACCCAATGCAAACACGAGAGTTCATATCTAATGGATAATTACCATCAAGGGCGTGAGTTTTCTTTTTCAAAATTCTTTTTCCCATTGATTATTGTATGTAAATGAGTCACAATGCTTCACGGATCTTCATTGGGGGATTTTATTCTGTAACTTCTAGTTGATTCTCCATGACGTAAGTCAGACTGATAGATTGTCACCTCATTTCTTTTACCTATATATCTATTATCTATCTATGATCTACCTATTATCTATCTATCTATCTATTATCTACCTATGTATCTATTATATATTATCTATCTATCTTTCTATCTATCTACTATCTATCTATCATCTATCTATTATATATTATCTATCTATCTATCTATTATCTATCATCTATCTATCACCTATCTATAATCTATCTATCTATCATCTATCTATCTATCTATCTATCTATCTATCTAGCTATCATCTATCTATTATATATTATCTATCTATCTATCTATTATCTATCATCTATCTATTATATATTATCTATCTATTATCTATCTATTATATATTATCTTACTATCTATCTATCATCTACCTATTACCTATCTACCTATCTATCCATCTATTATATATTATCTATCTACCTATCTATCATCCATCTATTATATAATATCTATCTATCATCTGTCTGTCTATCTACCTATCTATCTATCTATCTATCTATCTATCATCTATCTATTATATATTATCTATATCATTTGTCTATCTATCTATTATATATTATCTATCTATTTATTTATTATCTATCTATCTATCTATCTATCTATCTATCTATCTATTATCTAACTATTTATCTATCTACCATCTGCCTATCTATCTATTATATATTATCTATCTATCTATTATCTATCTATTAATTATTATTTTTCTATCTATCTATCTATCTATCTATTTTATATCTATCTATGATCTACCTATTATCTATCTATCTATCTATTTATTATATATTATCTATCTATCTATTATCTACCTATCTATCTATTATATATTATCTATCTATCTATCTATTATCTATCTTTCTCTCTATCTATCTATCTATTATCTATCTATCATCTATCTATTATATATTATCTATCAATCTATTATCTATCTATCTATTATATATTATCTATCTATCTATTATCTACCTATCTATTATATATTATCTATCTATCTATCTATCTTTCTATCTATCTATTATCTATCTATCTTTCTATCTATTATCTATCTATCTATCATCTATCTATTATATATTATCTATTTACCTATTATCTATCTATCATCTATCTATTACATATTGTCTATCTATCTATTGTCTATCTATCTATCTATCTATCTATCTATCAGATATTATCTATCTATCTATTATCTATATATTTATCTATCTACCATCTACCTATCTATCTATTATATATTATCTATCTATTATCTATCTATTATATATTCTATCTATCTATCTATCTATCTATCTATTATATATTATCTATCTATCTATCATCTATCTATTATCTATCTATCTATTATCTGTCTATCATCTATCGATCTATTATATATTATCTATCTATTATCTATATATTGTCTATCTATTATTTATCTATTACATATTATCTATCTATCTATCTATTACATATTATCTATCTATCTATTACATATTATCTATCTATCTATCTATTATCTATCTATCTATCTATCTATCTATCTATTATCTATCTATTATCTATCTATTATCTATCTATCTATTATATATTATCTATCTGTTATCTATCTATCTATTATATATTATCTATCTATCTATTGTGGGTTTCCTCCGGGTTCTTCGGTTCCCTCCCACATTCCAAAGACATACCGATAGGGAATCTAGACTTTAAGCCCCATCTGGGACAGCGATGATAATGTGTGTAAAGCGCTGTGGAATTAATGGGGCTGTATAAATAAATAAATCTAGATCTATTCAGATGTAATTGTTATTTATTATTAGTCTATAGACCTTTGAACATTTTTTGTCATCAGCTATGAATTCTTGATTCCTTTGCAGAAATTGTTTTTCTTCTCCATTGGACTGTGGGCGCTTAGGATGGGGCGCTTTAATTATCGAGAGTCGACGATTTCGCTCATGTCTGTTTTGCATGTTACCAGATACATCAAAGTAGATGTTGCCATTTTGGCTCCCTTCTCCATAACTGCATTTTCGATCTTTGGAAAAAACTGACATCATGTGGACAGCGCCAGCAACATGGCTGTTGAGTTGGGCTCGTCAGATGATGATTTTTTATGAATAAGTGAAAAAAAAATTGCAGTGTGTGGCAGTCTCTTCTGTGTTTTGGATGAGGCTCATCTATTCGAGTCAATGGACGCAAAAAAGTCGGATCGTCTACGGATCGTTAGTCGGGCGTCTGATTTTTATGGATGCGTTGCTGTTATTAGCATAGGAAACGGATTTCGTCACTGCTGATGTCTACACACAGTGGCGGTCCAGGCTGTGTATGGATGACAATATAGTTTTTCTAATTGACGATCACATGATTGTGTGAACTTAGCCTTATACCAATGTGATTTTCCATAGCTCTAAATATAATTCTCCCATGCGTAAATGGTATAGTATTCCTGCTGATGGCCACATACATGAGGTGACGTGACGTTATTGACCTTGTGTTGTTGTTGTAATGAGCGGCGTTCTGCATATACGTTACTGGATCCAAGGGCTGGGAAGCGAAAGATGTAAATCATGAAAAATGTTGAATGTTTTCTTTATATATGTAAAAATCACTGGTAGGTTTATTGCAATTTTACATCTCTCATTGGATCTAGAGTTTCCACTTGGCCAAATTTTTGCATATACTGTCTGCGTAACGTAGACGTGGAAGCTGTAGCAGTTTGCCGGCCAGCTAAACATCCGCGCGCTCGGTAACCAATCCCAAACTTCCTTTGTAGTAAAAAAAAAAAAAAGTGACTGCAGAGAAGTCGACAGTGCATCATTCATGGAATTCCGGAGTGGGAGGGCGCAGCGTCGTAGCAACACCTGACACTCCCTTTAAGGCATTGGACGCTGCTACTGACGTCAGGCGGCCTCTAGCAATCCGAGACTCCCTTATGGCTCAGAAAGAAATCTACAGTATCTACAGGCAACGGGGAAGATTGCGAGCTCTTCAGGGTGTAGCATCTCATTGCCCATATAGCCATTTCCTGGGCACATGTCGGGAAGTCATTTATTCTTACAATTCCACATAGGCTAAAGATTAGCTGGCTCCGCTTTCATTAACGCAATGATATTAGTGATATGAGTAGTGGTGTAATATACCAAAAAGCAGTGCTATAGAGAGCAGACATTAAGGGTTAATTAAAGAGAACGCAGTCAGAGCGATTAAGGGGAAAAAGCGGATTCCTCAGTGTTCTATACGCTTATAAATATGCATAAGTATGCAAATGTTTTCCTGATCCCAGTCTACGCATCGTCTCTGGTCAATGGCGTGTATTTAACTGCCTGGATTACAGCAGAAGAGCTAATACGGTCAATGGGGTTTAATAAGCAGTAAAGATACACTGTGTAATGCCGATGATTGAGACCAGTTATACAGAAGAATGAGAAATTACACTTCAGCGTAGTAGTAAATGACACATTTCAGGCTCCACAATCGGCCCCCCTCTGCTCCTAATGGCTATCCACCGGGCAAGTGTGTGTGTAATTTTCTCACTTCAGCCATCAGACAAATTGGCAGGTTCATGATAATTCTATTACTCCGATAAACGCAATGCAGCCCGGTGTCGTCTGCTCGAAGGAAGGCGGCGGGCGAGCGGGGGTTAAAATGCCTTTTATTATCGGGAACCCTTAGCAACCATAATAAGTGTAAACCAAAAAAAAGAGGGGGGAGGGCGGTGGGGATTTGCAGTCGCAGTTCGACTATTAATATTATTTTCTTTCTTGGGAAGTGAGGATATTTATACAGCAGATCTGTATGTGGAGGAGGATTGTTTTTTTTGTTTTTTTTTAGACTTTGTGCCTTTAATTGCTGTGGATTAATCAATCCCTAGTTGTAATGTTCAGCCCAGCAGATTCGTATTTAAAGTAGCACCATCTGGGGAGGTGGGTGGGTGGGTGGCTTGGGCTGGAGTTCCTTTGCTACAAGCTTGGAAATTTCATGAGATTGATCAGAAATCCCCCCCCTCCAGGAGACGAAGAAAGCAGGTCGATTTGGGAACAATTTGTGCTACGTCCATTCTCCAGGTTCAGCTCTAACCCCCCCCACTCAGGAACCCCTGCTCTCATTATTACCGTCTCCTCTGCACCACTTACATCCCCCCGTCCCTTAGCACCCATCCTGGGTTATGTAAGGTGTCGATCCCTTATTATATCTATGCCATCTTGTTTTAAAGGTCTCCGGCTATCTCTTCACATCATGTTTTTCCCATTCCCGGCCATTGAGCTGTGCAGGAAGATTAATGATGGGATACAAGCAGATAACAGATTGCAGAGATAGGGTGACACCATTGAGGTCTTGTTTTATCGCATTACATGGGGCTAGAAACAAGCGGAGATAGGGGCTGTGAAATAAATATACTGCACCTGGATACCCCCCAAATCGAGCTGGGGGGCCTCCAAATAGCACAGAGGAGGGAGGGGTCATATGTGTCTCAAGAATGTATAATAATGCAAATCCAAAGCCGGATCCTTGCACGGATCTGTGTGCATTGTCTTGGCTGAGCCAGGGATCTGTGTGCACCATAAGGCATTTAGGAGCCTTATCCATGGCACAATGCACCTATGTCATCCACACATAATATATTACATTTTTATATATCTGTGAGGTAGTGGTGATTCCCTAAAGAGCTGCTACAAGCAGACTCTCTCTTTTTTTTTTTTAAAGCTGCAAGCACCAAATCTCTCTCCATTCACTCTCTTCCCACCCCCATTTTCCCCTCTAAATTACCTTACACTTGGGGTTGGAACAATAAAATCCCAGGATTGATTTAACCTCTGAATCCCCGGCCTCTATCCCGGAGCACAATAAAGAGTTAAGGTATATCCTCTCCTACGAGCGGCCGGTAACCCTTTCGGCACCGAGTATGCGGATTTCAGGGACCTCCAGCCTGTGGAAGACAATGAGGAGGGCTACACTAGACGCTGAGGAGCACCCTCTTTACTACCTCGGGACCTACAGGCTTGCACCTGCCATTTGCTTAAATACAAAAAAAAAGAAACTGCTGACTTCCAATTGTTATTTTTAGCCCCCTCCCCCACCGGCTATATTATATTATTAGCCACAACGCAACGTACAGACATTAAAAAAACCTTCCTATATTAAGACTCGGGATTTTGTTTTTTTTGTCCATAGGAAATAACAGAGCTTGATTGATTTTCCTAGGCTTTGACATACAAGCTCCCTGTTAAGTAAAACACCGACCGTGCGTTTAATGGATGCATCGTTGCACAACATCCATAGGACAAGCTAATTAATGAAGGCTAAGTGACACGTTGGGGTGTGTGGGGGGGTATGAATAAAAGCAAGACCTCTAAAAAAAATAAATAAATCAAAGAGATCTAACACAGCATCTACCCCCTGCTTACCTTATGGAAAAGCTAACACAAAGAAGCACAATGGATCCACAGCTTTCCCTAAACTTAACACTATATGTACTCCGTAGGCTGGGAAATATCCAATGCGCTCCAAAGGAGGGAGAGAAAACTTAGGGTCTTCCTTTAGGGAAATGATCTCTACAGCCAGCTTGGGTTAAGCAGATCAAAAGAGAAGGAGAGCAGCAGCAGCAGAGAGGCAGGCAGTAGCATCCTGATCTGGAGGCTCCCTAGTCAGCAGTGTGCTGCTGTCCAGGGTGCTGAAGTACCCTCACCTCTATGGACGCCCAGAATTATTGGGCTTTAATGAAGCAACTCTTGCTAAAGCTCCACACTGGTCCATACCCACACTCTTGTCACGTGAAGAGTACCTTGCCAAACCCGTCCTGTTAATGGGTGATGATCACACGTGTGGACCCCTATGCTTGGCAAATGAATTACCCTTTTTGCTTTAGTTCCTAAACTATGGATTTAGGTTACCAAGTCACCTCTCCCAGGTCCATCTATCTAAGCACCAAGCTCTTGCTCCATCCCCTGCTGTAAAGCCCCCCATTCAGTGTGATCCTAATCAGCTGCAACCATCCAAGTCTGCTGCCAGCTCCAAGTTTGCAATCCGCACACTGAAAAATCATCACATTTCTATTAAAGTTCCAATACAAATCTTTACCACCACAGTCACGGTGGATTTTCTACTAAAATACCTTTAAGACTTTTAAGATAGAAGAGATGAAAAAAAATAAAGACAAACCTGATCATATCTTATGGAAAAGAGGGACACAATAAATAGACTTAGGATGAGGAATATAAATGATGGAGATTGCTGCTTACCATGGTGAGAGTTGGCTGTCCTGGAGATACAAGTGTCTTTAAAATCCAGTCTCTCCAACAGATGCTGGAAGGTAATGTCTCTTGTTTGAAGTCATCATGTGAGGACTTCTGCTTTGCTCAGTGGATCGCCCACCACTTGGTGTGACTTATGAATCTAATATCCGCAAGCTTAAACTCTCAACCACCTTGGTGACTACAGAAGACAAGGAGGCAACTGGCTGAGAGGTTTATGAGCCTATGAGACAGACACGTTCCCCTTATAGCATAGGTGACCCCCAATCAATAAGACTGCTAAATGGCTATGCTAGGAAGCCAAAGCAGACCCCAGTCCAGTGTAACACATAGCTCTCCTCCATCCAGAACCTACAACTCATCCAGGATGTTCTTCTGTGACACTTCAGCCACACATCACTATTTTGGTGACTACTCCCATCTGGGTGATTTTTTATTTATTTATTTTTTTGAAAGCTCATCTGAGCCTCCCTGGGATTTTATCCAAGTTTCCAGGTAAGATTCCATTTGTATTTGTCATTAGTGCTATTCCATAGAGAAAGGAACAATAAGGGACCTGTTGCTTGTCGACTCCTGTGGACTGCTACTGGGGATAGGAAAGTTTGGAAAGTTTTCATCATTCAGAAATACATAAAAAAGAACTAAAAAACAAACAAAGAAACAAAAAAAAACAATACAGATATTGGAGAAAATACCCAAACACATTAGCAGTCTGAAGCCATTGCCTCCTGATATTGACATAATTAAAAAGTGCAGCACATCTGCAATGAGTATGAAGAGTATGTGGATGATGAGCCTCACAGCCCAGCATGGAGCCAGGTTAACCCCTAAGAATTTCATCTATGGTGGCTACTTGTTGATCCTTAACTGGGGGACTACAGTTCCCAGGATGACCTTTTACAGATCTGGTACCTGTGTGGACCACATGATGTTTCCAAAGGGAACTACAGATCCTATTACTCTTTTCTGTAGAACTTGATTCAGAACTGCAGATCCCAACAGGTCCTATAATCACCTGGAGAACTAAAAGTCCCAGCATATCCACCTACATGCATCACTACAGACCCTATCATTTCCTTCTGCAACACTTTAACCTGTTGAGCTCCAGATCCCATCATGGCTCTGGACTGAGACCTTTAACCCCACAGTCTGTAATACTTCTTTGCATTTAGGTGGTTAATTAGTGGCTCATTCATCACTCACATCGGCTGTAGAACAGGACTTGCAAACTTTTTATGATCTTAATGGCTGAACCAATCGATCTGATGGCAACGAGATATGTCATTGAGGGACCAACCAGTCCCCTCATGTTGTTTCAGGGGTTGACTGGCATTAATTCAATGCTAGCCCCCATGTACAGCGCAGAGACGGATGGTGAGTGCAATGCAGATGCTGACAGGTACACAGCCCTCAGCTCAGAGACCAGGGATGGGGTTGAGAAAGCAACATGTGATGATGGCCACACATTGCCTGACTGATGGAATGGAGAGGTAGTTGTGAGCTGGGTAGTTGACAAGATCGCTCTACCCCCAACATCACCACAACGCTAACATTCATCCTAGTGGATCCCTGTGAGATACAGACAGCTCAGTGCTCAGCTAGCTTCAATGATAAATGCTCCTACAGCAGCTTCACAGCTCCCACCCTCAGCATCCCTGCAGCCTGCTGGGGACTGTAGTCCCAACAGTTTAGGAGCCACAGGTGGGATGATGGGAAGTGCAGAGAGGACTCACAGGCTCTACAGGGTCTATCTGGGGGGAAACTGCGCCACAGCCATGTGTGTGACATTACAGGGAGTAATAATGAGCGGGGCTGCCTGGGATGTGGAGGAAAGAGGACGAGGGACAACCTGTCAGCTGCAGCTTAGTTCATTTTATTTGATATCCTCCTTTTTGGAACAATCTAATACAATCTATCTATCATCTATCTATCTATCTATCTATCTATCTATCTATAAATCTATCAATCTATAAATCTATCTATCTATCAATCTATCTATCTATCAATCTATCTATCTATCTATAAATCTATCTATCTATAAATAAATCTATCTATCTATAAATCTATCTTTCTATCTATAAATCTATTTATCTATCTATAAATCTATCTATCTATCTATCTATAAATCTATCTATCTATAAATCTATCTATCTATCTATCTATCTATCTATCTATAAATCTATCTATCATCTATCTATCATCTATTATCTATCAATTATCTATCTATCTCTATATCTATCTATCTATCATCTATCTATTATCTATCTAACTATCTATCTTTCATCTATCTATCTGTCTATCTATCTATCATATATTTATCATCTATTATCTATCTATCTATCTATACATCTATCATGTATCTATTATCTATCTATCTATCTATCTATCTATCCCATATCTATCTATCTATCTATCTATCTATCTATATGTCATCTATCTATCTATTATCTATCATCTATCTATCTATTATCTATCTATCTATCATCTATCTCTCTATCTAATATCTATCTATTATGTAGCTATCTATTATCTATCTATCTATCTATACGTTGTGGGAATAAAAGGACAAGAAATAGGAAAAACCCAATGTGGCTAAACAAAGAGGTAAGAGGGGCAATTAACAGTAAAAAGAAAGCATTTAAACTACTAAAGCACGATGGCACCGTTGAAGCTCTAAAAAACTATAAGGCCTCTTTCACACATCAGGTTTTCGCCATCAGGCGCGATCCGGCGGTTTTGACAGAAACCGGATCCGGCGAAATGCAATGCCGGATCCGGTTTCCCCCCCATTGACTTGCATTTGCGCCGGATAGCGCCGGATGGCCATGCGTTTCATCCGGTTTTCGCCGGATCCGGCAATGTGTCGCAATGTGTCGCGATCCGGCGTCTGGAAAAAACGTCTACTGTAACGTTTTTTGTCTCCGGCGAAAAAGCCGGACACGCCGGATCCGGCGCGTCCGGCTTTTTCACACAATGAAAGCCTATGAGCGCCGCAATGCGCCGGATCTGGCGAAAGCCTGATCCGGCGGCCGGATCCAGTTTTTTGGTCTGAGCATGCTCAGTAGCTCTGCCCACAAGACATATATAAAAGCAAGACAGTGGGACCCACAGCCACACCCAACATGCCACCCAAGACAGCAACCAGGCGCAGGAGAAGGCAGGAGACATCTGCAGCAGCACCATCAGCACCACCCCAATTGGAGCAGCATGCTGAACAACGGGAGGGGAGTCCAGCAGCAGATGAGAGACGGTAATTATCAAATCACCCATTCCTCCAAACTAGGGCTATTGAATATCAAGATATTCATTGGCCCTTTGTTTCTCTTTATTCAACAGCCGCCCAATAGATGCAGCAGCAGCAGCAGCAGCAGCAATGGCAGCAGCTGGAACACCACCCACAGGCATGGAGTGTGGCCACCAGGAAGACAGCACATCATCTTCTGGGAGCCCTCCCTCGCATCGTCAGCGTTTGACGGTAAGTTTTTATTTCCAAAATCCATCTTCTCTGTAATATATGTCTATTCATGGCCTTTTATTTCAAAACAGGAATCACAAGATGAAGAGGAGCTCCCAGAAGAAGAAGGAAGGGGTGGACAGACACCTGGAGTGGGCTCACAATTGGTAAGTTTTTTGCATCAAACGCAGAAACACAACATCACACTACACACAACACATAGAAAACAATGTTCTGCAGACCACACACAGCAAACAAATGCCTACATCCAAAGACATAACTTTTTTTGTTTTCTTCTCTAGTCTTCCCAATCTGGTGCTTGGCCAAGAGGTCCTCGCAGTGCCTCCCAGGGTCGTCGGCGACAGCAACGCGGCGGTCACCAGCGTGTAAGTATAAATATTTTTGCTTTGTTTTTTTGCACTTTTTATTTCATTTCTTTTGTGGAGGCTAATTATGTTATTTTTGTCTTTTTCTTTAACAGCCTTCACAGCGTGCTCCCGACTCTGACGGTGAGGATGGAGGAACCGATGTGGACCACCTCATCGATCTCGTCAGAGAAAGGGAGCCGCTCTGGAATATGGCTGACCGCCGCCACGCTGACCTGATCGTTACCCGACGACTCTGGGAGGAAATCTGTTCGCTCCTTGTGGGCCGCTGGGAGGACCTCGATGTTCGGGCCCAGATTACAGAGCGTAAGTATATACAGTACCGGTTGCTTGATTTAAACCAGTGTTTCCCGAACTCCAGTCCTCGTGGTCCCCACGGATCATGTGTTCAGGATTTCTATTTACTATGGAAATCCTGAAAACATGACCCCTGGGGACCATGAGGACTGGAGTTTGGGAAACACTGATGTTGTATACTAACCACTCCTTTCTCGTTTCAGGGAACAGAATTGTGAATCGGTGGCGGTCTGTGAGGGATCGTTTCAAGAAGGAGTTCAATAAAGAGATGCGGGCCCCGAGTGGATCTGGAGGACGCAGGAGCAAGTACAAGTACGCAGAAGCCCTGTCGTTCCTCCGGGAAACAATGGTCACCAGAAGGTAAATATTACACACCACATGTGAAAAAAAATGTTAGATGTAAATTTTTTTTTCAGCCAGGGCCATACCATGTCAGTATTTTAATTGTTTTTTTTTCTCTTTATTCCACAGCACGGTGAGCAGCACTCGGGAGCCGGCACGATTGGACCCTTCTGAGGCGATCCCTGAGGAGACCGGCACCGAGGGACACTTCGACCGCCCCGGTACATCTGCACCTTCCCAGCCTTCCCACACATTCGACCCATCTGTCCCATCCACCAGCACAGGAGCATCGTGGACGCCTACATTACATGAAGCTGCTGGTGAGGAGATCGCTTTCCCTTTACCCCACCCTTCTGCCCCTGCCACCTCTAGTACACCTGCGGGTACTGGGCGGCAGCGGCAGAGGGGTCAGGAAAAGACTTATGCGCCAGAGTTCTTGCATCTGAATGCATCTTTCCAGAACTGTCTAAAAGTCTTGTCAGAGCAAATCTCCGCAGGCTATCAGCAGATCAACTCCAGCATTCTGGAGGTGAAGACACTTCTGCAAACCATGCATTCAGAAGCAAGATCTTCGCCAAACCACACCTTTTTCAGGTGTGTTGTGGAGCGCATGGAAACGCTCTCTCCTGCCCAGCAGATGCATGTAATGCATTCATGCCACGCTGCTCTCCAGCAAGTTACCTCCCAACCTCCTCCTCCTCCCACCACAGTAGTTCCTCCACCTGCACCCCCTCCAGCCACTTTCCATCCTCCCCCTCCTATTACATCTACACCCCCTCCAGCCACTTTCCATCCTCCCCCTCCTATTACATCTGCACCCCCTCCAGCCACTTTCCATCCTCCCCCTCCTATTACATACCATCCACCTCCAGCCACTTTCCATCCTCCCCCTCCTATTACATACCATCCACCTCCCCAGCACCATCCACCTCCCCAGCACCATCCACCTCCCCAGCACCAGCAACCTCCCCAGCACCAGCAACCTCCCCAGTACCAGCAACCTCACCAGTACCAGCAGCCTCCACAGTACCTGCAAACTCCCCAGTACCAGCAACCTCCCCAGTACCAGACATCTCCCCACTTCCAGCAACCTGCCCCGTACCAGACATCTCCCCACTTCCAGCAACCTGCCCCGTACCAGACATCTCCCCACTTCCAGCAACCTGCCCCGTACCAGACATCTCCCCACTTCCAGCAACCTGCCCCGTACCAAACTCCTTCCCCATACAACTTGCCATCAACATCATCTGCTCCTACAGTCCCTGCCCAACCCTCCACTCCACCACACACCACCTCTTCTGCTTCCCACATGTCCACCCATTCTGTAGTTTTTTCCACACCTTCACCTCTAACTGTTCCTTCCCCACCACGATCCCAGTCCTCTCTCCACACTCCCAGTGTCGAAGTGTCCCGCAGCCCCTACAGCAGTATTTCCACCACACACTACACCGAATTATAATGTGTGTATTTAAATAAAAATGACCAGTTTTATGGTTTCAGTTTTATAGTTTCAAATTTTTATTAAACATGTTTATTAAAATTTTAAAAAAGTTTACTAAAAAAAACATTTTTCAATAAAAGTTAAATTATTTTACACTGGTTGTCTGTCATTTCTTTCTGCGGCGAAAAAGGTTAAATACAGGGTATTTAAAAGGTGAAATGGTATTCAAAACTAGGTATATAACTGTGGGTAAATTTTAGCTTTTTGCCACAGTTGTGTTCCTGGTTGTGTTTGAAGCAAAGTATTTCACCTAAAAAGTTGTGTTTATTGTTGGTGATTTCCTAACAATGTACACAACTTTTGTTAAAAGGTGAAATACTTTGCATAAAACACAACCAGGTACACACCTGTGGCCTAAAGCTAAAAATAGAGACCATGACAAGATAGCCAACTTTGGTTGGCAAAGGTATATACTGTTGGTACAGAAGGTACACAAGTTTGGTTAGGGCACAAATCTTTCACACTCTGTCATCCTGCCAGTGTACTCTGCCTTGAGGTGACATAAAGTATAGTGCAAAATTGTCCCTCATTACTGAAACCGTCACAGAACTTCTAGTGGTAATGTCATGGTAATCTTGCAAGGTGGTTTCTTCAGAGGTGTCCTCAATGGAAATGGGTTCCTTGCAGATAACAAAATTGTAGAGTACCACGCACACTTTGATCACCTCGTCCACAGTTTCTGTCTTGAGGTTGATCGCAGTCAATAGGACCCGCCATTTGGCTGTCAGAATACCAAAGGTACATTCAACCATTCTTCTTGCTCTTGTGAGGCGGTAATTAAAAATGCGTTTTGGTCTTGTCAATCCTCTGCTAGAGTACGGTTTCAAAAGGTGTTCTGACAGCTGGAAGGCTTCATCCCCTACACAGACAAATGGCATAGGTGGACCAGATGTTTGCGGCAGCGGTCTAGGTGGTGGGAACTGGAAGGTGTTTCCATACAGTTTACGCCCCATGGCAGACAGTTTGAAAACTTGAGAGTCATTGGAGCGGCCATAGGCCCCAATATCAACCGCAATAAATTTGTATTCCGCGTCAGCGATGGCCATGAGGACAATTGAAAAATATTTCTTGTAATTGAAATATTCCGATCCCGATCCAGCTGGCTTTACAATGCGGATATGTTTCCCGTCCACAGCGCCCAAGCAGTTTGGAAACTGACATATCTGTTGAAACTTGTCAGCAATTTAGATCCACCTCTCTGTTGTGGGCTCTGGTAAAAACTCTTCAGCTAAGGAGTCCCACAGTGCACGGCATGTGTACTTCACAATTCCAGATATGGTGGAAATCCCAAGTCTGTACTGGAAATGCAGTGACGAAAGGGATTCTCCAGTTGCAAGAAATCTGTGGGGAATTAACAAACAATAAATTAGTTTTAAATCACAGCATTACATACCAAACTGACCTATAACACTTGGAGATACAAATTACCACCAACAAGATTGCAGTGAAAGTGTGCTCTGATGCGATCATATCCAATAAATGTGGCTTACCTTAAAGTCACCATCAGACGCTCTGCGGGTGAAACGGAGAAGCGGCAATAGGTGTCCGCTTTTCTTATGAGGTGTGCAATGCGCTCCACCAAGTAATCAAAATTCTCCATTTTCATCCTAACATATCCAAAAAATTTATCCGGGTTTCGTCGAAGGTCCATGCATAGTGTAGAATAGACCCCACGCGTCATTCTCTTGGCTGTGATGGGGTGGATCCACAAACGTCGTCTACGATGCCTGATGCGCTGCTGTCTCGCTCTCTCCTTCTCCAGAACAATCACCCTCAAATGATTTGCCTCCGCTGTAAAATCCGCCAAATTCTTCAAAATATTTCCAATGACAACATCCATCTTCGCCAGTAACTTGCTCTTCTCTCCAACCTGCACTTTCTCCTCTACAACCTGTCAAAGAAGGGCTGTAGGAACACGCTATATATAGTTTTCCAGTAGCCAATCCCGTTCGGAAGGCCACAATGGTCAATTTTAAAAACCGGATCCGACGTAATCCGGCGAAAAACGGATAGAAAAACGGATGAACTGGATGAGACGGATCCGGTTTTGTCTGTCAAGAAAAAGACGGATCCGGCAGAAAACCGGATCCGTCACATCAGGTTTTACTAAACATTTGCTGGATCCGGCGTTCCGGCACGACGCCGGATTGCGCCTGACGCCGAAAACCTGATGTGTGAAAGTAGCCTAAGGAGAAAAATTCTTTATCTAAAAAAATAATTAAAGCTGCCAAAAAGGAAACAGAGAAGCACATTGCTAAGGCTGGTTTCACATTTGCGTTTTTTAGCGCTGGAAAAAAACGCATACCTGCGCATGCGTTTTTTCCCCTATATTTAACATGGGTGCGCATACCTGCGCGCTGGTAAGCGCATGTATGCGATTTTCATGCGCTGCGTTTTTTTGGGGTGTGCGTTGGTATTTTCCAGACGCAGCATGTTGCATTTTTTGGCCCTGCAAAAAAGCGCATGTGCACATATGCGCACGTTTTGCGCTAAAAATGGCCATTATAGCCTATGGATGCGCATATGTGCGCACTGGCATGCTCATGTATGCGTTTTTTTGCATATGCGTTTTTTTTTTTTAACCATGGAATTTAGGGGTTTGGGTTAGAGTTAGGGTTAGTTAAGGGGGTTTAGGGTTAGGGTTAGGGTCAGGGTCAGGGTTAGGGTTGGGGTTTGGGTCAGGGTTAGGGTTAAGTATGGTCAGGGTCAGGGTTAGGGTTGGGGTTTGGGTCAGGGTTAGGGTTAAGTATGGTTTGGTTAAGGGTTAGGGTCAGGGTTAGGGTCAGGATTAGGGTTAAGTATGGTTTTGTTAAGGGTTAGGGTCAGGGTTAGGGTTAGGGTTAGGGTTAGGGTCAGGGTTAGGGTTAGGGTTGGGGTCAGGGTTAGGGTTAGGGTCAGGGTTAGGGTTAAGTATGGTTTTGTTAAGGGTTAGGGTCAGGGTTAGGGTCAGGATTAGGGTTAAGTATGGTTTTGTTAAGGGTTAGGGTCAGGGTTAGGGTTAGGGTTAGGGTTAGGGTCAGGGTTAGGGTTAGGGTTAGGGTCAGGGTTAGGGTTAGGGTCAGGGTTAGGGTTAAGTATGGTTTTGTTAAGGATTAGGGTCAGGGTTAGGGTCAGGATTAGGGTTAAGTATGGTTTTGTTAAGGGTTAGCGTCAGGGTTAGGGTTAGGGTTAGGGTCAGGGTTAGGGTCAGGATTAGGGTTAAGTATGGTTTGGTTAAGGGTTAGGGTCAGGGTTAGGGTTAGGGTTAGGGTTAGGGTCAGGGTTAGGGTTAAGTATGGTTTTGTTAAGGGTTAGGGTCAGGGTTAGGGTTAGGGTTAGGGTCAGGGTTAGGGTTAGGGTTAGGGTTAGGGTCAGGGTTAGGGTTAGGGTCAGGGTTAGGGTTATGGTTAGGGTTAGGGTTAGTTAGGGTTTAGGGTTTGGGTTAGGGTTAAGTATGATTTGGTTAAGGGTTAGGGTCAGGGTTAGGGTTAGGGTTAGGGTCAGGGTTAGGGTTAGGGTTAGGGTCAGGGTTAGGGTTAGTAAAGTCATGGTTTGGGTAGTGTGAGGGGCCACCTAAAAATGTTGGAAAAAAACGCATACGCGGTAAAAACGCACTAAAAACGCATACAAACGCATAAAAACGCTGCGTTTTTTTCATGCATGCTCATAAAAATGCTTGAAAAAAACGCAGCAGTTGTATGCTTATGTATGCGTTTTTTCAATGCGTTTTTTTGCGGGAAAAACGCGCTGCAAAAAAAAGCAAGTGTGAAACTAGCCTAAGGAGAGTAAAACTAATCCCAAACTGTTCTTCAACTATATCAATAGTAAAAGAATAAAAAGTGAAAGTGTAGGCCCATTAAAAAATTGTGAGGAAAGTATGGTTGTAGATGATGAGGAAAAAGCTAATATATTAAACACCTTCTCCATGGTATTCACGGTGGAAAATGAAATGCTAGGTGAAATGCCGAGAGACAAAGAAAACCCTATATTAACCCCTTAAGCCCCAAGGGTGGTTTGCACGTTCATGACCGGGCCAATTTTTACAATTCTGACCACTGTACCTTTATGAGGTCATAACTCTGGAACGCTTCCATGGATCTCGGTGATTCTGACTTTGTTTTCTCGTGACATATTGTACTACATGCAAGTGGTAAAATTTCATTCATATAACTTGTGTTGATTTGTGAAAAAAATGGAAATTTGGCAAAAATTTTGAAAATTTCGCAATTTTCCAACTTTGAATTTTTATGCCCTTAAATCACAGAGATACGGCACACAAAAAACTTGATAAGTAACATTTCCCACATGTTTACTTTACATCAGCACAATTTTGGAACCAAAATTTTTTTTGTTAGGAAGTTATAAGGGTTAAAAGTTGACCAGCAATTTCTCATTTTTTTTCAACACCATTTTATTTTTACGGACCACATCACATTTGAAGCCACTTTGAGGGGTCTATATTATAGAAAATACCCAAAAGTGACACCATTCTAAAAACTGCACCCCTTAAGGTGCTCAAAACCACATTCAATAAGTTTATTAACTCTTCAGGTGCATCACAGGAATTTTTTGAATATTTAAAAAAAAATGAACATTTAACTTTTTTCACAAAAAAAAATACTTCAGGTTCAATTTTTTTTATTTTGCCAAGGGTAACAGGAGAAATTGGACTGCAAAAATTATTGTGCAATTTGTCCTGAGTACGCTGATACCTGATATGTGGGGGGGAACGACTGTTTCGGCGCATGGCAGAGCTCCGAAGGGAAGCAGCGCCGTTTGACTTTTTCAATGCAAAATTGGCTGTAATTCAGATCGGACGCCATGTCACGTTTGGAGAGCCCCTGATGTGCCTAAACAGTGGAAACCCCCCACAAATGACCCCATTTTGGAAACTAGACCCCCCAAGGAACTTATCTAGATATGTGGTGAGAACTTTGAACCCACAAGGGCTTCACAGAAGTTTATAACGTACAGCGGTACAATTAAAAAATCATATTTTTTCCACAAAAATGATCTTTTCACCCCCAATTTTTATTTTCCCAAGGGTAACAGGACCCTAAAAGTTATTGTGCAATTTGTCCTGAGTACGCTGCTACCCCATATGTGGGGGTAGACCACTATTTGGGCGCATGGCAGAACTCGGAAGGGAAGCAGCGCCATTTGACGTTTTTGGCTGGAATTGAGATCGGACACCATGTCACATTTGGAGAGCCCCTGATGTACCAAAACAGTGGAAACCCCCCACAAATGACACCATTTTGGAAACTAGACCCCCAAAGGAACTTATCTAGATGTGTGGAGAGCACTTTGACCCCTCCAGTGCTTCACAGAAGTTTATAATGCCCAGGCGTGAAAATAAAAAAATCGTATTTTTTCCATAAACATCATCTTTTAGTCCCTGATTTTTTTATTTTCCCAAGGGTACTAGGAGAAATTGGCCCCCAAAAGTTGCTGTCCAATTTGTCCTGAGTATGCTGATACCCCATATGTGGGAGAAAACTACTGTATCGGCACACGTCGGGTCTCGGAAGGGAAGTAGTGACGTTTTGGAATGCAGACTTTGATGGAATGGTCTGCGGGTGTCATGTGCGTTTGGAGAGCCCCTGATGTACCTAAACTATTGAAACTCCCCACAAGTGACCCCATTTTGGAAACTAGATCCCCCACAGAACTTATCTAGATGTGTGGTGAGCACTTTGAACCCCCCAAGTGCTTCACAGAAGTTTATAACGCCCAGGCGTGAAAATAAAAAAATCATTTTTTTTCCACAAAAATGATATTTTTGCCCCCAATTTTTTATTTTCCTAAGGGTAACAGGAGAAATTGGACCCCAAAAGTTGTTTTGCAATGTCCTGAGTAGGCTGATACCCCATATGTGGGGGTAAAAGACTGCTTGGGCGCATGGCAGAGCTTGGAAGGGAAGGACCACCATTCGACTTTTTCAACTCAGAATTGGCTGGAAATGAGATCAGACGCCATGTTTCATTTGGAGAGCACCTGATGTGCCCAAACAGTGTAAAGCCCCAATTATAACTCTAACCCTAACCCCAATACACCCCTAACCCTAATCTCAGCCCTAACTCTAGCCCTAACTCTAGCCCTAACACTAACCCTAGCCCTAACCCTAACCCTAGCCCTAACCCTAGCCCTAACCCTAGCCCTAGCCCTAACCCTAATGGGAAAATGGAAATAAATACATTTTCCTTTAATTTTATTATTTTTCCCTAACTAAGGGGGTGATAATGGGGGGTTTGATTTACTATTTATGGCGGTTTTTATGTTTGGCAGCTGTCACACGCTAAAAGACACTTTTTATTGTAAAAATAGCTTTTGTATCACCACATGTTGAGAGCTATAATTTTTCCGTATTTTGACCCACCGAGTCATGTGAGGTCTTATTTTTTGCAGGACGAGTTGATGCTTTTATTGGTACCATTTTCGGTCATGTGACCCTTTTTTATCGCTTTTTATTCCGATTTTTGGGACGCAGAATGAACAAAAACCAGCGTTTCATGATTTTCTTTTGGGGGGGTGCGTTTACACCGTTCCGCGTGCGGTAAAATTGATAAAGCGGTTTTATTCTTTGGTTCAGTACGGTTACAGCGATACCTCATTTAGGTTTTTTTATGATTTGTCGGTTTTATGCAATGAAAACTAATTTATATAAAAAATAATTGTTTTTGCATCGCTTTATTCTGCGAGCTATAACTTTTTTATTTTTTCACTGATGATGCTGTATGGTGGCTCGTTTTTTTCGGGACAAGATGACGTTTTCAGCGGTACCATGGATATTTATATGCGTCTTTTTGATCGCGCATTATGGCACTTTTTGTTCGGCGGTATGATAGTAAATCATTATTTTTTGCTTCGTTTTTTATTTTTATTTTTTAAGGGGTTCGCTAAAGGGGTTAACTAATGGGACAGTTTTATAGGGCGGGTCATTATGGACGCAGCGATACCAAATATGTGTACTTTTATTTTTTTTTTATTTCCAAAAAATGAATTTATTGGGGGAATATTTTTTTTTTTTCTAATTTATTTGGCGATTTTTTTAAAATTATTTTAACACTTTTTTTTTTTTAACTTTATTACATTGTCCCAGGTGGGACATCACTGTCCTGTGACAGATCGCTGATCTGTCACATCACAGATCACTGTGACAGATCAGCAATCTGTCACAGGCAGTGCAGCAGGCTTCCTCGTGCCTGCGCTTTGCAGGCACTGAGGAAGCCAGCTCCCTGCAGACCCCCGAAGGTCCCCGTCGCCATCTTGGATTTGAGGGGCTGCAGGGAAGGAGCCCCCCCGCAGCAGCGCTGCACATTGTGCTGCTGTGGGGGGCTCAGTGAAGCACGGAGGGAGCCCCCTCCCTGCTGATGCTTCCCTTTAACCCCCGGTGTGCGGTGGGTTAATGTGTCGGGGGTGGTCCGTGACCGCCCCTGATACATTGTGCCGGGTGTCAGCTGTGATAATCAGCTGACATCCGGCCGCTATCAGCGGCGCTCACCACGTGGGCACCGCTGATCGCTATGACGCACTATCCCGTCCCTGGGAATTAAGTCACAGGGCACATGGACGAGATAGTACGTCATATGGGATTAAGGGGTTAAGGGTCACCAATCTATCCCAAGAAGAGGTGCAAAACTGGCTAAATAAGATTAAAATAGATAAATCTCTGGGTCCGGATGGCATACACCCTCGAGTACTAAGAGAACTAAGTAATGTAATAGACAAACCATTATTTCTTATATTTAGGCACTCTATAGCGACGGGGTCTGTTCCACAGGACTGGCGCATAGCAAATGTGGTACCAATATTCAAAAAGGGCTCTAAAAGTGAACCTGGAAATTATAGGCCAGTAAGGGCCCCGTCACACATAACGACTCACCAGCGATCCTGACAACAATATCATCGTGGTGAGTCGCTACATGATCGCTGGTGAGCTGTCAAACAGGCAGCTTCACCAGCGATCAGCACAGCGACGCAGAGTGACGCCGTGTTCACTAGTTACCAGTGCGCTGATGCAGGGAGCTGGTAACTAACGTACACATCGGGTATCCAAGGCACGTGCGTCCCTTAGATACCCGATGTGTACCTTAGTTACCAGCTCCCTGCATCAGCGCACTGGTAACTAACGTACACATCGGGTTTCTAAGGGACGCACGTCCCTTGGATACCCGATGTGTACGTTACCAGCTGATCGCTGGTCTCCCGCCGGTCACACGCAGCGATGCGTGCTGGCCAGCGGGAGACTAGCGACCAAAGAAAAGTCCAGGGCTTTCCTACAGCGATCAGCGATACCGGCAGGGGGGCCGGTCGCTGATCACTGTCACACACAGCGATCTCGCTGGTGAGATTGCTGTTACGTCACAAAACTTGTGACTCAGCAACGATCTCACTAGCGAGAGCGCTATGTGTGACGGGGCCCCAAGTCTAACCTCTATTGTTGGTAAAATATTTGAAGGGTTTCTGAGGGATGTTATTCTGGATTATCCCAATGAGAATAACTGTTTAACGCCATATCAGCATGGGTTTATGAGGAATCGCTCCTGTCAAACCAATCTAATCAGTTTTTATGAAGAGGTAAGCTATAGACTGGACCAAGGTGAGTCATTGGATGTGGTACATCTTGATTTTTCCAAAGCGTTTGATACCATGCCACACAAGAGGTTGGTACACAAAATGAGAATGCTGGATCTGGGGGAAAATGTGTGTAAATGGGTAAGTAACTGGCTTAGTGATAGAAAGCAGAGGGTGGTTATAAATGGTATATTCTCTAACTGGGTCACTGTGACCTGTGGAGTACCGCAGGGGTCGGTGTTGGGACCTCTTCTCTTCAACATATTTATTAACGATCTGGTAGAAGGTTTACACAGTAAAATATCAATATTTGCAGATGATACAAAACTATGTAAAGCAGTCAATACAAGAGAAGATAGTGTTCTGCTACAGATGGATCTGGATAAGTTGGAAACTTGGGCCGAAAGGTGGCAGATGCAGTTTAACAATGATAAATGTAAGGTTATACACATGGGAAGAAGGACTCAATATCAGCATTACACACTGAACGGGAAACCACTGGGTAAATCTGACATGGAGAAGGACTTGGGGATCCTTGTTAATGATAAACTTACCTGGAGCAGCCAGTGCCATGCAGCGGCTGCCAAGGCAAACAGGATCATGGGGTGCATAAAAAGAGGTCTGGATACACATGATGAGAGCATTATACTGTCTCTGTACAAATCTCTGGTTAGACCGCACATGGAGGACTGTGTACAGTTTTGGGCACCGGTGCTCAGGAAGGATATAATGAAGCTAGAGCGGGTACAAAGGAGGGCAACAAAATTAGTAAAGGGGATGGGGGAACTGCAATACCCAGAGAGATTAGCAAAATTAGGATTATTTAGTCTAGAAAAAAGATGACTGAGGGGCAATCTAATAACCATATATAAGTATATAAGGGGCCAATACAAATATCTCTCCGAGGATCTGTTTATACCAAGGAAGGTGACGGTCACAAGGGGGCATTCTCTGCGTCTAGTGGAGAGAAGGTTTCTCCACGAACATAGAAGAGGATTCTTTACTGTTAGGGCAGTGAGAATATGGAATTCCCTGCCTGAGGAGGTGGTGATGGTGAACTAAGTTGAAGGGTTCAAGAGAGGCCTGGATGTCTTCTTGGAGCGTAACAATATTGTATCTTACAGTTATTGTTAGGTTCTTTAGAAGGACTTAGATCTGGGGATTTATTCTGACAGAATTTTATAGGCTGAACTGGATGGACAAATGTCTTTTTTCAGCCTTACTAACTGTGTTATTATGTTACTATGTTATCTATCTATCTATCTATCTATCTATCTTTCTATCTATCTATGTATAAATCTGTCTATCATCTATTTATTTACCTATTATCTATCTATCAAATATCTATCTATCTATCTATCTATCTATCTATCTATCTATCTATTACCTATCTATAATCTTTGTATCTATCTCAAATCTATCTATCATACATCTATCTATTTATCTATCTGTCTATTATCTATCATCTATCTATCTATTATCTATATATCATCTATAAAGCTATGTATCTCTATCATCTATCTATCTATTATCTATCTCTCGATCTAGCATCTATCTATATGTCATCTATCTATCTATCTATCTATCATCTATCTATCTATCTGTTATCTATCTATCTAACTATCTAGAGAAAAAGAATACAGCAGCACATGTACATGAATCTAGGCCATGTGAAAACACAGAAAAACATTAAAACCATTCAATTTATATAATAATCAAAAACATTTTTTTTTTACTTACAGTAATATGAAAATGAAGGTTCTTGGTGCACAAATTGGCCAATTCATGTAAGCCCATCAACCACGGCAAGGTGACCTCCCCTGATGGGTCACTGCTCTACCGTACATAAGCCACTTCTGGGCCACCAGCCTACAATTTTGGACAAACATGTCACTATCAGGCTAAGCCTGCAATTTATGGACAGGTAGAGCTGATTGCGGCAAGATCAGGCTGGAGGCATCCAGCATCCAGCAACTAAATAGTTTTGTCTATTTAGTTGCTGGATGCCGGCTGCCTCCAGCCTGATCTTGCACCCCTCCCTGCTTGAGAAAGGTCGGCACCCTTCCTGGACCGAAACGTCGCACTGTATGGGCACATAGCCTGACGGGCTAATAAAACATCATCATATTGAATTCTCCAAGGTGTGAAGCTTTCATTTTTGATGGATATTTCTAAGGTTTGGTATATGCCTGGAAGCGTGCACCCACTGTTTTCTTCCTTTTTTTGTGCTGCTTTTTCATTTTTTCATTCTATCTATCTAACTATCTACTATCTATCTACCTATGTATCTATCTATATGTTATCTATCTATCTATCTATCTATCTATCTATCATCATCTATCTTTCTATAGATCTATCTATCTATTATCTATCACCTATAAATCTATGTATCTATCTCTATTTATCTATCTATTATCTATCTATCTATCTATCTATTTTTTATGTATCTATTTATTATCTAGCTATCTATGTATTTATTATATGTTATCTATCTATCATCTATAAAGCTATGTAACTATCTATCTATCTCTGTCTATCTATCTATCTATCTATATGCCATCTATCTATCTATCTATCTATCTATCATCTATGTATCTATCATCTAGCTATTTATTATCTATCTATCTATCTATCTATCTATCTATCTATCTATCTATCTATCATCTATTGTCTATATATCATCTATCTAATATCTGTATATCTATTATCTATCATCTATCTATCTTTTATCTATCTATCTATCTAACTATCTATCTATCTGTTATCTATCTATCATCTATCTATCTAATATCTATCTATCTATTATCTATCATCTATCTATCTATTATCTATCTAGCTATCTGTCATCTATCTAACTATATGTTATCTATCTATCTATCTATCTGTTATATATCTATTATCTATATCTCTGTCTATCTATCCATCTATCTATCTATCAATCAATCAATCATCTATCTATCATCTATGTATCTATCAAATTCAAATTCAAAGAAGCTTTATTGGCAGGATTAAATGCACATTAGTTTTGCCAAAGCAAGTGTACAAAAGGGAATAGGGATAGGGACTGTAGGGATGTTGGGAAGGGGCTGTAGGAAAGGTGGATAGGGCAGATCCAGGATAGGGCTATAGAAGTCCATGGCATAAGGAACGTGGATGAGGGGGATGCTGCAGATCCAGGGTGGGGGCCATAGAAGTCCATGGCATGTCATAGTTCTCTTTCTCGCAGTCTATGACATTCGCTCGCATATTGCGCTGCTATCTCCACTGCTCTCTCTTCTTCCCCCAGCAGGATATATGTTTTCTCTTCCTTCTTCATGGTGATGAAATCCAGGAAGAGATGTGAGAGTCTCCTGAAGCGAGTGTCCCTCACTGCTGAGTACTTGGAGCAGTGTAGCAGGAAGTAGGTCTCATCCTCCAGGGCCTCCTGGTCACAGTGTTGGCACAGTCTTTCCTCCCTGGGCTTGTAGCTCTGCCTGTGTCGGCCGGATTCGATGGCCAGACTGTGGGCACTGAGTCTATACCTGCTCAGGATCTTGCGGTCTCTGGGGTCCGGGAGTTTCTCCAGGTATGGGGCCAGTCTGTAGTCTCTCTGTAGACTCCGGTACATGGTCAGTTTCTATGAGCTGATGATCTCGTTCTTCCAGTCACTTACGTACCTCTCCTGGCCTTCGTCTACCATCTTCCTGATTCTTGCTTTTGTCAGGTTGTTGTGATTGGTGTTCTGGTCAGGTTGGGTTTGGGTGGGCTATTCCAGGGGTCCTGGTTTTTCTGTTTCACCTACATGTGTCAGGGCTTTATGGTGATGGGAGCTTGGATTGCTCCTATGTAGGTGAGCCTGGAATGACAGTGCCCTCTTTAGAACCGTTAGGTGTAGAGGGAATCTGCCCAGCTCGGCCCGGCAAGCACTGTTGGAGGTGCTCCGATGGACTTGGAGAAGATGCTTGCAGAATCCCAGGTGGAATATTTCTGTTGGGCTTGAATCCCACCTTGACCAGTCTGGGTAGGTGTGAGGACCCCAGACTTCGCTGCCATACAGGAGGATTGGGGCGATGATAGAGTCGAAGATTTTTACCAGACCCTCACTGGTGGCTTCAGATGGTAGAGTTTCCTTCGGATGGCATAGAAGGTTTTGCAGGCCTTGTCTTTCATTGTCTCTATGGCTTGTTTGAAGCTCCCTGACCGGTGAATCTCTAGGCCCAGGTAGGTATATTTGTCCGTTCCTGTAAGGGCACAGTTGTTGAGGATAAATGAAGGGTGCTGGTCTGATTTTCTCTTTTTCTTCTGGAACACCATGATGTTGGCTTTCTTTAGGTTGACCGGTAGTGCCCCGGTGGAGCTGAATTTCTCTAAGATTTTCAGGTTGTCTTGGAGGCCTTTCTCGGTTGGTGACAGAAGCAGCAGGTCATCTGCATACAGCAGGAATTTCACCTGCATGTCATGGAGGGTGAAACCTGGTGCTGTGGAAGATTCCAGAGTGGTAGCCAGCTCGTTGATGTAAATGTTGAAGAGCTTTGGACTTAGGCTGCAGCCTTGTCTGACTCCCCGACTCTGCTAGAAATAAGCCGTTCTTCTGCCGCTCACACTCACACTGCAGAGATTCTCGGTGTAGGAGCTTTTGATAACATCGTAGGTCTTTCCTCCTATTCCGCTCCCCAGCACTTTCAGGAATATTCGTGGGTGCCACACTGAATCTATCTATCTATCTATCTATCTATCTATCTATCTATCTATCTATCTATCTATTATCTCTCTTTCTATCTATTATCTATCTATCTATCTGTCTGTATATAGGATCTTAGGAAAAAAGGGTGAACCTGTGTAACAGTTATGACATATATGCAATTGTGAGCTTGTGGAAAGCTGGCTGACTGCTCACAGTGGATGAGCAATAAAGTGGTAAAAATTAATGGTTGTCATCTAGTGTTTGTTAACTATATGTGTCACCAAGATAAACCAGACATAACCTTAAAATATATAACTGAAGACAAATCTTACACTTCTTGTTCCCCCAGTGCGAGACATGTTCTAGAACAATACATGGCACAATGAACCTCGAGGAGGGAATGGCTGTGTCATGTTCTGCCCCCTGGTATAACACACTTTATCAATGTTAGGTTGAACATTCCTTTACATTACGTCACTGAAGAGTAGCCAATGAACTTTTACGAAACCCGTCCATTCATTACTCCACTAGTTTGCCCTTGTAGTGATGTATTTTGTGCATTTACATTTTTTTAATATTTTCAATATTTAGAATACAATGACTAGCTATATTACCATTTAATTGATGTTACATTTTTTTTTACCCTTTTACATACAAAGCAGTGGAGCTGACGATGTAGTTACTTGCCTGTGTTTGACAGAGGCGGTAAAGCTGAATATTTTTTTCTTTAACCCAGTTACGGAGTTTGTATAATAGCGAACAAAGTTCATAAAATAATATTCTTTCCATAGATGGAATGAGGGCAAAGCATCGAGACTGAGTCATCGGTTTACCTCCGATTTAGTGCAGCCTGATTCCGTGTGTTGCTGCTGAAGCGATGTCCTTACCGAAAACATTCAACGCTATATACGGGCACATAGCTGTAGGTCGTTGTGTCGCCATTTTAGATTTTTCTTTGTTTTAGTATATGCAGTAAAACCATTTCAAATTCTTCAGCTAACTGCAGCCTCATTTTTCGCGGTGAAGACGCGACTCTACTATTTCATACCAAGGTCGTAACAGAAGGTCATCTGCCCTGAGGTTGAGTTTGAGCATTCCGATGAAGATACGGCCAATAATTGTCCTCGAATCCTTGCGGATTTAGAACTGATTGTTAATGACAACATGGTGTGCAATAAAACGGCAGCGGCGCCCACAAAATTGTCCTGCCCATAAACTTGCAGGACGTTATTGTTCTCATCGTCTTGGATGCGCTGTGGCCACTATATCTGACCTCATCTTTATCTACTACAAAATGTTTGGCTGAAGTTTCCTCTTGTGCAACCTCGAGGACATTATTGGCAAGCCCTGGAGCTTGCTGAGTCTTAGGGGTGTGTAATGTGCATACTGTTAAGATTCAGCTCCACTCGCCGGTTCCATCCTTTGTCACATGACTGCAAGTATGTGACCGGCACAGTTGCAATGGTGTGCCAACTAGAGTCTCAGCTGCTTATTTCAAAGTTCTAATCAGCACACGACCACAAATATGCCATTCTTAGGCCAGGATCACACTACCGCGTGTGATGCAAGAAACTCGCACAAGTCTCTTGCATCAACACCCGGCGCTGCCGTCGGCACTCGCGACCGGAGCTGCGGCTGCATAGAAATATATGCAGCCACAGCTCCAGTCCCGAGTGCCCGATGGCAGCGCCGGGTGTTGATGCAAGAGACTCATGCGAGTTTCTTGCATCACACGCGGTAGTTTGATCCCGACCTTATACTTGCCGTCACCTAATAACTGCTGAAACTGGCATGCAGAGCTGAATCCTAACAGTGTGGATATTACACACTGATGACATTTTGCCCAAAACTTTTTTAAGACGTGGACAACCCCATGAAGCATTAGTCTTACATGCATCACCACTTTTTTCTGACCTCAGTCAGTAACGTCAGTTGCAATGGGTCAATAAAATCAGACTATATAGGACAAATTTACAAAGAAAAAAGCCAAGCTAAGACCTGGCAGGTCATAGTGGTCGAGAAACCATTTTTTTCTGTTAGTTTTGAAAAAGCATAATGAATGTTCAGGACTCTTTTCTAAAAAAAAATTGTCATAAATAAAGACATTACGTTTTATTGTCCTTGAAAAACCATAGAATGGAGGAAAGCAGTAGCGGGGAGGCATAGGAACATCATTCACATCCAGTGGTTATTCCTGTTATTAAAGCTCATATATTAGAACTGCATCATGTAATACCGTATGCAAATTGTCTTTTCAGAGAGGAAGAGGACTAGAACTCCAGTGCCACCTATAGGAGGTGGCAATCCTAAAATTCAATGTTGACCCTTTAACTAGCTTTACCACATGACTTAGGATAAAAGCCAAACCAAGAGTCTCACTTTGCAGACACGTGTTTCGGGGTGTTACCCCTCCTCATTGCAAAGCATGAGCTTTGATTTGACTGTCTGAGATGCCACTGGAAGTTTACACAAACTATAAGCTTCCTTACCTCGACATGTCAGGTATGTCACTCCTCATAAGGAGAAATGTTACCAATTAGACTCAAGTCAGAGATATCCCATACAGCCAAATCAGATGTCATGCATTGCATGCACAAGGTGCAATACCCTGAAACACGTGTCTGCAAATTGAGATTCTGGTTTGGAATTTATCCTAAATCATGTGATAAGGCTTGTTAAAGGGTTGATATTGACTACTTGTAATACAGGGTGGGCCATTTATATGTATACACATGGATGGGCCATGTATATGATCCATACACCTAAATAAAGTGGGAATGGTTGGTTTAATCATCTTCCTGTTTGTGGCACATTAGTATATGGGAGGGGAAAAACTTTTCAAGATGGGTGGTGACCATGGCAGCCATTTTGATGTCAGCCATTTTGGATCCAACTTTATAAATGGCCCACCCAGGTCTATCCATATAAATGGCCCACCCTGTAGATGGTAGTAGAGTTGAAGACCTGGTGCTCTCTGAAGAGACAATTTGCACATTCAGTTTCCCAGAAGAGCATTGTATGGCCTTTAAGTCTCCTTTCCCTGGAATGTCAGGCACGTCACTCTACATAAGGAGAAAAAGTACCCCTTAGCCCCCATGTAATATCATATATCCCCTATAATGATGAGAACTGTGTGCCTGAGCACAACTTCGATAGAGATTATATCTGACTGCTGGAAGTTTCAGCTGTAATATCCGTTTTTATCAGCGGATTACCAACTGGTCCTTCTGTAGAGTAGATGTATCGCATGGAGAACACTCTTAATATTATAATTATTGTATTTCGTTATTTGCTATGAGATACTGCAAAGAAAAAATGAGCCCTCAATATATGTTGTAACCTTTACATGGATGTTTAATATTCTTCATTTGTTTCCACAGTTCTGTTACTTACAGGAAACTTTTGCTAATTAAGACAGTTTCTAATAAGAAGGGATTTCATTGCGTCAGGGTCCGCTCTGGAAATATCAACTTTTATGTTATTTGAAAAGGAAATAACACTAAGAAAAAAAAAATGCATTTTTTTTTTTGCAGGACAATGACATAACCTTGCAAGCGTACCGTTAGATCACTTCAATCAATGAACAGCACCCTTCAAACATCCTGCTAAGAAGCATTATGAATAGGTTGCAATGGTTCAAGAGCTTGCTCCAATATCATTTGAAATTAGAGGTTCAGATTCATTGGTTCTCAGATTATTACATGCTCCAGAGAGTTCTGTAAGTGTGCACATGAATGTGAACGGAAGCACAAAATTAACATGATAGACATTGCACTGACCTCCAGCTATTGAAATGCCATTTAATTTCTGTCCTACAGTGAGACGATCATAAGAAATGGCAGAAAAACACAGATCATTTTTTTTTATACTATATATATAGTTGAAACCAGAAGATGCCATACACCATATAAAAAACCTTTCCCGTTTTTGGTCAATTAGAATTACTATAATTATTAATATTTGCCAAATGCCAGACTAATGAGAGAGAGAGAGAACGTTTTAAGTCATTTTTATTATTTACTGTAAAGTCAAAAGTTTGCATGCGTTTCATTAATATTTGATACAATTGCCCTTAAACTGAATGACTTGGGTTAAACGTTTGGGATTTCCTTCCACGAGCTTCTCGCAATAGTTGGTCGGAATTTGGGCCCATTCCTCCTGACAAAAGTGGTGTAACTGATCCAGGTTTGTACGTCGCCTTACTCGCGCCGGCCTTTTCAGCTTTGCCCAATTGTCTCTTCAGAGAGGAAGGGGACTAGAACTCTAGCGCCACCTATTGGAAGCAGCATTCCTAAAATTCAATGTCCACCCTTTAACGAGCCTTGTCACATGACTTTGGATAAAAGCCAAAGCAGAATTTCAATTTGTAACAATAGGAGTCCCATATAGGCTGCTACCATGCAAGGAGGTAGTGCCAAAACAATTTGTCCAACCCAGGCAGAGGCCACATCCGCTCCAATAATTAGATTAAAACCAGAGAAGAAAAGAAGCAAAACGATGAAATGCAAAAGTATCAATACATGTTATTAAATACCGTACAAAGTGCACAAAGTCATGATGAAGTGCCAATTGATATGCAGATGAAGACACACCCACGACAGCCCACTCCTCCAACCAAAATGGAAAAAATTCCCTCATGTATGTGGTAAACTCCATAATAGTAACTAAACACCCTGGATGTACTGTATGTATCCCTACAAAATATAAAATGCCTTGTGGCCGGATATAAAGTTGATCAGATCCCCAAACCTGGGTCAAATTAGGGAAGAAACCATAATATATCCTGAGGGTAAGTGAGTCTGCAAGTAAAGCTGGCAAAAAACACTGATAGTAATCTAGAACATATACAGGTAAAGGAGCTTACCAGAGGGTGCAGGAGGAGGAGGAGGAAGGGCGTCTGGCAGTGATCCCCGATGCGCGTTTCACTGTGCACAAGGCCACTTTGTCAAGGAGATGGTGAACAGGTCTCCACAGGACCTTCAAATACGCCATGACCCTGGTCACATGACCAGAATCAGCCAATGAGTGTGGCGTCACGGGTCAAAAGACCAGCGCACATGTGCACAGTGTAAAGACGCCCATCTGCCAGTAGCACACATACCATCGCAGAGCGATGCGCACGGCCACATATAATTGTATACAATAAAACCGCGGGATAGCAATAATCCCCGAAATCTATGCCAACAGAAGCAATAGTTGTATAGGAATCATGATTATACAAAAAATCATCATACACACATATGTAAAGTACATTTTTATACAACACTAGCTGAAGAGCCCGGCGTTGCCTGGGCATAGTAACCAACTGTGCTTAGTTATAACAAATTATAATGATTATATTGCACATAAAAACCGTGCATCTAATCCTATCCTGTGTGATACTGACTGCTGAGCCGTGTATCTAATCCTATTCTGTGTGATACTGTCTGCTGAGCCATGTATCTAATCCTATTCTGTGTGATACTGTGTGCTGAGCTGCGTATCTAATCCTATCCTGTGTGATACTGCCTGCTGAGCCATGTATCTAATCCTATCCTGTGTGATACTGTCTGCTGAGCCGTGTATCTAATCCTATCCTGTGTGATACTGTCTGCTGAGCTGCATATCTAATCCTATCCTGTGTGATACTGACTGCTGAGCCGTGTATCTAATCCTATCCTGTGTGATACTGTCTGCTGAGCCGTGTATCTAATACTATTCTGTGTGATACTGTGTGCTGAGCTGTGTATCTAATCCTATCCTGTGTGATACTGCCTGCTGAGCCATGTATCTAATCCTATCCTGTGTGATACTGCCTGCTGAGCCATGTATCTAATCCTATCCTGTGTGATACTGACTGCTGAGCTGTGTATCTAATCCTATCCTGTGTTATACTGGGCTCCCCCTGCAGTCTGTGTCAGAGGGTGGTCTGTGTTGGCACGGTAATAAATTGTGTTATTTCCAGCTTTACAGAAGGACGATAACACCATAGAAATGATAAGAATAATAGGCCTCAGTTACCACAACTGTCTACAAGGAAATCTATTGCTGATTGCAACCAATCACAGCTCATTTTTCATCTTTTAAACAGCTCTGGGACAGCGTGGCGAGTTTTGAGTGGCGACTTTTGTGTTTCGACTTTTATGTGGCGAGGTTGGTGTATGTGTGGTGAAATGTGTGCTGAGGGTGGTATACAGTATGTGTTGTAGCACGTGGTAGTGTGTGGCACATTTTGTGTGTGTGTTCATATCCCCGTGTGTGGTGAGTATCCCATGTCAGGGCCCCACCTTAGCAACTGTACGGTATATACTCTTTGGCGCCATCGCTCTCATTCTTTAAGTCCCCCTTGTTCACATCTGGCAGCTGTCAATTTGCCTCCAACACTTTTCCTTTCACTTTTTCCCCATTATGTAGATAGGGGTAAAATTGTTTGGTGAATTGGAACGCGCGGGGTTAAAATTTCGCCTCACAACATAGCCTATGACGCTCTCGGGGTCCAGACGTGTGACTGTGCCAAATTTTGTGGCTGTAGCTGTGACGGTGCGGATGCGAATCCTGGACATACATACATACTGTACATATATACACACACATACACATTGAGCTTTCTATATATATACTAGCTGAAGAGCCCGGCGTTTCCTGGGCATAGTAACCAACTGTGGTTATTTATAACAAATTATAATGATTATATTGCACATAAAACCATTTCACATCATATGTTCAACATTACAGATTTGCAGCACAAATTAACTAAACGATTACCCAAGTGTTGATAGTATTTTATTTTGAACTCATTCAAGATTTTTGGTTTTTCCTTTCGGTGCAGAGATGAACAGATTTTTTTCAGTTCCAACTCTTGAACAGACCACGTAAAGTTGACCATGAGAAAAAGTGTGTTACTGACTGCTGAGCCGTGTATCTAATCCTATCCTGTGTGATACCATCTGCTGAGCCGTGTATCTAATCCTATCCTGTGTGATACTGACTGCTAAGCTGTGTACCTAATCCTATCCTGTGTGATACTGACTGCTAAGCCACGCCCCCTGCCGGCTCCCTGCCCGCCCCTTCCTGTTATCGCCTCCTCCGAGCGCAGAGGGCTGCATGCGTTATGCGCACCCTATCTTTAGCATAGGGTGCACAGGCCGTGCGCAACTATGAATATAGCGTGCGCTGCGCATTTTTGGAGGTGCGCCGTGCGCGCCGAACGCAGCATGTTGCATTTTGGCGCGCACGGCGCACATTCAAAAATGCGCAGCGCACGCTATATTCATAGTTGCGCACGGCCTGTGCACCCTATGCTAAAGATAGGGTGCGCATAACGCATGCAGCCCTCTGCGCTCGGAGGAGGCGATAACAGGAAGGGGTGGGCAGGGAGCCGGCAGGGGGCGTGGCTTAGGCCTCTTTCACACATCAGGTTTTCGGCATCAGGCGCGATCCGGCGCTTTTGACTAAAACCGGATCCGTCGAAATGCAATGCCGGATCCGGTTTCCCCCCCATTGACTTGCATTAGAGCCGGATCGAGCCGGATGGCCATGCGTTTCATCCGATTTTCGCCGGATCCGGCAGTGTGACGCGATCCGGCGTCTGGAAAAAACGGAGACTGTAACATTTTTTGTCTCCGTCGAAAAAGCCGGACACGCGGATCCGGCGTGTCCGGCTTTTTCATACAATGAAAGCCTATGAGCGCCGCAATGCGCCGGATCCGGCGACATTGGATCCGGTTTCTTTGGTCTGAGCATGCTTAGTAGCTCTGCCCACAGGACATATATAAAAGCAAGACAATGGGACCCTCAGCCACACCCAACATGCCACCCAAGCCAAGAACCAGGAGCAGGAGAAGGCAGCAGACATCTGCAGCAGCAGCACCATCAGCACCACCCCAAATGGAGCAGCATGCTGAACAACGGGAGGGGAGTCCAGCAGCAGATGAGAGACGGTAATTATCAAATCCCCCATTCCTCCAAACTAGGGCTATGGAATATCAAGATATTCATTGGCCCTTTGTTTCTCTTTATTCAACAGCCGCCCAATAGATGCAGCAGCAGCAGCAGCAATGGCAGCAGCAGAAACACCACCCACAGCCATGGAGTCTGGCCATGAGGAAGACAGCACATCTTCTGGGAGCCCTCCCTCGCATCGTCAGCGTTTGACGGTAAGTTTTTATTTCCAAAATCCATCATCTCTGTAATATATGTGTATTCATTGCCTTTTATTTCAAAACAGGAATCACAAGATGAAGAGGAGCTCCCAGAAGAAGAAGGAAGGGGTGGACAGACACTTGGAGTGGGCTCACAATTGGTAAGTTTTTTGCATCAAACGCAGAAACACAACATCACACTACACACAACACATAGAAAACAATGTTCTGCAGACCACACACAGCAAACAAATGCCTACATCCAAAGACATAACATTTTTTGTTTTCTTCTCTAGTCTTCCCAATCTGGTGCTCGGACAAGAGGTCCTCGCAGTGCCTCCCAGGGTCGTCGGCGACAGCAACGCGGCGGTCACCAGCGTGTAAGTATAAATATTTTTGCTTTGTTTTTTTTGCACTTTTTATTTCATTTCTTTTGTGGAGGCTTATTATGTTATTTTTGTCTTTTTCTTTAACAGCCTTCACAGCGTGCTCCCGACTCTGACGGTGAGGATGGAGGGATTGATGTGGACCGCCTCATCGATCTCGTCAGAGAAAGGGAGCCACTCTGGAATATGGCTGACCGCCGCCACGCTGACCTGATCGTTACCCGACGACTCTGAGAGGAAATCTGTTCGCTCCTTGTGGACCGCTGGGAGGACCTCGAAGCTCGGGCCCAGATTAAATAGCGTAAGTATATACAGTACCGGTTGCTTGATTTAAACCAGTGTTTCCCGAACTCCAGTCCTCGTGGTCCCCACGGATCATGTGTTCAGGATTTCTATTTACTTTGGAAATCCTGAAAACATGACCCCTGGGGACCATGAGGACTGGAGTTTGGGAAACACTGATGTTGTATACTAACCACTTTGTCCTTTCTCGTTTCAGGGGAGAGAATTGTGAAGCTGTGGCGGTCTGTGAGGGATCGTTTCAAGAAGGAGTTCAATAAAGAGATGCGGGCCCCGAGTGGATCTGGAGGACGCAGGAGCAAGTACAAGTACGCACGAGCCCTGTCGTTCCTCCGGGAGACAATGCTTACCAGAAGGTAAATATTACACACCACATGTGACAAAAAAATGTTTAGATGTAACTTTTTTTTTTCAGCCAGGGCCATACCATGTCACTATTTTAATTGTTTTTTTTTCTCTTTATTCCACAGCACGGTGAGCAGCACTCGGGAGCCTGCACGATTGGACCCTTCTGAGGCGATCCCTGAGGAGACCAGCACCGAGGGACACTTCGACCGCCCCGGTACATCTGCACCTTCCCAGCCTTCCCACACATTCGACCCATCTGTCCCATCCACCAGCACAGGAGCATCGTGGCCGCCTACATTACATGAAGCTGCTGGTGAGGAGATCGCTTTCCCTTTACCCCACCCTTCTGCCCCTGCCACCTCTAGTACACCTGCGGGTACTGGGCGGCAGCGGCAGAGGGGTCAGGAAAAGACTTATGCGCCAGAGTTCTTGCATCTGAATGCATCTTTCCAGAACTGTCTAAAAGTCTTGTCAGAGCAAATCTCCGCAGGCTATCAGCAGATCAACTCCAGCATTCTGGAGGTGAAGACACTTCTGCAAACCATGCATTCAGAAGCAAGATCTTCGCCAAACCACACCTTTTTCAGGTCTGTTGTGGAGCGCATGGAAACGCTCTCTCCTGCCCAGCAGATGCATGTAATGCATTCATGCCACGCTGCTCTCCAGCAAGTTACCTCCCAACCTCTTCCTCCTCCCACCACAGTAGTTCCTCCACCTGCACCCCCTCCAGCCACTTTCCATCCTCCCCCTCCTATTACATCTACACCCCCTCCAGCCACTTTCCATCCTCCCCCTCCTATTACATCTACACCCCCTCCAGCCACTTTCCATCCTCCCCCTCCTATTACATATCATCCACCTCCCCAGCACCATCCACCTCCCCAGCACCATCCACCTCCCCAGCACCAGCAACCTCCCCAGCACCAGCAACCTCCCCAGCACCAGCAACCTCCCCAGTACCAGCAACCTCCCCAGTACCAGCAACCTCCCCAGTACCAGCAACCTCCCCAGTACCTGCAAACTCCCCAGTACCAGCAACCTCCCCAGTACCAGACATCTCCCCACTTCCAGCAACCTGCCCCGTACCAGACATCTCCCCACTTCCAGCAACCTGCCCCGTACAAGACATCTCCCCACTTCCAGCAACCTGCCCCGTACCAGACATCTCCCCACTTCCAGCAACCTGCCCCATACCAAACTCCTTCCCCATACAACTTGCCATCAACATCATCTGCTCCTACAGTCCCTGCCCAACCCTCCACTCCACCACCCACCACCTCTTCTGCTTCCCACATGTCCACCCATTCTGTAGTTTTTTCCACACCTTCACCTCTAACTGTTCCTTCCCCACCACGATCCCAGTCCTCTCTCCACACTCCCAGTGTCGAAGTGTCCCGCAGCCCCTCCAGCAGTATTTCCACCACACACTACACAGATTTATAATGTGTGTATTTAAATAAAAATGACCAGTTTTATGGTTTCAAAGCTTTATTAAACAAGTTTATTAAAATTTTAAAAAAGTTTACTAAAAAAAACATTTTTCAATAAAAGTTAAATTATTTTACACTGGTTGTCTGTCATTTCTTTCTGCGGCGAAAAAGGTTAAATACAGGGTATTTAAAAGGTGAAATGGTATTCAAAACTAGGTATATAACTGTGGGTAAATTTTAGCTTTTTGCCACAGTTGTGTTCCTGGTTGTGTTTGAAGCAAAGTATTTCACCTAAAAAGTTGTGTTTATTGTTGGTGATTTCCTAACAATGTACACAACTTTTGTTAAAAGGTGAAATACTTTGCATAAAACACAACCAGGTACACACCTGTGGCCTAAAGCTAAAAATAGAGACCATGACAAGATAGCCAACTTTGGTTGGCAAAGGTATATACTGTTGGTACAGAAGGTACACAAGTTTGGTTAGGGCACAAATCTTTCACACTCTGTCATCCTGCCAGTGTACTCTGCCTTGAGGTGACATAAAGTATAGTGCAAAATTGTCCCTCATTACTGAAAACGTCACAGAACTTCTAGTGGTAATGTCATGGTAATCTTGCAAGGTGGTTTCTTCAGAGGTGTCCTCAATGGAAATGGGTTCCTTGCAGATAACAAAATTGTGGAGTACCACGCACGCTTTGATCACCTCGTCCACAGTTTCTGTCTTGAGGTTGATCGCAGTCAATAGGACCCGCCATTTGGCTGTCAGAATACCAAAGGTACATTCAACCATTCTTCTTGCTCTTGTGAGGCAGTAATTAAAAATGCGTTTTGGTCTTGTCAATCCTCTGCTAGAGTACGATTTCAAAAGGTGTTCTGACAGCTGGAAGGCTTCATCCCCTACACAGACAAATGGCATAGGTGGACCAGATGTTTGCGGCAGCGGTCTAGGTGGTGGGAACTGGAAGGTGTTTCCATACAGTTTACACCCCATGGCAGACAGTTTGAAAACTTGAGAGTCATTGGAGCGGCCATAGGCCCCAATATCAACCGCAATAAATTTGTATTCCGCGTCAGCGATGGCCATGAGGACAATTGAAAAATATTTCTTGTAATTGAAATATTCCGATCCCGATCCAGCTGGCTTTACAATGCGGATATGTTTCCCGTCCACAGCGCCCAAGCAGTTGGGAAACTGACATATCTGTTGAAACTTGTCAGCAATTTCAATCCACCTCTCTGTTGAGGGCTCTGGTAAAAACTCTTCAGCTAAGGAGTCCCACAGTGCACGGCATGTGTACTTCACAATTCCAGATATGGTGGAAATCCCGAGTCTGTACTGGAAATGCAGTGACGAAAGGGATTCTCCAGTTGCAAGAAATCTGTGGGGAATTAAAAAACAATAAATTAGTTTTAAATCACAGCATTACATACCAAAACTGAGCTATAACACTTGGAGATACAAACTACCACCAACAAGATTGCAGTGAAAGTGTGCTCTGATGCGATCACATCCAATAAATGTGGCTTACCTTAAAGTCACCATCAGACGCTCTGCGGGTGAAACAGAGAAGCGGCAATAGGTGTCCGCTTTTCTTATGAGGTGTGCAATGCGCTCCACCAAGTAATCAAAATTCTCCATTTTCATCCTAACATATCCAAAAAATTTACCCGGGTTTCGTCGAAGGTCCATGCAGAGTGTAGAATAGACCCCACGCGTCATTCTCTTGGCTGTGATGGGGTGGATCCACAAACGTCGTCTACGATGCCTGATGCGCTGCTGTCTCGCTCTCTCCTTCTCCAGAACAATCACCCTCAAATGATTCGCCTCCGCTATAAAATCCGCCAAATTCTTCAAAATATTTCCAATGACAACATCCATCTTCGCCAGTAACTTGCTCTTCTCTCCAACCTGCACTTTCTCCTCTACAACCTGTCAAAGAAGGGCTGTAGGAACATGCTATATATAATTTTCCAGTAGCCAATCCCGTTCGGAAGGCCACAAGGGTCAATTTTAAAAACCGGATCCGGCGTAATCCGTCGAAAAACGGATAGAAAAACGGATGAACCGGATGAGACGGATCCGGTTTTGTCTGTCAAGAAAAAGACGGATCCGGCAGAAAACCGGATCCGTCACATTCGGTTTTACAAAACATTTGCCGGATCCGGCGTTCCAGCACGACGCCGGATCGCGCCTGACGCCGAAAACCTGATGTGTGAAAGTAGCCTTAGTGGCACCGTGCGCGCGTCGTTTAAACGCTAGTGTGAAACTAGCCTAATCCTCTCCTGTGTGATACTGTCTGCTGAGCTGTGTATCTAATCCTCTCCTGTGTGATACTGACTGCTGAGCTGTGTATCTAATCCTCTCCTGTGTGATACTGACTGCTGAGCTGTATATCTAATCCTATCCTGTGTGATACTGACTGCGGAGCCGTGTATCTAATCCTATCCTGTGTGATACTGGGCTCCCCCTGCAGTCTGTGTCAGAGGGTGGTCTGTGCTGGCACGGTAATAAATTGTGTTATTTCCAGCTTTACAGAAGGACGATAACACCATAGAAATGATATGAATAATAGGCAAAATTGTTTGGTGAATTGGAACGTGTGGGGTTAAAATTTCGCCTCACAACATAGCCTATGACACTCTCGGGGTCCAGACGTGTGACTGTGCAAAATTTTGTGGCTGTAGCTGCGACGGTGCAGATGCCAATCCCGGACATACACACACACATACAAACACACACACACATACAAACACACACTTGAGCTTTATATATTAGATAGATAAATAAGTCACATATATCAAATATATCAAATAGCAATATGAAATCATGGTTCCCATAACTGTAGAAACTGCTGAGTCTTGTTTTCAGGGAAATTATACCAAACGAAGGTCCAGGGAGAAATGCAGTATCATCAAGGTTGCTAGGTACAAAATATAATTGACATACAAAGAAATTAGTGAAAAAATATAAATTAAAACAAAAACAAAACACTGCCAGGGAAGAAGGGGAGTGTAAGGGGAAAATGCAAAGGAAAAAAGACAGGAGGAAATTTTAATTTTGCCCAAGGAAATAATATATATGCATATAGACGTATACCCATATATCTACATAGAATATGCTGTAAACAATTGCGCAAAGGAGTGCCCCATATGATGGGAACCCACTAGAAAGCTAAAAATAAGAAAATAACATCACAAGCACCATAATGCATAAATATCGCCCAAATAAATAGGGGACCTATAAGAACAGGGCAAAACAGAGATCCATTGAGTCCATTAGGTGTCATAGTGTCAAGTTGGACAATCCACTTGACCTCCATTTGTGACAAGATTTTTTTGTTGTCACCACTAGAGTTGAGCGAAACGGGTCGAAAAAATTCAAAAGTCGCCGACTTTTGGCAAAGTCGGGTTTCATGAAACGAAACCCGACCCTAGGATGAGGTCGGCCACGAGGTCGGCGACTTACGCGCCAAAGTCGCGTTTCAAAAGTTTGTTTTGCGCTCTTTTTCTGCCAATCAGGATCCACGGAGACTGTGGGCAACGTGATGACATAGGCACGGGTCACCACCATCTTTCAGAAGGGCATGCAAGTGATTGGCTTGCTTTGGTGGGCGTCACAGGGGGTATAAAAGGGCGTGCACGCCGACGGCCATCTTACTTCTGCCGATCTTAGTATAGGGAGAGGTTGCTGCTGATTCTGTAGGGAGAGCGTTAGGCAGGGAAGAAGACAAAAAAACTGCTTCTGCTGCTAGCGATTTGGCCTGCACAACACACAAGTCACTGTGTGTGCAGTGCAAGGGGAGGCTATATTGTGGTGTATCAGTGGTGTTGGTTGTTGGGCTGCCTTTTAAGGCTTCCTGACACGCTGGCATTGCTGTTTACCCACTGCTCCGCAAACTGCTTTTTTAAAAGCAATCCAATCTCCCTTATCCTCTCGTCACTTTGGTCACAGGCAGCTGTGCCATCGAGCGTGTCACATAGCGCTCAGATATCAGTGGGCCGCACACAATCCACAAGTGTCCAGTGTCCAAAAGTGTACGCAGAGATTCAAAATCTCCATTATCCTCTCGTCACTTTGGTCACAGGCAGCTGTGCCATCGAGCGTGTCACATAGCGCTCAGATATCAGTGGGCCGCACACAATCCACAAGTGTCCAGTGTCCACAAGTGTACGCAGAGATTCAAAATCTCCATTATCCTCTCGTCACTTTGGTCACAGGCAGCTGTGCCATCGAGCGTGTCACATAGCTCTCAGATATCAGTGGGCCGCACACAATCCACAAGTGTCCAGTGTCCAAAAGTGTACGCAGAGATTCAAAATCTCCATTATCCTCTCATCACTTTGGTCACAGGCAGCTGTGCCATCGAGCGTGTCACATAGCGCTCAGATATCAGTGGGCCGCACACAATCCACAAGTGTCCACTGTCCACAAGTGTACGCAGAGATTCAAAATCTCCATTATCCTCTCGTCACTTTGGTCACAGGCAGCTGTGCCATCAAGCGTGTCACATAGCGCTCAGATATCAGTGGGCCGCACACAATCCACAAGTGTCCAGTGTCCAAAAGTGTACGCAGAGATTCAAAATCTCCATTATCCTCTCGTCACTTTGGTCACAGGCAGCTGTGCCATCGAGCGTGTCACATAGCGCTCAGATATCAGTGGGCCGCACACAATCCACAAGTGTCCAGTGTCCAAAAGTGTACGCAGAGATTCAAAATCTCCATTATCCTCTCGTCACTTTGGTCACAGGCAGCTGTGCCATCGAGCGTGTCACATAGCGCTCAGATATCAGTGGGCCGCACACAATCCGCAAGTGTCCAGTGTCCAAAAGTGTACGCAGAGATTCAAAATCTCCATTATCCTCTCGTCACTTTGGTCACAGGCAGCTGTGCCATCGAGCGTGTCACATAGCGCTCAGATATCAGTGGGCCGCACACAATCCACAAGTGTCCAGTGTCCAAAAGTGTACGCAGAGATTCAAAATCTCCATTATCCTCTCGTCACTTTGGTCACTGTTAAATATTAATAATCCGTTAATTTCTTATAAGAACCAGTTCTGTACATTGCTTTAGCTTACACGACATAGGCTATTTTTAAGCTTGGCTCATGGTAGAAAGACAGCTCCATATATGTAGAGACCACGTGCTTTAGGAGACGTATATAATTCATGGCTAACTGTAGAGGTCGCTCGTTCCTTCCTTCACCATCATGAGAGACAGACGCAAGATGACATAACTCAACAGCTGGTATGTTACTTTAGTACGAAGAAGTCGAACAGAGAGACAGACGCCATTTGCCATGTGGGTTCCCGGAGAGAAAGAAGAATACATGTTGCTTTTGCCATTTGGGATCTCAGAGCATGATCTAATGGACAATATCTCACCTCTTTTTATTCACCTGTTTTTCTGTAATAACCTTTCTTTGATGGAAGAATCCAAATAAACCACTATATTTTTATCTGGTAACTAGTCCTGAATATTTTACAGGATATGCATTATTTTACAGTCACAGGCAGCTGTGCCATCGAGCGTGTCACATAGCGTTCAGATATCAGTGGGCCGCACACAATCCACAAGTGTCCAGTGTCCAAAAGTGTACGCAGAGATTCAAAATCTCCATTATCCTCTCGTCACTTTGGTCAGAGGCAGCTGTGCCATCGAGCGTGTCACATAGTGCTCAGATATCAGTGGGCCGCACACAATCCACAAGTGTCCACTGTCCACAAGTGTACGCAGAGATTCAAAATCTCCATTATCCTCTCGTCACTTTGGTCACAGGCAGCTGTGCCATCGAGCGTGTCACATAGCGCTCAGATATCAGTGGGCCGCACACAATCCACAAGTGTCCAGTGTCCAAAAGTGTACGCAGAGATTCAAAATCTCCATTATCCTCTCGTCACTTTGGTCACAGGCAGCTGTGCCATCGAGCGTGTCACATAGCGCTCAGATATCAGTGGGCCGCACACAATCCACAAGTGTCCAGTGTCCAAAAGTGTACGCAGAGATTCAAAATCTCCATTTTCCTCTCGTCACTTTGGTCACAGGCAGCTGTGCCATCAAGCGTGTCACATAGCGCTCAGATATCAGTGGGCCGCACACAATCCACAAGTGTCCAGTGTCCAAAAGTGTACGCAGAGATTCAAAATCTCCATTATCCTCTCGTCACTTTGGTCACAGGCAGCTGTGCCATCGAGCGTGTCACATAGCGCTCAGATATCAGTGGGCCGCACACAATCCACAAGTGTCCAGTGTCCACAAGTGTACGCAGAGATTCAAAATCTCCATTATCCTCTCGTCACTTTGGTCACAGGCAGCTGTGCCATCGAGCGTGTCACATAGCTCTCAGATATCAGTGGGCCGCACACAATCCACAAGTGTCCAGTGTCCAAAAGTGTACGCAGAGATTCAAAATCTCCATTATCCTCTCGTCACTTTGGTCACAGGCAGCTGTGCCATCGAGCGTGTCACATAGCGCTCAGATATCAGTGGGCCGCACACAATCCACAAGTGTCCACTGTCCACAAGTGTACGCAGAGATTCAAAATCTCCATTATCCTCTCGTCACTTTGGTCACAGGCAGCTGTGCCATCGAGCGTGTCACATAGCTCTCAGATATCAGTGGGCCGCACACAATCCACAAGTGTCCAGTGTCCAAAAGTGTACGCAGAGATTCAAAATCTCCATTATCCTCTCGTCACTTTGGTCACAGGCAGCTGTGCCATCGAGCGTGTCACATAGCGCTCAGATATCAGTGGGCCGCACACAATCCACAAGTGTCCAGTGTCCAAAAGTGTACGCAGAGATTCAAAATCTCCATTATCCTCTCGTCACTTTGGTCACAGGCAGCTGTGCCATCGAGCGTGTCACATAGCGCTCAGATATCAGTGGGCCGCACACAATCCACAAGTGTCCAGTGTCCAAAAGTGTACGCAGAGATTCAAAATCTCCATTATCCTCTCGTCACTTTGGTCACAGGCAGCTGTGCCATCGAGCGTGTCACATAGCGCTCAGATATCAGTGGGCCGCACACAATCCACAAGTGTCCAGTGTCCAAAAGTGTACGCAGAGATTCAAAATCTCCATTATCCTCTCGTCACTTTGGTCACAGGCAGCTGTGCCATCGAGCGTGTCACATAGCGCTCAGATATCAGTGGGCCGCACACAATCCACAAGTGTCCAGTGTCCAAAAGTGTACACAGAGATTCAAAATCTCCATTATCCTCTCGTCACTTTGGTCACAGGCAGCTGTGCCATCGAGCGTGTCACATAGCGCTCAGATATCAGTGGGCCGCACACAATCCGCAAGTGTCCAGTGTCCAAAAGTGTACGCAGAGATTCAAAATCTCCATTATCCTCTCGTCACTTTGGTCACAGGCAGCTGTGCCATCGAGCGTGTCACATAGCGCTCAGATATCAGTGGGCCGCACACAATCCACAAGTGTCCAGTGTCCAAAAGTGTACGCAGAGATTCAAAATCTCCATTATCCTCTCGTCACTTTGGTCACAGGCAGCTGTGCCATCGAGCGTGTCACATAGCGCTCAGATATCAGTGGGCCGCACACAATCCACAAGTGTCCAGTGTCCAAAAGTGTACGCAGAGATTCAAAATCTCCATTATCCTCTCGTCACTTTGGTCACAGGCAGCTGTGCCATCGAGCGTGTCACATAGCGCTCAGATATCAGTGGGCCGCACACAATCCACAAGTGTCCAGTGTCCAAAAGTGTACGCAGAGATTCAAAATCTCCATTATCCTCTCGTCACTTTGGTCAGAGGCAGCTGTGCCATCGAGCGTGTCACATAGTGCTCAGATATCAGTGGGCCGCACACAATCCACAAGTGTCCACTGTCCACAAGTGTACGCAGAGATTCAAAATCTCCATTATCCTCTCGTCACTTTGGTCACAGGCAGCTGTGCCATCGAGCGTGTCACATAGCGCTCAGATATCAGTGGGCCGCACACAATCCACAAGTGTCCAGTGTCCAAAAGTGTACGCAGAGATTCAAAATCTCCATTATCCTCTCGTCACTTTGGTCACAGGCAGCTGTGCCATCGAGCGTGTCACATAGCGCTCAGATATCAGTGGGCCGCACACAATCCACAAGTGTCCAGTGTCCAAAAGTGTACGCAGAGATTCAAAATCTCCATTTTCCTCTCGTCACTTTGGTCACAGGCAGCTGTGCCATCAAGCGTGTCACATAGCGCTCAGATATCAGTGGGCCGCACACAATCCACAAGTGTCCAGTGTCCAAAAGTGTACGCAGAGATTCAAAATCTCCATTATCCTCTCGTCACTTTGGTCACAGGCAGCTGTGCCATCGAGCGTGTCACATAGCGCTCAGATATCAGTGGGCCGCACACAATCCACAAGTGTCCAGTGTCCACAAGTGTACGCAGAGATTCAAAATCTCCATTATCCTCTCGTCACTTTGGTCACAGGCAGCTGTGCCATCGAGCGTGTCACATAGCTCTCAGATATCAGTGGGCCGCACACAATCCACAAGTGTCCAGTGTCCAAAAGTGTACGCAGAGATTCAAAATCTCCATTATCCTCTCGTCACTTTGGTCACAGGCAGCTGTGCCATCGAGCGTGTCACATAGCGCTCAGATATCAGTGGGCCGCACACAATCCACAAGTGTCCACTGTCCACAAGTGTACGCAGAGATTCAAAATCTCCATTATCCTCTCGTCACTTTGGTCACAGGCAGCTGTGCCATCGAGCGTGTCACATAGTGCTCAGATATCAGTGGGCCGCACACAATCCACAAGTGTCCAGTGTCCAAAAGTGTACGCAGAGATTCAAAATCTCCATTATCCTCTCGTCACTTTGGTCACAGGCAGCTGTGCCATCGAGCGTGTCACATAGCGCTCAGATATCAGTGGGCCGCACACAATCCACAAGTGTCCAGTGTCCAAAAGTGTACGCAGAGATTCAAAATCTCCATTATCCTCTCGTCACTTTGGTCACAGGCAGCTGTGCCATCGAGCGTGTCACATAGCGCTCAGATATCAGTGGGCCGCACACAATCCACAAGTGTCCAGTGTCCAAAAGTGTACGCAGAGATTCAAAATCTCCATTATCCTCTCGTCACTTTGGTCACAGGCAGCTGTGCCATCGAGCGTGTCACATAGCGCTCAGATATCAGTGGGCCGCACACAATCCGCAAGTGTCCAGTGTCCAAAAGTGTACGCAGAGATTCAAAATCTCCATTATCCTCTCGTCACTTTGGTCACAGGCAGCTGTGCCATCGAGCGTGTCACATAGCGCTCAGATATCAGTGGGCCTCACACAATCTACAAGTGTCCAGTGTCCAAAAGTGTACGCAGAGATTCAAAATCTCCATTATCCTCTCGTCACTTTGGTCACAGGCAGCTGTGCCATCGAGCGTGTCCCATAGCGCTCAGATATCAGTGGGCCGCACACAATCCACAAGTGTCCAGTGTCCAAAAGTGTACGCAGAGATTCAAAATCTCCATTATCCTCTCGTCACTTTGGTCACAGGCAGCTGTGCCATCGAGCGTGTCACATAGCGCTCAGATATCAGTGGGCCGCACACAATCCACAAGTGTCCAGTGTCCAAAAGTGTACGCAGAGATTCAAAATCTCCATTATCCTCTCGTCACTTTGGTCAGAGGCAGCTGTGCCATCGAGCGTGTCACATAGTGCTCAGATATCAGTGGGCCGCACACAATCCACAAGTGTCCACTGTCCACAAGTGTACGCAGAGATTCAAAATCTCCATTATCCTCTCGTCACTTTGGTCACAGGCAGCTGTGCCATCGAGCGTGTCACATAGCGCTCAGATATCAGTGGGCCGCACACAATCCACAAGTGTCCAGTGTCCAAAAGTGTACGCAGAGATTCAAAATCTCCATTATCCTCTCGTCACTTTGGTCACAGGCAGCTGTGCCATCGAGCGTGTCACATAGCGCTCAGATATCAGTGGGCCGCACACAATCCACAAGTGTCCAGTGTCCAAAAGTGTACGCAGAGATTCAAAATCTCCATTTTCCTCTCGTCACTTTGGTCACAGGCAGCTGTGCCATCAAGCGTGTCACATAGCGCTCAGATATCAGTGGGCCGCACACAATCCACAAGTGTCCAGTGTCCAAAAGTGTACGCAGAGATTCAAAATCTCCATTATCCTCTCGTCACTTTGGTCACAGGCAGCTGTGCCATCGAGCGTGTCACATAGCGCTCAGATATCAGTGGGCCACACACAATCCACAAGTGTCCACTGTCCACAAGTGTACGCAGAGATTCAAAATCTCCATTATCCTCTCGTCACTTTGGTCACAGGCAGCTGTGCCATCGAGCGTGTCACATAGCGCTCAGATATCAGTGGGCCGTACACAATCCACAAGTGTCCACTGTCCACAAGTGTACGCAGAGATTCAAAATCTCCATTATCCTCTCGTCACTTTGGTCACAGGCAGCTGTGCCATCGAGCGTGTCACATAGCGCTCAGATATCAGTGGGCCGCACACAATCCACAAGTGTCCACTGTCCACAAGTGTGTGCAGAAATTCTAAAACTCCCCTGTCCTATAGACACCTTGTACCTTGTTTTACATTACTATATAGTTTGTTGGATTTTTCTACATTTCTAACAAAAATGAGGAAGGCTGGTGGAAGAGGCCGTGGAATTGGGCGGGGGTTGGCAGCTGGTAATGATGGTGTTGGTGGTGGATCTGATGGTAGTAGCAAGAGCAAAATAGGACCGAATGCAGGAGGTGCTGACCCTGCGTCATCGTCTGGCTACATAAGGCCTCGAACGCTTAGTTTTCTAGGAGTTGGCAAACCGCTTTTAAAGGCAGAGCATCAGGAAAAAGTTTTGTCTTACATTGCTGACTCAGCCTCCAGCTCTATCGCCTCCTCTTCTTCAGTTGTAAAAAGTAAAAGCACTGAGTCGTCATTGGAGGCTCATGTTCATGAACCACACCTTTCCTTGTGTGAACTTCACCCCAACCAAGATTGAAGGATGACGCAGGCCATACTACTGATTACTCCATGGAGCTGTTTTCACATACCATGCCTGGATTATCAAGTCAAATGGTGAATTACCCAGGCCAAGATGAATCTGACATGGAGTGCACTGATGCACAGCCGCTGATGGATGATTCTGCTGGTACATTCACTCAGAGCACTACATTGTCCTCGCAGTGTACAGAGCCAGATTTTGACCCTGATGAGACTCAGGTGCCCCTTCCCGCACACTATACCACCAAACACGGTGACACAGAGAAAGGTGCACATGACATAGAAGAGGAGGTGATGGATGACCCAGTTGTTGACCCAGATTGGCATCCATTGGGGGAAGAGGGTGCTGCTTCCAATAGCTCAGATGAGGAGCATCCACAGCAGACATCGACATCGCAACAGCTGTTATCTGGCAGGCCCGGAGCACTCCAAAGACAGGTTCCAAACATCAAAAGAGTTGCTGGACAGCTTGTCCAGAGGGTCAAAAGATCACAGCGTGCTAGGCCGCAAAATGTCTGCCAAAGTAGGAAGAGTGCAGTGTGGCACTTTTTTGAACAAAATCCTCATGATCAGGCCAAGGTTATCTGTAAGAAGTGCGCAAAGACCTTTAGCCGAGGGAAAAATCTGAAAAATTTGAATACCAGTTGCATGCTTAGACATTTAACCAGCATGCACTTGCAAGCGTGGACACAACACCAAACCTCAAGTGCCACATGTGCAACTGATCACAACGAAGGTAGTCAGCAACGCTACATTGTTTCCCCCACTGTAAGCCCACCGGTTAGCACAGCAGCAAATGTTGAGGTGTCGTTGCAAGGCCACAGCAGTCAGGGAATCCCACTGTTATATCAACGAAAGACTGATTCTAGGCCATCAGAAAGAACACCAACTCCATCACCATCATCAACCCTCTCTCAGTCCGCCCTGTCCACCGCTACTTCCACCATATGCAGCTCTCAAGTCCAGCTCACCCTCCCAGACACTATGAGTAGGTCAAGAAAGTACTCAGTCTCTCATCCGCGTACACTGGGTTTGAACGCCCACATTGCCAAACTAATCTCGTTTGAGATGATGCCCTTTCGGTTGGTGGAAAGCACAGCTTTCAGCGAACTCATGGCCTATGCAGTACCACGCTATGACCTACCCAGTCGCCACTTCTTCTCTCGCAAAGCCATCCCAGCCCTCCACCATCATGTGAAAGACCGCATTGTCCATGCACTCAAGCAGTCAGTGAGCGGAAAGGTGCACCTCACAACTGATGCATGGTCCAGTCGGCATGGCCAGGGCCGTTACGTGTCCATCACTGCGCACTGGGTTAATGTGGTGGATGCAGGGTCCACAGGGGTATAGGAAACAGTTGGCTGTAGGCGTTCCACCCTCCTCCTCCTCCAGAAGCGACAGCTCGTCCACAGAGCGCAGTCGTACGAGCACTCCATCTGCAGCTGCCACTGTTGCACACGATGTGTCCCCCTATCGAGCAGCTAGTGGAAAGCGTCAGCAGGCTGTGTTGCAGATGATGTGTTTGGGCGACAGACACACCGCCGAGGTGCTGGCCGAGTACTTGAAGCGACAAACTGAGTCATGGCTGGGCAATGTACATCTTGAGGCAGGCAAGGTAGTTAGTGATAACGGCCGTAATTTTGTGGCAGCCATAGCCCTTTCAAAACTCAGCCACATACCTTGCTTGGCTCACACCTTGAACCTGGTGGTGCAGTGCTTCCTCAAAAATTATCCGGAGTTAACAGTCCTGCTCCAGAAGGTGCGAAGACTGTGCGCGCACATCCGCCGGTCGCCTGTACACTCCGTTCGTATGCAGAAGCTGCAGCGATTGCTCCACCTTCCCAACCACCGCCTCATTATCGACATTGCAACAAGGTGGAACTCCACCCTGCACATGGTGGAGCGGCTGTGCGAGCAGAGGCAGGCCATAATGCATTTGTGGGAGGATACACGGCCAGGCACTTTGAGAGCAGACATGGAGTTGACAGGCGTGCAGTGGTCGAAGCTGAAAGACCTTTGTAAAGTCCTTCAGTGTTTTGAGGAATGCACACGGCTGGTAAGCGCAGACGACGCCATCCTAAGCATGAGCATCCCACTTATGCGTCTGCTCATGCAAACTTTGACGCACCTTAAGGAGCAGGCGTCTGAAGCCAATGTTGATGAGGAGGAAGAGGAGGAGGGAATCCTTGATGACATTCAGCCATTGTCTGCTCAGGGACCTCTCCTGGACGAGGTGGAGGAAGAAGAGGAGGAGGAGGATGATGGGGATGATTACTTAGGGGAGGAGGATGCATCTCGTGGGGCAAGTGAAAATGTTGGCGTGGCAAGGTCTGGTACAGGGTTTGTGCGTGACTGGAGGGATGTGGATTTGCCAGAAAGTGCTCCTCCACCCAGCACTTGCAGTGCATCATTGACACCGGGAACATTGGCCCACATGTCAGATTATGCCTTGCGGATCCTAAAAAGGGACCCCCGCATTGCCAAAATGATGAGCGATGACGACTACTGGTTGGCCAGCATCCTGGATCCACGCTATAAAGGCAAATTACAAAACATCATGCCACAGGAGAACCTTGACCTAATATTGGCTAATAAACAAGCAACTCTGGTAAATCGGTTGCTTGAGGCATTCCCAGCACACAGCAGCGGTGATGGTTCTCACACGAGCCGTACGGGCCGGGGGCAGCTTGGCAGAGGTGTTCGTGGTGCACACAGCAGAAGTGGCGTTGGAGACAGGGGTTTCATGACAATGTTGTGGACTGATTTTTCAAATACCGCTCACACAACTGGTAATACTGCATCGATGGAAAGTGACAGGAGACAGCAGTTGTCAACTATGGTTACAAACTACTTTTCCTCCCATATCGATGTTCTCCCACACAGGTCATTCCCCTTTGACTATTGGGCCGCTAAACTGGACACCTGGCCTGAATTGGCCCAATATGCCTTACAGGAGCTCGCTTGCCCAGCTGCAAGTGTGCTATCGGAAAGAGTCTTCAGTGCAGCTGGATCAATCCTGACAGAAAAAAGGACCCGTCTGTCAACCCAAAATGTGGATGATCTAACCTTCATTAAAATGAACCACGCATGGGTTTCCAAGGATTTTGTCCCACCTTCCCCTGATGACACATAGGGTGACAGAAAAATGGCTTGCTTTGGTCCACCTCTTCCTGGTACTTCACCTATTTCGCCTTTTGCATCAGTTGAATGTCCAACATCAACATATGCCACTTTCTAAAACTCCCTAACTGTGCTGCCTCCCCCCCCATGGCCGGGGTCACCACCTAGCGCACGACACCGTGCGAGTGCCGTTGCCCTGGACAGGTGGGTAGGCCGACTGTTGGGCGCGGGCACTGGCACAGGGTCCCTCATAGTGCAATCAAGTGTCTCTGACGGCGGTGGTGCACACCCGCCGTCAGACACACCGCTGTACTATGAGGGGCCCAGTGCCAGTACCGACGCCCACGAGTGGGCCCCCCTTGCTTGGCCAGGGCCCCAGCATTTGCAATCTTTACCTCTCCCTGCTCCTCCGCTGTGTAATCTGGGCCGTCAAATCCATACTGTGCCTGACACCGTCTGAGCCTGCCTCCTGAGACATATATTTTGAATGTGTACGCTATCCATACATGTTATCCGGGGATACGGTACCCCTTCTAACCTTTGTGCAATGACGTGCAATCCATACTGGGCCTAACACCGTCTGAGCCTGCCTCATGCTGTATAGACATATATTTTGAATGTGTACACTATCCATACATGTTATCCGGGGATATGGTACCCCTTCTAACCTTTGTGCAATGACGTGCAATCCATACTGGGCCTAACACCGTCTGAGCCTGCCTCATGCTGTATAGACATATATTTTGAATGTGTACGCTATCCATACATGTTATCCGGGGATACGGTACCCCTTCTAACCTTTGTGCAATGATGTGCAATCCATACTGGGCCTAACACCGTCTGAGCCTGCCTCATGCTGTATAGACATATATTTTGAATGTGTACGCTATCCATACATGTTATCCGGGGATACGGTACCCCTTCTAACCTTTGTGCAATGACGTGCAATCCATACTGGGCCTAACACCGTCTGAGCCTGCCTCATGCTGTATAGACATATATTTTGAATGTGTACACTATCCATACATGTTATCCGGGGATACGGTACCCCTTCTAACCTTTGTGCAATGACGTGCAATCCATACTGGGCCTAACACCGTCTGAGCCTGCCTCATGCTGTATAGACATATATTTTGAATGTGTACGCTATCCATACATGTTATCCGGGGATACGGTACCCCTTCTAACCTTTGTGCAATGACGTGCAATCCATACTGGGCCTAACACCGTCTGAGCCTGCCTCATGCTGTATAGACATATATTTTGAATGTGTACGCTATCCATACATGTTATCCAGGGATACGGTACCCTTTCTAACCTTTGTGCAATGACGTGCAATCCATACTGGGCCTAACACCGTCTGAGCCTGCCTCATGCTGTATAGACATATATTTTGAATGTGTACGCTATCCATACATGTTATCCGGGGATACGGTACCCCTTCTAACCTTTGTGCAATGACGTGCAATCCATACTGGGCCTAACACCGTTTGAGCCTGCCTCATGCTGTATAGACATATATTTTGAATGTGTACGCTATCCATACATGTTATCCGGGGATAAGGTACCCCTTCTAACCTTTGTGCAATGACGTGCAATCCATACTGGGCCTAACACCGTCTGAGCCTGCCTCATGCTGTATAGACATATATTTTGAATGTGTACGCTATCCATACATGTTAACCAGGGATACGGTACCCTTTCTAACCTTTGTGCAATCACGTGCAATCCATACTGGGCGTGAGAACGGCTGGCGAGCTGTTAAGCAAGCTACAGCACCTGTCCAGACAAGTACAGGGATTCCCTAGCGAGGAGACTTATTTGATTGTTTTCTATGTTGGGACAGCAATTTTTGGGGAGCACTATACTCTGGAGAATGATAGATGGGGCCCACCATACACTGGAACATTCCAAAGGTGGACATCAGACACTGGAGCAGCATTTACAGGGCCCATTATACACTAGAGCAGTAGAAATGGGGCCCATTATGTATGGAGCATTATTTGGGCCCATAAGACAGTGGAGCTTCATCCATGGGGACCAACATATACTGTAGCATTATGTGGAGCTCATCATATACTGTTTCAAACATTATATGGGACCAATGATTTTGTATGGAGAAATAGATGGGCCTCGTCATGAGATGTAAAAAGTGAGGTATTTTTCATTGTACTATACCGCTATTTCTCTGCCGTATCGGAGCATGATGAGTTGTGGTATGTGTTAAAGGGGCGCTCTTTCGCCCAGGGCACATGAAAACCTGCAGCCAGCCCTCCCCCCCCACAAATTTAGCCAAATAACCCCCATTTTTCAGTGCGTAACTTGTATTATGAAGTTAATTAAGGTTGACAAGCTTAAGTACGAAGAATTGATGCTTTTGGCATTCAAATGGGCACTGTAGGTGTGTTTCCTGTCCTCCTCTCACTGCCGACTTTTATTCCCCATTGACTTACATTGGGTTTCGTGTTTCGGGACGACCCCGACTTTTCCCTATAATCGGACGATCTTGCTCGACCCGACTTTTGGAAAAGTCGGGTTTCACGAAACGAAACGCGACCCTAAAAAAGCAAAAGTCGCTCAACTCTAGTCACCACCCCTAATCCCCATGTGAAGAGCATCGATCCCCCTAATCTTCAGTAATCTCGCATCGCAATTATGGCGTGATCTGAAGTGTCGGGAGATGGTTTTGAGGTCCCCAATGTCAGACACCGTCTTGGCTGTGCCAATGTCCCGCACATGCTCCCGCACTCGAATCCTGAGCTCTCTTGTTGCCAAACCCACATATACCTTGGGACATGGGCACGTGGCATAATAGATTACATTTGAAGTTCCACAGGAAATTCTCTGTCTAATCTGGAACTCCCTTGTCCCGTCTGATGAGCTAAAGGTGGAGCAATGCAGGACATTGGCGCAGGCAAGACAGTGGCCGCACGAGAATGAACCATGAAGAGGGCCTGTAGTGACGAAGAAATTACTAGGAGCTGGGACATAGTTGCTCTGAATCAACAAGTCATTGAAGTTTTTAGATCTCTGAGATGTCATAGAGGGAGAACGTGGGCTTCCTGAAAACGTCTGTCTGGATGTGCCGATCAGAATCAACCTTCAGACGCACATTCAGGAAGTCCACAGTCTTAGCGTCAAACACATATGTTAGATGAATATTAAAGGTGTTATCATTCAAAGTGCTCATGAAGTCCCCAAGCTGGTCTACCGTCCCATCTCACAAAAATAGAATATCATCAATATAGCGATACCAGCACAGCACATGGGAGATGCCGCGCGGGCCCTCGTCGCTAAAAATGATTCTCTCCCAGGTGCCAAGGAAGAGATTGGTGTACGAGGGCGCACAGGCCACCCCCCATGGCTGTGCCGCGCTTCTGTAAGTAAAAATGGGCCCAAGATATTCACTCTATGAAGGCCAAAAAATTCAAAATGGATATACAGGACAAACAATTGTCCAGGGTCTATAGATGGCGAAACTGGGTTGGTCGGTCTCACTCAAAGTCTAGAAATACTTCTTTCTCCAGATCCAGATCAACATCTATACGCTCCAATTTATCCACTTATGATGAGGACCCTATGCCTGCGAATGTGGGACCTAGTGGCAATCCCAACTTGATTTCTTTAAAGAAAATCTAAACCAGACAGTCTTCTTAAAATAACAGAATCAACAGCCATACTGTAGACTCTAGGAAGGAAAGAATTGTAAAAAAAAAAAAAAAAGAAAAAGTGTCCGAATATTTTTATATATTTTTCCTCTTTTTCTCTGGGGCCGTAGGAGGATTTTTTTCTCTAATGGAGACTAAGCAATTGTCCGATTGTGTTGAGCAGCTCGCTGCTGAAGTGCTGGGAATTTCTGCTTATCTCGCTCAATCATCTGCTGTAGAACCAAAGATCCCTACTCCTGATGTGTTTTCTGGGGATCAGCATAAATTTTTGAATTTTAAGAATAATTATAAACTATTTTTTGCTTTGAAACCTAACTCATAGGGGAGCTATGTGCATCAGGTTAAAATTGTCATCTCCCTGCTGCGCGGCGATCCCCAGGATTGGGCTTTTTCTTTGATACCTGGAGATCCTATTCTGGCTAATGTGGATGCATTTTTTCAAGCCCTGGGGTTGTTGTATGATGAACCTAATGCTATTGATCAAGCTGAGAAAACCTTATTAGCATTGAACCAGGGTCAGGATTCTGCAGAGTTATATTGTCAAAAATTTCGAAAGTGGGTGGTCCTTACTAAATGGAATGATGATGCCCTAGCAGCTCTCTTTCGGAAGGGTCTGGCAGAAACCGTAAAAGATGTTATGGTGGGATTTCCTGTCCCCTCTGGTCTTGACGACTCTATGTCATTGGCCATTCAAATTGATTGACATTTATATGAACGTAAAACTACACGAGAGGCGGTTACGCCTTTCGAACGAACGTCTGAACCCATGCAATGTGATAGGGTTTTGTCTAGGGCGCAGCGTCAAGAGTTTAGAAGGCGTAATAAGTTGTGTTTTTTTTGTGGGGACGCCTCTCATACTATTTCTGTCTGCCCTAAACGAGAAAAGCGTTTTGCTCATGCATTTGCGGTGGGCAGTGTACAGCCTAAGTTCCTTTTGGCGGTTACCTTGATCTGCTCCTTGTCTACATTTTCCGCTAAGGCTTTTGTTGATTCAGGAGCAGCTTTCCATCCACTGATGGATTTGACCAAAAAGGGCACTGATGTGGTGAATTGTTCTCCAGAGGCAGTCTCGGCATTTCAGGAGCTTAAGCGGAGATTCACTTCTGCTCCGGCTCTATGGCAACCTGATGTCTCACTCCAATTTAAGGTGGAGATAGATGATTCTGAGATTGGTGCAGGAGCCGCTTTGTCCCAAAGAGATCCGGTAATCTCTAAGATGAATCCCTGTGCCGCCTTGTTTTCCCGAAAATTTTCCCCATCTGAACGTAACTATGACGTGGGGAATCGGGAATTGTTGACCACGTAGTGGGCATTTGAAGAGTGGAGACATTGGTTGGAGGGAGCTAGACATCAGGTTGTGGTCCTCACCGACCACAAGAATTTGATTTATCTTGAATCAGTCAAGCGCTTGAATCCTAGACAGGCTAGGTGGGCCTTGTTTTTCACGCGTTTAAATTTTATGGTCTCCTTTCTTCCGGGCACTAAGAATGTTAAGGCGGACGCCCTTTCTAGGAGTTTCTTTGCGGATTCTCTTGATGTGACAGAGCCTACTACCATTCTAAATGAGGGTGTAGTTCTTTCCATCATCTCACCCGATTTGAGACGTGCCCTCAAGGAATTTCAGGAGGACAAACCTGAATGATGCCCTATGGGAAAATTGTATGTCCCTGACCAGTGGAGGAAAAGAGTAATGTCTGAAATTCATTGCTCCGCGTTAGCTGGTCATCCAGATATTTTAGGTACCAGAGATTTGGTGAGTCGGTCTTTTTGGTGGCCTGCCTTATCTCGTGATGTCAGGAATTTTGTGCAGTCCTGTGGAACTTGTTCTCGGTTCAAGCCCTGTTCTCGTTCTAGTGGTTTGTTGATGCCCCTGCCGGTGCCCAGTAGGCCATGGACCCATATCTCAATGGATTTTATTTCTGATCTCCCTGTCTCTCAGAGAATGACTGTTATCTGGGTGATCTGTGATAGATTTTCTAAGATGGTCCATCTTATACCACTCCCAAAGTTACCATCTTCTTCTGAGTTGGTGCCCTTGTTTTTACAACAGGTGGTTCGTTTGCATGGGATTCCTGAGAACATTGTGTCGGACAGAGGAGACCAGTTTGTTTCCAGATTTTGGAGAGCTTTTTGTTCCAAACTGGGAATTCAGTTATCTTTCTCCTCTGCATTTCATGCTCAGACCAATGGGCAGACTGAGAGAACAAACCAGACTTCGGAATCCTATTTGAGATGTTTCCTATCTGCTGATCAAGATGACTGGATCTCATTTTTGCCCTTGGCCGAATTCGCGCTAAACAATAGGGCTAGTTCTGCCATTTTGATGTCTCCTTTTTTCTGTATCTTTGGGTTTCATCCTCGATTTTCTTTGGGGCAGGTGGAAGCTTCGGCCTGCCCAAGTGTGGATTCTGTGGTAGAGAGAATGCAGCAGATTTGGGACCAAGTAGTGGATAAGCTGTCTCACTCTCAGGAAAAGGCCCAACGGTTTTCCAACCGGAATAGGACCATTGGTCCCCGGTTTAAAGTGGGTGATATGGTTTGGTTGTCTTCAAAAAATATTCCTATGAAGGTTGGGTCTCCAAAATTCAAGCCAAGGTTCATTGGATCTTATAAGATTTTGGAAATCCTTAACCCTGTTTCTTTCCATTTAGCTCTTCCAGTTACGTTTAAGATTCATAATGTTTTTCATAAATCTTTGTTGAAAAGGTCTGTGGAGCCAGTAGTTCCCATGGCAGCGCCCCCTGACCCTGTATTGGTTAAGGGTAATTTGGAGTATTAGGTAGAGAAGATATTGGATTCTCGTCTGGCTAGATGGAGACTCCAGTACTTGGTCAAGTGGAAAGGTTATGGCCAGGAGGATAATTCTTGTGTCTCTGCTTCTGACATTCATGCTGAGAGATTGGTTTGTGCTTTTCACCGGGCCCATCCTGATCAGCCTGGTGGTGTGGATGTGGGTTCGGTGACCCCTCCTCAAGGGGGGGTACTGTTGTGAATTCTCTTACTTCTGAGTTGGGGCTCTCTCTGGTGGTTACTGTGGCTAGTGGAGCTGGCTGGATTGACAGAGGTCTGCCACCTGACGATGATGATTGGAAATCTGGGGTTACTGATTGGGAGTATTTAAGTGAGCAGGCTTCCCTCAATTGTTGCTGGTGATTAGTTCTTCCTGTGCAACTTGAGGTCTGCTGTCTCCTGCCTGATCCTGCATTTTTCAGCTAAGTTGTTCATTTGCTAATCCTTTGCTTCTGATCTGGTTTTGCCTCTTTCTGCTTTGCTGTGTGGGTTCAGCATGCTTCCTGCTGGGGCTGTGCTGGACCCTGCTCCATATGTTACAGCCTGTGTCAGTTTGTTCAGTCCCCTGTTATATTAGTCTCTTTTTCTTTGCTGCCAGTTTACACCAGAATGCTGATATAGTGGGGTAGAGGTCGTGATATCTGTGTTTTTTATACTTCAGACGTGTTGGATTTTTTAGGGTTTTTGCATGATTGCAGACATTGTCTTTCCTTTCCTATCCTATCTAGACAGTTTGGGCCCCATCATTTGCTCAGTCTATTTTCTGCCTGTGTTTGTCCCTCATCTGGTCTCACCAACAATATATGTTTGGGGGCTATCTATTTGGGGTTCTACTCCGGGGCAGTTTAGATTTCACCTTCCTTGCTTTAGACCTAGTTAGTTCTCCGGCTGTGTCGAGGCGTCTAGGGCATCGTAGGTACGCGCCACAGCTACTGTTAGTTGTGTTGTTAGGATTAGGGATCTGCAGTTCGCTAAGTGACCAACCTTTCTGGCTTCCTGGTGGTCTAGCCTATTCCTGCCATCCTCCTCGGTGACCTGTTCATAACAGTAAATGCTTTACTACATGCTACCTATGTTCATGACTCCGCCACCATTAAGGCCATCCCGGTTGGACAGTTTCTCAGGATGCAGCGAATTTGCTCAATGGATACCAAATTTGACAAACAAGCCCCAGATTTGAAAAATCGGTTTCTGGCACGTGGCTATAGCCGCAGATGCATAAAAATTGGCTATGACAGGGCTAGACACACTCCACACGGCAGTTTACTACATCCGGTAAAGAAGAGTAAAAATAGTGAGGGAGGTGGACTGATTCATTTCATCTTGACTCATAATCATGAGTGGCATAACATGCGTGCCATATTGAACAGGCACTGGTCAGTCCTGGGGACAGATCCAACCCTGAGGGCTTTCTTGGGTCGTTCTCCCTCTTTGACACCTCGGAGATCTAAAATCCTCAATGACTTGTTGGTTCAGAGCCACTATGTCCAAGCTCCTAGTAATTTCTTCATCACTAGAGGCCCTCTTCATTCTCGTGCGGCCACTGTCTTGCCTGCGCCAATGTCCTGCATTGCTCCACCTTTAGCTCATCAGACGGGACGAGGGAGTTCCAGATTAGACAGAGAATTTCCTGTGGAACTTCAAATGTAATCTATTATGCCACGTGCCCATGTCCCAAGATATACAGTACAGACCAAAAGTTTGGACACACCTTCTCATTCAAAGAGTTTTCTTTATTTTCATGACTATGAAATTGTAGATTCATTCTGAAGGCATCAAAACTATGAATTAACACATGTGGAATTATTTAATTAACAAAAAAGTGTGAAACAACTGAAAATGTCTTATATTATAGGTTCTTCACAGTAGCCACCTTTTGCTTTGATTACTGCTTTGCACACTCTTGGCATTCCCTTGGTGAGCTTCAAGAGGTAGTCTCTGGAAATGGTCTTCCAACAGTCTTGAAGGAGTTCCCAAAGATGCTTAGCACTTGTTGGCCCTTTTGCCTTCACTCTGTGGTACAGCTCACCCCAAACCTTCTCGATTAGGGTTCAGGTTTGGTGACTGTGGAGGCCAGGTCATCTGGCGTAGCACCCCATAACTCTCCTTCTTGGTCAAATAGCCCTTACACAGCCTGGAGGTGTGTTTGGGGTCATTGTCCTGTTGAAAAATAAATGATGGTTCAACTAAACGCAAACCAGATGGAATAGCATGCAGCTGCAAGATGCTGTGGTAGCCATGCTGGTTCAGTATGCCTTCAATTTTGAATAAATCCCCAACAGTGTCACCAGCAAAGCACCGCCACACCATCACACCTCCTCCTCCATGCTTCATGGTGGGAACCAGGCATGTAGAGTCCATCCGTCATGTAGAGTCCATCCGTTCACCTTTTCTGCGTCGCACAAAGACACGGTGGTTGGAACCAAAGATCTCAAATTTGGACTCCTCAGACCAAAGCACAGATTTCCACTGGTCTAAAGTCCATTCCTTGTGTTCTTTAGCCCAAAAAAGTCTCTTCTGCTTGTTGCCTGTCCTTAGCAGTGGTTTCCTAGCAGCTATTTTACCATGAAGGCCTGCTGCACAAAGTCTCCTCTTAACAGTTGTTGTAGAGATGTGTCTGCTGCTAGAACTCTGTGTGGCATTGACCTGGTCTCTATTCTGAGCTGCTGTTAACCTGCGATTTCTGAGGCTGGTGACTCAGGTGAACTTAGCAGCAGAGGTGACTCTTGGTCTTCCTTTTTCTTTGTAGTTTCTTTGTAGCACTTTCAAAGTTTTCCCAATTTTTCGGACTGACTGACCTTCATTTCTTAAAGTAATGATGGCCACTCGTTTTTCTTTACTTAGCTGCTTTTTTTTTTTTCTTGCCATAATACAAATTCTAATAATAATAATCTTTACATAGCACTAACATATTCCGCAGCGCTATACAGTTTGCACACATTATCATCACTGTCCCCGATGGGGCTCACAATCTAAACTCCCTATCAGTATGTCTTTGGAATGTGGGAGGAAACTGGAGGAAACCCACACAACCACGGTGCAGGTGTTGTTCTTGGTGGGAGTCGAACCCAGGACTCCAGCGCTGCAAGGCCGCAGTGGTATCCACTGAGCCACCGTGCTCTATTCGGTAGAATTATTAGCTGTGTATCCACCAGACGTCTGCACAACACAACTGATGGTCCCAACCCCATTTATAAGGCGAGAAATCCCACTTATTAAACCTGACAGTGAAACCTGTGAAGTGAAAACCATTTCCGGTGACTACCTCTTGAAGCTCATCAAGAGAATGCCAAGAGTGTGCAAAGCAGTAATCAAAGCAAAAGGTGTCTACTTTGAAGAACCTAGAATATAAGACATATTTTCAGTTGTTTCACATTTTTTTGTTAATTATATAATTCCACATGTGTTAATTCATAGTTTTGATGCCTTCAGAATGAATCTACAATTTTCATAGTCATGAAAATAAAGAAAACTCTTTGAATGAGAAGGTGTGTCCAAACTTTTGGTCTGTACTGTATGTGGGTTTGACAACAAGAGAGTTCAGGATTCGAGTGCGGGAGCATGTGCGGGACATTGGCACGGCCAAGACGGTGTCTGACATTGAGGACCTCAAAACCATCCCCCGACACTTCAGATCACGCTATAATTGCGATGCGAGATTACTGAAGGTTAGGGGGATCGATGCTCTTCACATGGGGATTAGGGGTGGTGACAACATAAAAATCTGGTAACAAATGGAGGTCAAGTGGATTGTCCAACTTGACACTATGACACCTAATGGACTCAATAAATCTCTGAGTTTTGCCCTGTTCTTATAGGTCCCCTATTTATGGGCGCAATATTTATGCATTATGGTGCTTGTGATGTAATTTTCTTATTTTTAGCTTTCTAGTGGGTTCCCATGATATGGGGCACTCCTTTGCACAATTGTTTACAGCATATTCTAGATATATATATGGGTATACATCTATATGCATATATTTCATTTCCTTGGGCAAAATTAAAATTTCCTCCTGTCTTTTTTCCTCTGCATTTTCCCCTTAAATTCCCCTTCTTCCCTGGCAGTGTTTTGTTTTTAATTGTTTTTAATTTATATTTTTTCACTAATTTCTTTGTATGTCAATTATATTTTGATATTTTGTACCCAGTGACCTTGATGATACTGTATTTCTCCCTGGACCTTCGTTTGGTGTAATTTCCCTGAAAACAAGACTCAGCAGTTTCTACAGTTATGGGAACCATGATTACATATTGCTATTTGATATATTTGATATATGTGACTTATTTGTCATGATCCCAGTGCGGGTTTTTGAGCTGCACACCGGGGGTTAATGTCTGGAGCTCTGTGCAGGTTTTGACCTGCACACTTGGGGTTAATGATTGTGGCCTCTTTCTGGTTCTGGGAGAGCTTCATAAACCCCTGGGTAGCTTCAATCCCTGCCAGTTATACTTTTGCCATTGGCCTAGTGTGCTGACCCCTGTGTGCCTGTTTGTTGCTATAGCTTGTTTATATGGTTCTGACCCGGCTCTGTTTCCCGTTGTGAGTTTGCCTGTTGTTTTTGTACTGCGTTATTATCTGTGTATGACTCATTGCCTGTGACCTGACTACTCTCTGCTCGCCCCCTTTTGTACCCTACAGTTATCTGTGTTTGACTCATTGGCTACGTCCTGACTATTCTCACTGTCTATGCCCCTGGGTAACTTTGTCTCGCGGTTACCCTGCTAGGAATTGTCTTGCAGCTCCTAGCTCCCTGGAGTTTAGGCCACGCCCCCAGCAGTCACGTGCTTCAGATCCTGCAGCTCTGAAGTACGCATCTATTCGGTTGCTGCCCGCTCCACAGGTAGCTTTGAGCACTGTTCGCTTTACTCAGGACACGTGCACTGGCTCAGTGAGCAAGTTCAGTGCGGTGTCTCTGACATTATCTATGTTATCTAAAAATGTACATATGTATATATGATGATTTTTTGTATAATCATGATTCCTATACAACTATAGCTTCTGTTGGCATAGATTTCGGGGATTACTGCTATCCCGCGGTTTTATTATATACAATTATATGTGGCCGTGCGCATCGCTCTGCGATGGTATGTGTGCTACTGGCAGATGGGCGTCTTTACGCTGTGCACATGTGCGCTGGTCTTTTGACCGGTGTTTGTGTGTGCTGTGTGATGTCCGTTCTGTGCAGCAGGACCTGCCGTCCTGAGGGCGCATGCACCAATGACGCCACACTCATTGGCTGATTCTGGTCACACAGACTCCTTTATTGAATCTTAATTTACCATACTTACTGAACGCCTCATTCCTGCTCCTTCGTCTCCTGCAACAAAAATAACATTTTAAACTAACATATAATGCTCCCTGTCTGACATAGTCCATTTACTGAGTGCCCCACGACGATGTCACGTGTAGATCACATCGGGAGATGTGACCACTCTACCCTACCTCCAGCGATACACTGACAGGAGGTAATCTCTCCTGTAGTGTATCACTGCACTGATGTGAGAGTTCACTGGAGTTCATCAGCTCCGGTGCTCTCACTTATGGCACTACTGCTGTGTGAGAACTTTCCCACGCAGCCGTGCCATAAGTAAGAGCACCGGAGCTGATCAGCTGATACACTGCGGGAGCGATTATTTCCTGTCAGTGTATCGCCGGAGGACGGGAAGAGCAGTCACATCTCCTGAAAGACAAGCACATATTCTCTGCTCACACACATTCTCGGCTCACACACATATTTTCCACCCACACACGATTCCTTATTCTGACATCATTTCCTTTTCTGCAGCGTTTTTTGCAGCACATCTGCAGCAAATCCGCAAACCTTTTTACACCTGCGGTTTTGCTGTGGATTTGACTGACTCAATGGAGGTCCATTGGTGCAGAAACGCTGCAGATCCGAAAAAGGAATTGACATGCTGCAAAAATAAAACGCTGCAAATAAGGATGAAAATTTCCCAGCATGTGCACACCAATTCAGGAATGCCATTAATTAACATTGCATAAGTAATCACTTACGCTTTTGGAGCATTTCCGCACGGAAAAAACGCAGCGGAAGCGCAACAAATCCGCAACATGTGCACATAGCCTTAGCCACTTTGTTACCATTTTGGCAGTATGCTTTGAGTCATTCTCCATTTGGTAGACCCATTTCCGCCCAAGCTTTAACTTCCTGGCTGATGTTTTTAGATGTTGCTTCAATATTGCCACATAATCTTCTTTTCTCATGATGGCATCTATTTTGTGAAGTGCACTATTTCCTCCTGCAACAAAACAACCCCACAATATGATGCTGCCACCCCCATGTTTCACAGTTGGGATGGTGTTCTTAGGCTTCCAAGCTTTTCCTTTTTTCCTCCAAACGTAACGCTGGTCATTATGCCCAAAAAGTTCAACTATAAAAGGTGACCAATAATGAAATAATTATGTAATGAGCTGAGTTCCCAAATATACCATAATGGGACCTGAACCAGGTATGTACTCAATGTAGGCGGTATGGATGGTACTAGGTCAGATGATCAAATGAATAGAAAATAGGATACAAACTAGAAAGCATATATACTGGACTGTAAGAGTATCGTATACCTGAACTGCAGCAGAGACACCCTAAAGATGTGCGCACCCTGACATGCGTTTCGGCGTTGCCTTTGTCAACCCCCTCCATACCCCCTACATTGATTACTTACCTGTTTCAGATCTCATTACGGTATATTTGGCTACTCAGCTCACTATATAATTATTTCATTACGGGCCACCTTTTATAGTGCAGCATTCTCTCCCTTTTTTTGCTATTTCTTTTCATATTTGTATTCACATGCTGCTATTTTTTATCCTTTTCAATCAAAATGTGGTATGTTTTCTGGAACCCCATATAATTGATTAATAAAGATTATGCACTTTTAGCACTTTTGCACCTCTTAACATTTTATCAATTTTTCTGTTGTTTTTTTATTTGCCGATAGGTCTCAATGCATATTTATAGAGCAGCATTCTCTCTCCTCCCTTTTATTATTTTTTTTTCAAATTTGTATTGATATACAATTTCAATTGAATTTAATTTTGATTTTTATCATGCATGTATGCCTCCTTTTTTGTTGAAGGAAAAGACAATTCACTGTTTTGGGCTGCTGATGATCCTTGATCCAATATATAAAATTTTATTCAACAACACATTTCCACACCTGACAGTTAGTTTTTACACTTGAGAAAGATGTAAGTCCAGCATGGAAACACGTCCCTCATCCTGGCCCAATCATGGCTTATATGTTCTCCTTTCCGGGCCCATCCCAGTATATTTATATGCTCTCCAATCTGTTGTATATGTTCCCTTTTCTGGCCTCATCCTGGTGTATATACTGTATATCTAATATATAAAGCTCAAGTGTGTGTATGTGTGTGTGTATGTATGTGTGTATGTATGTACAGTGGGGCAAAAAAGTATTTAGTCAGTCAGCAATAGTGCAAGTTCCACCACTTAAAAAGATGAGAGGCGTCTGTAATTTACATCATAGGTAGACCTCAACTATGGGAGACAAACGGAGAAAAAAAAATCCAGAAAATCACATTGTCTGTTTTTTTTTTTCATTTTATTTGCATATTATGGTGGAAAATAAGTATTTTGTCAGAAACAAAATTTCATCTCAATACTTTGTGATATATCCTTTGTTGGCAATGACAGAGGTCAAACGTTTTCTGTAAGTCTTCACAAGGTTGCCACACACTGTTGTTGGTATGTTGGCCCATTCCTCCATGCAGATCTCCTCTAGAGCAGTGATGTTTTTGGCTTTTCGCTTGGCAACACGGACTTTCAACTCCCTCCAAAGGTTTTCTATAGGGTTGAGATCTGGAGACTGGCTAGGCCACTCCAGGACCTTGAAATGCTTCTTACGAAGCCACTCCTTCGTTGCCCTGGCGGTGTGCTTTGGATCATTGTCATGTTGAAAGACCCAGCCACGTTTCATCATCAATGCCCTTGCTGATGGAAGGAGGTTTGCAATCAAAATCTCACGATACATGGCCCCATTCATTCTTTCATGTACCCGGATCAGTCGTCCTGGCCCCTTTGCAGAGAAACAGCCCCAAAGGATGATGTTTCCACCACCATGCTTTACAGTAGGTATGGTGTTTGATGGATGCAACTCAGTATTCTTTTTCCTCCAAACACGACAAGTTGTGTATCTACCAAACAGTTCCAGTTTGGTTTCATCAGACCATAGGACATTCTCCCAAAACTCCTCTGGATCATCGAAATGCTCTCTAGCAAACTTCAGACGGGCCCGGACATGTACAGGCTTAAGCAGTGGGACACGTCTGGCACTGCAGGATCTGAGTCCATGGTGGCGTAGTGTGTTACTTATGGTAGGCCTTGTTACATTGGTCCCAGCTCTCTGCAGTTCATTCACTAGGTCCCCCCACGTGGTTCTGGGATTTTTGCTCACCGTTCTTGTGATCATTCTGACCCCACGGGGTGGGATTTTGCGTGGAGCACCAGATCGAGGGAGATTATCAGTGGTCTTGTATGTCTTCCATTTTCTAATTATTGCTCCCACAGTTGATTTCTTCACTCCAAGCTGGTTGGCTATTGCAGATTCAGTCTTCCCAGCCTGGTGCAGGGCTACAATTTTGTTTCTGGTGTCCTTTGACAGCTCTTTGGTCTTCACCATAGTGGAGTTTGGAGTCAGACTGTTTGAGGGTGTGCACAGGTGTCTTTTTATACTGATAACAAGTTTAAACAGGTGCCATTACTACAGGTAATGAGTGGAGGAAAGAGGAGACTCTTAAAGAAGAAGTTACAGGTCTGTGAGAGCCAGAAATCTTGATTGCTTGTTTCTGACCAAATACTTATTTTCCACCATAATATGCAAATAAAATGAAAAAAAAAAGACAATGTGATATTCTGGATTTTTTTTTTCTCAGTTTGTCTCCCATAGTTGAGGTCTACCTATGATGTAAATTACAGACGCCTCTCATCTTTTTAAGTGGTGGAACTTGCACTATTGCTGACTGACGAAATACTTTTTTGCCCCACTGTATGTGTGTACTGTATGTATGTATGTGTATGTCCGGGATTGGCATCTGCACCGTCGCAGCTACAGCCACAAAATTTGGCACAGTCACACGTCTGGACCCCGAGAGCATCATAGGCTATGTTTTGAGGCAAAATTTTAACCCCGCTCATTCCAAGTCACCAAACAATTTTGCCCCTATCTACATAATTGGGAAAAAGTGAAAGGAAAAGTGTTGGAGGCAAATTGACAGCTGCCAGATGTGAACAAGGGGGACTTAAAGAATGAGAGCGATGGCGCCAAACAGTATATACCATACAGTTGCTAAGGTGGGGCCCTGACATGGGATACTCGCCACACACGGGGATATGAACACACACACAAAATGCGCCACACACTACCACGTGCTTCAACACATATACCACCCTCAGCACACATTTCACCACACATACACCAACCTCGCCACATAAAAGTCCAAACACAAAAGTCGCCTCTCAAAACTCACCACGCTGTCCCAGAGCTGTTTAAAAGATGAAAAATGAGCTGTGATTGGTTGCTATCAGCAACAGTTTTCTTTGTAGACAGTTGTGGTAACTGAGGCCTATTATTCTTATCATTTCTATGGTGTTATCGTCCTTCTGTAAAGCTGGAAATAACACAATTTATTACCGTGCCAACACAGACCACCCTCTGACACAGACTGCAGGGGGAGCCCAGTATCACACAGGATAGGATTAGATACACAGCTCAGCAGTCAGTATCACACAGGAAAGGATTAGATACACGGCTCAGCAGTCAGTATCACACAGGATAGGGTTAGATACACAGCTCAGCAGTCAGTATCACACAGGATAGGATTAGATACACGGCTCAGCAGTCAGTATCACACGGGATAGGATTAGACACAAGGCTCAGCAGTCAGTATCACACAGGATAGGATTAGATACACGGCTCAGCAGTCAGTATCACACAGGAGAGGATTAGATACACGGCTCAGCAGACAGTATCACACAGGATAGGATTAGATACACGGCTCAGCAGTCAGTATCACACAGGATAGGATTAGACACAATGCTCAGCAGTCAGTATCACACAGGATAGGATTAGATACACGGCTCAGCAGTCAGTATCACACACGATAGGATTAGATACACAGCTCAGCACACAGTATCACACAGGATAAGACTAGATACATAGCTCAGCAGACAGTATCACACAGGAGAGGATTAGACACATGGCTCAGCAGTCAGTATCACACAGGATAGGATTAGATACACAGCTCAGCAGTCAGTATCACACAGGATAGGATTAGATACACGGCTCAGCAGTCAGTATCACACAGGATAGGATTAGATACACGGCTCAGCAGACAGTATCACACAGAATGGGATTAGATACACAGCTCAGCAGTCAGTATCACACAGGATAGGATTAGATACACGGCTCAGCAGACAGTATCACACAGGAGAGGATTACGTACACAGCTCAGCAGGCAGTATCACACAGGATAGGATTAGATACATGGCTCAGCAGACAGCGTCACACAGGATAGGATTAGTTACACGGCTCAGCAGTCAGTATCACACAGGATAGGATTAGGCTGTGTGCCCACGCTGCGGATTTTGCTGCGGTGTACAGTAGCATGATTCCCTATGGGAATCAAAAACCGCAATGCAGACGGTGCGGAATTTTTATCTGAGGTTTTCAATTCATTCTGCGGATTCTCCTGCGGTTTGCCATCTCCTCCATTTGAGGAGATGAAAAACCGCAGGGCAAAACCGCAGAGCAATCCGCAGGTAAAAATTTTACAAAATCAGCGCGGATGAATCCGCACCTAATCCGCAGTGTGTGCACACAGCCTTAGATATACGGCTCAGCAGACAGTATCACACAGGATAGGATTAGATACACTGCTCAGCAGTCAGTATCACACAGGAGAGGATTAGATACACTGCTCCGCAGTCAGTATCACACAGGATAGGATTAGATACAAAGATCAGCAGTCAGTATCACACAGGAGAGGATTAGATACACTGCTCAGCAGTCAGTATCACACAGGATAGGATTAGATACACTGCTCAGCAGTCAGTATCACACAGGATAGGATTAGATACACTGCTCAGCAGTCAGTATCACACAGGATAGGATTAGATACACTGCTCAGCAGTCAGTATCACACAGTAGAGGATTAGATACACTGCTCAGCAGTCAGTATCACACAGGATAGGATTAGATACAAAGATCAGCAGTCAGTATCACACAGGAGAGGATTAGATACACTGCTCAGCAGTCAGTATCACACAGGATAGGATTAGATACACTGCTCAGCAGTCAGTATCACACAGGAGAGGATTTGATACAAGGCTCAGCAGTCAGTATCACACAGGATAGGATTAGATACACTGCTCAGCAGTCAGTATCACACAGGAGACGATTAGATACACTGCTCAGCAGTCAGTATCACACAGGATAGGATTAGATACAAAGATCAGCAGTCAGTATCACACAGGAGAGGATTAGATACACGGCTCAGCAGTCAGTATCACACAGGATAGGATTAGATACAAAGATCAGCAGTCAGTATCACACAGGAGAGGATTAGATACACTGCTCAGCAGTCAGTATCACACAGGATAGGATTAGATACACTGCTCAGCAGTCAGTATCACACAGGATAGGATTAGATACACTGCTCAGCAGTCAGTATCACACAGGAGAGGATTAGATACACGGCTCAGCAGTCAGTATCACACAGGAGAGGATTAGATACACAGCTCAGCAGTCAGTATCACACAGGATACGATTAGATACACTGCTCAGCAGTCAGTATCACACAGGATAGGATTAGATACAAAGATCAGCAGTCAGTATCACACAGGAGAGGATTAGATACACTGCTCAGCAGTCAGTATCACACAGGAGAGGATTAGATACACTGCTCAGCAGTCAGTATCACACAGGAGAGGATTAGATACAAGGCTCAGCAGGCAGTATCACACAGGATAGGATTAGATACACTGCTCAGCAGTCAGTATCACACAGTAGAGGATTAGATACACTGCTCAGCAGTCAGTATCACACAAGATAGGATTAGATACACTGCTCAGCAGTCAGTATCACACAGGATAGGATTAGATACACTGCTCAGCAGTCAGTATCACACAGGAGAGGATTAGATGCATGGTTTTTATATGCAATATAATCGTTATAATTTGCTATAACTAACCACAGTTGGTTACTATGCCGAGGTAACGCCGGGCTCTTCAGCTAGTGTATATATATATATGCGCTATCCTAGTATATATGTCCATTACTCTCGACTTTATCCTGGTATATACATATATTCCCCATTCTGGCATATATGTCCCTTATCCTGGGCCCATTCTGTTATATGTATCCCCCATCCTGGTATTATATAAATCTCCACCATCCTGGTAGTATTTATGTCCTTTATACTGGGCCCCATCCTGGAATGTACATCCTCCATCCTGATATTTAATATATTTCCCCCTTCCTGATATTTATAGATGTCCTTTATACTGTGCCCCATCCTGGTATATATAATCCCCCATCCTGGTGTATATAGCCCTTATCCTGGGCCCCATCCTGGTATGTATAACCTTTATCTTGGGCCCCATTCAGGTATGTATATGCCTATGCCCATCCTGGTATCTATGTCCCTCCTGGGCCCCATCCTGGTATATATCCCCATCCTGGTATATATATATATATATATATATATATATATATATATGTATATATATATATCCCTTATCCTGGGCCCCATCCTAATATATGTATCCCCCATCCTGGTATTACCGTATATATCTCCCCCACCCTGAAATCTTTATATTTATGTCCCTTATACTGGGCCCCATCATAGTATGTATATCCCCATCCTGGTGTAAATGTCCCTCATCCAGGGTCCCATCCTGGTGTTATATATAAATCCCCCATCCCGGTATGTATATTCCCCATCCTGGTGTATATGTCCCCCATTCTACCATTGTTCCTTAATCATAGAAAGAAATAAACCATTATACTGACCTTCCCTCCACTTCCCCGCCGCATGATGTCCTCTTCTACAGAGGGCAGCTTACAAGCAACTGGAGCGCATGATGTCACCGCGATGTGCCGCCACCAGTCATGTGCACGCCGACTTCATCTGCTGACCTCTGATTGGCCGGCAGCGTGTATTGCCATGCAGGGACCTGACGGATATCTGTGCTACAATACACTTCCGCTGAATGTGCTTCCTAGGATGAATATCGAATTTTTGGTGTTGAACTAGATACATGATGTAACGACGCAGTTGCGGCTGCAGGGCGGAATAAAACTTTTTTTTTTTCATTTCGCCTCTCTGTAGCTGAAATATTAGCAAAATAATTGGCATCTAATGAGTTAACTTTTTTAAACTTCAAATGGATGTTATCAGATCGCCAATCATGCTGGGAGAATAATTGCATGTCCCCAGTGAAGTATCTGATAATACCCACTTGGACTTAACTAATGTTAACTCATTAGGTGACAAATACTTTACTAATATCTCTGCAATGGAGAGGGAACTTAAACAGCAAAAAAAAACATTTTATTCTGCTGCAGCTACTATCCAATTATACGTCCATCTTGACATGAAAAATGTGTTCAAAGGTCCTTTTTAACCCCTTAATGACCGCCAGTATGTCTTTTAACTGACGTGAGATATAAGAGAACAGCATCCCCATACAGGTGACAATCCAGTAGCTGTTGACCTTACACTATAGCTGACAACCTGCTGCATCAGCCACGATCAGTGTTTGCACCGTCCAAATCTTTTTAATCCCTTAGATGCTGCTGTCAAAAGTGACTACATCAAATAAATGGTTAACAGAGTGTGGGGGTTTCCTCTTTATCCTCATTGCCACCCTGAGATTGTGTGGTCCTGATGTTTGCCATGGCAATTCACGCCCAAATAGCGGGCTTAGAGTCTGACGGCTGTTGTAACCTGTTCAGAAGTTAGTGGCATTTAGGTGGTAAAAATACACATTTTCATTTCTGTCATGCCACTCTGCATTAATTCCTGTGAAGGGTTAATAAACTACCCGACTGCAGTTTTCAATAGGTCAGGGGGTGCTGTTTTTAAAATGGTGTCACTTTTGGGGGTTTTCCATTAGATAGGACCCCCAAAGTCACTTCAAACCTGGATAGGTCCCTAAAAAAATAAATTTTGTAAATTTCCTTGACAAAATCAAACACTACTGCTCCATTTTTAAACCTCCTAAAATGCTAACAAAATAAAAGAACATTTTACAAATGGTGCTGATGTAGAGCAGACATGTGGAAAATGTTATTTATGAATATTTTTGTGTGCTATGACTATCTGGATTAAAGGGATAATCATTCAAAGTTTGAAAATTGCTAATTTTTTAACATTTTTCTCAAATTTCTGATATTTTTTATAAATAAAAACAAAGCATATTGACTTAAATTTACCATTATAAAGTACAATGTGTCACGAAAAAACATTCTCAAAATCACTGGGATTTGTTGAAGCGTTCCAGAGTTATTACATAAAGTGACACTGGTCAGATTTCAAAAATTTGGCTTCCTCACTAAGAGGTTAAAGAGAAAAAGGTTTATTACTGTGCCACCCCTTAAACTCTGTAGCCCTAGGCACTTGCCCTTGGGTGTCTAGTAGCAAATAAAGCCCTGACTTTATGAAAGGAGAATTAAAATATCAGCAAAGATATTCTAAATCAATTTGCTATTCTTTTTTCCCATATGTATGTATCTAAATATGGCTTCACAAAATCCTTTAATTTCCCCAACCCCTGCATCTTACTAATATCTCAATTCTCAATAGTGATATGTCTAGCTGTAATGATTTATCCAATAATCTCATGGATTTCCACATTATTATAATAGGATGTTGAGACAAGTTCCCAGTAAACTTACTTATGGCACTCCTGCTGCAATAAGACAGATGTTTGTAAAGGTTTTATAATCCAATTACAAGAGAACAGTTACATTGTGTTTTCTTACTTTCTTTTATTGCAAAGTAATCAATGAATTCATTTCATGTGGAGACTGGCCATTGATGCGTGTATCTTTATGTGTTCTTGAGTCTGCAAGTCAATGAATTAACTTAAAATACAAATATATTTAATTTTGTATGAAAAGTATCCTATGCTCAGGCTCGGACAGGCCCATAGGGTAACAGGGCAATCCCCCGGTGGGCCCCTGTGCAGATTTGGGCCTCTAATCCCACTGTAAGGGCAATACTTGGCATAATTCATTTGATTCACTCTGTACAGGAAAAAAAAGCAGCATCTCATCATTGATTAATCGAACAACTCAGTTTATTATTATAAGCAGATATAGGAACATATGTGAACAGGGGTAATGTAATATTTGTATGGAGATGAAAAGTGGGCCTACCCAACGTAAATCTTACTGGTGTGCCCTTGGCACCCCAGTCCGACACTGCCTATGATAACTTTATTTATACATGAAACATTTCTGACCAATGGGATTGTTGCATTGTTGGACTTGTGGTGTCCAACAGACTGGTAAGAAAAAGGGGTTTTCAAAGCTTACTACTCTTACAACTACTACTCTTACTTTTATTCTTAGTACTTTTAGAGTATGTCGGCAATATCACATTGGGTGGGGACTCAATACCTGATTCCCTCACGATCCAATTTTTTTTTAAGCTTTCAAAGTGACTGGATGTAAAGAGGAAATGGAGACAAATGCCATAGCTCTGTGAAAAGGAGCTAAGCTACGGCCAAACACTATAAACGGAGCTGTTCTATTCACCTCTACTCACTGTTTATATCCAGTCGCTGTCAGAGAAGAGAACAGCGTATCTCGACCATGCCAGATGTAGGATCCATGCCATTCTTAAATTGATGACCCACACTAGACATAGGTACCTGGTGGAAATTTCCACACCCACCTTTTCTGGGACAATTTCTCCTTCTTTTCCTTCTATCAGTAACCAGGTACCTGGTATTTCTGTTCTCCAGTTCACCATTTCATACTGGAACAGTGCTATCATGTCTATTGGCTTCCTCCACCATGTATGTAGCCTCTAAATTGTCTATTAAGGAATCTAGCTACTTTGTGGGTGTGAGACCTTTGCTATCTATTGAGCCACAGGAACAGTTGCACACTGTTCTTCCTTTTACTAGCTTCTTTAAGCACCTGTTGAACAGTTATGTTGGGTTCAACCAAGAATTTTTAGGACTTGGAAGACATCATTCTTATATGGATGGTGAGTCCCACGTTTCCTTTGATAACTTAATGAAGAATTACCTCTGCTGTAGAAGATAAGTTCAATAGAATTTCCAGCCTCAGAAACTGAAAACTGACAACACCTCAGGTAACAGCCCTCATAAATGTTGCACAAACATCAGGTAACAGACACATCTTAACATCAGCTGTCCAGAGGAGACTGTGAGAAGCAGGACTTTATGATCAAACCCCTGCAAAAAAGCCACAGCCGATAACAGGAAACCACCAGATGAAACTTGTTTGGACCAAGCAACACAAGGACTGATCAGTGGAAGATATATGAGTATAGTATCTGTACTATAGTTTGATGAGTTACAAGTAACTTGAACAAGTCAACTATGCCAACCTGACTTACACTACACAACTCACATATGCCAACCTCATGCACTCTACACAATTTATGTATGCCACCACATTATAAAATTCACATACCAGGAAAACACCAGATCAATTCTAATATAGAGTCAATTGTGGGGGGTTTCTACTGTTTCGGCACATCAGGGGCTGTCCAAACGCAAATTAACACTCGCCAACCATTCCATCAAAGTTTGCATTCCAAAACTTCACTCCTTCCCTTCCGAGCCCTGATGTGCACCCAAACTGTAGTTTTCCTCCACATATGTGGTATCAGCATACTCAGGAAAAATTGCACAACATATTTAACATATTTTGGAGTCCATTTTCTCCTGCTACCCTTGTGAAAAAAAAAATTGGGGCTAAAATAACATTTTTGTAGAAAAAATTAGTTATAATTTTCTGTGAATGCACATTGACCTCTATACAAGAAACATGTGTCATGATTAGTGTTGAGCATTCCGATACTGTAAATATCGGGTATCGGCCGATATTCGCGGTATCGGAATTCCAATACTGAGTTCCGATACTTTTAGCATATCGAATACCGGAATCGGAAGATCCCATAATGCTATGAGCCAGTTTGATTTGATTCAGCCATGAGGAATCCTAAGAAGTGTGGGCACATCCTGTTAGGCATGTAGGCATGTTAACTAATGGCATGGCTGTGATTGGCTGCTGAAATAATGTCATGATGCACTATAAAAGCCGCCGCCATTTTGGGTTCACTTTGCTGTGAATTCAGTTAGGGACAGGACGCTGCTCTTCTGACTCTGAGGGACAGTTAGAGATAGCGATTTTCTATATTGTGCTTTACCCAGGCTACTTTAGCAACCCCTGTGTGATGCTTTCTTTTGCCTTGCAGCGCTGTTCACAGCTGTCTGCAAGGTCTCTGTGTGTGAGTGCAGCTCACGGTGTAGTGTGTTCTGTAGCCACCTCTGGTTGTAGGCCGCTCAGCGTGCATCACTGCCTCTATGCTATTAGTGTGCATCCATCCGTATCCATCTACATTGGTTGCAAACACTATATAGGAGTAGATAGCGGAGCCTTTCTGCAGCCTTTCAGTGCTAGTGCACAGTTCTTTGCACTATTCACGGCTGTCTGTGAGATCTCTGTGTGTGAGTGCAGCTCACGCTGTAGTGTGTTCTGCAGCCACCTCTGGTTGTAGTCTGCTCAGCGTGCGTCACTGCCTCATACATTGTCCTTTTTTGCTGTAGTGCTGCTTATTTTTCCTGAATTTCTCCTATTAGTGTGCTTCCATCCGTATCCAGCTAGATTGGTTGCAAACACTATATAGGAGTAGATAGAGGAACCTTTTTGCTGGCTTTTGCCCTGCAGCCCCTGCCAGATTAGTATTAGCCTATTTTTTGGAGCCTCATCTATTGCATTGTAGGTTACCTTCCAGCATTGTAATAGCTCCAAACAGTTTGTGATACTATCGCTTTTACATCTTTGGTCACATCTGTTTTGTTTTTTTGAAAAAAAAACACGTAAATAAAGTTCACCAAACACTCCACTTTACAGTTGTGTAGGCCACATTAGCTCATATTAAAGTGTAGTCCACACACTTTATAAAATTAGTGTTTCTTATACCTGTTAGCAGCTGTTCAGGAATAAGCACACTAAGCCCTTAGTACTTTTCTGCCTATCTTTATCAGTCTACCAAGATGAAGAAGGCAGGGAGTAAGGCACGTGGTCGTGGGCGTGGAGTTTCAGCAGGGAGAGGATGTGGGTATTCTGTGCCTGCTGCAGGCACCAGTGACTCAGCATCCCCTAGTTTTACAGGAAACAGTTCTTTATGCGCAGCTTTGTAGGAGCTCGCCGTACCCCACTGCTGAGGAACGAACAAATTGAAGCCGTTGTCGTATGGATGGCAGCTAACGCATCCACTTCAATTACTTCCACATCCTCTCAGGTCCAAAGCACTGAAGAGCAACCATCTAAGTCTCTTCACCACCTGCCAAATTGCCCAGGCAGTCAGAGAGCCCTGGACAGGAGCTATCTCTACTTCTGTTCTCTGAATCTGTTGGCTTGGAAAGAGGGGGCCAGCCAAGCAGCATTCTAGAATGTGAAGAAGAGGGAGTATGCAGTGATGCACAACAGCTTTGTCTCTCTGAATCTGAAGAGGCAGGTGGGCCAGTGCCTATGGTCAGCACACCTCAGTACGCATCTGATGATGAGACTCAGATGCCACTTTCTGGTGCGTACTGTGCTGGCGAGACTACCCAGGAGAAGCAGGTGTTTGAAGAGGTAGTGTAGATGATGAGGTCCTTGACCCATCATGGCGTGAGGAACAGGAATGTGGTGGGAGCAGCTCTGAGGAAGAGATTCCCGAAATGGCCAAGACAGGAGGGAGAGGGAGGGGGCAGACATGGTTGCCTGTAGCCTCCACTTCGGCACCCATTAGGAGCATTCCTCTTCCAAAACCCAAAATGGGTGCTCCCTTTGACACAGTTGCAGATGACATTTGCGTTGTCAAATGCAAGCTGTGTCATCAGAAAGTCAAAAGAGGGGAAAGTGTCAGCACCCTCAATACCACAAATATGTGGAAACATGTGCGGACCAAGCACGTGGTGGATTTACAAAGACACACTGGAGACATAGGCCAACCTACAGCACCACCTACCACGTCTTCAGCTCGTGTTGTAGCCTCTTCCTCCAGCTCACACACAGCTGGTTCGGCTTCTTCACAGGATCGCCATGGAAGAACCTCTGTTGTACAGAGACCCAGTGTAATTACACCCACAGCACCACGTTCCCTGTCATCCTCACACTCCCAGGCCACTCTACAGCCATCGGTAGCACAGGCATGGGAGAAAAGGCAGCCATACTCGGCAAACCATCCCCGAGCACAGGCTTTGAATGCTGGCATTGCAAAACTATTGGCCCTTGAAATGCTCTCATTCAGGCTGGTGGAGACTGACACCTTCCGTAACTTCATGGCATTGGCAGTTCCACAATACAATGTGCCCAGCCACTTTTATTTCAGCAGGCAAGCCGTCCCTGCCCTACAAAAGCATGTGGAGGGAAAAATTAAACATGCGCTACTAAACACCGTCAGTAGCAAGGTCCACCTGACCACCGATGCGTGGACCATTAACCATGGACAGGGACGATATCTTTCCCTCATTGCCCATTGGGTCAATGTTGTGGAGCCGGGTACAGATCTTGAGGGTGGCGCTGTACGTGTTCTGCCAACTCCAACGATTGCAGGAATCCAGTCTGTACACATTGACTCCTCCTCATACTGCAGTTCCTCAGAATCAGTGCTGCAGGAGCTGTCACGGTCTACCTCCACATGGACCCGTGAACGCTTACCTGTTACGACCGGTATGAGCACAGCCATGGCCAAACGTCAACAGGCCGTACTGAAATTAATTTCTTTGGGGAAATGAAGCCACACAGCGCAGGAGCTCTGGAATGCCATCAAGCAGGAGAGCGACGTGTGGTTTGTGCCAGCGAATCTCCAGCCAGGCTTGGCAGGGTGTGACAATGGCCGAAATCTGGTGGCAGCTCTGGGCCTAGGCAACCTCACTCACATCTCGTCTGGCACATGTGCGCAACTTGGTCGTGCAGAGTTTTTTGAGGGACTATCCGAATCTTGATGCACTGCTGCACAAGGTCCGCATAGAGTGCGCTCACTTGCGGCGTTCCAGCATGGCAAGATCGCGCATTGCAGCTCTGCAGCGCCGATTCCGCCTTCCGGAACATCGCATCATATGTGACCTACCCACCAGGTGGAATTCAACGTTACATATGTTGGAGCGGTTGTGTGAGCAGCAGGCAGCAGTAATGGAGTACCAGCTGCATCAGGCGCAAACAAGTCGCACTGCGCGCCGTTCACACTTCACCACCACTGAGTGGGCCTCTATGAAGGACATCTGCCACGTTTTGAGTGCCTTCGATGATACCACGCGGATGGCGAGTGCAGATGATGCACTAGTCAGCATGACTGTCCCCCTTTTCTGCCTGCTTCAAAAAACACTGCAAGCACTAAGGGAGGAGGTTTTGGAAGAGGTGGAGGATGAGGAGTCACAAATGCCATCTGCTTCTGGACAGTCTGCGCAACGTGGTTCCTCACAAAGGCCTAGGCAGGGGACACTTTGTGAGGAGGATGAAGAGGAGTCAATGGAGGAGGAAGACATCTCTCCAGAGGAGGGAGGTGCACAATGCTCTAGTAGTCAGTATGTAGAGCGAGGGTGGGGTTATGCAGAGCAGGCAGAGATGACGCCTCAAACAGGGGACAGCATTTCTTGGCCAGTTGGAAGTCTGCAGCACATGGTTGATTTCATGCTGCAGTGCCTGAGAAACGACCGCCGCATCGCCCACATTCTCAACACGGCTGATTATTGGGTGTACACCCTCCTAGATCCTCGCTACCTGGATAACTTACAAAGCCTCATAACACCATTGAACCGGGAGCGTAAAATGCGGGAGTACCAAGACACACTGGTGCATTCCATCATGTTCTCCATTCCACCCGAGAGCAGTGCTGCTAGTGCTTTACAAAGCAGCTCTGTGTGTGGAGGCAGTGGAGGAAGCTCTGCACATAGAGGGAGCAGAGGCAGCGCCTCAGCACAAGGCAAGACCAGTATGGCCCAAATGTGGCAAAGTTTTGTGTGCCCGCCACAAATGTCAACACCATCACAGACGGCTCCAGTCAGCAGGAGGCAACGTTTCCGTCAGATGGTGAGACTACATGTCTTGCCCTCTCAGTGTACTCCCAGATGACTTTTCCCCCTTCAAGTTTTGGGTCTCTAAGCTGGATACATGGCCAGAGCTTAGCCAGTATGCATTGGAGGTGCTGGCTTGCCCTGCTGCTAGTATATTATCGAAACGCGTCTTTAGTGGTGTTTTAACAGAACGTCGCACGCGACTATCCTCCGATAACGTTGACCGGCTTACTTTTTTAAAAATGAACAAGGCCTGGATCTCGTCGGAATTTGCCAGTCCTCTTCCAGAATAAATAATTGGTTCGCAACAGTATCCAGGTCTCCTGTTGTGTTTATGTTTCTACCACTTGAACTGTAATCCATGTGCTCCAACACCGCCAGTTGTTGCTCAGAAGTGCCGTCTTCACAGAGAAAAACACTAGCTCCTGTGTTAGTGGGGTTCAGTAATGCCAGCTGCTCCCCTGCTGTGTGTCTGGCAATATCTCCAGCTCCCTCCACATTCACACTACAACTGATTTTAAACTTGCTCCAATTAGGCCTCAGTGTTGTGAGTTCATTTTTCTCTTCACCATTGAGGTCTGATGAACTCCCTCCTCTGGTGAAGGAAGGTAGTGAGACTGATTACCAAACACCTAGACAGCTAGATGATAACTTGGTGGCTGGAATTGAGGACTGGATATAAGGCTGCCGACGCCCTTCTTCCTGGCTGGTGATTTTCCTGCTGGATTCTTGGAGACCAGTCTGATTCCTGCGTCTCAAAGCTAAGTCCTTCTGCTCTGCTTTGTACTCTTCAGTATTGTTTTTGTTTTGCCTTGTTTTTTGGGAGTTCTGCCATCCCCGGCCGGGGGTGAGCCAAATTCCATTTTTGTCTCTGATCTGTTGATTTTTTGCTCTGTCTTCAGAATATACCTGAGTGCTGATATAGTCTTTTGAAGCCTAGCGACTTCAGGGCCTGTTTTTCCTATCAGTCGGTTGGCTCATTTTGATAGGGTTTTTGCGGATGGCAGAGAACAGCTTTCCTATCCTGTCCTATGTAGTTAGCTTGGGCCCGATCATTTGCTCAACCTATCTTTCTATCTGTGTTAGTGTTTTCATCTTGCTTCACCGTCATTATATGTTGGGGGCTGCCTATTGCTTTGGGGTCTGCTCTGGGGCAGTTTAGTTTTTCCCCTTTCTGTCTTTAGGCTATGTAGCTCTCCGGCTGTGATCGAGGGGTCTAGGGCACCGTAGGAACCCCCCACGGCTACTGCTAGTTGTTGTGGATAGGTTCAGGGGTCTGCAATCCGATAGCTGCCAACCTCTCTGGTTTTTCTGGACTTAGCTGGTATTTTGTTTTTCCTCCTTCGGTGACTCATCATAACACCTCAGCCTACTCCATGATTGACCCTGGGCTCCAACACCGCCAGTTGCTGCTCAGAAATGCAGTCTGCACAGAGAAAAACACTAGCTCCTGTGTTAGTGGGGTTCAGTAACACCAGCTGCTCCCCTGCTGTGTGTCCGGCAATATCTCCTGCTCCCTCCACATTCACACTACAACTGATTTTAAACTTGCCCCAATTAGGCCTCAGCCTACTCCATGATTGACCCTGTGCTCCAACACCGCCAGTTGTTGCTCTGTCCACATTCACACTACTCAAGATTTTAAACTTGCTCCAATTAGGCCTCTGGCTACACTCTGTTTCTATTGTAATCCCTGGGCTCCAACACTGCCAATTGCTGCTCAGAAGTGTCTTTGGCACAGGTACTCCCTCCTGCCCAGCCTGGTTCCAGCACGCCAGCTGTTTCCGGGTAGTGTCAACGTCACTTTATCACCAATATATTGTCCTGTCATATTGCGGTCGGGTTAGCCGACTCTATGGTGCCTGCAGTTTAGGTGCTTCTTATGTGGGCTGCGGGATCTGGCACTAAAGGCTGGTTCCATAGTGCCAATAGGACAAGCACGCCCTGTAGGACTGTGGGTTTCGGTAACTGCGGCCGACTCGCGGCCTTGCAACATTGTTTTTCATGGGTACCTTCTGCTACCCATCCGGGTTCCAGCACCGTCAGCTGGTTCTCGGCAGTGCCTTTGGCTTAGGTGCCTCCTTCTCGGTATCCGAGTTCCAGCAACGTCTGCTGGTCCTTGGTAGTGCTTTCTGGCACAGGTACCTCCTGCTTAGTAACCGGGTTCCAGTACCATCAGCTGGTCCTCGGTAGTGCCATTGGCTCTTGTAGCTTCTGCTACCCATCCGGGTTCCAGCACCGTCAGCTGGTCCTCGGTAGTTCCATAGGCTCTTGTAGCTTCTGCTACCCATCCGGGTTCCAGCACCATCAGCTGGTCCTCGGTAGTTCCATTGGCTCTTGGAGCTTCTTCTAGCCATCCGGTTTCCAGCATGGTCAGCTGGGTCTCGACAGTGCCTTTGGCTTAGGTGCCTCCTTCTCGGCATCCGAGTTCCAGCAACGTCTGCTTGTGTTTGGTAGTGCTTTCTGGCACAGGTACCTCCTGCTTAGTAACCGGGTTCCAGTACCGTCAGCTGGTCCTCGATAGTGCCATTGGCTCTTGTTTCTTCTGCTGCCCTTCCGGGTTCCAGTACCATCAGCTGGTTCTCGGCAGTGTCTTTGGCACGGGTACTCCCTCCTGTCCAGCCTTGTTCCAGCATGCCAGCTGTTTCCGGGTAGTGTCAACATCACTTTGCCACCAATACGTTGTCCTGTTGTGTTGCAGTCTGGTTAGCCGACTCTATGGTGCCTGCAGTTTAGGTGCTTCCCATGTGGGCTGCGGGATCTGACAATAAAGGCTGGTTCCATAGTGCTAATAGAACTAGCACCCCCTGTAGGACTGTCGGTTCTGATAACTGCGGCCGGCTCGTGGCCTTGCAACTTTATTCTTCATGGGTACCTTCTGCTACCCATCCGGGTTCCAGCACCGTCAGGTGGTTCTCGGCGGTGCCTTTGGCTTAGGTGCCTCCTTCTCGGTATCCGAGTTCCAGCAACGTCTGCTGGTCCTTGGTAGTGCTTTCTGGCCCAGGTACCTCCTGCTTAGTAACTGGGTTCCAGTACCATCAGCTGGTCCTCGGTAGTGCCATTGGCTCTTGTTCCGTCTGCTGCCCCTCCGGGTTCCAGCACCGTCAGCTGGTCCTCGGTAGTTCCATTGGCTCTTGTAGCTTCTTCTACCCATCCGAGTTCCAGTACCGTCAGTTGGTTCTCGGCAGTGCCTTTGGCTTAGGTGCTGCCTTCTCGGTATCCAAGATCCAGCAATGTCTGCTGGTCCTTGGTAGTGTTTTCTGGCACAGGTACCTCCTGCATAGTAATCAGGTTCCAGTACCGTCAGCTAGTCCTCGGTAGTGCCATTGGCTCTTGTTCCTTCTGCTGCCCCTCCGGGTTCTAGCACCGTCAGCTGGTTCTCAGCAGTGCCTTTGGCACGGGTACTCCCTCCTGCCCAGCCTGGTTCCAGCACGCCAGCTGTTTCCGGCTAGTGTCAACGTCATTTTACCACCAATACGTTGTCCTGACGTGTTGCGGTCGGGTTAGCCGACTCTATGGTGCCTGCAGTTTTGTTGCTTCCTATGTGGGCTGCGGGATCTGGCAATAAAGGCTGGTTCCGTAGTGCCAATAGGACAATCACCCCCTGTAGGACTGTGGGTTTCGGTAACTGCGGCCGGCTCGTGGCCTTGCAACTTTGTTTTTCATGGGTACCTTTTGCTACCAATCCGGGTTCCAGTACCGTCAGCTGGTTCTCGGCAGTGCCTTTGGCTTAGTTGCCTCCTTCTCGGTATCCGAGTTCCAGCAACGTCTGCTGGTCCTTGGTAGTGCTTTCTGGCACAGGTACCTCCTGCTTAGTAACCGGGTTCCAGTACCATCAGCTGGTCCTCGGTAGTGCCATTGGCTCTCAATCCTTCTGCTGCCCCTCCGGGTTCCAGCACCGTCAGCTGGTCCTCGGTAGTGCCATTGGCTCTTGTTCCTTCTGCTGCCCCTCCGGTTTCCAGCACCATCAGCTGGTCCTCGGTAGTTCCATTGGCTCTTGCACCTTCTGCTACCCATCCGGGTTCCAGTACCGTCATCTGGTTCTCAGCAGTACCTTTGGCTTAGGTGCCTCCTTCTCGGTATCCGACTTCCAGCAACGTCTGCTGGTCCTTGGTAGTGCTTTCTAGCACAGGTACCTCCTGCTTAGTAACCGGGTTCCAGTACCGTCAGCTGCTACTCAGTAGTGCCATTGGCTCTTGTTTTTTCTGCTGCCCCTCCGGGTTCCAGCACCGTCAGCTGGTTCTTGACAGTGTCTTTGGCACGGGCACTCCCTCCTGCCCAGCCTGGCTCCAGCACGCCAGCTGTTTCCGGGTAGTGTCAACGTCACTTTGCCACCAATACGTTGTCCTGTCATGTTGCGGTCGGATTAGCCAGCTCTATGGTGCCTGCAGTTTAGGTGCTTCCTATGTGGACTGCGGGATCTGGCAATAAAGGCTGGTTCCGTAGTGCCAATAGGACAAGCACCCCCTGTAGGACTGTGGGTTTCGGTAACTGCGGCCGGCTCGCGGCCTTGCAACTTTGTTTTTCATGGGTACCTCCTGCTACCCATCCGGGTTCCAGTACCGTCGGCTGGTTCTCGGCAGTGCCTTTGGTTAAGGGGCCTCCATCTCGGTATCCGAGTTCCAGCAACGTCTGCTGGCCCTTGGTAGTGCTTTCTAGCACAGGTACCTCCTGCTTAGTAACCAGGTTCCAGTACTGTCAGCTGGTCCTCGGTAGTGCCATTGGCTCTTGTTCCTTCTGCTGCCCCCCCCCCCGGGTTCCAGCACCGTCAGCTCGTTCTAGGCAGTGTGTTTGGCACTGGTACTCCCTCCTGCCCAGCCTGGTTCCAGCACGCCAGCTGTTTCCAGGCAGTGTCAACATCACTTTGCCACCAATAGGATGTCCTGTCGTGTTGCGGTCGGGTTAGCCGACTCTATGGTGCCTGCAGTTTAGGTGCTTCCTATGTGGGCTGTGGGATCTGGCAATGAAGGCTGGTTCCGTAATGCCAATAGGACAAGCACCCCCTGTAGGACTGTGGGTTTCGGTAACTGCGGCCGGCTCGCGGCCTTGCAACTTTGCTTTTCATGGGTACCTTCTGCTACCCATCCTGGTTCCAGTACCGTCAGCTGGTTCTCAGCAGTGCCTTTGGCTTAGGTGCCTCCTTCTCGGTATCCGAGTTCCAGCAACGTCTGCTGGTCCTTGGTAGTGCTTTCTGGCACAGGTACCTCCTGCTTAGTAACCGGGTTCCAGTACCATCAGCTGGTCCTCAGTAGTGCCATTGGCTCTTGTTCCTTCTGCTGCCCCTCCGGGTTCCAGCACCATCAGCTGGTCCTCGGTAGTTCCATTGGCTCTAGTAGCTTCTGGTACCCATCCGGGTTCCAGTACCGTCATCTGGCTCTCGGCAGTGCCTTTGGCTTAGGTGCCTCCTTCTCGGTATCCGAGTTCCAGCAACGTCTGCTGGTCCTTGGTAGTGCTTTCTATCACAGGTACCTCCTGCTTAGTAACCGTGTTCAAGCACTGTCAGCTGGTCCTCGGTAGTGCCATTGGCTCTTGTTCCTTCTGCTGCCCCTCCAGGTTCCAGCACCGTCAGCTGGTCCTCGGTAGTTCCATTGGCTCTTGTAGCTTCTGCTACCCCTCCGGGTTCCTGTACCGTCAGCTGGTTCTCGGCAGTGCTTTTGGCTTAGGTGCCTCCTTCTCGGTATCCGAATTCCAGCAACGTCTGCTGGTCCTTGGTAGTGCTTTCTAGCACAGGTACCTCCTGCTTAGTAACCAGGTTCCAGCACCGTCAGCTGGTCCTCGGTAGTTCCATTGGCTCTTGTAGCTTCTGCTACCCATCCAGGTTCCAGTACTGTCAGCTGGTTCTCGGCAGTTCCTCAGCCTTCTTGTACCTTCTGCTACATTTCCAAGGTCAAGTTTTTTTAAATGGTTTTTGGTAATCACTCTGGATCTCCCTTACGACGACCCTGAAAACGATGACCCTGAAGACCACCCCAAAGAAGACGACGACACCTAAGACGATGACCCCGAAGAAGACAACGACCCCAAAGACAACGACCCTGAAGACGACGACCCTGAAGACCATCCCAAAGAAGATCAAAAAGATGACCCTGAAGAAGATGACAAAGAGGACAAAGAACATGAACACAACCACCAATATGCAGAACAACAAAAGACAGAAGACCAAGAATCAGAAGAACAAAAAGCAGAAGAACAAAAAGCAGAAGAACATTAAGCATAAGACTAAAAATCAGAGCAAAAGATATTATCTAAATTATAAGCAGAAGAAGACTAAGCAGTGTATGGGTGTGAGTCCATTCCTCCTCGTGGTGCCCCTGGAAAATGCCTGCTGCTGCAGGCCAAACTGAACGTGGACAAATCCTGTTGTAAATCTTTTGTGACAGTCAAAACGGAAGGTGTAACCTTCAAACTTTTATAGATAACAACTACAGGAATGCCTGTCACAAATAAGAATATGAAGAAGAAGAATAGGAAGAAGATGAAGAAGTAGAATATGAAGAATAATAGTTGAATAAGAAGAATATGAAGAATGTAAAAGAAAAGAATAATCGGAAGAAGGTGAAGAAGAAGATGAATAAGGTGAAGAAGAAGTTGATGAAAAAGCTGCTGCTGCTGAGGATCATGAAGGAGAAAGTGTGGGAGAAGTAAAAAAGAAGGTGAAGAGCATTGAAGTAGTGAATGCATGCATATCTTACAAAATATAAAAAAGGTTAACATAGTCAATATCTTTGTAACTCCGAACGTCTTAAAAATAAAAAAATTATTCCTGCTATTCCATTTGATTGGGCTAAACCTCTATGCCTTTAATGTCTACTCCACCTCCCCCAATACATTCTACATTATTCTTAGTTGTTTTTCTTCATGTAGAATTAACCTACAAGGAAAGAAAGGGTTTATTTTAATTCCGATATTTCTGTCCCATTGACTTGCATTGGTTTCCTGTATCGGAATGGGCGATATCCGATACTTTTTGGGTATCGGTCCGATCCAATCCAATCAGATATTTCACAATATTGGAAGGTATCGCTCAACACTAGTCATGATGCTTCTAAATATGCAGTCTCAGTGCAGAGTGCAAGGTTCATCATTTGCTAATGTTCCTATGGGGCTCCTTTTTCTTCTTTTTAGTCCATTTTACCTTTCCATATGTAAAGAGGTGGACCGGACTATAGGTATCTGCATGCCTTGTCCGGAACTGAAGGGGCTGTATCCTCTGTTTCTGGGGGGAAGCCTGAGGGAGGCAGATAATCCCCTGCTACAGGAGGAAAGGAGAGGAGAGACAGAGTTTCCTGCTGACAGAAGGGGGCGGGGAGAGCCCAGAGAGAGCATGCTGACACAGGAGTATAAGAAGGAAAAGTGCACGCTGCAGCAGAAGTTGTCGCCAAGTAAGTGCAGCGCACAGAGGAGAGCGTGCACTGGTTCCCCCTCCAGAGAGTGATGGCCCTGTGAAAGGCCATGCTGCTGCTGCCCAAAATAGAAGCTGTGGTGCTGGGGGAATTAGCCGTGTCAGCAGAGCGGTGACACGTTCTGAGTGTGGACTTGTCACTGTCAGGAACACCGCACTGCACTTGCTCACTGAGCATTTGACTGCCAAGGGGTGGAGCCGGCGGCCACAGGTCTCTCAGAGGAAGCAGGAGCAGAGAGAGGTTGCTTCAGGCCAGATAGGACCTGAAGCATCTGACTGCCGTTGGCGTGGCCTAAGCTATGGAGAGCTAGGAGCTGAAAGAAAACTTCTAGAAGGGTAACTACAGGTCAAAGTTACCAAATGGCATAGACAGGGACATAAACCAGAACAGGCCGGGGTCAAAGCACGAGACAGCACGACATTACTAAAGGATTAGAAAGAATGGATAGGACCTGAAGCACCTGACTGCTGGGGGCATGGCCTAAGCTCTGGAGAGGTAGGAGCTGAAGGAAAACTCCTAGAAGGGTAACTATGGGACAAAGTTACCATAGACAGGGACGTAAACCAGAACAGGCCGGGGTCAAAGCACGAGATAGCACGACAGTACCAAAGGATTAGACAGAATGGATAGTCAGGATGTAGCAAGAGATCAGTAAACCAGAACAGGCAATTGACGGTATAATAGGGACAAACTGTAACGGAGTAACAATAACCAAGCCAGGAGGTCAGAACCGGAGAAGACAATAGTATCAAAACGTGAGACAGAGAACAGAGTGAGTGGACAGACCAGGTCTTACACGGGAGGCAATCAAGCAATGCAGTATACAAGCACACCAGGGGGTCAAACACACAGTCAGAACAGTATAGCTGACAGGTAATCCTAGTCTGGAGTGAGTATAAATACCCCTCCCAGATCCAAAGGGAGGCCAGCAAAAGTTAACCCTGAGAGAGCAGGACATTAATCATGTCCTATACCATGACAGTACCCCCCCTAAATGGGGGACCACTGGACCCCAAGGCTTCTCAGGGTATCTGTCACGTGGGGTTTAGTCCCACTAAGGCTGTAATACCCTGGGGCCCTGTGATGTCCCTATAACTAGGGGAAACCCTGTCTGACCCTCAACCCAGGGTTTTTGCTGATGGTGCAAATGCCTGAGCCTCCAACCTTTCCTTGTCTCCTGCTCAGCCCTGCACTTAACCCTCCACCCTCCACCCAGTGAGGAGACACACCACCAAAGCCCCCACACAAATAAAGACAGACAGGGAGAACTTAAACTGCACTGCGCCACACACACACAGGAATATACAGCAATGTGAACAGGGCACAACTAAACACAAATATGGGAAGGAGAAAGGATAACAACGGATCATACGACACCAGATACGAATCTCTCTCTCTGCAACACCTCCACTCCAGACCGGAACCACTTGGTATGAAACACAAGCTATAATCGGCGACGCCCATAGGCCAGCATGACCATTTAAAGACCGTGAGCGTGACTAACCATCCAACCTGGTCTCCAGCAGGATTAACCCCCGAGAGCCTGAAGATCAGGCCGGCGCCACTGAGGCTATAGTGGCTGGAGGTGGAACTACCTCTGCCTGCCGGACGCTGTGGTGTGAACAGCGTCTGACATGACATTACCCCGTCTTCTACGAGGGACCTCCGGACCCTCAAGACTCATAGGACCCGGCTTGTCCGGATGACGATGGTGAAAAGAACTGACCAGCCGATCCGCATGTATGTCTGAGGCTGGAACCCAAGACCTCTCCTCCGGACCATACCCCCGTCAGTGCACCAAATACTGAAGAGTACGGCGTACTACTCGAGAGTCCACTACCTTGGCGACCTCAAATTCTAAATCGCCATCCACCATGACTGGAGGTGGCATCGGCGTCACGTCCACAGAGCCTACCACCTTTTTCAATAAAGCTCTGTGAAACACGTTGTGTATCTTGTACACCACAGGAAGTTCCAACCGATACGCCACTGGGTTAATGATGGCAGAAATCCTAAAAGGCCCAATAAACCTTGGACCCAGTTTTAAAGATGGAATTTTGAGTCTTATGTTCTTCGTAGCTAACCACACCCATTCACCCACACACAGGTCCGGACCTGGCACACGTCTACTGTCAGCCTCCAGTTTGTACCTGGCACTCATGCTCAACAAACGCTGTTTCACCCGCCTCCAGACTGATGACAATTGGGCTCCTAGCTGATCCTCCTCCGGGACACCCCCCGAGTCACCCTGACGTAAGGTACAAAACTGAGGATGTTGACCGTACACACAAAAGAATGGAGACTCTCCCGATGACTCTTGGCGGTGATTATTTAACGCGAATTCGGCCAGAGGAAGGAAAGTAGACCACTCCTCCTGGTTGTCGGACACAAAGCATCGTAAATATTGTTCTAGATTTTGGTTCATGCGCTCAGTTTGTCCATTAGACTGTGGATGAAACGCCGATGAATGTGACAACTTGATCCCCAAACGTGAGCAAAAAGCTTTCCAAAACCTCGCCACAAATTGCGTACCCCTATCAGATACTATGTCCGACGGTACTCCGTGGAGTCTGACCACCTCCTTCACAAATACCTGAGCCAACGTCTTAGCATTGGGCAAAGAAGACAACGCCACAAAATGCGCCATCTTTGAAAAACGGTCAACCACCACCAGGATGACCGTGTTCCCCGCCGAGGCTGGCAAGTCAGTGATGAAATCCATGGAGATTTCTGTCCATGGCCTATTGGGTACCCCCAGAGGCTGTAGCGTGCCAGCAGGACGGGTACGGGGTGACTTAGCCATAGCGCACGTGATGCAAGCTGCCACGTATGAGACCACGTCCTGCCGGATTTTGGGCCACCAGAAACGACGCGATACCAGCTCTAAGGTGCCCCTCACCCCTGGATGACCAGCCAGTACCGAGTCGTGGTGTTCCTTCAACACCTTAAGCCGAAGATGCAGGGGTACAAATGATTTGTTGGCGGGAAGTCCTGGTGGTACCTCCTCTTGGGCCTCGGCAATCTCCGCCTCTACCTCCGTCGTGAGAGCCGAGACCACTACCCCTTTCTGGAGGATGGGTACCGGCTCTCCCCGAGGTTCTCCCCCCGGAAAACACCTAGACAAAGCATCCGCCTTGGTGTTTTTAGCCCCGGGACGGTAAGTCACCAGAAAATTGAAACGAGTAAAAAACAATGCCCAGCGAGCCTGCCTAGGAGACAGACGCTTGGCCGACTCCAGATAGAGCAGATTCTTATGGTCGGTGATGACTGTGACCTGGTGAGCCGCCCCCTCCAAGAAGTGTCGCCATTCCTCAAAAGCCAGTTTGATGGCCAACAACTCCGTGTTGCCGATATCATAATTCCGTTCGGCCGGTGACAGCTTCTTGGAGAAGTAGGCGCATGGATGCATCTCACTCAAGGATGAGCCTTGAGACAGTACTGCACCCACTCCCACCTCCGACGCACCAACCTCCACCACAAAAGGTTTAGACACGTCTGGTTGCACCAGAATGGGGGCTGAAGCAAAACTATTCTTCAGACGCTCAAAGGCACGTATAGCCACCTCAGGCCAGTTCGCCAGATCGGCACCCTTTTTTGTCATGTCCGTGAGCGGTTTGGCGATAGTCGAAAAGTGTTTTATAAACTTCCTATAATAACTCGCAAACCCAAGGAACCGCTGGAGTGCTTTCAGACCCTCCGGCCTCTCCCACTGCAGCACCGCTTGCACCTTAGCGGTGTCCATTTTAAACCCAGCTGCGGACACAATATATCCCAAAAAGGGCAACTCCTGGACAAAAAATAAACATTTTTCCAGCTTAGCATAGAGCTGGTTCTCCCGGAGCAACTGTAACACCTGTCTGACATGCTCCAAATGAGTGTCCCGATCGCTAGAATAAATGAGGATATCATCCAGGTATACAATCACAAATCTTCCCAGGACATGAGCAAATACATCATTAATAAAATGTTGGAAAACGGCAGGCGCGGTGGTCAACCCAAACGGCATAACCAGACTCTCAAAATGACCCTCAGGAGTGTTAAACGCCGTCTTCCACTCATCCCCCTGACGGACCCTTATGAGATTATACGCCCCCCTGAGGTCCAGCTTGGAAAACCATTTCGCCCCCGCTACCTGGTTGAACAAATCCGGGATTAACGGCATAGGGTAAGGATCACGGATAGTAATCTGGTTTAACTCTCGGAAATCCAGACACGGGCGTAACCCCCATCTTTCTTCTTAATGAAGAAAAACCCCGCGGCTACAGGCGAGGATGAAGGCCGGATGTGTCCTTTGCTCAGACTCTCCGCGATGTAGTCTTTCAGAGCTTGTCTCTCAGGACCAGAAATATTAAACATCCTGGCCTTAGGTAATTTGGCCCCGGGTTTTAACCTGATCGCACAGTCATAGGCTCTATGTGGAGGCAGTTCTGAGCAACCCTTCTCAGAGAAAACATCTGCGAAATCCTGCAAAGCCTCCGGCAGGCTGGGCGTCACGGCGGACAAACATGTGGCCAAGCAATTGTCTTGGCAAAAACCACTCCATTGTACTATGTCCTGAGTTTTCCAATCAATTACTGGGTTGTGTCTGGACAACCATGGAAAACCCAGGACCATTTGTGCTGGGAGATTACGGAGGACCCTACATGTAACCGACTCAGAATGTAGGACCCCAATGTGGAGTTTCACCTCTGCCACAAACTCCGTAATCTCCCCTTGAGGGAGGGGAACAGCATTAATGGTCACCACCTGTATGGGGTGAGGAAGTTTTTCAATCTTAAACCCGGCGGTGTGTGCAAACTCCTCATCTATGAGATTGGTGGCGGAACCGCTATCCACAAACACTGATATTGGTAGCTCTCTGCCCGCGATAATAACCTTGGCAGGGAGCATACATTGAGATACCATCATGGAGGATATGCATACGCTCAGTTGGGTCTCCTCCATACCCTCTGAGCTTAACAGTTTTCCGCCGATGTGACCCTCTTAGGTAGTACCGGGCAAACGTTAATATACTGACCTCTTTTACCACAGTAGAAACATGCTCCGGGCTTCTGGAATCCCGGAGCGCGACGCTTAACCTGTGCCACGCCAGCAATCTGCATAAGTTCAGGGGACTCATCTACTTCAACCACACTTGCACCTCTGCTTTCCCCCAGAGGTAGCGTCTCCTGTGCCCCCTGACGAAAACGGCGATCAATACGTATCACCAAACTCATGGCAGACTCCAACGATGCCGGAGACTCATACATCAGGAGGGCTTGTTTAACCCTCCCTGACACCCCATGCATAAACTGGCTCCGCAGCGCTGGGTCATTCCACTGTGTGTCTACGGCCCAGCGGCGAAATTCTGAACAATAGTCCTCTGCCAAGCGCTCCCCCTGGCGGAGGGCGCGGATTTTAGATTCCGCTAGAGCCAGTCGGTCAGGATCATCGTAAATGAGTCCGAGGGCAGAAAAAACATTATCAACAGAAAGAAATGTAGCAGAGTCAGCTGGTAAGGAAAATGCCCATGCTTGGGGGTCACCACTCAGTAATGACAACACCAGCCCTACCCGCTGGGCCTCATTACCTGAGGAGATTGGCCGCATGCGGAAGTATAACTTGCAGGCCTCCCGAAATACGACAAATTTGCTGCGATCCCCTGAAAAACGTTCTGGCAGCGGAAACTTCGGCTCTGCACCGATACCTGCAGATGCCGTTTGCACCTTCGCTACTACCAGGCCCTGCTGCTGAACTGCCCCTTTCAACTCGGAGACCTGTAAGGACAGCGCCGCCAACTGGCGGGTTATGGAATCTAATGGATCCATGGACTCCTGAAAAAATGTGGGCCGATTATAATGTCACGTGGGGCTTAGTCCCACTAAGGCTGTGATACCCGGGGCCCTGTGATGTCCCTATAACTAGGGGAAACCCTGTCTGACCCTCAACCCAGGGTTTTTGCTGATGGTGCAAATGCCTGAGCTTCCAACCTTTCCTTGTCTCCTGCTCAGCCCTGCACTTAACCCTCCACCCTCCACCCAGTGAGGAGACACACCACCAAAGCCCCCACACAAATAAAGACAGACAGGGAGAACTTAAACTGCACTGCGCCGCACACACACAGGAATATACAGTAATGTGAACAGGGCACAACTAAACACAAATATGGGAAGGAGAAAGGATAACAACGGATCATACGACACCAGATACGAATCTCTCTCTCTGCAACACCTCCACTCCAGACCGGAACCACTTGGTATGAAACACAAGCTATAATTGGCGACGCCCATAGGCCAGCATGACCATTTAAAGACCGTGGGCGTGACTAACCATCCAACCTGGTCTCCAGCAGGATTAACCCCCGAGAGCCTGAAGATCAGGCCGGCGCCACTGAGGCTATAGTGGCTGGAGGTGGAACTACCTCTGCCTGACGGACACTGTGGTGTGAACAGCGTCCGACATGACAGTATCTGGCATGAAAAGCCCGCACCAGTTGATCAGCGTGCACCGAAATGGCCGGAACCCATGAACGATCCTGAATGGACTATCCCTTCCAATGAATAAGGTACTGAAGTCTCCGTGGCACCCAGCATGAATCAATGATGTGCCCTAACTCATACCCAGTTGACCCTCTACCAATACTGGTGAAACCATGGATGAGCGATCTTCTCTAATTGTTCCCACCGGTTTTAGTAGGGACCTGTGGAAGACGTTAGATATTTTGAAGGAGGTGGGCAACTGTAGGCTGTAGACCATCGGGTTGATCACCTCTACAATCTTGTATGGGCCAATAAATTTGATTGAAGGTATCTTAAGTTTGATGTTACAGGTGGACAATCAGACCTTTTCCCCCACTGTCAACGCAGGACCCGACCCCCTCCTCCTGTCCGCAAAATGTTTGCACTTATGGGCTTTGGAGATGTTCCTCTGCACCTCCCTCCAGAGGGATTTTAACTGTTGCACCATCACCTTTCAGCACCAGGTCAACCAGAATCCATACGGGAAAGTTTCCCCAAACTGAGGAGCAAACCCATATTTGACCTGAAAGGGAAGCTTTCCGGTAGACTGATTAATACGACAGTTGAACACAAATTCTGCCATGGGTAATACCTCATACCAGTCTTCCTGTCTGGAGGAGGCCAGTCATCTCAGAATCAGCTCCAACGACTGGATGGTGCGTTCAGTCTGTCTGTTGGATTCTGGGTGATAAGCAGAGGAGAATGATAACGTGACCCCCAACTTCTTACAAAACGCTCTCCAAAACCTGGCTACAAATTGTACACCCCTGTCCAACACCACATTCACAGGCACTCTATGCAACCGAACTATATGCTGTATAAGCAAGCGGGCCAAGGTTTCAGCAGATGGTAACGCAGGTAATGGCACAAAGTGAACTTGCTTAGAAAATCTATCAACCCCTACCCATACCATTGAGTTGCCCTTGGAAGGGGAAGATTAGTGATAAAGTCCATGGACAGGTGTGTCCATGGTTTATCCGGAATTGGCAAAGGCACCAATTCCCCGGCCGGACGGATCTGAGAGCTTTTAGAGCGGGCACACACCCCACAAGTATTTACAAACCTTTTGATATCAGTACCCACAGAGGGCCACCAAAAACTCTGGGCCACTGCCCCCCGGGTAGCTGAAATACCAGGGTGTGCACCCACAGAATCATGAAATTCTTGCAGGAGTGTGAGACGTAAATGTTCGGGTACAAACAATTTACCTGGGGGTTTATCCCTGGGAGCTTGTGCTTCCAGAATCTCTCTCTGTAACTCAGAGGAGACCGGCTACAACCACTCCCGGTTGAAGAATGGAGGAAGGAGGTTCTGGAGGGGACACAGAATCAAAACTTTGGGATAAGGCATCTGCCTTTATATTTTTAGACCCTGGTCAGAATGTGATGGTAACATGAAATTGAGAAAAAAAGTGCCCACCGAGCCTGTCTGGGGGGCAGTCTCTTAGCAGACTCGATATGGGTCAGGTTTTTATGATCAATGATGACTGGAATGGGATGAGTGCACCCCTCCAAAAAAATACCTCCATTCTTCGAAGGCCAATTTGACCGCTAACAATTCCCTGTAGCTGACATCATGGTTTCTCTCGGCCGAAGATAAATTTTTAAAGAAAAAGGCACAGGGTTAGAGGATAGTCAGGGTAGAGGGGCCCTGGGACATCACTGCCCCAACCCCCACCTCCGAAGCATCGACCTCCACGATAAAAGGTCTTGACAAATCGGGTTGTACCAACACAGGGGCTGAAGTAAAGCATTTCTTTAAAGTAAGGAAGGATTTTTTTGCGGTTACGGACCAATTTTTTTACATCTGCCCCTTTAAGATTGGGGTCCGGCAAGGGTTTCACCACCTGCGAGAACCCTTTAATGAACTTCCTATAATAGTTAGCGAAGCCCAGAAATCGCTGCAACCCCTTCAGATCATGAGGCTGCACCGAATCTGTAATGGCCTGAACCTTCCCTGGATCAATGCGGAATCCCTCCCTGGTACAATTACTCCCAGAAAAGACAGTTCTTACATAAAAAATGAGCACTTCTCCAGCTTAGCGTACAAATGGTTCTCCTGGAGTCTCATAGGAACCATACGCAGATGATGTAAGTGTGACTGACTGTCCTCAGAGTATATCAAGATGTCATCCAGGTAAATGACTACATAGCACTGAGCAAGTGCATGTGTCCTGAGTAAAACAAACTTTGCTCAAAGATATCTGTGGAGCGGGGCAGCAGCGGTGAAGATGTGTGCTTCAGACAAACAGGACCTGAAGCACCTGACTGCCAAAGGGTGGAGCCGGCCACAGGTTTCTCAGAGGAAGCAGAAGCAGAGAGAGATTGCTTCAGGCCAGATAGGACCTGAAGCATCTGACTGCCGTTGGTGTGGCCTAAGCTATGGAGAGCTAGGAGCAGAAAGAAAACTTCTAGAAGGGTAACTATAGGTCAAAGTTACCAAATGGCATAGACAGGGACGTAAACCAGAACAGGCCGGGGTCAAAGCACGAGACAGCACGACATTACTAAAGGATTAGAAAGAATGGATTGTCAGAATGTAGCAAGAGATCAGTAAACCAGAACGGGCAATAGACGGTACAATAGGGACAAACTATAACGGAGTAACAATAGCCAAGCCAGGCAGGAGGTCATAACCGGAGAAGACAATAGTACCTGTTGTGAATTTTCCCTCTGGTGATTACTGAAGGTAGTGGAGCTGGTCAGTTTGACAGAGAGGTTGCGAGTTCTCTTTCTGGACTCCTTCTGGTGGTTACTGGAGGTAGTGAAGCTGATCTGACTGACAGAGGCTTGCCACCTGATAATGAGAAAGACGATTGGAGATCTGGGGTTTCTGATTGGGATTTAAGACAGCTGACTCCCTCTATCCCTGCTGGTGATTTTCTTCCTGTGCCTTCTGAGGTCTGATTTCTCCTGCTCTTTCCCTGCATGTTCAGCTAAGTGGTTCATTTGTTATTCTGTTTGCATTTGATCTGGTTTTGTTTATCTCTGCTTTGTGCGGGTCAGCCAGCTCTGGCTGGGGCTGTGCTGAATCACAGCTCATATGTTACTGCACGTGCCAGTTTGTTTTGTTCCTGTTATATTGGCCTCTCTTTGCTTTGCTTTCAGAATATACCAGAGTGCTGATATAGTGGGGGCGAAGTCGTGCGACTTCAGTGTTTTTGTCCATCAGATGTGTTGGACTTTTTGCAGGGTTTTTTGCGTGATTGCAGACAGTGTCTTTCCTTTCCTGTCCTGTCTAGGCAGTGTGGGCCCCATCATTTGCTCAGTCTATTTTTCTGCCTGCGTTTGTGTTTTCATCTTGTCTCACCGACAATATATGTTTGGGGGCTATCTATTACTTTGGGGTCTGCTCTGGGGCAGTTTAGAGTTCCCCTTTCTTGCTTTAGGCTTAGTTAGCTCTCCGGCTGTGCCGAGGCGTCTAGGATCATCGTAGGCACGCTCCACAGCTACTGCTAGTTGTGTGGACAGGATCAGGGATCTGCATCCGCTTAGTTACCAACCTCTTTGGTTTTCTGTGGCTTAACTTGGGCCTGCTATCCTCCTCGATGCCCATTCATAACAAGTACCAAAACGTGAGACAGAGAACAGAGTGAGGGGACAGACCAAGTCATACATGGGAGGCAATCAACCAATGCAGTATACAAGCACACCAGTGGGTCAGACACACAGCCAGAATAACAGTATAGCTGACAGGGAATTCTAGTCTGGAGTGAGTATAAATACCCCTCCCAGATCCAAAGGGAGGCCAACAAAAGTTAACCCTGGGAGAGCAGAACATTAACCATGTCCTATACCATGACATTGACTAAGTGTGGTGAGAGCAGGACCCCCGCTCACCTTCCAGCATCCTGTTGTTTTCCCTGGAGGCTGTTTCTTTATCATGGACAGAGACTTGCGAGACTGCATGTGCCGCTGTTGTCAGTGCCACCGTTGGATTCCCGCCTGTCAGAGACTGTGACGAGACGACCCACGCCACCGTTGGAACCCTGTACTCCCTCACAACAGAAGACTACAGTCCGATAAGTTTAATCTCTTTATTACTGAACTCTCATTCTTCCATCACCTACCCTGCCAACTTTCTGGTCCTGCCCCATTCCTCGCAGTCACCCTACAATCCCTCACTCCCTGAGTGGAGCACATTCCCCTGAAAATAAACCTGTTTAACCCTTGCTCTGCCTCCACGTGCGTGACTGCATCCCGCCGCATTCCTGCAGGTTGTTACACATAGGTAATAGTATACGTACTGTTTAAATGTAATGTGTGTGAAACAGGGAAATTATTGCTAATTTCCCAAGATAACCTCAATAATTTAATGCTGCACTCAATAAAAATACTACTACTACAAGAGATAATAATGATATAGCCTGTGATAACGTATTACTATATATTATTAGAGGTTGCATACCTGTTTAACACCAGGAGTCAGCCAGAAACCAGTTATAACAACAGCTTCTCCACCAACAAGCGAAAAATATAATTATTATCTTACATTTTAGAACTTCAACAAAGTTTGCCAATCACCGCTGTGTTTCAGGCATGGGCTCGATGACTCAGTATCACCTAGAGCTGTGGAGCTCGCATGAACCTTTTGAGCAAGAATAGATGTCATTGAGTCTCCAAGTAGGGTTTTTTCATGTTATGAACCCTGACAGAGAATCGTTCTTTCTTCATTTTGCTTTCTTTCCACTTTTCATTGCTTTGTAAGCTTTTATTTGCCGTGCAAGGAAAGTGTTACAGGTTTTAGAAATTCAGTCGCTGCTTCCTGTATATGTGCATGTTTCATATTTATACCTATGAGTAAAAACTGTAAGCAGCCATTGTGCAGGGAAGAATAAAGCTGCTTTATCGGCTAGGAAAGGTCAAATGAAGGAGAGATGTAGGTGTCTGTAGTGCCTCGTGAGCAATCGCTATAGTGTTGGGTATAAGAGTAAGGCGCTCAAGTCTTGAGCCAGTGACAATAGATGTTAAAAGGAACACTGACATGGTTTAAGAAAGTACTCATCAATATTACGTTACCTGGCTGCTTTATGAAGAATCATCTGCCTACAGAATAAAGAATTATGATCACATCATTATCAACTAACCTGGATCTTGCGATTTGATGTGGTGATATAATGGGGTTGTAAAGACTTTTGCAGTCAATAACCTTAAACAGCAATAACATGTTATTGTCATGGTTGTGGACAGGGTTCCTTCCCTGTCCTCTCAGGGTTAATTTTGTAAGGCCTCCTTTTGGTTTGAGGAGGGCTATATTTTACCGCCTTCGTCTGGGGATCGTTGTCAGTGATACATCTGTTCTGGCTGTGTGTCTGACCCCCTGGTGTGCTTGCATACTGTTTAGTCGGATTGATTTCTTGTGTATGACCCGGTCTCTTTTCTCATTCTGTGTATTTGTAGGCACGAGAGCCGACTGGGGGGTGGTCCTTTTTCCCGCCATGAACATACTTGAGACAGACACCGATGTGCATTCAACAGGTCCCCTTTATTGGCTGTCCTCTCGATGACCGCAGCACCACAGAGCAGCTGCACGACAAGTTCGTACACACGCCCGGGTACCTTCACTTTCTTCCTTTTCCTAATTGACGTCCCTCACGGCTCTTTCACTGTGGCTGCCCTAGGCCTACCACCACAGCGCTTCACCCGTCCGAGTCCGTCCGTCTGGTACCCCTTGGCCTTCTCTGTTCTGCGTCTCTCCTGTCAGGGCCACCCCCAGACTGTCTTCCTCCTCAGTCCCTTCTGGAGCTTCTTCTCTGTCTGTCTCTTCCTTTAGTCTTTTCCTCTCCTGAGCTCCTCTCCCTGGACAAACTGTTTCTGGAACTCTCTACCCCTTCTTATATTCCCTCTCTCTGAGAATTCGCCTCTAGAGCTCCTGTAACCCCACCCCATTACTCTGCGGTTTCGTAGCCTTAAGCTGATGTAAAGCCCTTTTCTCACTGCTCTCTGCTGCCATTTTGTGGCCAAACTACAGTATTACACCTCCTTCTGTTTCTGCTCTTTAGTCTCCCCTAGTGGCCAAACCCAGTACTTCACCATCCTTCTCCTATTTCTAGCTGTCTCCCACCTTCATATCCAGCAGACTGTACATTACCCTCCTGCTGCAGACAGGTCCAAAAGTCAGTCCACTTCCCCTACACATTGCCTTGTGATTCTGTGCTTATGGTCTGTTTCTGGCTCTGACCATCGGCTTGGTACTCTAACTTCCCACCTGTCTGCCCAGTTTGTGCTGCACCGCTATTTCCAGCTTCCCGACCTTTTTGCTACGTCCTGACCACTCTTAGTGTCTCATCCTTTGGTACTTTATCGACTTCCCGGCTTGACCTCGGCACATTCAGACTACTCTCCGGCTTTACCGGTTACAGCTACTACTCAGAGTCTGGCTCCGCCTCTGGCCACTATCTCGGTGGTCACGTGTCTCAGGTCCTGTGCTCTGGCAGGTAAGCTCACCACAGTGCTCCTCACATACTCTCTGTCCTTCCGTAACACGTGCACAGACTCCTGCTGTAAGTCTGCAGCAGGGTTCTTGATAGTTATACTGTACATCACTTAGACCAAGGATATTCTGGAAATATATATAGGGTTGACAAATAATGTAAGGCTAGGAATGAACATATATTCAGAGATACAATATAGCTTTCCTGTGATGACAACAAACTTTGGTGTCAATGTTGTTAAACCCCCCACTAGTTTCTGGTATTGTAACAGCCTCTTAGAAAGATGTTTGCATTGTAAGTGGGGTCAATTTCATAGACTTGGATAATTTGCAATGGATGGTTAGAATACCCTTGAAAACCCTTGTGCAAATATGTTAGCACAGCTGAAAACAGTTTGGCTGATTAGAGAAGCTATAAACCTGACCTTCCTTTGAGCTAGTTGAGAATCTGGAGCATTACATTTGTTGGTTCCATTAAACTATCAAAATGGCCAGAAAAAATAACTTTCATGTGAAACTCGACAGACTATTCTTGTTCTTAGGAATAAAATAAACCACAAAAGCGCGCCCATAGGGCCTAATGTTATGAATGGGTCACCGAGGAGAAAAAAAGCAAAACAAGCTAAGTCACAGAAAACCAGAGAGGTTGGTAACTATGCAGATTGCATCTCCCTGATCTTACCACACAACTAACAGTAGCCGTGGAGCGTGCCTACGATGTTCCTAGATGCCTCGTCACGGCCGTTCGGACTAAATAAGCTTAAAGCAAGAAAAGGGAAAACTAACTGCCCCAGAGCAGACCCCAAAGGAAAAGATAGCCCCCACACATGTATTGACGGTGAAACAAGATGAAGGCACAAATACAGGCAGGAAAATAGGCTGAGCAAATGATGGGGCCCAAACTAACTAGACAGGAAAGGAAAAGAAAGACACTGTCTGCAACCTGCAAAAAAACCTACAAAAATCATGTCCAACACTTCTGATAGCAAAATTAACACTGAAGTCACTAGACTTCTCACACTATATCAGCACTCTGAAATATTCTGAGACAGAGCAAAAAGAGACTGAACTAGTAAGGGACAAAAAGCCAATTGGCAAAATACTGATAAATAAGAGTGGAAATTCAGCACAGCCCCCAGCAGGGGCTGGCTGACCACATCAAAAAACTGAATAGACCAACAAAATCAAGTGAGAACATTAGCAGAAAAACTTAGCTTTAGATGACTGGAACAGAGCTGAAAACCAAGAGCTGACAAGCCAGAACGAATCACCAGCAACTGAATAGGGCGTCGGCTGTCTTAAATCCAATCTGAGACTCCTGAGATCCAATCGTCATCCTCATTCTCAGGTGGCAGATCTCCACCGATCAAATCAGCCTCTATACCTCCTGTTACCACCAGAGGGAGTCTGGAAGGAGAACTCACAACTGATGAACCAGAGAATGAACTCACAACAGTACTCGCCCTTGAGGAGGGGTCACCGAACCCTCATCCACACCACCAGGCCGATCAGGATGGGCCCGGTGAAAAGCACGAACCAATCTATTGGCATGAATATCGGAGGCAGAGACCCAAGAATTATCCTCCTGACCATAACCCTTCCATTTGACCAAATACTGGAGTCTCCGTCTAACCAAACGAGAATCCAATATTTTCTCTACCTCATATTCCACATTGCCTTCAACCAACACAGGGTCAGGAGGTGCTGCCATAGGAACCACAGAGATTTGTGAAATACGTTATGGATCTTGAACGTAACTGGAAGAGCCAATCGAAACAAAACAGGATTAAGAATTCCCAAAATCTTATAAGGACCAATAAATCTTGGCTTAAATTTAGGAGACGCAACCTTCATAGGAATATTCTTAGACGATAACCAAACCATATCACCCACTTTAAATCGGGGACCAATGGTCCTATGCCGGTTGGAAAATCGCTGGGCCTTTTACTGAGAGAGTGACAACTTATCCACTACTTGGTCCCATATCTGCTGCATTCTCTTAACCACAGTGTCCACACCTGGGCAGGACGAAGATTCCACTTGCCCTGAAGAGAATCGAGGATGAAACCCAAAATTACAGAAAAAGGGTGAAATCAAAGTGGAAGAACTAGCTCTATTGTTCAGTGCGAATTCGGCCAAGGGCAAAAATGAGACCCAATCATCCTGATCAGCAGATATAAAATATCTCAAATAAGACTCCAAGGTCTGGTTTGTTTTCTCAGTCTGTCCATTGGTCTGGGGATGAAACGCGGAGGAGAAGGATAACTGAATTCCCAGATTGGAACAAAAGGCTTTCCAGAATCTTGAAACAAACTGGACTCCTCTGTCGGACACAACATTCTCAGGAATCCCATGTAACCGAACCACCTGTTGTAAAAACAAGGGCACCAACTCAGCGGAAGATGGCAACTTTGGGAGTGGTACAAGATGGACCATCTTCGAAAATCTATCACAAATCACCCAGATAACAGTCATTCTCTGAGAGACAGGAAGATCAGAAATAAAATCCATTGAGATATGGGTCCATGGCCTCTTGTGCACCGGCAAGGGCATCAGCAACCCACTAGAACGAGAACAGGGTTTAGACCAAGAACAAGTCCCACAGGACTGTACAAAATTCTTGACGTCACGAGATAAGGCAGGCCACCAAAAGGACCGACTCACCAAATCTCTGGTACCAAATATATCTGGATGACCAGCCAATGTGGAGCAATGAATTTCAGACATCACTCTCTTTCTCCACTGGTCAGGAACATACAATTTTCCCATAGGGCAACGCTCAGGTTTATCCTCCTGAAATTTCTCCAGGGCGCGTCTCAAATCGGGCAAAATGGCAGAAAGAACTACCCCCTCACCTAGGATGGTAGTAGGCTCGGTCACACTAAGAGAATCGGCAAAGAAACTCCTAGAAAGGGCATCTGTCTTAACATTCTTAGTGCCCGGAAGAAAAGAGACCACAAGATTAAAACGCGTGAAAAATAAGGCCCATCCAGCCTGTCTAGGAATCAAGCGTTTGGCCGACTCCAGATAAATCAAATTCTTGTGATCGGTGAGGACCACAACTTGATGTCTAGCTCCCTCCAACCAATGTCTCCACTCCTCAAATGCCCACTTCATGGCCAACAATTTCCGATTCCCCACGTCATAGTTGCGTTCAAATGGGGAGAACTTTCAAGAAAGGAAGGCACAGGGATTCATCTTAGAAGTCACAGGGTCTTTTTGGGACAAAACAGCTCCTGCACCAATCTCAGAAGCATCTACCTCCACCTGAAATGGAAGTGAGACATCAGGTTGCCGCAAAACTGGAGCTGAAGTAAATCTCTGCTTAAGCTCCTGAAATGCTGAGATAGCCTCAGGAGACCAATTCAGCACATCAGCGCCCTTCTTGGTCAGATCAGTCAGTGGTTAGAATCATAGAATCGTAGAGTTGGAAGGGACCTCCTGGACCATCTGGTCCAACCCCCTGCTCAAAGCAGGATTCGCTAAATCATCCCAGTCAGATGTCTGTCCAGCCTCTGTTTAAAGGTTTGACAATACCAGAAAAATTACCTATAAATTTACGATAGAAATTAGCAAAACCCAAAAACTTCTGGAGGACCTTCAAAGAAGTAGGCTGAACCCAATCATACAAGGCCTGTACCTTGGCCGGGTCCATTTCAATAGTCGATGGAGATAAGATAAATCCCAAAAATGAAATCCTCTGTACACCAAAGAGGCATTTCGATCCCTTAACAAACAGGGAATTCTCCCTCAAAATCCGGAACACAGTCCGGACGTGTTCCACATGAGAATCCCAATCACTAGAAAAGATCAAAATATCATCCAGATAGATGATCAAAAACTTATCCACGAGGTCACGGAAAATATCATTCATAAAGGACTGGAAGACAGAAGGGGCATTAGTGAGCCCAAAAGGCATCACCAGGTACTCAAAATGTCCCTCCGGAGTATTAAACGCCGTCTTCTATTCATCCCCGTGCTTGATGCGAATAAGATTATACGCCCCCTTGAGGTCAAGCTTAGTAAACCAGCAGGCACTCTTAACTCTGGAGAATAAATCAGACATCATAGGTAACGGGTACTGATATTTAACCGTCATCTTGTTAAGGGAACGATAATCAATACACGGTCTTAATGAACCATCTTTTTTGGCCACAAAAAAACCCAGCACCTAAAGGTGACGAGGATGGTCTAATATGACCCTTCTCCAATGACTCCTTAATATAGGATCGCATAGCATCATGTTTGGGTACTGATAAGTTGAAAAGCTGACCCTTGGGAAATTTACACCCAGGCATCAACTCAATTGCACAGTCATAACTCCTATGAGGAGGCAAAGACGCAGACTTGCTCTCACTAAATACATCAGAAAAATCGGCTAGATAATCAGGAATATCATGAGACTGAGGAGAGGTGGAGAAAACAGGAGCGTCCCTAAGGCTAGTTTCACACTTGCTTTTTTTTGCAGCGCGTTTTTCCCGCAAAAAAATGCATTGAAAAAACGCATACAAACGCATACAGATGCTGCGTTTTTTTCAAGCATTTTTATGAGCATGCATGAAAAAAACGCAGCGTTTTTATGCGTTTGTATGCGTTTTTAGTGCGTTTTTACCGCGTTTGCGTTATTTTCCAACATTAGGTGGCCCCTCACACTAACCCAAACCATGACTTTACTAACCCTAACCCTAACCCTAACCCTGACCCTGACCCTAACCCTAACCCTAACCCTTAACCAAACCATACCCTGACCCTAACCCTAACCCTTAACCAAACCATACCCTAACCCTAACCCTGACCCTGACCCTAACCCTAACCCTAACCCTTAACCAAACCATACCCTGATCCTAACCCTAACCCTAACCCTTAACCAAACCATACCCTAACCCTAACCCTAACCCTGACCCTAACCCTTAACCAAACCATACCCTAACCCTAACCCTAACCCTAACCCTGACCCTGACCCTAACCCTTAACCAAACCATACCCTAACCCTAACCCTAACCCTGACCCTAACCCTAACCCTTAACCAAACCATACCCTGACCCTAACCCTAACCCTAACCCTAACCCTGACCCTGACCCTAACCCTGACCCTGACCCTAACCCTAACCCTTAACCAAACCATACCCTAACCCTAACCCTGACCCTAACCCTAACCCTGACCCTAACCCTAACCCTAACCCTAACCCTGACCCTGACCCTAACCCTAACCCTTAACCAAACCATACCCTGATCCTAACCCTAACCCTGACCCTGACCCTAACCTTAACCCTAAACCCCCTTAACTAACCCTAACTCTAACCCAAACCCCTAAATTCCATTGTCTAAACTAATGGTAAAAAAAAAAACGCATGTGCAAAAAAACGCATACATAAGCATGCCAATGCGCACATATGCTCACCATAGACTTATAATGGGTGTCTTGCTGTAAAAAAACGCATTGCGCGCGCATGCATTTTTTTGAGGGAAGTCGGACGCCCAAAAAATGCAACAGGTTGCATTTTGTGCGCCCGAGCGCATACCGCAAAAAAACGCATGCGCGGAAAAACGCGTACAAACGCATGTGTATGCGCACATAAGCGCATCCCATGCAAAGTATAGGAAAAAAAACGCATGCGCTATTTAGCGCTAAAATACCGCGAAAAAAAACGCAAGTGTGAAACCAGCCTAAGAACACACTGACAACCCCAACTCACCACAGACCCAGATTTCCAATCCAAAACTCGATTATGAGTTTGCAACCAAGGAAAACCCAGAGCAATAGTATCATGCAGATTATGCAGCATCAAAAATTTACAATTTTCTTGGTGGTCTGGGGCAACTCGCATTGTCACCTGGGTCCAAAACTGAGGTTTATTCTCCGCCAAAGGAGTAGCATCAATACCCCTCAAAGGAATAGGCGTCCGCAGCGGCGTCATGGAAAAACCACAACGTTTCGCAAAGTCCAAATCCATCAGATTCAACGCTGCTCCTGAATCCACAAAAGCCTTCATGGAAAACGTGGTTAAGGATCAGATCAGAGTAATTGCCAAAAGAAACTTAGGTTGTATACTGCCCACAGCAAATGTGTATGCAAAACATTTCTCCTGTTTTGGGCAGATAGAAATAATATGAGAGGCGTCTCCACAGAAAAAACACAGCTTATTACGCCTTCTAAACTCCTGACGTTGCGCCCTAGACAAAACCCCATCACACTGCATAGGTTCAGACGTTTGTTCAAAAGGTGGCAGCGCCTCCCATGTAGTTTTACGCTCACGTAAACGCCGATCAACTTGAATGGCTAATGACATAGAATCATCCAGACCAGAGGGAACAGTAAATCCCACCATAACATCTTTTATGGTCTCTGATAAACCCTTCCGAAAGAGAGCTGCCAATGCACTATCATTCCATGTAGTAAGGACCGCCCACTTTCAGAATTTTTGACAGTATAACTCTGGAGAATCCTGACCCTGGTTTAATGCCAACAGGGTTCTCTCAGCTTGATCAACAGCATTAGGTTAATCATACAACAACCCCAAGGCTGGAAAAAATGCATCCACATTAGTCAGAATAGGATTTTCAGGTGTCAGAGAAAAAGCCCAATCCTGGGGATCGCCGAGCAGCAAGGAGATGACAATTTTAACCTGCTGCACAGAGCTCCCCGATGAGTTAGGCTTCAAGGCCAGAAATAATTTACAATTATTCTTAAAATTCAGAAATTTAGACCGATTCCCAGAAAACACATCAGGAGTAGGGATCTTAGGTTCAGCAGCATGTGACTGAATGAGGTAGGTGGAAATTCCCTGCACTTCAGCAGCAAGCTGCTCCACACAATCAGACAATTGCTTAATCTCCATTAGGAAAAAGAAAAAAAAATCCTCCTACGTCCCCAGGGAAAAAAGAGGAAAAATTATAAAAAAAAAATTCTGACACTTTTTTTTTTTTTAACAACTTTTTCCTGCTTTTGAGTACCCTAGAATCTGCGGTATGGCTAGTGATTCTGTTATGAATGGGTCACCGAGGAGAAAAAAGCAAAACAAGCTAAGTCACAGAAAACCAGAGAGGTTGGTAACTGTTATGATTGAGTCACCGTAGGAGGCAAAAACAGAAATACTAGCTAAGTCCAGAAAACCAGAGAAGTTGGCAGCTATCGGATTGCAGACCCCTGAACCTATCAACACAACTAGCAGTAGCCGTGGGGGGTTCCTACGATGCCCTAGACCCCTCGATCACAGCCGGAGAATTAAATAGGCCTAAAGAAAGAAAGGGGAAATCTAAACTGCCCCAGAGCAGACCCCAAAGCAATAGGCAGCCCCCAACATATAATGACGGTGAAGCAAGATGAAAATACTAACACAGACAGAAACATAGACTGAGAAAAGACGGGGCCCAAGCTAACTAGATAGAAAAGGACAGGAAGGCTGCTGTCTGCAATCCGTGAAAAACCCTATGAAAATAAGAGCCAACAGACTGACAGTGAAAAAGGCCCTGAAGACGCTAGGCTTCAAAAAGCTATGTCAGTACTCAGGAATATTCTGAAGACAGAGCTACAGGCAAAAGGAGATTCAGCTCACCCCAGCAGGGAATGGCAGAATACAGAAAAGCAAGGAAAACAAAAAACAAAACAAAAATGCTAACAGGCAAAACAGAAAACTTAGCTTTAGAGGAGCAGGAATCAGACTGGTGTCCTAGAAGTCCACAGAGAAATCACCGGCAGGGCAGAAGGGCGTCGGCAGCCTTATATCCAGTCCGTGACTCCACTCAGCCAGTCATCCTCATTAGGCTCAGGTGCCTGATAATCAGGCTCATTACCTTCCTTTACCAGAATAGGGAGTTCACCAGACCTCAGTGACGAAGGGGAAAATGAACTCACAACAGTACCTCCCCCTTGAGGAGGGGTCACTGAACCCTTAACCACGCCACCAGGGCGATCAGGGTGAGCCCGATGAAATGCACGCACCAATCTTTTGGCATGAATATCAGAGGCAGAGACCCAGGAATTATCCTCCTGACCATAACCCTTCCACTTAACCAAACACTGGAGTCTCCGTCTAGCCAGACGGGAATCCAGTATTTTCTCTACTTCATATTCCATGTTACCTTCAACCAATACAGGGTCTGGAGGTGCCACCCCAAGAACAACTGGTTCAACAAACCTCTTCAACAAGGACTTATGGAACACATTATGGATTTTAAATGTGACAGGAAGAGCCAAACGAAAAGAGACCGGATTAATTATCTCCAAAATCTTGTAAGGTCCAATAAATCTAGGCTTAAACTAAGGAGAAGCCACCTTCATAGCAATATTTTTTGATGATAACCACACCATATCACCAATCTTAAACTGGGGACCAATGGTCCTATGTCGATTGGAAAACCGCTGGGCCTTTTCCTGGGAGAGAGAACTTATCCACCACTTGGTCCCAGATCTGGTGCATTCTCTCCACCACAGTGTCAACACCTGAGCAGGCAGAAGGCTCCACCTGCCCTGAAGAAAATCGAGGATGAAACCCAAAGTTACAAAAAAAAAGGTGACATCAAAGTGGCAGAACTAGCTCTATTATTTAAAGCAAATTTGGCCAAGGGCAAAAATGAAACCCAATCATCCTGATCAGCGGAAATAAAACATCTCAAATACGACTTCAAGGTCTGGTTTGTTCTCTCTGTCTGCCCATTGGTCTGAGGGTGAAAAGCAGAGGAGAAGGACAACTGAATTCCCAGCTTGGAACAGAAAGTCCTCCAAAATCTAGACACAAACTGAACTCCTCTGTCAGATACAATGTTCTCAGGAATCCCGTGTAAGCGAACCACCTGTTGCAAAAACAGGGGCACCAACTCAGAGGAAGATGGCAACTTAGGGAGTGGTACAAGATGAACCATCTTAGAGAACCTATCACAAATCACCCAAATAACAGTCATTCTTTGAGAGACCGGCATATCAGAGATGAAATCCATTGAACTATGGGTCCATGGCATCCTGGGGACCGGCAAAGGCATCAACAACCCACTAGAGCGAGAGCAAGATTTAGACCGGGAGCAAGTCCCACAGGACTGCACAAAATTCCTGACATCATGAGACAAGGTGGGCCACCAAAAAGAGCGACTCACCAGATCTCTAGTACCAAAAATACCTGGATGACCAGCCAATGCAGAGCAATGAACTTCAGACATCGCTCTCTTCTTCCACTGGTCAGGAACATACAACTTTACACTGGGACAACGCTCAGGTTTGTCCTCCTGGAACTCTTGCAGAGCAAGTCTCAAATCGGGCGAGATGGCAGAAAGAACTACCCCTTCGCCTAAGATGGTAGCAGGCTTGGTCACCACAGGAGAATCAGCAAAGAAACTCCTAGAGAGGGCGTCTGCCTTGACATTCTTAGTTCCAGGAAGAAAAGAGACCACAAAATCAAAACGTGTAAAAAACAAGGCCCACCTAGCCTGTCTAGGGTTCAAGCGTTTAGCCGACTCTAGGTAAATCAAATTCTTGTGGTCAGTGAGGACCACAACTTGATGTTTAGCTCCCTCCAACCAATGTCTCCACTCGTCAAATGCCCATTTCATGGCCAACAGTTCCCGATTCCCCACATCATAGTTACGCTCAGATGGAGAGAACTTTCGGGAAAAGAAAGCACAGGGATTCATTTTAGATGTTACAGGATCCTTTTGGGACAAAACAGCTCCTGCACCAATCTCAGAAGCATCCACCTCTACCTGGAACGGGAGTGAGACATCAGGTTGCCGCAAAACCGGGACGGAGGTAAATCTTCGCTTCAGCTCCTGAAAGGAAGCAACAGCCTCAGGAGACCAATTCAACACATCAGCACCCTTCTTAGTCAGATCAGTCAATGGCTTGGCAATACTAGAAAATTTTGCTATAAATTTCCGATAAAAATTAGCAAAACCCAAAAACTTCTGGAGGGCCTTCAAAGAAGTGGGCTGAACCCAATCATAAATGGCCTGTACCTTGGCCGGGTCCATTTCAATAGTTGACGGAGACAAAATAAATCCCAAAAATGAAATCCTCTGTACTCCAAAAAGGCATTTCGATCCTTTGACATACAGGGAATTCTCCCTCAAGATCCGGAACACAGTCCGAATATGTTCCACATAAGAATCCCAATCCTTGGAGAAGATCAAAATATCATCCAGATAGATAATCAAAAATTTATCGACAAAGTCTCGGAAAATATCGTTCATGAAGCACTGGAAGACAGAAGGGGCATTAGTGAGCCCAAAAGGCATCACCAGGTACTCAAAATGTCCCTCCGGAGTATTAAACGCCGTCTTCCATTCATCCCCCTGCTTAATGCGGATAAGATTATACGCCCCCTGAGGTCAAGCTTGGTAAACCAGCAAGCACCTCTAACTCTAGAGAATAGATCCGAAATCAGGGGTAACGGATACTGATATTTAATAGTAATTTTATTGAGGGCACGATAATCAATACAAGGCCTTAAAGAACCATCCTTTTTGGCCACAAAAAAAAACCGGCACCTAAGGGTGAAGAGGATGGTCTGATATGACCCTTCTCCAACGCCTCCTTAATATAGGATCGCATAGCCTCGTGCTCGGGTACAGATAAATTGAAGAGCCGACCCTTGGGAAATTTACACCCCGGGCTTAGTTCAATTGCACAGTCATAACTCCTATGAGGAGGCAAGGACGCAGACTCATTCTCACTAAATACATCATAAAAGTCCGCCAAATAGTCAGGAACATCATGCGACTGAGGAGAGGTGGAAAAAACCGGAGCCTCACTAAAGGCACACCGACAACCCCAACTCACCACAGACACAGATTTCCAATCCAAAACTGGATTATGAATTTGCAACCAGGGAAACCCCAAAACAACGGCATCATGCAGACCATGCAATACCAAAAATCTGCAATTTTCTTGATGGTCTGGGGCGACCCGCATGACCACCTGGGTCCAAAACTGAGGTTTATTTTTAGCCAAAGGAGTAGCATCAATCCCCCTCAAAGGGATAGGCGTCTGCAGAGGTGTCATCGGAAATCCACAACGTTTAGCAAAGTCCAAGTCCATTAGGTTTAGCGCTGCTCCCGAATCCACAAAAGCCTTGGTGGAAAATGTGGACAGGGAGCAGATCAGAGTAATTGCCAGAAGAAACTTAGGTTGAACACCACCAACAGAAAACGTGTGTGCAAAGCGTTTCTCTCGTTTAGGACATACAGAAATAATATGCGAGGCATCTCCACAGAAAAAACACAGCTTATTACGCCTTCTGAACTCCTGACGCTGCGCCTTAGACAAAACTCTATCACATTGCATAGGTTCAGACGTCTGTTCAACCAGTGGCAACACCTCTCGTGCAATCCTGCGTTCACGTAAACGCCGATCAACCTGAATGGCTAATGACATAGAATCGTCCAGACCAGAGGGAACAGGAAATCCCACCATAGTATCTTTTACGGCTTCTGACAAACCCTTCCGAAAGAGAGCAGCCAAGGCATTATTATTCCAGGTAGTAAGGACCGCCCACTTTCGGAACTTTTGACAGTACAACTCTGCAGAATCTCGACCCTGGTTCAATGCCAACAGGGTCTTTTCAGCCTGATCAATAGTTTTAGGTTCGTCATACAACAACCCCAAAGCTTGAAAGAATGCGTTCAAATTAGTCAGAATAGGATCATCTGGTTTCAAAGAAAACGCCCAATCCTGGGGATCGCCACGCAGCAAAGAGATGACAATTTTAACCTGCTACGCGGAGCTCCCTGACAAGTTAGGCTTCAAGGCAAAAAATAATTTACAATTATTTTTGAAACTCAAAAATTTAGATCGATCCCCAAAAAATACATCAGGTGTAGGATCTATGGTTCAACAGCATGCGAACGAGCAAGGTAGGCGGAAATTCCCCGCACTTCCGCAGCGAGCTGCTCCACACGATCAGACAATTGCTTTATCTCCATTGAGAGAGAAAAAAAAATTCCCCCTACGGCCTCAGAGATATAGAGGAAAGAATATACACACCATTTTTTTTTTTTTTAAACACAATTCTTTCCTGCTATTGAGTACCCTAGGATCTGCAGTATGGCGGGTGATTCTGTTATGATTGAGTCACCGTAGGAGGCAAAAACAGAAATGCTAGCTAAGTCCAGAAAACCAGAGAAGTTGGCAGCTATCGGATTGCAGACCCCTGAACCTATCAACACAACTAGCAGTAGCCGTGGGGGGTTCCTACGATGCCCTAGACCCCTCGATCACAGCCGGAGAATTAAATAGGCCTAAAGAAAGAAAGGGGAAATCTAAACTGCCCCAGAGCAGACCCCAAAGCAATAGGCAGCCCCCAACATATAATGACGGTGAAGCAAGATGAAAATACTAACACAGACAGAAACATAGACTGAGAAAAGACGGGGCCCAAGCTAACTAGATAGAAAAGGACAGGAAGGCTGCTGTCTGCAATCCGTGAAAAACCCTATGAAAATAAGAGCCAACAGACTGAAAGTGAAAAAGGCCCTGAAGACGCTAGGCTTCAAAAAAGTTATGTCAATACTCAGGAATATTCTGAAGACAGAGCTACAGGCAAAAGGAGATTCAGCTCACCCCAGCAGGGAATGGCAGAATACAGAAAAGCAAGGAAAACAAAAAACAAAACAAAAATGCTAACAGGCAAAACAGAAAACTTAGCTTTAGAGGAGCAGGAATCAGACTGGTGTCCTAGAAGTCCACAGAGAAATCACCGGCAGGGCAGAAGGGCGTCGGCAGCCTTATATCCAGTCCGTGACTCCACTCAGCCAGTCATCCTCATTAGGCTCAGGTGCCTGATAATCAGGCTCATTACCTTCCTTTACCAGAATAGGGAGTTCACCAGACCTCAGTGACGAAGGGGAAAATGAACTCACAACAGGTAACTATGCAGATTGCCTCTCTCTGATCTTACCACACAACTAGCAGCAGCCATGGAGCGTGCCTATGATGTTCCTAGACACCTCGTCACGGCCGGAGGACTAAATAAGCCTAAAGCAAGAAAAGGGAAAACTAACTGCCCCAGAGCAGACCCCAAAGGAATAGATAGCCCCCACACATGTATTGACAGTGAAACAAGAAGAAGGCACAAACACAGGCAGGAAAATAGGCTGAGCAAATGATGGGGCCCAAACTAACTAGACAGGAAAGGAAAAGAAAGACACTGTCTGCAACCTGCAAAAAACCCTACAAAAATCATGTCCAACACTTCTGATAGCAAAATTAACCCTGAAGTCACTAGACTTCTCCCACTATATCAGCACTCTGAAATATTCTGAGACAGAGCAAAAAGAGACCGAACTAGTAAGGGACAAAAAGCCAATTGGCAAAATACTGATAAATAAGAGTGGAAATTCAGCACAGCCCCCCCCAACAAAATCAAGTGAGAACATTAGCAGAAAAACTTAGCTTTAGATGACTGGAACAGAACTGAAAACCAAGAGCTGACAAGCCAGAAGGAATCACCAGCAACTGAATAGGGCGTCGGCTGTCTTAAATCCAATCTGAGACTCCTGAGATCCAATCGTCATCCTCATTCTCAGGTGGCAGATCTCCACCAATCAAATCAACCTCTCTACCTCCTGTTACCACCAGAGGGAGTCTGGAAGGAGAACTCACAACTGGTGAACCAGAGATTGAACTCACAACAGCCTTACCAGTGCAGATATGATGAATATAAATTAAATTGTGCAAGGTACTCACCCTCAATAGTTGTGTAAAGCCACAACTACTGTATGCGCTTAGTCACATGCAATGAAGCTGCAGCAGGATGGTGTAGACAGACAACGTCTGCTTCCATTACTCAAAGAGGAGATTCCAAGAGGGAAAAAAACACCAGATTCCCGCGCTGCTATATTTCAACCATCAAATAGAGGAAATCCAGTAGATTGTAGAAATTGGTTCCAATATCAGTACTTTATTTATGGTACATACAGAGACAACGCGTTTCGAGGTCCATTCAGTGACCTCTTCTTCAGGTCGAATGTACAGGAAACTATCAAAATGGCCTGAAAAAATAACTTTCATGTGAAACTCGACAGTCTATTCTTGTTCTTAGAAATGAAGGCTATTCCATGTGAGAAATAGCCAAGAAACTGAAGATTTCCTACAACGGTGTGTACTACTCCCTTCAGCGGAGAGCACAAACAGGCTCTAACCAGGGTAGAGAGAGTAGTAGGAAGCCCCTCTGCACAACTGAGCAAAAAGACAAGTACATTAGAGTCTGTAGTTTGAGAAATCGACATCTCACAGGTCCTCAACTGCCAGCTTCATTAAATAGTACAAGCAAAACGCCAGTGTCAACGTCTACAGTGAAGAGGCGACTCCGGGATGTTGGTCTTCAGGGCAGAGTGGCAAAGAAAAAGCCATATGTGTGACTGGTTAAAAAAAACAAAAGATTAATATGGGCAAAAGAACACAGACGTTGGACAGAGGAAGATTGGAAAAAAGAGTTATGGACAGACGAATCTAAGTTTGAGGTGTATGGATCACACAGAAGAACATTTGTGAGATGCAGAACATCTGAAAAGATGCTGGAAGAGTGCCTGATGCCATCTGCCAAGGATGGTGGAGGTAATGTGGTGATCTGGGGTAGCTTTGGTGCTGGTAAAGTGGGAGATTTGTACAAGGTAAAAGGGATTTTGAATAAGGAAGGCTATCTCTCGGAGCTGATGTGGCTCGTGAACCTCTCTCGAAGCTGATTTGGCTCATGAACCTCTCTTGGAGCTCATGGGGCTCACAAACCTCTCTTGGACCTGATGTGGCTCGCAACCCTCTCTCAGTGCTGATGTGGCTCGCGAACCTCTCTCGGGGCTGATGTGGCTCGCGACCCTCTCTCAATGCTTATGTGGCTCGCACACCTCTCTCGGAGCTGATGTGGCTGGTGAACCTCTCTCGGAGCTGATGTGGCTCGTGAACCTCTCTTGGAGCTAATGTGGCTCGCAAACCTCTCTTGGAGCTGATGTGGCTCAGGAACCTCTCTTGGAGCTGATGTGGCTCACAACACTCTCTCATTGCTGATGTGGCTCGCGAACCTCTCTCGGAACTGATGTGGCTCGTGAACCTCTCTTGGAGCTGATGTGGCTTGTAAACCTTTCTTAGAGCTGATGTGGCTCATGTATGTATGTAGTATGTATGTTGTATGAATGTAGTATATATGAAGTATGTATGTAGTATGTATGTATGTTTTATGAATGTAGTATATATGTAGTATGTATGTAGTATGTATGTTTTTTTTTTGTTTTTTTTTTACATTCAACACATTAGCCGGATGATGGGACTACTACTGTCCCATCATTGGCTAATGTGTCAATCACTGTCATTGTAGCAGGCATCGCCCGATGGGACTTGTAGTCCCATCGGACGATGCCTGCACACACACACACACAACCCCCGGTAGGCCCGCACAGACCCCCGGCAGCCCGCACAGACCCCCGGCAGGCCCGTACAGACCCCCGGCAGGCCCGCACAGACCCCCGGCAGGCCCGCACAGACCCCCGGCAGGCCCACACAGACCCCCGGCAGGCCTGTACAGACCTCTGGCAGCCCATACAGACCCCCGGCAGGCCCGCACAGACCCCCGGCAGCCTGCACAGACCCTTGGCAGGCCCGCACAGACCCCGGCAGGCCCGCACAGACCCCCGAGAGGCCCGTACAGACCCTGCCCGCACACACAGACATGCATAGTGTCCGCCCATGCAGAGCCCACACTCTTCCCCCCTCCCGAACTGGATGTGCAAGTAAAGAAAGGGTTTTTTTAATTCCGATATTTCTGTCCCATTGACTTGAATGGGGTTTCTGGTATCAGAATCGGCGATACCCAATACTTTTTGGGTATCGGTCCGATCCAATCTGATCCGATATTTCTCAATATCGGAAAGTATCACTCAACACTACTCGTGACCCTCACTCTGAGCTGATGTGGCTCGTGATCCTCTCGTGGAGCTGATGTGGCTCGCAAACCTCTCTTGGAGCTGATGTGGCTCACGAACCTCTCTTAGAGCTGATGTGGCTCGCAACCCTCTCTCATTGTTGATGTGGCTCGTGAACCTCTCTCGGAGCTGATGTGGCTCGTGAACCTCGCTTGGAGCTGATGTGGCTCGCGACCCTCTCTCGGAGCTGATGTGGCTCACAAACCTCTCTTGGAGCTGATGTGGCTCGCAAACCTCTCTTGGAGCTGATGTGGCTCGCAAGCCTCTCTCGGAGCTCCACTTAACAACACATTGCTGTTAGTAACTGCTATAGTCCCAATGTCTATTGACAACTATTTTTGAGCAAACAGGGTGGTAGCTCCATCCACTCATACAGGGGGCAGCTGCTGAAAATACACATAACAACATTCAGACTTAAAGCCAGTGGCGTAGCGTGGGGGGGGCGGGGGGGGCGGTCCGCCCCAGGCGGCACGTGTGTGGGGGCGGCGCGGCAGCAGCAGCAATTCATCTCCTCTGTGGGAGAAGCGCGGAGGCACAGTGCAGCAGCATCGGGCCGGCCTGTGTGCGGGCACATGAGGCTGAGCAGAGCGGCCTGTTCGCCATCGATAGAAGGGGCGGGCTGTGACGTCGTTCAGCAGCGTCCCGCCCCCTCCAGCCTTTGCTCCTCGGTACTGAGGCGGCTTTGGCGCTGGGGGCTGTGGAGGAAGTGGGGACGCTGGCAGCCTTCCCGGGAGGACGGGCCGAGGCCCCATTCATTCATGGCGGAGCCGCCGTCTGACAAGGTGAGAGGTCTCCGGTGGTGTGTGAGTGCCCGACACCAGCGCCATTCCTGTGCCCACTACAGCAGGGCAGGTGGAGGTGGGCGCACACACTGGCAGCCCACAGTCCTCGTCTGGGACCCCACAAGGGCTCCTTGGGGTCTGTACTGTCACCAGTTCTCTGCCCCTCATTACTTGCGTCCTGGGGTGTGGGGCAGGCACATTACTGTGGGGGTGTCTGCTGGGGGTTGTAGTCCTGATGTGATATAAATGGGGCAATTCTCTGCGCCCCCTGATAGTGAGGCCGGTGCTGGGTGGTCTCCTCATCTCTACACCACAGTTTAAGGGGATTTCCATCACTTATTGTTGGGTCCAAGGTGGAATAATTAAGCCGAGACCCCCAAATCCTATTCTTGCCCCCTGGATCAGCGCCGCTCATCACGCTCACAGCAGAGTCTTGGGCAATCTATGGTCATCAATGTCTGGAAGGGGTGTCGCGTGACCGCTGCAGCCAGTCCAATGCCACCAATCATCTGCAGTGTTCACGTTCTGTCCTGCGTCGTAGATGATGATGGTGGAGACTTCATCTAGCCGTCCTGTCTAATGGTCGTAGTGATGTGATGTCACACCGCCGCCATCGGTTGTCATTCTGGGGATGCTCCTTAAGTACACAGCCATACGGTGGCCCCCAGCCGAGTGCAGGGGCCGGGGTTCCTCTCTCATCATGTATGACCGCATACACAGGTCTGCTGGATTTCATACACATCCTATACCCGTGTATATATAGAGAACTGCAAGAAGATGAAAGTCTAGAAATTTAGAAATAATAACAGCAGAGTAAAGGTACTGTCACACTAAGTGATATCGCTAGCAATATCGCTATAACTTGTGACGATATAGCGATATTGCTAGCGACATCACTGTGTGTGATACTTACCTACGACCAGCTCCCCCGCTGATTATCGCTGATCGCGCGAGAACGTCCAGGACTGTTTCTCGTCGTCAGCTTCCTGCGGCGAGACGAGCGACGAGCGTGGAGCCGGGCGGGAGGACGTAGGATCGCCACGTCTGACTGGTAAGTAGCGACCCCCGTCCCCAGCGATGTCGCTGGTGAGATCTGCCTGTGTGGCAGCTCACTAGCGACCACTTAGCGATGTACCAGCGATCCTGACCGCGTCATATCACTGGTAGATCGCTAAGTGTGACTGTACCTTTAGTAGCAGACTAAAAATTATATCTTTGAGTGTAGTGTGGGCTCTTCGGATGCTTCCGGAATCCGGATTATCATTGACCAAAGGGGCGGCAAATTTTTCGACCGCCCCGGGCGCCACAAACAGTTGCTACGCCACTGCTTAAAGCCCTTTAAGGGCGGTTATCTTCTCAGGTTCACACAGGAAATATTATATTGAATAAATCAGTTATACTGTGGGGGCTAAAGCCTAAATGACAGTATATGAACAAAAGGGGAGAAAATATTGAATTAAATAAAATTTGCTCTCCAGGGCACGATACCATATCGTTTATCACAATCTATTAGATTCTCTAACATCTGTGCTGAAACCGCAGATCTCAATAAGGATATCACTGGAATATTGCGGTTGACCAGGCACTTTTGTGTGTTTTTATCATAGTAAAACAAAAAAAAATTAAAATAAAATTTGTCATTAAAAGTTATGTTTTAATATTAATTCTTTTTCACTCCAATTGGACTAGTCAGTGAAAATTTTAAAACCACAATGTGGACCCAAACAAAAGGAAGTTAAATAGTATACATGGTTGTATTAAGTACCAGCAGCAGACTTGTAGATATACTCAAAATAATAAATTAAAGCTTGGTCGTGATAAGAGATAAAGTATAATTAATTACTAGTCAAAAACCATCAACAGTCTGAACATGAACCTGGACCTTGATTCTGTAAGGTGTAATTTTGTGATTAATTAGGCTCGCTCACACCAGCATATGCATTGGATGTGTGCTATCCGATATTTTACTGGATAGCACTTGGATCAATGTCAATCAAAGGAGCACTGCTGATGATGATCCTTTTATTTCGCTGATAGAATCTGCTTGTGAAAAATAATTAATTTGCTGAGGTAATCTGGAGAACTTTCCCCCCATGCTTCCAGAAGCCCCTCCCACAAGTTGGTTTGGCTTGATGGGCACTTTTTGCGCACCATACGGTCAAGCTGCTCCCAGAACAGCTCAATGGGGTTGAGATCTGGTGACTGCGCTGGCCACTCCATTACAGATAGAATACCAGCTGCATGCTTCTTCCATAAATAGTTCTTGCATAATTTGGAGGTGTAGTGTGGGTCATTGTCCTGTTGTAGGATGAAATTGGCTCCAATCAAGCACTGTCCACAGGGTATGGCATGGCGTCGCAAAATGGAGTGATAGCCTTCCTTATTCAAAAGCTTTTACCTTGTACAAATCTCCCACTTTACCAGCACCAAAGCAACCCCAGACCATCACATTACCTCCACCATGCTTGACAGATGGCGTCAGTCACTCTTTCAGCATCTTTTCAGTTGTTCTGAGCCTCACAAATGTTCCGTGTGATCCAAACACCTCAAACTTGGATTCGTCTGTCCATAACTCTTTTTTCCAATCTTCCTCTGTCCAATGTCTGTGTTCTTTTGCCCATATTAATCTTTTCCTTTTATTAGCCAGTCTCAGTTATGGCTTTTTCTTTGCCACACTGCCCTGAAGACCAGCATCCCGGAGTCGCCTCTTCACTGTAGACTTTGACACTGGGGTTTTGCGTGTACTATTTTATGAAGCTGCCAGTTGAGGACCTGTGAGGCATCGATTTATCAAACTACGGACTCTAATGTACTTGTCTGGTTGCTCAGTTGTGCAGTGGGGCCTCCCACTTCTCTTTCTACTCTGGTTACAGCCTGTTTGTGCTCTCCTCTGAAAGGAGTAGTACACACTGTTGTAGGAAATCTTCAGTTTCTTTGCAATATCTCGCATGGAATAGCCTTCATTTCTAAGAACAAGAAAAGACTGTCGAGTTTCACATGAAAGTTCTTTTTTTCTGACCATTTTGAGAGTTTAATGGAACCAACAAATGTAATTCACCAGATTTTCAACTAGCTCAAAGGAAGGTCAGGTTTATAGCTTCGGTAATCAGCCAAACTGTTTTCAGCAGTGCTAACATACTTGCAAAAGGGTTTTCAAGGGTATTCTAACCATCCATTAGCCTTCTTACACAGCTAGCAAACACAAAGTACGATAAGAACACTGGAGTGATGGTTGTTGGAAATGGGTCTCTATACACCTCTGAAGATATTGCATTACAATCCAGACGTCTGCAGCTAGAATAATCATTTACCACATTAATAATGTATAGAGTGTATTTCAGAATCATTTAATGTTAGCTTCATCGGAAAAAACTGTGCTTTTCTTTAAAAAATAAGGACATTTCTAAGTGACCCTAAACTTTTGATTGGTGGTGTATATATACAGTTGTGGCCAAAAGTATTGACACCCCTGCAATTCTGTCAGATAATACTCAGTTTCTTCATGAAAATGATTGCAAACACAAATTCTTTGGTATTATTATCTTCATTTAATTTGTCTTAAATGAAAAAACACAAAAGAGAATGAAGCAAAAAGCAAAACATTGATCATTTCCCACAAAACTCCAAAAATGGGCCGGACAAAAGTATTGGTACCCTCAGCCTAATACTTGGTTGCACAACCTTTAGCCAAAATAACTGCGACCAACCGCTTCCGATAACCATCAATGAGTTTCTTACAATGCTCTGCTGGAATTTTAGACCATTCTTCTTTGGCAAACTGCTCCAGGTCCCTGATATTTGAAGGGTGCCTTCTCCAAACTGCCATTTTTAGATCTCTCCACAGGTGTTCTATGGGATTCAGGTCTGGACTCATTGCTGGCCACCTTAGAAGTCTCCAGTGCTTTCTCTCAAACCATTTTCTAGTGCTTTTTGAAGTATGTTTTGGGTCATTGTCCTGCTGGAAGACCCATGACCTCTGAGATAGACCCAGCTTTCTCACACTGGGCCCTACATTATGCTGCAAAATTTGTTGGTAGTCTTCAGACTTCATAATGCCATGCACATGGTCAAGCAGTCCAGTGCCAGGGGCAGCAAAGCAACCCCAAAACATCAGGGAACCTCCGCCATGTTTGACTGTAGGGACCATGTTCTTTTCTTTGAATGCCTCTTTTTTTCTCCTGTAAACTCTATGTTGATACCTTTGCCCAAAAAGCTCTAATTTTGTCTCATCTGACCGGAGAACATTCTTCCAAAACGTTTTAGGCTTTTTCAGGTAAGTTTTGGCAAACTCCAGCTTGGCTTTTTTATCTCTCGGGGTAAGAAGTGGGGTCTTCCTGGGTCTCCTACCATACAGTCCCTTTTCATTCAGACGCCGACGGATAGTACGGGTTGACACTGTTGTACCCTCGGACTGCAGGGCAGCTTGAACTTGTTTGGATGTTAGTTGAGGTTCTTTATCCAACATCCGCACAATCTTGCGTTGAAATCTCTTGTCAATTTTTCTTTTCCGTCCACATCTAGGGAGGTTAGCCACAATGCCATGGGCTTTAAACTTCTTGATGACACTGCGCACGGTAGACACAGGAACATTCAGGTCTTTGGAGATGGACTTGTAGCCTTGAGATTGCTCATGCTACCTCACAATTTGGTTTCACAAGTCCTCAGACAGTTCTTTGGTCTTCTTTCTTTTCTCCATGCTCAATATGGTACACACAAGGACACAGGACAGAGGTTGAGTCAACTTTAATCCATGTCAACTGGCTGCAAGAGTGATTTAGCTATTGCCAACACCTGTTAGGTGCCACAGGTAAGTTACAGGTGCTGTTAATTACACAAATTAGAAGAGCATCACATGATTTTTCGAACAGTGCCAATACTTTTGTCCACCCTCTTTTTTATGTTTGGTGTGGAATTATATCCAATTTGGCTTTAGGACAATTTTTTTGTGTTTTTTCATTTAAGACAAATTAAATGAAGATAATAATACCAAAGAATTTGTGTTTGCAATCATTTTCAGGAAGAAACTGAGTATTATCTGACAGAATTGCAGGGGTGTCAATACCTTTGGCCACAACTGTGTATATATATATATATATATATCAGTAGATCTCTCCCTCGCAAAATTGTATCCAGTGAAGACAGATTGTCCCTTCGCTCAGACAGGAGATGACAGTTGCTGTTTACATTTTTTCTAATGTGCAACTGTCATTTTAGGAGCACACGCCCCTCCCTTCTTATCCCGCCTCCCCTCTGCATAGAGTCTTATGAGCACCAGCTGTCATCTCCTATCTTAATAATGGGAAGATCTGTCTTCACCTAATACACATTTGATTTTGAAACTGAGAATGAAAGATCAATCCAGGAAGCAGATTAGGAATCCAGGAAGTATCTGATCAAAAATATTAAAGATTCTTCTTTTCATGTGTACTGTTTTTATGCATTAAATAAAAAATAATACAATTTTTGTACTTTAATGTCAAGCGAGAATAAAACACAAGATACAACAATCTTTCCCTCACAAATCCAGTAGTGCCATTGGCACCATAAAAGGAGAACTACAACTCTCAGCATTCTGCATATTGATGTAATTGATGAAATCTAGAGAACGTCATGGCATCTCTGTAGTGCACATAACACGGGTATAAATATCGCAGCTATTTCCGCCACTGGCTCTGTTGTCAGCGCCTTCTGACCATGGCAACTGCTTGGAGCTCTCGTCCGCTTTTATAAAAAGGTTTAGCGTGCTATGATGAGATAAACGTAATTGTAAAATTGCCTCTTATACTGAGATCCACTTTCCTGTGATTTTAACCAGTTACTTAGCCACCTTTCATCTGCCTGCTTTCTCTCGGCTGGCATTTTCTGCCTGATGTCAGTACATTCACGTGTAATAGAGAAAGACACCGGAGATTTACAGACATTTCATGCAGAATAGATGTAAGATTCCCGCAAAGGAATAACAAAGCTATTTGTTTTGGTTTCTCATTTTAGGAGCATTTTGTGATCATTTTATCTTAGAGAAACAACAAAAGTTTAAAGGGATTTTCTGCTACTTCAATATTGATGAGCTATTCTTCAGATTGATCATTAACCCCTCAACCCCCAAGGGTGGTTTGCACGTTCATGATCGGGCCAATTTTTACAATTCTGACCACTGTCCCTTTATGAGGTAATAACTCTGAAATGCTTCCATGGATCTCGGTGATTCTGACATTATTTTTCTCGTGATGTATTGTACTTCATGTTAGTGGTAACATTTCTTTGACATAAGTTGCGTTTATTTGTGGGAAAAAAATGGAAATTTGGCGAAAATTTTGAACATTTTGCAATTTTCCAACTTTGAATTTTCATGCCTTTAAATCACAGAGATACGGCACACAAAAAACATAATAAGTAACATTTCCCACATGTTTACTTTTCATCAGTACAATTTTGGAACCAAATTTTTTTTTTGCTATGAAATTATAAGGGTTAAAAGTTGACCAGCCATTTTTCATTTTTACAACCCCATTTTTTTTTTACGGACCACATCACATTTGAAGCCACTTTGAGGGGTCTATATGACAGAAAATACCCAAAAGTGATACCATTCTAAAAACTGCACCCCTTAAGGTGCTCAAAACCACATTCAAGAAGTTTATTAACCCTTCAGGTGCTTCACAGGAATTTTTGGAAGGTTTAAAAAAATTAACATTTAACTTTTTTTCACAAAAAAATTACTTCAGGTCCAATTTGTTTTATTTTCCCAAGGATAACAGGAGAAATTGGACTGCAAAAGTTATTGTACAATTTGTCTTTAGTACACTGATACCCCAACTATACAGTTAAACCACTGTTTGGGTGCATGGCAGAGCTCAGAAGGGAAGGAGCGCCGTTCGACTTTTCAATGTAAAATTGACTAGAATTGAGATTGGATGCCATATCGCATTTGGAGAGCCCCTGATGTGCCTAAACAGTGGAAACCCCCCACAAGAGACACTATTTTAGAAACTAGACCCCCTCAGGAACTTATCTAGATGTGTGGTGAGCACTTTGAACCCCCAAGAGCCTCGCAGAAGTTTATAACATACAGCTAAAAAATAAAAATCATATTTTTTTACAAAAATGATCTTTTCGCCCCCAATATTTTATTTTCACAAGAGTAACAGGAGAAATTGTACCCCAAAAGTTGTTTTCCAAATTGTTCTGAGTGCGCCAATACCCCATATATGGGGGTAAATCACTGTTTGTGCACACAGCAGAGCTTGGAAGGTAAGTAGCACCGTTTGACTTTATAAACACAGAATTGGCTGCAATTGAGATCGGACACTATATCGCATTTGGAGAGGCCCTGATGTGCCCAAACAGTGGAAACCCCCAATTCTGCCTCCAATCCTAACCTTAATCCCAGCCTTAAACATAACCCTAACCACAAACCTAACCCTAAGGCTGTGTGCACACGCTGCGGATTTTGCTGCGGTTCCGCAGCGGTTTTGGCAGCTGCGGACCCGCAGCAGTTTTTGCTGCGGTGTACAGTACCATGATTCCCTATGGGAATCAAAAACCGCAGTGCAGACGTTGCGGAATTTTCCGCGCGGAATATCTGCGGTTTTCAATCCGCAGAAAGAATTGACATGTCATTCTGCGGATTCTCCTGCGGTTTGCCATCTCCTCTATTGAGGAGATGAAAAACCGCAGGGCAAAACCGCAGAGCAATCCGCAGGTAAAACCGCAGGTCTTTTGACCTGCGGTTTCACCTGCGGATTTTACAAAATCCGCGCGGATGAATCCGCACCTAATCCGCAGCGTGTGCACACAGCCTAACACACCCCAAACCCTAATCCTAACCCTAACCCTAATCCAAACCCTAACCCTAATCTAAACCCTAACCCTAACTTTAGCCCCAACCATAAGGCTAACCCTAACTTTAGCCCCAACCCTAACTTTAGCCCTAGCCCTAACACTAACCCTAATGGGAAAATGGAAATAAATACATTTTTTTATTTTATTATTTTTTTCCTTAACTAAGGGGGTGGTAAAGGGGGGTTTGATTTACTATTTATGGCGGTTTTTATGTTTGGCAGCTGTCACACGCTAAAAGACGCTTTTTTTGTGTAAAAATAGTTTTTGCATCACCACATTTTGAGAGCTGTAATTTTTTCATGTTTTGGCCCACCGAGTCATGTGACGTCTTGTTTTTTGCGGGACGAGTTGACGTTTTTATTTGTTCCATTTTCTGGCACATGACGTTTCTTGGTCACTTTTTATTACAATTTTTGGGAGGCAGAATGAACAAAAACCAGCAATTCATGAATTTCTTGAAGGGGGGGCGTTTATACCGTTCTGCATGTGGTAAAATTGATAAGGCGACTTTATTCTTCGGGTCAGTAAGATTACATTGATACCTCATTTATATCATTTGTTTATGTTTTGGCGCTTTTATACAATAAAAACTATTTTATACAAAAAAATTATTATTTTTGCATCGCTCCATTCTGAGAGCTATAACTTTTTTATTTTTTCGCTGATGACGCTGTATGGCGGCTGAGTTTTTGCTGTACAAGATGACATTTTCAGTGCTACCATGGTTATTTATATTCGTCTTTTTGATTGCATGTTATTGCACTTTTTGTTCGGCGGTATGATAATAAAGTATTTTTTTTTACTTGTTTTTTATGGGGTTCACTAAAGGGGTTAACTAGTGTGACACTTTTATAGACCGGGCAATTACGGACGCAGCGATACTAAATACATGTACTTTTATTGTTCTTTTTATTATTTACATAAATAAATGCATTTGTTGGGGAATTTTTTTATTTATTTATTTTGGAATTTTTTAGAAAATAATTTTACACATGTTATTTTTTTTAAACTTTTTTACATTGTCCCAGTATGGGACATTACTAGGTGAAGTCAGATCGCTGATCTGACACTTTGCACTGCACTGTATCAGATTAGCAATCTGACAGACAGTGAAGGAGGCTTGCTCTAAGCAGGCACTGACAAGCCACCTCATTGCAGGACCTGGAAATACCCCGTGGCCATCTTGGATCCGGGGGTCTCCATGCAGACACTCAGAACAACGCGATCACATCGCGTTGTTCTGAGGCAAGCACGCAGGGAGCCCCCTCCCTGCCGATGCTTCTCCTCATGCCTCTGCCGGCACTGGAACACTGCGATCATGTTTGATCTCAGTGTGCTGGGGGTTAAAGTGCCGGGAGCGGTCTGTGGCTGATCGCATATGATGTACTATTCCGTCCATGGGAATTAAGTCTCAGGTAACATGGACGGAATAGTACGTCAAATGGCAGAGAGGGTTTAAAGAGGTTGTCCACTACTTTAACGTTGATGACCTGCTCTTAGGATAGGTCATCAATATCTGATCAGTACGGGTGCAACACCCGGCACCCCCATGATGCTCTCTGATGCTGTCTGTGCTTCAAACAGAACCCTGAGACTATCACAGAGCAGGTGCATTTATACGGAAACTTAATTACACACAGGTGGATTATATTTATCATCATTAGTCATTTAGTCATTTAGGACAACATTGGATCATTCAGAGATCCACAATGAACTTCTGGAGTGACTTTGCTGCACTGAAAGTAAAGGGGCCGAATAATATTGCACGCCCACTTTTCAGTTTTTGAATTTCCACAAAAATGTAAAATAACCAATAAATTTCGTTCATCCTCACAATTGTGTTCCACTTGTTGTGGATTCTTCAGCAATAATTTACCTTTGGTATCTTTATGTTTGAAGCATGATATGTGGGAACAGGTCTGGCGCCTGCGCACTGCAGAATTCTGCTCTGCCCTCAACAGGGCAGAGCAATGAGCCTGCAACAGAGCCATTTCACGACAGGAGAAGAGGACGTCATCGCATGAAGAAGGGAGGCGCCGGACCGGACCACAACACCCATCGGACCGGACCGCCCACCTCGGTATATAACGTGTTTTTCTTCTCTTTCAGGTTACATCGGGGGCTTATCTACAGCACTACAGAATGCTGTAGATAAGCCCGATGTCTATGCCGGCAGCTAATAGGGGATAAAAAGGTGACAGATCCCCTTTAAATGGTTTAACAGCAGTGATCAGTACAGTCTGGTCACTGCAGATACAGGTAAATGCCAGCTGTGTAACAGTCAGTATCTTGCTGGTATTGTGCGGGCTCAGTTCCTGAGCCTGCTCCATACTTCTTCTGCAATTGATTGGCTCAGTGCTTAGTAAGGCACCTTGACCCCTTTCATTAGCTGATCAATTATTAATCCCTCCTATCATGTACTGAACATAAAGGCGCATATTTTGTGTGTGTATATGGCTGTGTTATACCTGCTGTGTTATACAACCAGCAACCACCGCTAATAGTACTGACTATTGATGAGTGAGTGTGCTTGTTACTTGAGTATTGAGTTTTCTGAGTATGTCTGAGTCCTCAAAGCTGCATGATTTGTGGCTGCTAGACAGCCTGAATACATGCAGGGATCGCCTAATTGTTAGGGAATCCCCTCATGTATTCAGGCTGTCTAGCAGCTGCAAATCAAGCAGCTACGGGGACTCAGACATAATTTACAAGCACGCCAAAGATATTCGGAGAACACCTGAGCATGCTCGGAAAACTTGAGTAACGAGCACACTCGCTCATCACTAGTACTGACCAAAGCTTCCTTCGATATCTGCTGTTTAACCCAAGAAATTCTGCTTTCAGTCTTTCACAGCGGCATTTAAGTGATGCGATAACTATTGCTCGCCGATTTGGGTCCCCATTGCTCCCCTGCAACATGATTGTGGTATGCGAATGGGTTGGAAATGTAGCCAGAACCATAGTAAGGGCCCCATGGCTGCCATATGTGTGCTCCTATGAAGTCAATCCTGCAGCTGGGTTGTATAACAGATAATCATTTCATCTATATACCACAATATTGCAGTATACCGAAAAATCAATCAAGTTACCTGGGGATACTTAAAAAAGGTACAGAAACAGAAGAATAAAATTTAAAAAAAACCTATAAACGTTAGAATCACCCCTCTTAAAAAAAGTTAAAAAGAAAAAACATCTGGCATTGCCACTTGTGCAATCCCTCCAAGTATAAAATTATTTAACCCGTTATGTAAGCGCCATAAAGCAAATAAGAAATCTAAACCTTAAAATTTCCAGTTTTCGGACACTGCACCTTCACAAAAAGAATGTAAGAAAAAGAAATGAAAAAGTCTTACTTAGGTAGTGTGGTGGGGCTCTGTAGGTTTGGATTTCTTTTTCCGTTAATAATAAAGACCTTCATTTAAAAACTGCATTTTGTGATTACTTGTATTATCATTGTCTAGTATTTATATTTGTTTGGTGATTGAAACATTTAAGTGTGACAAACATGCAAAAGATTAGGAAATCAGGAAGGGGGCAAACACTTTTTCACACAGGACCATGTAGGTTTGGATTTCTTTTTCAGTTAATAATAAAGACCTTCATTTATAAACTGTGTTTACTTGTGTTATCTTTGTCTAATATTTATATTTGTTTGGTGATCTGAAACATTTATGTGTGACAAACATGCAAAAGAATAGGAAATCAGAAAGGGGGCAATCACCTTTTCGCACCATTGTATAAGTGTCCCAACATGTCATTAATAAAATTTTCAGCTCTCTACAGAAAACCAAACTCTCACACAATTAATTCAATAATAAATAAAAAATAAAAAGATGCTGGTAGCAGACAATGGATACAGAAATAAAAATTATGTTGTTTTTTTTTAAATTCCTGCATATTTTTAATCACTAAAATATGAAAATCTATATGAGTTTGGTATTGCTGTAACCATACTGATCTGCAGGCTCATATTGCCAGGACATTTATGCTGCATTGTGCCACCCACTATACACAGCAAAAACAATACACCAAAAAATCAATTGCAAATTTGCTTTTTTTCACAATTTCACCTCACTTTGGATTTTCTACCATTTTTCAGTATATAATATTGTTATATGAATGGGAGCATTCAAAACTACAACTTACCTTGCCAATTGACAAAAAATGAAAAAGTTATGGATCTTGGAATAATTAAAGAGACAAAATAAACCCACAAATTGATATACAGTAAATATGGAGCACTACCAGTAAGCAAGTTTACTAGTCCTCCAGTGATAATCTCCTGCTGATAAAACAGTGATTTTATCAAAACTGCAGCAAGCAGCCCAATAAGTGACAAATCGCTGCAATCAGGGTCTCTGTCTGCTGTTCTCAGATTTGGTAGCAAAAACCTGTTGACAATTTCTCTTAAAATTTAATTATTTTATTATTATTTGTTAAAATGGGTTCGATTTTGTGCTATATTTTGTAATCTAAGCAAGGTTTTACATGTCTAGCATTTACGGTTCTAATATAGACCCCAATAGAACTACATCAAAGGCATTTCACCCAGTCAACCAGTGCGGATGAGAGTCAAGACAAGGGATGAACGAATATGCTTGGTGATACTCGGACATCACTTAAGTATCTTGATGCGAGCATTAGCCACTGTTCAAATTTGACACTCGTATCCTCACCCCACATGTTTAGCACCTGTTACCCAGCCAATAAACATGCAGGGATTGCCTATAAGTCTCTGTACTGCCATAATCATATTGGTAGTGGCATTACTGTGATTGGTTGGCTGTATTACAGCAACAGGGATTTTAAAAGGACAGGCATCAGACACTGACGCCATTGCACAGCTCAGAGGCAGTTCTTATTGGAGGGAGAGAGAGAGTGCTTGTACAGGGTTGTGTGTGCACAGTTGAACAAATCTGTCCTCTAGCGTTGATACTGGTGCTGATTGTGAACCATTATACATCTGTTCTTTGCTGATTGTACCAAACACATTCTGCATTTAGACTAAGGAGGGACAGTTGCAGTAGCAGGGAGAGTGGCATAATACAGTCTCTAGCTAGGGCATAGGGCTTTGCAGTCCATTGCTAAATAAGTGTCTGCTGTACGTGACCAAATTATTTTTTTGGGGGGGGTGAAAAAATTGACTATATTGTTATCTGTTGTGAAATCTCTTGATCTGACTTCTGAGTGGGAGCTCCTGTTGTGAATTCTCTTTCTGGGCTCCCTGCTATTATTGGATCACCGAGGAGGAAAACAAGACCAAGCTAAGCCACAGAAAACCAAAGAGGTTGGTAACTAAGCGGATTGCAGACCCCTGATCCTATCCACACAGTTAGCAGTAGCCGTGGAGCGTACCTACGATGATCTTAGACGCCTCGACACTGCCGGCAAACTAAATAAGCCTAAAGCAAGAAAGGGGAAATCTAAACTGCCCCAGAGCAGACCCCAAAGGAATAGACAGCCCCCAAACATACATTGTCGGTGAGACAAGATGAAAACACAAACGCAGGCAGGAAAATAGACTGAGCAAATGATGGCGCCCACACTAACTAGACAGGAAAGGAAAGGAAAGACTCTGCCTGCAATCACGCAAAAAAACCTGCAAAAAATGCCCAACATGTCTGATAGAAAAATACTGAAGTTACTAGACTTCGTCCACTATATCAGCACTCTGGTATATTCTGAAAGCAGAGCATAAAGAGGCCAATCTAATAAAGGACAAAAACAAACTGGCACAAGCAGTAACATAAGGATGGAAATTCAGCACAGCCCAAGCCGGAGCTGGCTGAACACACAAAAATGAAATAGACAAAACCAGATCAAATGTGAACAATAGCAAAAGAACACTTAGCTTGAGCATGCAGGGACTGAGCTGGAAACTAAGACCTCAGGAGGCAGGAAAAAATCACCAGCAGGGATAGAGGGAGTTGGCTGTCTTAAATCCAGTCAGAAACTCCAGATCTCCGGTCATCCTCCTCATTATCAGGTGGCAGGCCTCTGTTAATTAGATCAGCTCCATTACCTCCAGTAACCACCAGAGGGAGCCCGGAAAGGGAAATCACGACCCCTCTGTCAATATAACCAGCTCCACTACCTTCACTAGTAACCAGAGGTAGGTCAGAAAGCTAATTCACAGCAGTCCCCCCCCTTGAGGAGGGGTCACCGAAACCTTATCCACGCCACCAGGCTGATCAGGATGGGCCTGGTGAAAAGTACGAACCAATCTATCGGCATGAATGACAGAAACAGAGACCCAAAAATTATCCTCCTGGCCATAACCCTTCCATTTGACAAAGTATTGGAGGCTCCGCCTAACCAAACGAGAATCCAATATTTTCTCTACCTCATATTCCACATTGCCTTTAACCAATACAGGGTCAGGAGGCGCTGCCATAGGAACTACTGGCTCCACAAACCTCTTCAACAGAGATGTATGAAACACGTTATGGATCTTAAATGTAATGGGAAGAGCCAATCAAAAAGAAACAGGATTAAGAATCTCCAAAATCTTATAAGGTCCAGTGAATCTTGGCTTGAATTTTGGAGACGCAACCTTCATAGGAATATCCTTTGATGACAACCAAACCATATCACCCACTTTAAACCAGGGACCAATGGTCCTATGCTGTTTGGAAAACCGTTGGGCTTTTTCCTGAGAGAGGGACAACTTATCCACCACTTGGTCCCAAATCTGCTGCATTCTCTCTACCACAGTGTCCACACTTGGGCAGGTCGAAGATTCCACTTGCCCTTAAGAAAATCGAGGATGGAACCCAAAGTTACAGAAAAAGGGGGACATCAAAGTGGCAGAACTAGCTCTATTGTTTAGCGTGAATTCGGCCAAGGGCAAAAATGAGACCTAGTCATCCTGATCAGCAGATATAAAACATCTCAAATAGGACTCCAAAGTCTGGTTTGTTCTCTCAGTCTGCCCATTGGACTGAGGATGAAATGCAGAGGAGAAAGATAACTGAATTCCCAGTTTGGAACAAAAAACTCTCCAAAATCTGGAAACAAACTGGACTCCTCTGTCCGACACAATGTTCTCAGGAATCCCATGCAACCGAACCACCTGTTGTAAAAACAAGGGCACCAACTCTGAAGAAGATGGCAACTTTGGGAGTGGTACAAGATGGATCATCTTAGAAAATCTATCACAAATCACCCAGATAGCAGTCATTCTCTGAGAGACAGGAAGATCAGAAATAAAATCCATTGAGATATGGGTCCATGGCCTCTTGGGCACCAGCAGGGGCATCAACAACCCACTAGAACGAGAACAGGGTTTAGACCGAGAACAAGTCCCACAGGACTGCACAAAATTCCTGACATCACGAGATAAGGCAGGCCACCAAAAAGACCGACTCACCAAATCTCTGGTACCAAAAATACCTGGATGACCAGCCAACGCGGAGCAGTGAATTTCAGATATTACTCTCTTCCTCCACTGGTCAGGAACATATAATTTTCCCATAGGGCAATGCTCAGGTTTATCCTTCTGAAATTTCTCCAGGGCGCATCTCAAATCGGGCGAAATGGCAGAAAGAACTACCCCCTCATGTAGAATGGTAGTAGGCTCGGTCACAATAAGAGAATCCGCAAAGAAACTCTTAGAAAGGGTGTCCGCCTTAACATTCTTAGTAACCGGAAGAAAAGAGACCACAAAATTAAAACGTGTGAAAAACAAGGCCCACCTAGCCTGTCTAGGATTCAAGCACTAGGCTGATTCAAGATAAATCAAATTCTTGTGGTCGGTGAGGACCACAACTTGATGTGTAGCTCACTCCAACCAATGTCTCCACTCTTCAAATGCCCATTTCATGGCCAACAATTCGCGATTCCCCACATCATAGTTATGTTCTGATGGGCAGAATTTTCGAGAAAAGAATGCACAGGGAGTCATTTTAGAAGTCACCGGATCCTTTTTGGACAAAACGGCTCCTGCACCAATCTGAGAAGCACTTACTTCCACCTGAAATCGGGATTAGACATCAGGTTGCCGTATAACCGGAGCAGAAGTGAATCTCCGCTTAAGTTCCTGAAATGCCGAGACTGACTCTGGAGACCAATTCACCATATCAGCGCCCTTTTTGGTCAGATCAGTCAGTGGTTTGACAATACCAGAAAAATTACTTATAAATTTACGATAGAAATTAGCAAAACCCAAGAACTTTTGGAGAGCCATTAAAGAAGTGGGCTGAACCCAATCATAAATGGCCTGTACCTTGGCCGGGTCCATTTTAATAGCTGACGGAGACAAAATAAATCCCAAAAATGAAATCCTCTGTACACCAAAGAGGCACTTCGATCCCTTAACATACAGGGAATTTTCCCTCAAAATCCGGAACACAGTCCGGACATGTTCCACATGAGAATCCCAATCACTAGAAAAGATCAAAACATCATCCAGATAAATGATCAAAAACTTATCCACAAAGACCCGGAAAAAATCGTTCATAAAAGATTGGAAGACAGAAGGGGCATTAGTGAGCCCAAAAGGCATCACCAGGTACTCAAAATGTTCCTCCGGAATATTAAATGCCATCTTCCATTCATCCCCGTGCTTGATGCGAATAAGATTATACGCCCCCCTGAGGTCAAGTTTGGTAAACCAGCAGGCACTTTTAACTCTAGAAAATAAATCAGAAATCAGGGGTAACGGGTAGGGATGGGCGAATCCTGAAATACTCGGAATCGCTAGACTCTAACAAGTCCGACTCGGAAACTCGCTATTCGTTGCGAGTCTAGCGAGTCCAATGTTAATGAATGGGGATGCGAGTATTGCAGCGATTCCTGTGCTGCCATTTTTTTTGTTCCGCTTACTTCCCGCATGTGGCTGTGCACACCATGCGGAAAGTAAGCAGAACAATTGCGGATGGTACCCACGGTCCGGAGGAGAGGAGGAGACTGTCCTCCGGGCTTTGAGTACCATATCCCTGTAAAAAATAGAATTTAAAAATAAAAAATATTGTTATTCTCACCCTCCGACGTCCCGCGCAGCCTTCCCGCCTCTCCACGCATCCGTTCCCAGTAGTCCTTTGCGAAAATGCCCGCGATGGCGTCCGTTCTCGCGGGATCGTGAAGTCTCGCGGTCATTCGCGAGACATCGCGATCCCGCGAGAACGGACGTCATCGCGGGCATTTTCGCAAAGGATTACTGGGAACGGATGCGTGGAGAGGCGGGAAGGCTGTGCGGGACGTCGGAGGGTAAGAATAACACCATTTTTTATTTTTTTTACATTTTATCTTTAACTACTGATGCCGCATAGGTGGCCTCAGTAGTAAAAAGTTGGTCACACTTGTCAAACACTATGTTTGACGAGTGTGACCAACCTGTCAATCAGTTCTCCAAGCGATGCTACAGATCGCTTGGAAAACGCTAGCATTTTGCAAGCTAATTACGCTTGCAAAATGCTAGTTTTTCCACGGGAAAATCGCGGGAATATAAAATGCGATTTTCCCGTGGAATGGAATTCCGGAATTCTCGCGGTAATTTCCGCGAGAGTTCCGGTACGTGTGCACTTAGCCTTATTTGCATTGGACTCGTTACTGTGCGAGTAATCGCTTGGAAACTCGCAGAGTACCGACTCCTGCGAGTCCCCTACTACTCGCAGAGTAACGAATCCTAACGAGTAGATTCGCCCATCCCTAGTAACGGGTACTGATATTTAACAGTGATTTTGTTAAGGGAAGGATAGTCAATAAAAGGCCTTAATGAACCATCTTTCTTGGCCACAAAAAAAAAACAGCACCTAAAGGTGAAGAGGATGGTCTAATATGACCCTTCTCCAACGACTCCTTAATATAAGATCGCATAGCATCATGTTCGGGTACCGATAAGTTGAAAATCCGACCCTTGGGAAATTTACACCCGGGCATTAACTCAGTTGCACAGTTATAATTCCTATGAGGAAGCAAAGACGCAGACTTACTGTCACTAAATACATCAGAAAAATCAGCCAAATAATCAGGAATATCATGAGACTGGGGAGAGGTGGAGAAAACAGGAGTGTCACTAAGAACACACTGACAACCCCAACTCACCACAGACACAGATTTCCAATCCAAAACAGGATTATGAGTTTGCAACCAGGGAAAACCCAGAACAATAGTATCATGCAAATTGTGCGACACCAAAAATTTACAATTTTCTTGGTGGTCCGGGGCAACCAGCTTATCACCTGGGTCCAAAACTGGGGTTTATTCTCCGCCAAAGGAGTAGCATCAATACCCCTCAAAGGGATAGGAGTCCGCAGGGGTTCATGGGAAAACCACAACGTTTAGCAAAGTCTAAATCCATCAGATTCAAAGCTGCTCCTGAATCCACAAAAGCCTTAGCGGCAAATGTACACAAGGAGCAGATCAGAGAAATTTCCAAAAGGAAATTAGGTTGTACACTGCCCACAGCAAATGTGTGCGCAAAACATTTTTCTCATTTAGGGCAGACAGAAATAGTATGAGAGGCGTCCCCACAGAAAAAACACAGCTTATTACGCCTTCTAAACTCCTGACGTTGCGCCCTAGACAAAACCCTATCACATTGCATGGGTTCAAACGTTCGTTCAAAAGGCGGCAACGCCTCTCGTGTAGTTTTACGTTCACGTAAACGCCGATCAACTTGAATGGCTAATGCATAGAATCATCAAGACCAGAGGGAACAGGAAATCCCACCATAACATCTATTACGGTTTCTGCCAAACCCTTCCGAAAGAGCGCTTCTAAGGAACCATCATTCCATATAGTAAGGACCGCCCACTTTCAGAATTTTTGACAGTATAACTCTGCAGAATTCTGACCCTGGTTCAATGCGAATAGGATTTTCTCAGCTTGATCAATAGCATTAGGTTCATCATACAATAACCCCAACGCTTGAAAAAACACGTTCACATTAGTCAGAATAGGATCTCCAGGTGTCAGAGAAAAAGGCCAATCCTGGGGATCGCCGCACAGTAAGGAAATTACAATTTTAACCTGCTGCACAGAGCTCCCTGATGAGTTTGGCTTCAAGGCAAGAAATAGTTTACAAATATTCTTAAAATTCAAAAATTTAGACCGATCCCCAGAAAACACATCAGGAGTAGGGATTTTTGGTTCAACAGCAGATGATTGAGCGAGATAGGCAGAAATTCCTCGCACTTCAACAGCGAGCTGCTCAACACGATCAGACGATTGCTTAATCTCCATTAAGGAAAAAATCCTCCTACGGCCCCAGAGAAAAAGGAAAAAATATATATATAAAAAAAAAATTCTGACACTTTTTTTTTTCTAGCAGTAGCCGTGGAGCGTACCTACGATGATCCTAGACGCCTCGACACTGCCGGCGAACTAAATAAGCCTAAAGCAAGAAAGGGGAAATCTAAACTGCCCCAGAGCAGACCCCAAAGGAATAGATAGCCCCCAAACATATATTGTTGGTGAGACAAGATGAAAACACAAACGCAGGTAGGAAAATAGACTGAGCAAACGATGGGGCCCACACTAACTAGACAGGACAGGAAAGGAAAGACTCTGTCTGCAATCACGCAAAAAACCCTGCAAAAAATGCCCAACACGTCTGATAGAAAAATACTGAAGTCACTAGACTTCGCCCACTATATCAGCACTCTGGTATATTCTGAAAGCAGAGCAAAAAGAGGCCAATCTAATAAGGGACAAAAACAAACTGGCACAAGCAGTAACATAAGGATGGAAATTCAGCACAGCCCCAGCCGGAGCTGGCTGACCACACAAAACTGAAATAGACAAAACCAGATCAAATGTGAACAATAGCAAAAGAACACTTAGCTGAGCATGCAGGGACTGAGCTGGAAACTAAGACCTCAGGAGGCAGGAAAAAATGACCAGCAGGGATAGAGGGAGTCGGCTGTCTTAAATTCAGTCAGAAACTCCAGATCTCCAGTCATCCTCCTCATTATCAGGTGGCAGGCCTCTGTTAAGTAGATCAGCTCCATTACCTCCAGTAACCACCAAAGGGAGCCCGGAAAGAGAACGCTCGACCCTTCTGTCAATATATCCAGCTCCACTACCTTCACTAGTAACCAGAGGTAGGCCAGAAAGTGAATTCACAACAGCTCCCTCTGGTGGTTACTGAAGGTAGTGGAGCTGGTCAGATTGACAGAGGTGTTGCGAGTTCTCTTTCTGGGCTCCCTCTGGTGGTTACTGGAGGTAGTGGAGCTGGTCAGACTGACAGAGGCTTGCCACCTGATAATGATAATGACGATTGGAGTTCTGGGGTTTCTGATTGGAGTATTTAAGACAGCTGACTTCCTTCAATCCCTGCTGGTGATTTTCTTCCTGTGCCTTCTGAGGTCTGATGTCTCCTGCTCTGTTCCTGCATGGTTCAGCTAGGTGGTTCATGTGCTAATCTTTTTGCATTTGATCTGTTTTTTTTTATCTCTGCTTTGTCAGCTTACTCCTGCTGGGGCTGTGCTGGATCACCGCCCATATGTTACTGCTTGTGTCAGTTTGTTCTGTCCCCTGTTATATTGGTGTCTTTTTGCTTTGCTTTCAGTATATACCAGTGTGCTGATATAGTGGGGGCAAAGTCGAATGACTTCAGTCTTTTTTTGAGCATCAGACATGTTGGTTTTTTCAGGGTTTTTTGGGTAATTGCAGACAGTGTCTTTCCTTTCCTGTCCTATCTAGTCAGTCTGGGCCCCATCATTTGCTCAGTCTATTTTTCTGCCTGCGTTTGTGTTTTCATCCTTTCTTACCGACAATATATTCTTGGGGGCTATCTATTCCTTTGGGGTCTGCTCCAGGGCTGTTTAGATTTCACCTTTCTTGCTTTAGGCTTAGTTAGTTCTCTGGCTGTGCCGAGGCGTCTAGGGCATCGTAGCTATGCTCCACGGCAACTGCTAGTTGTGTGGATAGGATCAGGGGTCAGCAATCCGCTTAGTTGCCAACCTCTATGGTTTTCTGGTGGCTTAGCCTGGTCCTCTATCCTCCTCGGTGACCCATTCAAAACAGGCTCCCTCTGGTGATTGCCACGGGTAGTGGAGCTCGACGTATTGACAGAAGTCTATCACCTGAAGACGATGATTGGAAGTCAGGGGTTACTGACTGGGAGGATTTAAGTGAGCAAGCTTCCTTCATTTGCTGCTGGTGATTTGTTTGTCTTCCTGTGCATGAGGAAGTCTGCTTTTTTACCCTCCTTGGTCTTTCATCATTCAGATAAGTTATTTCTCTGCTGGAATCTTTTGCATTTGATATAGTTTTTGCCTTTCTCTGCATTCTGCTTTGCTGTGTGGGTTCAGCATTATTCCCTGCTGGGATGTGTGCTGGACCCCGCTCATATGTCATAGCTTATGTCATTCTGTTCAGTATTGCTAATCCCCTGTTATATTAGTATCTTTTGCTTTGCTCCCAGTTCACACCAGAATGCTGATCTAGCGGGGGAGAGGTCATGTGGCCTCAGTGTTTTTGTATATCAGACTTGCTGGATTTTTTCAGGGTTTTTGCGTGATTGCAGACAGTATCTTTTCTGTTCTGTCCTATCTAGACAGTTTGGGCCCCATCATTTGCTCACTCTATTTTCTGCCTGCGTTTGTGCCTCATCTTGTCTCATCGTTAATATATGTTTGGGGCCTATTTCTTTGGGGTTCTACTCCAGGGCAGTGTACCTTTCCCCTTTCTTGCTTTAGAATTGTTCTTAGCCTGCTACTACCTGTTCATGCATTTCACCATATTCTATCTCCTGTTAACAACTCGGCTTGTTTACCTGTCCTGTCTGACCTCTCTGTTCCTGATCTCAGCTACATTTACTGATCCTGTGCTGTCTGCACTGATCTGACTATGCCTCTGTCTCGCCCTCCTGTACCTCGTACCCGCACTTCGGACCCTCAGATCAGCTGCTGCAAACTGGGGGACAGCCCTGGAGTGGTACCTGGTGACTATCCTCACCATCAGAGGCTCTAGTGAATACCCATTAGTCACTTAGCTACGCCCCATCCAAAGTAAGCTTGGCCTATAGCGCAATGGGTCCACACCCACCAGCATCAGAGTAACGAAAGTTCAAATGTACTGACAAACACAATGTCCTTTTGCATTTTCCTCATGCCATACATGTTAGATTTTATCCCTTACAACAAAAGCTTTTTAACTATTATGCACTATGTGACGTCGGTGCGAGCGCTGTGGGAAATTTTAGATAAATTTTCCCACAGCGCTCGCGCTGACGTCAGAAAGGTGAAGTGAGTTCACTGGCCGTGAGCGTGCAGGACCTGTCAGATGGCACCTCGAGCAGGAGAACTTTCTCACGCTTGCAGTGCCATCAGACAGTGAATAGCAGTTCACAGAGAAATACTGAGCACACGGTGCTCAGTTTCTCCACTGGATGACAAGCTGCATGGTTGCATCATGAATCCATGCAGCCTGCCATCTAGATGTAGCAGGGCTGAACCCGTCGTGGGACTAATGGATTAAAAGCATCTCTGCGGAAATGGGAGGAATTTTGTTGCTTGTTTTTTTACCTGTTTGACAGATGACGAGGGCATCAGGGGAATGGGCGAGGTCATAAGTATGGTTTAATTAAGAATATTAATGGAATCTGTGTTTCTTTCAATTAAAGGACTTTTTCTGGGTGTCTGTGTTTTCTTACAGTGTTACTCTTACTATGGAGTTAGTATTGGGGGCATCTTATTGACGCCTCTCCATTATTAATCTCAGGGCTTGATCTCACCAGACAATACAAAAGTGACATTAACCCCCCAACTATTACCCCACTTGCCACGGCTACAGGACAACTGGGAAGAGCAAGGTTAAGTGCCAGAATTGGCGCATCTTAGAGATGCAACTTTTCTAGGGTGGCTGAGACCTGATGTTTTCAACCGGGGGGCCATCATCCCTGGCCCCTTCCTAGGCTATTAATATCTGCCTGCAGTTGTGTACATATCCTTTGCTAGTTATTAATTATAGGGGAACCCCACCTCATATTTTGGGGGGTTCCCCATTTAAATAGCTATACATACCTATTCTATTTGTATTTACTTTATGTAATCTATCTCGTTTATCCTGTTGGCTCCTGCAGTGATTTTACAGAACACGGCAGATGAATTACCGGCTTTTCTTCTGTCTATGTATGTAATATAAATACATATATATATGTGTGTGTGTGTGTGTCACTGACATCTATATATCTATGTACTCTATGTGTATACAGTATGCCTATTCTATCTATTCTATTCTAACCTGTCAGTGTGATTTTACTGTATGCAGCACATGAATTGCCAGCTTTTCAAAGGACACCGGTGCATAAAAATCGGACAGCACTCACATGGTCCGAGTGCTTCGCGATTTTTTCTCACACCCATAGGCTTGCATTGGTGAGTCTCGGCCGAGTCTTGGTGACAATTGCAGCATGCTGTGATTTTACACGCACGCTGAATATGCCCGAGAAAATAAATGGTGATGTCAGCTACCCCATAGAATACCATTGGGCCGAGTGCTATGCGATGTTATGGGAGTTATGGAAATAGCATAGTCCTGTTTCAGCATGTCCATCTCCGGCAGTCAGAACCTGAATGGAGTTATTCCTGTCTCAGTTATGAAAGGCTAATATGGGAATAACTCTTTAATGGAAAGGAGAGCAGCAAGCCACCATACTGTAGCAGGTTCACATGCTCTTTATGGTATTCACTGTATTTGCTGTTTATGGTATTGTCAAGAAACCTTGCCAACGACAACATTCAATGCATCAATTCTTTTCCTTTTTTCATTGTCTGCGTTTCCATCTGTAAGGAGGTCAGCCTTGACTATTGTATCTGAGCTTTTCTAATCATGTTATTGAAAGTTTTATCTTAGGTAAGGACAAGTTGACGTGACGCAAACCAACCACTACAAGATTTAATAGGTGTCTGACATCCGGCTGTCTCATAGACTACAGTGCCACCACAAATTAGATGTTTGGTCTCTTCCTAGCCGGTCGTATTGAAGATCTGCCGTGTAATTTGCTTGTCCATTACCCACAGACCATGCCCTATTGTCACAGTATATACTGTATAATTGCGCACGTTCTATATAAATCCTCAGTCTTCATGTGTAATAACAAGCAGTCAAACTAAAGATCAGATCGCATTATTGTCAGGGCTCTTTAAGTAAATACACTCCTCTGCTCCGCGCTTTGCAAAACGACAGATTACACTTTATTGCTATTTATTGATTTCTACGGAGGAGAGTAAATTACAGATACCATTGATTTTAGATGAACATTAGAACAAGGTTTTATCAGGAGATCACTTATCACGTTTGTCATCATTAAAGCTGCTTCTAATTGTGTTATCTTATTCGGATATTGGATTCTGCAGCATTTATTACAAAATAGCTGAGTATAGTTACTATTATGGATTCTGTGTATGTGAGATGGCTTTAATCACAGCACTATATTGAGGTCCAGATTTCAGCGGCAAAATGTAGACTCACAAACCTACTGAATTTGAAGAAGTTTTACACAGGGCAGGAACTACACTCCTATTCATTCCAGGGCAACTTTTGGACTTGACTCTCTGCATGCAACCTCGAGCTTGTTGCTTGTATACATGAGCTATCTGCCACCGCCATCAAGAAAAATAAAATAAAGTCATACAGATAGCAAATAATACCACTATACAAGTAATAAATACTGCCATACTGTTAAAGGGAACCTGTCAGCAGGATTGTGCACAGTAACCTACAGACAGTGTCAGGTCGCCGTTGATATACTGACTACAATGATACCTTGGCTTATGAAATCAGTCTTGTGGTTGTTGTTTAATCCTTATTTTCAGTTTTGAGTTAATGATATGCCCGTGGGGGTGTCTTCATGTGGTGCTCTGATTTTGTATTCATCAGTATGAACTCTGACAGGTCACTGATCCCTCACTGACCTGCCCCCTAGTTTACATAATGAAAATTATATAAATTGAAAAAAAAAAATCTTCTTCTGCAGGCAGGTGCCAGTGTCGGGGCCTGCACTGTTCCATGATCGCATCCATAATGTGCATTTAATTATTCTTTTTGATGGCATGCATAAATTCGTTAAAAAAAATCAGCTTGTTAATGGCGCCGGCTGTCATTTTATTTTTTTTCCGCTAGCGAGATTGCTCCGACGACGCCTGTGCAGTAGCAGCTATCGGCAATCCGATAAATGCTACTGTGAAGCTAGTGCTAGAGAAAAAAAATTGCCTCTTCTGAGATGGCGCCGACAGTGCCTGCGCAGTACCATTTATTGGATCGCCGGTAGCTGCTACTGTGCAGGCGCCGGCGGCTCCATCTTGCTAGAGAATAAAATAAAATTGTCTCCACTAAAATGGCACCGGCCAGCAATCTGATAGATGCTCTGCGCAGGCGCCAGCAGAGCCATCTTGGAAGAGGCAATATTTTTTTTTTTTTCTAGCAAGATGACGCCGCTGCTGCACAGGAGCGGCCGGCGCTATTTTCAAACTGATTTTTTTTTACGAATTTATAAATACCATAAAAAATAATAATTAAATGCACATTATGGCTGCTATCATGGTGCAGCGCAGGTACGGCCTCCATGCCTGCAGAAGGGGATTTTTTTCAATCTAATATATAAAGCTCAAAGTGTGTATGTATGTATGTGTGTATGTATGTGTGTGTGTGTGTGTGTGTGTGTGTGTGTGTGTGTACATGTCCGGGATAGGCATCCGCACCGTCGCAGCTACAGCCACAAAATTTGGCACAGTCACACGTCTGGACCCTGAGAGCGTCCTAAGCTATGTTGTGAGGCGAAATTTTAACCCTGCGCGTTCCAATTCACCAAACAATTTTGCCCCTATCTACATACTGGGGGAAAAAGTGTGTGCGTGTCAAGCCCCGCCCCTCATTTTGATGTCACAATGGTTGCCATGGCGACACTGATGTTATCAAAGGTCGCAATCTCCGCCGCCGCTCATTATGATGTCATAATGGTTGACTATGGGATGGAGGATGTGTGATGGGTATATGGGCACTGGACTATGGGATGGAGGATATGTATGACGGGTATATGGGCACGGGACTATGGGATGGCGGATATGTATATGGACACGGGACTATGGGATGAAGGATGTGTGATGAGTATATGTGCATTGGACTATGGGATGGAGGATATGTATGACGGGTATATGGGCACGGGACTATGGGATGGAGGATGTGTATGATGGGTATATGGGCATGGGACTATGAGATGAAGGATGTGTGATGGGTATATGGGCACTCGACTATGGGATGGCGAATATGTATGATGGGTATATGGGCATGGGACTATGGGATGGAGAATATGTATGATGGGTATATGGGCATGGGTATATGGGCATGGGACTATGGGATGGAGGATGTGTGATGGGTATATGGGCACTGGACTATGGGATGGAGGATATGTATGATGGGTATATGGGCATGGGCCTATGGGATGGTGGATATCTATGATGGGTATATGGGCACTCGACTATGGGATGGCGAATATGTATGATGGGTGTATGGGCATGGGACTGTGGGATGGAGGATGTGTGATGGGTATATGGGCATGGGACTATGGGATGGAGGATGTTTGATGGGTATATGGGCACGGGACTATGGGATGGAGGATAATTATAATTTGCTACAACTAACCACAGTTAGTTACTATGCCCGGGCAGCGCCGGGCTCTTCAGCTAGTGTGTATATATATATATACAGTCATATGTTAAAGTTTGGGCACCCCTATTAATGTTAACCTTTTTTCTTTATAACAATTTTGGTTTTTGCAACAGCTATTTCAGTTTCATATATCTAATAACTGATGGAATCAGTTATATTTCTGGATTCAAATGAGGTTTATTGTACTAACAGAAAATGTGCAATCTGCATTTAAACAAAATTTGACCAGTGCAAAAATATGGGCACCCTTATCAATTTTCTTGATTTGAACACTCCTAACTACTTTTTACTGACTTCCTGAAGCACTAAATTGGTTTTGTAACCTCATTGAGCTTTGAACTTCATAGCCAGGTGTATCAAATCATGAGAAAAGGTAGTTAAGGTGGCCACTTGCAAGCAGTTCTCCTATTTGATTCTCCTATGAAGAGTGGCATCATGGGTGCCTCAAAACAACTCTCAAATGATCTGAAAACAAAGGTTATTCAACATAGCTTTTCAGGGGAAGGATACAAAAAAGTTGTCTCAGAGATTTAACCTGTCAGTTTCCACTGCGAGGAACATAGTAAGGAAATGGAAGAACACAGGTATAGTTCTTGTTAAGCCCAGAAGTGGCAGGCCAAGAAAAATATCAGAAAGGCAGAGAAGAAGAATGGTGAGAACAGTCAAGGACAATCCACAGACCACCTCCAAAGACCTGCAGCATCATCTTGCTGCAGATGGTGTCACTGTGCATCGGTCAACAATACAGCGCACTTTGCACAAGGAGAAGCTGTATGGGAGAGTGATGCAAAAGAAGCCGTTTCTGCAAGCACGCCACAAACAGAGTCGCCTGAGGTATGCAAAAGCGCATTTGGACAAGCCAGTTACATTTTGGAAGAAGGTCCTGTGGACTGATGAAACAAAGATTGAGTTGTTTGGTCATACAAAAAGGCGTTATGCATGGAACCTAAAAAACACAGCATTCCAAGAAAAACACTTGCTACCCACAGTAAAATTTGGTGGAGGTTCCATCATGCTTTGGGGCTGTGTGGCCAATGCCGGCACCAGGAATCTTGTTAAAGTTGAGGGTCGCATGGATTCAACTCAGTATCAGCAGATTCTTGACAATAATGTGCAAGAATCAGTGACGAAGTTGAAGTTACGCAGGGGATGGATATTTCAGCAAGACAATGATCCAAAACACCGCTCCAAATCTACTCAGGCATTCATGCAGAGAAACAATTACAATGTTCTGGAATGGCCATCCCAGTCCACACACCTGAATATCATTGAACATATGTGGGATGATTTGAAGCGGGCTGTCCATGCTCGGCGACCATCAAACTTAACTGAACTGGAATTGTTTTGTAAGCAGGAATGGTCACAAATACCTTCATCCAGGATCCAGGAACTCATTAATAGCTACAGGAAGCGACTAGAGGCTGTTATTTTTGCAAAAGGAGGATCTACAAAATATTAATGTCACTTTTATGTTGAGGTGCCCATACTTTTGCACTGGTCAAATTTTGTTAAAATGCAGATTGCACATTTTCTGTTAGTACAATAAACCTCATTTGAATCCAGAAATATAACTGAGTCCATCCGTTATTAGATATATGAAACTGAAATAGCTGTTGCAAAAACCAAAATTGTTATAAAGAAAAAAGTTTAACATTAATAGGGGTGCCCAAACTTTAACATATGACTGTATATATATATAATATTCATTATGTAAAGTAGGGGGCAGGTCACTAAGGGATCAGTGACCTGTCATAAGCCCATAAGGATAAATAGCTAAGCAGAACACCACATGATGAAGACCCCCCACAGGCCTGCCCCAAAGCATGAGCATTTCTTCACCCCAGGTATCATTCTAATCAGTATAATGGTGCCAACCTGACACTGTTCTGTAGGTTAAAGAGCACAATCCTGCTGACAGGTACCCTTTTAAAAGGGTTATCAGAGACTATTTTAATTTTTTTCTAAGACCTTACTGGCAGGTAGTGGCTAACTGCCTGCCTGTTGCGCCCAATGCTGATCTTTGCCATCTCAGAGCAGTCAAAGATCGCTCCTGTGGCTTCATGTGACGTCACATCTAGTGATGAGCGAGTATACTCGTTGCTTGGGTTTTCGGCGTTCTCTGTGATTTAGTTTTTGTCGTCTCAGCTACATCAATTGCGGCTGCTGGACAGCCTGAATACATGTGAGGAATGCCTGTTTGTTAGGGAATTCCCACACGTATTCAGGTTGTCTAGCAGTCGCAAATCATACAGCTGAGACGGAGAAATCTAAATCTCTGAGCACACCAAAATACTCGGAGGACACCCAAGCATGCTCGGGAAAACCCGAGCAACGAGTATACTCACTCATCACTAGTCACATCAACAGAGCATTGACTTCTCTTCTAACTGCAGTGAGGTGGCTGTCAATCAGCATGACATTAGCCATCGCGGCCCAATGTCAGAGCTGCAGAAGAAGAAATGTCAAACACAGCCGAACATTATTAGAGTCAATGGGAGTAGAAACTACCGAATATGTTTGGAATCAATCATAAGACATACACTTACCCATTCAATTGAAGGCTCATGGCCCAGGAGAGACATGTTTTGTCCATTTAACTGTAGGCCAATAGCTCAAGAGAGGTATGGACAGTAGAGCAGGGACCCATCAGAGGGAGGTCACCTTGCCGCGGTTGATGGGCACACATGAATTGGCCAATTTATGTGCTAAGAATCTTCATTTTTGTACGTTCATCTTACTGAATAATAATACAATTTAGATTCAATGCTTTCAGTGTTTGCATATATCTTGTCTCCTGTAGAGTGCTGCTGTGGGTTTTTTTTTCTATATAATGCAGCTATCGCGGCTGGCACCTGTTCACACCTAGGAGGTGCTGGTCAGGTTTTTTCTTTATACCCAATATCTTAGCAGTCTCAAGAATGCTGTCTTCTTCTGTAAGACTTGCAACAATTTTTGATTTTACAGAGTCACGTAAATCTATTTTTTGGCCAATTTTCCAGGGGAAAACAATCTGCTTAATAATTCTGCACCCCTTGAAAAAGGGCGTTGATATCCTTAGGCCACACCCCGTCATTGCACAGATAAATATAACCTGATCTGCGCCATGCAATATGCATTCAAATATACGTATACAGCTTGGAGGTGGAAAATCTGCATAAAATGATAATGTGGCACCCCCAGGAGTATGGTCGCCACAGTGGCATTACCTTCCTCCTAGGGAGGGTGATGTCATGCTTGGAAGCAATGAAGGAAATCTAGCACACAGCATAGTTCCCACTCCAGGCCAGCAGAGGGAGCTCTGAACCAATCTGGGGGAGGAGCTGCTCTCTGGGGCCAGGAAAGGGAAGTTAGTTCAGTTTGTGTGAAGAGGGAAAAGAGTGTAGATGCGGAGAGAGGAGCTGGAGGATTGAACTGAATTCAGGCTCACTTCTAGCTGTAGCGCATGGTCCAGAGTCAGGTATCCAAGGTTGTATGGATGCTGATGGTCCTGCAGCAAAAAACCGGAGGAACAAGAGGCTGTAAATGCTCCGTTCCCAACTAAAACTCGGAGGCACAGCAGCAACTTGTGTGAGCCAGAAAAAGGAGGCTACAACTGTCTGCTATACGAGGGAAGTTCTAAAGAGAGCAAGCAAGGGGAATTTCAGTGTAACTCAGTACTGCAAGTGCCTCAGATATGCGCTAGGAAGGAGACTACACAACCCATCTGCATAGAGAGATTCCTAAGTTGCTTTCAGGCTGATCAGCTCCTGTCCCACCTGTAATCTGGATCCTGGACTGCAAAGCAAAGTAAAGGTAAAGAGAAACTTCACCCTGTTGTGTCATTGCCTTCTTCCTGCAACCCCTTCAGCACTGCTACATCTCTATGCTTAACACTGCACCCTCTTCCTCAACACCTATTACTATTGCCCTGGGACTACAGCTCTACCTGTGGGAAGATCTTACATCTTGCTGCCTTATACCATCTGTCCCAGAGGATCTGCCTGCAGCGTTGACTTAACCCCTTCATTGCCGAGCACCACAGGTGATGTCATGTATCATCCATCTATAAACTTTATTCAGCCATGTTTCACCCCTTTTGCATGGACACCCAGGGCCATGGACCAGGTCACTGCTACAGTGACACATCCCTCTGAGACACCAGCCCGGTACCGAGTAACCCCACTGCCCTGGTGGACGATCCATTTTGGCATCACGAACAGGATTTGCGAAGCCTGGTGCCCCTGGGTCCTGTGTGCCAAAGACTGTTTTGTGTGCCATGGACTTGTTGTGCAGTTGCCGCCATTACCCCGCCACTTGGTGCGTGGGAAGCCAAAGGGGCGTGCCGTCGTGGGCGGAGCCTGCCAGTGAGCACTAAAAGTGAGGTGCTGCGTGGGAAGAGACCAGCGGGCGGGAAGTGAGGAGCAGAGGCCTGCAGTCCCGGCATCCCCCGATCATCCATCCTGCGGAGTGGCAATCTTTAAGCCAGTGAAACATGGGGCCTGGCCAATGTTAACTAGGGGGGAAGAGAATGTCTGAGGCAAGAGAAGATGCAGCGGTGAACACCACCGCACCTCCCACAGCGCCGCAAGATGCAGGGGCCAGCGCAGCTGCGGCTTCAATGGCTCCGCAGAATCCAGCGGCCAGCGCCGCCTCCAGAGCACCGCAAGAACATGCGCCCACCACAGCAGTCCCCATAATGCCGCTGTCCATGCCCTATATACCGGGAGCGGCCTGGTTACCGCAGTACTCAGGGGAGTCACATACCCTGAGTGAATTCAAAGAGAGACTGTGCAGTTTGTTTGAAGTGTATCCTCTGTCTGAACGCCAAAAAGTGAACATCCTTATTGTGCAGCTAACTGGTGCAGCGCAAAGAGAAGTAGAGTCCTGGCAGGACACTGATAAAAAGACTGTTAAAAAGATTCTGGCTAAGCTAAGAAGCACCTTTGACACCCGCACTGCAGCTGAAATAAAAATGAGATTCTTTGGGTGTAATCAAAGAGTGCAGGACAGTATACGGGACTATGCTCTTAACTTGCAGGAGGCGCTTTGGGCCATAAAGCAGATTGACCCAGACAGTGTGAAGGATGGAGACAGACTGTTAAAGGAGCAATTTATTGAGGGACTCCTATCCAGTACCCACAGAGCACAGCTGCGCATCATAGCCCTACAATACCCTGATCTAGACTTTGCAGACTTTAAAGACAGGGCTATCTGGGTGCTGCATGAACCAAATGTCAGCCGTCCAGCGCCCCCTAGGCACCCAGCGATCACATACCACCAAGAAGCAGCATCTTTCCCTCCAAGCCCTGTGGAGGCTGACGCACAGACTCTGGATAATGATCCAGCTACAGAACTGCGCCTTCAGGTCCAAGAGTTGACCAAAAATATGGCTGCACTTGCCAAAACTGTGCAGTCCATGCAAGTGTCCTCAAAGGAGAAGATCCAGCTGGCCTCCAGTCCAGAGGATGTCCCATGGCTATGGAAGAAGAGGCTCCCACCACTCCGAGGGAGAGACAGCGATCGCTATGACCAGGATGGACGTCCCATCTGTCGTCACTGCCGCAAGGCAGGCTGGAGCGCCCTCACTCACCAGGGCCGTGGGGTACTCGGTACCGGGCCGGTTGATCTTCTCAACGGGGGTTGTCACGGCAGCGGTGACCCGGTCCGTGGCCCTGGGGCTCCATTGCAAAGGGGGTTGTTTCAGTGTGCTTATGGTAGTGAAAGTTTATAAGTGATTTGTGACGCTACCTGTGGTATTCGGCAATAGAGATGTAAGCCGACGCTGCAGACAGATCCTCTGGGACAGATGGTGTGGTGCAGCAGTGATGTTATAGCCCTCCACAGGCAGGGCTGTAGTCCCAGGGCAGTGTAGATGAAGCGACGCTTAGATGGTGTAGTGTCAGGCGCGAGGGATGTAGCGGTGCTGGGCAGGTTGGCGCAGGAATAAGTGGAGGACACCAGGGCATGAATTTCCAAAGCTTTACTCACAGTATGTTGTGCAAACAGGTGCCCGATTCCGTGCCGTGTCCTCCGGGTCAGGGACTCTGTCAACCTCCAGGCCAGATAGAATACTCCTTTCCAACACTCCGCCAACATATGTGCCTTTTCTGAATGTCTCCTCTAATAGCGCCTTTGAGTGAAGTACTCCTAGTACTGAGTTACATTGGAGTTCCTCCTGTCAGATGTTCCTAAGAACTCTACTTGTACGGCAGACAGCTGTAGCCTGCTTCGAGGACTCCTTGCTACTAATTGTCGGCTCACTAATATGTTGCTGTCGTGCTCCCAAGTCTTGTGTGGGAATAAAGTGGTCACTACTTCTATTCCTCCGGTGTCTGCTGCACGACCATTAGTATCCATACAACCTCGGGGACCGGGCCCCGGCCTTGCGTTTAGAACTTGAAAAGGGTTCTCCTCTAACCCTGGTCCTCATTCTCTTATTCTCCTCACGTTCTGTGCTAGTCCTTCTTCCCAATGGAGAATCAAGCTTTCTTTCGCTGTCTCTTTCCTGTGCCAGCAGACCCAGATCACTGTGGCCTGCTGCAGCACTTCCTTCCTCCATCCCTCTCCCGGGGATCTTCTCTATCTCATATTCTGTCCTTCTACATCTTCACTCACTCACTGAATGAAAGATTGACTGACTCAACTCTTCCCGCTCTTTTGGTGCGAACTAAACTCCACCCACCTTCCAGCACGTTTTGTGTTCCAAGCAGGGAGCCACCATGGGGTGCTTTGCTATACTCCAAGCAGGGAGCCACCGAAGGTGCTTTGCTACACTACTTTGTGGTGTGGAGTGCAGGTGTTGGAGTGTGGTCAGGTGTTTCCACCTTACCTGGATGGTGGTGCACCACACCTCAGGAGGAGGTGCAGTACCTCTGTGGTGACTGAGCCTCTGGGGCACCACAAGGCCACATCGCAAGATTCTGTTATTTAAACGAGCAACCTCTGGGGCAGAGGGCCACTCCCCAGGAGTAGGACCACAAGGCCCAAAGAACTGGCGAGCCAAGTATGTTGGATTGTAACTGGTCCTCCCAGTGGTGATTGACAGCATCCCCATGAACGCTTTGCTGGACACTGGCTCTCAGGTGACAACTATGCTATATATCCTTTACAAACGGTATTGGGCTGACTCTGAACTTACTCGCGGCCCAAGTGATGAGCTGACAGTAGTTGCCAGCAATGGTCAGTCTTTTCTGCAAGTAGGATGTAAAGAGATTACCATTAAGGTGGTGCGAGTGGAGTTAAAATCTCAAGGACTGATAGTTGTAGACATTGATCAACGAGAATGTGACCTAATGATGACCTTAGGTACTAATGTGATTGAAAATTGTCTTGCCGAGGTTATTGTTTTGTTGCAACAGGAAGCTGAGACTGCTGGTTCCAGTGAACAACGAGTCCTGCAGAAGGAGATCAAGGCCCTGATGCAAAGACAGCAGGTAGAACTGTCTGGCGGAGAAATTTGCAGCGTCTGAGTGAGTGATTCTTTCCCCATTGCGAAAGCCCCCAGATGTGAAATGTTAATTTGGTGTCGGGCAGCCATAGGCCTCAGAGGAAAAGATTACCAAGCATTGGTAGAGCCAGTGTACTCTGATAGCTGGCCCACTGTCTGGACAGCCAGAGTGGTAGTCGATGTTCACAAAGGGAGAGTACCTGTATGCCTCTTGAATTGTGGGGAGGAGGCCACAATACCTCGGTATGCCACAGTTGCTAAGTAGTTTACTGTCAGTAACAACACAATACAGGCAGCAGAGCCCTTGGTCTCATCCAATCAGGCAGGAGACAATGGCTCTGTAAAGCAGCTGGAGGAGTGGTGTCAGCAACTGCATGTGGGAACTGACTCCACCCCTTCATACCAAAAGAATGTGGTTTACCGAGTGGCTCAGGAGTATGAGCGGGTATTCAGCAAACACCCTCTAGACTTTGGGAAGGCAAAAGGGGTTCAACACCATATCCCCACTGGAGATCATCCACCCATTAAAGAAAGGTACCGGCCTATACCCCAACACAATATCAATGAGCCAAAAGTATGTTGCTGGAAATGAAGGAAGCCGGGGTGATCAGAGATAGTTGTAGCCCCTGGGCAGCCCCAATAGTCTTTGTGAAAAAGAAAGATGGTACCATGAGAATGTGTGTTCAGTACAGAAAAATTTACAGCATTACACATAAGGAGGCCTACCCATTACCCAGAATTGAAGAGTCATTAGCTGCACTTAAAACTGCTAACTATTTTTCCACCTTGGATCTCACTCGTGGGTATTGGCAGGTTCCCGTGGCAGAGGCAGACAAGGAGAAAACAGTGTTTACCACACCAATGGGTCTCTGCGAGTTCAACTACATGCCGTTCAGGCTCTGCACCACCCCAGGGACATTTCAATGGCTAATGGAGTGCTGTCTTGGACACAAGAACTTCAAGACAGTTGTGTTGTACCTTGATGATGTCATTGTTTTCTCCAAGACTTATGAAGATCATTTGGAGCACCTTGCTGAGGTGTTTGAAGCCCTGTCCAACTTTGGCCTAAAAGTGAAGCCATCCAAATGCCACCTCTTGAAGCCCAAGGTACAGTACCTTGGTCATGTATTGAGTGCAGAAGGTGTGGCACCGGATCCTGACAAAGTCACTGTCATCCGGGACTGGCAGAAGCCCAGCAACCTCCATGAGGTACGTCAATTCCTCGGGTTGGTAGGGTACTACCGAAGGTTCATCAAAGGCTTCACTGAGATAGCCACACCTATTGAAAATCTTCTGGTGGGCCAGCTCAAGAAAGCCAGGAAGAAGAGTCCTACATTTGAATGGAATGAGGAACTGGAGAGGTCCTTCACTCGACTGAAAATGGCTCTAACAGGAGATGAAGTTCTGGCCTACCCAGATAATGACCAACCATTTGTTCTGTATACTGATGCCAGCAATGTGAGACTGAGAGCAGTACTGTCACAGGTACAGAATGGCAAAGAAAGAGTGATCTCCTACGCCAGCAGGAAGCTTCGTCCCACTGAAAGGAACCCTGACAACTACAGTTCCTTCAAACTGGAGTTCCTCGCCATAGTCTGGGCTGTGACTGAACGATTCAAGCACTACCTAGCTTCGGCCAAGTTTACCATCTTCACGGACAGCAACCCGCTGACTCACTTGGAAACTGCAAAACTAGGTTCACTGGAGCAGCGATGGATGGCTCGGCTGTCTAACTATGAATTTATCATCAAGTACTGAGCGGGGCACAAGAATGCCAATGCTGATGTGCTGTCCAGAATGCCCAATCTGCCAGATGCAGGAGAAGACCCTGAGGCACTCGAAGAAATAGAGTTACCTGCCTTCCACTGACCAATTGCGGCCCAATGTGCCCAAGGAGTGAGAAACAGATGATCTATCGTGAAAGAGGCCACCCTAAATCCATTGCCTCATCATGACTTGGCAGGCACGCAGGATAGCGACCCCGCAGTCCGCTTGGTAAAGGAGCTACTGTCACAAGCTGACTCACGCCCAGATCCAGATGCTCCTGAAGAAACCTAGCAGTTGTGGAAGGAAAGAGGCAGGCTGTTCATCTATGAGGGAAAGCTGTGATGGAGGAGTATCAATGCCCGCACTTATGAGTTGGTCTGGCAGATGGTAGTCCCAAAGAGGGAGGCATCGATGGTCTTGGAAGCGTACCACAATGGAACAAGACACTTTGGATGGAAGAAGTTTGAGGCCTTGCTCCGAGAGAGATTCTACTAGGCTGGTATGAGGAAGGCCATTGAAAATTGGTGCCGGGAGTGTGGACAATGCAACCTGCGCAGGAAGGAACGTAACAGCCAGCGAGTTCCTTTGCAGCCAATAATAACTAAACAGCCACTCGAGTTGGTAGCCCTGGACCATGTGAAGCTGGTCCCAAGCCGTTCAGGCTAGGTTTATGCTCTTACCATCGTTGACCACTACTCGAGAGTCCTGGTAGTCATGCCTGTCAAGGATCAAACAGCCAGGACAGCAGCCAGAGCATTCCAACAGCACTTTTGTCTACACACGGATATCCCGAGCGAGTGCTTACAGATCAAGGTCCAGCCTTTGAGGCAGAAGTGTTCCAGGAATTCTGTAACTTGTACAGTTGCAAGAAGATCAGGACAACACCGTACCATCCACAGACCAATGGCATGTGTGAAAAGATGAACCAGGTAGTGATCGACCTACTGAAGACCTTGCCTTTGGAAGAGAGGAATCTGTGGCCAGAGAAGTTGCCAGATCTGGTAGTCCTCTACAATCACATTCCTGTGAATTCCACCAACTGCACTCCAGCCTACCTAATGAGAGCGAGGCCTGGCAAGCTGCCTATTGATTTGGATATGGGAGTCCTTACACCTGAGGTGACCTCACCAGATGCTGACTGGGATACAGAACGGCAGCAGCAGTACCGTAAAGTGCAAGAGTGCGTGGAAAAGAGTCTAGCGCAGGCAAGACAAAAGCAGGAAAAGAACTACAATCAACAAGCACCTGCAGTTCCCCTGTCACTAGGAGAACAAGTCCTAAAGAGGAAAAGGAGGATGCATGAATTGGATGACCAATGGGAAGCTGAACCCTACACCATCCTACCACCAAACTTTGACAGCACCAAAGTTTGCCTTATCAGTAAGGATGGAGGAGAAACCTCATCAGCAGTATCGAGGGATCATTTGAAACTGTGCCCTGACCAACTAAAGGAAAACATGGGAGAGCAAAGCAACCTTCAACCCATAGAGGAAGAAGAGAAAAAGGTCAGCACAGTACTCGGAGAATTTCCTGCTAACTGGACAAGAGTGGATCAAGCCATCGTAGTTCCTGTCTTAATGTTTCCCCAGCCTACTGCAACTGAAGTAGCAGAGACTCAAGACAACTATGAAAGTCAGGAAATTCAGGCAGCGGATGCCACACCAGCAGTGGAGCAAGAGGATCCTCGCCCTGCCAGTGGTGAATCTGTCATGCCCACAGTGAGTCTAAGAGTACGCAGAAGGCTACTACCAAGTTTACCAACAGCAGTAACAGGCCCACTAAACCTAAATCAGCCATTAGAAGTACCCATGTTACGCAGATCTATCCGTAGTACAAAAGGTGAGATCCCAGTTAGATATAGAGAATAAAGTGCAAATAGAAAATGTAAACTGTACCTGTAAATATGCAACTTTTCAAGCTTATGTGCCTACAGAGACTCTGAAAGAACTGAAAGAACTTTTTGAATATCTTATTTTGTTTTTGATGGACAATTGGGCCACCGGACTATGTATAGCCAAAACAATCCTTATATATAGTTAACAACTTGCTCAGGAATTGGACCATGGACATTGACGCATGGACTAATTGTCACAAGGACTATTTTTGAGCTTTGGTTTTTGTAATTTTTCATTTCTTTGAAATCTTGTTCAATTGTTCATTTGTTTATATGTTTGCATGTTTTCTCAGTCTGGGAGTACTGAATTGCACTAGGGGGGAATGTGGTGCCCCAGGAGTATGGTCGTCACAGTGGCATTACCTTCCTCCTAGGGAGGGTGATGTCATGCTTGGAAGCAATGAAGGATCTCTCTATCAGGCAAATCTAGCACACAGCACAGTTCCCACTCCAGGCCAGCAGAGGGAGCTCTGAACCAAACTGGGGGAGGAGCTGCTCTCTGGGGCCAGGAAAGGGAAGTTAGGTCAGTTCGTGTGAAGAGGGAAAAGAGTGTAGATGCAGAGAGAGGAGCTGGAGGATTAAGCAGAATTCAGGCTCACTTCTAGCTGTAGCGCATGGTCCGGAGTCCGGTATCCAAGGTTGTATGGGTGCTGATGGTCCTGCAGCAAAAACCAGAGGAACAAGAGGCTGTAAATGCTCTGTTCAAAACTAAGACTCGGAGGCACAGCAGCAACTTGTGTGATTCAGAAAAAGGAGGCTACGGCTGTCAGCCATACGAGGAGAGTTCTAAAGAGAGCAAGCAAGGGGAACTTCAGTGTAACTCAGTACTGCAAGTGCCTCAGATAAGCGCTAGGAAGGAGACTACACAACCCATCTGCATAGAGAGATTTCTAAGTTACGAGTAAGGGAATTTGGACAGGGTATAACTGGTAGTATGACAGGGATGGTAAGGGACATACGAGAGTTAAGAAAGAGTTTAAACTTATCAGAATGTAGTCTTCAGGCGTAGGAGGGTTCGGGGCTCCAATGGTGGCACCGACAACAGAGGCATGGGCCGTCTCGATGGAGTCTCTACTTGGCGAGAATCCAAGGGTGGCACCGACAACAGCGGCGCGGATCGTCTTGACGGAGTCTCTGGGTAATGAACAGTTCTTCCACGCCTTACCAGGGTTGGCACGGTACAGGGTCCAGCGTGAAATGCCGCTAGAATGGACCTTTGCTCTGCAGCATATGACAGTTCTGGCCTTTGGATACCTGGCACTGCCTGGCATTCTGTCAGCGGTCTGGTCTGTGACTTCGGTACAGAAACTGTCTGGGAGGATGGCGAAGGTCTGTCTGAGGATCGCCTATCGGTCGGGACCACTGCTGCGTCGGGTCAGTCTGTCCTGCACTTTTAGTCTCCCCCCTTACAACGCGGGTGATAGTCCCGGCAGTTTCGGCACCAGGGTGTAAAAGGCATCCAAGCTCTGGTACTACTCCATACATGTGCAATGATTTTTAGTCCATATCAGAAACAAATCACAGTGTACATAAGACCAGTAGAGCAGTATAGACATTTATGAGCAGCATATTGTAGCTTCATACTGCTTTGGATCTGTGGGCTGTAATCCGGTAGTGTGAACAAGCCCTAACCTTGCTATACATCATCATTGTACATTATGCTCTCATGCTCCTGTCCAAACCAACCTGTATTTGGGGGCAAGTGGCCACATGATTTCGATTGTGATACCTCTGCTTACCTGTAGTAAACATTATGGCCTGACCATGCGGTGTACAGATCCAGCATTTTTGGGAACCAAGTTGCGTCTCCTGATAGACCATGAGTGATATTGGTTATACCACTTAGCCAGTACAGCTAATGAAACATACAACTATTCTCTTACACATAATAGATAAATAACTTGGAGTGACTTCTGCTGACTTTTTAGACTTCACTCCCCTTGGACTTGTTCATGTTTTATTGTGCATCACCTCTGAATCATAGTAGAATCAGTAAGGTTCTCGCTTTTCCTTGGATCTACAGGAAAATGCCAATTCAGAGTCCCGACCTCAAACCAATGGAGAGTTTAACCGAAACTTAAAATAGTTGTTTACAAACTGATCCCAAAGAACCTTGGGTTTGAAGAGTTTTACAAAGATAAAATGCGGAAAATGTCAATCTCTGCATGCGCAAAACTAAAAATACTCAGCACTCTATTTCTGACAAGGTGGCGTAAAGAAAAGGAATTGTTAGAGCAAGTGTTTGTGATGATTGTAGATAAAGGGGTGACCCAGGCAAATGGTGCTTGCTACCTTGGGGGCTAAATTCTGGAAAGATAATAAAAGAATGGATACAGTACAAAACACTCCACCGGAAGCAATGACTGATGTTCTACCAGTCGCAGGACAGTTGCAGCTTGTGATTGGCTACAGTGGTCATGCATCATTAGAAAAACATCTGATGAAACATGGTTCATGTCATCTGACCACTTCAGCCTATCACAAGCTGCAGCAGTCCTGTGGTTTGTAGAATATCACAGCCATTGTTTTCCTTTGCAGCCCAGACCATGCCCTGTGCTGGACCCAAAATAGTGGCAGCACGGGAGGGTAATTTATTTTGATATTTTTAGTGATTCTAGCCCCCAGGTAACAAGCACTTGGTGTTTGGACAATTCCTTGTCACTTTTTTCACTTCTATGCATAAACAGTATTAGGGGATAAAAATATTTTTGTAAGTTTCATTAAGAATTTTGCGCCATTTACTTTCTGTAGCCTTTGTGTTGTACTGTCTATTGCTGGCTGCAGAATGAATTAACAGAGAATCCATCAGTGGACCATTCTGACAGTCTTTAAGTCTTAGAGGAGAGTTTGTACACTTTTTATACTGTATATCTTTTCCTAAGCTCTTCTTAGGGTACGTTCTCACGATCAGTGTTTATTTAGGCTTTCACGCAGCTGAATTTCCACACCTCAGCTCACTTCCGCTTTTCCTTGCGTTTTGCTGCAAGCGTTTTCTTTCACCAATTTATTGCAAAAATGTTGACATGCAGGTCTGAAGTAATCCACATTCCTTGATGTTTCTGGTGAATCTAACAGAAGTAAAGTGACTGCTATTCACAGGAGCCGGGTAGTTACTCACTTTACTGCTATTCACATTTGCCGGAGACATCGAGGAACGTGTCAACATTTTTTGTAATAAATTGGTGAAAGAGGGAAAGTGTGGGGGAGTGTGTTTTCAAATAAACTATTTTTTTCTGCATTTTTTTTATTACTGGGTTAATAATGGGAGTGTCTGATAGATGCCTCTCCATTACTAACCCTGGGCTTGATGCCAGCTGACATTACAGAGCTGACATCGACCCCCAAAAATATTACTTCAATTGCCACAGCACCAGGGCAATCGGGAAGAGCCAGGTAAAGCACCAGAATTTGTGCATCTAATGGATGCACCAATTCTGGGGTGGCTGAGGGTTGGTATTTTTAGGCTGTGAAGGGGATAATAACCATGGACCTTCCCAACCTGATAATATCAGCCACCAGCTGTCTGCTTTACGTTTGCTGGTTACCAAAAATAGGGGAAACCCCATGTGCTTTTTCATTTATTTATTTATTAACAAGTTATTAATAAATAAATAATTAAATAAATAAATGTAAAAAAAAAATGTGTGGCTTCCCCCTATTTTTGGTAACCAGCAAAGGCAAAGCAGACAGCTGTTGGCTGATATTATCAGGCTGGGAAGGCCCACAAATATTGTACCCCTCATTGTCCCTGGTTATTGGGCCAATCCCAGTGTAAAAATACCAGCTTTCAGGCACCCCAGAATTGGTACATTACATGAGATGTGCCAATTCTGGCACTTTACCCGGCTCTTCCCGATTGCCCTGGTGTGGTTGCAATTGGGGCTAATAGTAGTTGAGGTTGATGACAACTGTGATTTGTCAAAAATCACATATGCCATCAACCCCTAGGGTTAGTAATGGGGAGGTGTCTATCAGACACCCCTATTATTAACCTGGTATTAAAAAAATAAAAACACACAGAATACACTCAATTACACTTTCCCTCTTTCACCAATTTATTACAAAAAATGTTGACATGAGGTCCTCCGAAGTAATCCACATTCCTCAATGTCTGTGGAGAATGAGAATAGCAGTAGAGCTAGTCACTACCCGACGCCTGTGAATGGCAGTCACTTTATTGCTACTCACATTCGCTGGAGACATCAAGGAACATAGATTACTTCGGAGGACCTGCATGTCAACATTTTTAGAAATAAATCGGTGAACCATGGATAGTGTTGGGGAGTGTTTATTGAAATAAAGTGTTTTGTTTTTATTTTTTATTATTGGGACAGTAATGGAGGTGTCTGGTAGACATCTCTCCATTAATAACTCCAAGAGTTGATGCCAGATGTGATTTTTGATAAAACACAGCTGTCATCAACCACAACTCCCATTACCCCTTTTTGCACTGCTCCAAGGCAATCGGGAAGAGCCAGGTACAGTGTCAGAGTAGGGGCATCTCATGTGATGTGCCAATTCTGGGGTGGCTGTGGGCTGTTATGTTCAGGCTGGGATGGGCCCAATAACCAGGGACCTTCCCAGCTTGATAATATAAGCCTGCAACTGTCTTCCTTATCTTGGCTGGTTATGAAAAATAAAGGGAACTCCTTTTTGTTTTATTAAATTATTTATTTATTAAAACCAGGTTAAAACACATGTATAAAGTACTTACAATGCATGTGTCTTTTTATAAACTGCAAATTTACTGCATCTAATGCAAGTCTATGGGGATATTCTGCACGGAAAACTGAGTGTTCCCACAAGAGTAATTGACATGCTGCAGCTCGGAAACGTGCATAGCAAGCGATTTAACATAGGTGTAAAAAAGATTCACAGTGTGCATGGGATTAATCCCATCTATTAATCCCATCCACTGTGTATGTACTGTAAAATGCAGCATTTTGGACGCAGCAAAAATATCTTGTCCAGAACGCTAGTATTACTGATAGTAAGCACACAGCCTTGGCTGATTGACAACTGCAAACCACATCAAAATTAAAAAGGCAGAAAAACAAAAAGCATGTGAAAGCCAAAGGGTACAGAATTATTAGCTTAATTGAACAGAATTATTTAGTAAAAACCAATTGCAAAAATCAGGTGAACACACTTAATTTATGCTTTCGTCGAAGCCTCCAATATAGGCTACAGTGCAGGTATTTAGTGGCTTGTGTTAGACATTGATTCACATCGTAAAATAAATCCCATATAGATTTCCATTGCACTGGGAAACATACAAATATCGACAAATATCAGCCCAACAAGTTCCAGAGGACCCACATGGCGTGTGCTGGATGCAAGGAGCCCATGTACACGTCTGGCATGTGCAACAGGAGCTTCTTGTCATGTCGGACGCTGTTCACACCACAGCATCCGGCAGGCAGAGGTAGTTCCACCTCCAGCCACTATAGCCTCGGTGGCGCCAGCCTGATCTTCAGGCTCTCGGGGGTTAATCCTGCTGGAGACCAGGTTGGATGGTTAGTCACGCCCAAGGTCTTTAAATAGTCATGCTGGCCTATGGGCATCGCCGATTATAGCTTGTGTTTCATACCAAGTGGTTCCGGTCTGGAGTGGAGGTGTTCAAGAGAGAGAGATTCATATCTGGTGTCGTATGATCCGTCGTTATCCTTTCTCCTTCCCATATTTGTGTTTAGTTGTGCCCTGTTCACATTACCGTTTATTCCCGTGTGTGTGCGCGGCGCAGTGCAGTTTAAGTTCTCCCTGTCTGTCATTATTTGTGTGGGAGCTTTGGTGGTGACTTCTCACTGGGTGGAGGGTGGAGGGTTAAGTGCAGGGCTGAGCAGGAGATAAGGAAAGGTCGGAGGCTCAGGCATTTGCACCTTCAGCAAAAACCCTGGGTTGAGGGTCAGACAGGGTTTCCCCTAGTAAAGGGACACCACAGGGGCCCCGGGTATTTCAGCCTTAGTTGAACTAAGCCCCCGTGACATTATAATCGGCCCACATTTTTTCAGGAGTCCATGGATCCATTAGATTCCATAACCCGCCAGTTGGCGGCGCTGTCCATACAGGTCTCCGAGTTGAATGGGGCAGTTCAGCAGCAGGGCCTGGTAGTAGCAAAGGTGCAAACGGCATCTGCAGGTATCGGTGCAGAGCCGAAGTTTCCGCTGCCAGAACGATTTTCAGGCGATCGCAGCAAATTTGTCGTATTTCGGGAGGCCTGCAAATTATACTTCCGCATGCGGCCAATATCCTCAGGTAATGAGGCCCAGCGAGTAGGGCTGGTGTTGTCATTACTGAGTGGTGACCCCCAAGCATGGGCATTTTCCTTACCACCTGACTCTGCTACATTTCATTCGGTCGATAATGTTTTTTCTGCCCTCGGGCTCATTTACGATGACCCTGACCGACTGGCTCTAGCGGAATCTAAAATCCGCGCCCTCCGCCAGGGGGAGCGCTTGGCAGAGGACTATTGTTCGGAATTTCGCCGCTGGGCTGTAGACACACAGTGGAATGACCCAGCACTGCGGAGCCAGTTTATTCATGGGGTATCAGGGAGGGTGAAACAAGCCCTCCTGATGTATGAGACTCCGGCATCATTGGAGTCTGCCATGAGTTTGGTGATACGTATTGATCGCCGTTTTCGTCAGGGGGCACAGGAGACGCTACCTCTGGGGGAAAACAGAGGTGCAGGTGTGGTTGAAGTAGATGAGTCCCCTGAACCTATGCAGATTGCTGGCGTGGCACAGGTTCAGCCTCGCGCTCCGGGAGTCCGGAGGTCCGGAGCATGTTTCTACTGTGGTAAAGGTGGTCATTATGTTAACGTTTGCCCGGTACTACCTAAGAGGGTCACACCGGCGGAAAACTGTTAAGCTCAGAGGGTATGGAGGAGACCCAACTGAGCGTATGCATATCCTCCATGATGGTATCTCAATGTATGCTCCCTGCCAAGGTTATTGTCGCCGGCAGAGAGCTACCTATATCAGTGTTTGTGGATAGCGGTTCCGCCACCAATCTCATAGATGAGGAGTTTGCACACACCGCCGGGTTTAAGATTGAAAAACTTCCTCACCCCATACAGGTGGTGACCATTAATGCTGTTCCCCTCCCTCAAGGGGAGATTACTGAGTTTGTGGCAGAGGTGAAACTCCACATTGGGGTCCTACATTCTGAGTCAGTTACATGTAGGGTCCTCCGTAATCTCCCAGCTCAAATGGTCCTGGGTTTTCCATGGCTGTCCAGGCACAACCCGGTAATTGATTGGAAAACTCAGGACATAGTACAATGGAGTGGTTTCTGCCAAGACAATTGCTTGGCCACATGTGTGTCCGCCGTGATGCCCAGCCTGCCGGAGGCTTTGCAGGATTTCGCGGATGTTTTCTCTGAGAAGGGTTGCTCAGAACTGCCTCCACATAGAGCCTATGACTGTGCTATTAGGTTAAAACCCGGGGCCAAATTACCTAAGGCCAGGATGTTTAATATTTCTGGTCCTGAGAGACAAGCTCTGAAAGACTACATCGCGGAGAGTCTGAGCAAAGGTCACATCCGGCCTTCGTCCTCGCCTGTAGCCGCGGGGTTTTTCTTCATTAAGAAGAAAGATGGGGGGTTACGCCCGTGTCTGGATTTCCGAGAGTTAAACCAGATTACTATCCGTGATCCCTACCCAATGCCGTTGATCCCGGATTTGTTCAACCAGGTAGCGGGGGCAAAATGGTTTTCCAAGCTGGACCTCAGGGGGGCGTATAACCTCATAAGGGTCCGTCAGGGGGATGAGTGGAAGACGGCGTTTAACACTCCTGAGGGTCACTTTGAGAGTCTGGTTATGCCGTTTGGGTTGACCACCGCGCCTGCCGTTTTCCAACATTTTATTAATGATGTCTTTGCTCATGTCCTGGGGAGATTTGTGATTGTATACCTGGATGATATCCTCATTTATTCTAGCGATCGGGACACTCATTTGCAGCATGTTAGGCAGGTGTTACAGTTGCTCCGGGAGAACCAGCTCTATGCTAAGCTGGAAAAATGTTTATTTTTTGTCCAGGAGTTGCCCTTTTTGGGATATATTGTGTCCGCAGCTGGTTTTAAAATGGACACCGCTAAGGTGCAAGCGGTGTTGCAATGGGAGAGGCCGGAGAGTCTGAAAGCACTCCAGCGGTTCCTTGGGTTTGCGAATTATTATAGGAAATTTATAAAACACTTTTCGACTGTCGCCAAACCGCTCACGGACATGACAAAAAAGGGTGCCGATCTGGCGAACTGGCCTGAGGTGGCTATACGTGCATTTGAGCGTCTGAAGAATAGTTTTGCTTCAGCCCCCATTCTGGTGCAACCAGACGTGTCTAAACCTTTTGTGGTAGAGGTTGATGCGTCGGAGGTGGGAGTGGGGGCAGTACTGTCTCAAGGCTCGTCCTTGAGCGAGATGCATCCATGCGCCTACTTCTCCAAGAAGTTGTCGCCGGCCGAACGGAATTATGATATCGGCAACAGGGAGTTGTTGGCCATCAAACTGGCTTTTGAGGAATGGCGACACTTCTTGGAGGGGGCGGCTCACCAGGTCACAGTTATCACCGACCATAAGAATCTGCTCTACCTGGAGTCGGCCAAGCGTCTGTCTCCTAGGCAGGCTCGCTGGGCATTGTTTTTTACTCGTTTCAATTTTCTTGTGACGTACCGTCCCGGGGCTAAAAACACCAAGGCGGATGCTTTGTCTAGGTGTTTTCCTGGGGGAGAACCTCGGGAAGAGCCGGTACCCATCCTCCAGAAAGGGGTAGTGGTCTCGGCTCTCACGACTGAGGTAGAGGCGGAGATTGCCGAGGCCCAAGAGGAGGTACCACCAGGACTTCCCACCAACAAATCATTTGTACCCCTGCATCTGAGGCCTAAAGTGTTGAAGGAACACCACGATTCGGTACTGGCTGGTCACCCAGGGGTGAAGGGCACCTTAGAGCTGGTATCGCGTCGTTTCTGGTGGCCCAAAATCCGGCAGGACGTGGTCTCGTACGTGGCAGCTTGCATCACGTGCGCTAGGGCTAAGTCACCCCGAACCCGTCCTGCTGGCACGCTACAGCCTCTGGGGGTACCCAATAGGCCATGGACAGAAATCTCCATGGATTTTATCACTGACTTGCCAGCCTCGGCAGGGAACACGGTCATCCTGGTGGTGGTTGACCGTTTTTCAAAGATGGCGCATTTTGTGGCGTTGTCCTCTTTGCCCAATGCTAAGACGTTGGCTCAGGTATTTGTGAAGGAGGTGGTCAGACTCCACGGAGTACCGTCTGACATAGTATCTGATAGGGGTACGCAATTTGTGGCGAGGTTTTGGAAAGCTTTTTGCTCAAGGTTGGGGATCAAGTTGTCACATTCATCGGCGTTTCATCCACAGTCTAATGGACAAACTGAGCGCATGAACCAAAATCTAGAACAGTATTTACGATGCTTTGTGTCCGACAACCAGGAGGAGTGGTCTACTTTCCTTCCTCTGGCCGAATTCGCATTAAATAATCACCGCCAAGAGTCATCAGGAGAGTCTCCATTCTTTTGTGTGTACGGTCAACATCCTCAGTTTTGTACCTTACGTCAGGGTGACTCCGGGGGTGTCCCGGAGGAGGATCAGCTAGGAGCCCAATTGTCATCAGTCTGGAGGCGGGTGAAACAGCGTTTGTTGAGCATGAGTGCCAGGTACAAACGGGTGGCTGACAGTAGACGCGTGCCAGGTCCGGACCTGTGTGTGGGTGAATGGGTGTGGTTAGCTACGAAGAACATAAAACTCAAAATCCCTTCTTTAAAACTGGGTCCAAGGTTTATTGGGCCTTTTAGGATTTCTGCCATCATTAACCCAGTGGCTTATCGGTTGGAACTTCCCGCAGTGTACAAGATACACAACGTGTTTCACAGGGCTTTATTGAAAAAGGTGGTAGGCTCTGTGGACACAACGCCGATGCCACCTTCAGTCATGGTGGATGGCGAGTTAGAGTTCGAGGTCGCCAAGGTAGTGGACTCTCGAGTAGTACGCCGTACTCTTCAGTATTTGGTGCACTGGCGGGGGTATGGTCCAGAGGAGAGGTCTTGGGTTCCAGCCTCAGACATACATGCGGATCGGCTGGTCAGTTCTTTTCACCGTCGTCATCCGGACAAGCCGGGTCCTAGGAGTCTTGAGGGCCCTGGGGTCCCTCGTAGAAGACGGGGTACTGTCATGTCGGACGCTGTTCACACCACAGCATCCGGCAGGCAGAGGTAGTTCCACCTCCAGCCACTATAGCCTCGGTGGCGCCGGCCTGATCTTCAGGCTCTCGGGGGTTAATCCTGCTGGAGACCAGGTTGGATGGTTAGTCACGCCCAAGGTCTTTAAATAGTCATGCTGGCCTATGGGCGTCGCCGATTATAGCTTGTGTTTCATACCAAGTGGTTCCGGTCTGGAGTGGAGGTGTTCAAGAGAGAGAGATTCATATCTGGTGTCGTATGATCCGTCGTTATCCTTTCTCCTTCCCATATTTGTGTTTAGTTGTGCCCTGTTCACATTACCGTTTATTCCCGTGTGTGTGCGCGGCGCAGTGCAGTTTAAGTTCTCCCTGTCTGTCATTATTTGTGTGGGAGCTTTGGTGGTGACTTCTCACTGGGTGGAGGGTGGAGGGTTAAGTGCAGGGCTGAGCAGGAGATAAGGAAAGGTCGGAGGCTCAGGCATTTGCACCTTCAGCAAAAACCCTGGGTTGAGGGTCAGACAGGGTTTCCCCTAGTAAAGGGACACCACAGGGGCCCCGGGTATTTCAGCCTTAGTTGAACTAAGCCCCCGTGACACTTCTCTGCTTCACAGCCTGAAAGAATAGAAAATGGCATATGATCAAATCGTAATATTTACATGTGTATAAATAATAAATGTGCAAATATATTACAAGCCAGATGTGTTATAGGGCACAGAGGATCCCGGAGTAAGATGGCTCCTTTTATAACAGTCCTCGAGTACAAATGTTAACGTTGCACATTGTAAGATTGCTCTCAGGAATTGCAGGTGTAACAGTTTTGTCCTAAAGACAATAAATCTTCATCTTCTGTTGTAGCAATCCTCCTGTGCTCTTTCTGGAAAGCCTGCATGACTCATGGAAGACATTTACGCACTTTGATTTGCTGTTTTTCCCTTTCTTAGTCAGAATGGGAGCAGCCATTTTAGAAACAGTTCCATTTTGAGAAATTATTGAAGACATTTATCTATCTATCTATCTATCTATCTATCTATCTATCTATCAATGACGAGCGAGAATACTCGGTAATGCTCGGTACTTGCTCGAGCATCGCTGTACTCGCGACGCTTGGCAAGTGCCGAGCATTTCCGCGTTTGCTCGGCGGGAGCTGGAGTCCCTGCCCTGCATGTTTGGTGCTCTTTAGAGTGCCAACCAACATGTAGGGATTGTGCACCACGCACTATAATGCCGCAGCCATGTTGGTAGTGGCATTACAGTGATTGGCTGACCGAATAGCGTCATCAGGTCCATATCAGACCTGGCGCTGCCCGGCTCGTCACATTCAGCTCCAGAATCAGATAGTGTAGGGAGAGTTGCTGACAAGATAGGGTCAGATTTAGGGGTTTCAAAGATAGTGTTGGTATACCATAATTGAATTGACAAATCCAGCTAAATCAACAGTCCTTCTAAGGACTAATTATGGGGTATATAGATTGCAGTGCTAGGTAGGTGTAAGGGGGTGAAGCATAAGAAGGACAAGAAAGGGTTTACCTCCTCTGCTCCATGCCTGGAACCATATAGCTGCACAGTAGGGTTGCCAGGGGGAAGACTCTTGGACCTGGATCGACTGCATCATGGGCCTGTCAGTAGCAGTGGGGAAGAGGAAGTTGTGCTGCACAGGAAGGAAGAAGTTCAGAGAGCGGGAGGACAGGGCACGCTGAGGAGAGAGCAGCTTGAGAAGCTGTCAGGGCAGGACGCAGCCGCGCTCCGGGGAGGAGAGAGGACTCCCGTTCAGGAGGCAAAGACCGGGGGACTGCACAGAAAGACTGCAGCTCGTGACTGCGTGGAGCCAGAGTTTGCAATGACAGCAGAGGTGTGTCCTGACTCCCGTGCTAATACTGTGCCCTGTGTAGAGACTGTGGCTCGTGCTGAGACAGTGCCCTGTGTAAAGACTGTGCCCTGTACAGAGAGTGTGGCCCGTGCTGAGATCACGCCCCGTGGAGAGACAGTGGCCCGTGCAGAGATAGTGACCCCCGCATGAAGCCCCGGTACCTGCGGTGTTAGTGCAGAGCCCCTGATTCCTGTGGAGAGACTTAACTGTAGTTTTGGAGAGAAGGACTTGGAGCAGAGGGGACCCCATTTGTCTCGTACCCCCTCTGGCTCCCGCAGTGACCCCTGAGACCCCGGCTGGGGATTAGTAAAGACCACAGAGTTCACAGAGACTGGAGACGACAAGTGCCGCTGTTGTTCAGCACCAACGTGGGAGAAGTTTGACCCTTCAAGCAAGTCCCCTTCAGACTGATAAGTTCTTTCAGAGAAAACACCGTCTTATACTGTTTAATACTGTGTATGCCTTTTGCCTGTTTTAGAACTTGTTTTCACATTGCCAATACTCGCACTTTTATATTGCCAGTGTTAATCCCTGTAAATAAACCCCCCTTTAACTGTTGGTTCATCTGTTCCGTGGTGACTAGTGTTGAGCATTCCAATACCGCAAGTATTGGGTATCGGCCGATATTCACTGTATCGGAATTCCGATACTGAGTTCCGATACTTTTAGCATATCGAATACCGGAATCGGAAGTTCCCATAATGCTATGAGCCAGTTTGATTTGATTCAGCCAATGACAATCCTCAGAAGTGTGGGCACATCCTGTTAGGCATGTAGGCATGTTAACTAATGGCATGGCTGTGATTGGTTGCTGAAATGATGTCATGATGCACTATAAAAGCCGCCGCCGCCATTTCGGGTTCATTCTGCTGTGAATTCAGTTAGGGACAGGCCGCTGTTCTAGACTGTGAGGGACAGTTAGAGATAGCGATTTTCACAATGATAGTGTGCTTTACCCAGGCTACATAATCCACCACTGTAGCTTTCTTTTGCCTTGTAGCAGTGAACACAGCTGTCTGCAAGGTCTGTGTGAGTGCAGCTCACGCTGAGTAGTGTGTCCTGCAGCCACATCAGGGTTGTAGGCCGCTCAGCGTGTGTCACTGCCTCATGCATATTTTTCTTTTTTTGCTGCTCATTTTTCATTCTCCTATTAGTGTGCACTGTGCATCCATCCGTATCCATATACGTTGATTGCAAACACTATAGGGGTAGACAGCAGAGCCTCTCTGCAGCCTTTCAGTGCTAGTGCCCAGTTTGCTGCACTGTTCACGGCTGTCTGAGAGGTCTCTGTGTGTGAGTGCAGTTCACGCTGAGTAGTGTCCTTCAGCTACGTCTGGTTGTAGGCCGCTCAGCGTGCGTCACTGCCTCACACATATTTTTCTTTTATTGCAGCTCATTTTTTATTCTCCTATTAGTGTGCATCCATCCGTATCCATATACGGTGGTTGCAAACACTATAGGAGTAGACAGCGGACCCTCTCTGCAGCCTTTCAGTGCTAGTGCCCACTTATCTGCACTGTTCACTGCTGTCTGAGAGGTCTCTGACTGTGTGTGAGTGCAGCTCACGCTGAGTAGTGTGTCCTGCAGCTACGTCTGTTGTAGGCCACTCAGCGTGCGTCACTGCCTCACATATATTTTTCTTTAATTGCAGCTCATTTTTTCTTCTCCTATTAGTGTGCATCCATCCGTATCCATCTACATTGGTTGGTTGCAAACACTATATAGGAGTAGATAGAGGAGCCTTTTTTCTGGCTTGCGCCCTTCAGCTGCAGCCAGATTAGTATTACTCTATTTTTTTGGAGCCTCATCTTTTGCATTGTAGGTTACCTTCCTGCATTGTAATAGCTCCAAAAAGTTTGTGATACTATCGCTTTCAAATCTTTGGTCACATCCTTTTAGTTTTCTTTAAAAAAAAAACAAAATAAAGTTCACCAAACACTCCATTTGACAGTTGTGTAGGCCACATTAGCTCCTATTAAAGTGTAGTCCACACACACACTTCATAAAATTAGTGTTTCTTATACCTGTTACCAGCTGTTCAGGAATAAGCACACTAAGCCCCCCCTTTGTACTTTTCTGCCTATTTTTATCAGTCTACCAAGATGAAGAAGGCAGGGAGTAAGGCACGTGGGCATGGGAGTGTGAGTTTCAGCAGAGAGAGGACGTGGGGATTCTGGAGGGAGAGGATGTGGGGATTCTGCAGGGAGAGGATGTGGGGATTCTGTGCCCGATGCGGGCACCAGTGAGTCAGCATCCCCCAGTTTTAGCAGGCAACAGTCCTTTATGCGTAGCTTTGTAGGACCTCGCCGTACCCCACTGCTGTGGGAGGAACAAATTGAAGCCGTTGTCGGATGGATGGCAGCTAACGCATCGACTTCAATGACTTCCACGTCCTCTCAGGGCCAGAGCACTGAAGAGCAACCATCTGTCTCTTCACCACCTGCCAAAGTGCCCAGGCAGTCAGCGAGTCCTGGACAGGAGCCATCACAGTCTCTACTTCTGTTCTCTGAATCTGTTGGCTTGGAAAGAGGGGGACAGCCAAGCAGCATTCAAGAATGTGAAGAAGAGGGAGTATGCAGTGATGCGCAACTTCTTTGTCCCTCTGAATCTGAAGAGGCGGGTGGGCCAGTGCCTATGGTCAGCACACATCAGTACGCATCAGATGATTACGAGACTCAGGTGCCACTTTCTGGTGCGTACGGTGCTGGCGAGACAACCCAGGAGAAGCAGGTGTTTGAAGAGGGGAGTGTAGATGATGAGGTCCTTGACCCATCATGGCATGAGGAACAGGAAGGTGGTGGGAGCAGCTCTGAGGAAGAGATTCCCCGAACGGCCAAAACAGGAGGGAGAGGTAGGGGGCAGACTTGGTTGCCAGTAGCCTCCACTTCGGCACCCGTTTGGAGCATTCCTCTTTCAAAAGCCAAAATGGGCGCTCCCAAGACTTGCAGTGCGTGGTCCTTTTTTGACACAGTTGCAGATGACATTTGCTTTGTCAAATGCAAGCTGTGTCATCAGAAAGTCAAAAGCACGAGGGGAGTTACACAGACACACTGAAGACGTAGGCCAACGTACAGCACCACCTACCACCTCTTCAGCTCGTGTTGGGACCTCTTCCTCCAGCTCACACACAGCTGCTTCGGCTTCCTCACAGGATCGCCAAGGAAGAACCTCTGGCACTGTTGTCCGGAGACCCAGTGACATTCCACTGACAGCACCACGTTCCCAGTCATACTCACAATCCCAGGCCACTCTACAGCCATCGGTAGCACAGGCATGGAATAAAAGGCAGCCATACTCGGCAAACCATCCCCGAGCACAGGCTCTGAATGCTGGCATTGCCAAACTACTGGCCCTTGAAATGCTCTCATTCAGGCTGGTGGAAACTGACACCATCCAGAACTACATGGCATCGGCAGTCCCACAATACACCGTGCCCAGCCGCTTTTATTTCAGCAGGCAAGCCGTCCTTGCCCTGCAAAAACATATGGAGGGAAAAATAAAACATGCGCTACTAAACGCCGTCAGAAGCAAGGTCCACCTGACCACCGATGCGTGGACCAGTAACCATGGACAGGGACGATACCTTTCCCTCACTGCCCATTGGGTCAATGTTGTGGAGCCAGGTACAGATCTGGAGAGTGGCGCTGTACGTGTTCTGCCAACTCCACGGATTGCAGGAATCCAGTCTGTACACATTGACTCCTCCTCCTACTCAAGTTCCTCAGAAACAGCGCTGCAGGAGCATGTTACGGCCGATATGAGCACAGCCATGGCCAAACGTCAACAGGTCGTACTCAAATTAATTTCTTTGGGGAATCGAAGCCACACAGTGCAGGAGCTCTGGAATGCCATCAAGCAGGAGAGCGACGTGTGGTTTGTGCCAGCGAATCGCCAGCCGGGCTTGGTAGTGTGCGCCAATGGCCGAAATCTGGTGGCAGCTCTGGGCCTAGGCAACCTCACTCACATCCCATGTCTGGCACATGTGCTCAACTTGGTCGTGCAGAGCTTTCTGAGGGACTATCCGGATCTTGATGCACTGCTGCACAAGGTTCGCATAAAGTGCGCTCACTTGCGGCATTCCAGCACGGCAAGATCGCGCCTTGCTGCTCTGCAGCGCCGATTACGCCTTCCGGAACATTGCATCATATGTGACCTACCCACCAGGTGGAATTCAAAGTTACATATGTTGGAGCGGTTGTGTGTGCAGCAGGCAGCAGTCATGGAGTACCAGCTGCATCAGGCGCAAACAAGTCACACTGTGCGCCGGTCACACTTCAGCACCACTGAGTGGGCCTCTATGAAGGACATCTGCCTTGTTTTGCGTGCCTTCGATGATTCCACGCGGATGTTGAGTGCAGATGATGCACTAGTCAGCATGACTGTCCCCCTTATCTGCCTGCTTCAAAAAACACTGCAAGCACTAAGGGAGGAGGTTTTGGAAGAGGTGGAGGATGAGGAGTCACAAATGCCTTCTGCTTCTGGACAGTCTGCGCTACGTGGTTCCTCACAAAGGCCTAGGCAGGGGACACTTTGTGAGGAGGATGAGGAGGAGTCAATGGAGGAGGAAGACATCTCTCCAGAGGAGGGAGGTACACAATGCTCTAGTCAGTATGTACAGTGAGGGTGGGGTGATGCAGAGCAGGCATAGATGACGACTCAAGCAGGGGACAGCGTTTCTTTCGCATGTTGGAGTCAGCAGCACATGGTTGATTTCATGCTGCAGTGCCTGAGAAACGACCGCCGCATTGCCCACATTCTCAACACGACTGATTATTGGGTGTACACCCTCCTAGATCCTCGCTACCGGGACAACTTACAAAGCCTCATACCATCGTTGAACCGGGAGCGTAAACTGCGGGAGTACCAAGACACACTGGTACAGTCTATCATGTTCTCCTTTCCACCCGTCAGCAGTGCTGCTAGTGCTTTACAAAACAGCTCAGTGCATCGAGGCAGTGGAGGAAGCTCGGCACAAAGAGGGAGCAGAGGCAGCGCCTCAGCACAAGGCAAGACCAGTATGGCCCAAATGTGGCAAAGTTTTGTGTGTCCGCCACAAATGTCTACACCATCACAGATGGCTCCAGTCAGCAGGAGGCAACGTTTCCATCAGATGGTGACAGACTACATGTCTTGCCCTGTCAGTGTACTCCCAGATGTCTCTTCCCCCTTCAAGTTTTGGGTCTCAAAGCTGGATACATGGCCAGAGCTTAGCCAGTATGCATTGGAGGTGCTGGCTTGCCCTGCTGCCAGTGTATTATCGGAATTCGTCTTTAGTGCCGCAGGTGGTGTACTAACAGACCATCGCACACGACTATCCTCCGATAACGTTGACCGGCTTACTTTTCTGAAAATGAACAAGGCCTGGATCTTGCCAGAATTTGCCAGTCCTCTACCAGAATAAATAATTGGTTGGCAACAATATCCAGGTCTCCTGTTGTGTTCATGTTTCTACCACCTGAACTGTAATCCCTGGGCTTCAACACAGCCAGTTGTCGCTCAGAAGTGCCGTCTGCACAGAGAAAAACACTAGCTCCTGGGTTAGTGGGATTCAGTAACGCCATCTGCTCCCCTGCTGTGTGGACGGCAAAGTCTCCTGCTCCCTCCACAATCGAACTACTACTGATTTTTAACCGTGCTCCACTGTCTCTAGTATTTCCCCTGGCCTCCAACCCCGCCAGTTGCTGCTCTGAAGTGGCGTCTGCACAATCCACACTTGTTCCTGTGTTACTGGGGCTCAGTCACGTCAGTTGATCCCCTGATGTGTGTCCGGCAATGTCTCGTGCTCTGTCCACATTCCAATTACTAGTAGTGGGAATGCGGACAGAGCAGGAGACCTTGCCGGACACACATCAGGGGATCAATTGACGTGACTGAGCCCCAGTAACTCAGGAACAAGTGTGGATTGTGCAGATGCCACTTCAGAGCAGTAACTGGCAGGGTTGGAGGCCAGGGGAAATACTAGAGACAGTGGAGCCAGAGGCCATAGTGGAGCATGGTTACAATCAGTAGTAGTCTACAGCCTATATAAAACTTGCTGCAAGTTGGCCTCTGCCTGCTGCATGATTGATCCCGGGCTTCAACACAGCCAGTTGTCGCTCGGAAGTGCTGTCCGCACAGAGAAAAACACTAGCTCCTGTGTTAGTGGGGTTCAGTAACGCCAGCTGCTCCCCTCTGTGTGGACGACAAAGTCTCCTGCTGCCTCCAAAATCACACTACATCTTATTTACTACTCGCTCCAAGTAGGCCTCAGCCTGCTGCATGATTGACCCTGGGCTCCAACATCGCCAGTTGGTGCTTAGAAGTGTCTTTGGCATGGGTACTCCCTCCTGCCCAGCCTGGTTCCAGCACGCCTGCTGTTTCCGGGGATTGCTAACGTCACTTTGCCACCAATACGTTGTCCTGTCGTGATGCGGTCGGGTTTGCCGAGTCTATGATGCCTGCAGTTTCAGTGCTTCCTATGTGGGCTGCAGGTTCTGGTAATAAAGGCTGGTTCCGTAGTGCCAATATGACAAGCACCCCCTGTTGGACTGTGGGTTTCGGTAACTGCGTCCTGCTCGCGGCCTTGCAACTTTGTTTATTATGGGTACCTTGTGCTACCCATCCGGGTTCCAGCACCGTCAGCTTGTTCTCGGCAGTGCCTTTGGCCTAGGTGCCTCCTTCTCGGTATCCGAGTTCCAGCAACGTCAGCTGGTCCTTGGTAGTGCTTTGTAGCACAGGTACCTCCTGCTTATTAACCGTGTTCCAGCACCGTCAGCTGGTCCACGGTTGTGCCATTGACTACTGTTCCTTCAGCTGCCACTCTGGGTTCCAGCACCGTCAGCTGGTTCTCGCTAGTTCCATTGACTCTTGTAGCTTTTGCTACCCATCCGGGTTCCAGCACCGTCAGCTGGTTCTAGGCAGTGCCTTTGGCCTAGGTGCCTCCTTCTCGGTATCCGAGTTCCAGCAACGTCTGCTGGTCCTTGTTAGTGCTTTGTAGCACAGGTACCTTCTGCTTATTAACCATCTTCCAGCACTGTCAGCTGATCCACGGTTGTGCCATTGGCTCTTGTTCCTTCTGCTGCCCCTCCGGGTTCCAGCACCGTCAGCTGGTCCTCACTTGTTCCATTTGCTCTTGTTCCTTCTGCTACCCATCCGGGTTCCAGTACCGTCAGCTGGTTCTCGGCAGTTCCTCAGCCTTCTTGTACCTTCTGCTACTTTTCCATGTTCAAGCTTGTGGAAATGGTTTTTGGTTCTCACTCTGGATCTCCCTGACGATGACCCTGAAGACGACGACCCTGAAGACCACACCAAAGAAGACCAAAAAGATGACCCTGAAGAAGATGACCAAGAGGACAAAAAACATGAAGACAACCACCAAGATGCAGAACAACAAGAGACAGAAGACGAAGAAGCAGAAGAACCAAAAGCAGAAGAACATTAAGCATAAGACTAAATATCAGAGCAAAAAATATTATCTAAATTATAAGCAGAAGAAGACTAACCAGTGTATGAGGGTGAGTCCGTTCCTCCTCGTGGTGCCCCTGGAAAATGGCTGCTGCTGCAGGCCAAACTGAACGTGGACAAATCCTGTTGTAAATCTTTTGTGACAGGCAGAACAGAAGGTGTAATCTTCAAACTTTAATAGATAACAACTACAGGGAAGAAGAAGAAGAAGGAGGAGGAGGAGGAGGATCAGGAGGAGGAGGAGGAGGAGGAGGAGGATCTTTGTAACTCCGAACGTCTTACAAGGAAAGAAAGGTTTTTTTTTTTTAATTCCGATATTTCTGTTCCATTGACTTGAATGGGACTTCCGGGATCGGAATCGGCGATACCCGATACTTTTTTGATATCGGCCGATCCAATCCGATCCGATATTTTTCATTATCGGGTGGTATCGCTCAACACTAGTGGTGACATACCCAACACCTGCACTTTGTTACATAGGTAGGGAGTATATGTGGGTATATAGATATCAGTAGCAGGCAGGCATTGTATGTGTCAAAATTCATTGCATACATCAAGAGGGTCCATTCCATTACTGGCTGCTGCTGCTGCCTATTACATACAGTTTATTGACCGTATATACCTAGCCCCAGATATCAATGGCCAGGAATTTTTATGCATCTTAATCCTGATTATTTAATTCAAAAGCAAGCCAGAGCACAAGTTTTTTTTTTCTCCATTTGCTTGTTGGGACTGCAGAATACAGCCATATCCTTTTCGTAGTACAACATGAAAATCCAGTTATTTTAAATGGCTTTGCCTGTCCCAGCGATCACATTTGAGTGCGCATAAAATTCTGTCATTTTTGTGGTACTGTAAAAATTTTTTGAAGTGTCTTATATACAATTTCTTGACACCATTTTGCTGCCAAAAAATATTTAGCTGTCAAAAAGATATTTTACTCTGGGTTGTAGTCCATTTAAAATGGGCAAGGCATGTGGCAATGGACAGAGTAGTGGACGTGATGGCTATGGTGCATGTAGAGGCCGAGGCCATGAGCAAGTTGAAATTGGACCACAACAAACACTCACATCTTCGCGCTGGACCTTCCTGTCCCAGTTACTAGGGGACCGCAGCAGCATACCACTATTGAACCCAGAGCAGTGTCAGGAGGTTGTTGTTTGGATAGCGGATAATGCTTCCAATCACTTTGCCACCACCACCACCCTGTCAACCGCACGGTCAAGTCTGAGTAGTCGTGAGTCTGGACCACATATTCCTCACCCTGATCCTCCTTCCTTCCACCATGCCGAGTTCCTGGAGACAACTGATCCTACACTTGGACACTCTGAAGATACAAAGATCCGAAGACTTTTCCATTTATAGATTCGGACCTCTTGCCTAGACCGCTTGAAGCGAGGCAGGATGAGATTGCATGTAGCGATGCCCAAATATATGAGCAGCCACAGACACACGAAGGCGACGGTGGGAACGTGTCACAAGAGGTGGACGATGATGAGACACAATTGCCAGAAAGTAAGGAGGAGGACCAGGCTGCGGAAGTGGAAGACGAGGTGGTGGATGATATAGTAACTGAGCCAACCTTGCAAGAGGACATGCAGAGCGAGGACAGCAGCACACAGGGGGAGGGAGGCGTAGCACCCCAACAGGCAGGAAAAAGCAGTGTGGTGGCCGTAGACAGAAGGTGGGCAACTGTTCTTCGTAACACCAACATGACGGAAGTTGGCAGTACAACTGTTAGGTCTTCCCGAGTCTGGTTGTTTTATAAAGACTCTGCCGATAACCCCAAACAGACCATTTGCACCAACTGCCATGTCCACATCAGCAGGGATAGCAAAACTACCTGCCTGACCACCACCAGCATGATCAGGCACTTGGCTGCAAAGCACCCGACTTTTTGGGCCGAATCCCAGGCTCCAGGAACAGTGTCTGCAGGTAACACCACTGCTTCTTCCACTGTTGTGCATGCAAGCCGACTGGTGTGTAATGTGCCCACGCGTTAGAACTCTACACTGCACATGTTGGAAAGGAATTGTGAGCAGAAGAGGGCAATTGTTGACTACCAGCATCAACAAGGCCGTCGGTATTCAGTTCAGACTTTACGCATAAGATCTCAGGAGTGGACATGGATGTCAGACATATGTACCATCCTTTCAAACAATGAGGAGTCCACCAAGATGGTGAGAGGCGATGACCCCATAATTAGCGTCACCATCCCGCTTCTCTGTATTCTGAAAAGTTCTTTGCTCACAATGAAAGAGGATGCATTGCAGGCAGAACATGAGGACATGGAGCAAGGAACCATACAGGGTGATTACCCACAGCCAAGCTTCATGTCATCCCAACGTGGATTGGTTGACAGTGAGGAAATGGAAGAGGAAGAACAGGAGCTTGTTTAATGAGCTATAGACGGTACTACAAGCACAATTGTCATGCCATCTGTTCAGCGTGGCTGGCCTGAGGACAAGGAGGATGAGGAGAAGGAGGATAGCATGGTCAGTCGTCATCATGGTGAGGACACGGAAGTCTTGCCTGTTAGGAGTCTGGCATGCATGGTTAACTTTATGTTGCACTGCCTTTCCCGTGACCCTCGCATTCTCAAAATTTTGGGTGACACTCATTACTCGTTGGTGACACTTCTAGACCCACGCTACAAGGAAAACTATAAATCTATTATTCCAGAGACATACAGGTCTACTAAAATTGGGCAGTACCAGAGGGCCCTTGTTGTGGAATCATTAAGAAATATTCCAATCTGAAAACGCTAGCAGCAGAGGTCACAGTTCTTTGGATAACCAAGGAGTACAGGTGAGAGAGATACAACTCCAATCCATCAGAGGCAGGGGAACACTGGCAAAGTTCTGAAAGAGTTTTCTCAGACCCTCCCATTGCACTGGCCCTGAGGCGCGGGGTACTATTACAAGGAGTGCAAAGTTTTGGAAGATGCTGAGGAAATACCTTGCTGACTGTATCATGTCCTCCATGATTCCTCTGTGCCTTTTAATTATTGGGTATCCAAGCTGGACATGTTGTCACGGGGCAGTAGGGAGAAAACAGGATACATGGAACCTGGGCCCCTAAACTGCCCCTCAGGCTAAGGAGGTGCCCTGACTTTCCTTAACTTGGGGGTACACTTGAAGGTAGTGAGGCCCAAGTCCCCAACCTGTCCCTATCTCCTGTTTAGCCCTGAGCTAAACCACCAACCCCCTCCCCAGGAGGTGAGACAGGGAATAAAGTGAACTGCACCAATAACACAAAAGGAAAAGATAAAACAGACACCACGGGGTTAAAGCAACTAAAAACCAAAACTTAGCTTTATCTGCTGCCAATGCTCCAAGCGGCAGAGAAAGGAACTCGATCAGCGTCCAGCAGCAACACCACTGCTCCCCATAAGCTGAACCCCCTATGCACCAGGTAGGTCCAGTGTTCACCAAGGTTGGTTAGCAAATGACCAGTATTACCAACAATGAGCTAAGCACCTGATGACCTTTTATAGGAAGGAGGGGGGTGGTCACCACCTGCTGGCTAATTAAACATGTAGTAACACCAGCGGCCACGGGGAAAACCAGCAGCCGAGCAACTACAGTTGTAGTAACACCAGCGGTCACCGGGGGGGAAAAATCAGCAGCAGAGCAACTACAGTTGTAGTAACACCAGCAGCCACCGGGGGCAAAAGCCCATATTAACCCCAAAGGGCCTGAAAGGAGAAAGGTTTCTATAAGAGAATCCAGAATCTGCCACAGATCCAAAAATAGATCGTGACACATGTGGCATGAACTGGCTTTCTACGCCTTGGAGGTCCTGGCCTGCCCTGTCGCTAGTATTTAGTCAGGGTGGGTTTTTAGTGCCGCTGGTGGAATTATAACTGATAAGCGCATCCGCCTGTCAACTGAAAATGCTGACAGGCTGACTCATAAAAAATGAACAGCGGCTGGATTGGGCCAGACTTCGCTACACCGCCGAATGATGACAGTAAAACATAACCTCAAATCCAATGTCATTTTTTGGGAGGTATATTCCCATGCACCTGGTGTGCCCCAAAGGGCCGTGGGGTACTCGGTGCTGGGCCGGTCCTTCAGGGAATGTTACGGTGGTAATGACCCGGTCCATGGCCCTGGGCATCCATTAAAATAAATGAGGAAAGTTTGTAGGGTATTAATTCATGACGCCACCCGTTGTGTTCGGCAATAAGAAGATGGACGATGCTGTAGTTCAGATCCATTGGGGCAATTGGTGATGCAGCAGAGCTGGTACAGCTCTCCACAGGTAGAGCTCAGCCCCAGGGAGTTATAGTTCTTAGAAGGGATAGTGACGTTGGTGTGCAGTACTGAGGGAATAATGAATAACTGCAGACACATGAACTGTAGTTTCCTTTACCTTTACTTGATGGTTTGGAATGCAGACTGAAGCACTGCTAACAGAAGGAAATGGAGTTCCAGACAGCCTGGAAGCAATCTAGGGTCCCCAGAGCCAGATGGAGTTTGAGGCCTCCTTGCTGGGCTGTTCACTGATATCCTTGCTGCTTAAAGCTATGCTCGAGCCTCTGTTCCTTTTGGTCCCTGTACTTGCCCATATGGCAGGCAGCTTGAGCCTATTGCAGGTGTCGCTCCTTTGTGGCGGCTCGGGGCTCTGATATGCTGCTGTGCCTCGAGTGTCTGATGGGCCAGGGGACCTGCAGTTCCCTGCCCTCCAGATTCAGTTGCTGGGACTGTTGTAGCCCTGCATCTGGTTCTAGTGCTCTGTTCTGGGGTGAGCTTCGTCACAGCTCCACTCCCCAGCTTTTCCAAGACTTCTCTCTTCCTCTGTAACTCTACTCTGACTCAGACTGCAACTCTCGTTGACGAGCACCTCACTATTCCAGTCCCCGCCACTGACTGCCTAACCCCGCCTCCAGGCCAGAGCTAATAGGGGAACTCCCGTAAAACTGGGTTTTGAGCTCCTCTCCTGGTCTGGAGCCAGGAAAAGTGTTGAATGCTGATGTTATCTGACCAGGGAACTCCTCCTTGCTTCCAGGCATTACATCACCCCCTGTGAGGTAGGCAATGCCACAGTGGTAATCAAACTTCTGGGGTACCACACACCTCTTCACACTCACACATGGGTATACGCTTCCTGATTTAGCCCATTTACTGTTATCCTCCTCCTTCTCCTCATCCACATTAGCCACCACCACTAGATGGTCCGTGATGCAACAGCCACGTTATTTTGTTCAAGAGTGTTTTTGATGTCCGTAAAAAATTTTTACATATTATGTTAATGTGCACCCCTCAGGGGGAAATTTTTGTCAACTCATACACATGGTACATGGTGTATGGGCATTACAGCCATAGGAGACCAGCTCCTTTAAATTGGGAAAAGATTTTTTAGTAGGCCCTCCTCCATGTCTCTTCCAAGGGATATTCGGGAGCATCAAAATTTGTAGCAGGCCTTGCACTCACTTCATGGGCAAACATTATGGGACTAGATAATTAAAAAAAAATGTGAACTTTGGTTTCATGTGGCCATCCAGTAAGTTGGTTCAAAGGGTTTTTAGGGGGCGTGTAACTTTGGAGCAGGGCAGGCCTTGTATTCAATGCATAGGCTAACATTATGGGAGTAGATAATTAAAAAAAATGGGAACTTTGGTTTCATGTTGCCATTCAGTACGTTGGTTCAAAGGGTTATTGGGTTGTGTGTAACTTTGGGGCAGGGCAGGTCTTGCAGTCAATGCATAGGCTAACATTATGGGAGTAGCTAATTAAGAAAAATGGGAACTTTGGTTTCATGTGGCCATCCAGGACGTCTGTTCAAAGGGTTTTTAGGGTGTGACCACATTTTGGGCAGGCCTTGCATTCAATGCATAGGCAATAACAGTATAAGAGACCCACTATTTAATAATGGGAACAACAAAGCATAGCCAGCTGATGGCTATCCAAGAATAGTGAGGACAAACTGCTGTCACTTTAAGAAGATTAAAGTCCACCTGATGGCCCTCCTCCTTTAACAGTCCCTCCTTCCAAATGAAACAGGATGTGTCTGATGATGTGTGGCACACCACATGGCCAGCTAAGGTTGTAAAATGTTAAAATGACATTTCCCAGTGAATGAATTTGGCGTGGTTGAAAGCAATGCTAAAGTTGAAAAACGCATCAAAAACACAATGTGCGAATATAGCCCAAGTGGTGGAGGAACAGTTTTGCTTTGGGTTATTTATTTGGCCTTACATACATATTATTACCCTGGAAAGGATGTTCCTTAATATATTTCCCAGGAAAATCAATTTTGGTTTTGTTTTCGTATGTTTTATTGTGCGCCCGGAGAAGTAGCGTAAGACTCTGACAACATTGTTCACAGCAGTGACCTGGCAGTCGGAAATGCTTCCAGGGATCTTCCCCATGATGTTCCCATGTCATTTCAGCACTGTTCCCATCGATATCTGATGTTTTTAGACCCTAAAAGACCCCTGGTAGGAGGGTTTGTGACAAAAATGCTCGAGTTTTCCATAGACTTACATTGGGCTCGTTGCTTGGGTCGAGCACCCGAGCATTAGAATTTACTCGACCCGAGCAACGAGCACCCGAGCATTATAGAGCTCACCCATGACTAGTGTTGAGCATTCCGATACTGCAAGTATCGGGTATCGGCCGATATTAGCTGTATCGGAATTCCGATACCGAGTAGCATGTATGTAGTATGTATGTATGTTGTATGAATGTAGTATATATGCAGCATGTATGTAGTATATATGTATGTTGTATGAATGTAGTATATAGTCATGGCCAAAAGTTTAGAGAATGACACAAATATTATATTTTCACATGATCTGCTGGCCTCTGGTTTTTATGTGTGTTTGTCAGATGTTTTTATCACATACAGAAATGCAGCAAGTCAATATTTGCAGTGTTGACCCTTCTTCTTCAGGACCTCAGCAATTCTCCCTGGCATGCTCTCAATCAACTTCTGGATCAAATCCTGACTGATAGCAGTCCATTCTTGCAAAATCAATGCTTTTATTTTGTCTGAATTTGAAGGTTTTTGTTTGTCCACCCGTCTCTTGATGATTGACCACAAGTTCTCAATGGGATTAAGATCTGGGGAGTTTCCAGGCCATGGTCCCAAAATCTCTATCTTTTGTTCCCTGAGCCATTTAGTTATCACCTTTGCTTTATGGCAAGGTGCTCCATCATGTTGAAAAAGGCATTGTTGATCGCCAAACTGCTCTTGGACGGTTGGGAGAAGTTGCTCTTGGAGGACATTCTGGTACCATTCTTTATTCATGGCTGTGTTTTTAGGCAAGACTGAGAGAGAGCCCATTCCCTTGGCTGAGAAGCAACCCCACACATGAATGGTTTCAGGATGCTTGACAGTTGGCATGAGACAAGACTGGTGGTAGCGCTCACCTGGTCTTCTCCGAATAAGCCTTTTTCCAGATGTCCCAAACAATCGAAAAGGGGATTCATCAGAGAAAATGACTTTACCCCAGTCCTCAGCAGTCCACTCCCTGTACCTCTTGCAGAATATCAGTCTGTCCATGATGTTTTTCTTGGAGAGAAGTGGCTTCTTTGCTGCCCTCCTTGAGACCAGGCCTTGCTCCAAGAGTCTCCGCCTCACAGCGCGTGCAGATGCACTCACACCTGCCTGCTGCCATTCCTGAGCAAGCTCTGCACTGCTGGTAGCCCGATCCCGCATCTGAAACACTTTTAAGAGACGGTCCTGGCGCTTGCTGGTCTTTCTTGGGCGCCCTAGAGCCTTTTTGGCAACAAGGGAACCTCTCTCCTTGAAGTTCTTGATGATGCGATAGATTGTTGACTGAGGTGCAATCTTTCTAGCTGCGATACTTTTCCCTGTTAGGCCATTTTTGTGCAGTGCAATGATGACTGCACGTGTTTCTTTAGAGATAACCATGGTTAACAGAAGAGAAACAATGATGCCAAGCACCAGCCTCCTTTTAAAGTGTCCAGTGGTGTCATTCTTACTTAATCATGACAGATTGATCTCCAGCTCTGTCCTCATCAACACCCACACCTGTGTTAATGGAGCAATCACTGAAACGATGTTAGCTGGTCCTTTTAAGGCAGTGCTGCAATGATGTTGAAATGTGTTTTGGGGGATAAAGTTAATTTTCTAGGCAAATATTGACTTTGCAAGTAATTGCTGTTAAGCTGATCACTCTTTATAACATTCTGGAGTATATGCAAATTGCCATTAGAAAAAAATGAAGCAGTAGACTTTGTAAAAATTAATATTTGTGTCATTCTCTAAACTTTTGGCCATGACTGTATATGAAGTATGTATGTATGTTGTATGAATGTAGTATATATGTAGTATGTATGTAGTATGTTTTTTTTTTTTACATTCAACACATTAGCCGGATGATGGGACTACTACTGTCCCATCATTGGCTAATGTGTCAATCACTGTCATTGTAGCAGGCTTCGCCCGATGGGACTTGTAGTCCCATCGGACGATGCCTGCATACACAAGACCCCCGGCAGGCCCGCACAGACCACCGGCAGCCGGCACAGGCCCCCAAGAGACCCGTACAGACCACCGGCAGCCGGCACAGGCCCCCGGCAGCCGGCACAGACCACCAACAGCCGGCACAGGCCCCCGAGAGGCCCGTACAGACCACCGGCAGCCGGCACAGTCCCCCGACAGTCGGCACAGACCCCCGAGAGGCCCGTACAGACCACCGGCAGCCGGCACAGGCCCCCGACAGTCGGCACTGACCCCCGAGAGGCCCGTATAGACCACCGGCAGCCGGCACAGGCCCCTCGACAGTCGGCACAGACCCCCGAGAGGCCCGTACAGACCACCGGCAGCCGGCACAGGCCCCTGACAGTCGGCACAGACCTCCGAGAGGCCCGCACAGAGCCCGCCCGCACACACAGACAAGCACAGTGTCTGCCCACGCACCGCCCACACTCTTCCCCCCTCCCGAACAGGATGTACAAGGCAAGAAAGGGTTTTTTTTAATTCCGATATTTCTGTCCCATTGACTTGAATGGGACTTCCGGTATCGGAATCGGCGATACCGATACTTTTTGGGGTATGGGGCCGATCCAATCCGATCCGATATTTCTGAATATCGGATGGTATCGCTCAACACTACCCATGACTAATCAGATCCAGTGGCTGTGCAGATCTAGTGGTGCTTATTTTAGTAAACAATTTTCTGGACATTTTCCCTTTAAGACAGTTAGTGCACTTCATCATTTGATTACACTGGTTGATTTCAATACTATTTGCAAGTTGAGCTAGCTTCCTTACTGCTTCTGGGTCTATGTTCCCAAGATGTCTGTGCCATACATAATACAATTGTTAAGTAGATCTTGTCTAGCACTGTACACTCTTTCTTTGCATTTTAGCTGATAAAGTTCATCTTGGATTTTTCCTTCTGCAAGAGTGTGACCCTTCTTTGAGATGATACAGCTGTTATCTTTAAAAGTAACTACATTTCCTTTTTGCATGAGCTTCTTTACTGACAGAAGATTGCTTTCAATGCTGGGAACAAAGAGGACATCCTTTATTGGGATCTTTCTGTTTTGTGTTGTGGAAACTAGACAGTGGAGATAGCCGTCTCCTACTCCTTCTGAAGTCATATAGTGACCATTAGCTGAGATGACCTTTTCTGACTTGCTTTCATTAAGGTCAGTGAAGAAATCCTTATTATTTGACATATGACTGCTTGCACCAGAATCTACACTCACTGGCCACTTTATTAGGTACACCATGCTAGTAAGGGGTTGGACCCCCTTTTGCCTTCAGAACTGCCTCAATTCTTCGTGGCAGAGATTCAACAAGGTGCTGGAAGCATTCCTCAGAGATTTTGGACCATATTGACATGATGGCATCACACAGTTGGCGCAGATTTGTCGGCTGCACATCCCTGATGCGAATCTCCCGTTCCACCACATCCCAAAGATGCTCTATTGGATTGAGATCTGGTGACTGAGGAGGCCATTTGAGTACAGTGAACTCATTGTCATGTTCAAGAAACCAATCTGAGATGATTCGAGCTTTATGACATGGCGCATTATCCTGCTAAAAGTAGCCATCAGATGTTGGGTACATTGTGGTCATAAAGGGATGGACATGGTCAGCAACAATACTCAGGTAGGCTGTGGCGTTGCAACGATGCTCAATTGGTACCAAGGGGCCCAAAGAGTGCCCAGAAAAAATTCCCCACACCATGACACCACCAGCCTGAACCGTTGATACAAGGCAGGATGGATCCATGCTTTCATGTTGTTTACGCCAAATTCTGACCCTACCATCCGAATGTCGCAGCAGAAATCGAGACTCATCAGACCAGGCAACGTTTTTCCAATCTTCTACTGTCCAATTTCGATGAGCTTGTGCAAATTGTAGCCTCAGTTTCCTGTTCTTAGCTGAGAGGAGTGGTACCCAGTGTGGTCTTCTGCTGCTGTAGCCCATCTGCCTCAAAGTTCGACGCACTGTGCGTTCAGAGATGCTCTTCTGCCTACCTTGGTTGTAACGGGTGGCAATTTGAGTCACTGTTGCCTTTCTATCAGCTCGAACAAGTCTGCCCATTCTCCTCTGACCTCTGGCATCAACATGGCATTTCCGGCCACAGAACTGCCGCTCACTGGATTTTTTTTCTTTTTCGGACCATTCTCTGTAAACCCTAGAGATGGTTGTGCGTGAAAATCCCAGTAGATCAGCAGTTTCTGAAATTCTCAGACCAGCCCTTCTGGCACCAACAATCATGCCACGTTCAAAGGCACTCAAATCACCTTTCTTCCCCATACTGATGCTCGGTTTGAACTGCAGGAGATTGTCTTGACCATGTCTACATGCCTAAATGCACTGAGTTGCCGCCATGTGATTGGCTGATTAGAAATTAAGTCTTAACACACAGTTGGACAGGTGTACCTAATAAAGTGGCCAGTGAGTGTATACACCATATATGCTTTGCAGATGGGCCTGTACTGGCATTAAATGCAGCTTCAACACATACAGAATATTCATTTACAGCAGTTTTAACCCCTTGATGTCTGTTCTGCTTTTTAAGCTGACTCATTCTTGCATGCCAAATTCTGCTGTTTGCTTTAAGGTGGCCGAGCTTTTTACCGACAGAACAATCAAAAGTTTCTCTTAGATAGCTCTTATATTTGGGGAAATCCTGTGTCTTTAATGCTTACATGCTGCATTTTGCTCTTGAATTCATCTACAAGCTTGCCTTTAACATACTCTAGTGTCAAAAATAACCACTGAGATACAGAGCGGACAGCACCGCTTTTACCTTACATGCACAGGTGGTGTTCGGCCGGCAGTAGATCCATACAGGGCTTTTCCCGGGTGCTTGACCTCGTAGCAATCAATCTTAAGCTCCAAACAGAAGAAAGTGGTCGCACTCCATGGGATAAATTATGTTCGTTTTATTGACACATCAAATTACATGTCAAGTCGGAGTTGTGGTGACAAAAGCGCAGAGCGGCTGACAACGGCCGTTTCGCGCTATTGAAGCACTTCTACGGGTCAGAGTGTCGGGGGAAGTGACAGATTCATATGCACCTCGCATCTCCATCTCTCCTCCTACCTCAGCTGTTGTCTAAAGTGACAAGTGAATTAAAACCATGTGAAACGCATGACACATACACACCATACATTTTCAACTGACCATCTGCCGGCGGACAAAAATTTCATTGCTAGATGAGATAAAACTAACATTACTTTGGTCATACCATGTGAAAGACCTAATACAATTAGACTAACCCTCCATGGAAAGATCTTTATCTGGAAAAGTATGGCACAAATATATTATGCATACATATAAATAAATTCCTGCTATGCATATGCTACAACAAGTGCTGTCATTTCTTTAATACACGTACAGTAAGATTATTATGACATCCTCAATTGATGATAAAGCTCAAAATGAAACTTTTTAATATAAATTTAACAGAACATATGTTCTTAATTTATTTATTATTTTTTCAAATCCTAATACAGACTACCCTTGACGTGATTTAACCTCATTTATTATATAATTTTGCATGACTAAAACCTTTTTTATGGCAAAAAACTTGTTCACAATATTTCCATAAATATAAAGACCATTCTGTGATTTATTCGTACTCTATAGCTGTCACGAATCCTAATGTCCATATTATGGTGACCAATTATTAACATTTAACTAAATTTTTTGCCTAATATATAATTATGGAAATCATTACAGAAAAATCACCATATCGACCCTGTAAAAAGAGACTATTTGACCACGGATTCGGACTCCAGTGTGGGGGAGGGAGCCAATTTGATAAACGCTTCACCTGATCAACAATCATCCCTCGAGGTAATGACATGTAGGTCCAGTATCCCTTTGGGCGGAGAGTCAGAAGAGGAAAGAGGAAGACTTTTCAGTCCATACCGCAAGAGAAAGCAGGTTTCTTGGAGACCCAGGCATTAATGGACACTCCGTCGTTTGCAGTTATAAATTTAACTAGTCATGTTCTTAAGAAGGCACATTATACATTATTAGCTAAGGGTCTTAGTTTTTGTATGCCAGATATGTTTAACCTGACAGAGTTTAAAATTGACTTATTTAAGTCTATTAGAAAGATCCATTTGTATAAACATTTTTTGACAAAACCCTCAAATGACACCACACTTTCAGGGGAAGTCCAATGCATGGTGGGTTCCTTTGGGTTCATGGTTGGAAAGAGTACATTAGCGGAAGTGCAAAATGATGCTGCTTTGCTGTTGAGTATTACAGAACCAGAAATAAAGACTAGTTATGATACACAATTTACAAATTCACCCTTCATGGGGGGAGTAACATCCCAGTACATGCCCCCTGTTTCTCCGGGTAATCTCATAGACGTGTTTGAGATGCAAGTTATCAAAGATATGGAATCAATTATGTATCCAGTAGCTCCGTCTAATTTGTCAGCTTCAGAAAAACAAGCTATGAGAGAAATCAGGGAATGGACAGACACTGTAGTGAGACCCTCCGACAAAGGAGGGAATACAGTCTTATTACCTAAGGAAATGTATTTTGCTGAAGCTCATCGACAATTGTCAGACACAGTGACATATACACAATTGTCAGTAGATCCCACATCTAGATACATCAAAGAATTGAGGTCTCTACTTCGGAAATATGTTAGTAATCACATTATTTCCGAAAAGAAAGCAGAAAAGTTGTTACCTGAATTTCCTATGCGTCCACATTGGTATCATGTACCTAAAGTCCACAAATCTTCTACCTGTCCTCCAGGACGCCCAATTGTGTCTGGTATAGGATCAGTAACAGAGACATTGTCCCAGTATGTGGACTGGCTACTGCGACCGTTGTTAACTCAGATCCCGTCATACATAAAAGACACAAATTCTTTTTTACAAGCAATACATGAGTTTGTGTGGCAACCGGGGGTTTCATTTAGCTTCCATAGATGTAGAGAGTCTCTACACGAGAATTCCCCAGACATTGGGTGTAGATACAATTAGGGAGATACTTGATGTTACAGGAAAAGAAAAGAATTTTGTGGATTTTGTATGAGAATCTATGAGTTTCATATTAACGCATAATGCTTTCACATTTGATCGGATATGGTATCGTCAAAATGTAGGTACCACGATGGGTACGCCAGTATCATGTACTTTCGCGAATCTGTTTTTGGGGGCCTTTGAGGAGAAATACATATATAATGCTACGAATTTTTCAGACACATAAGATTGTACCTCAGATACGTGGACAACGTGTTCATAAATTGGGAGGGCTCTCAGGAAATTTTTGAGAATTTTGTCAATTATTTAAATAAAGTGAACCAAATGAACATGATTTTCCCACACAAATTTGGGGGAGCGAAGTTAGAATTTCTGGATGTTTTATTAGAGATTATGGATGACATAATTTGCACCTCAGTTTATAGGAAACCGTTAGCGAACAATTCCATTTTAAGATATGATAGTTTCCATCCTCCTCACACAGTTAATGTGTTGCCATACAGCCAATTTTTAAGAGTTTATCATCTGAACAACACCCCAGAAGGGGTAGAAAGACAATCAAGGGAATTATATAATAGATTAAGACAACGGGGATACCTGAGTACTTTGCTTGACACTACACTTCAGAAAGTGAAATCCCAGATAGAGGACAACGATAGAGGGATATTATCCCGATGACAAAGACAGAGTAAGAAAGAAAAAAGATTTACTTTTTGTTTTTGATACGGTCCTATGGATCGCCAAATAAGATCAATAATTAGAAAAAACTGACATATTTTAGAACAGGACAAAGACATTAGTGATATCGTATCGAGAGGACCTCTTATTTCGAGCAGACGTAGCACAAGAATTAGGGATATTCTGGTCCAGAATCGAGTGATGACTAAACGGGATACTTGGTTAGAAAGAGGAACCCCAAAAGGAAATTACAAGTTTGTGCATTGTGCATATTGTGGGTATCATCGCACCGATCGTACATTACAAATGGGTGCATTTAGACACACAGTCACAGATTTCATCACATGTAAAACGGATCATGTAGTTTATGTGATTTTTTGCCCATGTCGTTTTTTCTATAACGGTAAAACAATACGTCCCCTATATGTCCGATTTCGAGAACACTTTAAATCAATAAAAACAGGTAAATCGGTTCCACGTTTGATAAGTCATGTTAGGAGTGTACACGGAATGGATCCTAGTGTTCTTTCCATCGCGGGAATTGAAAAAGTATCTTTGCCACCACAAGGGGGAACCTTAATAAAATTTTGCTCAGACGAGAATCCAAATGGATTTTAGACACACAGGCGACAGGTCCGATAGGTTTTAACGACAGGGTCGATATGGCGATTTTTCTGTAGTGATTTCCATAATTATGTATTGGGCGAAAAATTTAGTTAAATGTTAATAATTGGTCACCATAATATGGACATTAAGATTCGTGACAGCTATAGAGTACGAATAAATCACAGAATGGTCTTTATATATATGGAAATATTGTGAACAAGTTTTTTGCCATAGAAAAGGTTTTAGTCATGCAAAATTATATAATAAATGAGGTTAAATCACGTCAAGGGTAGTCTGTATTAGGATTTGAAAAAAGAATAAATAAATTAAGAACATATATACTATTAAATTTATATTAAAAACGTTTCATTTTGAGCTTTATCATCAATTGAGGATGTCATAATAATCTTACTGTACGTGTATTAAAGAAATGACAGCACTTGTTGTAGCATATGCATAGCAGGAATTTATTTATATGTATGTATAATATATTTGTGTCATACTTTTCCAGATAAAGATCTTTCCATGGAGGGTTAGTCTAATTGTTTTAGGTCTTTCACATGGCATGACCAAAGTAATGTTAGTTTTATCTCATCTAGCAATGAAATTTTTGTCCGCCGGCAGATGGTCAGTTGAAAATGTATGGTGTGTATGTGTCTTGCGTTTCACATGGTTTTAATTCACTTGTCACTTTAGACAACAGCTGAGGTAGGAGGAGAGATGGAGATGCAAGGTGCATATGACTCCGTCACTTCCCCCTACACTCTGACCCGTAGAAGTGCTTCAATAGCGCGAAACGGCCGTTGTCAGCTGCTCTGCGCTTTTGTCACCACACCTCCGACTTGACATGTAATTTGATGTGTCAATAAAATGAACATAATTTATCCCGTGGAGTGCGACCATTTTCTTCTGTTTGGATACTCTAGTGTCAGCTCATCATCTGGCCATGCATCTAGTGCAGTCACGAGTGTTTCATAACTTTCTGGAAGGCCACTTAATAGAAGTGCAGCAACATGAAACTCTTTAATTTCTTCTCCAATACCCCTGAAATGCTCCACAATCTCTAGGGTGTTTGTTATATAGTCCTGCATATTCTATCCATCACTTAGCTTAGAATGATACAGCTTTCCAATGAGACAAAGCTTATAGCTGAGATTTGATCTTTCATGCACTTTCTGTAACTCATCCCACATGTCCTTTGCAGTTGCACACTTGCATATATGCACAATTTGAGTATCATCTACACTGAGGGAGATCGAGCTTTGTGCTTTCTGATCCTTCTCTAGCCAATAATCTGGGAATGGATGAGGCACTTGTTCCTGAGTATATTTCCACGTACCTTCTCTTATGAGCAGCATCTTAACCTTGAATTTCTGGTTAGTGGGGCTTGGCACTGAGAACTTTAAAGGATTGCTGCTAGTGGACATCTTCTCTGTTGCTCTGTGCTGCTTTTGCTTTGAGTTTCTGTTGCTGTGTTACTCTGGGGCTCTGTGTCACTCTGGGCCCATAACCTGTTGGCAGCGGATTATTCAGGATACTCTCCAAGCATGTGATAACAAAGCTTTTTTATTCAGGAACAAACGGTAACAATATATGATAAGCTTGATAGATAAGGAATAAATCATTTGTGTGTCTCTATCTGTGCAACATCTAAAGCAGGCTGCTTCTCTCACACACAGACAAAGGAAAAAAAAACAGGACATACAGTCACATGCTCCCCCTGTGTGAGCCTCTGGGAGGTTTTTTTGTTCTAACTTTATAAATAGCTCACAAATCTAGCAACTAGAGTTGAGCGAAACGGGTCGAAAAAATTCAAAAGTCGCCGACTTTTGGCAAAGTCGGGTTTCATGAAACGAAACCCGACCCTAGGATGAGGTCGGCCACGAGGTCGGCGACTTACGCGCCAAAGTCGCGTTTCAAAAGTTTGTTTTGCGCTCTTTTTCAGCCAATCAGGATCCACGGACACTGTGGGCAACGTGATGACATAGGCACGGGTCACCACCATCTTTCAGAAGGGCATGCAAGTGATTGGCTTGCTTTGGTGGGCGTCACAGGGGGTATAAAAGGGCGTGCACGCCGACCGCCATCTTACTTCTGCCGATCTTAGCATAGGGAGAGGTTGCTGCTGATTCTGTAGGGAGAGCGTTAGGCAGGGAAGAAGACAAAAAAACTGCTTCTGCTGCTAGCGATTTGGCCTGCACAACACACCAGTCACTGTGTGTGCAGTGCAAGGGGAGGCTATATAGTGGTGTATCAGTGGTGTTGGTTGTTGGGCTGCCTTCTAAGGCTTCCTGACAGGCTGGCATTGCTGTTTACCCACTGCTCCGCAAACTGCTTTTTTAAAAGCAATCCAATCTCCCTTATCCTCTAGTCACTTTGGTCACAGCTGCGCCATCGAGCCTGTCACATAGCGCTCAGATATTCATTGGGCCTCAAACTGCTTAAGCAATCCCAATTTTTTTTTTTTGTCCTGCTGAGAAGAAAAAAAAACTGCTTCTGCTGCTGATAGCAATTTGGCCTGCACAACACACCAGTCACTGTGTGTGCAGTGCAAGGGGAGGCTATATAGTGGTGTATCAGTGGTGTTGGTTGTTGGGCTGCCTTTTAAGGCTTCCTGACAGGCTGGCATTGCTGTTTACCCACTGCTCCGCAAACTGCTTTTTTAAAAGCAATCCAATCTCCCTTATCCTCTAGTCACTTTGGTCACAGCTGTGCCATCGAGCCTGTCACATAGCGCTCAGATATTCATTGGGCCTCACACAATCCAAAAGTGTCCAGTGTCCAAAAGTGTGTGCAGATATTCAAAATCTCCCTTATCCTCTAGTCACTTTTGTCACAGCAGTGCCATCAAGCCTGTCACATAGCGCTGAGATATCAGTGGGCCTCACACAATCCAAAAGTGTCCAGTGTCCAAAAGTGTGTGCAGATATTCAAAATCTCCCTTATCCTCTAGTCACTTAGGTCACAGCAGTGCCATCGAGCCTGTCACATAGCGCTGAGATAACAGTGGGCCTCACACAATCCAAAAGTGTCCACTGTCCAAAAGTGTGTGCAGATATTCAAAATCTCCCTTATCCTCTAGTCACTTTTGTCAGAGCAGTGCCATCGAGCCTGTCACATAGCGCTGAGATATCAGTGGGCCTCACACAATCCAAAAGTGTCCAGTGTCCAAAAGTGTGTGCAGATATTCAAAATCTCCCTTATCCTCTAGTCACTTTTGTCACAGCAGTGCCATCGAGCCTGTCACATAGCGCTGAGATATCAGTGGGCCTCACACAATCCAAAAGTGTCCAGTGTCCAAAAGTGTGTGCAGATATTCAAAATCTCCCCTGTCCTATAGACACCTTGTACCTTGTTTTACATTACTATATAGTTTGTTGGATTTTGTCTACATTTCTACCAAAAATGAGGAAGGCTGGTGGAAGAGGCCGTGGAATTGGGCGGGGGTTGGCAGCTGGTAATGATGGTGTTGGTGGTGGATCTGATGGTAGTGGCAAGAGCAAAATAGGACCGAATGCAGGAGGTGCTGACCCTGCGTCATCGTCTGGCTACATAAGGCCTCGAACGCTTAGTTTTCTAGGAGTTGGCAAACCGCTTTTAAAGCCAGAGCATCAGGAAAAAGTTTTGTCTTACATTGCTGACTCAGCCTCCAGCTCTATCGCCTCCTCTTCTTCAGTTGTAAAAAGTAAAGGCACTGAGTCGTCATTGGAGGCTCATGTTCATGAACCACACCTTTCCTTGTGTCCTTCACCCCAACCAAGATTGAAGGATGACGCAGGCCATACTACTGATTACTCCATGGAGCTGTTTTCACATACCATGCCTGGATTATCAAGTGAAATGGTGAATTACCCAGGCCAAGATGAATCTGACATGGAGTGCACTGATGCACAGCCGCTGATGGATGATTCTGCTGGTACATTCACTCAGAGCACTACATTGTCCTCGCAGTGTACAGAGCCAGATTCTGACCCTGATGAGACTCAGGTGCCCCTTCCCGCACACTATACCACCATACACGGTGACACAGAGGAAGGTGCACATGACATAGAAGAGGAGGTGATGGATGACCCAGTTGTTGACCCAGATTGGCATCCATTGGGGGAAGAGGGTGCTGCTTCCAATAGCTCAGATGAGGAGCATCCACAGCAGACATCGACATCGCAACAGCTGTTATCTGGCAGGCCCGGAGCACTCCAAAGACAGGTTCCAAACATCAAAAGAGTTGCTGGACAGCTTGTCCAGAGGGTCAAAAGATCACAGCGTGCTAGGCCGCAAAATGTCTGCCAAAGTAGGAAGAGTGCAGTGTGGCACTTTTTTGAACAAAATCCTCATGATCAGGCCAAGGTTATCTGTAAGAAGTGCGCAAAGACCTTTAGCCGAGGGAAAAATCTGAAAAATTTGAATACCAGTTGCATGCTTAGACATTTAACCAGCATGCACTTGCAAGCGTGGACACAACACCAAACCTCAAGTGCCACATGTGCAACTGATCACAACGAAGGTAGTCAGCAACGCTACATTGTTTCCCCCACTGTAAGCCACCGGTTAGCACAGCAGCAAATGTTGAGGTGTCGTTGCAAGACCACAGCAGTCAGGGAATCCCACTGTTATATCAACGAAAGACTGATTCTAGGCCATCAGAAAGAACACCAACTCCATCACCATCATCAACCCTCTCTCAGTCCGCCCTGTCCACCGCTACTTCCACCATATGCAGCTCTCAAGTCCAGCTCACCCTCCCAGACACTATGAGTAGGTCAAGAAAGTACTCAGTCTCTCATCCGCGTACACTGGGTTTGAACGCCCACATTGCCAAACTAATCTCGTTTGAGATGATGCCCTTTCGGTTGGTGGAAAGCACATCTTTCCGCGAACTCATGGCCTATGCAGTACCACGCTATGACCTACCCAGTCGCCACTTCTTCTCTCGCAAAGCCATCCCAGCCCTCCACCATCATGTGAAAGACCGCATTGTCCATGCACTCAAGCAGTCAGTGAGCGGAAAGGTGCACCTCACAACTGATGCATGGTCCAGTCGGCATGGCCAGGGCCGTTACGTGTCCATCACTGCGCACTGGGTTAATGTGGTGGATGCAGGGTCCACAGGGGACAGCGGTGGTGGGACAGTGCTGCCTAGCCCACGGTATAGGAAACAGTTGGCTGTAGGCGTTCGACCCTCCTCCTCCTCCTCCTCCTCCAGAAGCGAAAGCTCGTCCACAGAGCGCAGTCGTACGAGCACTCCATCTGCAGCTGCCACTGTTGCACACGATGTGTCCCCCTATCGAGCAGCTAGTGGAAAGCGTCAGCAGGCTGTGTTGCAGATGATGTGTTTGGGCGACAGACACACCGCCGAGGTGCTGGCCGAGTACTTGAAGCGACAAACTGAGTCATGGCTGGGCAGTGTACATCTTGAGGCAGGCAAGGTAGTAAGTGATAACGGCCGTAATTTTGTGGCAGCCATAGCCCTTTCAAAACTCAGCCACATACCTTGCTTGGCTCACACCTTGAATCTGGTGGTGTAGTGCTTCCTCAAAAATTATCCGGAGTTAACAGCCCTGCTCCATAAGGTGCGAAGACTGTGCAAGCACATCCGCCGGTCGCCTGTACACTCCGTTCGTATGCAGAAGCTGCAGCGATTGCTCCACCTTCCCAACCACCGCCTCATTATCGACATTGCAACAAGGTGGAACTCCACCCTGCACATGGTGGAGCGGCTGTGCGAGCAGAGGCAGGCCATAATGCATTTGTGGGAGGATACACGGCCAGGCACTTTGAGAGCAGACATGGAGTTGACAGGTGTGCAGTGGTCGAAGCTGAAAGACCTTTGTAAAGTCCTTCAGTGTTTTGAGGAATGCACACGGCTGGTAAGCGCAGACGACGCCATCCTAAGCATGAGCATCCCACTTATGCGTCTGCTCATGCAAACTTTGACGCACCTTAAGGAGCAGGCGTCTGCAGCCAATGTTGATGAGGAGGAAGAGGAGGAGGGAATCCTTGATGACATTCAGCCATTGTCTGCTCAGGGACCTCTCCTGGACGAGGTGGAGGAAGAAGAGGAGGAGGAGGATGATGATGGGGATGATTACTTAGGGGAGGAGGATGCATCTCGTGGGGCAAGTGAAAATGTTGGCGTGGCAAGGTCTGGTACAGGGTTTGTGCGTGACTGGAGGGATGTGGATTTGCCAAAAAGTGCTCCTCCACCCAGCACTCGCAGTGCATCATTGACACCGGGAACATTGGCCCACATGTCAGATTATGCCTTGCGGATCCTAAAAAGGGACCCCCGCATTGCCAAAATGATGAACGATGACGACTACTGGTTGGCCAGCATCCTGGATCCACGCTATAAAGGCAAATTACAAAACATCATGCCACAGGAGAACCTTGACCTAATATTGGCTAATAAACAAGCAACTCTGGTAAATCGGTTGCTTGAGGCATTCCCAGCACACAACAGCGGTGATGGTTCTCACACGAGCCGTACGGGCCGGGGGCAGCTTGGCAGAGGTGTTCGTGGTGCACACAGCAGAAGTGGCGTTGGAGACAGGGGTTTCATGACAATGTTGTGGACTGATTTTTCAAATACCGCTCACACAACTGGTAATACTGCATCGATGGAAAGTGACAGGAGACAGCAGTTGTCAACTATGGTTACAAACTACTTTTCCTCCCATATCGATGTTCTCCCACACAGGTCATTCCCCTTTGAATATTGGGCCGCTAAACTGGACACCTGGCCTGAATTGGCCCAATATGCCTTACAGGAGCTCGCTTGCCCAGCTGCAAGTGTGCTATCGGAAAGAGTCTTCAGTGCAGCTGGATCAATCCTGACTAGTGTTGAGCATTCCGATACCGCAAGTATCGGGTATCGGACGATACTTGCTGTATCAGAATTCCGATACCGACTTCCGATATTTTTTCAATATCGGAAGTCGGCATCGGAATCGGAAGTTCAAAGTTGATTGACAGCCTGACGTCATCATGATGCGCGGTGTGTGCGCATCATGATGCGCCGTCATTTCGGGCCTTCCGGGGGTCTCTGCCGGCCTGCCGGGGGGCTGTGCCGGCCTGCCGGGGGGCTGTGTGGACTGCCCGGGGTCTGTACCGGCCTGCCGGGGGGCTGTGCCGGCCTGCCGGTGGTCTGTGCACCCTGTGGGGGTCTGTACCGGCCTGCCGGGGGGCTGTGCCGGCCTGCCGGTGGTCTGTGCACCCTGTGGGGGTCTGTGCCGGCCTGCCAGGGGGCTGTGCTGATGTCCGGGGGTCTGTGCAAGCATCGTCCGATGGGACTACAAGTCCCATCTGGCGATGCCTGCTACCATGACAGTGATTGACACATTAGCCAATGATGGGACAGTAGTAGTCCCATCATCCGGCTAATGTGTTAAATGTTAAAAAAAAAAAAAAAATACTACATACATACTACATACATACTACATGCATGCTACATACACACTACATGCTACATACATACTACATACATACCACATACATACCACATACATACTACATACATACAACATACATACCACATACATACCACATACATACTACATACATACCACATACATACCACATACATAACACATATATACTACATACATACTACATGCTACATGCATACTACATACATACTACATACATACTACATGCTACATACATACTACATATATACTACATATATACTACATGCATGCTACATACATACTACATGCTACATACATACTACATATATACTACATACATACTACATACATACTACATGCATGCTACATACATACTACATGCTACATACATACTACATATATACTACATGCATGCTACATACATACTACATGCTACATACATACTACATATATACTACATACATACTACATACATGCTACATACATGCTACATACATACTGCATGCTACATACATACTACATACATACTACATACATACTACATGCATGCTACATACATACCACATACATACTACATACATACTACATACATACTACATGCATGCTACATACATAACACATATACTACATGCATGCTACATACATACTACATGCTACATACATACCACATACATACTACATACATACTACATACATACTACATGCATGCTACATACATACTACATGCTACATACATACTACATGCATGCTACATACATACTACATACATACCACATATATACTACATACATACTACATACAATACATTCATACAATACATACATAGACATACAGTACATATAACATAGAGTAACATACTTACCAATACTTGTCACATTGTTCCCCGAAGCCATTGTCTTTTACGGAATAAATATTAACATAACAAACCACAAAAATACTCACCCACGATCCGAAGCAGTCCACGAGTGTGTCCCACGACGATCTTGGGTAGAGAACTGCAGCATCAGCTGTTGCTGCCGTTCTCTACGGGCTGCAGGAATCCAATGACGGAAGGTAGGTATCCTTCCGCACTGTATTCCTCCGCCACTTAAAAAAAAAAAAGTCCCTAGTCTCACTTTATGCCATTGCTGCGTGGGAATTTCCCACACAGCAATGGCATAAAGTGAGACTAGGGACTTTTTTTTTTTTAAGTGGCGGAGGAATACAGTGCGGAAGGATACCTACCTTCCGTCATTGGATTCCTGCAGCCCGTAGAGAACGGCAGCAACAGCTGATGCTGCAGTTCTCTACCCAAGATCGTCGTGGGACACACTCGTGGACTGCTTCGGATCGTGGGTGAGTATTTTTGTGGTTTGTTATGTTAATATTTATTCCGTAAAAGACAATGGCTTCGGGGAACAATGTGACAAGTATTGGTAAGTATGTTACTCTATGTTATATGTACTGTATGTCTATGTATGTATTGTATGAATGTATTGTATGTAGTATGTATGTAGTATATATGTGGTATGTATGTAGTATGTATGTAGCATGTATGTAGCATGTATGTAGTATGTATGTAGTATGTATGTAGTATGTATGTAGCATGCATGTAGCATGCAGTATGTATGTAGCATGCATGTAGTATATATGTAGTATGTATGTAGCATGTAGTATGTATGTAGTATATATGTGGTATGTATGTAGCATGTAGTATGTATGTAGCATGCATGTAGTATGTATGTAGCATGCATGTACTATATATGTAGTATGTATGTAGCATGTAGTATGTATGTAGCATGCATGTAGTATATATGTAGTATGTATGTAGCATGTAGTATGTATGTAGCATGCATGTAGTATATATGTAGTATGTATGTAGCATGTAGTATGTATGTAGTATGTATGTAGTATGTATGTGGTATGTATGTAGCATGTAGCATGCATGTAGTATGTATGTAGTATATATGTGGTATGTATGTAGCATGTAGTATGTATGTAGCATGCAGTATGTATGTTGCATGTAGTATATATGTAGTATGTATGTAGCATATATGTAGTATGTATGTAGTATGTATGTAGCATGCAGTATGTATGTAGCATGCATGTAGTATATATGTAGTATGTATGTAGCATATATGTAGTATGTATGTAGCATGTAGTATATATGTAGTATGCATGTTGCATGTAGTATATATGTAGTATGTATGTTGCATGTAGTATATATGTAGTATGTATGTTGCATGTAGTATATATGTAGTATGTATGTAGCATATATGTAGTATGTATGTAGCATATAGTATATATGTAGTATGCATGTTGCATGCATGTAGTATATATGTAGTATGTATGTTGCATGTAGTATATATGTAGTATATATGTAGTATGTATGTAGCATATATGTAGTATGTATGTAGTATGTATGTTGCATGTAGTATATATGTAGTATGTATGTAGTATATATGTAGTATGTATGTAGCATATATGTAGTATGCATGTTGCATGTAGTATATATGTAGTATGTATGTTGCATGTAGTATATATGTAGTATGTATGTTGCATGTAGTATATATGTAGTATGAATGTAGCATGTAGTATGAATGTAGCATGTAATTTTTTTTTTTTTTTTACATTCAACACATTAGCCGGATGATGGGACTACTACTGTCCCATCATTGGCTAATGTGTCAATCACTGTCATGGTAGCAGGCATCGCCCGATGGGACTTGTAGTCCCATCGGACGATGCCTGCACAGACCCCCGAAGCCTGCACAGCCCCCCGGCAGGCCGGCACAGCCCCCCGGCAGGCCGGCACAGCCCACCTGAGCCTGCACAGCCCCCCGACAGGCCGGCACAGACGACCGGAGCCTGCACAGCCCCCCGGCAGGCCGGCACAGCCCCCCGGCAGGCCGGCACAGCCCACCGGAGCCTGCACAGACCCCCTGGCAGGCCGGCACAGCCCCCCGAAAGGCCCGTACAGACCCCAGAGAGGCTGTACAAGGGAAAAACAGGATTTTTCTTATTCCGATACCGGAAGTCCCATAGACTTGAATGGGACTTCCGGTATCGGAATCGGCAATACAGATACTTTTTTTTAAGATCGGCCGATCCATTCCGATCCGATACTTTGAAGTATCGGACGGTATCGCTCAACTCTAATCCTGACAGAAAAAAGGACCCGTCTGTCAACCCAAAATGTGGATGATCTAACCTTCATTAAAATGAACCACGCATGGGTTTCCAAGGATTTTGTCCCACCTTCCCCTGATGACACATAGGGTGACAGAAAAATGGCTTGGTTTGGTCCACCTCTTCCTGGTACTTCACCTATTTCGCCTTTTGCATCAGCTGAATGTCCAACATCAACATATGCCACTTTCTAAAACTCCCTAACTGTGCTGCCTCCCCCCCCATGGCCGGGGTCACCACCTAGCGCACGACACCGTGCGAGTGCCGTTGCCCTGGACAGGTGGGTAGGCCGACTCTTGGGCGCGGGCACTGGCACAGGGTCCCTCATAGTGCAATCAAGTGTCTCTGACGGTGGTGGTGCACACCCGCCGTCAGACACACCGCTGTACTATGAGGGGCCAGTGCCAGTACCGATGCCCACGAGTGGGCCCCCCTTGCTTGGGCAGGGCCCCAGCATTTGCAATCTTTACCTCTCCCTGCTCCTCCGCTGTGTAATCTGGGCCGTCAAATCCATACTGTGCCTGACACCGTCTGAGCCTGCCTCCTGATGTATAGACATATATTTTGAATGTGTACGCTATCCATACATGTTATCCGGTGATACGGTACCCTTTCTAACCTTTGTGCAATAACGTGCAATCCATACTGGGCCTAACACCGTCTGAGCCTGCCTCATGCTGTATAGACATATATTTTGAATGTGTACGCTATCCATACATGTTATCCGGTGATACGGTACCCTTTCTAACCTTTGTGCAATCACGTGCAATCCATACTGGGCCTAACACCGTCTGAGCCTGCCTCATGCTGTATAGACATATATTTTGAATGTGTACGCTATCCATACATGTTATCCGGTGATACGGTACCCTTTCTAACCTTTGTGCAATCACGTGCAATCCATACTGGGCCTAACACCGTCTGAGCCTGCCTCCTGAGACATATATTTTGAATGTGTACGCTATCCATACATGTTATCTGGGGATACGGTACCCTTTCTCACCTTTGTGCAATCACGTGTAATCCATACTGGGCGTGAGAACGGCTGGCGAGCTGTTAAGCAAGCTAGAGCACCTGTCCAGACAAGTACAGGGATTCCCTAGCGAGGAGACTTATTTGATTGTTTTCAATGTTGGGACAGCAATTTTTGGGGAGCACTATACTCTGGAGAATGATAGATGGGGCCCACCATACACTGGAACATTCCAAAGGTGGACATCAGACACTGGAGCAGCATTTACAGGACCCATTATACACTAGAGCATTAGAAATGGGGCCCATTATGTTTGGAGCATTATTTGGGCCCATAAGACAGTGGAGCTTCATCCATGGGGACCAACATATACTGTAGCATTATGTGGAGCTCATCATATACTGTTTCAAACATTATATGGGACCAATGATTCTGTATGGAGAAATAGATGGGCCTCGTCATGAGATGTAAAAAGTGAGGTATTTTTCATTGGACTATACCGCTATTTCTCTGCCGTATCGGAGCATGATGAGTTGTGGTATGTGTTAAAGGGGCGCTCTTTCGCCCAGGGCACATGAAAACCTGGAGCCAGCCCTCCCCCCCACAGTTTGTAGCCAAATAACCCCCATTTTTCAGTGCATAACTTGTATTATGAAGTTAATTAAGGTTGACAAACTTAAGAAAGAAGAATTGATGCTTTTGGCATTCAAATGGGCACTGTAGGTGTGTTTCCTGTCCTCCTCTCACTGCCGACTTTTATTCCCCATTGACTTACATTGGGTTTCGTGTTTCGGGACGACCCCGACTTTTCCCTATAATCGGACGATCTTGCTCGACCCGACTTTTGGAAAAGTCGGGTTTCACGAAACGAAACCACATCTCAAATCAACTCCAGGCCTTTTATCTGCTTAATTGAGAATGACTTATTGAAGGGATTGCCCACACCTGTCCATGAAATAGCCTTGGAGTCAGTTGTCCAATTACTTTTGGTCCCTTTAAAAACAGGGTGGCACATGTTAAGGAGCTGAAACTACTAAACCCTTCATCCAATTTTAATGTGGATACCCTCAAATGAAAGCTGAAAGTCTGAACTTCAACTGCATCTGAATTGTTTTGTTTAAAATTCATTGTGGTAATGTCTAGAACCAAAATTAGAAAAATGTTGTCTTTGTCCAAATATATATGGACCTAACTGTACTTTATGGATAACTATGGGAGTGCATTATACTTTATGGATGACTATGGGAGTGCATTATACTTTATGGATGAGTATCGGGGTGCTTTATACTTTATGGATGACTAAGGGTGTGAATTATACTTTATGAATGACTATGGGTGTGCATTATACTTTATGGATGACTATGGGTGTGCATTATACTTTATGGATGAGTATCGGGGTGCTTTATACTTTAGGGATGACTATGGGTGTGAATTATACTTTATGGATGACTATGGGACTGCATTATACTTTATGGATGACTATGGGTGTGCTTTATACTTTATGGATGACTATGGGAGTGCATTATACTTTATGGATGACTATGGGGTGCATTATACTTTATGGATGACTATGGGTGTGCATTATACTTTATGGATGACTATGAGAGTGCATTATACTTTATGGATGACTATGGGTGTGCTTTATACTTTATGGATGACTATGGGAGTGCATTATACTTTATGGATGACTATGGGGTGCATTATACTTTATGGATGACTATGGGTGTGCATTATACTTTATGGATGACTATGAGAGTGCATTATACTTTATGGATGACTATGGGTGTGCTTTATACTTTATGGATGACTATGGGGTGCATTATACTTTATGGATGACTATGGGGTGCATTATACTTTATGGATGACTATGGGTGTGCATTATACTTTATGGATGACTATGAGAGTGCATTATACTTTATGGATGACTATGGGGTGCATTATACTTTATGGATGACTATGAGAGTGCATTATACTTTATGGATGACTATGGGTGTGCATTATACTTTATGGATGACTATGAGAGTGCATTATACTTTATGGATGAGTATCGGGGTGCATTATACTTTATGGATGACTATGGGAGTGCATTATACTTTATGGATGACTATGGGAGTGCATTATACTTTATGGATGACTATGGGTGTGCATTATACTTTATGGAAGACTATGGGAGTGCATTATACTTTATGGATGACTATGGGTGTGCACTATACTTTATGGATGACTATGGGTGTGCATTATACTTTATGGATGACTATGGGTGTGCATTATACTTTATGGATGACTATGGGAGTGCATTATACTTTATGGATGACTATGGGTGTGCTTTATACTTTATGGATTTCTGTGGGAGTGCATTATACTTTATGGATGACTATGGGAGTGCATTATACTTTATGGATGACTATGGGAGTGCATTATACTTTATGGATGACTATGGGTGTGCACTATACTTTATGAATGACTATGGGGGTGCATTATACTTTATGGATGACTATGGGTGTGCATTATACTTTATGGATGACTATGGGAGTGCATTATACTTTATGGATGACTATGGGTGTGCTTTATACTTTATGGATTTCTGTGGGAGTGCATTATACTTTATGGATGACTATGGGAGTGCATTATACTTTATGGATGACTATGGGTGTGCATTATACTTTATGGATGACTATGGGAGTGCATTATACTTTATGGATGACTATGGGTGTGCACTATACTTTATGAATGACTATGGGGGTGCATTATACTTTATGGATGACTATGGGTGTGCATTATACTTTATGGATGACTATGGGAGTGCATTATACTTTATGGATGACTATGGGTGTGCTTTATACTTTATGGATTTCTGTGGGAGTGCATTATACTTTATGGATGACTATGGGAGTGCATTATACTTTATGGATGACTATGGGTGTGCTTTATACTTTATGGATTACTATGGGAGTGCATTATACTTTATGGATGACTATGGGAGTGCATTATACTTTATGGATGACTATGGGTGTGCTTTATACTTTATGGATGACTATGGGAGTGCATTATACTTTATGGAAGACTATGGGTGTGCATTATACTTTATGGAAGACAATGGGAGTGCATTATACTTTATGGATGACTATGGGTGTATTATACTTTATGGATGACTATGGGAGTGCATTATACTTTAGGGATGACTATGGGTGTATTATACTTTATGGATGGCTTTGGGAGTGCATTATGCTTTATGAATGACTATGGTGGTGCATTTTGTTTTATGGATAATAAAGCAAACCAGGTCCCAACACTCACATGATGGATAATAGCTTTTTTACTTCAATGCACAAATCCAGTTAGACGTTTCATCCCATCCCAGGCTTTTTTCAAAAAAGCAATTATCCAACACGTGAGTGCCGGGACCTGCTTTCCTTTCCTCTGCATTGACTTTCCACCACTATTGCTACACATATTGCTGACCTATCTTCCTTCTATTATACTTCATGAATGACTATGGGCTGTGCATTATACTTTATGGAGGACTATGGCTGTTTATTGTCATGATCTCAGTGCGGGTTTGACTCGCACACGTGGGGTTAATGTTTGGAACCAGTGCTGATGACTGGCATTTCTGGGGTTAAAGGTTGTGATCCCGATGCAGGCTTACCTGCACACCTGGGGCTATGATTGTGGCCTCTCCCTGGTTCTGAGGGAGGCTTCTTATAGCCTCAGGACGCTCCCATCCCTGTCAGTTATACTCTTGCCCTTGGCATTGTGTGGTGACCCCTGAGTGTGTTAGTGCTGTGTTCTGGTTGCTTGATTCTCTGTGTATGACTCGGTCTGTTCCCTGGATATCGCTTTGGATTCTGCCTGGTACCTCCTATGTCTGTTTGGTTTTGATCTCTGCTTGGCCCTGATTATCCGCTCTGTCTCCTCCCTTTACTGTACTGATATCTTGTGTATGACCTTTGGCTTTGTCTGACCCAAAGCCCATCTGTTTAATTTATCTAGTCCTGAGCGCTTGGCTATGAAGGAGTACATTACTGAAAGTCTGCGCAAAGGACACATACGTCCTTCAGTCTCACCTGTGGCGGCAGGTTTCTTTTTTGTAAAGAAAAAAGATGGCGGGTTACGTTCCTGTCTCGACTTCCGGGAGCTTAATCAAATTACTGTACGAAATACGTACCCCCTTCCGTTGATTCCCGATTTATGTAACCAACTATCAGGGGCAAAGTGGTTTTCTAAACTGGACCTTCGGGGGGCATATAATTTGATAAGGGTCCGAGAGGGGGATGAATGGAAAACCGCGTTCCTCACGACCGAGGGACTATTTGAAAATTTAGTCATGCCGTTTGGTCTTACCAACGCCCCTGCCATATTTCAGAATTTCATCAACGTGGTATTCTCGGATCTCATTGGTCGTTTTGTCGTTATCTACTTACATGATATTTTGATATATTCCCCCGACAAGTATTCTCATTTGGAACATGTACGAACTGTGCTCCAAAGACTGAGAGAAAATCATTTGTATGCCAAATTGGAAAAATGTGTATTCTGTGTACAAGAGTTGTCCTTTTTGGGGTTATTTGTATCCGGTGAGGGTTTTCGCATGGACCCCAAGAAGGTGCAGGCCATTGCGGATTGGGTGCAACCCCGAGATCTTAAGGGTCTTCAGCGCTTCTTGGGGTTCGCCAATTATTACCCCAAATTTATCCGGGGGTTTTCGCAAGTGGTCAAACCTCTCACGGATCTAACATGCAAAGGTGTGGATGTGAGAAATTGGTCCTCGCTCGCAAAAGAGGCCTTTGCGACGCTGAAAAAATGTTTTATGTCTGCTCCTGTGTTAGTGCCGCCAGATCCGTCCAAACCATTCGTCGTGGAAGTGGACGCCTCTGAGGTGGGGGTGGGGGTGGTGTTGTCCCAAGGGCCTGCCACTCTAACCAACCTCAGGCCATGTGCTTTCTTTTCCAAGAAGTTCTCTGCTGCGGAAAGAAATTACGACGTAGGCAATAGAGAGCTTCTTGCGATCAAATTGGCGTTTGAAGAATGGAGGCACTTTTTGGAGGGGGCCAGTCACTCGGTTACGGTGATCACGGAACACAAAAATTTGTCGTACATTGAGTCTGCTAAAAGACTAATGCCCAGACAAGCCCGTTGGTCACTTTTTTTTTCCCGTTTTCAGTTTACAATTACATTTCGTCCAGGGTCTAAGAATGTCAAGGCTGACGCCTTATCACGCAGTTTTCAGCCGGTGTCGCCCCCTGAGCCACCGTCCTCCATTCTTCACCCTGGGGTTGTGATAGCAGAGGTCTCATCTGAATTGGAACGGGAGATTCAGGGGGCCCAGTCGCAGGCCTCGGCGGCCAAGCCGGACGGGAAGTTGTTTGTCCCAGAGCAACTTCGCCTGAAACTCTTGCAGGAGTTCCATGAATCCAAGCTGAGTGCTCACCCTGGTATTTCAGCCACACGTCTGGCGGTGGCTAGGATCTTTTGGTGGCCTACCCTTGGTTCGGACATAAAAAAATTAATTGCTGGTTGTGGGGTCTGCGCTCGTTCTAAAAGCTCTCATAGCCGGCCGGCAGGGGAGCTAATACCCTTGGCAGTGCCCGAAAGGCCATGGACTCACTTATCCATGGATTTTGTTACCAATCTCCCTCCATCTAAGGGTAATACAGTGGTATGGGTAGTGGTGGACAGGTTTTCTAAGCAGGCTCATTTCGTACCCCTGTCCGCACTACCGTCAGCTGAGACGTTGTCCAGGTTGTTTGTGCAGCATGTGATCCGGTTGCATGGGGTACCCCTGAATGTGGTGTCTGATCATGGTGTGCAGTTTGTGGCTAAGTTTTGGCGTGCTTTCTGCAAAAAATTAGGTATGTCTCTGTCCGTTTCGTCTGCATACCATCCTGAGAGCAATGGGCAGACGGAGCGCACTAACCAGTCCCTGGAACAGATCCTCAGGTGTCTAACCTCTGCTAGACAGAGTGACTGGTGCGATGCACTGCCGTTGGCTGAATTTGCCTTCAATAGTCGGGTGAGTCAATCCACTGGTAGGTCCCCTTTCTTGATTAACTATGGGTTCATTCCTCATTTTGGTGAGTTTTCTCGTCTGGATTCGGGGTGCCCCGGGGCTGAGGACTCTGTTCAACGGTTAAAAGATACATGGGCAGAAGTCCAGTGGCGTATATCCAGGTCTCAAGGCAGGTATAAGTTTTTCGCAGACAGGAAACGAACACCTGGTCCCATGTTTCGGGTGGGAGAGAAAGTTTGGCTCTCCACGCGAAACATTAAGTTAAAGATTCCGTCAGCCAAGTTAGGACCCAAATTCATTGGCCCGTACAAGATTGTGGAAAAAATCAATCCAGTGGCGTATAGGCTGTGCCTTCCACCCTCTTTCAAGATCCCTAACGTCTTCCACAAATCTCTACTGAAACCTTTTGAAGCAGTCCGGGGAGACTCCGAGTCTGCTGCTTCTCCTGTTTTGGTCGAGGGGCAGGTGGAGTACGAGGTTGGTCATATCGTAGATTCCAGGTTGGTATGGCAGTTGGTACAGTACCTGGTTCATTGGAAGGGGTCAGGTCATGGGTACCGGCCCGGTTGATGCATGCTGATTGCCTGGTACGGGCTTTCCATGCTAAGTACCCGGGCAAGCCTGGGGGTCCAGAGGCCCCCTGTTGAGAGGGGGGTACTGTCATGATCTCAGTGCGGGTTTGACTCGCACACGTGGGGTTAATGTTTGGAACCAGTGCTGATGACTGGCATTTCTGGGGTTAAAGGTTGTGATCCCGATGCAGGCTTACCTGCACACCTGGGGCTATGATTGTGGCCTCTCCCTGGTTCCGGGGGAGGCTTCTTATATCCTCAGGACGCTCCCATCCCTGTCAGTTATACTCTTGCCCTTGGCATTGTGTGGTGACCCCTGAGTGTGTTAGTGCTGTGTTCTGGTTGCTTGATTCTCTGTGTATGACTCGGTCTGTTCCCTGGATATCGCTTTGGATTCTGCCTGGTACCTGCTATGTCTGTTTGGTTTTGATCTCTGCTTGGCCCTGATTATCCGCTCTGTCTCCTCCCTGGTACTGTACTGATATCTTGTGTATGACCTTTGGCTTTGTCTGACCTCCCATCTGTTTATCCCTCCTGTACCTCGCTGGTCTGTACTGTGCATGACTTCTGCTTTGCCATAATCTGAGTTCTCTGGCTTCTCTGACACTATTAGTTGAAGCACGCTTTGTCACCTCTGCTGCCCTGCTCCCCAGGTAACTCTTAGCACTGCTTCTGTACTCAGGACACGTGCACTGGCTCTATGAGCAAGTGTAGTGCGGTGTCTCTGACATTTATTATATTATATGAAGAATATGGGTTTTGCATTGGTTTCTACTATGGATGACTATGGGCTTTTCAGTATATTAAATAGATGACTATGAGATACATTATACTACATGGAGGACTATGGAGGGTGTATTATACTTCTTCTCTGGAGCCCGTTGTTTGTATGTATACCCCTGGTGAGTTTATTTTCTTCTATACATGAAAGAACTACTGCAGAATGTGGGACATATACCAAGATGGGGTATATATACCAGTATGGGGCCCAGGATAAGGGACATGAAGCATAATGCGTGATATACAGTGGTGTGAAAAAGTGTTTGCCCCCTTCCTGATTTCCCATTCTTTTGCATATTTGTCACATTTTTGTTTCAGATCACCAAATAAATTTAAATTTTAGACAAAAATAACACATTAAACACAATACGCAGTTTTTAAATGAAGGTGTTTATTATTAAGGGAAAAATAAATTCAGACCTTCAGGCTCTGTGAGAAGGAGTCCCTTAAACCTAATAACTTGCTGGCCATCTGGCAATTCTGGCAAATGCCAGAAGGGCCTGTCTGGCCGTGGGCTGCCTTGTCTTATGTGTTGTTAACAGAATTGGTGTTCTCAAGACACCCATACTGTTAACAGTTGTGATGGAGCACAAAGTAGCTGAATACATCACTTACCACTGCAGGCCACAGGTATCATTAGAAATATTGGTCTTGTAGTAAATCTTCCTTTCCTTCATCCAGGGTAATATTAGCAATACAGTATATTACCATCTGGTGCTTGGAGATGAAGACAACATGGGCCTGTGTGATTGCAAATGCCAGGGCTGAATTTCAGTCCCAGTCGGTACCTATTTATTGGGCCACCTTTAGCAGCAACAACTGCAACAAGCACTTTCGATAACTGGCAATGAGTCTTTTACTACACTCTGGAGGAATTTTGGCCCAATCAACTTTGCAAAATTGTTGTAATTTAGCCACAATGGAGGGTTTCCGAGCATGAACAGTTTTTTTAAGGTCATGCGACAGCATCTCAATCAGATTAAGGTTAGAACTTTGACTAGGCCACTTCAAATTCTTAATTTTATTTCTCTTAAGCCATTCAGAGATGGACTTGCTGGCGTGTTTTGGATAATTGTCCTGCTGCATAACCCAAGTGCGCTTCAGATTGAGGTCACAAACAAATGGCCGGACAGTCTCCTTCAGAATTTTTTGGTAGACAGCAGAATTCATGGTTCCAGTTGTCATAGCAAGTCTTCCAGGTCCTAAAGCAGCAAAACAACCCCATTACACTTCCAACACCATATTTAACTGTTGGTATGAAATTTCTTTTCTGAAATGTGTTACTTCTGTGCCAGATGTAATGAGACAATCACCTTCCAAAAAGTACAACTTTTGTCTCCTTAGTCCACTGAGTATTCTCCCAAAAGTCTTGGGGATCATCAAGATGTTTTCTGGAAAAACTAAGATGAGCCTTTATGATATTGCTAAGCAGTGCTTTTTGTCTAGTAACTCTGCTATGCAGGCCTTTTTTTGCCCAGTCTCTTTATTATGGTAAAGTCATGAACACTGGCCTTAATTGAGGCAAGTGAGGCCTTCAGTTCTTTAGATGTTGTTGAGGGGTCTTTTGTGACTTCTTGGATGAGTCATCATTGCGCTCTTGGGGTAATTTTGGTCAGTGGGTCACTCCTGGGAAAGTTCACTATTGTGGTTCGCCCGAGTCCCAAAGCTTTAGAAATGGCTTTATAACCTTTTCCTGACTGATAGATCTCAACTACTTTCATTCTCACTTGTTCCAGAATTTCTTTGGATTGCGGCTTGATGTCTAGCTTTTAAGGTTCTTTGGTCTACTTAACCTTGTCAGGCTGGTCCTATTTAAATGATTTCTTGATTGAGAACAGGTGTGGCAGTTATTAGGCCTGGGTGTTGCTAGGGAATTGGAACACAGCTTTCCAAAGATGTCATAATCCACAGTTAATTCATGTATTTAAGTGGAGGTGGCAATAACTTTTTCACAGGGGGTATGAAGGTTAGGATTTATTTTTCCCTTAATAATAAAGATCTTAATTTTGTGATTGCTTGTGTTATCTTTGTCTAATGTTTAAATTTGTTTGGTAATCTGAAATTAATTGTGAGAAACAAGCAAACAAATAGGATATAGGGGACATATACACCAGGATGAGGGACACATATATCAGGATGGAAAAGACACATATATAAATATATATATATATACAGTATATATATACTAGCTGAAGAGCCCGGCGTTGCCTGGGCATAGTAACCAACTGTGGTTAGTTATAACAAATTATAATGATTATATTGCATATAAAACCATTTCACATCATATATTCAACAGTACAGATTTGCAACACAAATTAACTAAACGATTACCCAAGTATCCTCTCCTGAGTGATACTTTCTGCTGAGCTGTGCATCTAATCCTATCATGTGTTACTGACTGCTCAGCCGTGTATCTAATCCTATCCTGTGTGATACTGACTGCTGAGCTGTGTATCTAACCCTATCCTGTGTGATACTGACTGCTGAGCAGTGTATCTAATCCTATCCTGTGTGATACTGACTGCTGAGCCGTGTATCTAATCCTATCCTGTGTGATACTGACTGCTGAGCTGTGTATCTAACCCTATCCTGTGTGATACTGACTGCTGAGCAGTGTATCTAATCCTATCCTGTGTGATACTGACTGCTGAGCAGTGTATCTAATCCTATCCTGTGTGATACTGACTGCTGAGCAGTGTATCTAACCCTATCCTGTGTGATACTGACTGCTGAGCTGTGTATCTAACCCTATCCTGTGTGATACTGACTGCTGAGCTGTGTATCTAACCCTATCCTGTGTGTTACTGACTGCTCAGCCGTGTATCTAATCCTATCCTGTGTGATACTGACTGCTGAGCTGTGTATCTAACCCTATCCTGTGTGATACTGACTGCTGAGCAGTGTATCTAATCCTATCCTGTGTGATACTGACTGCTGAGCTGTGTATCTAACCCTATCCTGTGTGATACTGACTGCTGAGCAGTGTATCTAATCCTATCCTGTGTGATACTGACTGCTGAGCAGTGTATCTAATCCTATCCTGTGTGATACTGACTGCTGAGCAGTGTATCTAACCCTATCCTGTGTGATACTGACTGCTGAGCTGTGTATCTAACCCTATCCTGTGTGATACTGACTGCTGAGCAGTGTATCTAATCCTATCCTGTGTGATACTGACTGCTGAGCAGTGTATCTAATCCTGTCCTGTGTGATACTGACTGCTGAGCCATGTATCTAATCCTATCCTGTGTGATACTGACTGCTGAGCAGTGTATCTAATCCTATCCTGTGTGATACTGACTGCTGAGCAGTGTATCTAATCCTGTCCTGTGTGATACTGACTGCTGAGCCATGTATCTAATCCTATCCTGTGTGATACTGACTGCTGAGCCGTGTATCTAATCCTTTCCTGTGTGATACTGACTGCTGAGCCGTGTATCTAATCCTATCCTGTGCGATACTGACTGCTGAGCCGTGTATCTAATCCTATCCTGTGTGATTCTGACTGCTGAGTTGTGTATCTAATCCTATCCTGTGTGATACTGACTGCTGAGCCGTGTATCTAATCCTATCCTGTGTGATACTGACTGCTGAGCCGTGTATCTAATCCTTTCCTGTGTGATACTGACTGCTGAGCTGTGTATCTAATCCTCTCCTGTGTGATACTGTCTGCTGAGCCGTGTATCTAATCCTATCCTGTGTGATACTGACTGCTGAGCCGTGTATCTAATCCTATCCTGTGTGATACTGACTGCTGAGCCGTGTATCTAATCCTATCCTGTGTGATACTGACTGCTGAGCCGTGTATCTAATCCTATCCTGTGTGATACTGACTGCTGAGCCGTGTATCTAATCCTATCCTGTGTGATACTGACTGCTGAGCAGTGTATCTAATCCTATCCTGTGTGATACTGACTGCTGAGCAGTGTATCTAATCCTATCCTGTGTGATACTGACTGCTGAGCAGTGTATCTAATCCTATCCTGTGTGATACTGACTGCTGAGCCGCGTATCTAATCCTATCCTGTGTGATACTGACTGCTGAGCCGTGTATCTAATCCTTTCCTGTGTGATACTGACTGCTGAGCTGTGTATCTAACCCTATCCTGTGTGATACTGACTGCTGAGCCGTGTATCTAATCCTATCCTGTGTGATTCTGACTGCTGAGCTGTGTATCTAATCCTATCCTGTGTGATACTGACTGCTGAGCTGGGTATCTAATCCTATCCTGTGTGATACTGACTGCTGAGCCGTGTATCTAATCCTTTCCTGTGTGATACTGACTGCTGAGCTGTGTATCTAATCCTATCCTGTGTGATACTGACTGCTGAGCCGTGTATCTAATCCTTTCCTGTGTGATACTGACTGCTGAGCTGTGTATCTAATCCTCTCCTGTGTGATACTGTCTGCTGAGCCGTGTATCTAATCCTATCCTGTGTGATACTGACTGCTGAGCCGTGTATCTAATCCCCTCCTGTGTGATACTGACTGCTGAGCCGTGTATCTAATCCTGTCCTGTGTGATACTGTCTGCTGAGCCGTGTATCTAATAGACGATAACACCATAGAAATGATAAAAATAATAGGCCTCAGTTACCACAACTGTCTACAAAGAAAACTGTTGCTGATAGCAACCAATCACAGCTCAGTTTTCATCTTTTAAACAGCTCTGGGACAGCGTGGTGAGTTTTGAGTGGTGACTTTTGTGTTTGGACTTTTATGTGGTGAGGTTGGTGTATGTGTGGTGAAATGTGTGCTGAGGGTGATATATGTGTTGAAGCACGTGGTAGTGTGTGGCGCATTTTGTGTGTGTGTTCATATCCCCGTGTGTGGTGAGTATCCCATGTCAGGGCCCACCTTAGCAACTGTACGGTATATACTCTTTGGCGCCATCGCTCTCATTCTTTAAGTCCCCCTTGTTCACATCTGGCAGCTGTCAATTTGCCTCCAACACTTTTCCTTTCACTTTTTCCCCATTATGTAGATATGGGCAAAATTGTTTTGTGAATTGGAACGCGCGGGGTTAAAATTTCACCTCACAACATAGCCTATGACGCTGTTGGGGTCCAGACGTGTGACTGTGCAAAATTTTGTGGTTGTAGCTACGACGGTGCAGATGCCAATCCCGGACACACATACATACTGTACATATATACACACACATACACACACACATTGAGCTTTATTCCAGATATATATATATACTAGCTGAAGAGCCCGGCGCTGCCCGGGCATAGTAACTATCTGTGGTTAGTTATAACAAATTATAATTATCCTCCATCCCATAGTCCAGTGCCCATATACCCATCACACATCCTCCATCCCATAGTCCCGTGCCCATATACCCATCATACATATTCTCCATCCCATAGTCCCATGCCCATATACCCATCATACATATTCTCCATCCCATAGTCCCATGCCCATATACCCATCATACATATTCGCCATCCCTTAGTCCCATGCCCATATACCCATCACACATCCTCCATCCCATAGTCCAGTGCCCATATACCCATCACACATCCTCCATCCCATAGTCCAGTGCCCATATACCCATCATACATATCCTCCATCCCATAGTCCCGTGCCCATATACCCATCATACATATCCGCCATCCCATAGTCCAGTGCCCATATACCCATCATACATATCCTCCATCCCATAGTCCCGTGCCCATATACCCATCGCACATCCTCCATCCCATAGTCCCGTGCCCATATACCCATCATACATATCCGCCATCCCATAGTCCCGTGCCATATACCCATCACACATCCTCCATCCCATAGTCCCGTGCCCATATACCCATCATACATATCTGCCATCCCATAGTCCAGTGCCCATATGCCCATCACACATCCTCCATCCCATAGTCCAGTGCCCATATACCCATCACACATCCTGCATCCCATAGTCAACCATTGTGACATCATAATGAGCGGCGGGGCTTGCAACCTATGATGACATCAGCGTCGCCATGGCAACCATTATGACATCATAACGAGGTGCGGGGCTTGAGACCTGGTTTACAGCCAGGTGGATGTAGCAGAGCTGTGTGTGTATGAGGTGTACAGAGCGGAGCCGTGTGTGTAGAAGGTGTACAAAGCGGAGATATGCATGTATGAGGTGTACGGAGAAGCAGAGCTGCGTATGCATGGGGTGAGCGGAGCCGTTTGTGTACAAGGTGTACGGAGCGGAGTCGTTTGTGTACAAGGAGTTCGGAGCGGAGCTGTTTGTGTACAAGGTGTACGGAGCGGTAACGTGTGTGTACGGGGTGTACGGAGTGGAACCGTATGTGTACAAGGTGTATGGAGCGAATGGGGGGTGCTGCCTTATACTACAGTCTGCCTATAGGGGATGGGGGGGTGCCTTATACTACAGTCTGCCTATGGGGGGAGTGCTGCCTTATATTACAGGCTGCCTACACGGGGGGTTGGGGGGTGCTGCCTTACATTACAGTCTGCTTATGGGGGCTGCAATATACTATTGAGTCTGCCCATGGGGGGGCTGCATTATACTGTAGAGTCTGCCTATGGGGGCTGCATTATACTATATTGAGGACTATCTGGTGTATTATACTATATGGAGGCTATCTAGGGGGCCATCATACAATGTGGAGATTATTGAGGGGGCCATCATACAGTGTTGGAGCCATCATTGGGGGATACTAAGGGGTCAGTATGTATACAGTGAGGGGGCATATTACTGTGTATAGGGGAGATGTACAGGGGGGGGACTCAGGACATTAATAAATGTAAAGTTGGCACTTATTGTTATTGGGCAACTCAGGTTGCAGTGACTGTCAAACGGGGCACACAGAGGGCAATATTACATTCTAGGAGACAATATGTGGGCACTGTTTTCTAGGGCAATTGCATCCGGCATTACTATATTATAGAGGGATGCTTTAGAATTTAGAGGTCACACAGAACCACACAGCAGGTGCAGTAATAGGGACACATACGGCAGCAGCGGCTCAGTATTGGGGTATCAGGTGCAGTAATAGGGACACATATGGCAGCAGCAGCTCAGTATTGGGGTATCAGGTGCAGTAATAGGGACACATACGGCAGCAGAGGCTCAGCATTGGGGTATCAAGTGCAGTAATAGGGACAAATACAGCAGCAGAGGCTCAGTATTGGGGTATCAGGTGCAGTAATAGGGACACACACGGCAGCAGCGGCTCAGTATTGGGGTATCAAGTGCAGTAATAGGGACACATATGGCAGCAGCGGCTCAGCATTGGGGTATCAGGTGCAGTAATAGGGACAAATACAGCAGCAGAGGCTCAGTATTGGGGTATCAGGTGCAGTAATAGGGACACAAACGGCAGCAGCGGCTCAGTATTGGGGTATCAGGTGCAGTAATAGGGACACAAACGGCAGCAGAGGCTCAGTATTGGGGTATCAGGTGCAGTAATAGGGACACATACGGCAGCAGAGGCTCAGTATTGGGGTGTCAGGTGCAGAAATAGGGACACATACAGCAGCAGCGGCTCAATATTGGGGTGTCAGGTGCAGTAATAGGGACACATACAGCAGCAGCGGCTCAGTATTGGGTATCAGGTGCAGTCATAGGGACACATACAGCAGCAGCGGCTCAGTATTGGGTACCAGGTGCAGTAATAGGGACACATACAGCAGCAGCGGCTCAGTATTGGGGTATCAGATGCAGTAATAGGGACACATATGGCAGCAGCAGCTCAGTATTGGGGTGTCAGGTGTAGTAATAGGGACACATACGGCAGCAGCGGCTCAGTATTGGGGTGTCAGGTGCAGTAATAGGGACACATACAGCAGCAGCGGCTCAGTATTGGGGTGTCAGGTGCAGAAATAGGGACACATACAGCAGCAGCGGCTCAGTATTGGGTATCAGGTGCAGTAATAGGGACACATATGGCAGCAGCAGCTCAGTATTGGGGTGTCAGGTGTAGTAATAGGGACACATACAGCAGCAGCATCTCAGTATTGGGGTGTCAGGTGCAGTAATAGGGACACATACAGCAGCAGCGGCTCAGTATTGGGGTGTCAGGTGCAGTAATAGGGACACATACAGCAGCAGCGGCTCAGTATTGGGTATCAGGTGCAGTAATAGGGACACATACAGCAGCAGTGGCTCAGTATTGGGGTATCAGATGCAGTAATAGGGACACATATCGCAGCAGCAGCTCAGTATTGGGGTATCAGGTGCTTTAATAGGGACACATACAGCAGCAGCGGCTCAGTATTGGGGTGTCGGGTGCAGTAATAGGGACATACAGCAGCAGCGTCTCAGTATTGGGTTGTCAGGTGTAGTAATAGGGACACATACGGCAGCAGCGGCTCAGTATTGGGGTATCAGGTGCAGTAATAGGGACACATACAGCAGCAGTGGCTCAGTATTGGGGTGTCGGGTGTAGTAATAGGGACACATACGGTAGCAGCGGCTCAGTATTGGGGTATCAGGTGCAGTAATAGGGACATACAGCAGCAGCGGCTCAGTATTGGGTTGTCGGGTGCAGTAATAGGGACACATACGGTAGCAGCGGCTCAGTATTGGATATCAGGTGCAGCAATAGGGACACATACAGCAGCAGCAGCTCAGTATTGGGGTATCAGATGCAGTAATAGGGACACATATGGCAGCAGCGGCTCAGTATTGGGGTATCAGATGCAGTAATAGGGACACATATGGCGGCAGTGGCTCAGCATTGGGGTATCAGGTGCAGTAATAGGGACACATACGGTAGCAGCGGCTCAGCATTGGGGTATCAGCAGGATGAAGAGTTTGTGCAGGTTGGGGATAGATGGTGATGGGGCTGGAATATGAGAAGTGAAACATTTCTTTGTTGTATTCTCTGTAGCAGAGTCGTGGCTGGAGAAGTTGTCATGTTGGTCTGGGCCAGATGGAAAAGACATGAAAAGTGAACGATTCCATCAGAAAGAACGTCAGCGGTAAGTCACCATCTGTTACTGTGCAGTAATCACTTGTATGTTTTGTAGGACTGGTATTTACCACTGACCATGTAATATCCATGTTGGTCTTTATATTGGGATTATTTTCAGTAACAGCGCAGTCGTCTTCTACATCCACTATTAGGGTGCGTCACCGAGTTGTAATCAAAATTACCTAGTTAGGGGCCCACTTAGAAGTTTCGCCCCCCCTAAAGCAAAACCCTAGCTACGCCTCTGAGATAGGGGCAAAATTGTTTGGTGAATTGGAGCGCGCGGGGTTAAAATTTCACCTCACAACATAGCCTAGGACACTCTTGCGGTCCAGACGTGTGACTGTGCCAAATTTTGTGGCTGTAGCTGCGATGGTGCGGATGCCAATCCCGGACATACACACATACACACACTTGAGCTATATATATATATATATATATACTAGATTATGGCCCGATGCTATCGCATCGGGAGGATGCGATAGCATCACACCTCTTGCCATGTTAACCCTCAACACACACACTCCTCAACACACACTCCTCTCACCTTTCACTTATCTCCACTCACTCTTTCACTCCACATGCGACCCCTTCTCTCACTCCGTCTCTCATACTCATGCCGTCATCGCCGCTGCTCCACGATCCCCGACATCTTCTTCCGCCGGCGCCATCCTGGATCCAGACGTTGTCCACGCCGGCGACATGTTCTTGCGGCGACGCCATCTTGAGTATCGTGAAATACCGCGATAGTCAAGATAGCGTCGCTGGAAGAACATGTCGCCGGCGTGGACAACGTCGGGATCCAAAATGGCGTCGGCGAAATCTCGCGAGTTTTCGCCGACGCCATTTTGGATCCCGACGTCGTCCTCGCCGGCGACATGTTCTTGCGGCGACGCCATCTTGACTATCGCGGGATTTCGCCGATCCAAAATGGCGTCGCCGCAAGAACATGTCGCCGGCGTGGACGACATCGGGATCCAAAATGGCGTCGGCGTAATCTTGCGAGATTTCGCCGACGCCATCTTTTTGGATCCCGAGTCGTCCACGCCAGCGACATGTTCTTGCGGCGACGCCATCTTGAATCTCGCGGGATTTCACGAAATCCAAGATGGCGTCGCCGCAAGAACATGTCGGCGGCCTGGAGAACTTCTGGATCCAGGATCGCGGCGGCGGAGGAAGATGTCGGGGCAGCGACGATGACGGTGTGAGTATGAGAAACGGAGTGAGAGAAAGGAACGTATGTGGAGTGAAAGAGTGAGTGGACGTGAGTGGAGGTGAAAGGTGAGAGGAGTGTGTATTGAGGCGGTGTGGTGTGTTGAGGGTTAACATGTGCGTGTGTGTGGTGACGTCACCGGTTACAACTGGACGGAAGTTGTTACAACCGGAAGCTGCTTAGGGCATTTATTATTATAGATGATGAGGAAGAAGCCGTCTGTTGTTGGCGGTGATGGCGTGTAGAGGCTTCTTCAGCCAATGTAATAGATTTAGAGTTAGGGGATTCGTGTGTGAGATGACGGCGTTTATAAGCCTTAATCTTGTCAAGTCGATGCTGTTTTTCCTCAGGAGTCACATTAGCACGGCGTTGTTTTTGTTGTAGTGCTAAAGCTGCTTTCCTTTCACTGGCATTGGCATACTGTGCATCGGTATTGAATGGTGGTATTGATAGGGCAGAAACAGATTGCTGATTAGTTATGTCAGTGAACGGCATATGGGATGAAGTGTAGCAGTAAATTGTTCCACATGCTGATGTGGAAGCATCCTGTTGTGAGTTTAATAATAATGATGAGGAAGAGGCCGTCTGTTGTCGGCGGTGACGGCGTGGAGAGGCTTCTTCAGCCAATCTTATGGATTTAGAGTTAGGGGATTCGTGTGTGAGGCGACGGCGTTTATAAGCCTTAATCTTCTCAAGGCGATGGTGTTTTTCCTCAGGAGTCTCATTAGCACGGCGTTGTTTTTGTCGTAGTGCTAAAGCTGCTTTCCTTTCACTGGCATTGGCATACTTTTTGTTATAACTCATGTTGGCACAGGTAAAGGAGTCTATTTGGCAGTTATCTGGCAGTGAAGAAGGCGTCCTGGAGTATTGTAGAGTAAACAGATACTAATTGACCCTGTAATTGCCCAGCAGTAGTTTTGAAGTGGTAGTGGCAAATTGGCCCTGTAGTTAGACACCGGCAGAGGAGCAAGGCAGCAGTAGTTATGGCGGTAGAGGCAAATTGGCCCTGTAATTAGACACCGGCAGAGGAGCAAGGCAGCAGTAGTTATGGCGGTAGAGGCAAATTGGCCCTGTAATTAGACACTGGCAGAGGAGCAAGGCAGCAGTAGTTATGGCGGTAGAGGCAAATTGGCCCTGTAATTAGACACAGGCAGTGAACAGTCAGAGGAGCAAGGCAGCAGTACTTATGGCGGTAGAGGCAAATTGACCCTGTAATTAGACACCGGCAGAGGAGCAAGGCAGCAGTAGTTATGGCAGTAGAGGCAAATTGGCCCTGTAATTAGACACCAGCAGAGGAGCAAGGCAGCAGTAGTTATGGCGGTAGAGGCAAATTGATCCTGTAATTAGACACCGGCAGAGGAGCAAGGCAGCAGTAGTTATGGCGGTATTGGCAAATTGGCCCTGTAATTAGACACCAGCAGAGGAGCAATGCAGCAGTAGTTATGGCGGTAGAGGCAAATTGATCCTGTAATTAGACACCGGCAGAGGAGCAAGGCAGCAGTAGTTATGGCGGTAGAGGCAAATTGATCCTGTAATTAGACACCGGCAGAGGAGCAATGCAGCAGTAGTTATGGCGGTAGAGGCAAATTAGCCCTGTAATTAGACACCGGCAGAGGAGCAAGGCAGCAGTAGTTATGGCGGTAGAGGCAAATTGGCCCTGTAATTAGACACCGGCAGAGGAGCAAGGCAGCAGTAGTTATGGCGGTATAGGCAAATTGGCCCTGTAATTAGACACCGGCAGAGGAGCAATGCAGCAGTAGTTATGGCGGTATAGGCAAATTGGCCCTGTAATTAGACACCGGCAGAGGAGCAAGGCAGCATTAGTTATGGCGGTAGAGGCAAATTAGCCCTGTAATTAGACACCGGCAGAGGAGCAAGGCAGCAGTAGTTATGGCGGTAGAGGCAAATTAGCCCTGTAATTAGACACCGGCAGAGGAGTAATGCAGCAGTAGTTATGGCGGTATAGGCAAATTGGCCCTGTAATTAGACACCGGCAGAGGAGCAATGCAGCAGTAGTTATGGCGGTATAGGCAAATTGGCCCTGTAATTAGACACCGGCAGAGGAGCAAGGCAGCAGTAGTTATGGCGGTATAGGCAAATTAGCCCTGTAATTAGACACCGGCAGAGGAGCAAGGCAGCAGTAGTTATGGCGGTAGAGGCAAATTAGCCCTGTAATTAGACACCGGCAGAGGAGCAAGGCAGCAGTAGTTATGGCGGTAGAGGCAAATTAGCCCTGTAATTAGACACCGGCAGAGTAGCAAGGTAGCAATAGTTATGGCAGTATAGGCAAATTGGCCCTGTAATTAGACACCGGCAGTAAACAGGCATAGGACCAAGGCAGCAGTAGTTATGGTGGTACAGGCAATGCCAAGCGTCCGCACAGCAAGTCGGCGTGAGGTAAATGACGCAATTTCACGAATGCAAGGTGGCGTCGGTGAAATCTTGCGAGATTTCGCCGACGTCGTTAAGGCTGTGTGCACACGCTGCGGATTAGGTGCGGATTCATCCGCGTGGATTTTGTAAAATCCGCAGGTGAAACCGCAGGTCAAAAGACCTGCGGTTTTACCTGCGGATTGCTCTGCGGTTTTGCCCTGCGGTTTTTCATCTCCTCAATAGAGGAGATGGCAAACCACAGGAGAATCCACAGAAAGAATTGACATGTCAATTCTTTCTGCGGATTGAAAACCGCAGACAATCCGCGCGGAAAATTCCGCACCGTCTGCACTGCGGTTTTTGATTCCCATAGGGAATCATGGTACTGTACACCGCAGCAAAAACTGCTGCGGGTCCGCAGCGGCCAAAACCGCTGCGGAATCGCAGCAAAATCCGCAGCGTGTGCACACAGCCTCACACCTCTTGCCATGTTAACCCTCAACACACCACACCGCCTCAACACACACTCCTCTCACCTTTCACCTCCACTCATGTCCACTCACTCTTTCACTCCACATACGTTCCTTTCTCTCACTCCGTTTCTCATACTCACACCGTCATCGTCACTGCCCCGACATCTTCCTCCGCCGCCGCGATCCAGGATCCAGAAGTTCTCCAGGCCGCCGACATGTTCTTGCGGGACGCCATCTTGGATTTCGTGAAGTCCCGCGATATTCAAGATGGCGTCGCCGCAACAACATGTCGCTGACATGGGCGACATCGGGATCCAAAATGGTGTCGGCGTAATCTCGCGAGATTTCGCCGACGCCATCTTTTTGGATCCCAATGTCGGCAGCCTGGAGAACGTCTGGATCCTGGATCGCGGCGGCGGAGGAAGATGTCGGGGCAGCGACGATGACGGTGTGAGTATGAGAAACGGAGTGAGAGAAAGGAACGTATGTGGAGTGAAAGAGTGAGTGGACATGAGTGGAGGTGAAAGGTGAGAGGAGTGTGTGTTGAGGCGGTGTGGTGTGTTGAGGGTTAACGTGCGTGTGTGTGTGTGGTGACGTCACCGGTTACAACTGGACGGAAGTTATTAAAACCGGAAGCTGGTTAGGGCATTTATTATTATAGATATATATATATATACTGTACATAATTTATTCTGGATGGGGGGCCCAGTCAAAATCTTTCACCGGGCCCATAAGACTCTAGTTACTCCACTGATGACCACCAATGCACATAGTCTTTATTATAATTATATACAGGGTCGGTGTTACCATGAGACCCCCATTCTAGTCTTAAATTTTGGGGAACTTCTAGTACTATAACTTTTGACAATCTTTTTTCAACCTCAATGATTCAAGCTTTGCCAGAGAGGATGTAATAAGAAATGCTGCACATATTGTTCTGCCCATTAGGGCAAAAGACGAGGTTAAAATTACTGTTGTCACTTTAATAACCAGTAATACCTTGATAGTGACATCTAATGTTTATAAACCGGGCGGCTCTGGTCCAGATTTATATCACTCATGGGTAATAACTTGATGTATACAATTATGGTTTATAATTAATCTTGCTTTGGCCTGTTCCAACTCTGGGGGACTTTATGTATACTGGCAAGTATCTATATAATCAATTCCCATGGCGTTATGTTTACTCTGTATGTCACTGTGGCACTTTATGTGAATATTTAGCCAGTGACCTAGCCTTCATTACCTGATCCTGTTTTGTATTTGTATGTACCCATTGTTTGTGGCATATATGTTTAGTAAATTATATATTTTTTATACAATTTGGACTTTATACTCCTTATGATTTCTATGGTTCTCTAGTAGAACAGTTGTGTAAAAATTTCTCCGGCATTACTTTACTAAATAAAGCATATCTGTTTTATCACCCACATTAACCCCTTCCCAACCTTTGATGCCACGTAGGCATCATGAAAAGTTGTGCCAATACGACCCATGACGCCTATGTGGCATCATGAATTGATTGCCCCCCTGCGGGTTGGGTGACCGGGGTCACTGAAAGGTCACCCGACCCGCACACAGAGGACACTTTAGAGTTAACCCCAAGGGCATGGCTTAGCCCCCACATGCCTACGATTGCTCTGATTGGCTGTTAAAACTGAAACAGCTAATGAGAGCGATTTGCAATATTTCACCAATGACATTTGGTGAAATATTGCAATCTAGCCATGGCCAATGCTGCATTTGCATCGGACATGGCTGGACACCGAGACCTGACCCCCCCACACCGACTGGCGGGGGCGATTGGCCCCCGCCACTGACAGACGGCGGCGACCGATCGCCGCTGTCATCATCTGCTCCCCCCACCTTCCGATTCCCCCCTCACCTCCCCAGTACCTCCGATGTCCTGCTGTGGCTCCCGGGGTCCCGCCATCCCGGATAATGGGCGCCGTCATCTTGGAAAATAGCAGGCGTATGTGCGCCTGCTATTTTCCAAGATGGCGGCTCCCATGAATTTGCCGGCTGCCCATTCATTTTTCATTTTGATCACTGTGATAAACTCTCACAGTGATCAAAATGAAAAAAAAGTAAAAACACCCCTGTTTATCACCCCCATAGGTAGGCACAAATAATAAAATAAAAAAATATTTTTATTTTTCCATTAGGGTTAGAGTTAGGGTTATGGTTGGAATTGGTGTTAGGGTTTGAGATAGGGTTAGAATTAGGGTTAGGGTTAGAAATAGGGTTAGGGTTGGAATTGGACTTAGGGTTGGAACTAGGGTTAGGGTTGGAATTAGGGTTGGAATTAGGGTTACGGGCGGAATTAGGGTTAGGGTTGGAATTAGGGTTAAGATTAGGGTTAGGGTTGGAATTAGGGTTAGGGTTGGAATTAGGGTTAAGATTAGGGTTAGGGGTGGGATGGGGTTGGGATTAGGGTTGGGCTTGTGGTTAGGGTTACAGTTGGGATTAGGGTTAAGGGTGTGTTGGGGTTAGGGTTGTGGTTAGGGTTACAGTTGGGATTAGGGTTAGGGGTGTGTTGAGGTTAGGGTTGTGGTTAGGGTTATGATTACGGTTGGGTTTGGGTTAGGGGTGTGTTGGGGTTAGGTTTGGAGTAAGAATTGAGAGATTTCGACTGTTTAGGCACATCATGGGGTCTCTAAATGCCACTTGGCGCCACGAGTTATTCCAGCCAATTTTGCATTCAAAAAGTCAAACAGCGCTCCCTCCATTCCGAGCCCCGACGTGTGCCCAAACAGTGGTTTACCCCCACATATGGGGTATCAGCATACTCAGGAAAAATTGCACAACAACTTTGGAAGTCTAATTTCTCCTGTTACCCTAGGGAAAATAAAAACTTGGGGGCTAAAAAAATGATTTTTTATTTTCACGGCTCTGCGTTATAAACTTCTGTGAAGCACTTGGGGGTTCAAAGTACTCACCACACATCTAGATAAGGTCCGTGGGTGGTCTAGTTTCTAAAATGGGGTCACTTGTGGAGAGTTTCCACTGTTTAGGCACATCAGAGGCTCTGCAAATGTAACATGACACCCACAGACCATTCCATTAAATTCGACATTTCAAAACATCACTACTTTTGCTTCCGAGCCCCGACGTGTGCCCAAACAGTGGTTCCCCCCCACATATGGAGTACCAGCGTACTCAGGACAAACTGAACAACAACTTTTGGGGTCCAATTTCTCCTGTTACCATTGTGAAAATAAAAAATAGCGGGCTAAAAAATCATTTTTTTGAGAAAAAAAAATATTTTTATTTTCACGGCTCTGTGTTATACACTTCTGTGAAGCACCTGGGGGTTCAAAATGCTTACTATTCATCTAGATAAGTTCCTAGGGGGTCTAGTTTCCAAAATGGGGTCATTTGTGGGTTCCCCCCCACATATTGGGTACCAGTGTACTCAGGACAAACTGAACAACAACTTTAGGGGTCCAATTTATCCTGGTACCCTTGTGAAAATAAAAATAGCGGGCTAAAAAAATCATTTTTGAGGAAAAAAAATATTTTTTATTTTCATGGCTATGCGTGTATAAACTTCTGTGAAGCATTTGGGGGTTAAAAGTGCTCACTACATATCTAGATAAGCTCCTTGGGGGGGTCTAGTTTCCAAAATGGAGTCACTTGTGGGGGATTTCTACTGTTTAGGCACACGCAACATGATGCCTCAGAACATTCCATCAAAGTCTGCATTGCAAAATCACGCTCCTTCCCTTCTGCGCTCTCCCATGCGCCCAAACAGTGGTTCCCCCCCTTCTGGGGTATTGGTGTACTCAGGACAAATTGCACAACAACTTTTGTGGTCCAATTTCTCCTGTTAGCCTTGTGAAAATAAAAAATAGCAGGCTAAAAAAATCATTTTTGAGGAAAAAAATGATTTTTTATTTTCACTGCTCTGCGTTATAAACTTCTGTGAAGCACTTGGGGGTTCAAAGTGCACACCACACATCTAGATAAGTTCCTTGGGGGGTCTAGTTTCCAAAATGGGGTCACTTGTGGGGGAGCTCCAGTGTTTAGGTACACAGGGACTCTCCAAACACAACATGGTGTCCGCTAACGATTGGAGCTAATTTTCCATTCAAAAAGTCAAATGGTGCTCCTTCCCTTCCGGGCCATGCTGTGCGCCCAAACAGTGGTTTGTGACCACATATGAGATATCGGTGTACTCAGGAGAAATTGCCCAACAAATTTTAAGATCCATTTTATCCTGTTGCCCATGTGAAAATAAAAAAACTGAGGCTTAAAAAATTTTTTGTGAAAAAACAGTCCTTTTTTTTACAGATCAATTTGTGAAGAACCTGGGGATTTAAAGTGCTCACTATGCATCTAGATAAGTTGCTTGGGGGGTCTAGTTTCCAAAATGGGGTCACATGTGGGGAAGCTCCAATGTTTAGGCACACAGGGACTCTCCGAATGTGACATGGCAACCGCTAAGTATTCCAGCATATGTTCCATTCGAAAAGTCAAATGGCGCTCCTTCCCTTCTGAGCCCTGCCGTGCGCCCAAACCCACATCCAGGAGGACCAGGCTGCACTGATATTTTCAACTATTAAGATTATCCTGCGCTATAGCAGCATTCTGAGCATTTGATTACTGGCGTTATCAGTGAATAACATAAAAAGCGCCCTCCTTCAAGCTACTTTCAAACATACTAGCACGTAACTGATGAAGGTCTATATTGACCGAAACGTTTTCTGGTACTGCAATAAACTGCCTCACCAAGCATTAAGTTGAGCGCCAGGTTTTCATTTTATCATATAACCTAAATTTACCACTAACATGAAGGGTAATATGTCACGAAAAAACACTCTCAGAATCACTAGGATGCGTTGAAGCGTTCCTGGGTTGTTACCTCATAAAGGGACACTGGTCAGAATTGCAAAAAATGGCCAGGTCATTAGGGTCAAAATAGGCTGGGTCATGAAGGGGTTAATCCAAATATATTTTGATTCATCAACGTCAACCTGTTGATGAATAAACAAGTTAGACTACAGAAAATGATCTGCTTAATTTGGAAGACAGAGAAGGTTTATGCTGTATGTCAGATTGCACAGTGTGAGAACGTGTAAGAAGACAGAACATATGCAGAAAGCAAATTGTCACAGCAGACCACAGTGTAGGTGTGGCATCTACAGTTGCCAAATTGGTAAAGCAAATGTACAGGTGTAAACATGGGTGTAAAGAAGACATGCATGCATATATATATACTATACATAATTTATTCTGGACGGGGGGCTAAGTCAAAATCTGGCAGCGGGCCCATCAGACTCTAGTTACTCCACTGATGACCACCAATGCACATAGTCTTTATTATAATTATATACAGGGTCGGTGTTACCATGAGACCCCCATTATATTCTTAATTTTTGGGGAACTTCTAATACTATAACTTTTGACAATCTTTTTTCAACCTCAATGATTCAAGCTTTGCCAAAAAGGATGTAATAAGAAATGCTGCACATACTGTTCTGCCCATTAGGGCAAAAGACGAGGTTAAAATTACTGTTGTCACTTTAATAACCAGTAATACCTTGATAGTGACATCTAATGTGGTAATAGAACCATCTGGTGCCATTTAATTTATTACAAGTTGTTTTTCTGTAAAGCTGTCTATTGCATTATGGGGAAAAACCAATGCATTTTGGGTAATAAGGTCCTAGTGAAAAAGTAATTTTGCAAGAAGCAATCTAGTAGAACAGTTGTGTAAAAATTTCTCCGGCATTACTTTACTAAATAAAGCATATCTGTTTTATCACCCACATTAATCCAAACATATTTTGATTCATCAACATCAACCTGTTGATGAATAAACAAGTTAGAATACAGAGAATGATCTGCTTAATTTGGAAGACAGAGAAGGTTTATGCTGTATGTCAGATTGCACAGTGTGAGAACGTGTAAGAAGACAGAACATATGCAGAAAGCAAATTGTCACAGCAGACCACAGTGTAGGTGTGGCATCTACAGTTGCCAAATTGGTAAAGCAAATGTACAGGTGTAAACATGGGTGTAAACAAGACATGCACATTTAAATATATTTATTTATTATTTTTTCTATTTTTATCTTTTACAAAATTCAACGTCCTTCCCAAAAATGACATACTTTAATAAGAAATGCTAGGTAGGTAAACTTTCCAAAAGGTCATCATCTGTAACAAAGTGCTGTATTTGTATGGTGTATATGGATGTAAAATTTGATCAGTAAAGCAATTGTGCAAAAAAAAACTATTTGCGACACTCTCACTTTTTGAGGCAGACAGTCACAGTTAAATATCTGGATTTTTGGCAATTTTTTTGCATTTTTTTTTTTTAAATTTACTCCCCTTCACAAGAATAAATTGCACAAAAAATGAAAAAATCTCAAGTATAGTCACTCTTCACAATGAAAAACACTATCTCTGACTGATATGAATTTCACATCTTGTTTCTGAGGCTTGCTGCTGTCTTTTACTGCATTAAGAATGAAGGAAAATGTGTAATTGTAATTCAAAAGCAGCAGGACACATACCAGCTACACCATATCAGTGATCTATCACAATGGTACAGCTGTTTGCACCTTTCCTATCTCTCTCTCAATTGAATCTCTTTATTATTCACAGACAAGTTCCTGTCATCTTCTTTGGTACTGCGATTGTATAACACATTACTATCTGGAGTAGTTGTCAATGTTATAAGGCATTTTCTTTCTATCTCTATTGCTGATGTTCTCTAGCTAGACTAAATTGACTGCTGCATTGCATGGTTAGACTTTTTTACTGGCTACGATGGTCTCTCATTATTGACTGTGGCATACCATGTGATGTGATAGCTGCATGACATTCTGCGGGAGCCTGAGTGATCACACCTGAGGTCATGTGAGCCTTCCGAGACTGATACAGTATTTTAAAAAGTGTAAAATGATGATGGTCACTTTTTTTGATAATTCCAGCAAACTGAATTGATTGAATGTCAAGCCAATTCAATTTTCATTAAATTGACTTGCTCGTCTCTATCTATCATTTACTTATCTGTCTACAACATCTATCGATATATCTGTCTTTCGTAAACAAAATTTATCTATACTAAAAAGTGCTGAACACTGTGTGCGACAAGATATCTGCAAACATTGAAAATATGAATTTTCAATGGCATTACAGCTCAATTAAATAAACTTATAAAACTGATGTACTTAACACTAGGGATGAGCGAAAGTGCTCGGTGATGCTTGGATGTCACTCCAGTATCTAGGTTCTTAGATGTGCTCGGTACTTGGCGAGCATAGCCGGTGCAAAGATTTCAAGCACAAATTCCTGCCCAGCATGTTCAGGGCCTGTTAGCCATTAAGCATTTCAGTGGTATATAACACTTAAAAAAAGTGTTAAAATATTTTTCTGGATTCAGTTAGTCATCCATAGATGATTATGTGCTTTCTGCTAAATTTCTGTGGTACAGTGGGGAAAAAAAGTATTTAGTCAGTCAGCAATAGTGCAAGTTCCACCACTTAAAAAGATGAGAGGCGTCTGTAATTTACATCATAGGTAGACCTCAACTATGGGAGACAAACTGAGAAAAAAAAATCCAGAAAATCACATTGTCTGTTTTTTTTTCATTTTATTTGCATATTATGGTGGAAAATAAGTATTTGGTCAGAAACAAAATTTCATCTCAATACTTTGTGATATATCCTTTGTTGGCAATGACAGAGGTCAAACGTTTTCTGTAAGTCTTCACAAGGTTGCCACACACTGTTGCTGGTATGTTGGCCCATTCCTCCATGCAGATCTCCTCTAGAGCAGTGATGTTTTTGGCTTTTCGCTTGGCAACACGGACTTTCAACTCCCTCCAAAGGTTTTCTATAGGGTTGAGATCTGGAGACTGGCTAGGCCACTCCAGGACCTTGAAATGCTTCTTACGAAGCCACTCCTTCGTTGCCCTGGCGGTGTGCTTTGGATCATTGTCATGTTGAAAGACCCAGCCATGTTTCATCTTCAATGCCCTTGCTGATGGAAGGAGGTTTGCACTCAAAATCTCACGATACATGGCCTCATTCATTCTTTCATGTACCCGGATCAGTCGTCCTGGCCCCTTTGCAGAGAAACAGCCCCAAAGCATGATGTTTCCACCACCATGCTTTACAGTAGGTATGGTGTTTGATGGATGCAACTCAGTATTCTTTTTCCTCCAAACACGACAAGTTGTGTTTCTACCAAACAGTTCCAGTTTGGTTTCATCAGACCATAGGACATTCTCCCAAAACTCCTCTGGATCATCCAAATGCTCTCTAGCAAACTTCAGACGGGCACGGACATGTACAGGCTTAAGCAGTGGGACACGTTTGGCACTGCAGGATCTGAGTCGATGGTGGCGTAGTGTGTTACTTATGGTAGGCCTTGTTACATTGGTCCCAGCTCTCTGCAGTTCATTCACTAGGTCCCCCCACGTGGTTCTGGGATTTTTGCTCACCGTTCTTGTGATCATTCTGACCCCACAGGGTGGGATTTTGCGTGGAGCACCAGATCGAGGGAGATTATCAGTGGTCTTGTATGTCTTCCATTTTCTAATTATTGCTCCCACAGTTGATTTCTTCACTCCAAGCTGGTTGGCTATTGCAGATTCAGTCTTCCCAGCCTGGTGCAGGGCTACAATTTTGTTTCTGGTGTCCTTTGACAGCTCTTTGGTCTTCACCATAGTGGAGTTTGGAGTCAGACTGATTGAGGGTGTGCACAGGTGTCTTTTTATACTGATAACAAGTTTAAACAGGTGCCATTACTACAGGTAATGAGTGGAGGAAAGAGGAGACTCTTAAAGAAGAAGTTACAGGTCTGTGAGAGCCAGAAATCTTGATTGCTTGTTTCTGACCAAATACTTATTTTCCACCATAATATGCAAATAAAATGAAAAAAAAACAGACAATGTGATTTTCTGGATTTTTTTTTCTCAGTTTGTCTCCCATAGTTGAGGTCTACCTATGATGTAAATTACAGACGCCTCTCATCTTTTTAAGTGGTGGAACTTGCACTATTGCTGACTGACTAAATACTTTTTTTCCCCACTGTATATAACACTCCAAAAAATTGTTGAAAACTTTAGCTTGATTCAATTACACTGGGTGCAGAATTATTAGGCAAATTAGTATTTTGATCACATCCTTTTTATACATGTTGTCCTACTCCAAGCTGTATAGGCTTGAAAGCCAACTGCCAATTATGTAAATCATGTGATTTGCATCTCTGTAATGAGGAGGGGTGTGGTCTAATGACATCAACACCCTATATAAGGTGTGCTTAATTATTAGGCAACTTCCTTTCCTTTGGCAAAATAGGTCCGAAGAAAGATTTGACAGACTCTGAAAAGTCAAAAGTTGTGAGATGTCTTGCAGAGGGATGCAGCAGTCTTGAAATTGCCAAACTTTTGAAGTGTGATCACTAGAGATGAGCGACTTTTCCTTTTTTCAGGTCGAGTTGGGTTTCATGACTGGGTCGAACGAAATAGGCCGACTATAGGGAAAAATCGGGGTCCGACTGAAACACGAAACCCAATGCAAGTCAATGGGGAAGCAAAGTCGGCAGGGAGTGGAGGACAGTAAACACACCTACAGTGCCCATTTCAATGCCAACGACATCAATTCTTATTACTTAAGCTTGGCAACCTTAGTTTACTTCATAATAATAGTTACGCATTGAAAACTGGGGGTTATTTGGCTAAAGTTGTTGGGGGGGTAGGGCTGGTGCCAGGTTTTCGTGTGCCCTGGGCCAAAGCGTGTCAGTGCGCCCTTTTAACACATACCACAATTCATAATGCTCCGATACGGCAAAGAAATATAGGTATAGTACAATGAAAAATACTTCACTACTTACATGACATGACTGATATTTATTTTAAATTCTACAATAGCTCAAAAAACGGACAGTATATTACTCCATACAGTATTATGGCCACCACATTGTGCGTTATACAGAATAATGAGCCCCATATATTTCTCCATACAGAATAATTGTTCCCATATAATGTTCCATACAGTATATGATGAGCTCCACATAATGCTACAGTATATGTTGGTCCAAATGGACGATGCTCCAGTGTGTTATGGGCCCAAATAATGCTCCATATATAATGGGCCCCATTTCTAATGCTCCAGTGTATAATGGGCTCCGTAAATGCTGCTCCAGTGTCTGATGTCCTCCATTTGGAATGCTCCAGTATATGTTGCTCCCCATGGACTATGCTCCAGTGTGTTATGGGCCCAAATAATGCTCCATATATAATGGGCCCAATTTCTAATGCTCCAGTGTATAATGGACCCTGTAAATACTGCTCCAGTGTCTGAGGTCCCCCATTTGGAATGCTCCAGTATATGATGGGCCAAATGGATGATGCTCCAGTGTATGATGGGCCCCATATATTATTCTCCAGTGTATATTGCTCTCCAAAAAATGCTCCCAACATTTAAAAAAAAATGAAATACCTCTCCTCGCTGGGCACTGCTCTACTCTGGACTCCTCAGCATTGCCATTTTAAAGCTCTCTGCACTTGTACTGTTTCGGTAAAGGGCATACAGATGTGATGTCATCGCGCTCTGTAACCTGAATGTCACTGTCAGGAAAGCCGGAAGATGTCACGGCGGTGGAGCAGGGAAAGGTAAGTATAGCAAGTGCTGTGGCCCTGAGCAAGCATGGGGGGCCCACTTGTGGGCGACGGCACTGGCATAGGGCCCCTCATAGTACGACGGTATGTCTGACGGCGAGTGGGCCCTCCTACCAGCAAAGACACTTTTGCGTACTATGAGGGGCCCTGTGCCACTGCCATCACCCACGAGTAGGACCCCCCCACCTGCTCAGGGAACCGGCACTTTCATCTGCACCTTCCTCTGTGTCACCGTGTAAGGCGGTATAGTATGTGAGAACTGGCACCTGAGTTTCAACAGTGTCACATTCTGGCTCTGTAGAGTGCGAGGGGAATGTAGTGCTGTGGGTCAATGTACCAGCAGAATCATCTAGCAGTGGCTGTGCATCAGTGCACTCCATCTCCAATTCATGTTGGACTGGGGAATTCAGATTTTCACTTGATAACACATAGCCTGTGAAAAGAGCTCCATGGAGTAATCTGAAGTGTGGGCTGCCGCATCCTTCACTTTTAGTGGGGGTGAAGGAGACAAGGAAAGGGGTGGTTCCTGAGCAGAAGCCTGCACTGACGACTCAGTGCATGCATTTTTTTAAACTTCAGAAAAGGAGGCGATAGATCTGGAGGCTTTTTCGGCAATGTAAGGCAAAACCAGTTCCTGATGCTCCGGCTTTAAAAGCAGCTTACCTACTCCCAGAAAAGGGAGACTTAAAGGCCTTCTTGTGCCAGCTGATTATGCAGGCTCAACACCTCCTGCCTTAGCAGCTATTGTGCTTTTGGCAATACCAGCAGATGCACCACCACCATCAGTACCAGCTGGCCCCCCCACACCCACGTCCGTGGCCTCTTCCACCATACGTAATATTTTTTGTGAAAATGGACTAAAAATACCAGCAGATATATGGTACTGTTTCAGAATTGGACAGCTCTATACAGTCTAGGGATATTTGTAAATCTCTGTATATATTTCATGAGTCAGACACAGACACAATAATATAAAAATTTGCAAAAGGGTACAGTACCACTAGATATAAGGCATACATAGTATAGTTTAAACATACTGAATCTCCATATAAATTTCAGGAGGCAAACAGACTCTCTCAGGCCCAGTATAGATCCGACAACAATATAGAAAGTTGAGAAAGGGTACTATGGCGCCCCTGAGGGTACGGTCGCCACAGAGGTACTGCACCTCATCCAAAGGTGTGGTATCCCACCCTCAGGTAAGGAGGGATCACCACTCAGGACTCCTAACCCTGCACTCAGCACACACACATGTTCGTCAGTGCTTTTTGGGTGTACCCAGCGGGAGGATGGCCTCATCCCAGACTGACTAGGAAAGGGTGTTGGGGGTTAGTGTGGAAGGTAGGTACAGTGGGAGGAGCTAAGGTAGTGGAGTGATTGTGGGCATCCAATCAGAGAGAGCAAGCTGACAGTTGATGGGTGGAGCTAGTCTGAGGTAAATAGATCTTTCTAGAGAGTTGTCAGTCGGTGACAGGACAGAGTAAGAGCAGGATTGCTGTGAGAGGGCTGAGGGTCAGAGAAGAGAGAAAAATTTTGTCCAAGCTCCTAGACTGAAAGGAAGGGGTCCTTGGGGCACAGGAAGTGCAATAAACCAACTGTGAAGCCCGTTTCTGGAGAAGGAAGGACCAGGTCTCGTTGGGGAAGGTGGCTCAAGAAGGTAGTGGAGAAATACAGGGCTCAGCTAGAAAGACGGAGGCTGAGGTAACTTTAAGTGCCTCAGTCGTGGCCGCATTCAATACTCAAAAGGGCAGCAGTTCGAATAAAGGACCCCGAAGCATGACCCACGTCACCTGGTGTGATCCGTGGCTGCCGGCTTGGGACACTGTTTGCGAAGGCCCACAGCAGGAAGGACGGGAGAGATCAGCACAGAGACACATCCTAGAAAGGATACACAAGGAGGAGTCTTGAACAGGTGTTCCTGATCTAACTTTGAGTTTGCCGGACCCCTCCCTCGGATGACACAGTACCAATCGGGTCATCTTGTGCACAAAACTTTTGAGGAAAAACTCAGAAACTGCATCCAACTGCGTCCTTGGTGGCTTTTACAACTCGCCTGCTACACATGCTACACTCACTATCACCTTCAACGGCTCACAAACACCATCTCAACTGCCCTGGGATACAGCTCTGCCCATGGAGAGCTTCATCATCTTGTCTGCTTTAACAGTGGCACAGAGGATCAAAATTGCAGCGTCGGCTACCCTAGCAGAGTACCACGGGTGGCGTCACGATACCCCTTTTCCAAATGAATTATCATATCATCTTCCCCCTCATTGGAACTGTCATCTTCTTTATTGGACACCCAGGGCCACGGACCGGGTCCCAATCACCACCGTGACGTACTTCCCCCTTAAAGGGATGTGTCACAGTGGCAGTGACCCGGTCTGTGACCCCAGGCAGTCATGTAAAAGGGGAGCGTTGATTAAGGATAAAGTTTATGTAGTTATTCGTGATGCCAGTTGGAGTGTTCGACTGTAGTATAGCTGGCACTGCAGATGATCCCTGGGGGAGTAGATGGTGATGGCAGTGCAGATGTTTAACCCTCTCCAACTAGGGCCGACCCCCAGAGATTGTGATGGAAGTAGAAGGCACAGAGTAATAAGGCAGGAGACAAGGAAAGTCACTTTATCATTTACTGTAGTTCAGGTGCAGTTCACAGGAGATATTACAGCTCTCATCAGGTTACAGTCTGCTCTGGAGAATGGGAATTATCCTTCTCTCTGCTGTAACTCAGAGTAAGCTTCCTGCTATTCTAATCCCTTCAGGGACCAAGGCTTCCCAGAGTTTGGAACTTCTAGTATAGCATCTACTCACTGTGTTTTCCTCCTTGGGCAACTTGCAGCTTGGATCCTGCGTGAAGCTTAAGTTCCTTCTTGCACAATCCTTCACTGATCCTAGTTTGCGGCAGTCTTCCCAGGGAAAACACTCCACAGTTGGTTGTATAAACTCACACAGTCTCTCAGCTTACCACCCTGCTCTGAAAGCATGGATGGCCTAGGGGCTGATTCCCTGATTCATATTAGCTTTACTCCTGGATTGAGCTCATGTCATCATAGCTGCCAGGAGCGTTCTTCTCCTTCTTCTTCACTGAAACAAAAACTCTGGACTCCTCCCCTTCCCAGTTAAGGTATGTCTGCAAAGCTCTAAGCTTCAGACACGTAAGGGAGTGAGGTAAATTGTGTGTGTGTTGTGGTCTCTAGCAGAGAAAGCATAACTTCAATTGCTCAAAAAAAAACACATACAAAACAGCACATATTTAACCCTTTTGTGGCGGTAAAGATGCAGGGCTCCACATGTGTGTCCTTCCCTCTTTTAACCAGCTGTTTCCCAACCATAGGCCAGCACCTATCAATTACCTGCCGGTAAATTAACAATCGGTATTAATTTGCTGAGATAGTGTGGGTGGACCACAGAATTAGCACAATAGATTTAAATGCTGACTGGTGACTGAACCACACAATTAGCACAAAGGATTTAGATTCTCAAATGTGAACTCCTGGATGGACAGCACAATTAGCACAAAGGATTTAGATGGTGAAATGTATACTGCATGCTGGACCACACAATTTTCACAAAGGATGTAGATTTTAAAATGTGGACTCCTGACTGGACTACACTATTGGCACAAACTATTTAAATTCTGAAATGTAGACTCCTGGCTGCACTACACTATTAGGCTGGGTTCACACGTGTGTTTGGCTGGTCTGCGTATGGCTGCGTACTTCCTCCCTTAAGCTCCGCCTACGCTCAGCCTACTTCCGCTGGCTTCCAGCATACCTATCTTTAACATTGGGTACGCAGGGACATGTGTTGTATGCGGATGTGTCCACATGCGGCGTCTTGACATGCCCGCCGACCGCACGGGAACACAAGTGTGAACCCAGCCTTAGCACAAACAATTTTGATTTTGAAGTGTGGACTCTTGGCTGCACCACAGTATTAGCACAAATTATTTAGATTCTCAAATGTGGACTCCTGGCTGTACCACACTATTAGCACAAACGATTTAGATTCTGGGTGGTCGATTTGACACAGAATCCTACATAGCTGAACTAGCTGGCAATAAATTGCATAGCTAACTATCTATGATAATAGTCAAAATAAGCACTATAATCCAAAAATACCTAGAGAAGCCACGGCTTCAATCCAAAGACTATGGCACAAGTGCCAATCATGTATGGAGGATGGAAAAGCTCCCACTAGCAAAGTATAAAACAAGAGCACAAAATGGAGCAAAGACAACCATCAAATATAATCAAACATCTCTTTATTAATCCAAAAAGATTTATACAAGTTACATGCCAACAATATAGGCCCTTGGAGGGGAGTGTAAATGGAACACTGCAGATATAAAAAAGGGAGAACACAGAAAACAGCCAAGAGACCATAAATAATTAAATATGAATAATCCCAAAAAGGAATAATTAAAAGTAAAGGGCAGTCACAAGAAAATAAATAAAGGCACAATAAGACCAATCAGTCATATGTGGTGTACATAAACATCCAAATTCAGGTGCCAATCTTAAAAGTATGAATGACACTTACCCATGGTCACTGGTCTGTCTGTGTGCCTCCCTGCAGACCCCCCGATGCGTGTTTCGCGTTAGGTGCTTTCTCAAAAGGGGAACTGAGGAGCGTCATATCCCCAGAGCTATATATTGTCATGGTCACGTGTGTCTGGACGCAGAAGATACCGCAAGGCGGACCCATAACACACGTGACCCTGGATACAGCGCCTCCAGTGGCGAATTTAAATAATAATACGTGCAGATGGATACACCGCCTCCACCTGGCGAATTTAGGTATTACACGTTAATATAAATTCTGGAAACCCCGCCTCCAGTACGGCGAATTTAAATAATAAGGGGGAACCTGGATCACATTAACAATGGTGGGCCCTGCAATAGGGAATAGGGAAGTGGAGACCTCCTGAGCTCCCCTGAGCCAGCGTCCCTGCACTCCTAACATTCCCTATACAGGCTCCGCACCTGTCGCCGCACGCGAACCTTAAACCCTTGCTCGCCCTGACCCTAAACCCTCACTAGGGAATTGGGCGGGTGGAGACTAATCCCACCACTGCACTAATAACACACATGAGGGAAAGAGACAATACAGGGGAAACACCACTTAGCTTTATGCTCTGTGCTTATGCTCCTGCAACAGAGCCCTCCACCTGCGTGCTTCTTCTCCTCCACCCGGATCCATCACCATAGTGCAGCCTTGGAGCAGAGTCCACCACCAGTTGCTGCTGCTTAGTAACAGAGTCCTAAAGATGAGTTCAGCTTCTGCCACGAAGGCAAGCATGCTTGAGTCCAGCTCAGCAGCCAAGTCCCACATGGTGAGTGCCACTCTCCATAGTCGCCACTCCACCAGTCCATGCAGACACTTCCTGCCGACACCATCACTGCGACCCCACCACGCCATGCCAGCCCTTCGTCCAGACACCATAGCTGACACACGTCCCCCCTGGCTAAGCTGCGCAGGACTCCTCCTCAGCTCCATCCTTCCACCAGGCTCTCACTAACTCAGAATCAATGAATGAATATCACCCGCCGTGATTACACACCCTGAGACTCATTTATAGAGCCCCACACCTGATTCATAATTATGTGTGCATTAAACCTAAAGTGCGATACCACTAACCACCACCGGGGACAGTCAAGTCACTTTGGCAACTTGCCAAAAGGAAAAAAAGTTCACTCTGTGCTTTTAAAACTGTCAGATCAAATTCAGATCATGACATATATGCAGCAATGTCAATTAGTGCCGGTGTGAGCGAGCGCACATGTTGCCTATGTCACACGCCAGAAGTTCCTCCCTCCTCCTTGACCGTCAATAGCCTGTACGCATGTAGGTGAAAATTCACCTGCTGATGTCAGGAACATGCGCACAGAGCTCCAGTAGCTAGCCACAGAGGAGAGTAGGAGGAGTGCGAGGCAAGTCATGTGTGCGCTCCACAGCCGCCATTAAAAAGGAGACCATAGTGGCGGACATGTTAAGAGGAACAGAAAGTAGCCCGTGATTATATAATGTGTAATCGCCATTAAGAGGAAGACCATAATGGCCAGCAAAGTGTACAGGACCAAACATAGCCCAAAAGTGATAGTGCATAAGAAAATACAGTATATACAAAAATATATATATACCGTAATTAAAATACATTAAATATGAGAAAGTGTATAGTCATTATAGATCAAGGTGCAACAGTGCAATTAAAGTGACAGTGCAAAAATAAATGCAGCAATGAATTTTTAGATACAAATATGAAAAGATCTTCAACAAACGTGAGCCGTGAAGGATGGGCAAACATCTTCAGTCCACATGTAATCATCTCGGAATCCATTTAGAGTTCACTGAAAACCAATACAGCAGGTCTGATGCATCTTCCGAGAACCAAAACACCAGCATAAGGTAGATACTATAAAGAAAACTGAGAAAATGACACTGTTAAAAACAATTAAAAATAAAACGTGAAAAGGTGATGCAAAAGGATCCCAATTAAATAACAAAAAGGATGCTACCACAAAGTACGGAGAATAGATGGGTGGAACTAAGAAAAGGGGGGGCAGCAAATGACCAAAAGCGAAGGGGCAAACACCTGCTAAAGAAAAGGAGCAAAAGTAAGTTTCTCGTTAAGTCCTTTTGGTGCCAATGTGTCAAGGGTCACAATCCATCTACATTCACGTTGTGCCAAAAGGCGAGCAAGATTGCCACCCCTGACACCACCATGTACTCTATCAATGCCCCTAATTTTTAAACCACTAGGATCAGAGCCATGGCACAAGAAAAAATGCCTTGGCAGTGTCTTCAATGACAATATATCCACAGCGTCCCTGGCGGCTAAGATGTCACGCATATGTTTGCGTGTCCTCACATTTTCACTCCCCTCCATGGGCCTATATTGTTGGCATGTAACTTGTATAATTATTTTTGGATAAATAAAGAGATGTTTGATTATATTTGATGGTTGGCTTTGCTCCATTTTGTGCTCTTGTTTTATACTTAGCTAAATATCTGACTACTCGCAGCAGCAGAAGCAGCCTCTCTACGCTGTTAGGCTAGTTTCACATTAGCGTCTTTTTGCGCAGCGAATCGTGCGCATAAAAAACGCAAAGAAAAACGCAAAACAAACGCGCTTTTTTTAGCGTCATGCGTACGCTGATGCGTCAAAAAAATGCAGTGTTGCTTGCATTTTACATGCATTTTTGCATGCGTTTGCGTTTTTTATGCGCATGCGTTTTTAGGTGTGACATTTTTTCCATTGTCTAGACCACATTCCAGACTTGTTTACCTAAAAAACGCATGCGCAAAAAACGCAAGCGTGCGCAAGACCATGCGCAGGCATGCGTTCCCATAGACTTCAATGTGTTGTTTTTGGGCATTCCGTGTGCAAGCGTGCGCATGCGTTTTTTTACCGAGACAGGGCGCACCAAAAAATGCAACATGTTGCGCCTGGCGCGAAAGACAAAGAAGCGCATGCGCACGAAAACACAAGTGTGCGCAAGACCATGCGCACGTCATGTTAAACATAGGTGCGCAGTGCGCATGCGCACGGGTGTGCACAATGCGCTGCGCACAAAAGCGCTAATGTGAAACCAGCCTTACACTGACAAAATGTCGCAATATCAACATGTCCGCTTTTCATATGGAGAGGGACATATGACTTTGGTAGCCAATGACTCACACTTGGAGGCTTGGAGCTGAAATGTCGCCATTCTGTGCTATTGAATAGCATTTTTTAACCTCTACAAGCTGGTGTGTTGCTTCCATTTTTTCTGCTATCTAACTATCCATCTATCTGTCTATCTATCTATCTATCTATCTATCTATCTATCTATCTATCTATCATCTGTCTATCCATTTCTATGTCATATTTATTTTCTTCAATTTTTGCAAGCTAACTTACAGTACTCGAGTGAAGCAATGTGAGTGGATGATAGATAGTAAATTAATGGTAAATAAAACCACCTTTTATATCTATTATTTCATAATTAGAAATCAATCCGTTTCTCATCTAAATTCATTTACGATCATCACTGGCGGTAGTCAGGTAATCATGCTTCCACTAAGGAAAAAATTGCTTACAAAACAATATGGAAAAGTCTATCTCTCTACTCTATATGGACAAAAAAATCGGGACACAAGGAGTGAACACTAATAGCCAATGTTCCCTATGCAGGTCGTGTGTCTGATCTCTCCTGTCATGCCACACTACACACATACATATTCACATTAGGAAAGCATATACACACAAATATATATAAACAGTATATGCACATGCATTTATATCACACAAACATTTAGTCAAGCTTTTAAACATTACTTGTATATACAAATTCCATCAATTACATAAAGACATACATATACGTAATTTCCTGTAATTTCTACCAAAGAGCATAAAAAAACCCTAAAAATATAATGCGCTATTTGCAAAAAAAAAATCATATTATCTTTTTACCAATTAAAATTTTGGTGCTGCACTTAAAATAGCTAGATTATTTTTTTTTTTTCACATTTATAGTCTTTCTAGGCAGCCTTGGTTTTTTTTTTAAAGGAAAACTGTCAGCCCTGGATGATTTTGATCTATTAATATGGGCACATAGGTAATAGAATGTTTAAACTAACCATATTATAGATGCTTGTCCTTTATTAACCTGTGGGCTTGATGTCACTTGACAATAGAAAGATGACTTAAACCCGAAAAATATTAACCCCTCTTGCCACCATCACAGGGAAAGTGGAAAGAGCCAGGAAAAGCATCAGAATTGGCACATCTAATACATGTGGGCTTCCCTTTTTAGGCTGGGGGGGGGCAATATCCTTGGCCTCTTACCAGCATGAGAATACTAGCGCCCAGCTGTCTTCTTTAGCTTGGCTTGTTGACAAAAATGGGCAGGACTCCACGCCATTTTTTAAAATTATTTATTTAAACAATTTAAAAACCGGCCTTGGGACCCCTCTATTCTTGATAATCAGCCATGATAAAGCTGACAGCTGAGGATTGCAGCCCACAGCTGTTAGTTTTGTCATGCTGGTTAACAAAAATAGAACAGACCAAACATAATTTTTAAAAAATTTATTCATAGCACACACGCCGGCTGATTACTACTCACATCAGTGGTGCCTGCTCTTGCTGCTATTAGCGACAGCAGGCGTGGGCTGATGGGAGTAGTACTTACATCAGCTGATGCCTTGGTGACTGGAGGTAAACTTTTTACCGCCGGTCACAGCTGCTGGCTCATGCTGTTATTTGACAGCATGGGAACCGCAGCTCTCTTATCACCAGTAATAATCTTACCACCAATTAGAGACAGTGTTTGCCACGCTGTCTTGCATTTTGTAGGTTTTTAATGTACGTGTTAGGGGTCGGGTTCCTGTCGCTGCACAGCAGGAATCCCGAGCCTTGCATTCAGTAGTCTCCCATTCCTCTCCAGCCACAGAGGAGGCTGCTCAGCAGACTCGTCAATCCCGGCGCTCTGCTCAGACCAGCTCTGTGGGTTTGGTTGCTGCTGCCACCTCTGGTCCAGCTATAGCAATGCATGCTGGTCAGCAGCAAGCTACTCCAGGGACTAAGTCCTCTTTTCAGTCCACTGAGCATGCCTGTGGGACGATCTCTCATTGGATATCAGAGGTCACATGCTCAGGTCCTTCTCCAGCTCGGATTGGACCATCAGGAGGGTCAGCAAGGTCCCGGAAGGACGCTGCTATAAAAGGTTTGCATGGCCGCTCGGCCATGCGCTAATATAGAAAAAGATTAGACCATGTGAAGTGAGTGTTGTATGCATGAATGAATGTCTCTGGTGAATGACTCATTAAGAAACCCCTACCCTTGGTACCCATGTGTTGTGTAGCCCTAGCCTGCTAGCACCCAGGCTGAGGTCCAGGTAAAGGCCAAGTCAGAGACTGCCATCAGCATTCACCGGTGGCTTTGTCTGTATGCCACGGTGGTCAGCGTTCATTAGAGGCGTTCGCAGGTGCGATGCTGCACGCTCAGTAGGTCTAGAGGGACTCAGACCTCGTGTCCTTGGGGCTGAGTTCTGTGACCATTTACTTAGCGCTCTCTTGCCAAGTGCTGTGTGTTTTAATAGGCTCCGGCATTTATGCTCTGCGGTACTGCAGCTCTGTGATGTAACAGAGTCCGCTCCTGTTCACACCGGGTGATGTTAACCCGCGTGTGACCTATTGTATACCGCTATATACATCCACCATTGCTAAGCAGCAGTTTACCACCTCTGCATGGTGGACCCCGGTCTGCGAACGCACCTTATTATTATTTTATTACTTGGTGCGTTAAGCCAGCCCTAACATTATATTAGCACCAGGGTCTGGCTAGTAATGGCAGACGAACAGCGACTGCAGCAGTACATTCAACAGCTGGAGGGTAGGTTGGCGGCTCTTGAGTGCACAACCATAGCCGTGGATGTTACCGCAGTTGCTACTCAGGCTGCTAGCGAGGCTGCAGCAACTTTGTCCACTGCCGTCTCTGTTCCGTTATTATCCCGCTTCCAGCTGCCAGATAAGTTTTCTGGTGATAGCCAGTCTTGTAGGGGATTCGTGAGCCAGTAATACACCTTGAGCTCCTGGCAGCATGTTTTCCCTCAGGGCAGGCCAAGGTGGCATTCATAATATCCCTCTTGTCGGACAAGGCATTGGAGTGGGCCACGCTGTTGTGGGAGCGTGACGATTGTGTGGTGCAGAGTGCTCCGCAGTTTCTGAGCACTCTGAAACAGGTCTTTTTGGGACCTCGAGTCACCCATGATACGGCTCTCCAACTGCTAGCATCCTCACAGGGTTCATCCATGGTCAGCCATTTTGCCATCCACTTCCGGACTCTAGCGTCTGAGTTGGAGTGGCCGAGTAAAGTCCTCTTTCCGGTGTTTTTGATGGGACTGACTGATCACGTGAAGGATGCCCTGCCCACCAGGGAGATTCCCGCCACACTGGAGGAGCTTATAGCAGTCTCCACTCGCATCGACCTTCGTTTTAACGAGCGGGGGTTGGAGCGAGCCCAGTGTAAGCGGAGGTTTCGTCTGGCTCCCAACTTCGCCGGACCTCTCGAATCTCCTGGCCAGGTGCCGAATCACATGAGGCCATGTAGGTGTCGCGAGTGGGTTCTAAGTCCCTGACAGCTCATGCACGCATGGTTTGTTACATCTGCGGCAGTCAGGACATCTCGCCTCCAGATGTTCTCGGCGTTTGGAAGAACATCCTCGTTTAGTGTCCTTAGGAGCTGGTTCACTAGACGCAGCGGCGTCTTCTTCTAAACTGACATTTAAGGGGACAATTAACATTGGCCCATCCACCCATATAGTAGAGCTTTGCGTGGATTCCGGGACAGAGGGCAACTTCATGTCTTCTACCTTCGCCCGACGGCACGCAATTCCACTAGTTATGCTTGAAAGCATGTGACCATTCGGGTGATAAATGGGTCAACACTACCATCGCAGATAACCCATCAGACCATCCCTTTTACGTTATTATGTCTCCTTCCCATCAGGAGATCATCTCCCTGCTCGTCATTCCCGAGGGAATTGATGAGGTCCTCTTTGGGATGCCGTGGCTACGGTATCACTCCCCTCATATAGAGTGATCCTCAGTGAGAATTCTGGGATGGAGCAAATCCTGTGTTGGTAGATGTCAGAGGGAGTGCATTCAGGTTGCTACTGAGGTGCCCGCAGATCTTTCCTCTTTTCCCAAACACTATTGGTCCTATGCGGACGTGTTTTCCAAGAGGGCGGCGGAGAACCTTCCGCCTCATTGCCCTTATGACTGCCCTATTGACCTCTTGCCTGGTGCTGAGCCTCCCCGGGGTTGAGTTTATCCTCTCTCTCCCGGAGACGGAGGCTATGTCTCAGTACATCCGGGAGAATCTGGCAAGGGGCTTCATTAGGAAGTCAGTGTCACCTGCGGGGTGGGGTTTTTATTCGTGCAGAAGAAAAACGGAGAACTACGGCCATGTGTTGACTACAGGGGTCTTAACGCTATCACCGTTAAGAACAAGTACCCTCTGCCCCTGATATCTGAGCTTTTTGATAGGTTGCGGGGAGCGAGGGTCTTCACTAAGCTGGATCTGTTTACAACCCGATTCACATCCGTGAGGGAAATGAATGGAAGACAGCTTTAACACCAGGGACGGGCATTATGAATACCTGGTCATGCCCTTCGGGCTCTGTAATGCTCCTGTGTCTTCCAAGACTTTGTGAATGACATCTTCCGGGATATGCTCACCACCTTGGTTGTAGTCTATCTGGATGATATCCTCATCTACTCTCCATATATAGACTCCCACCGGAAGGATGTTTTCAAAGTCTTTGATTTCCTACGGGCAAACTCCCTGTATGCTAAGTTGGAGAAGTGTGTGTTTGAATAGGAGTCCTTGCCTTTCCTGGGCTATATCATCTCGGCCCAGGGGTTGTCCATGGATCCTGCCAAACTACAGGTGGTGATGGATTGGCAGGAGCATCACTCCCTCAAAGCGGTGGAGCGCTTTATGGGTTTTATTTACTACTACCGCCAATTCATCCCGCACTTCTTGACTTTGGTAGCTCCTTTGGTTGCCCTCACCAAGAAGAGAGCAAATCCTAAATTGTGGTCAGAGGAGGTCTCCATGGCCTTCCTCTCCATCAAGTTTCACTTCGCTAGTGTTCCTATTTTACATCGCCCCAATGTGGATAAGCCATTTATTTTAGAGGTGGATGCCTCGTCCGTCGGTGCAGGAGCAGTCCTGTTCCAAAAGGATGCTCAAGGTCGGAAGCATCCTTGCTTCTTCTTTTCCAAGACATTCTCACCAGCAGAGAGGAACTATTCCATTGTGGACAGGGAGTTGCTAGCTATGAAGTTGGCCTTTTCTGAATGGAGACACCTCCTGGAGGGGGCTCGCTATCCCTTCCAAGTTTACACTGACCACAAAAATTTAGTTTATTTACAAACTGCCCAGCGGCTAAATTCTTGCCATGCTAGATGGTCCCTGTTGTTCTCCCGGTTCCATTTTACCCTCCATTTTCTCTCTGGGAAGAAGAACATTCGGGCTGATGCTCTCTCCCGCTCCGTAGAGTCATCTGAGGAGGAGGAGGAGCCTCGGTTAATTGTCCCTCTAGAGATCCTGAGGACTGTGGCCCCAATTTCACTAGAGTCTGTGCCGCCGAGCAAGACTTTTGTTCCATCTAATTTGCGACCGGAGGTTCTCTCTTCGGCTTATTCGTCCAGGGTGGGTGGACATTTTGGGACCAAGAGGACATCTGAGCTCCTGACAAGGACGTACTGGTGGCCGCATATGGCGCGTGACTTCGGAGACTATATTGAGGCGTGTGTCTCCTGCGCCAGGAACCGGTCTCCTCAGCAACGGCCTGCTGGGTTACTTTACCGTCTGCCGGAGGCAGACAGGCCCTGGGAAATGGTCGGAATGGACTTCGTGGTGGGCTTACCCAAGTCTCATGGCTGCACCGCCATCTGGGTAGTCACCGACCATTTCTCCAAAATGGTGCACCTAGTACCTGTCCCTCAGGTACCGTATGCACGGGCCATGGCAGCATTGTTTATAAGACATGTATTTTGCTTACATGATATGCCAGACAAAATTGTCAGCGATCGGGGTCCACAGTTTGCGTCTGGTTTCTGGAGAGAGCTTTGTCGGCTACTCAGCATTGAGCAGAATCTGTCTTCAGCTTACCATCCAGAGACGAATGGGTTGGTAGAAAGGGCCAACCAGACTCTGGTTATGTACCTGCGGCATTTTGTTTCGGAAACGGCAGGATGACTGGGTGTTGTTGTGAGTTCATTTTCCCCTTCATTACTGAGGCCCGAGGAACTCCCTCTTCTGGTAAAGAAAGGTAGTGAGCCTGATTATCAAACACCTGAGGCTGATGATGATGACTAGCTGAGTGGAGTCACTGACTGGATATAAGGCTGCCGACGCCCTTCTGCCCTGCGGGTGATTTCTCTGTGGGATCCTTGGAGACCAGTCTGAATTCCTGCTCCTCTAAAGTTAAGTTTGCTGCTTGGCCTTTTGCATTGGTGCTTTGACTTTGTTTTGCTTTGTTTTTCTGGATTTCTGCCATTCCCTGCTGGGTGTGCAGAATTCCTTTAGCTCTGTCTTCTGAAAATACCTGAGTGTTGATTTAGTTTTTGAAGCCTAGCTGCTTCAGGGCCTTTTTCATATCAGCTTGTTGGCTTATGTCTTTGATAGGGTTTTGGCAGATTGCAGACAGCAGCCTTCCTGTCCTTTCCTATCTAGGTAGTTTTGGGCCCCATCTTTGCTCAATCTATCCTTCTGTCTGTGTTAGTGTTTTCATCTTGCTTCACCGTCATTATATGTTGGGGGCTGCCTATTGCTTTGGGGTCTGCTCTGGGGCAGTTTAGATTTCCCCTTTCTTTCTTTAGGCCTATTTAATTCTCCGGCTGTGATCGAGGGGTCTAGGGCATCGTAGGAACCCCCCACGGCTACTGCTAGTTGTGTTGATAGGTTCAGGGGTCTGCAATCTGATAGTTGCCAACTTCTCTGGTTTTCTGGACTTAGCTTGTATTTCTGTTTTTGCCTCCTACGGTGACTCGCTCATAACAGAATCACCCGCCATACCGCAGATTCTAGGGTACTCAATAGCAGGAAAGAATTGTAAAAAAAAAAAAAGTGTGTATATTTTTTCCTCTATATCTCTGAGGCCGTAGAGGGAAATTTTTTTTCTCTCAATGGAGATAAAGCAATTGTCTGATCGTGTGGAGCAGCTCGCTGCAAAAGTGCGGGGAATTTCCGCCTACCTTGCTCATTCAAATGCTGCTGAACCAAAGATTCCTACACCTGATGTATAATTTGGGGATCGGTCTAAATTTTTGAATTTCAAAAATAATTGTAAATTATTTTTTGCCTTGAAGCCTAACTCGTCAGGGAGCTCCGCGCAGCAGGTTAAAATTGTCATCTCTTTGCTGCAGGATTGGGCGTTTTCTTTGAAACCAGATGATCCTATTCTGACTAATGTGAAAGCATTTTTTCAGGCCTTGGGGTTGTTGTATGACGAACCTAATGCCATTGATCAGGCTGAAAAGACCCTGCTGGCACTGAACCAGTGTCGTGATTCTGCAGAATTGTACTGTCAAAAATTCCGAAAGTGGGCAGTAGTTACTACCTGGAATGATAATGCCTTGGCTGCTCTCTTTCGGAAGGGGTTGTCAGAAGCCGTAAAAGATACTATGGTGGGATTTCCTGTTCCCTCTGGTCTTGACGATTCTATGTCATTAGCCATTCAGGTTAATCGGCGTTTGCGCGAACGCAAAACTGCACGAGAGGTGTTGCCACCTGTTGAACAAATGTCTGAACCTATGCAATGTGATAGAGTTTTTTCCAGAGAGCAGCGTCAGGAGTTCAGAAGGCGTAATAAGTTGTGTTTTTTCTGTGGAGATTCCTCGCATATTATTTCTGTCTGTCCTAAATGAGAGAAACGCTTTGCACACACGTTTTCTGTTGGGGGTGTTCAACCTAAGTTTCTTCTGGCTATTACTCTGATCTGCTCCCTGTCCACATTTTCCGCCAAGGCTTTTGTGTATTCGGGAGCAGCTCTAAACCTAATGGACTTGGATTTTGCTAAACATTGTGGATTTCCGATGACACCTCTGCAGACGCCTATCCCTTTGAGGGGGATTGATGCTACTCCTTTGGCTAAAAATAAACCTCAGTTTTGGACCCAGGTGGTAATGCGGGTCGCCCCAGACCATCAAGAAAATTGCAGATTTTTGGTGTTGCATAATCTGCATGATACTATTGTTCTGGGGTTTCCCTGGTTACAAATTCATAATCCAGTTTTGGATTGGAAATCTGTGTCTGTGGTGAGTTGGGGTTGTCGGTGTGCCTTTAGTGAGGCTCTGGTGTTTTCCACCTCTCCTCAGTCGCATGATGTTCCTGATTATTTGGCGGACTTTTATGATGTATTTAGTGAGAATGAGTCTGCGTCTCTGCCTCCTCATAGGAGTTATGACTGTGCAATTGAACTGAGCCCGGGGTGTAAATTTCCCAAGGGTCGGCTCTTCAATTTATCTGTACCCGAGCACGAGACTATGCGATCCTATATTAAGGAGGCGTTGGAGAAGGGTCATATTAGACCATCCTCGTCACCCTTAGGTGCCGTTTTTTTTTTTTTTGTAGCCAAAAAGGATGGATCATTAAGACCTTGTAATGATTATCGTGCCCTCAACAAAATTACTGTTAAATATCAGTATCCGTTACCCCTGATTTCTGATCTATTCTCCAGAGTTAAAGGTGCTTGCTGGTTTACCAAGCTTGACCTCAGGGGGCGTATAATCTTATTCGCATTAAGCATGGAGATGAATGGAAGATGGCGTTTAATACTCCAGAGGGACATTTTGAGTACCTGGTGATGCCTTTTGGGCTCACTAATGCCCCTTCTGTCTTCCAGTGCTTCATGAACGATATTTTCCGAGATTTTGTCGATACATTTTTGATTATCTATCTGGATGATATTTTGATCTTCTCCAAGGATTGGGATTCTCATGTGGAACATATTCGGACTGTTTTTCCGGATCTTGAGGGAGAATTCCCTGTATGTCAAAGGATCTAAATGCCTTTTTGGAGTACAGTCACCACAATATAAACAATTTGTCCATTTATTTCCCAACGCGTTTCGAAATGTGTACCATTTCTTCTTCAGGGGATGACATATATGATCAAACAGAACTGTCACTGATTATATAGAACAGAAATTCAAAAAACGGCGCCAAAGGGTCACATGTCATCTGGTGCAAATGTCAGAGTTCAAAGTACCACAGATGAACTAATGTGTTAGTTAATCTAAATTCATTAAAAACATATTATTTTTATTATTATTTCATAGATGAAGAAGATGAGAAGAAGAGAAAGAAGATGAAAAGACGAAAAGATGGAATATGTATAAAAAGGAAAATATGTAAGAGAGAGGGATATATATACAAACGAACTCTGGACATCTAAGGGTAAAAATAGCACTATACGGGGGTCAGGTCATGCCTGACAAGAACAAAGAAAAGGACTTTTTTTTAAAAAATTAAAAATGATTTATATGACAATAAAGAAAACTTTCCCTTTTTATTGATTCAAAATTGTGTGTGAATCATCATTCGTTGGTAAAAACATAATTGTGGCTAATTAAAAGATTTTTTATTTGAATTAAAAAATTGTAGTTGAAAAATCAATCAGTAGAATGGATTATAAAGAACTCACACCCAGGAGGGGAGTGTTAATTTCGTTCAAATTACATCAAATTGTTTGCTGGGAAATGCACAGAGACACTGACTGTGGAGAGATCAATGAAGAAAACCAGGATCGCTTCCCGCGATGTCCCAGAACAGAGGGAGGGAATGAAAGGGTAGAAAAGGCGGACCGCTCGCCTACAGTACAAGAAAGGACATCTTTTTCTTGAAACACTATATATACAAGTATATAAAAAAGATGGGCACATTAAATGAAAAATTATATATATGTAAAAAGTATAAAAAATAGGTTCAACCACAATTCCAGGAATGAAAAGTCGCATGCAAAAAAGGGGTTAACCATACAAGATGCACCAAAAATCAATATAAGTAACATATGAATACATGATAAAGAATTATTCAAGCAGAAAATTATTGGATTTATCCTCATTGGAGGAAAAACCTCTATGGTTTCGTTCAACCCATATGGCTTGAGTACGTTTGAATAACTCACTGAGGGGTAAATTGTCTTTAGTATAAAATCGTATATAAAAAATGGTATATAAAAAATGGAGAATATATATATAAAGATTTCAATGGGAGAAATGCGGCGAAGTCGCTTGTGCATATCAGAAAGGAACGTACCCATTAATCAGATCAAGGTAGAGACCATTGTGCTAGAATAAATCTGAGGGGGGGTGGAGAAAAATCTTACATAAAAAATGACACTTTATTAAGTTAAGAATTAAAGATTGATGTTGAGAATTAAAAATTAGTGTAAAAAGGATGTGTTAAAATATATATAGGAGGAGATGTATTTTTTCTGCTGTGGAATATAAGTCCTGAGAATAAAAATTTTTTTCTCCTCTCCTGGGTAGCGATCCTGCTCCCATGGAAAGATTTCAGAACACTGAACTACGGACCTTTTCCTTGTTCCTCGTGCCAAACCATCCCGTGCTCTTTTCCACAACCATTCTCAAGAACTATATTCCTCACATGAAAACCTTCCCCTACACTGCTAACCAATATTTTTTATAAATGATTTGTTCCTGACTGCGTGTCAATTCTCAGAGACTTCCATCATTTATTCCTTTTATTATCTCCAAGTTATATTCTTAGGACTTATATTCCACAGCAGAAAAAATACATCTCCTCCTATATATATTTTAACACATCCTTTTTACACTAATTTTTAATTCTCAACATCAATCTTTAATTCTTAACTTAATAAAGTGTCATTTTTTATGTAAGATTTTTCTCCACCCCCCCTCAGATTTATTCTAGCACAATGGTCTCTACCTTGATCTGATTAATGGGTACGTTCCTTTCTGATATGCACAAGCGACTTCGCCGCATTTCTCCCATTGAAATCTTTATATATATATTCACCATTTTTTATATACGATTTTATACTAAAGACAATTTACCCCTCAGTGAGTTATTCAAACGTACTCAAGCCATATGGGTTGAACGAAACCATAGAGGTTTTTCCTCCAATGAGGATAAATCCAATAATTTTCTGCTTGAATAATTCTTTATCATGTATTCATATGTTACTTATATTGATTTTTGGTGCATCTTGTATGGTTAACCCCTTTTTTGCATGCGACTTTTCATTCCTGGAATTGTGGTTGAACCTATTTTTTATACTTTTTACATATATATAATTTTTCATTTAATGTGCCCATCTTTTTTATATACTTGTATATATAGTGTTTCAAGAAAAAGATGTCCTTTCTTGTACTGTAGGCGAGCGGTCCGCCTTTTCTACCCTTTCATTCCCTCCCTCTGTTCTGGGACATCGCGGGAAGCGATCCTGGTTTTCTTCATTGATCTCTCCACAGTCGGTGTCTCTGTGCATTTCCCAGCAAACAATTTGATGTAATTTGAACGAAATTAACACTCCCCTCCTGGGTGTGAGTTCTTTATAATCCATTCTACTGATTGATTTTTCAACTACAATTTTTTAATTCAAATAAAAAATCTTTTAATTAGCCACAATTATGTTTTTACCAACGAATGATGATTCACACACAATTTTGAATCAATAAAAAGGGAAAGTTTTCTTTATTGTCATATAAATCATTTTTAATTTTTTTAAAAAAAGTCCTTTTCTTTGTTCTTGTCAGGCATGACCTGACCCCCGTATAGTGCTATTTTTACCCTTAGATGTCCAGAGTTCGTTTGTATATATATCCCTCTCTCTTACATATTTTCCTTTTTATACATATTCCATCTTTTCGTCTTTTCATCTTCTTTCTCTTCTTCTCATCTTCTTCATCTATGAAATAATAATAAAAATAATATGTTTTTAATGAATTTAGATTAACTAACACATTAGTTCATCTGTGGTACTTTGAACTCTGACATTTGCACCAGATGACATGTGACCCTTTGGCGCCGTTTTTTGAATTTCTGTTCTATATAATCAGTGACAGTTCTGTTTGATCATATATGTCATCCCCTGAAGAAGAAATGGTACACATTTCGAAACGCGTTGGGAAATAAATGGACAAATTGTTTATATTGTGGTGATTTTATTCCGGTCAAGCAGCGCACAGAAAGCCCGAGAAAAACTTTATCCTTAAGGATTTGCATTGGAGGTCACGGAGTGGACCTTCGGGCGTGCAGCAAGCTGACGGCGAGTTTATATGCTTATATCTCTCCTGGAAAGGGTGAGTAGACTTTATTCACATCTATTTCATTTATCACCTGATAAGACCCTATTGCGCTCTTTTGTTTCCCAGTTTTATTATATTTTTGGAGTACAGAGGATTTCTTTTTTGGGATTTATTTTGTCCCCGTCAACTATTGAAATGGACCCGGCCAAGGTACAGACCATTTACGATTGGGTTCAGCCCACTTCTTTGAAGGCCCTCCAGAAGTTTTTGGGTTTTGCTAATTTTTATCGGAAATTTATAGCAAAATTTTCTAGTATTGCCAAGCCATTGACTGATTTGACTAAGAAGGGTGCTGATGTGTTAAATTGGTCTCCGGAGGCTGTTTCTTCCTTTCAGGAGCTGAAGCGAAGATTCACCTCTGCCCCGGTTTTGCGGCAACCTGATGTCTCACTTCCATTCCATGTAGAGGTGGATGCTTCTGAGATTGGTGCAGGAGCTGTTTTGTCCCAAAAGGATCCTGTAACATCTAAAATGAATCCCTGTGCTTTCTTTTCCTGAAAGTTCTCTCCATCTGAACGTAACTATGATGTGGGGAATAGGGAACTGTTGGCCATGAAATGGGCATTTGAGGAGTGGAGACATTGGTTGGAGGGAGCTAAGCATCAAGTCGTGGTCCTCACTGACCACAAGAATTTGATTTACCTAGAGTCGGCTAAGCGCTTGAACCCTAGACAGGCTAGGTGGGCCTTGTTTTTTACACGTTTTGATTTTGTGGTTTCTTTTCTTCCTGGAACTAAGAATGTCAAGGCAGACGCCCTCTCTAGGAGCTTCTTTGCTGATTCTCCTGTGGTGACCAAGCCTGCTACCATCTTAGGCGAAGGGGTAGTTCTTTCTGCCATCTCGCCCGATTTGAGACGTGCTCTGGAAGAGTTCCAGGAGGACAAACCTGAGCGTTGTCCCAGTGGAAAGTTGTATGTTCCTGACCAGTGGAAGAAGAGAGTGATATCTGAAGTTCATTGCTCTGCTTTGGCTGGTCATCCAGGTATTTTTGGTACTAGAGATCTGGTGAGTCGGTTTTTTTGGTGGCCCTCCTTGTCTCGTGATGTCAGGAATTTTGTGCAGTCCTGAGGGACGTGCTCCTGGTCTAAATCGTGTTCTCGCTCTAGTGGGTTGTTGATGCCTTTGCCTGTCCCCAAGAGGCCATGGACCCATATTTCAATGGATTTCATCTCTGATATGCCTGTCTCTCAAAGGATGACTGTTATTTGGGTGATTTGTGATAGGTTCTCTAAGATGGTTCATCTTGTACCACTCCCTAAGTTGCCGTCTTCCTCTGAGTTGGTGCCCCTGTATTTACAACAGGTAGTTCGTTTGCACGGGATTCCTGAGAACATTGTATCTGACAGAGGAGTCCAGTTTGTGTCTAGATTTTGGAGAACTTTCTGTTCCAGGCTGGGAATTCAGTTGTCCTTCTCCTCTGCTTTTCACCCTCAGACCAATGGGCAGACAGAGAGAACAAACCAGACCTTGGAGTCATATTTGAGATGTTTTATTTCTGCTGATCAGGATGATTGGGTTTCATTTTTGCCCTTGGCCGAATTTGCTTTAAATAATAGAGCTAGTTCTGCCACTTTGATGTCACCTTTTTTTTGTAACTTTGGGTTTCATCCTCGATTTTCTTCAGGGCAGGTGGAGCCCTCTGCCTGCCCAGGTGTTGACACTGTGGTGGAGAGAATGCACCAGATCTGGGACCAAGTGGTGGATAAGTTATCTCTCTCCCAGGAAAAGGCCCAGCGGTTTTCCAACCGACATAGGACCATTGGTCCCCAGTTTAAGGTTGGTGATATGGTGTGGTTATCATCAAAAAATATTGCTATGAAGGTGGTTTCTCCTAAGTTTAAGCCTAGATTTATTGGACCTTACAAGATTGTGGAGATTATTAATCCAGTCTCTTTTCGTTTGGCTCTTCCTGTCACATTTAAAATCCATAATGTGTTCCATAAATCTTTGTTGAAGAGGTTTGTTGAACCTGTTGTTCCGGGGGTGGCACCTCCAGACCCTGTATTGGTTGAAGGTAACATGGAATATGAGGTAGAGAAAGTACTGGATTCCCGTCTGGCTAGACGGAGACTCCAGTATTTGGTTAAGTGGAAGGGTTATGGTCAGGAGGATGATTCCTGGGTCTCTGCCTCTGATATTCATGCCAAAAGATTGGTGCGTGCCTTTCATCGGGCTCACCCTGATCGCCCTGGTGGCGTAGTTGAGGGTTCGGTGACCCCTCCTCAAGGGGAAGGTACTGTTGTGAGTTCATTTTCCCCTTCATTACTGAGGCCCGAGGAACTCCCTCTTCTGGTAAAGAAAGGTAGTGAGCCTGATTATCAAACACCTGAGGCTGATGATGATGACTGGCTGAGTGGAGTCACTGACTGGATATAAGGCTGCCGACGCCCTCTTGCCCTGCGGGTGATTTCTCTGTGGGATCCTTGGAGACCAGTCTGAATTCCTGCTCCTCTAAAGTTAAGTTTGCTGCTTGGCCTTTTGCATTGGTGCTTTGACTTTGTTTTGCTTTGTTTTTCTGGATTTCTGCCATTCCCTGCTGGGTGTGCTGAATTCCTTTAGCTCTGTCTTCTGAAAATACCTGAGTGCTGATTTAGTTTTTGAAGCCTAGCTGCTTCAGGGCCTTTTTCATATCAGCTTGTTGGCTTATGTCTTTGATAGGGTTTTGGCAGATTGCAGACAGCAGCCTTCCTGTCCTTTCCTATCTAGGTAGTTTTTTGCCCCGTCTTTGCTCAGTCTATCTTTCTGTCTGTGTTAGTGTTTTCATCTTGCTTCACCGTCATTATATGTTGGGGGCTGCCTATTGCTTTGGGGTCTGCTCTGGGGCAGTTTAGATTTCCCCTTTCTTTCTTTAGGCCTATTTAATTCTCCGGCTGTGATCGATTGGTCTAGGGCATCGTTGGAACCCCTCACGGCTACTGCTAGTTGTGTTGATAGGTTCAGGGGTCTGCAATCTGATAGTTGCCAACTTCTCTGGTTTTTTGGACTTAGCTTGTATTTCTGTTTTTGCCTCCTACGGTGACTCGCTCATAACAGGGTGTCCTTGCTACCATGGGTAGAGTTTGCGCTGAGCAACGCCATAGCCGATTCCACCAGACAAACCCCATTTCTCCTTAATTACGGCCAGCATCCGCGGGTTCCTGTACCCATGCCCGTGTCTTCCACTGACTCTAGGGTTGCAGACTGGGCGGTGGAGGCACGTGACATTTGGGACCGCACACAGGATGCCATCCAGGCCTCCAAGAAGAGAATGAGGGTTTCCGCCGATGCTCACCGGTGCCCCGCTCCGACCTTTGCTCCTGGTGACCTAGTGTGGCTCTCCGCCCGTAATATCAGGCTGCGGGTCGAGTTCTTTAAGTTTGTGCCTCGCTTTATTGGTCCTTTCAAGGTCCTTGAGCAGGTTAACCCTGTGGTCTACCGTCTAGCCCTTCCTCCACACGTGGGTATCACTGACACCTTCCATGTGTCTCTCCTTAAGCCCGTTCACATGTCCCTGTTTTCGGAGCCATCTACTGGAACATCAAGCTTGTCTTCGGACGAGTATGACGTGAAAGCCATCGTGGGGTGTAAGGTGGTACAGGGCAAAAAATATTATCTAATGGACTGGAAGGGTCATGGTCCAGAAACTCGGACCTGGGAGCCCGTGGAGAACATCCGCGCTCTGCTTCTTATTGCTGCATTTGAGCATAGCAAAGCTCAGAGGGGAGGGGGACCTAGGAGGGGGGTAATGTTAGGTGTTGGGTTTCTGTCGCTGCACAGCAGGAATCCCGAGCCTTGCATTCAGCAGTCTCCCATTCCTCTCTGGCTGCAGAGGAGGCTGCTCAGCAGACTCGTCGATCCCGGCACTCTACTCAGACCAGCTCTGTGGGTTTGGTTGCTGCTGCCACCTCTGGTCCAGCTATAGCAACGCATGCTGGTCAGCAGCAAGCTACTCCAGGGACTAAGTCCTCCTTTCGGTCCACTGAGCATGCCCGTGGGATGATCTCACATTGGAGATCAGAGGTCACATGCTCAGGTCCTTCTCCAGCTCGGATTGGACCATCAGGAGGCTCAGGAAGGTCCTGAAAGGACGCTGCTATAAAAGGTTCGCATGGCCGCTAATATAGAAAAAGATTAGACCATGTGGAGTGAGTGTTGCATGCATGTATGAATGTCTCTGGTGAATAACTCGTTAAGAAACCCCTACCCTTGGTACCCATGTGTTGTGTAGCCTAGCCTGCTAGCACCCAGGCTGAGGTCCAGGTAGAGGCCGAGTCAGAGACTGCCATCAGCATTCACCGGTGGCTTTGTCTGTATGCCACGGTGGTCAACGTTCATTAGAGGCGTTCACAGGTGCGACGCGTTTCAGAATCTCGGATTTCTTCCTTCCCTGAAGAAGGAATCCGAGATTCTGAAACGCGTAGGATTATCATTCAAGCCCCCTGAGCGCTCCATAGCGCTCTTGAGCCTATTACGTGATCCACCACGTGACTGTGATGTCACGCAAGGTCCTGCAGCATCTCTGCACCTTGCAGGCTTCCCTAATGCGGCGTCTGTACTTCGTACAGGCGGCCGCTGTAGAGCTACAGACAGACGTTAGTCACCGGCCGGGACAACGTCTCCTAGTAGAACCCTGTGCACTTTGTTTCAAGACAACAGGAATTGTTTCACTTTGGATCATTCATGAGGAGGACTTTTTGATTTCCTGTCTGCAAAACATCGCCCCTGGGATTTCAGCGCTTATATTTCAATGCCTGCTTAAAAGGTAATACATTTTCTACTTAAACCCTGCATAGAGATATTAATCTTGCCAACTGCAATTTGGTTTGGTGGTGTTTAACCCCTAGGTACACACTTCAACGCGAGTTTTTATAGTTTTTTTCTTTTTAGTTTACTTTACTGGACAAGCTGAGTGGTTTTGTCCTTTAAACTTGCAGCTTTTGTGACACATGTACCTCACTTAGCGCTGATTGTTTTTTATTTATTTTAGATGTCACACAAACTACTTAATAAATAACATTTCCCACATGTCTACTTTATATCAGCACAATTTTGTAAACTATTTTTTTGTTAGGAAGATATAAGGGTTAAAAATTGACCAGCGATTTCTCATTTTTACAACAAAATTTACAAAACCGTTTTTTTAGGGACCACCTCACATTTGAAGCGAGTTTGGGAATCAATATAACATAAAATACCCAAAAGTGACATCATTCTAAAACTGCACCCCTCAAGGTGCAAAAAAACATATTCAAGAAGTTTATTAACCCTTCATGTGCTTCACGAGAACTAAAGCAGTGAGGAAGGAAAAAAGGAACATTTTACTTTTTTCACAAAAAAATTACTTTGGAACCAAACTTTTTTATTTTAACAAAGGTATCAGGAGAAAACAGACCACAAAATTTGTTCTGCAATTTCTCCTGAGTATGTCAATACCCTGTATGTGGGGGAAAGCCAATGTTTGGGTGCATGGCAGTGCTCAGAAGAGAGGGAGCACCGTTTGACCCTTTTGAACGCAAATATGGCTGGAATCAATGGCAGGTTCCATGTCGGGTTTGGAGACTCCCTGATGTACCTAAACAGTGGAAAACCCCCAATCCTAACTCCAACCCTAACACAACCCTAACCTCAACACTAACCCCAACACACCCCTATCCCTAATCTCAACCCTAACCATAACCCCAACACAACCCTAACCACAACACCACCGTAACCCCAACACAACCCTAACCCCAACACAACAGTAACCCTAGCCCCAATCTTAACTCTAGCCCCAACCCTAACCCTAGCCTAACCCTAACCCTAGCTTTAACACCAACCCTAACCCTACCTTGACCTCTAGTCCAACCCTAACCCTAGCTCTAACCCTAAACTTAGCCCAACCCTAGAGCCTTTCTAGACGTGAACAACATGTATGCCTATGAGCCCATGCCCCATTTCTATGTATGTGGTCGAGTTCTTTCCTGATATACTCTGCTGGTCCCGTGTAATTGAGAGTGATTTCTCCTCGTTGTGACCTTTTATTAACCAGCCAAATTTCTAAATAGGAATAGTACTATGAAATTAATTAATTATATATATATTTCTATTACCAGACTTCATTTTTTTTAACTCTATGGGTCCTGAAATGTATGACTGAGATAAAATGCCTCCCTGGAATACATAATTTTTGTCCTTTGATGAATTGTTTGCAAATAAGATCCACTAAATATTTGCACAAATGATATACAAATTTATTTTATACATTTTTTATTTTTATTTAAAAAAAATGATGATGTGTATATATATATATTTTTTTTAATATTCACACATCCATATGTTTTTACTAAAATAATGAATAGTTTTTTTTATTGCTGATGGTGGCAATCTCAACCTCACATATACAGTTTTATTCTTCAACTTCTTTAATTAATTTCCTGATCTGGAGCTGTAGCTCATTCGTGGGTGAAACCTTTGTTCATGCATATTTTTTTTGAGCAAGTTCGTGACTGCAATTGTTCTTTTTTTCAATCTTCAACTTTTTTATACTTTCTTCTTCTTTTTAAATGCACCTATCAACAAGAAAATAGTGTTTTAAATGTATAATATCTGTTTTATTTCTTTTTTTAACTGGATTATATGAACTGTCATTTGATGTACCATGTTTCAGCGTCATGAACTTTGACACTGTTGGACATGTGATTCACTTTGGTGCCATATTTGAATGTGGAATCTATGTGAACAGTATGTAGAGATATTGTACACTTATAGCATCTCCTGAGGTAGAAGTCCTATTGACTTCAAAACGCGTTGAGAGGATAAATCACCATTCTTTACCTTCTACACGCCTGGACCGTTATTTGTACAGCAGCGAGGATGATGCCCACAAATTCTTCTATTCCAATACTATGATTTGGTCGTCGTTTTGATCTGTAGAGCTGCAGCAGCTGTCAACTCTAATGAGTCTATATGCCTTAATATCAAGAAATTTCAAGTGAGTCCAAATTGATTAAGAACTTGAAATAATCATTGGATTAGACCCTATTGGCACTTTTCTCTCCTGTAGCGTCTCTTAATGTCCTACAGTAATCATTCTGTGTAGATAACTAGTACAATGTAAAACTGCCTGTAAGAACTGCAATGTAAAAAGGTGAATTTCATCAGTCTTCATTAATTCCCTGACATTGTATATCTGACCACAGAAGGCAATCTTGTAGTTGCACAAATGCCACCAAAACCCTTGTAATTAGTAAGCCAAATTAGAGATACGAGGGTAAAGCACTGTGAGTGGATGATGAATAGTAATTTAATGTCAGATAAAATCCTTGTTTTCCTAATTAGAAATCAATCCTTTCCTTATCTGAATTCATTTTCTACTATCCCTAGCTGTAGTTAGATCGTTATGCTTTCGATAAGGAAATGATTGCTTGCCAAACACTAAGGAAATGTATTCTAGTAGTTATGCTGTTATTAGGACCTCATTCAGTAATTTGGTGGTCACAGCTTGGCATTGGCCTGTATTACACCTCCATGTGAATTTAACATTATACAGAGACACCAAGAGTGTAGAGAACATAGAGGCTGGATGTACTTTACAGATTAAAGAGGCTGTCCTTGAGGCTGCTCTGAGTTTTTGGAAAGGGGGGTCCTATTCCTTGTTCTGTCTTATAACATATGGAGAAATTATGCAGGACTTCCCCTACAGAGGAGCTGCAAAATAGTTTCCCAACGTCTGTTTTGAATGGATTGTCATGCAAAACAATAGTCACACAGTCTGAACACTGAAAAATGGCCCTTTATAATGGGTGTTTCTTGAAAGTTTGGTAGGATTTCATGGCCAAATTGGAGGCAGAGCTCAAAGTGCCTTAGAAATGGGTCTTCAGATATTGAGCCTTGGGCTTCATTGTTTGCAAATTAGGAGATAAAATAGGCCCAGGATGAATGAAGAAACAAAAATTAGGCCCCGGATGGCCAATCGCAGCATCCTTTTCTGGGGTCAAATTTAATTCTACTGCAAGGTTTTTTTTTTTTATCCCTGAACACACATTATCTTACTACAATCCAACTTTTTTGTGGGATTACATGACATGAATTTTAAGGCTTGGGACTTCAATATTACCATAAAGTGTGTGAAAGTTTGTATTTCTAGGAGGATTGAGTGAGTTATACAGTGCATATAGTGTGTCACACTCTCCTTGAGAAAGCACATCCGCGAAACACGCATCGGGGCATCTGTGGTACCGTGGACGGGCGTTACACTAAAATATGGGTTGATCTTCAACTCATTAACTATATGGTAGTCCTGTATGGCTTTAATATTCTGCACTATATGCACTTTACATTTTAGCCTGGCACTTTTGTCTTCAGGATAGGACCATTTGGTATAGTTATTACAAACTTACCCATAGCCTGCTACTATTCCACTCCACCACTCTTATCTTGCATGAGTATTTTTTCCTCTTGTTTATTTCTCCCTTACATTTTTCATATTACCTTTGATTCATATTTTATTACGTGTACTAAAAATATTTTTCTGAATAAAATTATAATTTTTTAATATACTTCTCTTCAGTGGTATGTTTAGATACCTCTTATCCATTTTCTAGGCTGTATCTGCAAGTAGGTTGTATATTGTCCCCTTGTTTGGGTACGTTTTCAACCGTTAGGCCGGAGTCACACTGGCGAGGAATACGGGCGCGTTAGAGGCGCAAAAAACACGCATTACACAAGGACAAATTATTATCAATGGGGTCACTCGCACCAGGCGTATATTTCTCATCCGTATCCTAAGCTGCGATTGTCAGCGTACTACGCCCGTAGTACGCCAATGCAAGTCAATGGGTGCGCAAAAAATACGGATTACACACGGAACACACGTGTGACCTGCGAGCAATACGCAGGTCTTTTGGCTGGTGACAGGAAATGGGCCAATCCATCATCAGGAAGCCTAGACATGCAAATGAGGTCAAAAAGCGCTCCAGACATCCAGGAAGTACGCCTCCACGGAGTACAGCAGCAGCATGGCATCCACATATATTAATGTTGAGATGCTCATTGTGCTGGTGCAGGAGCGTCCCGAAATATAAGACCCACGTGATGCAAAATATGTGAACCGTACAAGAAAGGAGGCGTCATGGAGGCGCATCTGTCGCCAGATGTACCATGACTTTGGTGACTGACCACGTGATGAGCAGCATAAAATTCGTAAGTGCAACCATAAAAACATCATTAACCTTAGCGTGCGCTTAAAAATGATTCTACAATCAGCACCCCCCTTCCTGGGCATGTAATTTTCTTAGCCTCATGAGGCCGTTACATTTGGATGAGACACGTGGCTTCACACAGCCATAATTAGTGGTTAGGCCACAAGCTCCTCATCCTCCTAGCCAATAAAATTAGTTTCAGTGTAGCTAATGAGACCCTGTGTATCGGCCCAATTACATATGCCACCATGGGTAGAAAGCACACCCCAGAAGGCCCCATGCCTAGACTACTGTTAGAAAATGTGACCTCTCAAATATGTGATTTTGACAATCTTTCCTGTCACATTGCAGTGGAAGATGTGATGAAACGCTGGCGAAGCATCCAGGACCAGTTCCGCCGGGAACGCCAGCAGCGGTGCAGGAGTGGGGATGCTGGGCATGTGAAGAGAAAATATATATACTATGACCGGCTGAACTTCCTCGCCCCAATTCTGGATCTGAGACCGTAAGTACATAGCTCGCACCACATTACACAAATACATTACACAAATACTTTACAGGGACAAAAATATTGATGTATTTTTGCCTCTGTTCTATTTCATAACAGAACTCAATCCAACCTTACGGATCGAGGAACGGCCTCAGAGGCAGAGCCCATTATAGATCCTGTAGGGGATGAGGTGGCTGGCCCATATTCTCCCCCTACAAGAAGGATGGCTGAAGATGAGGCATCACAAGAGGCTGCCCTACACACCACACCACCAGGACGGTCTGCTGCTGCCACCTCACCCATCCTGGAAGAGCCGGGCAACTTGAGCAGCAGCCCAACTGCCCAGATCAGGTCCTCCCCACAGGCTGCTGTAGCATCACAGCGAACAAGAAGAAGGCGCCAGGTCACTCTTCAAGAGAGCAGGACCAATGTGGACACAGGGGTGCTAAATTATTTGTCCAGAGTAACAACAGATGATGGTGAGGAGACCTATGCACGTAGCCTCACCCTTTATCTCCGTGCCCTTACCCGTGACGTCAGGCTCCGTATTAGGGGATGTATTCAGATCCTGCTTGATGCAAGCACCCCCCCAATACCCCATATGAGGTTTTTGAATTTCTGGAGAGGTGGCAGCTCTCACCACGAAATTTAATGCGCATGAGACCATCTACACAGATGCTTGCTCAAGCAGGGTCTGAACAGCCCCTAATACGTGGGCCAACACCTCAACCCCTTCCTCCCCCTACCCAACTGTCTATACCGCAGCACCAAATGTCTTCCTCAAGCCAACCCCACCAATATGGCCACTTGTACCCACCCAGTGTTGGAGGCTGGTCCCAACCTGGTTGGGGACGATCTGGCTATCTTGGTGGGTATGAGCCACGGGCCTACCAGAGCCAACAAGAAGCCCCTCACCATCATCAATACTCTGGCCAGTATCCCCAACAGTCCCAGGAGGCTGGACAATTCCAGCATCATGGGCAACAGTATGGCCCCACACAGGGCGATGTTGGCCACAATGTCCAGCAGCACCCACAGGCTGTTCTTCCACGTTCCCCTTCCCCAACATATGAGGATTTATGATTCTGATGGTTGGAGATGTCCAGTCAGATGTAACTGGTGCTCCTAATCGAAACGTAAAAACAGGTGTTCTCCTTCACCAACATTTATAACATAATTTAACATTCACATTTTTAACAATGTTTTCCAAACATATGAAACAATCCATCATGACAGGCAACGCTACCTCACGCCTTTCAGACAGATATTACATGTGTGTAGAAAAGAGAATCTTTAAATGCGCTATGCTGTAAACTGAAAGGATGAAAATACACTACTCACTTGCTAAGGCATAGGAAAGGCGTGGTCGCCTTAGTTAAGTAGTCATCTTTTTTGTTAGCAATCTCTAGTACAAAATTTCTAGGCGACAAGCATTCAGAATAACCCGCTTTCTCTATGTCTTAACAAGTGAGTTTTGTATTTTCATCCTTTCCGGTATAGCATGCTTAAATATTGTCTGGTCTACAGACAGGTAATATCTGTGTGAAAGCTGTGAGGTAGCCTTGCCTGTCATGGTGGAATCTTTCTATGTTTGGCTAACATTATGTGGAAATGTGAGTGTTATCTCGTTGCCTTTATTTTGGTGATGGAGCTCACCTTTTGTTGGCAAATCTAGGTTAATCTCGTGATGCAGCAATGTTTTTTTTGCCTAATGTTTGTGGCTGTTTTGTTCTGTAATGTTCATTTTACACCAAGTTAAGGCTGGTTTCACATTTGCGTTTTTTAGCGCTGGAAAAAAACGCATACGTGCGCATGCGATTTTTCCCCTATATTTAACATGGGTGCGCATACATGCGCGCTTGTAAGCGCATGTATGCGATTTTCATGCGCTGCGTTTTTTTGGGGTGTGCGTTGGTATTTTCCAGACGCTGCATGTTGCATTTTTTGGCCCTGGAAAAAAGCGCATGCGCACGTATGCGCACGTTTTGCGCTAAAAATGGCCATTATAGCCTATGGATGCGCATACGTGCGCACTGGCATGCGCAGGTATGCGATTTTTTAGCGCTGCGTTTTTTGGGTGGTGTCCACGTTTTATCCTAGTTAGAATCTTCTAAAGTCAAAAAAAAAAGTCTATATAAAGGAGGTGCCTGCCAAAACTCTGCCACTACTACACTGACAGATTGAAGAGCAGACAGTCAACCAAGAACCCATTATATCAGCGAAGAATGTGAGTATATTACATTATATGCCTGTCCTTTTAAATTATGTATGTACTAATGATTTTTATTATTTTTACATGCAGTATGTCTTCAGAATCCGAGTATTCCCCATCGCGGCAGGAATTGGCGCAAGCAGACCGTGAGGTGATTATTTTCGTGCATCTGGTAAGTATATCTGCTGCTTCTCCAAATCTCTTACGTTTTTTTCAACTTTCTTAAGACATCGTCATCATCATCTGCGGACGGCACTAGTGAGGGCGAAGAGCAGGAGCAGCGAAGCCAAGTCCCGGTGGTGATACGGAATGTAAGTATCAAATGATTTGTAATGTTCTTTATTTTTTATCTTCTATTTTTACTCATTTTTTTGTTTCTTTTTTTGTAACTTTTTATTCAATTTAAATTTGATTATTCTAATGAATGTGTTTTGTCTAGGTTCCACAACGGGATGAAGACGTCTACCTGGATAATGAGCAGCTCATCAGCCTGGTCCAGGAGCGTTCGCCGTTGTGGGACAGCCGTGACCGGCTGTACAAGGACAATGTGGTGACCCGGCGGCTATGGAATGAGGTGGCCGCAGCATTGATGGATGGCTGGGACAGCGCCACAGCATCCTCCAAAAAGGCGTTTAGTGAGTATTTCCCTGCTCTGTATTGTGCCGCAGTGACTGTTGTCCTTGACGGCACTGTTGGGTTTCGTGCTAGGCGTATTCTAGCAGGAAACCCAACAGTGTCATCGGGGTCTACAGTGACTGCTTTGAGTATTGTATTGCTACATTGTGCCGCAGTGACTGTTGTCCTTGACGGCACTGTTGGGTTTCGTGCTAGGCGTATTCTAGCAGGAAACCCAACAGTTTCATCGGGGTCTACAGTGACTGCTTTGAGTATTGTATTGCTACATTGTGCCGCAGTGACTGTTGTCCTTGACGGCACTGTTGGGTTTCGTGCTAGGCGTATTCTAGCAGGAAACCCAACAGTGTCATCGGGGTCTACAGTGACTGCTTTGAGTATTGTATTGCTAGATTGTGCCGCAGTGACTGTTGTCCTTGACGGCACTGTTGGGTTTCGTGCTAGGCGTATTCTAGCAGGAAACCCAACAGTGTCATCGGGGTCTACAGTGACTGCTTTGAGTATTGTATTGCTACATTGTGCCGCAGTGACTGTTGTCCTTGACGGCACTGTTGGGTTTCGTGCTAGGCGTATTCTAGCAGGAAACCCAACAGTTTCATCGGGGTCTACAGTGACTGCTTTGAGTATTGTATTGCTACATTGTGCCGCAGTGACTGTTGTCCTTGACGGCACTGTTGGGTTTCGTGCTAGGCATATTCTAGCAGGAAACCCAACAGTGTCATCGGGGTCTACAGTGACTGCTTTGAGTATTGTATTGCTACATTGTGCCGCAGTGACTGTTGTCCTTGACGGCACTGTTGGGTTTCGTGCTAGGCGTATTCTAGCAGGAAACCCAACAGTGTCATCGGGGTCTACAGTGACTGCTTTGAGTATTGTATTGCTACATTGTGCCGCAGTGACTGTTGTCCTTGACGGCACTGTTGGGTTTCGTGCTAGGCGTATTCTAGCAGGAAACCCAACAGTTTCATCGGGGTCTACAGTGACTGCTTTGAGTATTGTATTGCTACATTGTGCCGCAGTGACTGTTGTCCTTGACGGCACTGTTGGGTTTCGTGCTAGGCGTATTCTAGCAGGAAACCCAACAGTGTCATCGGGGTCTACAGTGACTGCTTTGAGTATTGTATTGCTACATTGTGCCGCAGTGACTGTTGTCCTTGATGGCACTGTTTTTTTTTATCAACAGTGGACAAAGTCCGAACACGTTGGCGTTCGATCAAGGACCGCTTCAACAGTGATGTTCGTGCTGAGGGCCAGGTTCGCAGTGGATCTGCGTCAAGGACCAGAACTAGATACCGTCACTATCACGCGTTGCAGTTCCTAAGACCGGTCCTTGCCACAAGATCGTAAGTATTATACATTTTGGGTTTTTATTTTTATTAATCTGTGTTTTTCTAATCCACAGCTGATGCTTCTTGTAAAGGCATGGTAGTAATGATTTTCCTTTCTTCCACAGCACCTGGAGCAGCACCCTGCAACCTGGCCCTGGAGCGGTCCTTCCTCGGACGTCCTCTGACCCGTCCCAGCCATCCGACAGCCAGGAAGCACCTTGCAGGTCAACCACACACACAGCTGGTGACCAGGAAGCTGGGCCATCAGGTGTTCCCCTGTCCCAGGTCTCTGCCACTGGTTATGCGGGCACTACCCGCCAGCGGCAGAGGGCCTTGGACAGGAATGTCTTGCCCGAGTTTATGCATTTGAGCGAGACATTTAATTCCAGCCTCAAGTCACTGTCCGACAGAGTTGAAAGCGGTTTTGCACTCATGGAACGTGGTTTTAACCACTTTGAACACCGCTTCAATTCTGTAGAACAGCGCCTTGACCGTCTGGAGGCCGACCTCAACAGACCAGCACACCATTTTTTTAGTAAGATTGAAAAGGGCATGGCGGAACACCTTAGTCCTGATCAACAGCTGAATGTGCTGCAGGCCTGCAACAATGCTTTCTTGCATGCTATGCAGCATAATCGGTACGGTCAGCAGTCAGTGGTGTCCTTTCCACCTGTGCCACCATTGACTCGCTTCACCTCACTACCGACTTGTGCTGCATACCACTGCACGGACACCTCTATTCAAAGCCAGGACACCCACCGTTACACCACCACAAGTCTGAGTGCAGCTGGTCACTTCACCGACACCACCATGGCAAGCGCTGCTCCTGTCTGGAGCACCACCGCCAATCCCATGCATGCGTGGAGCTCAGCCACCACTAGGCAAACATGGAACAGCCCTGCCGCTACAACAACATGTAGTAGCCCTGCCACCACCACTCTGCAAACCTGGGCCATCACTGCCGCCACCAGTCCTCCTGCAAGGACGAGCACTGACAACGAAGAGCAGCAGCAGCCACCTCAGCAGCAGCAGCCACCTCAGCAGCAGCAGCCACCTCAGCAGCAGCCGCCACCTCAGCAGCAGCCGCAACCACCTCAGCAGCAGCAGCCACCTCAGCAGCAGCAGCCACCTCAGCAGCAGCCGCCACCTCAGCAGCAGCCGCCACCTCTGCAGCAGCAGCCGCCACCTCAGCAGCAGCAGCCATACCAGCAGACGGGGGACCTACATTCCATATTTGCCCCTACTTCAAGGCGTAATCAATCAAGGCGGGCATTGGGCCAAAGTCGGTCCAGGCACACAAGCCTACGGCGACATGCCATTACAACTAATGTAACTGAACAGATTTCCTCTCCTACAAGTGTTCCAAGTTTAATTCCCTTAACTGGACTACCTTCCCCCACAAGTTTTGTTGCCCCTTCCCCTCAAACACCGTCTTCAACTGCAAGTGTTGCATATTCCCTGCACACCCCCAAATTGAAACCATCTGCCCCCAAACGCCGTAAAAAATAATTTTTAGTTTTTTTTTTGTGATAAAAAATAAATTTACATTTGTGGTTCACCATTAATAAGTTTCATTAATGTTGTTTGCGCCGCTCACACACACTGATGGGTAAATACATGTTAAAAAACAACCCAAGGGCTAGTATAGTCATATGTGAAATAACATGGACTAGTATAGTCATTCCAAGGCCTAGTGTAATAACTCTAGTTTTACCAAATATAATCTGGTTTCATGAAAAACAAACTGTTGAAACTTGTCTAAAAAATAAGTTTCTTTCTAGTTTCACCAGTTTGTTTTTTGTGAAACAAGATGCTAGTTGTTAAAAATCGAGTTATTACAGTAGGCCTTGGTATGACTATACTAGGCCGTGGTATTTCACATATTACTATACTACTAGCCCCAAGGCCTACTGTACTCATATTTGAAATACCACGGCCTAGTATAGTCATTCCAAGGCCTAGTGTAATAACTCTAGTTTTACCAAATAGAATCTGGTTTCATGAAAAACAAATTGTTGAAACTTGTCTAAAAAATAAGTTTCTTTCTAGTTTCACCACTTTGTTTTTTGTGAAACAAGATGCTAGTTGTTAAAAATCGAGTTATTACAGTAGGCCTTGGTATGACTATACTAGGCCGTGGTATTTCACATATTACTATACTACTAGCCCCAAGGCCTACTGTACTCATATTTGAAATACCACGGCCTAGTATAGTCATTCCAAGGCCTAGTGTAATAACTCTAGTTTTACCAACTAGAATCTATTTTCAAACTGTTGAAACTTGTCAAGTTTCACCCGTTTGTTTTTTGTGAAACAAGATACTAGTTGGCCAAAATCGAGTAGGCCTTGTTATGACTATACTAGGACGTGGTATTTCACATATTACTATACTACTAGCCCCAAGGCCTACTATACTCATATTTGAAATACCACGGCCTAGTATAGTCATTCCAAGGCCTAGTGTAATAACTTGTAATGGAGCAGATTACATGAGCAGATTACATTCATCCACTCAATGCTGACTTGTATTCCCCATGGACTTTCATTGGGGTTGGGTTTTGAGGGTTGTGTTTTGAGAAAATCACATACTTTGTTTTAAACTAGTTGCACAATTTTCTCTTGAAAAAAAATGGTTTCCTGATTCATGGACTGCAGCTTTGCTCATTCCAATATATTTCACGCAGACTAGCAATGCTGCATTTTAACTCGTATGTGTATTTACCTGCCCAGGTGTGTGAACATAACAAAATTCAGTTATACATGGGAAGTTTTTTAATTAATTGGAGTTTAAAAAATATAGTGCACTCAGTAATGGTATCAAATAAGGATTTTTATTACCATAAACAACAACATTACACCATTTCATCTTGCCAGTGCACCCGTCCTACATCAGAAATAAAGTAGGCCGCAAATTGGTCCCTCATTTGGCCAACTTCAACGGATGACCTGAGAGTGTGCTGAGTGAATTCAGGCAATGGGTTAGGAGCATCATCGTCCAGTTCAAAGGTCGGGTGCTCTTTAGCCATCACAAAGTTATGTAGAACCACACAGGCCTTCACCACCTCATCGACTGTTTCAAGTTTAAGATTAATGGCCGTGCCCAGAATTCGCCATCTGGAAACAAGAATCCCAAAAGCACACTCGACAGTTCTTCTGGCCCTGGTCAGCCTGTAATTAAAAATTTTTTTGGTGTGGTCCAAGTCCCGGCTGGAGTAGGGTTTCAGTAAGTTTCCGCACATTTGAAAAGCCTCATCGCCAACCATTACAAAGGGCAGTGGCGGAGCTTCGGTGTGAGGAAGAGGCCGTGGCATAGGGAAATTAAATTGGTTGCCATACAACCTCCGGCCCATGTCTGAGTTTTTAAAAGCCTGCGAGTCATTACCACGGCCAAATGCTCCAATGTCCACTGCTACAAACATACATCCGGCATCCGCAATTGCAATGAGTACTATTGAAAAGTACTTTTTGTAATTATAGTACTCAGATCCCGTTCTTTGGGGTTTGATGATCCGTATGTGTTTCCCATCAACAGCTCCCAAACAGTTGGGAAAATTGCATACTGTCCAGAATTTGTCAGCAATTTCCATCCACTTTTCAGCGGTGGGCAGGGGCATAAATTCTGGGCAAAGAACATTCCAGAGAACCCGGCAGGTGTCAGCAACAATTCCAGACAAGGTAGAGATTCCAATACGGTACTGGAAGTGTAGTGAGGATAGGGTTTCTCCAGTCGCCAGGAATCTGTGAACAGACAAAGAAGTAAAATTAATATTTATGTATATTATTTTTAAAAACTATAAAAAAAATATTAGTACATTCACGAAAACTAATTACCCAAGGTTTTGAATACTAAATTTACAAAAAAAAACATCAGACCACACCCCTTTGTTTTTAAAACATACCGTAATGTCACCAGTAGCCGTTCCTCAGGAGGAATCGCACGACGGAGCTGTGTGTCCTGTCTCCGGATGGATTGTTGGACACGAGCAAGCAAATCCATGAAACTTTCGTGGGACATCCGGATATAATCAGTAAATTTCTCCGGGTTTGCACGTAGCTCGCTGTAGAGGGTGTGGTATGCCCCACGGCTCTCCCGGAGTTCAACAATCGGATGTATCCACATACGCCGCCGTCTTCGCTGCCTCTCTCTCTTCCTTTGTTCATGGCAAGCAACTGCATACGCCTGAGCCATCGCGATGTCCAAATCCAAGTTGAAGTGAAAACTCTTCCAGCGCAGATCCATGGTCACGAGAAGAATCAAGCAAATGTGAAGAATACTGTAGACAGGGTCTATATATATTAACATACCACACCCACAATGAAGTCCCATTGGTCTTGTGTGTTGTTGAATGGTTGTTTTTTCTTTTTTGTGGGGTTTTTCCAAAATCTGTAAAAAAACGCAAACGCACAAAAAACGCATACAAACGCGCAAAAACGCTGCGTTTTTTTCCTGCATGCGCATTAAAATGCTGGAAAAAAACGCAGCGTTTGTATGCATTTGTATGCGTTTTTTTAATGCGTTTTTTTGCGGGAAAAACGCGCTGCAAAAAAAAGCAAGTGTGAAACTAGCCTAAAGAAGGCACAAAGGGTCATTTTGGCCATTGCCAAATTTGTGTTATGGCAATATTATGTTTGCCTTTAAGCGAAAAAAAAAAAAAGGCAAAACTAAATATTTGTCTACTCTACTTAACGTCTCTGTGTGATTTTTCACAATCCCTCACAACATACTAACAGACACCAACCAATGCACTGAAACACTCATAGAATCATAAAGGCTTGAGTAATATATATTTTGACACACTTAAAGCAACAAATTATAACATAGACACAGCATTCTCTTGCCAAGAAGTTGCCCCCTCAGGTGAGATAAAGTAATTAGTGAAAATATCACGCACTTTGAGGCCAGAGAGCGGTCTACGTTGAGGGTTGATAGGTGGTCTCACCCTGCGCACATTGTCCGGCCTACGCACAACACCATCAGAGGAGGAGCAATCATGTTTCCTGGTGAAGTTATGCAGAACAACACAGGCTTTCACAACTTCATTCACATTTTGCTCACTCAACTGAATGGCAGACTGGAGTACTCGCCATTTGGCACAAAGAATCCCAAAGGAACACTCCACCAGTCGCCTAGCACGTGATAGGTGCAAGTTAAAAATTCTGCCCCTGTGGTCAAGGTTGCGCCGGGGATATGGCCTCATGACATTGCGTGATAACTGAAAGGCCTCATCTGCCACAAGAACATAAGGGACTGATTGTTCAGGGGAGCCTGGTAGCTGGCGTGGTGGTGGTAGATCCAACTGGTTGGTGCGTAGCCGCCGAGCCATTATGGAAGTATTGAAGACTCTAGAGTCTCCCGTCCTTCCATAGGCCCCAATGTCAACAATTATAAACTTGTATTGAGGGTCTACCAGAGCCAACAATACAAAAGAAAAGTATTGTTTATAATTGAAGAATTGGGAGCCTGAGTTCGGCGGCTTACGCACCCGGATATGTTTGCCATCCAGGGCCCCAATACAATTTGGAAACTGGCAGTCCTCCTCAAACTCCCTTGATATCCTTAACCAGTCTTCCATCCTGGACTCGGGCATGACCACTTGATGGAGTCTTGTCCAGATTTGTGCACATGTAGACCTCACTATGCCTGAAATGGTTGATTTTCCTATGAGAAACTCATGGTGGAGGGCAGCATAAGACAGGCCAGTGGACAGGAAGCTGTAGAACAACAGAAATAGTAAAGTTTAGAATGGCTAAAGTAGAAAAAAAATCAGTTACATGCCGACCAAACTTGTTAGGAAATGATAGAGAAGAACACACACATATTTGGTGGCACAATGACTAAGTGATATGCTGGACATATTAGATGTAACATTCTGCTGTGTCAGGTGATTCATATTTGGAGTAAGATGATGGCATTCAACTTTGTGCAAGAAGGCCAAAAAAAATAATTTAGCACACACATTAGGAATATTGAGAATGTGGTTGTGTAGTACATACCGTATTGTGAGTAGAAGTCGCTCCTCTGCAGATATGGCTTTGCGCATCCTTGTGTCCTGAAAGGTTATCCCAGGGTGCACTGTCTCCAAGAGTCGATCAAATGTGGCAATGCTCATGCGACAGTACTGGTAAAATTTATCCAGATGCTCCCGCAGAGAAGAATAGAGGCGGTGAAAATGCCCTCTTGTGAGTCGTTGCCTCAAAAGTGGATGGACCCACAAGCGTCTCCTCCTCCGCGGATCCACTATCACAGGATATGGTTGCCCAAAGCGCCGTGACAAAAGCCAGGTAAAGAGAACCTGCTCAGTTGTATTGAATCGCAGACCCTCTGCCATGCTACACAAAGAACACCAACACGCAAGGTGACAAATGTACAGAATGTAGGCATCCACCTGTTTCTGAGTGTCTAAATAGGATGCAGGCTAATGATTTAAATTGTTTGCAGGCCTGAAAACCGTTAAATGTCCATTTTGCAAGGCTGCGAGAAAATCTCGCCATATGGATTGCATACGGATGCCACACGGATTACATACGGATGCACACATGCGCAAAATACGCGACCTCACCTTGCTTACGGATGACCTACGGAGCACTATTTAGTGGTCATTCATCCGTATTACGCAAGTAAACTACGGACCGTATTTTGCGCAGGTTAGCGTGACTCCAGCCTAACTCCAGTTTCCTCACGCACTCCAAAGAGCTACTGATAGGGAACTCAGAAAACACATACAGTGGGGTAAAAAAGTATTTACTTAGTCATCAATTGTGCACATTTCCCACTTAAAAAGATGTAATTGACCTCATAGGTCAATAGGCCTGTAATTTACATCATAGGTAGACCTCAACTATGAGAGTGAAAATGAGAAAACAAATCTAGAAAATCACCTTGTCTGATTTGGCAAGATTTATTTTTCAAATTAAGGTGGAAAAACAAGTATTTGGTCACCTAAAAACATGCAAAGTTTCTGGCTCTCACAGACCTGTAACTTCTTCTTTAAGAGACTCCTCTATCCTCCACTCATTACCTGTAGTAATGGCACCTGTTTGAACTTGTTATCAGTATAACAGACACCTGTCCACAACCTCAAACATTCACACTCCAACTCCACTATGATGAAGACCAAAGAGCTGTTGAAGGATACAAGCAACATTATTGTAGCCCTACACCAGGCTGGGAAGACTGAATCTGCAATAGGCAAGCAGCTTGGGGTGATGAAATCAACTGTGGGAGCAATAATAAGAAAATGGAAGACATAAAAGACCACTGATAATCTCCCTCAATTTCACCCCTTGGGGTCGAAATGATCACAAGAACGGTGAGCAAAAATCCCAGAACCACACAGGGGACTTTGTGAATGACCTTCATAGAGCTGGGACCACCGTAACAAAGGCTACCATCAGTAACACACTACGCCCCCAGGGACTCAGATCCTGCAGTGCCAGATGTGTCCCCTGCTTAAGCCAGTACATGTCCGGGCCCGTCTGAAGTTTGCTAGAGAACATTTGGATTATCCATAAGAGTATCGGGAGAATGTCATATGGTCTGATGAAACCAAAGCAGAACTGTTTGGTGGAAACAAAACTCATCGTGTTTGAAGAAGAGAGAATGCTGAGTTGCATCCAAAGAACACCATACCTACTGTTGAAGCATGGGGGTGGCAACATCATGCTTTGTGGCTGTTTCTCTGCAAAGGGACTAGGATGACTGATCCGTGTCCATGAAAGAATGAATGGGGCCATGTATCGTGAGATTTTGAGTGCAAACCTCCTTCCATCAGCAAGGGCATTGAAGATGAAATGTGGATGGGTCTTTCAGGATGATAATGATCCCAAGCACACCACCAGGGCAAGGAAGCAGTGGCATCGTAAGAAGCATATGAAGGTCCTGGAGTGGCCTAGCCAGTCTCCAGATCTCAACCCCATAGAAAACCTTTGGAGAGATTTGAAAGTCTGTGTTGCCCTGCGACAGGCCCAAAACATCACTGCTCTAGAGGAGATCTGCATGGAGGAATGGGCCAACGTACCACCAACAGTGTGTGCCAACTTTGTGAAGACTTACAGAAAAGGTTTGATCTCTGTCATTACCAACAAATTATATATAACAAAATATTGAGATGAACTTTTGCTAATGACCAAATACTTATTTTCCACCATAATTTGCAATATAAATCTTCCGAAATCAGACAAGGTGATTTTCTGGATTTGCTTTCTCATTTTGACTCTCATAGTTGTGGTCTACCTATGATGTAAATTACAGGCCTCTCTCATCTTTTTAAGTGGGAGAACTTGCACAATTGGTGGCTGAATAAATACTTTTTTCCCCACTGTACATACCCAGCCTGTTTTCCAAATCATGTCTTATCACTTACAGATATGTCCAAAATACTTATACCTGACACTGGCACGTAGCATATGGACTCAGGGGTCGTTTTGAACCGAATAAACTCTAGTTGATGGGTTGGCAGTCATGACCTCATACCATCATCAACACTTCTCTAGCCTGCTAAAAAGGCATTAAAAAGGCACTCCAGAAAACACAAAGCACATAATGAATAACTGCAATGGGAAAAATAGTTTTGACCTTTAATGTATCTTCATTTACATAAATGGTATGCCTACAGCAGCACTCATTTATATGTTAGAGGGTTCCTTTGTCAATTACAGAGTGTTTTCTGATGAGACCTACAGTAATCAGCTGTAATCTGTGTGGGAACTTGGAAACAAGTTATCAATTTTCCTGCAGTGCCCCTGGAGAGGAAACATAGTGTTCTGCCTTCATACACATTGACACGGTGTGTCATCTAGCATACAGCATAAACCATTGCTCTGTCTTCCAAATAAGTAGACTGTTCTCTGTAGTCTAACGTGTTTATTGGTGAAGAGTATAGAACATGTGGCAAAATCTAAATAATACAAACGACATGGGTAAGTATTGGGCAGATGATCACACAGCTAACACAATTACAGGAAGTATACAGTGTGATGCAAACTTTACATAGAAACACACAGGTGTCTAATTACATCTACTGAGCACTGATTGCTACACTTCTAATAACATCTCTGTACAACACTGCATTGCAAGAAAAGACATTAATCTTACCAGATATGCTTTACCTGGATAACGAACTCAAGTTGGGGAGTTAGAGGGTGACAAGTAAACAACGTGCGTCCTATGAAATACACAGAAGAAAATGGCATCTCCCTCATTGCAGAATACATTGCTTCAATCCCACAATGCATTGCTCTGTTAAAGACACAGGCTATAAAGCTATTTAAGACATAGCTATAAATTCAGCCACCACTAGATGGTGCTAACTAAACCAGCACATAATGCAAACATATTTGGCCTATATTAAGAGGGCAGAACACATAGTATTGCAATTTACTTGTTAAAATCAATGCACTGTCCTTGTAATCCCTCTGAAAAAGGGAATTTGCTTGATTTATTCAGAATGTCCTCATATGCATGTTTCATAAAGTATTTCTCTAAACCAATCCCACTAAATACTTATTTATGTGATGCTTTAAAGTGTCTCCTCTTTTGCGTTTCATGTACTACACCTAAAATGTACATTTGGTTTATACTTACACTCTTTGCTGAAAAAGGAATTGAAAAAATCAAACTAAAGACATAATTACTCCAGAGTCCAGACAATTAGGAAAAGTACTGGGAATCAGAGAAACCCAAGGTCTGACTCATATTTTAAGTGACTGATCTCTAATTGCCACTGTTGAAAAAAACATGAACTGAGTTGATGAGAGCGTTATACTGAACTTTGTCTTGGAAACCGTGACGTACCTGTTCCCCATGCTAATCTACACATGTTTGGTTGGGTGGGGATGTGGCGGATGTTATTGTTTTTCTTTAGAAGTTCCTCACTTTCAATTTTAGCTAACCTGCAATTTGCTGAGGTTTAATCTCCTTATTGCAGTAAAAGTACATCCTCAGTGCCATCTCTTTGGAAGTCTATGTGAACAAGCCCTTAGGCAAATAGTAATATTGGCACAATTAACTGGCAACATTTCCAATTGCAGAAATTACTCAAATTGCCTTTAAATAGAAAAAGTGCTCATGTTGAAAAAAAAGCAAACAAAATAAAAAATGACAAATAAAACGTGGAAATAGCCTAGGTTTTATGTTTCCAGAGTGGAAGTGAGTACATCGCATGAAGGGAACCCACAAAAACACAGTGAGAACATGAAAATTCCAAGATCTCATTTATTCCATGCTCAGCCACCTGTCCTAATAATATCGAGCTATTCTACTTGTGATCAGGCATTGGTAACACTCTAAAGGGCCTGTCACACTAAGCGATATCGCTATCTATATCGCTATAACGTCACTGATTTGGCGACGTTATAGCGATATTGCTAGCGATATAGCTATGTCTGATACTTACCTCCGACCGGCTCCCCCGCTGGTTATCGCTGATCGCGCGAGAACGTCCTGCACCGTTTCTTGTCATCAGCTTTCTGTGGCGCTGACAAGCGACGCGTGGACGCGGGTGGGAGGACGCAGGATCGCCTCGTCTGAGGGGTAAGTAGTGACCCCCGACCCCTGCTATGTCGCTGGTGAGATCTGCCTGTGTGGCAGCTCACTAGCGACCACTTAACGATGCACCAGCGATCCTGACCACGTCATATCGCTGGTCGGGATCGCTGGTGCATTGCTAAGGCTAGTTTCACACTGCGCACGGCCGCCGCTAAGCCCCGCCCCCTGCCGCGCCTCCGCCGGTAGCTCCGCTTACCGGCGCATGACGCTGCATGCGCCCTGCGTCCCCTATCTTTATCACTGGGGGCGCAGGCCGTGCGCAGTATCCAAGTACCCCAAGCTTTATTTAATTGTGCACCTGTGTCCGGGCCAATATCGCCCTTCATCTATGTTTGCTGGTTGGGCAATGTGTGGAGGTCAATCCTGATATGTCTGTGTTCAGACCTGGTTGGCCTTCATCTGCACTTGCTTCATCTGGCTTCATGGGAGCGATTCAGCAATGTTCAGGTACAGATTGCACTTGATGTGGTCATGCTCTTAGGAGGTCGTAATGGCACAGTATTTATTATAAATGTAGAGTAGGACCCCCCATATGAGATTGCCTTGGCGCGGCGGGGTGGCTCAATTAAATTGATCATTTTTTTTGCTAAATATCTCATTTTTGAATACAGCTGGATATTATGTGCATATGCACTTCAATTTATGCGTTCTAACCTTAAGCAGTGCTGGCTTCCCCCCCTATTTTCTTGTTGTTGGTTTGTGGCTCACCACCACTGCTGCCGTGCACGCTTGGCTATGTCCGCTATAAATTTTTCTGTGTTCATTATGATGGATCTAGGCTGCTGTGCACACACACGGCAGCCCCGCCCTGCCCCAAGCTTTATTTAATTGTGCACCTGTGTCCGGGCCAATATCGCCCTTCATCTATGTTTGCTGGTTGGGCAATGTGTGGAGGTCAATCCTGATATGTCTGTGTTCAGACCTGGTTGGCCTTCATCTGCACTTGCTTCATCTGGCTTCATGGGAGCGATTCAGCAATGTTCAGGTACAGATTGCACTTGATGTGGTCTTAGGAGGCTGTAATGGCACAGTATTTATTATAAATGTAGAGTAGGACCCCCCATATGAGATTGCCTTGGCGCGGCGGGGTGGCTCAATTAAATTGATCAATTTTTTTTGCTAAATATCTCATTTTTGAATACAGCTGGATATTATGTGCATATGCACTTCAATTTATGCGTTCTAACCTTAAGCAGTGCTGGCTTCCCCCCCTATTTTCTGGATATTGGATGTGCCTCACATTACTTTCCTGCATGAGTAAGGAGCGCCCCGCAGGGCCTTAGGTTACTCGGTACCGGGCCGGTTAGGCTCTCAAAAGAGGATGTCACGGTGGCAGTGACCCGGTCCGTGGCCCTGGGGTCCAGTAATTAAATAGAGGATAGTTATGTGGTGTGTTGTGAATTCGCTTTCTGGCCTACCTCTGGTTACTACTGAAGGTAGTGGAGCTGGTCAAATTGACAGAGGGGTTGCAAATTCTCTTTATGGGCTCCCTCTGGTGGTTACTGGAGGTAATGGAGCTGATCTGATTAACAGATGCTTGCCACCTGATAATGAGGACGACGAATGGAGATCTGGGGTTTCAGACTGGGATTTAAGACAGCCGACTCCCTCTATTCCTGCTGGTGATTTTCTATCTGCCTCCTGAGGTCTTAGTTTCCAGCTCAGTCCCTGCATGTTCAACTAAGTGTTCATTTGCTATTCTGTTTACATTTGATCTGGTCTTGTCTATTTCAGTTTTGTGTGGGTCAGCCAGCTCCGGCTGGGGCTGTGCTGAATTACCATCCATATGTTACTGCTTGTGCCAGTTTGTTTTTGTCCTTTATTAGATTGGCCTCTTTTTTGCTCTGCTTTCAGAATATACCAGAGTGCTGATATAGTGGGCAAAGTCGTGTGACTTCAGTATTTTTTGCATCAGACATGTTGGACTTTTTTGCAGGGTTTTTTGCATGATTGCAGACAGTGTCTTTCCTTTTTTGTCCTGTCTAGTCAGTGTGGGCCCCATTGTTTGATCAGTCTATTTCCCTACCTGCGTTTGTGTTTTCATCTTGTCTCACTGACAATATATGTTTGGGGGCTATCTATTCCTTTGGGGTCAGCTCTGGGGCAGTTTAGATTTCCCCTTTCTTGCTTTAGGCTTAGTTAGCTCTCCGGCTGTGCCGAGGCGTCTAGGATCATCGTAGGCACGCTCCACGGCTACTGCTAGTTGTGTGGATAGGATCAGGGGTCTGCAATCTGCTTAGTTACCAACCTCTCTGGTTTTCTGTGGCTTAGCTTGGGCTTGCTCTCCTCCTCAGTGACCCAATCATAACTGAATTATCAGCCTAACCGCAGACTCTAGGGTACTCAAAAGAAGGAAAGAATTGTAAAAAAAAAAAAAAAGTGTCAGAATTTTTTTATATATTTTTTTTCCTCTTTTTCTCTGGGGCCATAGGAGGATTTTTTCTTCAAAGGAGATTACGCAATTGTCCGATCGGGTTGAGCAGCTCGCTGCTGAAGTGCGGGGAATTTCTGCCTTTCTTGCTCAATCATCTGCTGTTGAGCCAAAAATTCCTACTCCTGATGTGTTTTCTGGTGATCGCTCTAAATTTTTGAATTTTAAGAATAATTGTAAACTATTTTTGGCCTTTTTGGAGCTCTGTGCAGCAGGTTAAAATTGTCATCTACCTGCTGCGCTGCGATCCCCAGGATTGGGCTTTTTCTCTGACACCTGGAGATCCAATTCTGACTAATGTGGACGCATTTTTTCAAGCCTTGGGGTTGTTGTATGATGAACCTAATGCTATTGATCAAGCTGAGAAAACCTTATTGGCATTGAACCAGGGTCAGGATTCTGCAGAGTTATATTGTCAAAAATTCCGAAAGTGGGAGGTCCTTACTAAATGGAATGACGATGCCCTAGCAGCTATCTTTCGGAAGGGTTTGGCAGAAACTGTAAAAGATGTTATGGTGGGATTTCCTGTTCCCTCTGGTCTTGACGGTTCTATGTCATTGGCCATTCAAGTTGATTGGCGTTTACGTGAACGTAAAACTACACGAGAAGCGTTGCTGCCTTTTGAATGAACGTCTGAACAAATACAATGTGATAGGGTTTTGTCTAGGGCGCAACGTCAGGAGTTTAGAAGGCGTAATAAGCTGTGTTTTTTCTGTGGAGACGCCTCTCATACTATTTCTGTCTGCCCTAAATGAGAAAAACGTTTTGCTCACACATTTGCCATGGGCAGTGTACAGCCTAAGTTCCTTTTGGCAATTACTCTGATCTGCTCCTTGTCTACATTTTCCGCTAAGGCTTTTGTAGATTCAGGAGCAGCTTTGAATCTGATGGATTTAGACTTTGCTAAACATTGTGGTTTTCCCATGATACCCCTGCGGACTCCTATCCCTTTGAGGGGTATTGATGCTACTCCTTTGGCGGAGAATAAACCCCAGTTATTGACCCAGGTGATAATGTGGGTCGCCCCGGACCACCAAGAAAATTGTACATTTTTGGTGTTGTACAGTTTGCATGATACTATTGTTCTGGGTTTTCCCTGGTTGCAAACTCATAATCGTGTTTTGGATTGGAAATCTGTGTCTGTGGTGAGTTGGGGTTGTCAGTGTGTTCTTAGTGACACTCCTGTTTTCTCCACCTCTCCCCAGTCTCATGATATTCCTGATTATTTGACTGATTTTTATGATGTATTTAGTGTGAGTAAGTCTGCGTCTTTGCCTCCTCATAGGAGTTATGACCGTGCAATTGAGTTAATGCCCGGGTGTAAATTTCCCAAGGGTCGGCTTTTCAACTTATCGGTACCCGAACATGATGCTATGCGATCTTATATCAAGGAGTCATTGGAGAAGGGTCATATTAGACCATCCTCTTCACCTTTAGGTGCTGGGTTTTTTTTGTGGCCAAGAAAGATGGTTCATTAAGGCCTTGTATTGACTATCGCTCCCTTAACAAAATCACTGTTAAATATCAGCACCCATTACCCCTGATTTCAGATTTATATTCCAGAGTTAAAAGTGCCTGTTGGTTTACCAAGCTTGACCTCAGGGGGGCGTATAATCTTATTCGCATCAAGCACAGGGATGAATGGAAGACAGCGTTTAATACTCCGGAGGGACATTTTGAGTACCTGGTGATGCCTTTTGGGCTCACTAATGCCCCTTTTGTCTTCCAATCTTTTAAGAACAATATTTTCTGGGACTTTGTGGATAAGTTTTTGATAATTTATCTGGATGATATTTTGATCTTTTCCAGTGATTGGGATTGCCATGTGGAACATGTGCGGACTGTGTTCCGGATTTTGAGGGAAAATTCCCTGTATGTTAAGGGATCGAAGTGCCTCTTTGGTGTGCACAGGATTTCATTTTTGGGATTCACTTTGTCCCCTTCGGCTATTGAAATGGACCCGGCCAAGATACAGGCCATTTATGATTGGGTTCAGCCCACTTCTTTGAAGGCTCTCCAGAAGTTTTTGGGTTTTGCTAATTTATAAGTAATTTTTCAGGTATTGTCAAACCACTGACTGATCTGATCAAAAAGGGCGCTGATGTGGTTAATTGGTCTCCAGAGGCAGTCTCGGCAATTCAGGAGCTTAAGCGGAGATTCACTTCTGCTCCGGATTCTACAGCAACCTGATGTCTCACTCCCATTTCAGGTGGAGGTAGATGCTTCTGAGATTGGTGTAGGAGCTGTTTTGTCCCCAAAAGATCCGGTGACTTCTAAAATGAATCCCTGTGCCTTCTTTTCTCGAAAATTCTCCCCATCTGAACGTAACTATGACGTGGGGAATTGGGAATTGTTGACCATGAAATGGGCATTTGAAGAGTGGAGACATTGGTTGGAGGGAGCTAGACATCAAGTTGTGGTCCTCACTGACCACAAAAATTAGATTTACTTTGAATCAGCCAAATGCTTGAATCCTAGACAGGCTAGGTGGGCCTTGTTTTTCACACGTTTTAATTTTGTGGTCTCTTTTCTTCCGGGCACTAAGAATGTTAAGGCAGACGCCCTTTCTAGGAGTTTCTTTGCGGATTCTCTTATTGTGACCGAGCCTACTACCATTCTAAATGAGGGTATAGTTCTTTCTGCCCTCTCCCCCGATTTGAGATGTGCCCTGGAGAAATTTCAGGAGGACAAACCTGAACGTTGCCCTATGGGAAAATGGTATGTCCCTGACCAGTGGAGGAAGAGAGTAATGTCTGAAATTCATTGCTCCACGTTGGCTGGTCATCCAGATATTTTTGGTACCAGTGATTTGGTGAGTCGGTTTTTTGGTGGCTTGCCTTATCTCGTTATGTCAAGAATTTTGTACAGTCCTGTGGGACTTGTTCTCGGTCCAAACCCTGTTCTCGTTCTAGTGGATTGTTGATGCCCCTGCCGGTGCCCAGGAGGCCATGGACCCATATCTCAATGGATTTTATTTCTGATCTTCCTGTCTCTCAGAGAATGACTGTTATCTGGGTGATTTTTGATAGATTTTCTAAGATGATCCATTTTGTACCACTCCCAAAGTTGCCATCTTCTTCTGAGTTGGTGTCCTTGTTTTTACAACAGGTGGTTCGGTTGCACGGGATTCCTGAGAACATTGTGTCGGACAGAGGAGTCCAGTTTGTTTACAGATTTAGGAGAGCTTTTTGTTCCAAACTGGGAATTCAGTTATCTTTCTCCTCTGCATTTCATCCTCAGACCAATGGGCAGACTGACAGAACAAACCAGACTTTGGAGTCCTATTTGAGATGTTTTATATCTGCTGATCAGGATGACTGGGTCTCATTTTTGCCCTTGGCCGAATTCGCGCTAAACAATAGAGCTAGTTCTGCCACTTTGATGTCACCCTTTTTCAGTAACTTTGGGTTTCATCCTCGATTTTCTTCAGGGCAGGTGGAATCTTCGACCTGCCCAAGTGTGGACACTGTGGTAGAGAGAATGCAGCAGATTTGGGACCAAGTGGTGGATAAGTTGTCTCTCTCTCAGGAAAAAGCCCAATGGTTTTCCAACCGGCATAGAACCATTGGTCCCCGGTTTAAAGTGCGTGATATGGTTTTGTTGTCGTCAAAGAATATTCCTATGAAGGTTGCGTCTCCAAAGTTCAAGCCAAGATTCATTGGACCTTATAAGATTTTGGAGATCCTTAATCCTGTTTCATTTCGACTGGCTCTTCCAGTTACGTTTAAAATACATAACTAGTGTTGAGCGATACCTTCCGATTTCGGGAAATATCGGATTGGATTGGATTGGACCGATACCACAAAAATATCGGATATCGCCGATTCCGATACCGGAAACCAATGCATGTCAATAGGACACAAATATTGGAATGAAAATAAACCCTTACTTTCCTTGTAGGTTAATTCTACATGAAGGAAAACAACTAAGAATAATGTAGAATGTTTTGGGGGAGGTGGAGGAGACATTAAAGGCATAGAGGTTTTGCCCAATCAAATGGAATAGCAGGAAATAATTTTTTTTTAAGACGTTCGGAGTTACAAAGATATTGACTATGTTAAGCTTTTTTATATTTTGTCAGATATTTATGTTTTCACTACTTACATGCTCGTCACCTTTTTTACTTCTCCCACACTTTCTCCTTCATCATCCTCTTCAAGGTTATCTTCTTGGTCTTCTTTGGGGTGGTCTCCAGGGTCATCGTTTTCGGGGTCGTCGTCTTCTTCGGGGTGGTCTTCAGGGTCGTCGTCTTTAGGGTCCTCGTCAGGGAGATCCAGAGTGATTACCAAAAACCATTTCAAAAAGCTTGAACTTGGAAATGTAGCAGATGGTACAAGAAGGCTGAGGAACTGCTGAGAACCAGCTGACGGTCCTGGAACCTGGATGGGTAGCCGAAGGTACAAGAGCCAATGGAACTACCGAGGACCAGCTGATGGTACTGGAACACGGTTACTAAGCAGTAGGTACCTTTGCCAGAAAGCACTACCAAGGACCAGCAGACGTTGGTGGAACTCGGATACCGAGAAGGAGGCACCTAAGCCAAAGACTCTGCCTGGATCCAGCTGACGTTACTGGAACCCAGGGGGACATATTCAAGATTGACTTCCAAAGAACCAGCTAATGGTACTGGAACTCAGATAGGCAGCAGAAGGTACACATGAAAAAAAAAGTTGCAAGGCCGCGAGCCGGCCGGAGTTCCCGAAACTCACAGTCCTACAGGGGGAGCTTGTCCTATTGGCACTACGGTACCAGCCTTCATTGCCAGATCCCGCAGCCCACATAGGAAGCACCTAAACTGCAGGCACCATAGAGTCGGCTAACCCGACCACAACACAACAGTATTGAAGGCAAAGTGACATTGACACTACCTGGAAACCGCAGGCGTGCTGAAACCAGGCTTGGCAGGAGGGAGTACCCTTGCCAAAGACACTTCTGAGCAGCAACTGGCGGTGTTGGAGCCCAGGGATTACAGTAGAAACAGAGTGTAGCCAGAGGCCTAATTGGAGCAAGTTTAATATCTGTAGTAATGTGAATGTGGACAGAGCAGGAGAAATTGCCGGACACACAGCAGAGGATCAGCTGACGTTACTGAACCCCAATAACACTGGAGCATGTGTTGACTGTGCAGACGGCACTTCTGAGCAGCAACTGGTGGTGTTGAAGCCCAGGGATTACAGTTCAGGTGGTAGAAACATGAACACAACAGGAGACCTGGATACTGTTGCCAACCAATTATTTAATCTGGAAGAGGACTGGCAAATTCCTGCGAGATCCAGGCCTTGTTCATTTTCAGAAAAGTAAGCCGGTCAACATTATCGGTGGATAGTCGCATGCGACGGTCTGTTAGTACACCACCTGCGGCACTAAAGACGCGTTCCGATAATACACTAGCAGCAGGGCAAGCCAGCACCTCCAATGCATACTGGCTAAGCTCTGGCCATGTATCGAGCTTAGAGACCCAAAACTTGAAGGGGGAAGAGCCGTGTGGGAGAACACTGAGAGGGCAGGGACATGTAGTCTGTCACCATCTGACGGAAACGTTGCCTCCTGCTGACTGGAGCCGTCTGTGATGGTGTAGACATTTGTGGCGGGGACACAAAACTTTGCCACATTTGGACCATACTGGTCTTGCCTTGTGCTGAGGCGCTGCTTCTGCTCCCTCTTTGTACAGAGCTTTTTCCACTGCCTCAACGCACTGAGCTGCTTTGTAAAGCACTAGCAGCACTGCTCTCGGGTGGAATGGAGAACAAGATGGAATGCACCAGTGTGTCTTGGTACTCCCGCATTTTACGCTCACGGTTCAACGGTATTATGAGGCTTTGTAAGTTGTCCTGGTAGTGAGGATCTAGGAGGGTGTACACCCAATAATCAGCCGTGTTGAGAATGTGGGCGATGCGGCGGTTGCTTCTCAGGCACTGCAGCATGAAATCAACCATGTGCTGCAGACTGCCAACTGGCTAAGAAACGCTGTCCCCTGCTTGAGGCGTCATCTCTGCCTGCTCTGCATCACCCCACCCTCGCTGTACATACTGACTACTAGAGCATTGTGTACCTCCCTCCTCTGGACAGATGTCTTCCTCCTCCATTGACTCCTCATCCTTCTCACAAAGTGTCCCCTGCCTAGGCCTTTGTGAGGAACCACGTTGCTCAGACTGTCCAGAAGCAGATGGCATTTGTGACTCCTCATCCTCCACCTCTTCCACAACCTCGTCCCTTAGTGCTTGCAGTGTTTTTTCAAGCAGGCAGATAAGGGGGATAGTCATGCTGACTAGTGCATCATCTGCACTTGCCATCCGCGTGGAATCATCGAAGGCATGCAAAACGTGGCAGATGTCCTTCATAGAGGCCCACTCAGTGGTGGTGAAGTGTGAACGGCACGCAGTGCGACTTGTTTGCGCCTGATGCAGCTGGTACTCCATTACTGCTGCCTGCTGCTCACACAACCTCTCCTACATATGTAACGTTGAATTCCACCTGGTGGGTAGGTCACATATGATGCGATGTTCCGGAAGGCGGAATCGGCGCTGCAGAGCTGCAATGCGCGATCTTGCCATGCTGGAATGCCGCAAGTGAGTGCACTCTATGTGGACCTTGTGCAGCAGTGCATCAAGATCCGGATAGTCCCTCAAAAAACTCTGCAAGACCAAGTTGAGCACATGTGCCAGACATGGGATGTGAGTGAGGTTGCCTAGGCCCAGAGCTGCCACCAGATTTCGGCCATTGTCACTCACTACCATGTCTGGCTGGAGATTCGCTGGCATAAACCATACGTCTCTCTCCTGCTTGATGGCATTCCAGAGCTCCGGCTCTGTGTGGCTTCGATTCCCCAAAGAAATTAATTTCAATATGGCCTCTTGACGTTTGGCCATGGCTGTGCTCATATCGGTCGTAACATGTAAGCGTTCACTATGACTGCTCCTGCAGCGCTGATTCAGAGGAACTGGAGTATGAGGAGGCGTCAATGTGTACAGACTGGATTCCTGCAATCCTTGGAGTTGGCAGAACACGTACAGCGCCACTCTCAACATCTGTACCTGGCTCCACAACATTTACCCAAAGGGTAGTGAGGGAAAGATATCGTCCCTGTCCATGGTTACTGGTCCACGCATCGGTGGTCAGGTGGACCTTTCTACTGACCGCGTTTAGTAGCGCATGTTTAATTTTTCCCTCCACATGCTTTTGCAGGGCAGGGACAGCTTGCCTGCTGAAATAAAAGCAGCTGGGCAAGTTGTATTGTGGGACTGCCAATGCCATGAAGTTACGGAAGGTGTCTGTCTCCACCAGCCTGAATGAGAGCATTTCAAGGGACAATAGTTTTGCAATGCCAGCATTCAGAGCCTGTGCTCGGGGGTGGTTTGCCGAGTATGGGCGCCTTTTCACCCATGCCTTTGCTACCGATGGCTGTAGACTGGCCTGGGAGTGTGAGGATGACAGGGAACGTGGTGCTGTGGGTGAAATGACACTGTGTCTCTGTACAACAGTGCCAGAGGTTCTTCCATGGCGATCCTGTGACGAAGCCGAACCAGCTGTGTGTGAGCTGGAGGAAGAGGCTACAACACGAGCTGAAGAGGTGGTAGGTGGCGCTGTAGGTTGGCCTAGGTCTTCAGTGTGTCTTTGTAACTCCACCACGTGCTTGGTCCACATATGTTTCCACATATTTGTGGAATTGAAGTTGCTGACACTTTTCCCTCTTTTCACTTTCTGATTACACAGCTTGCATTTGACAAAGCAAATGTCATCTGCAACTGTGTCAAAAAAGGACCACGCACTGCAAGTCTTGGGAGCGCCCGTTTTGGGTTTTGGAAGAGGCATGCTCCTAATGGGTGCCGAAGTGGAGGCTACGGGCAACCGAGTCTGCCCCCTCCCTCTCCCTCCTTTTTTGCCCGTTCGGGGAGTGTCTTCCTCAGAGCTGCTCCCACCACCTTCCTGTACCTCATGCCATGATGGGTCAAGGACCTCTTCATCTACACTACCCTCTTCAAATGACTGCTTCTCCTGGGTAGTCTCGACAGCACTGTATGCACTAGAAAGTGGCACCTGAGTCTCATCATCAGATGCGTACCGAGGTGTGCTGACCATAGGCACTGGCCCACCCGCCTCTTCAGATTCAGAGTGACAAAGCTGTTGCGCATCACTGCATATTACCTCTTCTATAAATTCTCGAATGCTGCTTGGCTGACCTCCTCTTTCCAAACCAACAGATTCAGAGAGCAGAAGTAGAGATGGCTCCTGTCCAGGGCTCTCTGACTGCCTGGGCAATTTGGCAGGTGGTGAAGAGACAGATGGTTGCTCTTCAGTGCTCTGGACCTGAGAGGATCTGGAACTAATTGAAATCGATGCGTTAGCTGCCATCCATCCGACAACGGCTTCAATTTGTTCGTCACGCAGCAGTGGGGTACGGCGAGCTCCTACAAAGCTGCGCATAAAGGACTGTTGCCTGGGAAAACTGGGGGATGCTGAGTCACTGGTGCCCGCAGCAGGCACAGAATCCCCATGTCCTCTCCCTGCAGAAACTCCATGCCCACGACCACGTGCCTTACTCCCTGCCTTCTTCATCTTGGTAGACTGATAAAGATAGGCTGAAAAGTACTAAGGGCTTAGTGTGCTTATTCCTGAACAGCTGCTAACAGGTATAAGAAACACTAATTTTATAAAGTGTGGACTAGACTTTAATATGAGCTAATGTGGCCTACAGAACTGTAAAGTGGAGAGTTTGGTGAACTTTATTAACTTTTTTTTTTCACAAAAAGACACTGGATGTGCCCAAAGATGTAAAACCGATAGTATCATAAACTTTTTGCAGCTATTACAATGCAGGAAGGTAACCTACAATGCAATAGATTAGGCTCCAAAAAATAGGCTAATACTAATCTGGCTGGGGCTGCAGAGCACAAGCAAGCAGAAAGGCTCCTCTATCCACTCCTTTATAGTGTATGCAATTATTCTACCTGGATACAGATGGAACCACACTAATAGGAGAAATCTGGGAAAATAAGCAGCACTAATGCAAAAAAGGACAATGTATATGGCAGTGATGCACGCTGAGTGGACTGCAACCGGAGGTGGCTGGCTGCAGAACACACAACAGCATGATCTGCACTCACACACAGAGACCGTGCAGACAGCCGTGAACAGCGCTGCAAGGCAAAAGAAAGCTACAGCGGTTGATAAAGTAGCCTGGCCTGGGTAAAGCACAATATAGCAAATCGCTAGGTCACACTGTCCCTCAGAACAGCAGCGTCCTATCCCTAACTGAATTCACAGCCGAGTGAACCCAAAATGGCGGCGGTGGCTTTTATAGTGCATCATGACATCATTTCAGCAGCCAATCACAGCCATGCCAGTAGTTACATGCCTAACATGCTCTAACCGGATGTGCCCACACTTCTTAGGATCCTCATTGGCTGAATAAAATCAAACTGGCTCATTGCATTATGGGAACTTCCGATTCCGGTATTCGATATACTAAAAGTATCGGAACTCAGTATCGGAATTCTGATACCGCGAATATTGTCCGATAACCGATATTGCAGTATCGGAATGCTCAACACTATACATAACATGTTTCATAAATCTCTGTTGAAGAGGTTTGTGGAGCCAGTAGTTCCTATGGCGGCGCCTCCTGACCCTGTATTGGTTAAAGGCAATGTGGTATATGAGGTAGAGAAAATATTGGATTCTCATTTGGCTAGACGGAGACTCCAGTAATTGGTCAAATGGAAGGGTTATGGCCAGGAGGATAATTCTTGGGTCTCTGCTTCTGACATTCATGCAGATAGATTGGTTCGTGCTTTTCACTGGGCCCATCCTGATCGACCTGGTGGCGTGGATGAGGGTTCGGTGACCCCTCCTCAAGGGGGAGGAACTGTTGTGAATTCACTTTCTGGCCTACCTCTGGTTACTACTGAAGGTAGTGGAGCTGGTCAAATTGAAAAAGGGGTTGCGAGTTTTCTTTCTGGGCTCCCTCTGGTGGTTACTGAAGGTAATGAAGCTGATCTGATTAACAGAGGCTTGCCACCTGATAATGAGGACAACGATTGGAGATCTGAGGTTTCAGACTGGGATTTTAAGACAGCTGACTCCCTCTATCCCTGCTGGTGATTTTCTTCCTGCCTCCTGAGGTCTTAGTTTCCAGCTCAGTCCCTGCATGTTCAGCTAAGTGTTCATTTACTATTCTGTTTACATTTGATCTGGTTTTGTCTATTTCAGTTTTGTGTGGGTCAGCCAGCTCCGGCTGGGGCTGTGCTGAATCACCATCCATATGTTACTGCTTGTGCCAGTTTGTTTTTGTCCTTTATTAGATTGGCCTCTTTTTTGCTCTGCTTTCAGAATATACCAGAGTGCTGATATACTGGGCGAAGTCGTGCGACTTCAGTATTTTTTGCATCAGACGTGTTGGACTTTTTTGCAGGATTTTTTGCGTGACTGCAGACAGTGTCTTCCCTTTCCTGTCCTGTCTAGTCAATGTAGGCCCCATCATTTGCTCAGTCTAGTTTCCTACCTGCGTTTGTGGTTTCATCTTGTCTCACCGACAATATATGTTTGTTGGCTATCTATTCCTTTGGGGTCTGCTCTGGGGCAGTCTAGATTTCCCCTTTCTTGCTTTAGGCTTAGTTAGCTCTCCGGCTGTGCCGAGGCATCTAGGATCATCGTAGGAACACTCCACGGCTACTGCTAGTTGTGTGGATAGGATCAGGGGTCTGCAATCCACTTAGTTACCAACCTCTCTGGTTTTCTGTGGCTTAGCTTGGGCTTGCGCTCCTCCTCGGTGACCCAATCATAACAGTGGTGTTTAATTGTGACGCCACCCGTGGTGTTCGGCAATGGGTTGCCGACACTGCGGCTTTGGTCCTCTGGGGCTGATGGTGATGCAGCAAAGATGGTTCAGCTCCCCACAGGTAGAGCGGGGCCCCAGGGCAAATATACTTGATTGTTCAGATGGTGGTGAACGTTGGGGTGCAGAGAATAGGTGAAGGACACAGTGAGGTGCAGTTTTCTTTGCCTTTTACTTGAAAGTAGTTGCAATCTAGGGTACCACATACAGATAATGGATTGAGTTCTGCTTGCCTGGAGGCATTCAGGGGAACCACCTACCTTCTGCGCTCTGTTTTCGGGTCCTTGCTGCTTGTAGCTAAGCTTCGGCCCTCTCCTGCGTGATGATCTCTAACCTTTATGACTGACAGCGTGAGCCTATATCACAGGTACTGTCCTTTTCACTGTCAGCCCTGGGCTCTTGGTCTGCTGCCATGCCTTCAGGTATTCAGTGTGTCCAAGGAACTTGCAGTCCCTTGTACTCCAGATTCGGCTGTCAGGGCGTACAGCTCCTGCCCAGCCAAGGACTCTGGCGTCCCTTTTTATATCAGTGCTTCACTCTAGGGTCAGCTATAAGCAATTTTAGTTCCCCCATAGCCTCTTGTCTCTGCTCCTGTCTCTTTCCTCTTCACAGACCAACTTCAACTGTCTCTAACTGTCTTGTCATGAGCTCCAGCTGCTCCCGTTTCCATGATAACTCCCTTGTTTACTCTCTCAGCTGACTTCTTACTGACTCACTAACCCCACCTGCTGGCCAGAATTATATGGAAGCATCCCTTTCTGACCGGCATCAGGAATTGTCATGTAACCTGTGTTACCTGGCATAGGGACCCCCCTCCTGCCTCCAGGCATGACTTCACCCCTTAGAGGGAGGCAATGTCACTATGGCAACCAGACTCTGGGGTGCCACAAGTACACTTTTTAAGGGAACCTGTCACCAGGTTTTTGCCACCTAATCTGAGAGTAGCGTAATATAGAGACACAAACCCTGATTCCAGTGATATGTCAGTCACTTGACTGTTTTCTGTAGTTTTGATAAAATCATTGTTTTATCAGCAGGAGATTATCATTAGGGCACTAATAAACATGGAGCCATGTAGTCCTTCATATTAAAAGCACTGCTTCACCATTGATTGGCAGTTTTTGCCTATGAACAGCATCAATTAGTGGCATGGGCAGGTTGTACGAAGCTCAGCAGTCATAAAACTGCTCCATCTGCAGCAGATAAAACAGTGATTTTATCAAAACTGCAGCAAGCAGGCCAGTAAGTGACACATCACTGGAATCAGGATCTCTTTGGCCTACATCATGCTGCTCTCAGATCGGGCAGCAAAAACCTGCTGACAGATTCCCTTTAAAGGAAATGTTAAGGTAGACATCCTACACTAAAGGAACAAGAAAGCGCAATAGGGTCTTATCTGATAATAATATAACAGTATGTAAAATCCACTCACCCGTTAGAGGGGAGATCAGGCATATGAAGATTGTCAGCTGCTGCATGTCCAAATGGTCAGACAAGTGACCACCAAATATATCGCTTCTTATGGAACTTTATTTTTTTGGACTTTTGTGCGCTGCTTGACACAATACACAATCCAGTTATATTAGGAGATCAATCATTTATTCACATTTAATCCCAACACGTTTCGAAGTGGAAAACACTTCTTCTTCAGTAGACGACAAATATTCATATATTTTTTTCGACAAAAGTCCAAAAAAATAAAGCTCCATAAGAAGCGAAGGTAGACTTCCTGTTAAACTAAGTAATGGTATAATGCTTACACAGGACATTAAATTTGGGTGTTGAATCCTGCATGTAAGGTTCAACACTTCTGACTACTCCATTGCTAACTGCGGTACAAGGATTCTGAAGTCTGCTGTTACATAGAGTGACTGAAGATTATCAGAAGATCGGGCAACCCCTTTAAACTGAGAGATTTTTATGAAATCTGACATCTCTGGACTAGCCCAGAAATACCAAACCTTTAACTATTTTTTTTTTTACTATTTTTGATCAGTATTAATTTTTGTAAAAAGCTGGAAAGTGGGAACCAGCTCCCATTGAAATTAATAAGAAAGAGCCTAAGAAGGACTCCCTTCTCCAAATTTGAATTGATTTTGGACGGCACAAACTAGTGTAAGGAGAAGAACCCAGCTAGACGTGCTCCCTCCACTGTGGTTTCCGAACCATTGGGGCTGTCACCTAAGCTGCAGGGCGTAACGCTTAAGGCCCAGGAACGTAACCCGCACTCGAGGAGAGGGGGTGTGGCCAAGCAGAGGGAGCTGCAGTGCGTGAGTGAGAAGACAGTTTGGTTGGGAACGCCGGCTGCGCAAGAAGCCTGTGAGGAAATTTCAGTGGTGAGGCGATGGGAGATCACGTCCAAGCCCGGGATGTCAGAGTGTGATGATAGGAGACGGCTGGTGTGCAGGACCAACTGTCACGGTCACGTGTGTCTGGACGCAGCGAGTACCGCAAGGCGAACCCATAACACACGTGACCCTGGATACACAGCCTCCAGTAGGGCGAATTTAAATAATAAAACGTGCAGCTGGATACGCCGCCTCCAACTGGTGAATTTAGGTAATACACGTTATGTACAAAAGTCTGGAAACCCCGCCTCCAGTAAGGCGAATTTAAATAATAAGGGGGACCTGGGTAACATTAACAATGGTGGGCCCTGCGATAGGAAATAGGGAAGTGGAGACCTCCTGAGCTCCCCTGAGCCAGTGTCCCTGCACTCCTAACGTTCCCTATGCCGGTTCTGCACCGGGCGACGCACAGGAACCTAAAAACCCTGACTCGCCCTGACCCTAAACCCTCCCTAGGGAATTGGTCGGTGTGGAAACTAATCCCACCACTGCACTAAACACACAAGAGGAAAGATGACGAAACAGGGGAAATACCACTTAGCTTTGCTCTGTTGCGTACGCTCTTAGCATCAGAGCCCACCACCTGCGTGCATCTTCTCCTCCACCCGGATCTATCACCATAACTGGATCCTTCACTATAGTGCAGCCTTGGAGCAGAGTCCATCACCAGTTGCAGCTGCCCAGTAAACAGAGTCCCAAGGATGAGGCCAGCTTCTGCCAAAAAGTCCAGCATGCTCGAGTCCAACTTTTCTGCCAAGAAGTCAAGCATGCTTGAGTACAGCTTTCAGCAACCAAGTCCAGCATGCTGAGTGCAACTCTCACCATAGTCGCCACTCCACCAAGCAATGCAAGCACTTCCTGCTGACACCATTAACTGCGACTCTACCACACCATGCCAGCCCTTCTTGCAGACTCCAAAGATGAACTCCACCAATCCATGCCAGCACTCCTTGCAGACTCCATAGCTGACTCAACCCCTCTGGCTGGGCTGCACAGGACTCATGTTCAGCTCCTTCCTTCACCAAGGCTTACTTGAAAATGACTCCCAATCAATATCACCAACAATGATTGCACACACCTAACACTCCTTTATAGAGCGTCACACCTGCTTTATAATTAACGTGCACTTTAAAACTAAAGTGTGATACCACTCACCACCACCGGGGCAACTTAGAATGAACGACACCATGTGTATTAATTCTTATGGCCACAGGGGGAAATCACACCACTTTGGCACAAGCCAAAGGGAAAAAAGTTCACTTTGTGCATTTAAAACTGTCAGATCCACTTCGGATCATGACACCAACTCTGCAGACATTGCAGCCATCGCTGCCACTGCTGCCGCAGCTGACCCTCCCTACATCACTGACAGTAAGGGATAAGGTCTGCGAATGAGACATAGGCGCACCCTGATACGGTGCTAAAAACCGGGCGGCCGGCGGGGAGTTGGGTTTTGATAGAGCTGCACACCTCCGTCGCGCGAGGACAATCTCAGCTGGGGATAAGGACATTTTCCTCTCTGCCTTCACGTCTTCTACACCCAAGACCCACATCAGGACCACAAGAAGTTACCGCCAGTGTCAGGACTACGGGGTAACACGTCATCATCGGGACTCCGGGCATTGTCTTCCTCAGGATTGGGACAGTCCCTTACTGCATCACAGTCAAGGTACCATCAGTGACATTCGGAGATCCAACTGTAACTGGCGCCAGAGTGATAAGTGTATTAACGTTGAGCTTGTTGTTTAATCTGAAACTGTTCCTACAGCTATTAGGTTGTATTAAGAATAGTATACCCTCTGTTCCCTCCCTACGTGGAGTAACTGTTGTATAATAAACCCCTGTTACCCTTGGTCTGTATACGGTCCGTTACTGCATCCTACGTGCCTGCTGTTACCCTGCTATAAAGTCTTATATTGATCTTTATTGTTTATATGAGTACTCTTCTCTTCTATACACACCACTGGATGATTATGTTCTCTCTTTTGTCACATATAAAAAAGAATACATGTAAGAATAAATAATTTTATGTAATGTCAATCAGTTCAAAAATATTCCTTATTCTCTATATACCGCTTTATTATTTTTTTTTTACTAATTGGGTTGGATAGTCTCAAACAATTATGCAGATCAGGAGGCTCTTAAACCCTATGAGTCAGCCAGGTATTATGAAGGCGATTATTGTTTCTCGCTTTCACAGGCATCTACCGGTTTAAAGAGGCTATTTGGAATGATGGATAGACAAGGCCAAAAAGAAGGAATGTGGACCTTGAAACAAAAAATGTTCTTACAGTGATGCAGATGAGTATTTAGTTCCTTGTGATCAATGTTTAACTTGCTTATGTATATATATATATAAAATATATATATATTGCAGGAAAAAAGTATCAGCATCACCAATTGTAGGATGTATGAAAAATTGTAGCGTAGATTTTTTGGCAGATAAGGTCCAACGCCAACCTCAACGCTTGAAAACATTATTCCCATTTAATGGAGGTGTTCACCTCTTCACCTACTCTCTGGGTTTGTTTGTAGTCTGTAACCTTGAAGATGCTTGTTTGTATATAGGAGCTGCAGGCAGAAGGATATTTGAAACATTACTTTATTCTTTTTGTCAGATGCATTGCCTCAGTTCAAACAATGGTTCTGAAGGTAAAGATTCCTTTTAAGCAATTCCTCTGCGTAAAAAAAAAAAATTCTATCCAAGGGTTACAATTCCAACAATACACACAGTATATACTTCTACGGCATTTAGTCAGACAGCTGAGGAAGAAGTGTAAACTTCGAAACGCGTTGGGAAATAAAAGTACAATCAATACAATCTGGAAGGAGTGATCTGTCAAGCAGCGCACGTTTAATCCATAAACTTTCTCCTTTACAATCTACGGCATTTAGGGCAGAGCAGAAATAAGCTTAGCATACGATAGAGATCAGTACACTTCGTTATTTAGTCATGATGTCTTCTGAAATCATATAAAAATACATAGATAGCTGAGCTGAAATTTTCATTAAACTGTTTAGGGGTGCATTTACAGTAGCTGAGTTGTCATTGGGACTTATGTAACATAGAAGTTGACCCTTCTGATAATTTGGGAAGGAATGAATATGTTGGCAATATTCATTTTCTATGTAAAATAAAAATTAGGGCCTCCTTGATTATTTTCTTTCTGTCTACAATTAGAACCAATTTTTAGCTACGCATCGCAAAATACTATCATGCTCATGGGTTTGAACCCATGAGTCTGTGTTTTGTGGTTGGCCACAGCAGACACATCTTTTCTCTGGTTGTTTAGGTTAATTTATTCTGGCTGCGGTCTGTTTAGCGCAACTCAGATGTTTTAATTTGTCTGCCCTATCACCTTTCAGGTGTGTCTTTATATTATGTCCCCCTGCTGGCATTTTCTGTTGGTGGTAGTTTCTTTTAGATTTTCAGCCACTCTGTTATAGCTTAAAGCCAGTCAGTGAAATTCCAGCTAGGGTTTATTGTCCTTACCGTCTCTGTTCTTTACTTTGCATATTCCTTCTGTTTCTTTGAGGAAGTAGGTAGCATATTATCTAACAGTATATACTTTATACTTTAATTTTATCAGGATCCTGACAGCCCCAGTGTACTACAGCCTCCGCTGAGCAGGGATTCACCCGCACTGTAGTGTCCCCTGGGGACAAGAACAGCCAGAAAGTACAGATGCACAGGACCTGAACGCTGAAGTTTAGCAAGCCGGCACAGGACCTACGGTCATGTGACTGCAAGGGGGCGGGGTTTAGCATCCTGCTTTCAGAGAAGGTAGAAAACTCAAAGTCGGGCAAAACGGAGGTCAAACACAGTACGGGCAAACGAGGTACAGGAGGGGTAAACAGATGGGAGGTCAGACAAAGCCAAAGGTCATACACAAGAGGGCAGTGCGGTACCAAAGGGACGAGCAAAGAGCAGTCGAGTCACAAGCAGAGAGTCATACCCGAGAGAGTGGTGCGGTACAAGAGGGGCAGGCAGAACTCGTACGATGAACCCCAGAAAAGACAGTTCCTGAACAAAAAATAAACATTTTTCTAGTTTAGCAAAGAGGCAGTTCTCCCGGAGCCTTTGGAGAACTGCCCGAACATGACCAATGTGAGCCTGTTTATCAGGAGAGTAGATCAATATGTCATCCAAATATACCACCAAAAAACGTCCATTAAAATCAGAGAACACGTGGTTCATGAAATTTTGGAAGACCGCTGGAGCATTGGTCAGGGCGAAAGGCATGACTAAATTTTCAAACAACCCTTCAGTAGTGAGAAAAGCGGTTTTCCACACATCTTTGTCCCGGACTCGGATAAGGTTATACGCTCCCTGTAGATCTAATTTCGAAAACCACTTATCTCCGGACAACTGGTTGTACAAATCAGGAATAAGTGGAAGGGGATACGTATTCCTCACAGTTATCTTATTTAACTCACGAAAATCGAGGCATGGGCGTAAACCACCGTCTTTTTTCTTTACGAAAAAGAACCCCACCACAAGAGAAACAGAAGGACGAATGTGTCCCTTACGGAGACTCTCGGAAATATATTCCTTCATTGCAGCCCGTTCTGGACCCGAAAGGTTATACAAGCGGGCTTTGGGCAATTTAGCATCTGGAACTAGGTCAATGGCACAATCAAATGGGCGGTATGGCCGTAAAACCTCAGCCTCCTTTTCGGAGAAAACGTCCGTATAGTCTTTCAGGCACTCCGGAATACCTTCCAGACCCATGGATGACACAGACACAGTAACAAGACATTTTTCAGAACAATAGGGACCCCATTTAACAATGTACCGAGATTCCCAATTAATCACAGGATTATGCAATTGTAATCAGGGGAACCCCAACACCAGTCCAGCAGGCAGGTTGTCCATCACAAAACATGAAATATGTTCCTGGTGCAAGGAACTCACTTTAAGGAGAAACTCTTCAGTACGAAACATAACGTCATTCTTAACCAGTGGTGTTTTATCAATGGCAGCAATGTGAATAGGAGTCTCCAACCTAACTGTCCCTAACTTAATCCTGGACACTAAGTCAGAGTCAATAAAGTTCAATGAGGATCCGCAATCCACGAAGGCAGAAGTGGATGTGGAGACACTCCCACAACAAAGTTCCACTTGCAACAACATTTTAGAGAAGGCAGAAAAGGGTACCTGAGAGCCTGAGTGACCTCCACGACAATCACCCGGGCTCAGTCGCTTGTTGGTTAGTGGACGGGAGGGGCAATCCTTTTTCCAATGTCCAGAATCTCCACAGTGAAAACAGCATTTTCCTATGCGCCGTTGTCTCCCTTCATTCTCTTTGAGGTCGATGGTTCCCTTCTCCATGATTTCCAACGTAGGACTGGCTCCCCTTCCTTGGGAGAATAACGGTGTCTCGATTTGCATCACACCCCTCGCCCATAGCCTGCGATCCATTCGGACGGCCTGTGTCATAGCCTCCTCCAGAGAATCAGGCGGAGGGTGGAGAGCCAAGGCATCTTTCAGATGTTCAGGCCTCTACGGAACAAACCCCGGGGGGGCGGCATCATTCCAGCAGACCTCAGCAGCCCAGCGTCTGAACTCCGAGCAAAACCACTCGGCTGAGTGCTTCCCCTGGCACACACTCATCACCATGTCCTCAGCCATACGCATCCGATCAGGCTCATAAATATGCCCCAGGGCCTCAAAAAAAGCATCCACAGTCATACGCTCAGGGGCCATGGTCGGAAGGGAGAAAGCCCAAGCTTGGGGGGCTCCCCTTAACAGAGACATAATGACCCCCACTCTCTGACTTTCATCCCCAGAAGAGTGTGGTCTTAATGAGAAAAAAAGCTTACAGCCCTCCTTGAAAACTCTGAATTCTCTTTTATCTCCAGAAAAGATATCCGATAATTTAACCGGAGACTCAGGGGAAACTAATGTAACATCCCGAGCCCCTGATAAAAAAGCCCCCTGCACAGTGTCAGCGATCAGCTGCTGAGACTGAGCCAGGACTCATTGTTCTCCAAGGAGTTTCTGAGACATCTGAGTCAGGTGCTTTACCTGCTCAGAAAGAGCGTGCATAAGATCCATCACACACACAGGGGAAGGGGAGCAGAGGAAAAAAAATAGTATTGGTCAGTTATAATATCAGGATCCTGACAGCGCCGGCGTTCAGCCTCCGATGAGCAGGGACTCACCCGCACTGTAGGGGCCCCTGGGGACAAGAACAGCCAGAAAGTACAGATGCACAGGACCTGAACGCTGAAGTTTAGCAAGCCGGCACAGGACCTTCGGTCATGTGACTGCAAGGGGGCGGGGTTTAGCATCCTGCTTTCAGAGAAGGTAGAAAACTCAGAGTCGCGCAAAACGGAGGTCATACACAGTACGGGCAAACGAGCTACAGGAGGGGTAAACAGATGGGAGGTCAGACAAAGCCAAAGGTCATACACAAGAGGGCGGTGCGGTACCAAAGGGACGAGCAGAGAGCAGTCGAGTCACAAGCAGAGAGTCATACACGAGAGAGCGGTGCGGTACAAGAGGGGCAGGCAGAACTCGTAACAGGGACAGAACCGTATCACAACCAAACAGGCAACAAGTTATCAGGCACAAGGCACACGTATACAAGAGGTCAACTAACTCAGCCAAGGGCAGGAGTATAACTGACACCGGACCTAGGTCCAGTGAACATTAAATAGCCGTCCTCTGCCAGAGAGAGGCAGAACAATTAACCCCCAGTCTGACCAGGACGGGCCAAAGCGAAACCCCGTCCTGGATCATGACAAATTTGTATTTCATGGTTTACCTTACTCACTCTGCGATCTTTCCTTTTTTTTTAGCACACTTTCCCTTTTGTAGGTAATCCACACTCTGCTCTGCCCTCTTAAGCACTCTACAGCCTTTCAGGGAGAATAGGTCCAAGCTGCAATCTTCTAGTTTTTGGATAGGGCTCTGATTTTACTGTAAAATAAAATGGACAATTGCATGTTGCTTGCAACTTGCACTGAAATATATGGCAAGTGATTCACTTGAGACTTGCAACTTGAGACAGAAAATCCAACTCATTTTGAAATGTTTTTATCTCTGAGTCGCAAGGTATCACAGTTCGAGAAATGTCACTGTGTAACCCTAGCCTTATACTTGTGGAGCACCCCACAGGGCTTTAGGTTACTCGGTACTGGGCTGGTCTGTTCTTAAAGGGGATGTCATGGCAGCAGTGACCTGGTCCGTGGCCCTGGGTGTCCAGTATAATTAATAAAAGATGAAGATGATGGGGTAAGTTATAGGGGATTTATACGTGAAGCCACCCGTGGTATTCGGCAAGGTAGCCGATGCCGCAATGCAGATTTTCTGGGATGGTGTTAGGGCAGCAAAGATGGCTAAGCTCTCCACGGGCAGAGCTGTGTCCCAGGGCAGTTAGGATGTTATAAGTAAAGAAGATGGCTGTTGTGCAGGGCAGGTGAGACGTAAAATGACACAGATGACACAGGTGGGTGCAGTTTCCAGAGTTTTACTCACAGTTCTTGTGTACACAGGTGCCCGCTTAGTCCCTTGTCTTCCAGGTGTGGGATTCAGCAAGATCCAGGTAGATAGGGATACACCTTTCCACGATTCCCTTCTATGTATTTCTCTCCTAGCCATCTCACTGTACTAGTTTACATTCTTCTGCCCAGCACCTTCACAAAAAGTGTCCCCAAGCCAGCAGCTGAGGACCTCATCAGGCAACTTTGGTCAGGCCCCGGGATCCTATATGGCTACCTTTTTGGTGAATGGATGTGGTTGTGGCTGAGGTATGTACAGTTACCTCAGCCTCCGACTTGCTAGCTGAGTCTTGTAGTCCTCCACTAGTCTTAGGGGCTGATTCCCCTACTCTGACCTGGTCCCTCCACTTCTGGATAGAGGCCCCATGGGTGGCTCCCGCACTTCCCGTGCCCCAAGGACCCCTTCCGTCATCCCAGGAGCTTCCTTCAGGCTCCCCTCACAACTCTCTCTCTCTAGCTCTTCCTACTGCAGTGCTTCTCCTTCTCTTTCTCTGACTGATTGACTCTTTCCAGAACAATCTTCTGACCTCAGCACTAACTCCTCCCACTAACTGTCACTGCTCACTCACTCTCAACGTCTAAACTCCTCCCCTTTTTCTTACCTTCTCCACTCATTCCCCAACACCCTTTCCTACTTTCCTAGCCAGCCTTGGATGAGGCCATCCTCCCCAGGGGGTCACCCAGATGCCCTGACTAAACTGGTGTGTGTTGGGTGTGAATGTTAGAGTCCTGGGTAGTGCTCCAGTGCTCCCTTCTTACCTGAGAATGGGATACCACACCTCTGGATGAGGTGCAGTACCTCTGTGGCTACTGGACCCCAGAGGTGCAACATTTGTACATCTGATAGACAGCACACACCTATTCTGTCTGGCTAGACTACCGTTCTCGACCAAACTGGTATTTATGGCTGGACAGCACTTGTGCATGGTAATGATATTTATTCCATCACCAGTTGATCTTGCGGAGTGAATATTGCCCCTACTGGTGACAGGAGTAAATGTTGCTGGTACAAGTCCAGTTTGGAGTACCTAACAATCCATTTAACCCTTTCTCTATAAGAATCACAATGAGATGTAAGAACAACCATGTGAAACAATGCTTGACTTTTCAAATCAAAAATGCTACACTTATATTTTTTTCTCAAAAGATTTTCTAGAAATTGAAGAAAAAAACCTCTGTGCCTCTGGAAAAAAAAAATTGGATTTACAGTTTGGGCTTACAGCACCCTGTGGACATTGTAAAACAGACCAATACAACTCAGATCTGTAATAATGCTGTGTGTATGTTCCCTTTGACTGACTCATATATTAAATAGGGGTGCATTGTTTATAGGTATTAATGATTTAAAGAACTTGCCAGATCATCCCTGGCTTTCACAATGCCCATTGCATCCAACCCCTGGTCTACAAATTATACAGTTATAAAATGAATGGTGATCCTGGGTTATAAAAATAGAAAAATCAGGAGACATGTGAATAAGATTCCCTTCGTCCTACAGTATTTGCTGTCCCTCCTACCCGAGCGAGAGATGAAATGTCTCTGAAGTTGCTCAGCTCCCATCCTACCATTCCTCATTTGGATGTTATCTATGTATCTCTCAGTGGCAGCTGCCAGTCTGGCAGCACTTCCAGTGATGCCATCTGTCTCTCTCGTGAGTTCATCAGGTAGTGTGGGCAGCACTGAAGTATCTTTTGGATCAGATGTGTGGTTGGTTTGATGATAAGGTGTCAAAATTTTTCTTACATGTGCCATTTAATTTCATTTAACATTGATGTAACAACCAGCTATGGCTCTGTGAGTTGGAGTTATATAAAAGCTGTCTCTCTGTGAGAAGGCTAAACTGAAATGACTTTAAATAGAACATACTGCAGCTTGCATATCTATTTTGTCTTTATTTTTGTGTTTTTACGTGTGAGTCAGTGTCCTTGTGATACAAAAGTGCTATCAATTCACATACTGGTGGATACTGTGAAAGGCAAAAAACTGGCAGACAGGGTGGATTGCAAAAAAATAATATCATGATTCATGACGTAAACATTTATTTCATTTGTCATTGAGATTTACTAAACCGAATATGGAATTTTATAGGCAAAGAGTCTACATTTACATTTTCTGCATCCTTCGTCATTGTTTTCTATTGCCTTAAGTCATTACAAATAGTGAAAGGATTTAGATGATAATTTATGACCCTTGCACCATTCTTAAAAAGCATTTATAGTGACCAGACTAAATTAATTGACAACATATACAAAGCACAGTACATGTAAAGGTAAGACCATCGTAGGCTGGTCATGTGATTTACATCTAGTTTTTGTCTTTTTCACCTCCACCAGGATAAAATTTGATATTCCCCAGCTTCTCCCCTCTGTCAATCCCTTCACTGGCTCCCCATTGCCCAGAGACTCCAGTACAAAACCCTAACCATGACATACAAAGCCATCCACAACCAGTCTCCTCCATACATCTGTGACCTCGTCTCCCGGTACTTTCCTGCACGCAACCTCCGATCATCACAAGATCTCCTTCTCTACTCCCCTCTTATCTTCTCTTCCCACAATCGCATACAAGATTTCTCTCGCGCATCACCCCTACTCTGGAACTCTCTACCACAACATATCAGACTCTCACCTACCATCGAAACCTTCAAAAAGAGCCTGAAGACCCACCTCTTCCGACAAGCCTATAACCTGCAGTAACCACCGATCGACCAAACCGCTGCATGACCAGCTCTACCCTCGCCTACTGTATTCTCACCCATCCCTTGTAGATTGTGAGCCTTCGCGGGCAGGGTCCTCTCTCCTCCTGTACCAGTTATGACTTGTATTGTTTAAGATTATTGTACTTGTTTTTATTATGTATACCCCTCCTCACATGTAAAGCGCCATGGAATAAATGGCGCTATAACAATAAATAATAATAATATAATAATATGAAAAATTCCTTCCTTGCCCTTGTAATAAACATGGTCGAGAAGTTGGCCATCTTCTTATCAAAGCAACACCATCTTCAACCCAATCCCACCTCTACCCTTCCATCTTTTGACTTGCACTTTATCTGTGTCCACTCTCCTTCCAACCTCAAACTGTCTCCCAAGTCCATCAATTAATATACCTGTTCTGCCCTCTGAATATAGGGCAAATATGTTTGTATTATGTGCAGGTTTAGTTATAGCACCATCTATTGGTGGCTGAATTTATAGCTGTGTCTTTAATAGCATTTACAGCCTGTGTCTCTAACAGAGTGTTGCATTGTGTGATTGAAGCAATGTATTCTGGGATGAGGAAGATGCCATTTTTTTCTGTGTATTTCATGGGACGCACGTGTTTATGTATCCTCTTGTAACTCTCCAACTTAAGTTCGTTATCTGGGTAAAGCATATCTGGTAAGATGAATATCATTTCTTGCAATGCAGTGTTGTACAGAGATGTTATTAGCTGTAAAGCAGTCAGTGCTCAGTAGATGTAATTAGACACCCGTGTATTCCATGTAAAGTTTGCATCACACTGAATACTTCCTGTAATTGTGTTAGCTGTGTGATCATCTACCCAATACTTACCTATGTCGTTTGTATTCTTTATAGTTTTACCACATGTTCTATACTCTTCACCAATAAACAAGTTAGACTACAGAGAATGGTCTGCTTATTTTGGAAGATAGAAGGTGGTTTATGCTGTATACTAGATTGCACACTGTGTTAACGTGTTTGAAGGCAGAACAACACCCATGCAGAAACCTCTCATACTATCAACCACATCTTCACTCCAAGATGCTGATATAGTCATCATAACATCATCTACATTAACATCATCTACTGACTAGTGATGAGCAAGTATGCTCGTTGCTCTGGTTTCTCCGAGCATGCTCGGGTGATCTCCGAGTATTTGGATGTGCTTGGAGATTTAGTTTCTATTGCTGTAGTTGCATGATTTGTGGCTACTTGACAGCCTGAATACATTTGGGAATTCCCTAACAAACAGACAATCCCCACACGTATTCAAATCATGCAGCTACGGCGACAGAAACTAAATCTCCGAGCACTTCCAAATACTCGGAGACGACCAGAGCATGGTCGGGGAAACCCGAGCAACGAGTATACTCACTCATCACTAGTATTAGCACAATCGCCCCTTTCATGCACAGCAGAAAGCAACAAATCAATAGACAACCCTGGCACACCAGCCTCATAAAACAGCTGAACCAAGAACCCAGGTTTGCATAGCCAAACTCCACCAAAGTTTGCTGGCTTTTTTATGATCAGTATGATGTCCTTTTGTATTAGAAGTCAGTAAACAATAGATGCAGACGTCATCATTTGAACAATTCTTCAAGTTATGTGAATTTTTTTTATCTGTTTTATTTCAGGTATTAGCAAATTATTTTAAACAATAGAAAACTAAAAACAACAAAAGAGCATAACATAATAGGAGCAGACCCTGGTACCACTAAGGCTATGTGCGCACGCTGCGTATTTGCTTGCAGAAATTACTGCAAGTTTTCTGCATCTCTCGGCAGGAAAAATGCATCGCAAAAAAAGCGCACTTTTGATGTTTTTTTCATGCGTTTTTTTTCCTGTGCATTCAATGGGTCAAAAACGCAGGCAAAAACACAAACACATTGCACATTTGATGCATTTGTGCTGCTTTTTTTTCTGCGCGTAAATGGTCCAAAAACGCAATGGAATGCTAAAGCAAGGTAATTCAATGACAATTGTGATGTGATGTGCACATGATCAGTAAATTTCTGCCCATATTTGCAGTACGTTTTTTTTCTGCATCAGTGCAATGTTTTGCATCAGTGCGTCTGTTTTTACCATCTGTGTGTCATCCATGTCTCCATTTTTACCATAATGATAATTTTATTTCTATAGTGCCAACATATTCTGCAGCACTGCACATTTTAGAGGGTACTTGTACATGCATCAGTGTGTCATCCGTGTGTCTGTTTTCACCATCAGTGTGTCATCCTTGTCTGTATTTATCATCAGTGTGTCATCCGTGTGTCCATTTTTGCTAATAGGGTGTCATCATTGTGTCCATATTTACCATCAGTGTGTCATCCCTGTGTCCATTTTTACCATCAGTGTGTCATCATTGTGTCCGTATTAACCCTCAGTGTGTCCATATTTACCCTCAGTGTGCCATCTGTGTGTCCGTATTTACCATTATTGTGTCATCCGTGTGTCCGTTTTTACCATCAGTGTGTCATCCATGTGCCCGTTTTTACCATCAGTGTGTCCATATTTACCATTAACGTGTCATCAGTGTGACCATATTTATTATCAGTGTGTCACCCGTGTGTCCATTTTTGCCATCAGGGTGTCATCATTGTATCTGCATTTGAAGTGCCCCCACGGGGCCTTAGGTTACTCGGCACCGGGCCGGTCAGGTTCTTTAAAGGGGATGTGTCACGGTGGCAGTGACCCGGTCCTTGGCGCTCGGCGTCCAGAAAAGATGGATGTTTAATGGGGAAAGATGATAGGAAAATGATAAGGAAAGGGGAATCGTGACGCCACCCGTGGTATTCGGCAATAGTAGCCGACACTGCAATGCAAATCCTCTGGAACAGTGGTATGGTAGCAGAGATGGTGTAGCTCTCCATGGACAGAGCTGTGCCCCAGGACAGCTAGGATGTTACTTGTGAGTTGGTGATTATAATGTTATGTGCGATGTCAAGCAGGTAGAACGCAAAAGACACAAGTGACACAGTGAGGTGCAAATTCATGGTTTTTACTCACGATAAACCCGTGCACTCAGGTGTCCCGCTTAGCACTGTGTCCTCCGGGTAAGGGTTCCAACCAACTCTCAGGTGGTTTCAGAAACACGTCTCCAGGACTTCCTTTTGCGTTCCTCCCTTTTTTTGGTTGTCTCCCTGTGCTGGTGTTTCCTTCTCACCTAGCACCTTTTCAACAGTGTCCCCAAGCCAGCAGCCTTGGACCTTACTGGGCGACGTGGGTCAGGCCCCGGGATCCTCTATCTGGTTGCCTTTTCAGGGATTTGATGTGGATGCGGCTGAGGCACCTACAGTTCCCTCAGCCTCCGGCTTGCCAGCTAAGTCTGGTGTTTTCTCCACTGGGCTCAGGGGCCGGTACCCTCACTGCGACCTAGTCCTTCCAAACTGGAACAGGCCCCATGGGTGGCTGCCGCACTTCCCGGCCACTAAGGACCCCTTCTGTCCTCCTCAAAACTCCCTTCAGCTCTTCTTCCTTCACTCTGGCTCTGACTCCTCCTAATCCTGTCTTGCTTCTTCGCTGTCCTGTCACCAACTGCCACTTTCTGGAAACTTCTCTCTATCTCTCCACTAACTACTCCCACTCACTTCCTGATTGGCTACTCTCCTTATCACACCATCTCCTTAGCTCCTCCCCTTCTCTACCTTTCCTCCCTCTCCTAATGACTCCGCCCATTTCCCAACACCTTTTCCTAGCCTGCCTGGTGTGTGTTGGGTGCTGGTGTTGAAATCCCAGGTGGTGCTCCCTCCTTACCTGAGGGTGGGATACCACACCTCTGGATGAGGTGCAGTATCTCTGTGACGACTGGACCCTCAGGGGCACCACACAATTACCTACAGTGTGTCATCAGTGTGTCCGTATTTACCATATTTTTCGGACTATAAGATGCACCGGACCATAAGATGCACCCCAAATTTTCAGAAAGAAAATAGGGAAAAAGATTAATGTGTCAAATGGGGTCCGTCTTACAGTCCGAATTCAGCTTACCTGGGAGGATGAGCAGCGCTGGTGGAGCGTGATCACAGGGGGTGTTCGGTGGTCTGGCAATATGACTCCCATCCCAGGATGGTGCACAAGGTTCGACACTGCTCTGCGGTGCGGGGGCTGTGCTGGCATATGGGGAAAATGGCCGCCAGGGGTGGCACATGCTCAGATTGAGATCTCAGGAGACGAGATCTCGGGATGAGAGCTCGTTGCCAAGATCTCAATCTGAGCATGCGGTGGCCATTTTCACGGAGGCCACAACATTGCAGGAATGGATGTGCGGGGCCTCCGGGCTTTCACAAGATGCCGGTGCAGCCCCCGCACCACAGAGCACCGCCGAACCTGCCGCACCAGCCTGGGAAGGGAGTGTGATAATCGCCCTGCAATGTTGGACCACCGCAGAATCACGCCACTCCTGCTGCCAAAACACTAGTTGTAGGTATATTCCGACTATAAGATGTACCCCCATTTTCTCCTAAAGATTTTTGGTAAAAAAGTGCGTCTTATAGTCTGAAAAATACGATACCATCAGTGTGTCCGTTTTTACCATCAGTGTGACGTCCATGTTTTTCAGAGAGGATAAAGAATTACATAAATGACAAAACTTCTATCCTTTGCAGTGGTAAATACTGATGGCACACAGATGGTACACTGAAGCCATCCACAAGCTGTACGTGTTTTTCAAGGACCCATAGACAAGTATTGGCTATTTTAATCCATACTGCCGAAAACAAAACGGACATGTCTGTGTGTGGTTTGCATGGACACACAGTCAGTGAAAATCACAGGCATGTGAACAGCACAATAGATTATTATAGGTATGTGTGATATCCGTGAAAATATGGAAAGAACGCGTATGTGCAACACGGACAACTGAGCGCGAGTCACTTTACCAGACACATATCTGCACTTTTGATCGCAGCTGAGCCGGATGTTACAGCTTTGTCCTGAGCTGTTCTGTACAGTGCAGGGTCAGCAATAAAGGGTAGTGCAGCCACTGCCCCTTCTCACAGCTAGTCAGCAGATTAGCGGGAGAGCTAATCAACCATCGATTTTAAAGAGCCACTAAACACCCTCCAGTGTGCAGATTTTTAATACAGCGATCCAGACCTCTTTTTTCTTATCTGTTGGAGACAGGGGAGATTGAGATTACTGTATATACTCGAGTATAAGCCGACCCGAGTATAAGCCGACCCCCTAATTTTGCCACAAAAAAACTGGGAAAACTTATTGACTCGAGTATAAGCCTAGGGTGGGAAATGCTCCATAGATTATCCCCCCATATGGTGTCCCCAGAAGAAGCTCCATAGATTGTTCCCCCATATACTGCCCCCATAAGAAGCTCCGTAGATTGTTCCCCCATATGCTGCCCCCATTAGAAGCTCCATAGATTATTCCCCCATATGCTGCCCCCATTAGAAGCTCCATATTGTTCCCCCATATACTGCCCCCATAAGCAGCTCCATAGATTGTTCCCCCATATACTGCCCCCATTAGAAGCTCCATAGATTATTCCACCATATGCTGCCCCCATAAGAAGCTCCATATTGTTCCCCCATATACTGCCCCCATAAGCAGCTCCATAGATTATTCCCCCATATACTGCCCTGTTATGAATGAGTCACCATAGGAGGCAAAAGCAGAAATACAAGCTAAGTCCAGAAAACCAGAGAAGTTGGCAACTATCAGATTGCAGACCCCTGAACCTATCAACACAACTAGCAGTAGCCGTGGGGGGTTCCTACGATGCCCTAGACCCCTCGATCACAGCCGGAGAATTAAATAGGCCTAAAGAAAGAAAGGGGAAATCTAAACTGCCCCAGAGCAGACCCCAAAGCAATAGGCAGCCCCCAACATATAATGACGGTGAAGCAAGATGAAAACACTAACACAGACAGAAAGATAGACTGAGCAAAGACGGGGCCCAAAACTACCTAGATAGGAAAGGACAGGAAGTCTGCTCAGCAAACTGCCAAAACCCTATCAAAGACATAAGCCAACAAGCTGATATGAAAAAGGCCCTGAAGCAGCTAGGCTTCAAAAACTAAATCAGCACTCAGGTATTTTCAGAAGACAGAGCTAAAGGAATTCAGCAAACCCCAGCAGGGAATGGCAGAAATCCAGAAAAACAAAGCAAAACAAAGTCAAAGCACCAATGCAAAAGGCAGAGCAGCAAACTTAGCTTTAGAGGAGCAGGAATTCAGACTGGTCTCCAAGGATCCCACAGAGAAATCACTCGCAGGGCAGAAGGGCGTCGGCAGCCTTATATCCAGTCAGTAACTCCACTCAGCCAGTCATCATCATCAGCCTCAGGTGTTTGATAATCAGGCTCACTACCTTTCTTCACCAGAAGAGGGAGTTCCTCGGGCCTCAGTAATGAAGGGGAAAATGAACTCACAACAGTACCTCCCCCTTGAGGAGGGGTCACTGAACCCTCAACTACGCCACCAGGGCGATCAGGGTGAGCCCGATGAAAGGCACGCACCAATCTTTTGGCATGAATATCAGAGGCAGAGACCCAGGAATTATCCTCCTGACCATAACCCTTCTACTTAACCAAATACTGGAGTCTCCGTCTAGCCAGACGGGAATCCAGTACTTTCTCTACCTCATATTCCATGTTACCTTCAACCAATACAGGGTCTGGAGGTGCCACCCCCGGAACAACAGGTTCAACAAACCTCTTCAACAAAGATTTATGGAACACATTATGGATTTTAAATGTGACAGGAAGAGCCAAACGAAAAGAGACCGGATTAATAATCTCCACAATTTTGTAAGGTCCAATACATCTAGGCTTAAACTTAGGAGAAGCCACCTTCATAGCAATATTTTTTGATGATAACCACACCATATCACCAACCTTAAACTGGGGACCAATGGTCCTATGTCGGTTGGAAAACCGCTGGGCCTTTTCCTGGGAGAGAGATAACTTATCCACCACTTGGTCCCAGATCTGGTGCATTCTCTCCACCACAGTGTCAACACCTGGGCAGGCAGAGGGCTCCACCTGCCTTGAAGAAAATCGAGGATGAAACCCAAAGTTACAAAAAAAAGGTGACATCAAAGTGGCAGAACTAGCTCTATTATTTAAAGCAAATTCGGCCAAGGGCAAAAATGAAACCCAATCATCCTGATCAGCAGAAATAAAACATCTCAAATATGACTCCAAGGTCTGGTTTGTTCTCTCTGTCTGCCCATTGGTCTGAGGGTGAAAAGCAAAGGAGAAGGACAACTGAATTCCCAGCCTGGAACAGAAAGTTCTCCAAAATCTAGACACAAACTGGACTCCTCTGTCAGATACAATGTTCTCAGGAATCCCGTGCAAACGAACCACCTGTTGTAAAAACAGGGGCACCAACTCAGAGGAAGACGGCAACTTAGGGAGTGGTACAAGATGAACCATCTTAGAGAACCTATCACAAATCACCCAAATAACAGTCATCCTTTGAGAGACAGGCATATCAGAGATGAAATCCATTGAAATATGGGTCCATGGCCTCTTGGGGACAGGCAAAGGCATCAACAACCCACTAGAGCGAGAACACGATTTAGACCGGGAGCACGTCCCACAGGATTGCACAAAATTCCTGACATCACGAGACAAGGAGGGCCACCAAAAAAACCGACTCACCAGATCTCTAGTACCAAAAATACCTGGATGACCAGCCAAAGCAGAGCAATGAACTTCAGACATCACTCTCTTCTTCCACTGGTCAGGAACATACAACTTTCCACTGGGACAACGCTCAGGTTTGTCCTCCTGGAACTCTTCCAGAGCACGTCTCAAATAGGGCGAGATGGCAGAAAGAACTACCCCTTCGCCTAAGATGGTAGCAGGCTTGGTCACCACAGGAGAATCAGCAAAGAAGCTCCTAGAGAGGGCATCTACCTTGACATTCTTCGTTCCAGGAAGAAAAGAAACCACAAAATCAAAACGTGTAAAAAACAAGGCCCACCTAGCCTGTCTAGGGTTCAAGCGCTTAGCCGACTCTAGGTAAATCAAATTCTTGTGGTCAGTGAGGACCACGACTTGATGCTTAGCTCCCTCCAACCAATGTCTCCACTCCTCAAATGCCCATTTCATGGCCAACAGTTCCCTATTCCCCACATCATAGTTACGTTCAGATGGAGAGAACTTTCGGGAAAAGAAAGCACAGGGATTCATTTTAGATGTTACAGGATCCTTTTGGGACAAAACAGCTCCTGCACCAATCTCAGAAGCATCCACCTCTACCTGGAACGGAAGTGAGACATCAGGTTGCCGCAAAACCGGGGCGGAGGTGAATCTTCGCTTCAGCTCCTGAAAGGAAGAAACAGCCTCCGGAGACCAATTTAACACATCAGCACTAGAGTTGAGCGAAACGGGTCGAAAAAATTCAAAAGTCGCCGACTTTTGGCAAAGTCGGGTTTCATGAAACGAAACCCGACCCTAGGATGAGGTCGGCCACGAGGTCGGCGACTTACGCGCCAAAGTTGCGTTTCAAAAGTTTGTTTTGCGCTCTTTTTCAGCCAATCAGGATCCACGGACACTGTGGGCAACGTGATGACATAGGCACGGGTCACCACCATCTTTCAGAAGGGCATGCAAGTGATTGGCTTGCTTTGGTGGGCGTCACAGGGGGTATAAAAGGGCGTGCACGCCGACCGCCATCTTACTTCTGCCGATCTTAGTATAGGTATTGCAAAAAAAGGGGGAGACAAAAAAGCGCAATAGGGTCTTATCCACGTTACAAAAGACAGTATATCATGAAATCTGCTCACCTGGTTAGGATGAGATAAGAGCGTGTAGGTAGCGGCTGCTGCAGATCCACAGGTCTTCAGTGACCAAAGAAATGATGAATCCAAAGGGAGTTTGTAGCTATATTCCGCGCTGCCGCTTTAGACAAATTCCAGGAGAATGCTGTATGATTGCAGTGGTTTTATTCTACGCGTTTCAGGGGTCTCATGCCCCCTTCATCAGGAAATACCACAAATACATACAGGTATCACAGACATAAATAGGTTTGTAAGGATGCTGGATTTCAAAAAAATGAGCGCCAACAAGTCAGATGATGCAGTGTCAAAGTTCAATGACACCACATGGTTAACAGTTAACCTAAGATATATTACAAAAGAATACGTATTTTAAAAGATTTTTTGATTAAATTTTCGTTTACAAAACAGATAATAAAGTCAAATTTACGATTTAAACAAAAAAAAAAAAAAAAAAGGGGAAAGGGGGAGTTTATTCTTGTTTAGAGGTGGATACCTTACAAGTGGACTATCGTATGGAAACAGCAAACCGCTTTTTTTTCATTGAAAGCATTGCAATCTTAATACAAAAAGGGGAAAAAAGTAAAAACATAATTTTAATTCATTACCAATAAAAAATATATAATTTTAGTTAAATTCTAAAAAATTAAATATAAAATTATTTTTTAGTATAGAGGAAATGGGTTAAAAAATAATAAAGGATGCTAAAAGTAGCAACACACGAGAAGCTGCACAGCAGCCAGCGCTGCTCAGAATGAGAACGCAGACAGCATGGATTCATTACTTCACTAATACAAAGATCATGGGCAAATTTTAGATTTAACATGAAGCACATAAAAAAAGATCTTAGTATAGGGAGAGGTTGCTGCTGATTCTGTAGGGAGAGCGTTAGGCAGGGAAGAAGACAAAAAAACTGCTTCTGCTGCTAGCGATTTGGCCTGCACAACACACAAGTCACTGTGTCTGCAGTGCAAGGGGAGGCTATATTGTGGTGTATCAGTGGTATTGGTTGTTGGGCTGCCTTTTAAGGCTTCCTGACACGCTGGCATTGCTGTTTACCCACTGCTCCGCAAACTGCTTTTTTAAAAGCAATCCAATCTCCCTTATCCTCTCGTCACTTTGGTCACAGGCAGCTGTGCCATCGAGCGTGTCACATAGCGCTCAGATATCAGTGGGCCGCACACAATCCACAAGTGTCCACTGTCCACAAGTGTACGCAGAGATTCAAAATCTCCATTATCCTCTCGTCACTTTGGTCACAGGCAGCTGTGCCATTGAGCGTGTCACATAGCGCTCAGATATCAGTGGGCCGCACACAATCCACAAGTGTCCACTGTCCACAAGTGTACGCAGAGATTCAAAATCTCCATTATCCTCTCGTCACTTTGGTCACAGGCAGCTGTGCCATCGAGCGTGTCACATAGCGCTCAGATATCAGTGGGCCGCACACAATCCACAAGTGTCCACTGTCCACAAGTGTATGCAGAGATTCAAAATCTCCATTATCCTCTCGTCACTTTGGTCACAGGCAGCTGTGCCATCGAGCGTGTCACATAGCGCTCAGATATCAGTGGGCCGCACACAATCCACAAGTGTCCACTGTCCACAAGTGTATGCAGAGATTCAAAATCTCCATTATCCTCTCGTCACTTTGGTCACAGGCAGCTGTGCCATCGAGCGTGTCACATAGCGCTCAGATATCAGTGGGCCGCACACAATCCACAAGTGTCCACTGTCCACAAGTGTACGCAGAGATTCAAAATCTCCATTATCCTCTCGTCACTTTGGTCACAGGCAGCTGTGCCATCGAGCGTGTCACATAGCGCTCAGATATCAGTGGGCCGCACACAATCCACAAGTGTCCACTGTCCACAAGTGTGTGCAGAAATTCTAAAACTCCCCTGTCCTATAGACACCTTGTACCTTGTTTTACATTACTATATAGTTTGTTGGATTTTGTCTACATTTCTACCAAAAATGAGGAAGGCTGGTGGAAGAGGCCGTGGAATTGGGCGGGGGTTGGCAGCTGGTAATGATGGTGTTGGTGGTGGATCTGATGGTAGTGGCAAGAGCAAAATAGGACCGAATGCAGGAGGTGCTGACCCTGCGTCATCGTCTGGCTACATAAGGCCTCGAACGCTTAGTTTTCTAGGAGTTGGCAAACCGCTTTTAAAGGCAGAGCATCAGGAAAAAGTTTTGTCTTACATTGCTGACTCAGCCTCCAGCTCTATCGCCTCCTCTTCTTCAGTTGTAAAAAGTAAAAGCACTGAGTCGTCATTGGAGGCTCATATTCATGAACCACACCTTTCCTTGTGTCCTTCACCCCAACCAAGATTGAAGGATGACGCAGGCCATACTACTGATTACTCCATGGAGCTGTTTTCACATACCATGCCTGGATTATCAAGTGAAATGGTGAATTACCCAGGCCAAGATGAATCTGACATGGAGTGCACTGATGCACAGCCGCTGATGGATGATTCTGCTGGTACATTCACTCAGAGCACTACATTGTCCTCGCAGTGTACAGAGCCAGATTTTGACCCTGATGAGACTCAGGTGCCCCTTCCCGCACACTATACCACCATACACGGTGACACAGAGAAAGGTGCACATGACATAGAAGAGGAGGTGATGGATGACCCAGTTGTTGACCCAGATTGGCATCCATTGGGGGAAGAGGGTGCTGCTTCCAATAGCTCAGATGAGGAGCATCCACAGCAGACATCGACATCGCAACAGCTGTTATCTGGCAGGCCCGGAGCACTCCAAAGACAGGTTCCAAACATCAAAAGAGTTGCTGGACAGCTTGTCCAGAGGGTCAAAAGATCACAGCGTGCTAGGCCGCAAAATGTCTGCCAAAGTAGGAAGAGTGCAGTGTGGCACTTTTTGGAACAAAATCCTCATGATCAGGCCAAGGTTATCTGTAAGAAGTGCGCAAAGACCTTTAGCCGAGGGAAAAATCTGAAAAATTTGAATACCAGTTGCATGCTTAGACATTTAACCAGCATGCACTTGCAAGCGTGGACACAACACCAAACCTCAAGTGCCACATGTGCAACTGATCACAACGAAGGTAGTGAGCAACGCTACATTGTTTCCCCCACTGTAAGCCCACCGGTTAGCACAGCAGCAAATGTTGAGGTGTCGTTGCAAGGCCACAGCAGTCAGGGAATCCCACTGTTATATCAACGAAAGACTGATTCTAGGCCATCAGAAAGAACACCAACTCCATCACCATCATCAACCCTCTCTCAGTCCGCCCTGTCCACCGCTACTTCCACCATATGCAGCTCTCAAGTCCAGCTCACCCTCCCAGACACTATGAGTAGGTCAAGAAAGTACTCAGTCTCTCATCCGCGTACACTGGGTTTGAACGCCCACATTGCCAAACTAATCTCGTTTGAGATGATGCCCTTTCGGTTGGTGGAAAGCACAGCTTTCCGCGAACTCATGGCCTATGCAGTACCACGCTATGACCTACCCAGTCGCCACTTCTTCTCTCGCAAAGCCATCCCAGCCCACCACCATCATGTGAAAGACCTCATTGTCCATGCACTCAAGCAGTCAGTGAGCGGAAAGGTGCACCTCACAACTGATGCATGGTCCAGTCGGCATGGCCAGGGCCGTTACGTGTCCATCACTGCGCACTGGGTTAATGTGGTGGATGCAGGGTCCACAGGGGACAGCGGTGGTGGGACAGTGCTGCCTAGCCCACGGTATAGGAAACAGTTGGCTGTAGGCGTTCGACCCTCCTCCTCCTCCTCCTCCTCCAGAAGCGACAGCTCGTCCACAGAGCGCAGTCGTACGAGCACTCCATCTGCAGCTGCCACTGTTGCACACGATGTGTCCCCCTATCGAGCAGCTAGTGGAAAGCGTCAGCAGGCTGTGTTGCAGATGATGTGTTTGGGCGACAGACACACCGCCGAGGTGCTGGCCGAGTACTTGAAGCGACAAACTGAGTCATGGCTGGGCAGTGTACATCTTGAGGCAGGCAAGGTAGTTAGTGATAACGGCCGTAATTTTGTGGCAGCCATAGCCCTTTCAAAACTCAGCCACATACCTTGCTTGGCTCACACCTTGAACCTGGTGGTGCAGTGCTTCCTCAAAAATTATCTGGAGTTAACAGCCCTGCTCCAGAAGGTGCGAAGACTGTGCGCGCACATCCGCCGGTCGCCTCTACACTCCGTTCGTATGCAGAAGCTGCAGCGATTGCTCCACCTTCCCAACCACCGCCTCATTATCGACATTGCAACAAGGTGGAACTCCACCCTGCACATGGTGGAGCGGCTGTGCGAGCAGAGGCAGGCCATAATGCATTTGTGGGAGGATACACGGCCAGGCACTTTGAGAGCAGACATGGAGTTGACAGGCGTGCAGTGGTCGAAGCTGAAAGACCTTTGTAAAGTCCTTCAGTGTTTTGAGGAATGCACACGGCTGGTAAGCGCAGACGACGCCATCCTAAGCATGAGCATCCCACTTATGCGTCTGCTCATGCAAACTTTGATGCACCTTAAGGAGCAGGCGTCTGCAGCCAATGTTGATGAGGAGGAAGAGGAGGAGGGAATCCTTGATGACATTCAGCCATTGTCTGCTCAGGGACCTCTCCTGGACGAGGTGGAGGAAGAAGAGGAGGAGGAGGATGATGGGGATGATTACTTAGGGGAGGAGGATGCATCTCGTGGGGCAAGTGAAAATGTTGGCGTGGCAAGGTCTGGTACAGGGTTTGTGCGTGACTGGAGGGATGTGGATTTGCCAGAAAGTGCTCCTCCACCCAGCACTCGCAGTGCATCATTGACACCGGGAACATTGGCCCACATGTCAGATTATGCCTTGCGGATCCTAAAAAGGGACCCCCGCATTGCCAAAATGATGAACGATGACGACTACTGGTTGGCCAGCATCCTGGATCCACGCTATAAAGGCAAATTACAAAACATCATGCCACAGGAGAACCTTGACCTAATATTGGCTAATAAACAAGCAACTCTGGTAAATCGGTTGCTTGAGGCATTCCCAGCACACAGCAGCGGTGATGGTTGTCACACGAGCCGTACGGGCCGGGGGCAGCTTGGCAGAGGTGTTCGTGGTGCACACAGCAGAAGTGGCGTTGGAGACAGGGGTTTCATGACAATGTTGTGGACTGATTTTTCAAATACCGCTCACACAACTGGTAATACTGCATCGATGGAAAGTGACAGGAGACAGCAGTTGTCAACTATGGTTACAAACTACTTTTCCTCCCATATCGATGTTCTCCCACACAGGTCATTCCCCTTTGACTATTGGGCCGCTAAACTGGACACCTGGCCTGAATTGGCCCAATATGCCTTACAGGAGCTCGCTTGCCCAGCTGCAAGTGTGCTATCGGAAAGAGTCTTCAGTGCAGCTGGATCAATCCTGACAGAAAAAAGGACCCGTCTGTCAACCCAAAATGTGGATGATCTAACCTTCATTAAAATGAACCACGCATGGGTTTCCAAGGATTTTGTCCCACCTTCCCCTGATGACACATAGGGTGACAGAAAAATGGCTTGCTTTGGTCCACCTCTTTCTGGTACTTCACCTATTTTGCCTTTTGCATCAGTTGAATGTCCAACATCAACATATGCCACTTTCTAAAACTCCCTAACTGTGCTGCCTCCCCCCCCATGGCCGGGGTCACCACCTAGCGCACGACACCGTGCGAGTGCCGTTGCCCTGGACAGGTGGGTAGGCCGACTCTTGGGTGCGGGCACTGGCACAGGGTCCCTCATTGTGCAATCAAGTGTCTCTGACGGTGGTGGTGCACACCCGCCGTCAGACACACCGCTGTACTATGAGGGGCCCAGTGCCAGTACCGACACCCACGAGTGGGCCCCCTTGCTTGGCCAGGGCCCCAGCATTTGCAATCTTTAACTCTCCCTGCTCCTCCGCTGTGTAATCTGGGCCGTCAAATCCATACTGTGCCTGACACTGTCTGAGCCTGCCTCCTGAGACATATATTTTGAATGTGTACGCTATTCATACATGTTATCCGGGGATACGGTACCCCTTCTAACCTTTGTGCAATGACGTGCAATCCATACTGGGCCTAACACCGTCTGAGCCTGCCTCATGCTGTATAGACATATATTTTGAATGTGTACGCTATCCATACATGTTATCCGGGGATACGGTACCCCTTCTAACCTTTGTGCAATGACGTGCAATCCATACTGGGCCTAACACCGTCTGAGCCTGCCTCATGCTGTATAGACATATATTTTGAATGTGTACGCTATCCATACATGTTATCCGGGGATACGGTACCCCTTCTAACCTTTGTGCAATGACGTGCAATCCATACTGGGCCTAACACCGTCTGACCCTGCCTCATGCTGTATAGACATATATTTTGAATGTGTACGCTATCCATACATGTTATCCAGGGATACGGTACCCTTTCTAACCTTTGTGCAATGACTGGGCCTAACACCGTCTGAGCCTGCCTCATGCTGTATAGACATATATTTTGAATGTGTACGCTATCCATACATGTTATCCGGGGATACGGTACCCCTTCTAACCTTTGTGCAATGACGTGCAATCCATACTGGGCCTAACACCGTCTGAGCCTGCCTCATGCTGTATAGACATATATTTTGAATGTGTACGCTATCCATACATGTTATCCGGGGATACGGTACCCCTTCTAACCTTTGTGCAATGACGTGCAATCCATACTGGACCTAACACCGTCTGAGCCTGCCTCATGCTGTATAGACATATATTTTGAATGTGTACGCTATCCATACATGTTATCCGGGGATACGGTACCCCTTCTAACCTTTGTGCAATGACGTGCAATCCATACTGGGCCTAACACCGTCTGAGCCTGCCTCATGCTGTATAGACATATATTTTGAATGTGTACGCTATCCATACATGTTATCCGGGGATACGGTACCCCTTCTAACTTTTGTGCAATGACGTGCAATCCATACTCTGCCTAATACCGTCTGAGCCTGCCTCATGCTGTATAGACATATATTTTGAATGTGTACGCTATCCATACATGTTATCCGGGGATACGGTACCCCTTCTAACCTTTGTGCAATGACGTGCAATCCATACTGGGCCTAACACCATCTGAGCCTGCCTCATGCTGTATAGACATATATTTTGAATGTGTATGCTATCCATACATGTTATCCGGGGATACGGTACCCCTTCTAACCTTTGTGCAATGACGTGCAATCCATACTGGGCCAAACACCGTCTGAGCCTGCCTCATGCTGTATAGACATATATTTTGAATGTGTACGCTATCCATACATGTTATCCGGGGATACGGTACCCCTTCTAACCTTTGTGCAATGACGTGCAATCCATACTGGGCCTAACACCGTCTGAGCCTGCCTCATGCTGTATAGACATATATTTTGAATGTGTACGCTATCCATACATGTTATCCGGGGATACGGTACTCCTTCTAACCTTTGTGCAATGACGTGCAATCCATACTGGGCCTAACACCGTCTGAGCCTGCCTCATGCTGTATAGACATATATTTTGAATGTGTACGCTATCCATACATGTTATCCGGGGATACGGTACCCCTTCTAACCTTTGTGCAATGACGTGCAATCCATACTGGGCCTAACACCATCTGAGCCTGCCTCATGCTGTATAGACATATATTTTGAATGTGTACGCTATCCATACATGTTATCCGGGGATACGGTACCCTTTCTAACCTTTGTGCAATGACGTGCAATCCATACTGGGCCTAACACCGTCTGAGCCTGCCTCATGCTGTATAGACATATATTTTGAATGTGTACGCTATTCATACTTGTTATCCGGGGATACGGTACCCCTTCTAACCTTTGTGCAATGACGTGCAATCCATACTGGGCCTAACACCGTCTGAGCCTGCCTCATGCTGTATAGACATATATTTTGAATGTGTACACTATCCATACATGTTATCCGGGGATACGGTACCCCTTCTAACCTTTGTGCAATGACGTGCAATCCATACTGGGCCTAACACCGTCTGAGCCTGCCTCATGCTGTATAGACATATATTTTGAATGTGTACGCTATCCATACATGTTATCCGGGGATACGGTACCCTTCTAACCTTTGTGCAATGATGTGCAATCCATACTGGGCCTAACACCGTCTGAGCCTGCCTCATGCTGTATAGACATATATTTTGAATGTGTACGCTATCCATACATGTTATCCGGGGATACGGTACCCCTTCTAACCTTTGTGCAATGACGTGCAATCCATACTGGGCCTAACACCGTCTGAGCCTGCCTCATGCTGTATAGACATATATTTTGAATGTGTACGCTATCCATACATGTTATCCGGGGATACGGTACCCCTTCTAACCTTTGTGCAATGCCGTGCAATCCATACTGGGCCTAACACCATCTGAGCCTGCCTCATGCTGTATAGACATATATTTTGAATGTGTACGCTATCCATACATGTTATCCGGGGATACGGTACCCCTTCTAACCTTTGTGCAATGACGTGCAATCCATACTGGGCCTAACACCGTCTGAGCCTGCCTCATGCTGTATAGACATATATTTTGAATGTGTACGCTATCCATACATGTTATCCAGGGATACGGTACCCTTTCTAACCTTTGTGCAATCACGTGCAATCCATACTGGGCGTGAGAACGGCTGGCGAGCTGTTAAGCAAGCTACAGCACCTGTCCAGACAAGTACAGGGATTCCCTAGCGAGGAGACTTATTTGATTGTTTTCTATGTTGGGACAGCAATTTTTGGGGAGCACTATACTCTGGAGAATGATAGATGGAGCCCACCATACACTGGAACATTCCAATGGTGGACATCAGACACTGGAGCAGCATTTACAGGGCCCATTATACACTAGAGCAGTAGAAATGGGGCCCATTATGTTTGGAGCATTATTTGGGCCCATAAGACAGTGGAGCTTCATCCATGGGGACCAACATATACTGTAGCATTATGTGGAGCTCATCATATACTGTTTCAAACATTATATGGGACCAATGATTTTGTATGGAGAAATAGATGGGCCTCGTCATGAGATGTAAAAAGTGAGGTATTTTTCATTGTACTATACCGCTATTTCTCTGCCGTATCGGATCATGATGAGTTGTGGTATGTGTTAAAGGGGCGCTCTTTTGCCCAGGGCACATGAAAACCTGCAGCCAGCCCTCCCCCCCACAAATTTAGCCAAATAACCCCCATTTTTCAGTGCGTAACTTGTATTATGAAGTTAATTAAGGTTGACAAGCTTAAGTAAGAAGAATTGATGCTTTTGGCATTCAAATGGGCACTGTAGGTGTGTTTCCTGTCCTCCTCTCACTGCCGACTTTTATTCCCCATTGACTTACATTGGGTTTCGTGTTTCGGGACGACCCCGACTTTTCCCTATAATCGGACGATCTTGCTCGACCCGACTTTTGGAAAAGTCGGGTTTCACGAAACGAAACGCGACCCTAAAAAGGCAAAAGTCGCTCAACTCTAATCAGCACCCTTCTTAGTCAAATTAGTCAATGGCTTGGCAATACTAGAAAATTTTGCTATAAATTTCCGATGAAAATTAGCAAAACCCAAAAACTTCTGGAGGGCCTTCAAAGAAGTAGGCTGAACCCAATCGTAAATGGCCTGTACCTTAGCCGGGTCCATTTCAATAGTTGACGGGGACAAAATAAATCCCAAAAAAGAAATCCTCTGTACTCCAAGAAGGCATTTAGATCCTTTGACATACAGGGAATTCTCCCTCAAGATCCGGAACACAGTCCGAATATGTTCCACATGAGAATCCCAATCCTTGGAGAAGATCAAAATATCATCCAGATAGATAATCAAAAATGTATCGACAAAATCTCGGAAAATATCGTTCATGAAGCACTGGAAGACAGAAGGGGCATTAGTGAGCCCAAAAGGCATCACCAGGTACTCAAAATGTCCCTCCGGAGTATTAAACGCCGTCTTCCATTCATCCCCATGCTTAATGCGAATAAGATTATACGCCCCCCTGAGGTCAAGCTTGGTAAACCAGCAAGCACCTTTAACTCTGGAGAATAGATCAGAAATCAGGGGTAACGGATACTGATATTTAACAGTAATTTTGTTGAGGGCACGATAATCAATACAAGGTCTTAATGATCCATCCTTTTTGGCTAAAAAAAAAAACGGCACCTAAGGGTGACGAGGATGGTCTAATATGACCCTTCTCCAACGCCTCCTTAATATAGGATCGCATAGTCTCGTGCTCGGGTACAGATAAATTGAAGAGCCGACCCTTGGGAAATTTACACCCCGGGCTTAGTTCAATTGCACAGTCATAACTCCTATGAGGAGGCAGAGACGCAGACTCATTCTCACTAAATACATCATAAAAGTCCGCCAAATAATCAGGAACATCATGCGACTGAGGAGAGGTGGAAAACACCAGAGCCTCACTAAAGGCACACCGACAACCCCAACTCACCACAGACACAGATTACCAATCCAAAACTGGATTATGAATTTGTAACCAGGGAAACCCCAGAACAATAGTATCATGCAGATTATGCAACACCAAAAATCTGCAATTTTCTTGATGGTCTGGGGCGACCCGCATTACCACCTGGGTCCAAAACTGAGGTTTATTTTTAGCCAAAGGAGTAGCATCAATCCCCCTCAAACGGATAGGCGTCTGCAGAGGTGTCATCGGAAATCCACAACGTTTAGCAAAATCCAAGTCCATTAGGTTTAGAGCTGCTCCCGAATACACAAAAGCCTTGGCGGAAAATGTGGACAGGGAGCAGATCAGAGTAATAGCCAGAAGAAACTTAGGTTGAACACCCCCAACAGAAAACGTGTGTGCAAAGCGTTTCTCTCGTTTTGGACAGACGGAAATAATATGCGAGGCATCTCCACAGAAAAAACACAACTTATTACGCCTTCTAAACTCCTGACGCTGCTCTCTGGAAAAAACTCTATCACATTGCATAGGTTCAGACATTTGTTCAACAGGTGGCAACACCTCTCGTGCAGCTTTGCGTTCGCGCAAACGCCAATCAACCTGAATGGCTAATGACATAGAATCGTCAAGACCAGAGGGAACAGGAAATCCCACCATAGTATCTTTTACGGCTTCTGACAACCCCTTCCGAAAGAGAGCAGCCAAGGCATTATCATTTCAGGTAGTAAGTACTGCCCACTTTCGGAATTTTTGACAGTACAATTCTGCAGAATCACAACCCTGGTTCAATGCCAGCAGGGTCTTTTCAGCCTGATCAATGGCATTAGGTTCATCATACAACAACCCCAAGGCCTGAAAAAATGCGTTCACATTAGTCAGAATAGGATCATCTGGTTTCAAAGAAAACGCCCAATCCTGGGGATCGCCACGCAGCAAAGAGATGACAATTTTAACCTGCTGCGCGGAGCTCCCTGACGAGTTAGGCTTCAAGGCAAAAAATAATTTACAATTATTTTTGAAATTCAAAAATTTAGACCGATCCCCAAAAAATACATCAGGTGTAGGAATCTTTGGTTCAGCAGCATGTGAATGAGCAAGGTAGTCGGAAATTCCCCGCACTTCCGCAGCGAGCTGCTCCACACGATCAGACAATTGCTTTATCTCCATTGAGAGAAAAAAAAATTCCCCCTATGGCCTCAGAGATATAGAGGAAAAAATATACACACTTTTTTTTTTTTTTTTACAATTCTTTCCTGCTATTGAGTACCCTAGGATCTGCGGTATGGCGGGTGATTCGGTTATGAATGAGTCACCGTAGGAGGCAAAAGCAGAAATACAAGCTAAGTCCAGAAAACCAGAGAAGTTGGCAACTATCAGATTGCAGACCCCTGAACCTATCAACACAACTAGCAGTAGCCGTGGGGGGTTCCTACGATGCCCTAGACCCCTCGATCACAGCCAGAGAATTACATAGGCCTAAAGAAAGAAAGGGGAAATCTAAACTGCCCCAGAGCAGACCCCAAAGTAATAGGCAGCCCCCAACATATAATGACGGTGAAGCAAGAAGAAAACACTAACACAGACAGAAAGATAGACTGAGCAAAGACGGGGCCCAAAACTACCTAGATAGGAAAGGACAGGAAGGCTGCTGTCTGCAATCTGCCAAAACCCTATCAAAGACATAAGCCAACAAGCTGATATGAAAAAGGCCCTGAAGCAGCTAGGCTTCAAAAACTAAATCAGCACTCAGGTATTTTCAGAAGACAGAGCTAAAGGAATTCAGCAAACCCCAGCAGGGAATGGCAGAAATCCAGAAAAACAAAGCAAAACAAAGTCAAAGCACCAATGCAAAAGGCAGAGCAGCAAACTTGGCTTTAGAGGAGCAGGAATTCAGACTGGTCTCCAAGGATCCCACAGAGAAATCACCCACAGGGCAGAAGGGCGTCGGCAGCCTTATATCCAGTCAGTAACTCCACTCAGCCAGTCATCATCATCAGCCTCAGGTGTTTGATAATCAGGCTCACTACCTTTCTTCACCAGAAGAGGGAGTTCCTCGGGCCTCAGTAATGAAGGGGAAAATGAACTCACAACACTGCCCCCATAAGAAGCTCCATAGATTGTTCCCTCATATACTGCCCCCATTAGAAGCTCCTAAAGATTATTCCCCCATGTGCTGCCGCTGCTGCAGCATGTAAAAATAAAAAAAATGACATACTCACCTCTCCGTCGCTGGGTGTCAGATACTCACCTGTCCTGCATCCATGGCTGCTCACCGCTATCTGCCACGACATCAGTCAGGGACGTTCAGACTGCAGGGGGCGCGGCGTGCACTAATCACGTCACCGCGCCCTCTGCTGTCTCAAGTCACTGACCGATGACAGACAGCAGCAAGCAGCCATGGATGCAGGACAGGTGAGTATCGCTATACTTACCCGTCCTGACGCTGTCGCTTGAGCCCCAAGCTTCTCCGCGCTCTCTCTTCCTGCGTTCAGCGGTCATGTGATACCGCTCATTAAAACTCATGAATATGCACATATTCATGAGTTTTAATGAGCGGTACCACGTGACCGCTGAAGGCAGGAACAGAGAGCGCGGAGAAGCTGGGGGCTCAAGAGACAGCGTCAGGACGGGTAAGTATGACCTGACACCCCCTACCCCTCTCCCCCTCCGACCCCCTGGTGTATATGACTCGAATATAAGCCGAGAGGGGGACTATATACGGTAATTTCAGGGACTACATGTAGGGGTTATTCCATTAATGCCAGAAGAGTTAATAAGCGGCACCACTCCTAGTTGTCGGCTCCTTTCCTATTTGTTTCATGAGCTCGTACTAAGGCAACCTTCATGCGTCCTGGTGATTCTGGTTCTGAAAGAACTGGTAGTGGTAGGGTGCGTGGTCTGTGCCTGTCTGTTATTCGTGTGTACATATGGGACATCTGTGTGACATTCATGTGACATCTGTGTGTCCGTGTCCATGTGCTGTCAGTAAATGCGGCATAGAAATTAAAGCCAGTTATGCAGGGCCGGACTGGGACTAAAATTCAGCCCTGGCATTTGAAGTTACACAGGCCCACTAGTCACATGGTGACTATATAATATCTTTGTACACTTGTAGTTTACAAGAAGTGAGAGGAGATTAACACAACTATATAACATGTAGTCACAGCTGTGCCCAGTATTTCAGATCAGTCCTATTTATAGCTTTTAGGTACAGTACTCCTCCCAAATCTCTGTCCCCTTTTGTATGCATGATTACAGAATTCCTGGCAGAACTGCTCTCTATTGGGCAACCAGACCCCCTGGTCATAGCCGCCCCTATCATACCTCCCAACTTTTGAAGAAGGGAAAGATGGACAAAGACTGCGGCGCGCATAGCGTGCCGCTGCAAATTTTGGCCACGCCCAGCCACACCCATTTCACAACTAGTCACACCCATGTCCACACCTAATCGCACCCATTTAGCACTGCTGATCACACTGACTGGTACTGAGGGCACAGTGGCTGGCATTATGGGCACACTGACTGGCACTAAGGAAGAGAGAAAACAGAGAGAGAGAGAAAAGAAAACAGAGAGAGCGAGAAGGAAAGGGGAAAGAAAGAACAGTGAGAGACAAAGAAAGAACAGTGAGAGACAGAGAAAGAACAGAGAGAGCAAGAAAGAGGGGAAAGAAAGAAAGAACAGAGAGAGACAGAGAAAGAACAGAGAGAGAAAGAAAGAAGTAAAGAAAAGAAAGAAAGAACAGAGAGAAAGAGAGGAAAGAAAAAGAAAGAAAGAGAGGAAGAAAGAACAGAGAGAGAAAAAAGAAAGATTAGAGAGAGAAAGAAAGAACAGAGAGAGAAAGAAAGAACAGAGAGAGAAAGAAAATGAGGGAAAGACAGAACAGAGAATGAAAGAACAGAGAAAGAAAGAAAAAGAGAGAAAGAAATAAAGAAAGATTCTACAAAGATACTATAGCAGCCCGGCTCCCATTGTAGTGCCCACCTGAGCCTCCCGGTGCAGGACCTATCATGATCCGCTCACATGGCCGGCATCCCCGATTCCAAGGCGATCCTGCTGTCTGCGCTGTCGGAGGAGGACACGGTGATGGATCTGAAGCATTCCTGGTTCCGTCACAATCTCCTCAAGAAATTCTCATTTCCGGTCAGCTTCCAGCACATCACTTCAGGTGGAACGTCATGTGTGTTTTAAAATGCTCCTCGGGGCTCCGCCGTGTACTCCTGTGTCCGTGGGAAAAGCCCGCTTTGTATGCTTTGTACACACTTGGCTCCACTCCGTACATCCCGTACACATATGGCTCCACTCCATACACACGGCTCCACTCCGTCCACCTCGTACACGCGTGGCTCCTCTCCGTACACCTCATACACGCGCGGCTCCACTCCGTACACCTCGTACACACGACTCCTCTCTCCATACACCTCGTACACACGGCTCCTCTCCGTACACCTTGTACACACACACGGCTCCGTACATCTCGTACACACGGCTCCTCTACGTACACCTCGTACACACGGCTCCTCTCCGTACACCTCGTACACACGGCTCCGCTCCGTACACGCGTGGCTCCGCTCCGTACACCTCATACACACGGCTCCTCTCCGTACACCTTGTACACAAGGCTCCTCTCCGTACACCTCGTACACACGGCTCCTCTCCGTACACCTCGTACACACACATGGCTCCGCTCCGTACACCTCGTACACACGGCTCCTCTCCGTACACCTCGTACACACGGCTCCTCTCCGTACACCTCGTACACGCACGGCTCCTCTCCGTACACCTCGTACACACGGCTCCGCTCCGTACACCTCGTACACACGGCTCCTCTCCGTACACCTCGTACACACGGCTCCTCTCCGTACACCTCGTACACACGGCTCCTCTCCGTACACCTCGTACACACACACGGCTCCGCTCCGTACACCTCGTACACACGGCTCCTCTCCGTAAACCTCGTACACACGGCTCCTCTCCGTACACCTCGTACACACGGCTCCTCTCCGTACACCTCGTACACACGGCTCCTCTCCGTACACCTCGTACACACGGCTCCTCTCCGTACACCTCATACACACGGCTCCGCTCCGTACACTCGTGGCTCCGCTCCGTACACGCGTGGCTCCGCTCCGTACACCTCATACACATGGCTCTTCTCTGTACACCTCGTACACACACGGCTCCGCTCCGTACATCTCATACACACGGCTCCTCTCTGTACACCTCGTACACACACGGCTCCGCTCCGTACATCTCGTACACACGGCTCCTCTCTGTACACCTCGTACACACACGGCTCCGCACATCTCGTACACACGGCTCCTCTCCGTACACCTCGTACACACACAGCTCCGCTCCGTACACCTCGTACACACTGCTCCGCTCCGTATACCTCGTACACCCACGGCTCCGCTCTGTACACCTCGTGCACACACGGCTCCGCTCCGTACACCTCGTACACACACAGCTCTGCTACATCCACACTGTAAATCCTGACCCCACACATACTTACCTCAACCAGCACCATGACAACAGCAAAGCAGAGTCTTGCAGACGGTAGAGGCAAGGCTGAGCGCACAGGACCTGTGATGAGGTCACAGGAGGGGCGGAGTCAGGGGTGACATGATCGGGGGTCTGGACAAAGGCTCCTGCTGATCATGTGACCCCCCTGACTCCTCCCCTCTTGTGACCTCATCACAGGTCCTGCGAACAGAGCGAGCAGGCAAGCGAGTGCGACGCTGTGAGTGGCTGGGGGGAGGGGGTCTCATGCTACGGCGAGGATGGGGTGCGTGGGGGGGCGTGGCGGCTTATCTCCCTGCAGTGCGGGAGGAACTTGAAACTATCACCGCCGTGCCCGCAGAGGGCCGGCGGCAGGAGCAACAGTGGCCGCAGCAGCTGGCAAGCGGCCAGATGATCGGGCGCTGCCGCCCGCGGCCCACATGACAGCGGCCCAGCGGGAAAATGCCCGGTTAGTTATATTGTCAATCCGGGCCTGCTGTTATGTCTTAAAAATGTTCAATGATAGAGATAGATAGCAATGAGGAAAATTATAGATAGATGGATAGATAGAAATATGTCAGTGTGATATATAATCAGTGTTTTGCTTGCTTATTTTTCTGTACTTGTATTTATTGTTTGTATACATAAATAAAAATGGCATGGGTCACCCTTAATTTTCCTAACCATCTGAGGGAAAAGCAATAGCTAGGGGCTGGTGGTAATATTTTGGGAAGGAGCCAATAGCCGTAAAGGTTACCAGCCTATAAATAACAGCTCACAGCTGTTTGGTTAGCCTTTACTGGTTAGTAAAAAGAAGACAGAAAAAAGAATTACACTCAGTTCTCCCAATATTTACTAACTAGCAAAGTCAAAACAGACAGCTGTGGGCTGATATTAATAGGAATTGACAGGGCCATGGATATTGGCTCTTGGCCCTTCCACACTATGAACATCAGCCCTAAGCTTCCCCAGAAATGATGCATCTATTAGATGCACCAAATCTGGCACTTAGCATCGGCTCTTCACATTTGCCCTGGTGTGGTGGCAAGTGGGGTAATAGTTTTGGGGTTGATGTCAACTATTTTATGTCCGCTGACATCAAGCCCAGGAATTAGTAATGGAGAGGCATCTATCAGACACCCCTAGTACTAACCTCATAGTCAAAAGTAATAAAGACACATGCAGAGAAAAGTCCTTTACGTGAAAAAACACTCAAACTTTCTAAGTCTTTGGTCATCTGTTCAACCATCTCAGATAATGAAAAGTCTCCAAGACAATTTTTGCGTAAACTGTAAATTTCTGCTGCTATATCATATAATTGGCACAGCTGGTACATCTAACAAACCCAGCTCTGCTACATATATAAATTAGAACTATCCAAAAAACTTCTGTCCTGCCTCCTTCTTTCATACAGACTTACATGGTGCTTATATTCCTAAGTAGAGTTGAGCAAAACAGGTTGGCCAGATTCATAAGTCGCTGACTTATGCCAAAGTCAGGTTTCGCCGTCCGAAACCTGACCATAGCGTGAAGTCGGCCATGTGGTCGGCAAAACGAGCGCCAAAGTCGAATTTCCCAGAATGCTTGCAGGTGCCTTTTTTCAGCCAATGAGCAAGGACGTACACTGTGGGCAACGAGATGACATGTGAAGCATCCACCACCATCGTAGAGAAGGGCAATGCAGTGATTGGCTTGCATTGGGGGGGCGTCATAGTGTCTATAAAATCCCTGACCGCCGACCTCCATTTTACTTCTGCCAATCTTAACAGTAGGGAGAGGTTGCTGTTTATCAGTAGGGAGAGAGTTAGGGCTATAAAGATACAGTAAAAGAAGTTCTTATGTGCTTTTGCTGATAGCAATTGTGCTGTACAGTTAGTGTGCAGTGACAGTGGAGGATTTTCTTGTGTGCAGCAGCGCTGGTTATTAGGCTGCCTGATAGCTGTATTGCTGCGTGTACACTGCTGTGCAGACTGCTTTTTACACAGCATTAATACTTTTATTCTTCTTTTCTGCACAGTTACCCACTGTTCATTTTTTCCCACACCGTATAGAGCTGTACGCTCCTCACACACTAACGTGTACCGGCTGGTATCACGGACAAATATATGTTGACTATCTGTGTGTGACTCCAGAAATAAATATGGAGATTTAAATTTTCCCCTACACCATATACAGCTGTACGCTCCTCATACAGTACCGTATATCTGCTGTTTCTATTACGGTCAAATACATACTGAGTGAGTGTCTCTGTGTGACTCCAGAAATAAATACAGAGATTTAAATTTTCCCCTACACCGTATACAGCAGTACGCTCCTCATACAGTACCGTATATCTGCTGTTTGTATTACGGTCAAATACATACTGAGTGAGCATCTGTGTGTGACTCCGGAAATATATGCGGAGATTTAAATTTTTACCTACACCGTATACAGCTGTACGCTCCTCATACAGTACCATATATCTCCTGGTATTTTTGGTACATTTTCCCAAACATGAGGAAGTATGGTGGAAGAGGCTACGGACGTGGGCGGGGGCAGCTGGTACTGATGGTGGTGGTGGTGCATATGCTGGTAGTGCCAAAATCACAATAGCACTTAAGGCAGGAGATGTTGAGCCTGCATCATCGTCTGGCTCCAGAAGGCCTGGAAGGCTCCCTTTTCTGGGAGTAAGTAAACCACTTTTAAAGCCAGAGCATCAGGAACAGGTTTTGGCTTACATTGCTGAGACAGCCTCCAGCTCTATCGCCTCCTCCTCTGAAGTTACAAAAACTGCAAGCACTGAGTCGTCAGTGCAGGTCATCATCAGGAACAAAACATTTCCTTGTGTCCTTCACCCCAGCCAAAAGTGAAGGATGCGGCAGGCCACACTTCAAAGATTACTCCCTGGAGCTCTTTTCACATAACATGCCTAAGTTATCCAGTGAAATCCTGAATTCCCCAGTCCAAGATGAATATGACATGGAGTGCACTGATGCACAGCCAGTGCTATATGATTCTGCTGGTACATTCACCCAGAGCACTGCATTGCCCTCGCAGTCTACTGAGCCAGATTCTGACCCTGATGAAACTCAGGTGCCCCTTCCCGCATACTATACCACCTTACACGGTGACACAGAGGAAGGTGCAGATGAAATTGAAGAGAAGGTGATGGATGACCCAGTTGTTGACCCGGATTGACATCCATTGGGGGAAGAGGGTGCCGCTGGCAATAGCTCAGGAGAGGAGGAGGATCCGCAGCAGGCATCGACATCGCAGCTGCGGTTATCTGGCAGGCCTGTAGCAGTCCAAAAACGTGTTAAAAAAAACAAAAAGAGTTGCAGGACAGCTTGGCCAGATGGTCAAATTAGCACAGCGTGCAAGCCCTGAAAATTTTTCCCATAGCAGGAAGAGTGCAGTGTGGCACTTTTTTGACCAAAATACTATTGATGAGGCAAAGGTTATCTGTAAGAAGTGCGGAAGGACCTTTAGCCGAGGGAAAAATCTCCGAAATTTGAATACCATTTGCATGCTTAGACATGTAAACACCATGCACTTGCAAGCGTGGACGGACTACAAAATCTCAGGTAGCACACGTGCACCTGCTCCGACTGAAGGTAGCCAGCAACGCTACATTGCTTACCCCACTGTAAGCCCACCGGTTAGCACACCACCAGCAAGAAATGTTGAGGTGTCGTCGCAAAGCCAAAGCAGTCAGGGAATCACAATGTTTTTGCAAGGAAAGACTGCATCTAGGCCATCACCACCACCACCACCATCACCATCACCAACCCCCTCTCAGTCCGCCATGTCCACCACTAGTTCCACCATATGCAGCTCTCAAGTCCTGCTCACCCTAGCAGAGACTCTGAGTAGGACAAGAAAGTACTCATCTTCTCATCCGAGAACACTGGCTTTGAACGCCTATATTGCCAAACTGATCTCATTAGAGATTATGCCCTTCCGTTTGGTTGAAAGCACAGTGTTCTGAGAGCTCATGGCCTACGCTGTCGCACGCTATGACCTACCCAGTCGGCACTTCTTTTCTAGAAAAGCCATCCCTGCCCTCCACCTGCATGTGAAAGACCGCATTGTCCATGCAGTCAAACAATCAGTGAGTGGAAAGGTGCACCTCACAACAGATGCATGGGCCAGTAGGCATGGCCAGGGCCGTTACGTGTCCATCACTGCGCACTGGGTGAATTTGGTGGATGCCGGGTCCACAGGGGACAGCAGCGGTGGGACAGTGCTGCCTAGCCCACAGTATAGGCAACAGTTGGCTGTAGGCGTTCAACCCTCCGCGTCCTCCTTCTCCAGAAGTGAAAGCTCGTCGACAGAGCGCAGTCGCACAAGCACTCCATCCGCAGCTGCCAGTGTTGCACACAAAGTGTCCCACTGTCGAACAGCTAGTGGTAAGCATCAGCAGGCTGTTTTAAAGATGATATCTTTGGGCGACAACAGACACACCGCGGAGGTACTGGCCGACTTCTTGCAGCGAGAAACTGAGTCATGGCTGGGCAGTCTACATCTTGAGCGCCAGGCAAGGTAGTCAGTGATAACGGACATAATTTTGTGGCGGCCATAGCCCTGGCAATATTCAGACACATACCTTGCCTGGCTCACACCTTGAACCTGGTGGTGCAGTGCTTCATAAATAATTATCCGGAGTTACCAGCCCTTCTCCATAAATTGCGAAGACTGTGCTCGCACATCCATCGCTCACCCGTAGACTCCAGTCATATGCAGAGGTTGCAGCGATCGCTCCACCTCCCAAAGCACCGCCTAATCATAGACGTTGCAACAAGATGGAACTCCACCATGCACATGGTTGAGAGGCTGTGCGAACAGAGGCAGGCTGTAATGCATTTGTGGGAGGATACACTGGGAGGCAGTTTCAGGGCAGAAATTGAGTTGTTGGGAGTGCAGTGGTCAAAGCTGAAAGACCTCTGTAAAGTCCTTCAGTGTTTTAAGGGATGCACACGGCTGGTAAGCGCAGACGACGCCATCATAAGCATGAGCATACCACTTATGCGTCTGCTCATGCAAACTTTGACGCACATTAAGGATCTGGCGTCTGCAGCGGAGAAGGAGGAGGAGGGAAGCCTTGATGACAGTCAGGCATTGTCTGCTCAGGGAACTGTCCTGTACGAGGTGGAGGAAGAAGAGGAAGAGGAGGAGGAGGATGAGGGGGATGATTATTTTGGGGAGGAGGATGCTTCTCAGGGGGCAAGAGAAAATGTTTTCTTGCCAAGGTCAGGTACAGGGTTTGTGCGTGACTGGAGGGATGTGGATTTGACAGAAAGTGCTCCTCCACTGGCAGTGCATCATTGACGCCTGGAACATTAGCCCACATGTATGATTATCTCTTGCGGATCCTAAAGAGGGACCCCCGCATTGCCAAAATTATGAAAGATGACGACTACTGGTTGGCCAGCATCCTCGATCCACACTATAAAGGCAAATTACAGAAAAAGATGGATTGCCCCCAGGGCTGTGGGGTTACTCGGTACCGGGCTGGTGTCTCAGCGGGATGTGTCATGGTGACGGTGACCCGATCTGTGGCCCTAGGCGTCCATGCAAAAAGTGTGAAACATAGCCGAATAAACTTTATAGGTAGATGATATGTGACGCCACCTGTGATGCTCGGCAATGAAGGGGTTAAGCCGATGCTGCAGTGCAGATCCTCTGGGACAGATGGTATAAGGCAGCAAAGGTGTGATAGCTCCCCACAGGTAGAGCTGTAGTCCCAGGGCAGTAGTAATAGGTGTTGAGGAAGAGGGTGTAGTGTTAGGCACAGAGATGTAGCAGTGCTGAAGGGGTTGCAGGAAGAAGGCAATGACGCAACAGGGTGCAGTTTCCTTTACCTTTACTTTGCTTTGTAAGTGCAGTCCATGATCCAGATTACAGGTGGAACAGGAGGTAATCAGCCTGGAAGCAACTTAGGAATCTCTCTATGCAGATGGGTTGTGTAGTCTCCTTCCTAGCGCTTATCTAAGGTACTTGCAGTTCTGAGTTACACTGAAGTTCCTCTTGCTTGCTCTCTTTTAGAACTCCCCTCGTATGGCAGGCAGCCGTAGCCTCCTATTTCTGGCTCACACACCTTGCCGCTGTGCCTCCAAGTCTTAGTTGGGGACAGAGTATTTACAGCCTCTTGTTCCTCCGTTTTTTGCTGCAGGACCATCAGCATCCATACAACCTCAGATACCAGACTCCGGACGATGCACTTCAGCTAGGAGTGAGCCCGACTTCGGCTCAATCCTCCCAGCTCACCTCTCCATGTCTACACACTTCGCCTTCTCCACACAAACTCCACTAACTTCCCTCTCCAGGCCACAGAGAGCAGCTCCTCAGCAGTTTTGGTTCTGAGCTCCCTCTGCTGGCCTGGAGTGGGAACTGTGCTGTGTGCTGGATTTACCTGACAGAGAGATCCTTCATTGCTTCCAAGCATGACATCACCCTCCCTTGGAGGAAGGTAATGCCACTGTGGCGACCATACTCCTAGGGGCGCCACAATCATGCCACAGGAGAACATAGAGCTAATATTGGTGAACACACAAGCAACTCTGGTAAACCGTTTGTTAGAGGCATTCCCAGCACACAGCAGCGGTGATGGCTCTACCACGAGCTGTACTGGGCAACATGGAAGAGGTCTTCATGGTGCACACAGCCGAAGTGGCGTTGGAGACAGGGGTTTCATGACCATGTTGTTGACTGATTTCTCAAGTACCACTCACACGACTGGTAATACTGAATCGATTGCAACAGACAGGAGACAGCAGTTGTCAGCTATGGTTCAAAAATTACCTCTCCTCCTCTATCAATGTTGCCCCTCACAGTTCATTCCCCTTTGACTACTGGGCCTGAAAACTGGACACCTGGCCTGAATTGGCACAATATGCCTTACAGGCGCTCGCTTGCCTTGCTTGTAGTGTGCTATCAGAAAGTCTTCAGTGCTGCTGGATCAATCCTGCCAGAAAGAAGGACCTGGCATTCGACCCAAAATGTAGGTGATCTCACCTTCATTAAAATGAACCATGCCTGGGTTTCAAAGGATTTTTTTCCACCTTCCCCTGATTACACATAGGTTGCCAGCAAAATGGCTCACTTTGTCCTCTTCTTCCTCCGACTTCTCCAATTCTTCCATTTGCAGCTGCTGAATATCCAGCCTACACCTCAACATATGCCAGTTTTTCCACCTCCCTAACTGGGCTGTAGTCCCCCCAACTTTAGCCAAATAACCCCCAGTTTTCAATGCGTTACTATTTGTTAGGAATGGCGGAACGCACTAAATAAATCGCCGCTCGGGGTCCACCGTGCAGAAGGTGTTATAACTGCTGCTGAGTAATGGCATACGTGCTATATGGCGGTATAATGCGCACGGGTTCATCTTCACCCGAAGTGAGCAAAGCGGACTCTGTTAACTCACAGAGACACTGTAACATAAACATACAAAAAGCTGAGCTCTGGGAGTGAACACTCTGGCTCGGGTAATTCCGGAGGCTCAAAAAGGTTGGGAGCCGAAGTAACCTTCCGTCTGGTTTGAGCACGCTCCAGGCCGCGCTCCGAAAAACGGAGATCAATGTGGGTGGCAATGGCAATCAGCTCCTCCAGACTTACAGGAACCTCTCTGGTAGACAGAGCATCCTTAACATGCTCAGCTAAACCTCTCCAAAACACAGGGATGAGGGCTTTATCAGACCACTCCAGCTCAGAAGCCAGTGTCCGAAAACGAACGGCATACTGGCTAACCGAGAGAGATCCCTGAGTTAATGCAAGTAGCTGAAGAGAGCTAATGTTTGTGACCCGTGTTCCCAGGAAAACCTGCTTGATAGATGTTAAGAACTGAGCAGCGGTCCGAACCTCTGGGTCACCACGCTCCCATAGTGGCGTGGTCCACTCGAACGCCCTGCCCGACAGTAGGGAAACAATAAACCCCACCTTAGCCCATTCCGTAGGGAATCGTGCAGCCAGTAACTCCAGCTGGATAGAGCACTGGTTCACAGAACCCCTACAGGAGGCACAGTTGCCAGAAAATTTATCGGGCAACAGGAGGCGGGAAACTGTCGGCACAGGGGAGGACGTGGACATACGTGAAACCGCCTCTGCGATTGCCTGTACAGCAGCCTCAGTAGACTTCGCAGCTGAGATAGCACTCTCAAGAGTAGCCAACTGGCCCTATAGCTGCCGAATGTACTGTAGGAGTTGCTGCTGATCTGCCATTACTAGCCAGACCCTGGCACTAGTATAATGCTAGGAATGGCGGAATGCACTAAATAAATAAATAATAAAGTGCATTCGCCGCTCGGGGTCCACCGTGCAGAAGGTGTTATAACTGCTGCTGAGTAATGGCAGACGTGCTATATGGCGGTATAATGCGCACGGGTTCAACTTCACCCGAAGTGCGCAAAATGGACTTTGTTAACTCACAGAGGCGCTGTAACATAAACATACAAAAAACTGAGCCTGTTAGTGTCACAGGCCTCAGGTAAATGCACACACGGTATCTGGTCACAGGAGCAGGACCCAAGGCAGAGGAGCTGCATCCGTCTAGACCTACCGTGCGTGCAGCGTCGCTACTGCAGACGCCAAAGAGGGCTGCAACTGCAGCGCGGCGTAGGACACTGCCGCTAGTCGACAAAGCAAGGAAGCAGGCGCAATGTCGGACGCTAGCACTGTGGATGATGGTGTAGTGGCTTGAGGCTTGCCACGCGCTGACGCTGACTCTAATCTAAGTCCCTGTACACATTCATAATATCAGAGGGAGGGGATCTTAATGAGTCATTCGCAGGTTCATACATCCATCATCATTCACACAGTAGCAACTAGAGACTATACTAGCGCATGGCCGAACGGTCATGCGCGTTTTTTATAGCCGGGACCTTCCGGAAGCTTCCAGATCTCCGAGATGGACCAATGAGATCTGGAGCAGGACCTGGGCACATGACTCCCGATCTCCAATGTGAGATCGTCTCGTGAGCATGCCCAGTAGGAGAACAGAGGGACTTAGTCTCTGGAGCGATCTGCTGCAAAGCAATCTCCTCTGCGGGAGGTAGACAGTAGGAGACCGCAGAATGTGAGGCTCTGGGTTCCTGCAGAGCAGATGCAGAAGCCTGACACCTAACACTATTATTATAAAATAAATTAAGGTTGACAAGCTTAAGTAATAAGAATTGATGTCGTTGCCATTGAAATGGGCACTGTAGGTGTGTTTACTGTCCTCTACTCAGTGCCAACTTTTATTCCCCATTGACTTGCATTGGGGTCGGGTTTCGGTCGGAAATCCGACTTTTGCCGATAATCAGCCTATTTCGTTCGACTCGACTTTTAGAAAAGTCGGGTGGTCTGAAACCTGACTCAACCCTCCCGGAGGCAAAGTCATTCATCTCTATTCCTAAGTTACTTAAAGCCACATGGGTGCTAGTTATTTTAACTCCTAAACAATTCTAACCCTCATTTCAACCTATAGTACCAAAAACATCAGCGTATACTATACACGATAGTAACACCACACAATTGCATTGTATTGATCAATAGGCTTTTTATTGGAGTCAGCTCCTTCCTTTCTACCACAAGGGCCAACTCAGTCTAACGCAACAGCAAATGACTTAAATAATGATGTGTCACCTCTCGTACTGTTTCAGATTCCTGGGGCTTTCTGTAGTTTTTCTGGCACTCTTTGTGTAACACCTAAAAATGTAACTGCTATGTAAGAAATAAATGAATGAGCTATTACAGACAGCAGAAATACCAACGTTTGGGACACTGACAGAATGAGTTGACAAGTCTGTATGTCAAGCCTAGTAATTCAGCTCTTACATTTTGCAGCATGTCATTTCTCGGGTTCCTCCAGCAAAGTTTATGGCTTTGGTTACAAAATCACATTGACAGTACTTAAGCTTCTAATTGGAAAGAAAGGACTTGTATGAGGAGACCCTTATAGGGTAGCGTGCGTGTGCTCCAGAACCCAGCTCTGTAAGTGGAACTGAACTTTCCTCCTGTGATCTGTAAATGTCATATTAGGTGCTAATACATCCTATCCTGTGCAATTCTTCCCTTGCACATTGACTAATATATACTGCTCAAAAAATAAAGGGAACACTTAAACATAGGATCCTATGTTAAAGTGTTCCCTTTATTTTTTTGAGCAATATATATCACAGCAGGTATCTGATACTGCTACGCATTTATATGCATAGTTGTACCTACAGATATAAAAAGTGACACATTTTCAGGACTCCCTTAGGTTGCTGAACCAGAAAAATCTGTAATGTAAGCTAAATTAAATTAAGGCTTATTCACATTAGCCGATAAACAGGAACGAGCTGGCAGTCACTTGAAAACAAGGGCAAAATCCTCATTCGCTGGGTGCAATGAATCTTAGGCTGGTTTCACATTTGCGTTTTTTTTCGCGGTAATTTAGCGCTAAATAGCGCATGCGTTTTTTTTTCCTATACTTTGCATGGGATGTGCTTATGTGCGCATACACATGCGTTTGTACGCGTTTTACCGCGCATGCGTTTTTTTGCGGTATGCGCTCGGGCGCACAAAATGCAACTTGTTGCATTTTTTGTGCGTCCGATTTGCCTCAAAAAAATGCATGCGCGCGCAATGCGTTTTTTTACAGCAAGACACCCATTATAAGTCTATGGTGAGCATATGTGCACATTGGCATGCTTATGTATGCGTTTTTTTGCACATGCGTTATTTTTTTTACCATTAGTTTAGACAATGGAATTTAGGGGTTTGGGTAAAGTTAGGGTTAGTTAAGGGGGTTTAGGGTTAGGGTTAGGGTCAGGGTTAGGGTTAGGGTTAGGGTCAGGGTTAGGGTTAAGTATGGTTTGGTTAAGGGTTAGGGTCAGGGTTAGGGTTAGGGTTAGGGTTAGGGTCATGGTTAGGGTTAATTATGGTTTGGTTAAGGGTTAGGGTCAGGGTTAGGGTTAGGGTTAGGGTTAGGGTCAGGGTTAGGGTTAAGTATGGTTTGGTTAAGGGTTAGGGTCAGGGTTAGGGTTAGGGTTAGGGTTAGGGTCAGGGTTAGGGTTAGGGTTAAGTATGGTTTGGTTAAGGGTTAGGGTCAGGGTTAGGGTTAAGTATGGTTTGGTTAAGGGTTAGGGTTAGGGTTAGGGTTAGGGTCAGGGTTAGGGTTAGGGTTAGGGTCAGGGTTAGGGTTAGGGTTAAGTATGGTTTGGTTAAGGGTTAGGGTCAGGGTTAGGGTTAGGGTTAGGGTTAGGGTCAGGGTTAGGGTTAAGTATGGTTTGGTTAAGGGTTAGGGTCAGGGTTAGGGTTAGGGTTAGGGTTAGGGTCAGGGTTAGGGTTAAGTATGGTTTGGTTAAGGGTTAGGGTCAGGGTTAGGGTTAAGTATGGTTTGGTTAAGGGTTAGGGTCAGGGTTAGGGTTAGGGTTAGGGTCAGGGTTAGGGTTAGGGTTATGGTTAGGGTCAGGGTTAGGGTCAGGGTTAGGGTTAAGTATGGTTAGGGTTAGGGTTAGGGTTAGGGTTAGGGTCAGGGTTAGGGTCAGGGTTAGGGTTAAGTATGGTTAGGGTTAGGGTTAGGGTTAGGGTTAGGGTCAGGGTTAGGGTTAGGGTTAAGTATGGTTTGGTTAAGGGTTAGGGTCAGGGTTAGGGTTAAGTATGGTTTGGTTAAGGGTTAGGGTTAGGTTAGGGTCAGGGTTAGGGTTAGGGTCAGGGTTAGGGTTAGTAAAGTCATGGTTTGGGTTAGTGTGAGGGGCCACCTAATGTTGGAAAAAAACGCAAACGTGGTAAAAACGCACTAAAAACGCATACAAACGCATAAAAACGCTGCGTTTTTTTCATGCATGCTCATAAAAATGCTTGAAAAAAACGCAGCAGTTGTATGCTTTTGTATGCGTTTTTCAATGCGTTTTTTTGCGGGAAAAACGCGCTGCAAAAAAAAGCAAGTGTGAAACAGGCCTTAGACTTGCTTAAAAAGCAACATTCCCATCAACAAAATGTCCTGCACAGTTGTGCTCAGAAGTTTACATACCCTGGCAAAATTTTTGCTTTCTTGTCATTTTTTCAGAGAAAATGAATGATAACACCAAAACTTTTTCTCCACTCATGGTTAGTGGTTTGGTGAAGCCATTTAGTGTCAAACTACTGTGTTTTCTCTTTTTAGCTCATAATGACAACCCAACCACTAACCATGAGTGGAGAAAAAGTTTTGGTGTCATCATTCATATTCTCTGAAAAAAGGCAAAGAAAGCAAAAATTATGCTGGGTATGTAAACTTTTGAGCACAACTGTATATAAATAAAATCTTATGCTGTTGGCATGATGCGTAGTTGCAGCTTTTTTCACATAGTTGCCACAAAAAATGCTAAGTGAATGAGATTTCTGAAATTCTGAATATATTTTTATAGCAGATTTGAAGCTGTCATGATCCAGTCCAGGTTTGGTTCCTGTCTGCCTTTTTCCTGGGCTGATCATGTCAAGGCTTAACCTTTCCTGGCCTCATTTTGGATTCTGGTTTGCTATTTCTTCCTGCTGCGTCCTGCAGGCCATGTCAGTTATATTTTCTGCCTATGGTGTGAGTATCTGACTCTGGTCGTACCCTGATTTGTCCTCCTGCTGTTGCTGACTTTGCCTGTGTCTGTTTGTCATCCACTTCCCGTCCCGACTCAGTGTTTCCCTTTCATGTTTAGGACTCCCTGGTATTTGACTTGGCTTGGGCCCTGACCTGCTGTTTGTCTCTTGTCTTTGGCATATCTGCTCCTGACCGGTACTGACCCATTTGGCTTGCTTCTGACTCTGTGTTTGTTTATTCGTTTGGGGCTACGCTACAGACTAATATCGACTCGGTTTGTATGACTATTCTGCTGCCACCTGGCGGCAGCCTTGCTGTTGCACTGCAGGTCTGCTCTTGCTGTGTGCAATCTTCCCTCCACTCTATTGCCATCTAGTGGAGCTTGGCTTGCATCTACCTGCATAGCAGCAGCATGACAGAAGCAGTTTCAAATTTCCAGCATGTCAATTCTTTCTGCGTTTGTCACAAATGTTAATGAATGGGAAAAAAAGAATAAAAAAATGCACTCAAAATTGTGACAAAAACCCATTGAGCCGGTTGTTAATTGCCCCATATCAGGGTTAAAACTTTGTCATCTTCATATATAGCTGGACTATACTGACCTGTTCCCTGGATCAGAATATCATCTTCAAAATCTAGGACTCATACCTGTAATATTATATTTTTCAAGAAAGGTAACCAGGCCCTCCTTGAGCTTTGGTAGTGAGTAGAGTTGAGCGATACCAGCCGATACTTGAAAATATCGGATCGGAATGGATCGGCCGATCTTAAAAAAAAGTATCGGTATCGCCGATTCCGATACCGGGAACCAATGCAAGTCAATGGGGCCAAAATATCGGAATTAAAAAAAACCCTTTCTTTCCTTGTAGGTTAATTCTACATGAAGAAAAACAACTAAGAATAATGTAGAATGTATTGTGGGAGGTGGAGGAGACATTAAAGCCATAGAGGTTTAGCCCAATCAAATGGAATAGCAGGAATTAAACTTTTTTTTTTAAAGATGTTAGGAGTTACAAAGATATTGACTATGTTAGCCTCATTTATATTTTGCCAGACATGTATGTCTTCTTCTTCTACTTCCTTTTTTTACATTCTTCTTCTTCTTCTTCTACTTCCTTTTTTTACATTCTTCTTCTTCTTCTTCTACTTCCTTTTTTTACATTCTTCTTCTTATTCCTTTTTTTACATTCTTCTTCTTCTTCTTCTACTTCCTTTTTTTACATTCTTCTTCTTCTTCTTCTTCTTCTTCTTCTTCTTCTTCTTCTTCTTCCTTTTCTTACATTCTTCATATTCTTCTTATTCAACAATTATTATTCTACATATTCAGCTTCTTCATCTTCTTCCTATTCTTCTTCATCATATTCTTGTTTGTGTCAGGCATTCCTGTAGTTGTTATCTAGAAAAGTTAGAAGTTTACACCTTCCGTTCTGCCTGTCACAAAAGATTTACAACAGGATTTGTCCGCGTTCAGTTTGGCCTGCAGAAGCAGGCCTTTTCCAGGGGCACCACGAGGAGGAACGGACTCACCCCCATACACTGCTTAGTCTTCTTCTGCTTATAAATAAGATAATATCATTTGCTCAGAGTATTAGTCTTATGCTTAATGTTCTTCTGCTTTGTTTTTTTTATGCTTCTTTGTCTTCTCTCTCTTGTTGTTCTGCATCTTGGTGGTTGTCTTCCTGTTCTTTGTCCTCTTGAACCAGCTGACGGTACTGGCACCCGGAGGGGCAGCAGAAGGAACAAGAGCCAATGGCACTACCGAGGACCAGCTGACGGTGCTGGAACCCGGTTACTAAGCAGGAGGTACCTGTGCTACAAAGCACTACCAAGGACCAGCAGACGTTGCCGGAACTCGGATACCGAGATGGAGGCACCTAGGCCAAACGCTCTGACGAGAACCAGCTGACGGTGCTGGAACCCGGAGGGGTAGCATAAGCTGCAAGAGCAAATGGAAATAGCGAGGACCAGCTGACAGTGCTGGCACCCGGAGGGGCAGCAGAAGGAATAAGAGCCAATGGCACAACCGAGGACCAGCTGACGGTGCTGGAACCCGGTTACTAAGCAGGAGGTACCTGTGCTACAAAGCACTACCAAGGACCAGCAGACGTTGCCGGAACTCGGATACCGAGATGGAGGCACCTAGGCCAAAGGCTCTGACGAGAACCAGCTGACGGTGCTGGAACCCGGAGGGGTAGCATAAGCTGCAAGAGCAAATGGAAATAGCGAGGACCAGCTGACAGTGCTGGCACCCGGAGGGGCAGCAGAAGGAATAAGAGCCAATGGCACAACCGAGGACCAGCTGACGGTGCTGGAACCCGGTTACTAAGCAGGAGGTACCTGTGCTACAAAGCACTACCAAGGACCAGCAGACGTTGCTGGAACTCGGATACTGAGATGGAGGCACCTAGGCCAAAGGCTCTGATGAGAACCAGCTGACGGTGCTGGAACCCGGAGGGGTATCAGAAGTTACCCCTGAAAAGCAAAGTTGGCATGCCGCAAGCTGGCCGCAGTTACCGAATCACACAGTCCTACAGGGGGTGCTTGTCCTACTGGCACTATGGAACAAACCTTTCTTACCAGAACCCGCAGTCCACATAGGAAGCACCTAAACTGCTGGCACCCTAGCCTCGGCTAACCCAACCGCAACACGACATGGCAACTTGGGGTGGCAAACTGACATTGACACTTCCCGGAAACAGCAGGCAGGGCTGGAACCAAGCTGGGCAGGAGGGAGTACCCGTGCCAAAGTCAGTTATGAGCAGCAACTGGCGATGTTGGAGCCCAGGACAAGCACTTAGCAGGCTGAGGCCTGATGTGCTGTCAATTGGGAGGCAGCAGGACAGATTGCCATCAAAACAGCAGGGGAACAGCTGACGTTACTGAACCCCACAAACACAGGAGCTAGTGTTTTACTCTGTGAAGACGGCACTTCCGAGCAACAACTGGCTGTGTTGAAGCCCAGGGACAAGCACGGAGCAGGCTTAGGCTGCATTGAAGAAATTTTAAGATCGGTTGTAGACTACTAATTTGAACCAAGCTCCACTTAGGCCTGTGGATTCACTGATTTTCGTATTTCCCCTGTCCTCCAACCCCGCCAGTTACAGCTCCGAAGTGGCGTCTGCACAATCCACACTTGTTCCTGTGTTACAGGTGTTCAGTCCGGTCAGTTAATCCCCTGATGTGTGTCCGGCAATGTCGCCTGCTCTGTCCACATTCCGATAATGGGAATGTGGACAGAGCAGGCGACATTGCCGGACACACATCAGGGGATTAACTGATCGGACTGAACACCTGTAACACAGGAACAAGTGTGGATTGTGCAGACGCCACTTCGGAGCTGTAACTGGCAGGGTTGGAGGACAGGGGAAATACGAGAGACAGTGGAGCCACAGGCCTAATTGGAGCACGGTTAAAAATCAGTAGTGGTACGACTGTGTAGGCAGCAGGAGACTTTGCCATCCACACAGCAGGGGATCAGCTGACATTACTGAACCCCACTGAGACACGGGAGCAAGTATCTCTTTCCGTGTGGACGGCACTTCCGAACTACAACTGGCTGTGTTGAAGCCCAGGAAATAGGAGGGTGTAGGCAGAGGCCTACTGAATTTTGAATGAGGTGACAGCAGGAGAGACTGCCATCCACACAGCAGGGGATCAGCTGACGTTACTGAACCCCACTGAGACACGGGAGCAAGTGTCTCTTTCCGTGTGGACGGCACTTCCGAACTACAACTGGCTGTGTTGAAGCCCAGGAAATAGGAGGGTGTAGGCAGAGGCCTACTGAATTTTGAATGAGGTGACAGCAGGAGAGACTGCCATCCACACAGCAGGGGATCAGCTGACGTTACTGAACCCCACTGAGACACGGGAGCAAGTATCTCTTTCCGTGTGGACGGCACTTCCGAACTACAACTGGCTGTGTTGAAGCCCAGGAAATAGGAGGGTGTAGGCAGAGGCCTACTGAATTTTGAATGAGGTGACAGCAGGAGAGACTGCCATCCACACAGCAGGGGATCAGCTGACGTTACTGAACCCCACTGAGACACGGGAGCAAGTATCTCTTTCCGTGTGGACGGCACTTCCGAACTACAACTGGCTGTGTTGAAGCCCAGGAAATAGGAGGGTGTAGGCAGAGGCCTACTGAATTTTGAATGAGGTGACAGCAGGAGAGACTGCCATCCACACAGCAGGGGATCAGCTGACGTTACTGAACCCCACTGAGACACGGGAGCAAGTATCTCTTTCCGTGTGGACGGCACTTCCGAACTACAACTGGCTGTGTTGAAGCCCAGGAAATAGGAGGGTGTAGGCAGAGGCCTACTGAATTTTGAATGAGGTGACAGCAGGAGAGACTGCCATCCACACAGCAGGGGATCAGCTGACGTTACTGAACCCCACTGAGACACGGGAGCAAGTATCTCTTTCCGTGTGGACGGCACTTCCGAACTACAACTGGCTGTGTTGAAGCCCAGGAAATAGGAGGGTGTAGGCAGAGGCCTACTGTATTTTGAATGAGTTTACAGCAGGAGAGACTGCCATCCACACAGCAGGGGATCAGCTGACGTTACTGAACCCCACTGAGACACGGGAGCAAGTATCTCTTTCCGTGTGGACGGCACTTCCGAACTACAACTGGCTGTGTTGAAGCCCAGGAAATAGGAGGGTGTAGGCAGAGGCCTACTGTATTTTGAATGAGTTTACAGCAGGAGAGACTGCCATCCACACAGCAGGGGATCAGCTGACGTTACTGAACCCCACTGAGACACGGGAGCAAGTATCTCTTTCCGTGTGGACGGCACTTCCGAACTACAACTGGCTGTGTTGAAGCCCAGGAAATAGGAGGGTGTAGGCAGAGGCCTACTGTATTTTGAATGAGTTTACAGCAGGAGAGACTGCCATCCACACAGCAGGGGATCAGCTGACGTTACTGAACCCCACTGAGACACGGGAGCAAGTATCTCTTTCCGTGTGGACGGCACTTCCGAACTACAACTGGCTGTGTTGAAGCCCAGGAAATAGGAGGGTGTAGGCAGAGGCCTACTGTATTTTGAATGAGTTTACAGCAGGAGAGACTGCCATCCACACAGCAGGGGATCAGCTGACGTTACTGAACCCCACTGAGACACGGGAGCAAGTATCTCTTTCCGTGTGGACGGCACTTCCGAACTACAACTGGCTGTGTTGAAGCCCAGGAAATAGGAGGGTGTAGGCAGAGGCCTACTGTATTTTGAATGAGTTTACAGCAGGAGAGACTGCCATCCACACAGCAGGGGATCAGCTGACGTTACTGAACCCCACTGAGACACGGGAGCAAGTATCTCTTTCCGTGTGGACGGCACTTCCGAACTACAACTGGCTGTGTTGAAGCCCAGGAAATAGGAGGGTGTAGGCAGAGGCCTACTGTATTTTGAATGAGTTTACAGCAGGAGAGACTGCCATCCACACAGCAGGGGATCAGCTGACGTTACTGAACCCCACTGAGACACGGGAGCAAGTATCTCTTTCCGTGTGGACGGCACTTCCGAACTACAACTGGCTGTGTTGAAGCCCAGGAAATAGGAGGGTGTAGGCAGAGGCCTACTGTATTTTGAATGAGTTTACAGCAGGAGAGACTGCCATCCACACAGCAGGGGATCAGCTGACGTTACTGAACCCCACTGAGACACGGGAGCAAGTATCTCTTTCCGTGTGGACGGCACTTCCGAACTACAACTGGCTGTGTTGAAGCCCAGGAAATAGGAGGGTGTAGGCAGAGGCCTACTGTATTTTGAATGAGTTTACAGCAGGAGAGACTGCCATCCACACAGCAGGGGATCAGCTGACGTTACTGAACCCCACTGAGACACGGGAGCAAGTATCTCTTTCCGTGTGGACGGCACTTCCGAACTACAACTGGCTGTGTTGAAGCCCAGGAAATAGGAGGGTGTAGGCAGAGGCCTACTGTATTTTGAATGAGTTTACAGCAGGAGAGACTGCCATCCACACAGCAGGGGATCAGCTGACGTTACTGAACCCCACTGAGACACGGGAGCAAGTATCTCTTTCCGTGTGGACGGCACTTCCGAGCTACAACTGGCTGTGTTGAAGCCCAGGAAATAGGAGGGTGTAGGCACAGGCCTACTGTATTTGGAATGAGGTGACAGCAGGAGAGACTGCCATCCACACAGCAGGGGATCAGCTGACGTTACTGAACCCCACTGAGACACGGGAGCAAGTGTCTCTTTCCGTGTGGACGGCACTTCCGAACTACAACTGGCTGTGTTGAAGCCCAGGAAATAGGAGGGTGTAGGCAGAGGCCTACTGTCTTTGTAATGCGGAGACAGCAGGAGAGACTGCCATCTCCACAGCAGGGGAACAGCTGGCAGTGCTGAACCCCACTAACACTTGAACGAATGTGTTTGGTTCTGTGGAGACGACACTTCTGAACACCAACTGACGCTGTTGGAGCCCAGGATTAGGCGAGGAGCAGGCTGGGGCCTACTGGATTTTGGCAGGTGAAGGCAGCAGGAGACTTGCCATCTCCACAGCAGGGGAACAGCTGGCAGTGCTGAACCCCACTAACACTTGAACGAACGTGTTTGGTTCTGTGGAGACGACACTTCTGAACACCAACTGACGCTGTTGGAGCCCAGGATTAGGCGAGGAGCAGGCTGGGGCCTACTGGATTTTGGCAGGTGAATGCAGCAGGAGACTTGCCATCTCCACAGCAGGGGAACAGCTGGCAGTGCTGAACCCCACTAACACTTGAACGAACGTGTTTGGCTCTGTGGAGACGACACTTCTGAACACCAACTGACGCTGTTGGAGCCCAGGATTAGGCGAGGAGCAGGCTGGGGCCTACTGGATTTTGGCAGGTGAAGGCAGCAGGAGACTTGCCATCTCCACAGCAGGGGAACAGCTGGCAGTGCTGAACCCCACTAACACTTGAACGAACGTGTTTGGTTCTGTGGAGACGACACTTCTGAACACCAACTGACGCTGTTGGAGCCCAGGATTAGGCGAGGAGCAGGCTGGGGCCTACTGGATTTTGGCAGGTGAATGCAGCAGGAGACTTGCCATCTCCACAGCAGGGGAACAGCTGGCAGTGCTGAACCCCACTAACACTTGAACGAACGTGTTTGGCTCTGTGGAGACGACACTTCTGAACACCAACTGACGCTGTTGGAGCCCAGGATTAGGCGAGGAGCAGGCTGGGGCCTACTGGATTTTGGCAGGTGAAGGCAGCAGGAGACTTGCCATCTCCACAGCAGGGGAACAGCTGGCAGTGCTGAACCCCACTAACACTTGAACGAACGTGTTTGGTTCTGTGGAGACGACACTTCTGAACACCAACTGACGCTGTTGGAGCCCAGGATTAGGCGAGGAGCAGGCTGGGGCCTACTGGATTTTGGCAGGTGAAGGCAGCAGGAGACTTGCCATCTCCACAGCAGGGGAACAGCTGGCAGTGCTGAACCCCACTAACACTTGAACGAATGTGTTTGGCTCTGTGGAGACGACACTTCTGAACACCAACTGACGCTGTTGGAGCCCAGGATTAGGCGAGGAGCAGGCTGGGGCCTACTGGATTTTGGCAGGTGAATGCAGCAGGAGACTTGCCATCTCCACAGCAGGGGAACAGCTGGCAGTGCTGAACCCCACTAACACTTGAACGAATGTGTTTGGCTCTGTGGAGACGACACTTCTGAACACCAACTGACGCTGTTGGTGCCCAGGATTACGCATGCCGCATGCAGAGGCCAATGGGCAGCGGTTTTTATGGAGGTTGTGGACTACTACTGATTCTAACCATGCTCCACTTAGGCCTCTGGCTCCACTGTCTCTACTATTTACCCTGGCCTCCAACCCCGCCAGCTACATCTCTGAAGTGGCGTCAGCACAATCTACACTTGTTCCTGTGTTACTGGTGCTCAGTCCCATCAGTTGATCCCCTGATGTTTGTCCGGCAAGTTCGCCAGCTCTGTCCTCATTCCCACTACTGGTTATGGGAATGTGGACAGAGCAGGAGACCTTGCCGGACACACATCAGGGGATAAACTGATGGGACTGAGCCACAGGAACACAGGAACAAGTGTAGATTGTGCTGACGCCACTTCAGAGATGTAGATGGCGGGGTTGGAGGTCAGGGGAAATAGTAGAGACAGTGGAGCCAGAGACCTAAGTTGGGCACGGTTAAAAATCAGTAGTGGTTTGAATGTTGATGGAGCTGGTGACTCTGCCGTCCACACAGCAGGGGATCAGCTGGCATTACTGAACCCCAGTAACACAGGAGCTAGTGTGTTTCTCTGTGCAGACGACACATCTGAGCGACAACTGGCTGTGTTGAAGCACAGGGATTATAGTTCAGGTGGTAGAAAAATGAACACACCAGCAGACCTGGATACAGTTGCCAACCACTAATTTAGTCTGTAAGAGGAATGGCAAAGTCTTTGGAGATCCAGGCCTTGTTCATTTTCAGAAAAGTCAGCCGGTCAACATTATCGGAAGATAGTCGCGTGCGACGGTCTGTTAGTACACCACCTGCGGCACTAAAGACACGTTCCGATAATACACTGGCAGCAGGGCAAGCCAGCACCTCCAATGCATACTGGCTAAGCTCTGGCCATGTATCCAGCTTAGAGACCCAAAACTTGAAGGGGGAAGAGCCATCTGGGAGTACAGCGACAGGGCAAGACATGTAGTCTGACACCATCTGACGGAAGCGTTGCCTCCTGCTGACTCGAGGCGTCGCTGATGGTGTAGACAATTGTGGTGGACACACAAAACTTTGCCACATTTGGGCCATAGTGGTCTTGCCTTGTGCTGCGGCACTGCCTCTGCTCCCTCTTTGTGCAGAGTTTCCTCCACTGCCTCGACGCACAGAGCTGCTTTGTAAAGCACTTGCAACAATGCTGTCGGGTGGAATGGAAAACATTATGGACTGCACCAGTGACTCTTCGTACTCCCGCATTTTACGCTCCCGGTTCAACGTTGGTATGAGCCTTTGTACGCTGTCCCGGTAGCGAGGATCTAGGAGGGTGTACACCCAATAATCAGCCGAGACGAGAATGTGGGCGATGCGGCGGTCGTTTCTCAGGCACTGCAGCATGAAATCAACCATGTGCTGCAGACTCCCAACTGCCAAAGAACCGCTGTCCCCTGTTTGAGGCGTGACCTCGACCTGCTCTGCATCACCCCACCCTCGCTGTACATACTGAGTAGAGGTTTGTGTACCTCCCTCCTCTGGAGAGATGTCTTCCTCCTCCATCGACTCCTCCTCATCCTCCTCACAAAGTGTCCCCTGCCTAGGCCTTTGTGAGGAAACACGTAGCGCAGACTGTCCAGAAGCAGATGGCATTTGGGACTCCTCATCCTCCACCTCTTCTGAAACCTCATCCCTTAGTGCTTGCAGTGTTTGTTGAAGCAGGCAGATAAGGGGGACAGTCATGCTGACTAGTGCATCATCTGCACTCGCCATCCGCGTGGATTCATCGAAGGCACGCAAAACGAGGCAGATGTCCTTCATAGAGGCCCACTCAATGGTGCTGAAGTGTGAACGGCGCACAGTGCGACTTGTTTGCGCCTGATGCAGCTGGTACTCCATGACTGCTGCCTGCTGCTCACACAACCGCTCCAACATATGTAACGTTGAATTCCACCGGGTGGGTAGGTCACATATGATGCGATGTTCTGGAAGGCCAAATCGTCGCTGCAGAGCAGCGAGGCGCGATCTTGCCGTGCTGGAACGTCGCAAGTGAGCGCACTCTATGCGGACCTTGTGCAACAGTGCATCAAGATCCGGATAGTCCCTCAGAAAGCTCTGCACGACCAAGTTAAGAACATGTGCCAGACATGGGATGTGTGTGAGGTTGCCTAGGCCAAGAGCTGCCACCAGATTTCGGCCATTGTCACACACTACCAAGCCCGGCTGGAGATTCGCTGGCCCAAACCACACATCGCTCTCCAGCTTGATAGCATTCCAGAGCTCCTGCGCTGTGTGGCTTCGATTCCCCAAAGAAATTAATTTGAGTACAGCCTGTTGACGTTTGGCCACGGCTGTGCTCATATCGGTCGTAACAGGCTCCTGCTCTGCTGTTTCTGAGGAACTTGAGTAGGAGGAGGAGTCTATGTGTACAGACTGGAGTCCTGCAATCCGTGGCGTTGGAAGAACACGTACAGCGCCACTCTCCAGATCCGTACCCGGCTCCACAACATTGACCCAGTGGGCAGTGAGGGAAAGGTATCGTCCCTGTCCATGGTTACTGGTCCACGCATCGGTGGTCAGGTGGACCTTGCTACTAACGGCGTTTAGTAGCGCATGTTTTATTTTGCCCTCAACATGTTTCTGCAGGGCAGGGACGGCTCGCCTGCTGAAATAAAAGCGGCTGGGCACGTTGTATTGGGGGACTGCCAATGCCATTAAGTCCCGGAAGGTGTCAGTGTCCACCAGCCTGAATGACAGCATTTCAACTGCCAGAAGTTTGGCAATGCCAGCATTCAGAGACTGTGCTCTGGGATGGTTTGCCGAGTAAGGGCGCCTTTTATCCCATGCCTGTGCTACCGATGGCTGTGATGGATGGGAACGTGCTGTTATGGGTGGAATCTGACAGGGTCTCCGGACAACAGTGGCAGAGGTTCTTCCTTGGCGATCCTGTGAGGAAGCCGAACCAGCAGTGTGTGAGCTGGAGGAAGAGGGCCCAACACGAACTGAAGAGGTGGTAGGTGGTGCTGTACGTTGGCCTACGTCTTGAGGGTGTCTCTGCAACTCCAACTCGTGCTTGGTGCGCACATGTTTCCACATATTTGTGGTATTGAGGTTGCTGACATTTCTCCCTCTTTTGACTCTCTGATGACACAGCTTGCATTTGACAAAGCAAATGTCATCTGCAACTGTGTCAAAAAAGGACCACGCACTGCAACTCTTGTGAGCGCCCGGTTTGCCTTTGGAAGGAGGAATGCTCCTAACGGGTGCCGAAGTGGAGGGTACAGGCAACCAAGTCTTCCCCCTCCCTCTGCCTCCTGTTTTGGCCGGTAGGGGAATCTCTTCCTCCGAGCTGCTCCCACCACCTTCCTGTTGCTCACGCCATGATGGGTCAAGGACCTCATCATCTTCCCTCCCCTCTTCAAACAGCTGCTTCTCCGGGGTTGTCTCGCCAGCACCGTACGCACCAGAAAGTGGCAACTGAGTCTCGTCATCATCTGATGCGTACTGAGGTGTGCTGACCATAGGCACTGGCCCACTCGCCTCTTCAGATTCAGAGGGACAAAGAAGTTGCGCATCACTGCATACTCCCTCTTCTTCACATTCAGGAATGCTGCTTGGCTGGCCCCCTCTTTCCAAGCCAACAGATTCCGAGAACAGAAGTAGAGATTGTGATGGCTCCTGTCCATGTCTCTCTGACTGCCTGGGCACTTTGGCAGGTGGTGAAGAGACAGATGGTTGCTCTTCGGTGCTCTGACCCTGAGAGGATGCGGAAGTAATTGAAGTCGATGCGTTAGCTGCCATCCATCCGACAACGGCTTCAATTTGTTCCTCCCGCAGCAGTGGGGTACGTTGAGGTCCTACAAAGCTGCGCATAAAGGACTGTTGCCTGCTAAAACTGGGGGATGCTGATCCACTGGTGCCCGCAGCAGGCCCAGAATCCCCACGTCCTCTACCTGTAGAATCCCCACGTCCTCTCCCTGCAGAATCCCCACGTCCTCTCCCTGCTGAAACTCCACGCCCACGCCCACGCCCCCGCGCCTTACTCCCTGCCTTCTTCATCTTGCAAGACTGCTTAAGATAGGCAAAAAAGGACAAAGGGGGGCCTTAGTGTGCTTATTCCTGAACAGCTGGTTACAGGTACAAGAAACACTAATTTTATGAAGTGTGTGTGTGTGGACTAGACTTTAATAGGAGCTGATGTGGCCTACACAAGTTCAAAATGTAGTGTTTGGTGAACTTTTTATGTGGTTTCTTTGTTTGAAACAAACTCAAAGTATGAGAACAAAGAATTGAAACTGATAGTATCACCAACTTTTTGGAGCTATTACAATGCAGGCAGGTAACCTACAATGCAAAAGATGAGGCTCCAAAAAAATTGGGTAATACTAATCTGGCTGCGCCGGCAGGGCACAAGCCAGAAAAAAAGGCTCCTCTATCTACTCCTATATAGTGTTTGCAACCAACCAATGTTGATGGATACGGATGGATGCACACTAATAGGAGAAGAAAAAATGAGCTGCACTCAGAGACAAATATGTGTGAGGCAGTGACGCACGTTGAGCGTCCTACAACCAGACGTAGCTGCAGGACACTCTACTCAGCGTGAGCTGCACTCACACACAGTCAGAGACCTCTCAGACAGCCGTCAACAGTGCAGCTAAGTGGGCACTGGCACTGACAGGCTGCAGAAAGGCTCCGCTGTGTACTCCTATATAGTGTTTGCAACCACCTTAGATGGAGACGGATGGATGCACACTAATAGAAGAAAAAATGAGCTGCACTCAAATAAAAATATGTGTGAGGCAGTGACGCACGCTGAGCGTCCTACAGCCAGACGTAGCTGCAGGACACACTACTCAGCGTGAGCTGCACTCACACACAGTCAGAGACCTCTCAGACAGCCGTGAACAGTGCAGCAAAGTGGACACTAGCACTGAAAGGCTGCAGAAAGGCTCCGCTGTCTACTACTAGTGTTTGCAACCAACGTATATGGATACGGATGGAAGCACACTAGATTGAAATTATTTAAAAAATGCAGCTCAAAAAATAAAAGATGTATGAGGCAGCAGTGATCACACTGGGTGGCCTACAGCCTGACGTGGCTGCAGGACCCACTCCACAGCGTGAGCTGCACTCACACAGCCCTTGCAGACAGCTGTGAAAACAGCGCTGCTAGGGAAAAGCAAGCTACAGTGGTGGTTTATGTAGCCTGGATAAAGCACAATATTGTTTTTAGAATCGCTATTTCTAACTGTCCCTCACAGTCTTCTACAGCAGCCTGTCCCTAACTGAATTCACAGCAGAGTGACCAGAAATGGCGGCTGCGGTGGCTTTTATAGTGCATCATGACATCATTTCGGCAGCCAATCACAGCCATGCCAATAGTTAACATGCCTACATGCCTAACAGGATGTGCCCACACTTCGGAGGATTCCCATTGGCTTAATCAAAGCAAGCAGGCTCATAGCATGATGGGAACTTCCTATTCCGATTCCGATCCCGGAATCCGATATGAAAAAAGTATCGGAATTAAGTATCGGAATTCCGATACCGCTGATATCGGCCGATACCCGATACTTGCGGTATCGGAATGCTCAACACTAGTAGTGAGTCAACCACTACAACATGTGGCAGAGAGTTTCATAGTTTCACTGCTCTTACAGTAAAGAATTACTGTCTGTGATGATGATTATCATACGCCATCTTTTTTTATATTTCTCCGTCCTCTAGCTATAAGTAATGTATGTGCACAGTGTGTATTAAAATGTTTACTGGTAGCTGTTTTATGCCGTTTCCAGCACAGCACCGTTCCCCCTCAATTGCATCAAATGACTGCAGCTCTTTCTTGTTGGCTCACACTAAAGACCTTTAGATCCTTTCATAATGTAAGTTTATAATAGCCTCGTTCTTTCTCATGGACTATCGGCTCGCACACACCAGCGTATAATTCATACGAGTGCTATTAGATGTTTTATTGGATATCACTCGGACTAATTTTATACTATGGGGCGGTGCAGACCTGTGCTTTTTTTCTACATACTTAATTGGTCTGAAACACAAACAGAAGGCACAGAATGACAAATGTGCAGAAATACCTTGCAGTAAGACATATGACAATAGTCAGCAAGTGCTGATAAAGACGACAACAGATACAGGGTATTTAGTCGATACTTTTTTGCAAAAAAATGTATACCAAGCTGCTCCACTTCGTCAAGGTAACCCCTATTGAAGCAGTCCCTATCTAATGTATTTAAAGCCTGAACATATGAACAGTGTCTAAATGAACAGGATTAACCAGTTCCCGACCTGTGACACAGCGTATGCGTCATGAAAGTCGGTGCCAATCCGACCTATGACGCATACCCTGTGTCATGAATTCAAAGCCCCCCTGCGGGTCGGGTGACCGGGTTCAATGAAAGGTCACCTGACCCGCAGATACAGGGGGCTTTGTAATTCACCACAGGGGGCGTGGCTTCGCCCCCACGTGGCTACGATCGCTCTGATTGGCTGTTAAAAGTGAAACAGCCAATCAGAGCGATAGTAATATTTCATCAATGAAAATTGATGAAATATTACAATCCAGCCATGGCCGATGCTGCAGTAGCATCGGACATGGCTGGAGACACCGATTTGACCCCCCCCACCGGCGATCGCCCCCCCAGCCACTGAATGACAGCGGCGATCTGCCGCCGCTGTCATCATCTGCCCCCCCTCCCATTCCCTTCGCTCCCCGCCAGCTTCCGATCCCCCCCTCACCCACTCTCACCGCCCCCGGCACCTTCCAAGTCCCCCCGTCGCTCCCGGTGTCCGGCGGGTGCGGTTCATGGGCGCCGCCATCTTAGAAAATGGCGGGCGCATGCGCAGTGCGCCCGCCCGAATCTGCCAGCTGCAGATTCCATTATTTCATTTTGATCACTCTCAGAGTGATCAAAATGAAATAAAAAGTAAATGAACCCCCCGATTATCACCCCCATAGGTATGCAGAACTAATAAAATAAAGAAAATATTTTTATTTTTATTTTTCTAACAGGGTTAGGGTTAGGGTTGGAAAGAGGGTTAGGGTTAGGGTTGGAAAGAGGGTTAGGGTTAGGGTTGGAAAGAGGGTTAGGGTTGGAAAGAGGGTTAGGGTTAGGGTTGGAAAGAGGGTTAGGGTTAGGGTTGGAAAGAGGGTTAGGGTTAGGGTTGGAAAGAGGGTTAGGGTTGAAAAGAGGGTTAGGGTTGGAAAGAGGGTTAGGGTTGGAATTAGGGTTAGGGTTGGAAAGAAGGTTAGGGTTGGAAAGAGGGTTAGGGTTGGAAAGAGGGTTAGGGTTGAAAAGAGGGATAGGGTTGAAAAGAGGGTTAGGGTTAGAATTAGGGTTAGGCTTGTGGTTAGTGTTATGGTTAGTGTTGGGGTTAGGGGTGTGTTGGGGTTAGGGTTAGGGTTGGGATTAGGGGTGTGTTGGGGTTAGGGTTGGAGTTAGAATTGAGGGGTTTCCACTGTTTAGCCACATCAGGGGGTCTCCAAACGCGACATGGTGCAACCTTTGATTCCAGCCAATTTTGCTTTCAAAAAGTCAAATGGTGCTCACTCCCTTCCAAGCCCCGACGTGTGCCCAAACAGTGGTTTACCCCCACATATGGGGTATCAGCGTACTCAGGAAAAATTGCACAACAACTTTTGCGGTCTAATTTCTCCTGTTACCCTTGGGAAAATAAAAAATTGGGGGCTAGAAAATTATTTTTGTGGAAAATAAATGTTTTTTTCATTTTCATGTCTCTGCATTATAAACTTCTGTGAAGCACCTGGGGGTTGAAAGTGCTCACCATACATCTACATAAGTTCCTTGGAAGGTCTAGTTTCCAAAATGGGGTCACTTGTGGGGGGTTTCCACTGTTTAGGCACATCAGGGGCTCTGCAAACGTAATGACGACTGCAGACTATTCCATCAAAGTCTGCATTTCAAAACGTCACTACTTCCATTCCGAGCCCTGACGTGTGCCCAAACAATGTTTCCCCCACACATATGGGGTATCAGCGTACTCAGGACAAACTGGACAACAACTTTTGGGGTCCAATTTATCCTGTTACCCTTGTGAAAAAAAAATTGCGGGCTAAAAATCATTTTTTTGAGGGAAAAAAATGATTTTTTATTTTCACGGCTCTGCGTTATAAACTTCTGTGAAGCACTTGGGGGTTCAAGGTGCTCACCATACATCTAGATAAGTTCCCTGGGGGGTCTAGTTTCCAAAATGGGGTCAACTGTGGGAGGTTTCTACTGTTTAGGCACACAGGGGCTCAGCAAATGTAACATGACGCCCACAGACCATTCCATCAAAGTCAGCATTTCAAAATGTCACTACTTCCCTGCTGAGACCCAACGTGTGCCCAAACAGTGGTTTCCCCCCACATATGGGGTACCAGCGTACTCAGGACAAACTGGACAACAACTTTTTGGGGTCCAATTTCTCCTGTGACCCTTGTGAAAATAAAAAATTGCGAGCTAAAAATTCATTTTTTGAGGAAAAAAAAAGATTTTTTATTTTCATGGCTCTGCGTTACAATCTTCTGTGAAGCACTTCGGGGTTCAAGGTGCTCACCACACATCTAGGCAAGTTCCTTATGGGGTCTAGTTTCCAAAATGGGGTCACTTGTGGGGGGTTTCCACAGTTTAGGAACATCAAGGGCTCTGCAAATGTAACATGATGCCCGCAGACCATTCCATCAAAGTCAGCATACCAAAACGTCACTACTTCCCTTCCTATCCCTGTCGTGTGCCCATACAGTGGTCATCCCCCACATATGGGGTATCAGCGTACTCAGGACAAACTGGACAACAACTTTTGGGGTCCAATTTCTCCTGTTACCCTTGTGAAAAAAAAAATTGCGGGCTAAAAATCATTTTTTTTGAGGGAAAAAAATGATTTTTTATTTTCACGGCTCTGCGTTACAATCTTCTGTGAAGCACTTGGGGGTTCAAGGTGCTCACCACACATCTAGATAAGTTCCTTTGGGGGTCTTGTTTCCAAAATGGGGTCCCTTGTGGGGGGGTTCTACTGTTTAGGCACACAGGGGCTCAGCAAATGTAACATGATGCCCACAGACTATTCCATCAAAGTCAGCATTTCAAAATGTCACTACTTCCCTTCCGAGCCCCGACGTGTGCCCAAACAGTGGTATCCCCCCACATATGGGGTACCAGCGTACTCAGGACAAACTGGAAAACAACTTTTGGGGTCCAATTTATCCTGGTACCCTTGTGAAAATAAAAAATTGCAGACTAAAAAATTTTTTTTTTAGGAAAAAAAAAAGATTTTTTATTTTCACTGCTCTGCATTATAAACTTCTGTGAATCACCTGGGGGTTCAAAGTGCTCACTATGCATCTAGATAAGTTCCTTAGGGGGTCTAGTTTCCAAAATGGGGTCATTTGTGGGGGAGCTCCAAAGTTTAGGCACACAGGGGATCTCCAAACACGACATGGTGTCCGCTAACGATTGGAGCCAATTTTCATTTCAAAAAGTCAAATGGCGCTCATTCCCTTCTGCGCCCTGCCGTGCACCCAAACAGTGCCCCCCCCCACATATGGGGTACCAGCGTACTCAGGACAATCTGGACAACAACTTTTGTGGTCCAATTTCTCCTGTTACCCTTGTGAAAATAAAAAATAGCGTGCTAAAAAATCATTTTTGAGGAAAAAAAATGATTTTTTATTTTCACTGCTCTATGTTATAAACTTTTGTGAGGCACTTGGGGGTTCAAAGTGCTCACTACACATCTAGATAAGTTCCTTAAGGGGTCTAGTTACCAAAATGGTGTCACTTGTGGGGGAGCTCCAATGTTTAGGCACACAGGGGCTCTCCAAACGCGACATGGTGTCCGATAACGATTGGAGCTAATTTTCCATTCAAAAAGTCAAATGGCGCTCCTTCCCTTCCGGGCCCTGCCCTGCACCCAAACAGTGGTTTATGACCACATATGAGGTATTGGTATGCTCAGGAGAAATTGCCCAACAAATTTTAGGATCCATTTTATCCTGTTGCCCATGTGAAAATGAAAAAACTGAGGCTAAAAGATAATTTTTGTGAAAAAAAAGTACTTTTTTTTTTTTACAGATCAATTTGAGAAGCACCTGGGGGTTCAAAGTGATCACTATGCATCTAGATAAGTTCCTTGGGGGGTCTAGTTTCCAAAATGGGGTCACTTGTGGGGGAGCTCCAGTGTTTAGGCACACAGCGACTCTCCAAACGCGACATGGCAACCGCTAAATATTCCAGCATATTTTCCATTCAAAAAGTCAAATGGTGCTCCTTCCCTTCTGAGCCCTGCCGTACGCCCAAACAGTGGTTTATGACCACATATGAGGTATCGGTGTACTCAGGGGAAATTGCCCAACAAATTTTAGGATCCATTTTATCCTGTTGCCCATGTGAAAATGAAAAAATTGATGCTGAAAGGAAATTTGTGTTGGAAAAATTAAAATGTCCATTTTTTCCTTCCACATTGCCTTAGCTGTTGTGAAACACCTGAAGGGTTAATAATCTTCTTGAATGTGGTTTTGAGTAGCTTGAGGGGTGCAGTTTTTAGAATGGTGTCACTTTTGGGTATTTTCTGCCATATAGACCCCTCAAAGTGACTTCAAATGTGAGGTGGTCCCTAAAAAAAATGGTTTTGTAAATTTTGTTGTAAAAATGAGAAATTGTTGGTCAACTTTTAACCCTTATAACTTCCTAACAAAAAAATATTTTGCTTCCAAAATTGTGCTGATGTAAAGTAGACATGTGGGAAATGTTATTTAGTAACTATTTTGTGTCACATAACTCTCTAGTTTAACAGAATAAAAATTCAAAATTTGAAAATTGCGAAATTTTCAAAATTTTCGCCAAATTTCTGATTTTTTCACAAATAAATGCAAAAATTATCGACCTAAATTTACCACTAACATGAAGCCCAATATGTCACGAAAAAACAATCTCAGAATCGCTAGGATGCGTTGAAGCGTTCCAGAGTTATTACCTCATAAAGGGACACTGGTCAGAATTGCAAAAAATGGCCAGGTCATTAAGGTCAAAATAGGCTGGGTCATGAAGGGGTTAAGACAGGCGCTTTCTAGTATGGGCACGTGGTGTAAGACAGCTCTTTATGTGCATGTCACACAAAAGAGGGGTGGGGTCTCTCAAACCATGCATAAGCAAGGAAAAAACTGGATTAAAAACACATGTGACATGCACAAATGTGAACAAGTTGGTCAGACACTGTTCACACCACCCACTAGCTGAAACACAAACAGAAGGCACAGAATGACAAATGTGCAGAAATACCTTGCAGTAAGACATATGACAATAGTCAGCAAGTGCTGATAAAGATGAAAACAAATACAGGGTATTAAGTCAATACTTTTTTTGCAAAAAAAGTATACCAAGCTGCTCCACCTCGTCAAGGTAACTGCTATTGAAGCAGTCCCTATCTAATGTATTTAAAACCTGAACATATGAACAGTGTCTAAATTAACAGGATTAAGACAGGCACTTTCTAGTATGGGCACGTGGTGTAAGACAGCTCTTTATGTGCATGTCACACAAAAGAGGGGTGGGGTCTCTCAAACCATGCATAAGCAAGGAAAAAACTGGATTAAAAACACATGTGACATGCACAAATGTGAACAAGTCAGTCGGACACTGTTCACACCACCCACTAGCTGAAACACAAACAGAAGGCACAGAGTGACAAATGTGCAGAAATATGTTGTGAGCTCATTTTCTCGTTCACCTTTGATGTCCGATGAACTGCCTCTGCTGGTGAAAGGAGGTGGTGAAACTGATTTGGATGGGAGAAACCTGTCACCTGAACAGGTGGATTGCGATTGGACATCCGGAATCTCTGAGTGGATATAAGGCAGCCGACGCCCTGTAGGGTTGCTGGTGATTTCTCTGCTCTGAGATCTGGCCTCCAGTTCAGTTCCTGTCTTCTAAAGCAAAGTTTTGCTCTGTTATTGTTCCATGAGATTTTGTCTGATTTGCTTAGTTTTGTGTTCTGCCAGCGCCGGCTGGGGCTCTGCTGAATTTCCATTTTTGTCCCTGATCGGTTAAATCTCTTTTGCTCTGTCTTCAGAATATATAGGAGTGCTGATATAGGGATTTTGAAGTCTAGTGACTTCAGGGCCGTTTTTCCTATCAGACGTGTTGGGACATTTTTGGTAGGGTTTTTGGGGATTGCAGCCAGCATCTTTTCTGTCCTTTCCTATCTAGTTAGTTGGGCCCCATCGTTTGCTCTGCCTGTCTTTCTGTCTGTGTTTGTGTTTTCATCTGTTTTCACCGACAATACATGTTGGGGGCTGTCTATTGCTTTGGGGTCTGCTCTGGGGCAGTTTAGACTTCCCCTTTCTTTCTTTAGGCTTATTTAGTTCTCCGGCTGTGAAGAGGCGTCTAGGACCACCGTAGGAATGCTCCACGGCTACTGTTAGTTGTTGTGAATAGGATCAGGGGTCTGCAATCCGCTAGCAACCAACCTCTCCGGTTTTCTGGACTTAGCTTGCATTTTTGCTTTTTCCTCCTCCGGTGACTCATTCATAACAGAAATACCTTGCAGTAAGACATATGACAATAGTCAGCAAGTGCTGATAAAGATGACAACAAATACAGGGCATTTAGATGATACTTTTTTTGCAAAAAAATGTATACCAAGCTGCTCCACCTCGTCAAGGTAACCCCTATTGAAGCAGTCCCTATCTAATGTATTTAAAACCTGAACATATGAACAGTGTCTAAATGAACAGGATTAAGACAGGTGCTTTCTAGTATGGGCACGTGGTGTAATGTCACACAAAAGCAAGGAAAAAACTGGATTAAAAACACATGTGACATGCACAAATGTGAACAAGTCGGTCGGACACTGTTCACACCACCTACTAGCTGAAACACAAACAGAAGGCACAGAATGACAAATGTGCAGAAATACCTTGCAGTAAGACATATGACAATAGTCAGCAAGTGCTGATAAAGATGACAACAAATACAGGTATTCACTTGTCATATGTTCAGGTTTTAAATACATTAGATGGGGACTGCTTCAATAGGGGTTACCTTGACGAGGTGGAGCAGCTTGGTATACATTTTTTTGCAAAAAAAAAAGTATCAACTAAATACCTTGTATTTGTTGTCATCTTTATCAGCACTTGCTGACTATTGTCATATGTCTTACTGCAAGGTATTTCTGCACATTTGTCATTCTGTGCCTTCTGTTTGTGTTTCAGCTAGTGGGTGGTGTGAACAGTGTCCGAACGACTTGTTCACATTTGTGCATGTCACATGTGTTTTTAAAACTTAATCGGTCTGTAGAAAAATTGCAACATGCTGCAAGTGGCTCTGTAAAATGGATCATATGCACCCATTCAAGTCTATGGGTGCGTGTGGAACATCAGACTGTACTAGGATGTCATCCAAGTTACGTTGACTCAGACAATGGAGAAGATGGAGAAATTAAATTCTCCATCTTCTCTGCACCTGACATACAATTCTCTCATCTAAGAGAATCGGATCACAGTAAACTGACACTCTGATCAAACTCAGATCAGAGTGTCATTACCATAATCGATCTGATTATCTTGGAAGTGAGAATCATCGCTTGCATTCGCGAGTCCTTATAAAGAGAATAGAGTTGATTGAAATTGCTCGGTACCTTGCTTATGCGGCAAGCTACAGTATAGCACTTACCGAATAAGCTGCAGACGGAACCGGCTTCCTGGATCTCTCCGACTGATCAGCTGTTCGGCTCTGCATGTGTCACGGCTTTGTCACTATCACAGCACATGCATAGAGAGGCCAACAAGCAGGCTCTCCATGAATGTGTTGTGACTGTCACACAGCCGCCACACATGCAGCTGCGGCGCCTATCAGCTGATCTGCCAGAGCAATCCAGGAAGCCGGGTTCCTTCTGCAGCTTAGTCTTTAAGTGCTATAACTTGACGAATAAGCAGGGACCCAAACTAATTCATTCATCTCTAATTGAGAATGTGACTTCTGGTCCATATAGATATGCAGTGCGAGCTGGCCGGGCATAACTATCTAACTATCGCCATGTGATGCAGGAATGTACTGGAGCAGAGCTGGAAAAGGAAGATGGCAACTGGTACATACATTACTGTTAGTTAACAGATGGTGAAACAAAAAACCCCTCTGGAATGGTAGTTTAGCCCCATACCAACATACGACATTTTGGAATGTCATATGTCAGCTCTCTATCTTAGATGCAGGCTCAGTTCTTGAGCCAGCTTTGCTGGCAGATGATGGCTATGTAATTCAGCCATCATCTGCCTCTAAGAGCAGCAAGTGGAGTGGATCTCTCTCCATGGCTGTTAAATGCAGCTATCAATCTCTGACAACAGCACCTGCCTTGGGCTGTGTTGTTCTAGCCACCCGTCGGCCATCCCAAAATGAGATCGCAGGGCGCCACTGTGTTGCCATGACAGCAAAAAAAAAACAGAAAATTGCCTGGTCAGGAACAAGTTAAACTTTTTTCCTCTGGCCATAGAGGAAGCCTCCTTTGCAGGCCTAGGTGTAAAACGATCATTAGAAAGATCTCTGTTCTGTCCCCTCATATATTTGTACATTGTTATAAGATTGCCCCTAAGCCTTTGTTTTTCCAAAGTTTGATAACCTTTCTTGGTATTGCCGTTTCCAATTCCCTTTATAACCGTTGTCACTCTGCCAGGACAGTCTCAGAAACTGAGTTGTGAATGAGACATGGTTTAGCAAAACCACACCCAAAGTGAATGTTTGGGGGATTCCTTCCATTTTTAGGTTATTGTGCTAAATTTTACATTACTAAAAAGATCTTCCACTTTTAGAAATGTGGATCTCAATCAATTTCTGTAATATAAAATAACAAATATAAATAGTACTCAATCTAATAGTCAGTAAGTATGGGTCAGTGTATTAATGAGGGGGAAATTACAGTATGGGAGCTCTAACGTGTACCTAAAAAGCCAAACATTTTGGCTGAATTGTAATATCTGAGCACATCTCACCTCGGCATCTAGCACACTGCATCTATGCAAATGAACACAGCTCCAATGCCTTGAAGATTATATTAATGTTAATATCTGAGATGACTCATTCGACAGGCACTTACAGAAGCACCTCTTCACCTGAATACATAGCTTCACAATTCTCCATCGTCTGTCTCTATTGCGTCTGTTGCTTTATATACTCCAATGACGTGCATGTGTTGCAGCCCGTTTTGCATCTGTTCAGAGCTGCAGAAGACGAAAAGCTTACACTTCTGATTTTTTATTGGTAGTGACGGTCTCTGACTGGAATGCCAAAGGCCTACAAGTAGTATTGATTCTGCTGGCCCACTGTTAAGCTGTATACAAATATTACATTGCCCTGAGTTGTAAATTTCTCTCTTATAATATACTGGATAGCTTGGTAAATGAATAATGACATGCTGCCTTGTCTGTACATAGTGAATAAAGTGTATTGGGCCAACTACTGTTTGTATAAGGAATTGGGGAGCCCACCAAGGGATTTACCTGTTCACCCATGAGCCAGTCCAACTCTGGGTGCTGCTGTATGACTGTTATTACAAATACTGACTACTAGTGATGAGCGAGTATACTCATTGCTCTGGTTTTCCCGAGCATGCGTCGGTGTCCTCCAAGTATTTTGGCATGCTCTGAGATTTAGTTTTTTTCGAAGTAGCTGCATGATTTACAGCTGCTAGACAGCCTGAATACATGTGAGAATTCCCTAACAAACAGGCATTCCACACATGTATTCAGCCTGTCAAGCAGCCGCAAATTATGCAGCTGTGTCGACAATTGTCTTTATGTTCCTCTGCTGTCATTCGATGGGGTTGAGAAGTCTGGGCCAACTTAGGGTTTGTTCATTTTCAAAGATGGCTGCCTGATGACCCTATAAATATTTTAAGTGAGGGCCGCCTGATGACCCTATTAAGTTTGTGAGTGAGGGCCTCCTGATGACCTTTTACAGTTTTTGAGTGAGGGCCTCCTGATGACCCTATAAAGATTTTGCACGAGGGCCTCCTGATGACCCTATAAAGATTTTGCACGAGGGCCTCCTGATGACCCTATAAAGATTTTGCACGAGGGCCTCCTGATGACCTTTTACAGTTTTTGAGTGAGGGCCTCCTGATGACCCTATAAAGATTTTGCACGAGGGCCTCCTGATGACCCTATAAAGATTTTGCACGAGGGCCTCCTGATGACCTTTTACAGTTTTTGAGTGAGGGCCTCCTGATGACCCTATAAAGATTTTGCACGAGGGCTGCCTGATGATCCTATAAAAATTTTGATTGAGGGAGGCCTGATGACTTGCGATGAGCGAATTTGTTCGGAAAACGATCACCATACATAAATTCGGCACGAATATGGCACATTCAGATTCGTGATTAGAAACACGAGCAAAATTTTATACTGTAAAATTGGCAAAAATCAGTAACATTTGGTAAAGGTGGGGGAAAATATTTGCGTTGCCACAAATATTTTCAGCACTTGAGCAACGATAATGGTGGTGTATCATGAGCGTTTGGCACGTGTTTGATGAAGGGAGGGGGTTTGCAAAGCTTAGAGACTTTCTCGTAAGCACAGCAAAACAGTCTTTTTTTCCTAACTTTATGTGTACATATTGCGGCTAACCAATCAGGGGGCAGGAAACACTCACAATATCCTGACTATGTCAGGAGCCACAAGGTTACCTATGTTTATATGCTTCTATATATCTCCATAGTCTCATAGAATAATCTCACAATGTGCTTTAGGAAGGCATATTATCTCAAAGGAAGGCAGTTAGGTTAGTTTCACCTAACACATTAGTGTGAAAGTATTTCTATTTGATCTCATATTGTTTCTCTGGGCGATGTCATCTAATGCATATAATTTTCATCTCTCAGGCGCCTATCCCATAGCTGCCCCAGACGTGGTTTCTAGCGTATCTCCATTCTTTGAACCAGGTGCCCAAGGACCTCCTTTCCTAAACAGTATCACTATGGAAGCACATATATCCTTCATTATATTTATGGAGACCTGTTTTTCACTTTTTTCATGCTTTTCAACACTGTTCCATTTTTTCCTTAACTCTACAATATACAGATGGATATTTCTTGTGAACTCCTGTATTTCACACAGTATGATGCTCTCGCTGGGATATGGTTTCCATGGCCATTGTCATACTCTAGTTGTCTACACTCTTGACATAAAATAATCATGTTATTTTTGTTTGAATGTAAGCATTATATGACATATAATTTGATTTCATGTCTCTTTTACTTTATGTATGTTCTAGTATCGATTTAAAGATTATTCTGATGAAGATCCAGTGGCGGACCGAAAACGTTTAATAACAGCAATTTTGTCTGGATGCAAAATAAATGGAACCATCTTTTTTCATGATTTAAGTGCCAAGTTTATTGTTATCTGTGCGAGGGGCTGAATACCCTACTTGAGCACCTATTTCAAAGCATTATACGAGTTGCATATTTTTAGATGACTTTAGAAATAGTTTGTAGCTAGTGTTGAGCATTCCGATACCGCAAGTATCGGGTATCGTCCGATATTCACGGTATCGGAATTTCAATACTGAGTTCCAATACTTTTAGTATATCAAACACCGGAATCGGAAGTTCCCATAATGCAATGAGCCAGTTTGATTTTATTCAGCCAATGAGGATCCTAAGAAGTGTGGGCACATCCTGTCTAGAGCATGTTAGGCATGTAACCACTGGCATGGCTGTGATTGGCTGCTGAAATGATGTCATGATGCACTATAAAAGCCGCCGCCGCCATTTTGGGTTCACTCTGCTGTGAATTCAGTTAGGGATAGGACGCTGCTGTTCTGAGGGACAGTGTGACCTAGCGATTTGCTATATTGTGTTTTACCCAGGCTACTTTATCAACCGCTGTAGCTTTCTTTTGCCTTGCAGCGCTGTTCACGGCTGTCTGCAAGGTCTCTGTGTGTGAGTGCAGCTCACACTGTAGTGTGTTCTGCATCCAACCACCTCCGTTTGTAGTCCACTCAGTGTGCGTCACTGCCTCATACATTGTCCATTTTTGAATTAGTGATGCTCATTTTTCCAGATTTCTCCTATTAGTGTGGTTCCATCTGTATCCAGCTAGAATATTTGCATACACTATATAGGAGTAGATAGAGGAGCCTTTCTGCTGGCTTGTGCCCTGCAGCCCCAGCCAGATTAGTATTAGCCTATTTTTTGGAGCCTCATCTATTGCATTGTAGGTTACCTTCCTGCATTGTAATAGCTACAAAAAGTTTGTGATACTATCGGTTTTACATCTTTGGGCACATCCAGTGTCTTTTTGTGAAAAAGTTAATAAAGTTCACCAAACACTCCACTGTTGTGAGTTAATTTTCCCCTTCATTACTGAGGCCCGAGGAACTCCCTCTTCTGGTAAAGAAAGGTAGTGAGCCTGATTATCAAACACCTGAGGCTGATGATGATGACTAGCTGAGTGGAGTCACTGACTGGATATATGGCTGCCGACGCCCTTCTGCCCTGTGGGTGATTTCTCTGTGGGATCCTTGGAGACCAGTCTGAATTCCTGCTCCTCTAAAGCTAAGTTTGCTGCTCGGCCTTTTGCTTTGGTGCTTTGACTTTGTTTTGCTTTGTTTTTCTGGATTTCTGCCATTCCCTGCTGGGGTGTGCTGAATTCATTTAGCTCTGTCTTCTGAAAATACCTGAGTGCTGATTTAGTTTTTGAAGCCTAGCTGCTTCAGGGCCTTTTTCATATCAGCTTGTTGGCTTATGTCTTTGATAGGGTTTTGGCAGATTGCAGACAGCAGCCTTCCTGTCCTTTCCTATCTAGGTAGTTTTGGGCCCCGTCTTTGCTCAGTCTATCTTTCTGTCTGTGTTAGTGTTTTCATCTTGCTTCACCGTCATTATATGTTGGGGGCTGACTATTGCTTTGGGGTCTGCTCTGGGGCAGTTTAGATTTCCCCTTTCTTTCTTTAGGCCTATGTAATTCTCCGGCTGTGATCGAGGGGTCTAGGGCATCGTAGGAACCCCCCACGGCTACTGCTAGTTGTGTTGATAGGTTCAGGGGTCTGCAATCTGATAGTTGCCAACTTCTCTGGTTTTCTGGACTTAGCTTGTATTTCTGCTTTTGCCTCCTACGGTGACTCATTCATAACAGAATCACCCGCCATACCGCAGATCCTAGGGTACTCAATAGCAGGAAAGAATCGTAAAAAAAAAAAAAAAAAAAGGTGTATATTTTTTCCTCTATATCTCTGAGGCCGTAGGGGGAATTTTTTTTTCTCAATGGAGATAAAGCAATTGTCTGATCGTGTGGAGCAGCTCGCTGTGGAAGTGCGGGGAATTTCCGCCTACCTTGCTCATTCACATGCTGCTGAACCAAAGATTCCTACACCTGATTTATTTTTTGGGGATCGGTCTAAATTTTTGAATTTCAAAAATAATTGTAAATTATTTTTTGCCTTGAAGCCTAACTCGTCAGGGAGCTCCACGCAGCAGGTTAAAATTGTCATCTCTTTGCTGCGTGGCGATCCCCAGGATTGGGTGTTTTCTTTGAAACCAGATGACCCTATTCTGACTAATGTGAACTCATTCTTTCAAGCTTTGGGGTTGTTGTATGATGAACCTAATGCCATTGATCAGGCTGAAAAGACCCTGCTGGCATTGAGCCAGGGTCGTGATTCTGCAGAATTGTACTGTCAAAAATTCCGAAAGTGGGCAGTACTTACTACCTGGAATGATAATGCCTTGGCTGCTCTCTTTTGGAAGGGGTTGTCAGAAGCTGTAAAAGGTACTATGGTGGGATTTCCTGTTCCCTCTGGTCTTGACGATTCTATGTCATTAGCCATTCAGGTTGATCGGCGTTTGCGCGAACGCAAAGCTGCACGAGAGGTGTTGCCACCTGTTGAACAAATGTCTGAACCTATGCAATGTAATAGAGTTTTTTCCAGAGAGCAGCGTCAGGAGTTCAGAAGGCGTAATAAGTTGTGTTTTTTCTGTGGAGATGCCTCGCATATTATTTCTGTCTGTCCTAAACGAGAGAAACGCTTTGCACACACGTTTTCTGTTGGGGGTGCTCAACCTAAGTTTCTTCTGGCTATTACTCTGATCTGCTCCCTGTCCACATTTTCTGCCAAGGCTTTTGTGGATTCGGGAGCAGCCCTAAACCTAATGGACTTGGATTTTGCTAAACGTTGTGGATTTCCGATGACAACTCTGCAGACGTCTATCCCTTTGAGGGGGATTGATGCTACTCCTTTGGCTAAAAATAAACCCCAGTTTTGGACCCAGGTGGTAATGCGGGTCGCCCCAGACCATCAAGAAAATTGCAGATTTTTGGTGTTGCATAATCTGCATGATACTATTGTTCTGGGGTTTCCCTGGTTACAGATTCATAATCCAGTTTTGGATTGGAAATCTGTGTCTGTGGTGAGTTGGGGTTGTCGGTGTGCCTTTAGTGATGCTCCGGTGTTTTCCATCTCTCCTCAGTCGCATGATGTTCCTGATTATTTGGCGGACTTTTATGATGTATTTAGTGAGAATGAGTCTGTGTCTCTGCCTCCTCATAGGAGTTATGACTGTGCAATTGAACTGAGCCCGGGGTGTAAATTTCCCAAGGGTCGGCTCTTCAATTTATCTGTACCCGAGCACGAGGCTATGCGATCCTATATTAAGGAGGTGTTGGAGAAGGGTCATATTAGACCATCCTCGTCACCCTTAGGTGCCGTTTTTTTTTTTTGTAGCCAAAAAGGATGGATCATTAAGACCTTGTATTGATTATCGTGCCCTCAACAAAATTACTGTTAAATATCAGTATCCGTTACCCCTGATTTCTGATCTATTCTCCAGAGTTAAAGGTGCTTGCTGGTTTACCAAGCTTGACCTCAGGGGGGCGTATAATCTTATTCGCATTAAGCATGGGGATGAATGGAAGACGGCGTTTAATACTCCGGAGGGACATTTTGAGTACCTGGTGCTGCCTTTTGGGCTCACTAATGCCCCTTCTGTCTTCCAGTGCTTCATGAACGATATTTTCCGAGATTTTGTCGATAAATTTTTGATTATCTATCTGGATGATATTTTGATCTTCTCCAAGGATTGGGATTCTCATGTGGAACATATTCGGACTGTGTTCCGGATCTTGAGGGAGAATTCCCTGTATGTCAAAGGATCTAAATGCCTTTTTGGAGTACAGAGAATTTCTTTTTTGGGATTTATTTTGTCCCCGTCAACTACTGAAATGGACCCGGCCAAGGTACAGGCCATTTACGATTGGGTTCAGCCCACTTCTTTGAAGGCCCTCCAGAAGTTTTTGGGTTTTGCTAATTTTTATCGGAAATTTATAGCAAAATTTTCTAGTATTGCCAAGCCATTGTCTAATTTGACTAAGAAGGGTGCTGATTTGTTAAATTAGTCTCCGGAGGCTGTTTCTTCCTTTCAGGAGCTGAAGCGAAGATTCACCTCCGCCCCGGTTTTGTGGCAACCTGATGTCTCACTTCCATTCCAGGTAGAGGTGGATGCTTCTGAGATTGGTGCAGGAGCTGTTTTGTCCCAAAAGGATCCTGTAACATCTAAAATGAATCCCTGTGCTTTCTTTTCCCGAAAGTTCTCTCCATCTGAACGTAACTATGATGTGGGGAATAGGGAACTGTTGGCCATGAAATGGGCATTTGAGGAGTGGAGACATTGGTTGGAGGGAGCTAAGCATCAAGTCGTGGTCCTCACTGACCACAAGAATTTGATTTACCTAGAGTCGGCTAAGCGCTTGAACCCTAGACAGGCTAGGTGGGCCTTGTTTTTTACACGTTTTGATTTTGTGGTTTCTTTTCTTCCTGGAACAAAGAATGTCAAGGCAGACGCCCTCTCTAGGAGCTTCTTTGCTGATTCTCCTGTGGTGACCAAGCCTGCTACCATCTTAGGCGAAGGGGTAGTTCTTTCTGCCATCTCGCCCGATTTGAGACGTGCTCTGGAAGAGTTCCAGGAGGACAAACCTGAGCGTTGTCCCAGTGGAAAGTTGTATGTTCCTGACCAGTGGAAGAAGAGAGTGATGTCTGAAGTTCATTGCTCTCCTTTGGCTGGTCATCCAGGTATTTTTGGTACTAGAGATCTGGTGAGTCGTTTTTTTTGGTGGCCCTCCTTGTCTCGTGATGTCAGGAATTTTGTGCAGTCCTGTGTGACGTGCTCCCGGTCTAAATCGTGTTCTCGCTCTAGTGGGTTGTTGATGCCTTTGCCTGTCCCCAAGAGGCCATGGACCCATATTTCAATGGATTTCATCTCTGATATGCCTGTCTCTCAAAGGATGACTGTTATTTGGGTGATTTGTGATAGGTTCTCTAAGATGGTTCATCTTGTACCACTCCCTAAGTTGCTGTCTTCCTCTGAGTTGGTGCCCCTGTTTTTACAACAGGTGGTTCGTTTGCACGGGATTCCTGAGAACATTGTATCTGACAGAGGAGTCCAGTTTGTGTCTAGATTTTGGAGAACTTTCTGTTCCAGGCTGGGAATTCAGTTGTCCTTCTCCTCTGCTTTTCACCCTCAGACCAATGGGCAGACAGAGAGAACAAACCAGACCTTGGAGTCATATTTGAGATGTTTTATTTCTGCTGATCAGGATGATTGGGTTTCATTTTTGCCCTTGGCCGAATTTGCTTTAAATAATAGAGCTAGTTCTGCCACTTTGATGTCACCTTTTTTTTGTAACTTTGGGTTTCATCCTCGATTTTCTTCAGGGCAGGTGGAGCCCTCTGCCTGCCCAGGTGTTGACACTGTGGTGGAGAGAATGCACCAGATCTGGGACCAAGTGGTGGATAAGTTATCTCTCTCCCAGGAAAAGGCCCAGCGGTTTTCCAACCGACATAGGACCATTGGTCCCCAGTTTAAGGTTGGTGATATGGTGTGGTTATCATCCAAAAATATTGCTATGAAGGTGGCTTCTCCTAAGTTTAAGCCTAGATTTATTGGACCTTACAAGATTGTGGAGATTATTAATCCGGTCTCTTTTCGTTTGGCTCTTCCTGTCACATTTAAAATCCATAATGTGTTCCATAAATCTTTGTTGAAGAGGTTTGTTGAACCTGTTGTTCCCGGGGTGGCACCTCCACACCCTGTATTTGTTGAAGGTAACATGGAATATGAGGTAGAGAAAGTACTGGATTCCCGTCTGGCTAGACGGAGACTCCAGTATTTGGTTAAGTGGAAGGGTTATGGTCAGGAGGATAATTCCTGGGTCTCTGCCTCTGATATTCATGCCAAAAGATTGGTGCGTGCCTTTCATCGGACTCACCCTGATCGCCCGGGTGGCGTAGTTGAGGGTTCGGTGACCCCTCCTCAAGGGGGAGGTACTGTTGTGAGTTCATTTTCCCCTTCATTACTGAGGCCCGCGGAACTCCCTCTTCTGGTAAAGAAAGGTAGTGAGCCTGATTATCAAACACCTGAGGCTGATGATGATGACTGGCTAAGTGGAGTTACTGACTGGATATAAGGCTGCCGACGCCCTTCTGCCCTGCGGGTGATTTCTCTGTGGGATCCTTGGAGACCAGTCTGAATTCCTGCTCCTCTAAAGCTAAGTTTGCTGCTCGGCCTTTTGCTTTGGTGCTTTGACTTTGTTTTGCTTTGTTTTTCTGGATTTCTGCCATTCCCTGCTGGGGTGTGCTGAATTCATTTAGCTCTGTCTTCTGAAAATACCTGAGTGCTGATTTAGTTTTTGAAGCCTAGCTGCTTCAGGGCCTTTTTCATATCAGCTTGTTGGCTTATGTCTTTGATTGGGTTTTGGCAGATTGCAGGCAGCAGCCTTCCTGTCCTTTCCTATCTAGGTAGTTTTGGGCCCAGTCTTTGCTCAGTCTATCTTTCTGTCTGTGTTAGTGTTTTCATCTTGCTTCACCGTCATTATATGTTGGGGGCTGCCTATTGCTTTGGGGTCTGCTCTGGGGCAGTTTAGATTTCCCCTTTCTTTCTTTAGACCTATATAATTCTCCGGCTGTGATCGAGGGGTCTAGGGCATCGTAGGAACCCCCCACGGCTACTGCTAGTTGTGTTGATAGGTTCAGGGGTCTGCAATCTGATAGTTGCCAACTTCTCTGGTTTTCTGGACTTAGCTTGTATTTCTGCTTTTGCCTCCTACGGTGACTCATTCATAACACTCCACTTTACAGTTGTGTAGGCCACATTATCTCATATTAAAGTCTAGTCCACACTTTATAAAATTAGTGTTTCTTATACCTGTTATCAGCTGTTCAGGAATAAGCACACTAAGTCCTTAGTACTTTTCTGCCTATCTTTATCAGTCTACCAAGATGAAGAAGGCAGGGAGTAAGGCACGTGGTCGTTGGCGTGGAGTTTCTGCAGGGATAGGATGTGGGGATTCTGTGCCTGCTGCGGACACCAGTGACTCAGCATCCCCCAGTTTTCCCAGGGAACAGTCCTTTATGCGCAGCTTTGTAGGAGCTCGTCGTACCCCACTGCTCTGGGATGAACAAATTGAAGCTGTTGTCGGATGGATGGCAGCTAACGAATCGACTTCAATTAGTTCCAGATCCTCTCAGGTCCAGAGCACTGAAGAGCACCCATCTGTCTCTTCACCACCTGCCAAATTGCCCAGGCAGTCAGAGAGCCCTGGACAGGAACCATCTCTACTTCTGTTCTCTGAATCTGTTGGCTTGGAAAGAGGGGGCCAGCCAAGCAGCATTCGAGAATTTGAAGAAGAGGTAGTATGCAGTGATGCACAACAGCTTTGTCTCTCTGAATCTGAAGAGGCGGGTGGGCCAGTGCCTATTGTCAGCACACCTCAGTACGCATCTGATGATGAGACTTAGGTGCCACTTTCTGGTGCGTACTGTGCTGTCGAGACTACCCAAGTAGTCGTTTGAAGAGGGTAGTGTAGATGATGAGGTCCTTGACCCATCATGGCGTGATGTACAGGAAGGTGGTGGGAGCAGCTCTGAGGAAGAGATTCCCCGAACGGCCAAAAAAGGAGAGAGAGGGAGGGGGCAGACACGGTTGCCCGTAGCCTCCACTTCGGCACCCATTAGGAGCATGCCTCTTCCAAAACCCAAAACCGGCGCTCCCAAGACTTGCAGTGCGTGGTCCTTTTTTGACACAGTTGCAGATGACATTTGCTTTGTCAAATGCAAGCTGTGTAATCAGAAAGTGAAAAGAGGGAAAAGTGTCAGCAGCCTCAATACCACAAATATGTGGAAACATGTGCGGACCAAGCACGTGGTGGAGTTACAAAGACACACTGAAGACCTAGGCCAACCTACAGCGCCACCTACCACCTCTTCAGCTCGTGTTCAGCCTCTTCCTCCAGCTCACACACAGCTGGTTCGGCTTCCTCACAGAATCGCCATGGAAGAACCTCTGGCACTGTTGTACAGAGACACAGTGACATTCCACCCACAGCACCACGTTCCCTGTCATCACACTACCAGGCCAGTCTACAGCCATCGGTAGCACAGGCATGGGAGAAAAGGCGCCCGTAGTCGGCAAACTACCCCCGGGCACAGGCTCTGAATGCTGGCATTGCAAAACTACTGTCCCTTGAAATGCTCTCATTCAGGCTGGTGGAGACTTACACCTTCCGTAACTTCATGCATTGGCAGTCCCACAATACAACTTGCCCAGCCGCTTTTATTTCAGCAGGCAAGCCGTCTCTGCCCTGCAAAAGCATGTGGAGGAAAAAATTAAACATGCGCTACTAAACGCCGTCAGTAGCAAGGTCCACCTGACCACCGATGCGTGGACCAGTACCCATGGACAGGGACGATATCTTTCCCTCACTACCCTTTGGGTAAATGTTGTGGAGCCGGGTACAGATCTTGAGAATGGCACTGTACATGTTCTGCCAACTCCAAGGATTGCAGGAATCCAGTCTGTACACATTGACTCCTCCTCATACTCCAGTTCCTCTGAATCAGCGCTGCAGGAGCCGTCCCAGTCTACCTCCACATGTACCCGTGAACGCTTACCTGTTACGACCGATATGAACACAGCCGTCGCCAAACGTCAACAGGCCGTATTGAAATTAATTTCTTTGGGGAATCGAAGCCACACAGCGCAGGAGCTCTGAAATGCCATCAAGCAGGATAGCGACGTGTGGTTTGTGCCAGCAAATCTCCAGCCAGGCATGGTAGTGTGTGACAATGGCCAAAATCTGGTGGCAGCTCTAGGTCTAGGCAACCTCACTCACATCCCATGTCTGGCACATGTGCTCAACTTGGTCGTGCAGAGTTTTTTGAGGGACTATCCGGATCTTGATGGACTGCTGCACAAGGTCCGCATAGAGTGCGCTCACTTGCGGAGTTCCAGCATGGCAAGATCGCGCATTGCAGCTCTGCAGCGCCGATTACGCCTTCCGGAACATCGCATCATATGTGACCTACCCACCAGGTGGAATTCAATGTTACATATGTTGGAGAGGTTGTGTGTGCAGCAGGCAGCAGTAATGGAGTACCAGCTGCATCAGGCGCAAACAAGTCGCAGTGCGCGCCGTTCACACTTCACCACCACTGAGCGGGCCTCTATGAAGGACATCTGCCACGTTTTGCGTGCCTTTGATGATTCCATGTGGATGGCGAGAGCAGATGATGCACTAGTCAGCAAGACTGTCCCCCATATCAGCCTGCTTCAAAAACACTGCCATCTGCTTCTGGACTGTCTGCGCAATGTGGTTCCTCACAAAGGCCTAGGCAGGGGACACTTTGTGAGGAGGATGAGGAGGAATCAATGGAGGAGGAAGACATCTGTCCAGAGGAGGGAGGTACACAATGCTCTAGTAGTCAGTATGTAGAGCGAGGGAGGGGTGATGCAGAGCAGGCAGAGATGACACCTCAAGCAGGGGACAGCGTTTCTTGGCCAGTTGGCAGTCTGAAGCACATGGTTGATATCATGCTGCAGTGCCTGAGAAATGACCGCTGCATCGCCCACATTCTCACCACGGCTGATTATTGGTGCAATAATAATAAGGGTCGAGCGGCTGAACCACTAGTAACAGCTTAGGCCAGATGTTTACTAAATACCCTTATTATTATTATTACCTTTATGCATTATTTGCAGTATATTTTTTACTTTTTAGTTCAGGATATTGTGTTTTTTTGTTTTTTGTTTTCTCTGGTTAATGGTCATGTTTTAATATGCACTTACACATTAACTTACTTTTCTCAGTTCAGATTTGTTTTTTATTCATTTCATTGTGCATTCAGTGCATATATGGGTGTGACCGCCCTCTTTCTGAGCTGGGAAAGCCATCCAGTCTGGCCTAAGCTGTTACTAGTGGTTCAGCCGCTCGACCCTTATTCACATTCACGCCACTTGGCAAGTGAAAAGGTTTTAAATACTAGAGTAGGGACTGTCGCACAAGGGTTGCCGTGACGTGGCGGGATGGCTTGTACATTATTTTGATCAAAATTATGTTTACTAAATACCCTTATTATTATTATTACCTTTATGCATTATTTGCAGTATATTTTTTACTTTTTAGTTCAGGATATTTGTGTTTTTTTGTTTTTTGTTTTCTCTGGTTAATGGTCATGTGTTAATATGCACTTACATTGTGCATACACATTAACTTACTTTTCTCAGTTCAGATTTGTTTTTTATGGCCAGAGCTTAGCCAGTATGCATTGGAGGTGCTGGCTTGCCCTGCTGCTAGTGTATTATCGGAACGCGTCTTTAGTGCCGCAGGTGGTTTACTAACAGACCATCGCATGCGACTATCCTCCGATATCGTTGACCGGCTTACTTTTCTGAAAATGAACAAGGCCTGGATCTCGCAGGAATTTGCCAGTCCTCTTCCAGATTAAATAATTGGTTGGCAACAGTATCCAGGTCTCCTGTGGTGTTGTTGTTTCTACCACCTGAACTATAATCCCTGGGCTCCAACACCGCCAGTCGCTGCTCATAAGTGCCGTCTGCACAGTCAACACATGCTCCAGTGTTATTGGGGTTCAGTAACGTCAGCTGATCCCCTGATGTGTGTCCGGCAATTTCTCCTGCTCTGTCCACATTCACACTACTACAGATATTAAACTTGCTCCAATTAGGCCTCTGGCTACACTCTGTTTCTACTGTAATCCCTGGGCTCCAACACCGCCAGTTGCTGCTCAGAAGTGTCTTTGGCACGGGTACTCCCTCCTGCCCAGCCTGGTTCCAGCACGCCAGCTGTTTCCGAGTAGTGTCAACGTCTCTTTGCCTCCAATACGTTGTACTGTCCTGTTTCGGTCGGGTTAGCCGACTCTATGGTGCCTGCAGTTTAGGTGCTTCCTATGTGGGCGCGGGATCTGGCAATGAAGGCTGGTTCCATAGTGCCAATAGGACAAGCTCCCCCTGTAGGACTGTGGGTTTTGGTAACTCCGACCGGCTCGCGGCCTTGCAACTTTTTTTTCATGAGTACCTTCTGCTGCCTATCTGAGTTCCAGTACCATTAGTTGGTTCTTTGGAAGTCAATCATGAATATGTCCCCTTGGGTTCCAGTAATGTCAGTTGGTTCCAGGCAGAGTCTTTGGCTTAGGTGCCTCCTTCTCGGTATCCGGGTTCCACCAACGTCTGCTGGTCCTGGGTAGTGCTTTCTGGCACAGGTACCTCCTGCTTAGTAAATCGGGTTCCAGTACCATCAGCTGGTCCTCGGTAGTTCCATTGGCTCTTGTACCTTCCGCTACCCATCCAGGTTCCAGTACCGTCAGCTGGTTCTCAGAAGTTCCTCAGCCTTCTTGTACCTTCTGCTACATTTCCAAGTTCAAGCTTTTTAAAATGGTTTTTGGTAATCACTCTGGATCTCCCTGACGACGACCCTGAAAACCACCCCGAAGAAGACGACGACCCCGAAAACAATGACCCTGGAGGTGACAACCCTGAAGACTACCCCGAAGAAGACCAAGAAGATGACCCTGAAGAGGATGATGGAGGAGAAAATGTGGGAGAAGGAAAAAAGAAGGTGAAGAGCATGGAAGTAGTGAAACATAAATATCTGACAAAATATAAAAAAGCTTAACATAGTCAATATCTTTGTAACGCCGAACGTCTTAAAAAAAAATTAATTCCTGCTATTCCATTTGATTGGGCTAAACCTCTATGCCTTTAATGTCTCCTCCACCTCCCCCAATACATTCTACATTATTCTTAGTTGTTTTCCTTCATGTAGAATTAACCTACAAGGAAAGTAAGGGTTTATTTTCATTCCGATATTTGTGTCCCATTGACTTGCATTGGTTTCCGGTTTTGGAATCGGCGATATCCGATATTTTTGGGGTATCGGTCCGATCCAATCCGATCCGATATTTCCCGATATTGGAAGGTATCGCTCAACACTATTTGTAGCATCTAGTGTGTTACAGAGGACTAATCCATAGGCCATGAAGAAATTCTTCTGTTATTAACGTCATACAGTAAGGAACCTGACTTTAGAAATAGTTGGTAGCATCTTGTGTGTTATAGAGGCCTGATCCATACTCAAACAATTCTTTTTTCTGTGACTAACACGATACAGCACGCCATATTTCAACTTTGAATTTGCTGTCGCTGATTTTCAGCTGTTTGCAGAGGTGGGCAGAGTTTAATATCTAATTTTTGGCTGTTAATACTGTGCTCCCACCACACTTTCTGAGCAACATGACTGGGATAAAGCGAGGCTGTGGTGGAAGGGGAATTAGGCTTGGAGTTCAAGGTGTACGTCATGTAGGTGGTAATGTTTGTGAAAACACTAGTGAAGCAACATCACGTCCTACACAAAGACAAATGACAACTTATGTTACTTGACAGGCTACACCACTACCTTTCTTTGGCAGCTGCACAGCGGTATGCCTTGTCGATGATGCCCAGAAAGTGCATGTACTCGAGTGGATGGAAAGTTCCGCTTCAAGTGGCCTCTCCACCTCTTCCTCCACCTCAACATCACACCCAGTACAGTCCACAGATGTGGCACCCAAATTCCCCTTGCTTCCCCCGCATCCCAACTATCCAAATGTTCAACTGACTGTATGGAACCACAGATGGATGAGTCTAAAGAGCTGTTCACACATTCTATGCCATGTTCATCAGAAGTGTACGCAAAAGCTATGCAGAGTCAAGAGGAGGAAATCTGCACTGATGCCCAAATTTTTTTTAGCTTTGATCCAGGGCAGGAAGAAGTACCGTCCGAACAGCATCCTGACCCTCGTCATCAGACGTTAATGCCTCGGGGGAGGTGATGATATGACACAGATATCTGAGGCGTATGAGGACTTTACTGTGCTGTCAGGGTATGAAATGGAGGAAGGTGACTCCAAAGGCGAGGAATGTGATAACACAAAGGATGATGATGAGGTGCTAGATCCAGTTGGGACATAGAGGCACACAGCTGAGTAGGTCATCTGAGGAGGAAGACGAGGAGGCTACGTTGTGCTGTCCATCGCAGACACGTAATGATGCAGCCGCGACGAGCAATGCATCCTCAGCCACAACTGTGTCTCTGACCAGCCACATCCATGGGTCTGCAACTCGCAGAGGTGGCAAGGGTTCCATAGCCAGGGCCTTTTTTGACATTACAATGGATGAGCCAACTCTCATAATTTGCCAACTTTGCAAAAAAAAACTGAGTCGAGGTAAAAAGTGCACTAATTTGACTACTACATGTATGAACCTTCACATGCGCAATCAACATGCTTTACTGTGGGAACAACCATCAGCCACCCCATCAATCGCATCTGCTGCTTCTTCCTCTTCCTCTGTTACCGTGCCAACTATTGAGACACAGGTCTTTGACCGCAGAATCTCGGGTTCGTTACCCGATCGAGTCACGTCGACTGAGAGGCTATCTTCAGCTGTAACTTAAGCAGACATGCCTGCTGTTTTTGAACGGTCTCAGAGAACGATCACAGTAACATCTCAATCTCAAATTAAGTTCTCAATCCACAGTAACATCTCTGCCTGCACCTCTCTCACGGTCCAACAGTTTGTCCGCTTCACCGTACTCAGCCCTCTCACAGCACTGCAGACAGCCCATGGTTCTGCAGTTGTGGTCACGGAAAATATTGTTTCCTCCTACGCATGACAAAGCTAAGTTGAACTCCACCATCTCCAATTTGTTGACCACGGAAATTATGCCTTTTCACCTGGTGGATACCAATGGTTTATGAAAGCTGAAGGCCATCGCATTCTCCCAGTACCAATTTCCCAGTTGTCATTACTTTTCTAAGAAAGCATTACAGGAGACAACATCACCCATTCCTTGACAAAATCTCTGTCTGCCAGGGTGTATTTCACCACTGACACTTGGACGAGTAAGCATGGCCAAGGGCGTTACATCTCGCTGACTGGGCTCTGGGTGACTCTGGTGGCTGTGGAGACAGGCGCTGCTCCACAAGTCTTGGAATCCCCAAGGCTTGCAGGCCAAACCTCTCAATTTAAGACTTCCTCCACTGCTTCAGCCTCCTCTTTCTCCTCTAGGGCCTCTACCTGCACCCTCAACTTCTGCTTTCACAAGAGACGCATTCCAACAGTACATAGCACACCCCACAACTTCAGTATTGTGCAGCCAGGGATCACCGCAATCAGGCAGTCTTAAAATTGATATTCCTTGGAGATCGCAGTCACACAGCTGAAGAGTTGTGGACAGCTTTCCAGGCTGAATTTGATTAATGGCTGTCTCCTCTGAACCTGCATCCAAGGAAGGCTGTGTCTGATAACGGTGCGAACCTGGTGGCGGCCCTACTGCGAGGCAAGCTCACACATGTGCCTGGCATGGCTCCGGTCCTCAACCAGGTGGTACAGCATTTTCTCAGCCACTATCCTGGCCTGGGTGACCTGCTCCAGAAAGCACGTAAGCTGTGTCCTCATTTCCACTATTTGCAACCCTCTGCTCATCGACTTGCTATGATACAGAGGTCTTTGTCCAGGCCAGTTAACAGGTTGATATGCGATGTGGCAACACAGTGGAATTCCACCCTGCACATTCTGCAGCAACTGTGGCAGCAGCAATGAGCCCTGACACAGAAGGTCATGTCATATAGCCTGGACCAATGCAGTATGGATGTGGCGCATATCACGTTTACAGAGTGGGAACAGATTAAGGACCTCTGCACCCTTCTGCACAGTTTTAAAATAGCTACTAATATGGCTAGCGCTTATGACGTCATCATCACCATCATTATTCCGATCATTTATTTGCTGAAGCAGACTTAGACTAGCCTGCGGGAGGAGATGGTGGTCCGAGAAGAAGAGGAGGAAGCAGAGGAGGCTGCAGAAGGGCTAACATTGTCTCGAAGTTCAAGACTGTCGTCACACAAGCAGGTGCCAAAGGAGGGTGGATTACTGCAATTGAGCTAAATGTCAATACTAATGATGAGCGAGCATACTCGATAATGCTCGGTACTCACCCGAGTATCGCTGTACTCGCAGTACCTGGCGAGCGACGAGCATTTCTGAGTTTGCTCGGCAGGAGTTCGGATCCCTGCTCTGCATGTTTGACGCTTTTTAGAGTGCCAATCAACCATACAGCCACACACTGTAATGCTGCAGCCATGTTGGTTGAGGCATTACAGTGACTGGCTGGCCGCACAGTGTCATTAGGTGTATATGAGACCTGCCGCTGCCCTGCTCGTCACAGTCACTCCGGAATCAGACAGTGTAGAGAGAGTTGTTGCCGACATAGGGTCAGATTTGGGGGTTTATATGTTAGTGTGGGTATACCATAATAGAATACACAAATCTAGCTAAACCAACAGTCCTTCTAAGGACTAATTATGGGGTATATAGATTGCAGTGCTGGGCAAGGGGAGTGTCTGTGGGAAAATACAATGCCAACCTGCTACTGATATGTATGTGGCATACTTCACTGCATACATCAAGAGCGTCCATTCCATTACTGTCTACTGCTGCTGCTGCCTATTACATATGATGACCGTATAAACATAGCCCCAGGTATCAGTGGCCAGGAATACTTTTTTTTGCATCTTAATCCTGATTATTTTATTCCAAAGCAATCCAGAGCCCCCTTTTTTTCTCCATTTGTTTGTTGACACTGCAGAATACAGCCAGATCCTTTTCATAGTACAGTGTGAAAATCCAGCTATTTTAAATGGGTTTGCCTCTCCCAGGAGTGCGCAAAAAATTCTGCCATTTTCGTGGCACTGTAAAAATTTTTTGGAGTGTCTTATATAATTTCCTGACACCATTTTTGCTGGCCAAAAAGATTTAGCTGCCAAAAAATATAGCTACAGGGCAGATATTTTACACTAGGTTTTGTCCGCCACATGGATCGCATATCATTGTATTCAAAATTGTGCTATTTCAGGCCTCCATAGAATTTTTTTATTGTGCCTTAACCTACTTATTGACACAATGTAGCCGGGCAAAAAAAAAAAATACAGGTCAGATATTTGAAAGTGAGCTATCTCCATCAGGCGCCTCATCTATCTGTGGGCTACATATTATGGCATTTAAGAGCTCCATTCAACAGTTTTGGCTTTCTGTTACCCTAGTTCTATACACTATTTTGTGGTAAAAACAAAAAATACAGGCCACATATTGAACAATGTGGTATCTCCATAAGATACCTCACCTATCTGTGGGCTACAAATTGTGACATTTGAGACCTACATTCAACTGTTTTGGCTGTCTGTTGTAAGGGGGTGGCAGTGTAATGGACAGTAGAGACAAGCTGCCCCTTTAAGAGACAGCACCTCCTTGGTTAGAGCAGTGGGACATTCTGCGCTTCCCTGCTGTAAAGGCGGTTTGGTTTCATCTGCCAGGCAACATAGGGGAGGGGCTGCTTTTCTGTGTGGAGAAGAGATTTCTGCAGGAAGCAGGTGTGCCTGCTTGAGCTGTGAGGAAAAGAATGTTTAGTCTGCGACTGTGACTTTGTAAACTATTCTGGGGATAACGAAGGTGTCTTTCCCATGTCGCTGCGAGGAGCCATGAAGAACTACAAAAAAGAAATTCAGAGGAGACAATTCACCGTTTCTAGGAACAAGCTTGGAATCTTCACATAAGGACAAGACCACGTTGCACAGAGCTTCCAGGGGGGATATCGCATCATCTTGCAGAGAACTGCAGGGGGCACCCAGGAAAGAACTGAGACACCAAATTTACCGTGAGTGTTAATGTAGGGTTCTAGCAGGTTCGCAGGATGCAGTGACGAGACACGAGACTGAGTGTGGTTTGTGGAAATAACTTTTATAAACTGTAGCCGCTGGGGCTATATTGAGCAACCAAAAAAAAGTATTAACAGCAACCAGTCCACGCAGGGACTCAACAAACCTAACAGCACTTTCTTATGGGTAATGCGACTAACCCGGTTGGCCCGGGTGCTATAGGCCACGTATGACCAAACTGGGGGGTCCTTATCTCTTATAATAAACTTATCCATCCAGTGGTCAGTCAGGATCACAGGCGTGGCCGCGTAGAGGTCGCTGATGCGGCTGCCTTGACGCCTCGATATTCTGGGATGGAGCTGGGTGCAACAGGCCCTGAAGAAACGATAACGGTGGAGCACAACAGGCCCTGAAGAAATGATGACGGTGGGGCGCAACAGGCCCTGAAGAAACTGTTATGGTGGGGCGCAACAGGCCCTGAAGAAACTGTGCCGATGGGCGCAACAGGCATCTCCTTGCGGCTCTCGTCTCACCGCGGGGTTATGACGCAGTCTCAAGATATAACCGTTCACCAACCTCTGCTCAGGATCCCTGAGCAAACCGGACGGCGCCTCTACTACCACCTGTAGCGAGGTGGCGCCCCCTGGGGCCGGTGATGACAGGGCTGCAGCTGTGTGAGAAGGCAGGGGGGCAGTGTCCTGACCGCTCTAAAGGAATGGTCTGGCATCGCTGCGGTCGCCTGAGGTAGCCGCGTGTCACAACAGGGTGGGAAGCAGCGGGTGTCGCTGTATGAGACCATATGCGTGGAGCGGCCGCCGGTGCAAGTCTCTCACGTGTCACTAGTCGGTGAGTCTGCAGCTTTCCTTCCACAGGCCCCTGTCGGTCTCTCCACAACACACCGTCTGCTCCCTCGGTCCTCTCTGTCTCACACGGCTTCCTGTCTGTTGTCCTGCTCTCTGTCAACTGCCACTTCAGCGCGCCCCCTGCTCCTTTTAAGCTTGCCCTGCCCCCTGTTTCCCTGACAACTTCAGTCAAGTCTTTCCTTTTACTGTCTTCCCAGTATCGTTCCCTTAGGAACCCTGCCTGGGAACCTGTCCTTTCACTGTCTGGGAGTCCTCCTCCCCACATTAACCCCATGTGCGCACATGTTTAGGGCGTAGGATAGGCTACAATAGACAGAGCACGGTAGCTGTGTGGCCAGAGTAGCAGCGGCCAGATAAGTTAAAGTTAGAGTATCAGCATACTGTACTGTATTGCATTGTTTTGCCTTCTGAAAAATACACTGATCTGTAATAGTTGGTGCACCGTGTCATTTATGCGGCCCAGCTAGAGAATATTACTTTTGTAAATTGTTTTATGTCTTGGCATACAACTGTTTACACTTTCCTAACAATGCATTCCTTGGCTGTAAATAAATTAACCCTTTGTTGTTTGCACCTCATCTTGTGTACTGTAGTCTCCCTGCCTTGTTGTGGTCCCCAGGCCATCGCTTCAAGTGGCGCTGTGAGCAGGGTTACTGTCACCAAGATGCAGGCAGCAGGTGACAACGGCAGGAATGCTAATGTTAGTGGGGATGCTGTGGTCATTGGTGAAACCCCTGCAAGGACTCTCCCTATGGGCACCATATTTAGTGTGCTTCCAAAGTTTGACGGCAATAATATGCCCCTGTCTGATTGGGTGTCCCGGCTGCAAAGCACCCTGAAGATTTATAACATCAGCACAGACCTTTAAGTGGACATTGCTTTGACTGCCTTGGAGGGAGAGGCCCATAAAAACATCTGTCTACAGCCAGAACTCACTCGTAGTACCCTGAAGGAGCTAGTGAAATTCCTGGAAGAGATCTACGGCGAGACTGCTAGTGTGGGATACCTCAGAGCCAAATTTTTCTCTAGGCTGCAGCAGAAAGAAGAAGGGATCTCTCCGTATGCGACAGCACTGCAAGAAGTGTTGGCAGAAGTGCAAAGGAAAGAGACAGATGGGCTTGGTGGCATGGGCTCCACAGACCGGATACTCCGGGAACAATTCTTTCTGGGACTGCATAACACATCCTTAAGGAGAGCGCTGTCAGAACGGGTCCGTGTAGATCCGACTCTTTCATTCTGTCAGATCCTGACAGAAACAGTGGCCCGAAGCAAGGAAGACAGTTAGGCGTCTGGTGTGATGCGTGACCGGGGTGCAAATACCAGAGGAGATCCATATCATCAGGAGGCGCTGGTCCAGGTAGTGCACGACTTGCAGCGGTCTCTTGTCAGTATGCAAGATAAATTAACCCGGATGGAGCAAAGAATGGGAGAACAACAGTTTGACTCAACGCACTCATATAACTATCCTTCGGCCCGACCTTTAAGGGGTCAGTGGGTGCAAGCTCCCCCGCCAGGCATCAGAGGCAGGAAGACAGGCTCGGGGTGCCCCTTGGCGAAGAGGAGGCATCCAATGCTGGGAATATGGAGGACAAGGGCACCTTGCCAGGGACTGCCGGAATTATGCTCAAAGCCAGCTACAGCCGCCGTTAAACTACCAACCCCCTCAGTAACGCGGCACTCTGTGGGGGAAGCAAGAAGAGAGACCGCTCCTTATCATAATGAACACTTGAATGCTGAGAGTCCCATCCTGCGTGCTGAATTTGAGGGCGTGCCAGTGGATTGCTTGATAGATACCGGTTCACAAGTGACAATGATGCCAGAATCATATCTCAAACAGCATTTTCAGGCCCTGGCCAAGCCAGAGAGGGAGACATTGATCCGGTTGTTTGCTGCCAATCAACAGCCGATCCCGGTCACAGCAGTTGTGTGGATGAATATTCGAATCTGTGGGCAAGAAGTAGGAAAGAAAGAGATCCTGCTAGTCCCTGAGCCCATCAAAGAAGATGTGCCTGTAGTACTGGGAATGAATATCCTACGAGAACTCGATCAGATAATGTTCACCAAATGGGGACCCAGTTACTGGAGGAAGGCTGCCACACACAAGCCTACTCAAGAAGCCCTTCAGCGATTGATCCTTGTATGTGGGATGCAGAAGAGTGTGCCGTCTAATCAGGCGGTAGGGGTCATCAGGGCCCCTGGGAAGGAGTCTGTAATTCTGCCTCCCGAGCAATAAAGTATATTACACCTTCCAGTGGGGACTCATCGCAACCTTGACGGGCTGGAGGTGATAGTTCAGCCTGTGGTAGGCGGAGGAGCGGACCAAGAAGTCATGATAGCTCGTACGATAGCTGTGGTCCAGCGAGGACACGTCCCCATAAGAGCTTTGAACGTGGGCCCCAGGGAAGTCACCTTGCCACTGGGGACAGATCTGGCCTGGGTGTACCTACACAAGGGCGAAGTGGTGAGTCAGAAAGAGATGTCTTTATTGCCGATCGAAGGTGCGGGGTGGACCCTGGCAGTCGCTGCAGGGCCCAAAGAGGAGCCATCCCCAGAGTGGAATGGGCAAATCATCCTTGACCAAATGGAGGTGGATGTGAAGGCTCTTGGCCCTGAGCGTGTATGGGCCGTAGAAGCTATGCTGTGGGAAAATCAGGCCACATTTGCCCGTCATGCCGAAGATTTTGGCTGTACCGAAGCGATCACACACGAGATACCGACCGGGGACGCTCGTCCAATTCGAGAGCGATGCCGGCAAATCCCACCCAAGATGTACCAAGAGGTGAAGACATTACTGAGGCAGATGCTGGATTCAGGAGTAGTGCAGAGTAGTCAGAGCCCTTGGGCGGCCCCGGTGGTGCTGGTCAAGAAGAAGGATGGGACCATCCGGTTCTGTGTAGATTACAGGAAATTCAATGCCTGCACTGTGCGAGACTCATATCCGTTACCCGCATCGAGGAATCCTTGACAGCGTTGGGGAAAGCCAAGTACTTCTCCACCTTGGACCTAGCGAGTGGATACTGGCAAGTGGCCGTGCCCGAGAAAGACAAGGAAAAAAGTGCCTTCATCCTCCCTATGGGATTGTTCGAGTTTAACCGGATGCCCTTCGGCCTCTCCATTGCTCCGGGCACGTTTCAACGGCTGATGGAAAAGTGTTTGGGAGACTTAAACTTTGAGGCTACCCTGATCTACCTGGATGACATCATTGTGTTCTCTGCCTTGTTCGAAGACCATCTTGCCCGGCTTGGACAGGTACTCGGAAGACTGTGGGCTCATAACCTGAAGGTGAAGCCAAAGAAGTGCCACCTCTGCAAGAGAGAGATTGAGTACCTGGGCCACATAGTGTCACAAGACGGAGTTCTGCCTTCAGAAGAAAAAATGGCTGTTATCCAGAATTGGCCAGTCCCTCGCACCGTGTGGGAACTCCAGGCGGGACTCGCCGGGTACTACCGACAGTGTGTCAAAGATTTCGCTAAGGTGGCGGGTCCTCTGAATGAACTGCAGAGGGGGACTGCTGGAGTGACGAAGACCCAGTGCATCCCCTGGGACCAGAGGCGAGATGAAGCCTTCCAGGCTATAAAGAATGCTCTTACTTCAGCCCCAATTTTGGCCTACGCAGATTTCGATCAACCATTCCCGTTGTCAACAGATGGTAGCCTTCATGGACTCGGTGCAGTACTTTCCCAAATATAGGATGGACATGAGAGAGTCATCGGGTTTGCCAGTAGGTCCCTGTGAGACAGTGAAAGAAACCCCCATGATTACAGCTCTTTCCGGTTAGAGCTCCTGGCCCTCGTGTGGGCCATGACAGAGAAGTTTGCGGGCTTCCTGGCAGGGACCAAGATTCAAGTTCGAACGGACAATAATCCGCTGGCCCTCCCTGAGAATGCTAAATTGGGGGCCTTAGAACAACGGTGGGTGGCTCGCCTGGCCAAGTTTGACTTTACCATCCGTTATTGCTCTGCTACTGAAAATGCAAATGCCGATGGCCTGTCACGAGTGACGGTGGAAACTCCAGTGGGGGATCTCGATGAGCAACTCGAAGAGGAAGAAACCTCAGACTTCTGTAACTTCTAGACCCTGGTGGTTGCAGTCCAGTCAAGTAGGGAGGCCTACGCACTACCCCGATCTCTGGGAAGAACCAATGAAGAGTGGGGAAATGCTCAAGATGAAGACGGAGGGATGAGACAGATGAAATGCTGGGTATCGCAGAAGCGGAAGCCAGGCAAACAAGAGAGAGATAGTCTGGACGCTGAGATGAAGAGTGTCTTAGACCAGTGGGATAGGCTGGAGGTGCGAGAATAGGTGCTATGTCGCAAGAGGCAACAGCCGAAAGATACTGAAGTAAGGTGGCAGGTGGTCATTCCAGGAGGAATGGCCCAAGAAGCGGCTAAAGATGCCCACGAATTCGGAGCACACTTCGGGTCCACAAAGACCTACCAGTGGTTACAGCGGCATGTGTACTGCCCCCGGTTGGAGTCCATGGCAGAAGAGGTTTGCCGGCAATGTCGGATATGCGACCTCATTAAGAGTACTGAACAAAGGGCACCCATCCAGACCATACATACTAAGGAACCGCTAGAAGTCCTGATGCAACAGCCAACTTATTGTGTAAAAGAGTGTTTTTAATGCCCTTTAAAACAAATGTTTACACAGTATGTTGATGTGTGCCCCCCAGGGGGAAATTTTTGTCAGTCCATACACTTAAGGCCCCTTACACATAACGATGTCCCAGCGGTCCCACCAACGATCCGACATGGATGGGATCGCTGGGACATCGTTAGGCTGATCCCTGGCCAGCGATCAAAAAATGGCCCAGGCCGATTGAGCACGATCAGCAATACCCGGCAGGGGGGCTTGTCGCTGATCCCCATCACACACAGCGATATTGCTGGCGAGATCGCTGTGGGGTCACAAAATCAGCGATCTCGCTAACGAGATCGCTGTGTGTGACGGGGCCTTTAGTGTATGGGCATTACAAGTATATGGAGACCCGCTCCTTTAAACCTGGAAAACATTTTTCAGAGGCCATTCTCCACGTCTCTTCCGACACCACCACTAGATCACCAGGGTGAACGTGTTTCGTGATGCAACAGTCAAGTAATTTTTTTCAAGGGTGTTTATGATGCCCATTCCAAAAATGTTTACACAGTATGTTGAGGTGTACCCCTCAGGGGAAATGGTTTTTCAGCCCATATACACTCACTGGCCACTTTATTAGGTACACCATGCTAGTAAGGGGTTGGACCCCCTTTTGCCTTCAGAACTGCCTCAATTCTTCGTGGCAGAGATTCAACAAGGTGCTGGAAGCATTCCTCAGAGATTTTGGACCATATTGACATGATGGCATCACACAGTTGGCGCAGATTTGTCGGCTGCACATCCCTGATGCGAATCTCCCGTTCCACCACATCCCAAAGATGCTCTATTGGATTGAGATCTGGTGACTGAGGAGGCCATTTGAGTACAGTAAACTCATTGTCATGTTCAAGAAACCAATCTGAGATGATTCGAGCTTTATGACATGGCGCATTATCCTGCTGAAAGTAGCCATCAGATGTTGGGTACATTGTGGTCATAAAGGGATGGACATGGTCAGCAACAATACTCAGGTAGGCTGTGGCGTTGCAACGATGCTCAATTGGTACCAAAGGGCCCAAAGAGTGCCCAGAAAAAATTCCCCACACCATGACACCACCACCACCAGCCTGAACCGTTGATACAAGGCAGGATGGATCCATGCTTTCATGTTGTTTACGCCAAATTCTGACCCTACCATCCGAATGTCGCAGCAGAAATCGAGACTCATCAGACCAGGCAACGTTTTTCCAATCTTCTACTGTCCAATTTCGATGAGCTTGTGCAAATTGTAGCCTCAGTTTCCTGTTCTTAGCTGAGAGGAGTGGTACCCAGTGTGGTCTTCTGCTGCTGTAGCCCATCTGCCTCAAAGTTCGACGCACTGTGCGTTCAGAGATGCTCTTCTGCCTACCTTGGTTGTAACGGGTGGCAATTTGAGTCACTGTTGCCTTTCTATCAGCTCGAACCAGTCTGCCCATTCTCCTCTGACCTCTGGCATCAACATGGCATTTCCGGCCACAGAACTGCCGCTCACTGGATTTTTTTTCTTTTTCGGACCATTCTCTGTAAACGCTAGAGATGGTTGTGCGTGAAAATCCCAGTAGATCAGCAGTTTCTGAAATTCTCAGACCAGCCCTTCTGGCACCAACAATCATGCCACGTTCAAAGGCACTCAAATCACCTTTCTTCCCCATACTGATGCTCGGTTTGAACTGCAGGAGATTGTCTTGACCATGTCTACATGCCTAAATGCACTGAGTTGCCGCCATGTGATTGGCTGATTAGAAATTAAGTCTTAACACACAGTTGGACAGGTGTACCTAATAAAGTGGCCAGTGAGTGTACTTAGTGTATGGGCATTACAAGTATAGGAGACCCGCTCCTTTAAACTGGGAAAACATTTTTCAGAGGACACCCCCAACTTCTATTCCGACCCCACCGCTAGATCACCAGGGTGAACGAGTTCTATGATGCAACATCCACTATAGCTTTTTGCAAGGATATTTATGATGGCCGTAAAAAATATATTTACACAGTGGGTTCAGTAGGAGAACCGCTCCTTTAAACTGGGAAAACATTTTTCGGAGGCCATCCTTCACATTTCTTCCTTGGGGTATTGGAGTGCGTGCAAATTTTGAGCAGGCCTTGTATTCACTTCATGGGCAAAATTTAGGTGACTTAAAAAAATCATAATAATGGGAACTTTGGTTTCATGTGGCCATCCAGTATGTGGGTTCAAAGGGTTATTGGGGTGCGTGCAACTTTGGTGCAGGGCAGGCCTTGCATTCAATGCATAAGCAAACAGTATGGGAGTACCAAATGAATAATGTGAGCTTGGTTTTCCTGTTGCCTTCCAGTAAGTGGGTTCAAAGGCTTATTGGGGTGCATGTGACTTTAGTGCAGGGCAGTCCTTGCATTCAATGCATAAACAAACAGTATGGGAGTACAAAATGAATAATGTGAACTTGTTTTTCATATGGCCATCCAGTACATGGGCTCAAAGGCTTATTGGGGTGCATGTAACTTTGGTGCAGGGCAGGCCTTTCATTCAATGCATAAGCAAACAGTTTAGTCCTTAGAAGGACTGTTGGTTTAGCTGGATATGTGGATTCAATGATAGTATACCAACACTAACTAATAAAAGCACAAATCTCTCCCTATCTCAGCAGAAGCTGTCCCTACACTGTCTGAATCCTGAGGTGGCTGGGCCGAGTAGGGCAGCGCCAGGTCAGCTATAGACCTGAATACTCTGTGCGGCCAGCCAATCACTGTAATACCACAACAAAGATGGCTGTGGCATTACAGTGAGTGGCAGGCAATCTCTGCATCTTGATTGGCGCTCTAAAGAGCACCAAAAATGCAGAGCGGGTACCCAAGCTCCCACCGAATAATCCCGGAAATGCTCGGTGCTCGCCGAGTACCAGCGATACTTGGGCGAGTACCGAGTAGTGGCGAACATGCTCACTGATCACTAGTCCTTATGGCAATGGGCTGTAATTGTCCACGCAATGGTAATAGCACTTATTTCTCTATATGTAGGCTTTGCGATGCGTCTGGGTTTATGGTTCTCGCTGATTGAGAGTTGTGTTAATTCTATGTGGTTGCTCTTATATTGCTACACTATTGCAGATTTGACATGTAGGTCAATGTCATTGTGATTTTTTCTGTTGAGTACGATATGTATAGCTAGTATTTCTTCTTTGATTGTCTTTTCTGTGTAAATGTCATGTACAGAATTATGAAGTTCTGATACCTAGCATATATAATGCCTGTGGACTCTGTTGTGCACTTCTTCTGTTCTTCTGGAAGTGTGTGTATACCAGAGACATAATAACTGATCATACCTATATACGTAGTTGCAACTGCTGTACAAAGCCATTGACTGAGTGCCATGTAATTCTCATAACTGCAAATGTCTTTTGTTGGTTAAACTCAACCAATAGCACTGCAAAATCTGTATCCCAGGCCTAACTGACAATGAAGGTTTACCATTTCCCTCCTAAATAAGATGCATTCCTATGTGACACAGACAAATGGTAACAGCCATTTCTAAGTTTAGCCATATATTTCCAGGGAAAATAACAGATGAACCACACAATGTAAAAAATACTCCATAATTCTTTTATAGGGAATAAAATATTCACTAACAAAGACAAGAGAGGAGAGCGGAAAGGTCCTTGTTACTTCTCCCTGTCTTCTCTGTGTTGTAGACTCTTGTAAAGTCCAGAGCATAGTAATCCTTTGCCTGCACAGACATGGTCTCTGAGCACCATATGGACACTATACTGGAGTATAACTGGTTATATTGGTGTATACTTATCCCTGGCTTAAAGTACAAGTGCATATCGGTTCTTGACCGTGCATTTAAAGAGTTTGTCCAATCTGGGACATTTATGGCATATTGATAAGATCCATCATGTATGTTCCATACATAAAAGTCCCACCAGGTTCATTGAGAAATTTTCAGAATTCCTTTAGCAATGGAGTGAGACTCACGTGCGCAGTCACCTCTCCTTTTCTGAAAGCATTTATCAGATACACGCTATATATCATGTCCTTTAAAATTGCCATAAATGTCCCAAATGAGACAAACTATATAAAGAGTATATGTGGGACTTTATGGAAAAAAACCAAAACTTTGCCTAAGCACTAACAGAAAGTTAATTGCAACTTACCTGCCTGTTGTGCACAGCGCTGCTCTTCCCCAGCACAAAGCGGTCACAGACTGCTCCTTCCAGAGATTCTGAAGTCTCTCCTGATGTGACGGGGCGAGACTTCCGAATTCATTCTGATTGACAGCCTACTCCCCCTGTTAGGCAGCAGGGATCCGGCTGTAAATCAGAATGAGGTCAGAAGTCAAGACCCGTTGACAGAGAGGAGCGGAAAAGAAGCATCCACTGTGTAGACATGACGTCAGGATAGGCTTCTGAATCCCTGGCAGGAGCAGTCTGTGACCACTCTGTGCCGCAGAAAAACGCTGCTGGACACAATAGGCAGGTAAGTTTCAATCACCTGCCTGTTAATGCTTAGATACATTTTTTGTTTTTTTTTATAAATTCCCAGATATCCCCATTAAGTATTCCACATTTACTCTTCTTGTGGCAATGGTGTGGTTTTTATATTTAAAGGGAGTTGATCACCCCAAAAACGCATATTATACAGTGATTTAGGGGACCATATAAAAATCATACTAGTCCAGAACATTTTAGTGGTGCAGAGAAAGGTAAGTTACTTTAAATTAAAATTCAAATGAGGGTTGGTGCACCCTTTGTGTGCCAAAGAGCTCAGTCACTTTTACTCCACCTCCTGAGAAGACCAGAAGGCAAAGAAGAAATTATTTATGTGCAGGTCCTGACTTCGTTCAATCATTGAAACACCATATCTTTGTATAATGGTGCACCGAAATCACCTCATTTGCAAATGAATTAAAATAATTTTCTCAGGCCCCTACAACTAACATGTACACTGCTAGTACATGTGCGTCTCACAAAATTGGAATATCATCAAAAAGTTAATTTATTTCAGTTCTTCAATACAAAAAGTGAAACTCGTATTATACTGAGTCATTACAAAAAGAGTGATCTATTTCACGTGTTTATTTCTGTTAATGTTGATGATTATGGCTTACAGCCAATGAAAACCAAAAGTCATTATCTCAGTAAATTAGAATACTTTATAACAGCAAAAAAAGCAAAGCTATAAAAACTCACGCTGTAGTGTATAACTAAGGGTTAAACTCCACCAAACCAGTTTTTATATGCCAAGACTAATGTCTCAAACTAGACTGAGATAAAGGATGTGTTACCTTTCAGGCAGGCACTGGCATAATGGCGCTGGAATTCCAAGAACGGTATTTAGCAGACAGGGAGTCAGAAGGTCCTTCTCATGAAAATTCCACAGTGAGATAAAATTAACAATCTTGGATCAAAGGTGAGCAAGTTGTTGAAAGAAGACGTAGTCCCGGCGGGTGACTATCATCTATCTGTGGATCTGTAACAGCCGTCTGCATAGAGTACAGAGGCCGGGTTAGGAAAGCCTGCAAGGTGCAAAGATGCTGCAGGACCTTGCGTGACGTCACAGACATGTGATTAATCATGTGACAGGCTAAGGAGCACTACAGAGCGCTCAGGGGGCTAGATTGCTAACCTACGCGTTTCAGAATCTCGGATTCCTTCCTCAATTATTGCATCAATGCGGCGTGGCATGGAGGCGATCAGCCTGTGGCACTGCTGAGGCGTTATGGAAGCCCAGGTTGCTTTGATAGCAGCCTTCAGCTCATCTGCATTGTTGGATCTGGTGTCTCTCATCTTCCTCTTGACAATACTGTATCTCTTAGATTCTCTATGGGGTTTAGGTCAGGCGAGTTTGCTGACCAATCAAGCACAGTGATACTGTTTTTTTTAAATCAGGTATTGGTACTCTTGGCAGTGTGGACAGGTGCCAAGTCCTGCTGGAGAATGAAATTTCCATCTCCAAAAAGCTTGTCGGCAGAGGGAAGCATGAAGTGCTCTAAAATTTCCCAGTAGACGGTCGCTCTGACTTTGGTTTTGATAAAACCTACACCAGCAGATGACATGGCTCACCAAACCTTTATTATTGTGGAAACTTCACACTAGACCTCTAGCAGCTTGGATTGTGGCCCCTCCACTCTTCCTCCTGACTCTGGGTGTTCTGCCCTCTGATATAGGGCAGTCTGTTTGTGTTATGTGCACTGAATAAGGCAATATGTTTGTATTATTGCTGGGTTAATTATAGCACTATCTAGTGGTGGCTGAATTTATAGCTACATCCTAAATAGCATTTAAAGCCTTTGACTTTAACAGAAGCAATGCATTGTGGGATTGAAGTAGTGCTTTGTGGGAACGAAGCATAGTATTCTGGGAGGAGGGGACTCCATTTTCCTTTTGTGGATCTCATAGGATGCACATGGTATTTTGTCCTCCTGTGTAACCTTTGTTTTTCCTGCAACTTCTCTACTTGAGTCACTACCCGGCTAAAGCATATCTGGTAAGAGTCAGTGTTTTCTTGCAATGCAGTGATTCAGAGAGGTATTATTTACTGTCTAGCAGCCAAGAGATGTCATTAACCCTTTAGTTGCCAGTTCTCAGTAAATGTAATCATAAACTAATGTATTCCTATGTAATGTTTGCATCACAATGTACACTTCCTGTGATTGTGTTAGCTGTGATCATCTGCCCAATACTTATGCATGTTATTTGTATTCCTTGTAGTTTTAATGCGCATGTTCTATACTCTTCACAAATAAACAAGTTAGACTACAGAGAACAGTCTGCTTATTTTGGAAGACAGAGCTGTGGTTAATACTGTATGCTAGATTGCACATTGTGTCAGTGTGCCTGAAGGCAGAATAGTAAAACAGATTGCCATACGCCTGTGATAGTGAATTCAGGCTGTAAGGGACCACTATCACCCAGACTGCTCTGCATACGGGTACTACAGCAGCCGCCATACAGCGGCAGGAGACAAGTCCAGGGCCTTGCAAAACAGATCGCCATATGCCTGCGACAGTGAATTCAAGCTGTAAGGAACCGCTATCACCCAGACTGCTCCACATACGGGTACTACAGCAGCCACCATACAGCTGCAGAACGCCACTGCAGCCCGCCAAGAAGTGCTACATCTTTCCCGCCACGCGGAAGCCCACCATACACAGACTCTTTCCCTCCAATATTCTCATCAGTACTCAGGCAAACGCTCAATGTCTTGGAAAAGCACATCCTTACTTAAAACGAGGTCACAAGCAAGCTCCAGCAGATCGTCATTAGCAGTGCTAGCTGCTGTCGCTCGCGCCGAGGCTGAGGCAGCCAAAGCAAGATCTTCCTTTGCCGAACGAGAGATGCATCTAAAGCTGAGACAAGCAGAGCACGAGGCAGAGAAAGAGGCTGAAACTGTACGTTTGCGGGCAGAGAGAGAATCGGAAACCGCACGTTTGCAGGCAAAGAGGGAAGTGGAAACTGCACGTTTGCAAGCAGAACTAGAGAAACTTGCTGCAGACAAAGAGACAGCCACTGCAATAGCTAAAGCAGAGTATTTGGAAGCTATGAAAGATCCTGATTCTGAGAGACACAGCAGCAATCTCAGACCAGATATAGAACAGCAAGATCGAGCGCAACGTGTCGCATAGTATGTCCGTCAACATTCCAGCGTAGATGACATCCCTGGTGCATCATATTGATCAGCCCATGCTGATTACCAATGATCCAACCCCGAGCTTCACTACCATAGGCGATGAGACATCCAACACAGAAATGTCAACTACAGCTACCGTTCTACTAAAAGCAAGGTACAGCTCCCATCCCGCCTTAAAGAGACACCTTCTTCACCAACAAGGTACTGCACAGGCTATCCGGAGTCACAAGCTTCTTACAGGTATGGTGATGCACCACACACTAGACATGACTATTACACACCGGCTTGTGCCAGCACTGATGGAGCCATCAAAGACCTTGCAAAGTTCCTTGCCCACCAAGAACTGGTTACAAAGGGACTTGCAAAGTTGACTGACAAACCCGAGAACTATCGGTCATGGCGAGCCTCATTCCGGAACGCCATTCATGGTCTGGACCTTTCTTGTGGTGAGGAGTTAGATCTCCTGGTAAAGTGGCTCGGAATGAGTCAGTCGAGCATGCCAAAAGACTGAGAGACATTAATGTAAAACATCCTCGCACAGCCCTACATAAAGTGTGGGAAAGACTTGATGAATGCTATGGGTCTTTAGAAGTTATAGATAATGCTTTATATAAAAGAATTGAGGATTTTCCTAAGATAGGACCTAAAGGTTATCTAAAGCTTAGAGAACTGAGAGATTTATTGAATGAGTTGCAGGTTGCTCAGCAGGAAGGAGACTTGCACGGATTGGCATTCTTAGATACCGCTAAGGGTGTCAATCTGATAGTACAGAAACTTCCTTACAACCTACAAAAAAAGTGGATTACATGTGGTTCAGAGTATAAACACAATCATAATGCATCATTTCCTCCTTTCACTGAATTTGTTGATTTTGTCACCAAACAATCTAGGATTAGAAATGACCCTAGTTTTGATTTTACTCTGTCTTGTTCCACTGCCACTGGTGTCAAATCTGGTAAGACACCCGTGGCAGTCCACAAAACTAACATTGATTCCACAGGCCCTCCTCACAAGGTGAATAAACCCACTCCAGATGAGAAAAACCCTCAGGATGTCAGTAAATATTGTCCTCTATACAAGAAACCACATCCTCTACTAAATGTCATGGAATGCCTAGGTTACTTTAGGCAAAAACCCCGGGACCCCTGCGATGTCCCTCAGACTAGGGGAACCCTGTCTGTCCCTCTACCCAGGGTTTACACTGAAGGTGTGCCTGCCTGAGCCTCCACCCTGTCCCTGTCTCCTGTCCAGCCCTAAGCTGAACCCACCACCCTCCACCCAGTGAGGGGACCAGACACCAGACCCCACAAATACGTATGGACAGGGGTAAAAGAAACACCACACAGTTAATACACAAGGGAATACAATAATGTGCAAGGGCAACCAAATATATATATAACAGATTGGAGAAAGAACCACTGAGGGATATACTGCACCAGATATCAGACGCTCCAACCCCACCACTGCTGACCGGTATTGCTAGCACTAGGCAAAAGCTATAGTCGGCGACGCCCATAGTCAGGACGAACTATTTAAAGACCAAGGGCGTGGCCCAGCCCTCAGCCAGCATGACAACCTGGTTAACCCTATCCCGACTGGAACAGAATACCCAACAGGGTATTACCGCTGTCTGCTGGACACCCTGGTGTGAACAGTGTCCGACATGACAGTACCCCGCCTTCTACGAGGGACCTCCGGAACCTCATCATGTCGAGGACCTGGCTTGTCCGGATGGCGACGATGGAACATAGTAACCAGTCGATCAGCATGAATGTCAGAGGCCGGCACCCATGTCCTCTCCTCAGGACCATAGCCACGCCAGTGGACCAGGTACTGTAGAGTGTGACGCACAACCCTAGAGTCCACCACTTTGGACACCTCAAATTCCAACGCACCATCCACCAAGACGGGAGGTGGTGGCCCGGGGGAACCATCCACCAAACCCACGACCTTCTTTAGCAATGCTTTGTGAAATACATTATGAATCTTATACACAGCCGGCAACTCCAAACGAAATGCCACGGGGTTGATCACTGCGGAGATTCTAAATGGGCCAATGAACCTGGGACCCAACTTAAGTGACGGTATCTTGAGCTTAATGTTCCTAGTAGATAACCACACCCAATCACCCACACACAGGTCCGGACCTGGCACACGTCTGCAGTCAGCCACCCGTTTGTACCTGGAACCCACCTTCAACAAGCGCTGCTTGACTCTCCTCCAAACAGACGACAATTGAGCTCCCAACTGGTCCTCCTCAGGGACGCCAACTGAGCACCCCTGACGCAAGGTGCAAAATTGAGGATGTTGACCATACACACAAAAAAAGGAGATTCCCCAGACGATTCCTGGCAATGGTTGTTTATTGCGAATTCTGCCAGAGGAAGAAACGCTGACCACTCTTCCTGATTGTCGGAAATAAAGCAGCGCAAGTATTGCTCCAGGTTTTGGTTCATCCGCTCAGTCTGTCCATTCGACTGAGGGTGGAAAGCCGATGAATGAGATAATTTGATTCCAAGGCGAGAACAAAAAGCTCTCCAAAACTTTGCCACAAACTGCGTACCTCGATCAGACACAATGTCAGACGGGACACCATGAAGTCTGACCACCTCACGAATAAATATCTGAGCAAGAGTCTTAGCATTGGGCAAAGACGGTAAAGCAACGAAATGTGACATTTTGGAGAACCTATCAACAATTACCAAAATGACCGAGTTCCCTGCCGAGGCGGGCAAGTCAGTAATAAAATCCATGGAAATCTCAGTCCATGGCTTACTGGGCACCCCGAGAGGCTGCAAGTTACCAGCGGGACGGGAACGAGGAGTCTTGGCCCGTGCGCACGTGGTACAGGCAGCCACATATGAGGCCACATCCTGCCGGATTTTAGGCCACCAAAAACGACGCGATACCAGTTCCAGAGTGCTCTTAACCCCTGGATGACCTGCCAGTACCGTGTCGTGATGTTCGCCCAACACTCTAGAGCGTAGATGTAGCGGCACAAAAGATTTATTAGCAGGCAACCCCGGCGGTACCACCTCCTGAGCCTCCGCAATCTCTGCCTCAATCTCTGTCGTGATGGCAGATACCACCACCCCCTTTTGGAGAATAGGCACCGGCTCTTCACATAACTCTCCACCAGGAAAACACCTGGATAAAGCGTCTGCCTTAACATTCTTCGACCCAGGTCGACCCAGGTCGATAGGTAACAATGAAGTTGAACCGGGTGAAGAATAATGCCCAGCGAGCCTGTCTGGAGGACAGGCGCTTAGCAGATTCTAAATAAAGCAAATTCTTATGGTCGGTTATCACAGTAATCTGATGAACAGCCCCCTCCAAGAAGTGTCGCCACTCCTCAAATGCCAATTTGATGGCCAATAGTTCCCTGTTGCCAATATCATAATTACGCTCCGCAGGTGACAGCTTCTTGGAGAAGAAGGCACACGGATGCAACTTGGCCCAAGAAGGGCCCTGAGACAGTACAGCCCCCACTCCAACCTCCGACGCATCCACCTCCACGACAAATGGTAAGGAGACATCGGGCTGCACCAGAATGGGCGCTGAGGCAAAACTATTCTTGAGGAATTCAAACGCCTGTACCGCAGGCTCAGACCAGTCAGAAAAGTCGGTACCCTTCTTAGTCATGTCAGTCAGTGGTTTGGCAATCATAGAGAAGTTCTTAATAAATTTCCTATAGTAATTGGAGAAGCCAAGAAATCGCTGAAGCGCCTTAAGATTATCAGGCCGATCCCAATGTAGTACCGCCTGCACCTTTGCGGTGTCCATCTTAAAACCTGAGGCGGAGATTATATAACCCAAGAACGGTAGCTCCTGTACGAAAAACACACATTTTTCAAGCTTGACATAGAGCCTGTTCTCTCTGAGCAACTGCAGAACCTGTCTAACATGCTCTATATGTGTATCATGGTCGCGAGAGAAAATGAGGATGTCGTCAAGATAAATTATAACGAACCTCCCCAACAACTGAGAGAAGACATCATTAATGAAGTGTTGAAAGACCGCCGGTGCCATAGTCAACCCAAACGGCATTACCAAACTCTCAAAGTGACCCTCAGGGGTATTGAACGCTGTCTTCCACTCATCCCCCTGACGGACTCTTATAAGATTGTACGCCCCCCTGAGGTCCAGTTTGGAGAACCACCTGGCACCAACTACTTGGTTGAATAAATCGGGTATAAGTGGCATAGGGTAAGGATCACGGACCGTAATCTGGTTGAGTTCTCTGAAATCCAGACACGGGCGTAAACCGCCATCCTTCTTTTTAACAAAGAAGAAGCCAGCAGCCAGAGGAGAAGAGGAAGGTCTAATATGACCCTTGCTCAGGCTATCCGCAATGTATTCCTTGAGAGCTAGCCTCTCGGGACCTGAGATATTAAACATTCTAGCTTTAGGTAACTTGGCCCCTGGTTTCAACCTAATAGCACAGTCATAGGGGCGATGCGGTGGTAGTTCCGAACAACCCTTCTCAGAAAATACATCCGCATAATCCAGCAATGGCTCCGGGATACTGGGGGTCAAAGCGGAAATACATGTAGCCAGGCACCTCTCCTGACACTCCCTGCTCCACTGAATTATGTCCTGGGTCTTCCAATCAATAACAGGATTATGCATTGACAACCATGGAAAGCCCAGAACCATCTGAGCCGGTAAGTTACTAAGCACCTTACAAGTTACCCGCTCTGAGTGTAATACTCCGATGTGGAGTTGTATATCCAACACACACTCTGTGATCTCCCCTTGAGACAACAGGGAAGCATTGATGGTAACCACCCGGATGGGGTTCGGCAATTTCTCCACCGGAAATCCCGCTGTATGCGCGAACCTCTCATCAATGAGATTGGCAGCTGAGCCACTATCAATAAATACTGTAATAGAGAGCATTTGCCCCCCAAGTACCACCCTAGCAGGGAGCATACACTGGGAAACCATGACGGAGGATACACAAAGGCTCAGACTAGACTCCTCCAAACCCTCTGAGCCTATCAGTTTTCCGCCGGCGCGCCCTTCTTAGGTACCAGGGGGCAAGCGTTAATAAAATGTCCTCCTTTGCCACAAAAAAAACAGAGCCCCTGCCTTCTGTGCCAAGGACGTTTAGGCTTGTTACTCGGTGACTGTGCTATACCAGCGATCTGCATGGGTTCCACGGATTCACCCGCGGCAACCTCACCGACCACTCCCCCACCTCCCGGAGGCAACGAAACCAGCGCCCCCTGACGGAGACGTCGGTCTATGCGTACTACAAGTGCCATCGCAGCCTCCAGAGAGGCGGGAGTCTCGTACATTAGGAGAGTCTGTTTAACCCTTCCAGAAACCCCATGCAAAAATTGACTTCTAAGCGCAGGGTCATTCCACTGCGTGTCCACCGCCCAGCGCCGGAATTCCGTGCAGTAATCCTCAGCTGGTCGATCACCCTGTAGCAGTGAGCGTATCTTAGACTCTGCTAAGTTTAATCTATCCGGATCGTCATAGATCAAACCCAGAGCAGAGAAAAAAAAATCTACAGATTCAAATTCCGGTGAGTCTGAAGGGAGTGAAAAGGCCCAGGCCTGTGGGTCACCACTCAGCAAAGAAATCACCAAGCCCACGCGTTGAGCCTCATTACCTGAGGAATGTGGACGCATACGGAAATACAATTTGCATGATTCACGAAACACCGTGAACTTACCACGATCACCAGCAAATCGTTCAGGAAGGGGAAACTTGGGCTCAGCTGCCCTGGCTGCAGCCTCAGCAGGTACTGCAGGAGCTGACAGGCCTTGTTGCTGGACCGCCCCCCTAAGTTCAGTGACCTGTATAGAAAGAGCCTCCAGCTGCTTGGTTAGGGAAAGTATAGGATCCATAGTAAGTAACCCCTATATTCCCTATCTATACCTTTTTTTTTTTTTTTTCCTCTCTCACTTTATTATTTGGGCCGACTATAATGTCATGGAATGCCTAGGTTACTTTAGGCAAAAACCCCGGGACCCCTGCGATGTCCCTCAGACTAGGGGAACCCTGTCTGTCCCTCTACCCAGGGTTTACACTGAAGGTGTGCCTGCCTGAGCCTCCACCCTGTCCCTGTCTCCTGTCCAGCCCTAAGCTGAACCCACCACCCTCCACCCAGTGAGGGGACCAGACACCAGACCCCACAAATACGTATGGACAGGGGTAAAAGAAACACCACACAGTTAATACACAAGGGAATACAATAATGTGCAAGGGCAACCAAATATATATATAACAGATTGGAGAAAGAACCACTGAGGGATATACTGCACCAGATATCAGACGCTCCAACACCACCACTGCTGACCGGTATTGCTAGCACTAGGCAAAAGCTATAGTCGGCGACGCACATAGTCAGGACGAACTATTTAAAGACCAAGGGCGTGGCCCAGCCCTCAGCCAGCATGACAACCTGGTTAACCCTATCCCGACTGGAACAGAATACCCAACAGGGTATTACCGCTGTCTGCTGGACACCCTGGTGTGAACAGTGTCCGACATGACACTAAAATACAGAGCCTTCAGGGAGAAGTCTTTAGAGGATCGCAAAGGTTTCCTCAAGGAGAACAACATCTGCTTCAAATGCTGTGCCGCAACCACTCACTTCGCCAGGAACTGTGAAGCTAGTGTCTCGCCCTGAGGCTCAGTCGCCACAGAGGTTACTGCACCTCCTCCTGAGGTGTGGTATCCCATCATCCAGGTAAGGTGGAGACTCCTGACCACACTCCAACACCTGCACCCCACATCCCAAAGTAGTGTAGCAAAGCACCTTCGGCGGCTCCCTGCTTGGAGTATAGCAAAGCACCCATTGGTGGCTCCCTGCTAGGAACACGAAACGTGCTGTGAGGTGGGTGGAGTTAGATTACATTACAAAGAGCGGGAAGAGTTTAGGATTAGTCAGTCAGTTGGTTAAAGAGTTGGAGAGAAGAAGATCCCTGGAGAGAGGGATAGATGGATGGAAGTGCTGCAGCAGATCCCAGTGATCTGGGTCTGCTGGCACGGGAAAGGAAGAGAGAGAGAGCAACATAGACTGGAAGCCTGACTCTCCAAAGAGAGGAAGATCAGTACAGAATGTGAGGAGTAAAAGAGAACAGAGGACGTGGGTTAGAAGAGAACCCTTCCTAGAAGTTCTAAGCGCAAGGCCGGGGCCTGGTCCCTGAGGTTGTACGGATACTAATAGTCCTGTAGCAGACACCAGAGGAATAGAAGTAATGACCACTTTATTCCCACACAAGACTTGGGGGCACAACAGCAACTGGATAGTGAGCCGGGACTTAGTAGCAAGGAGTCCCCGAAGCAGGCTACAGCTGTCTGCCGTACAAGTAGAGTTCATAAGAACATTGGACAGGAGGCACTCCAGTGTAACTCAGTACTAGGAGTACTTCACCTAAAGGCGCTATAAGAGGAGACGTTCAGAAAGGTACATGTTGGCGGAGTGTTGGAAAGGAGTATTCCATCTGGCCTGGAGGCTGACTGAGTCCCTGACCCGGAGGACACGGCATGGAGGCGGGCACCTGTTTGTACAGCAGACTGTGAGTAAAGCTTTGGAACTACATGCCCTGGTGTTCTCCACTTATTCCGGCGCCAACCTGCCCAGCACTGCTACATCCCTTGCGCCTGACACTACACCATCTACATGTCACTTCATTTACTCTGCCCTGGGACTACAGCCCTGCCTGTGGAGGGCTATAACATCATTGCTGCACCACACCATCTCTCCCAGAGGATATGTCTGCAGCGTCGGCTTATATCTTCATTGCCGAACACCACAGGTGGCATCACGAATCACTTATAAACTTTCATCACCACAAGCACACTGAAACAACCCCCTTTACAATGGGCGCCCAGGGCCACGGGCCGGGTTACAGCTGCCGTGACATCTCCTATTGAAGCTCATCGGGCCCGGTACCGAGTACCCCACAGTCCTGGGAGGGCGACCCACTAGAGTGAAATGTGCAGAATGCAGCAGCACGGATCACAATACAGCCTTGCACCCTGGATCACTTCCACGAGTGTTGTCGCAAGCAGAGGAGCACGATGGGAAGCAGAAAGACACTGACGAAGACACCCCTGAGGTCAGCTCTAAATGTACTGAGATCTGTAGAGGACTCGTCCTGTTGAAAAATCTGCCTTGTCCAACTTTATCCTGCAGGCCGCAAGGACAAAGCCTTCAAGATTTATGCAATCCTGGATGACCAAAGTAACAGGTCTCTAGCCAGGTCCATCTTCTTTGACAACTTCAGCATTGTAGGCCCTGGTTCTCCCTACACCCTGAGGACATGTTCAGGTACCGTTGAGACGGCGGGGAGAAATCCAACCAGATACAAAGTGGAGTCCATAGATGGCCAGACCTGCCTTTCATTACCGACCATCCTGGAGTGCAACCAGATTCCTGACAACAAGTCAGAAATACCTTCACGGGAGGTGGCGATATATCACCCCCATCTAAAGCGTATAGCCCACCTGATACCTGAACTTGATCCAGGAACCCCAATAGCTCTACTTCTGGGGAGAGATATTCTACAAGTCCACAAGGCTAGAGAATGTATAAATGGCTCCAGGAACGCTTCGTACGCACAGAGGCTTGACCTTGGATGGGTCATCATAGGAGACTTCTGCCTAGGAGGAGCACACAAGCCAGCCTTAGTTGACAGCATGCTTACCAATACTCTTGAAAATGGACGTCTGTCTCTCTTCCAGCCATGTAAGAGTAGCTACCTGGTAAAAGAGTTGCCACACAATGTTACTCTACCTTGTCCATTAGCTGATCCTCCTGTGAAGACCACTCATGTGACGGCGACCAAGATCACAATCACATAGGATGCACAGTTTTCCACAGAACAAGAGAGGAAAACAAGGTAGCAATGTCTATAGAAGACAGATTGTTTTTGGACATCATGGATCGAGAGATGGTAAGAAATGAGTCAAAGAGTTGGATGGCCCCTCTACCATTTAAACCCCAGAGGCAACGCTCACCCACCAGTCAGAAGTCTTGTAAAGGTTGGCACCATTGCAAACACGCATTTACCGCTCCGAACCTGGAAAATGCCAAAAACACGATAATTCGTACCATACAACGTGAGTGTTACACCAAAGAAATAGACTCAACAAAGGTCAACCCATTTCTAGAGACAGTGTCTTGAAAAAAGCTTGATCCAATAATTGACCAAAGCGAGATGATAAGGATTGGAGGTCGTCTTCAGGAAGCCAAGGTGGAATTCATGGAAAAACACCCTGTAATAATTCCTGGTCATCACCATGTGACTACTCTGCTCGTACAGCACCATCATGTTTTGGTGAAACATCAGGGCCGATTGTTTACCGAAGGGAATCTACAAACTGCTGGACTATGGATAGTTGGAGCAAAGAGATGTGTGAGTAAATTCATCTTCAACTGTGTGACTTGTCGCAAACTCCGCGGCGCGACTCAAAGCCCAAAGATGGCCAATGTCTCATCAGACAGACTTAGTATGGATCCTTCCTTTACCAACGTTGGTCTGGATGTTTTCGAGCCCTGGTCTGTGCTTGCACAGCACACCAGAAGAGTCCAAGCCAACGCAAAATGCTGGGCAGTTATGTTTACCTGCATGTCCATCAGAGCTGTCCAAATCGAAGTGATTGAATCCATGGACACATCAAGTTTCATAAATGAACTCCAACATTTCATTGCCATCAGAGGCACCGTGAAACACATTCACTCTGACAGAGGCACAAATTTCGTAGGAGCAGTGAGAGAACTCCAAATTCCTTCCAACCTAGACATTACCAGTGTGGAAAGATACCTGAGTGAACAGGGATGTACCTGGACCTTCAATTTACCACATTCTTCTCACATGGGAGGTGCTTGGGAGAGGATGATAGGAATAGCACGCAGAATCTTAGACTCTATCTTCTTACAAGAAGATAGCACAAGACTCACACATGAAGGTTTGACTACATTCTTGGCCGAAGTTTCGGACATCATAAATGCCAGACCATTGACTGCACTCTCCAGTGATGCTGAAGATCCAACCATTCTCACTCCCGCCATGTTACTCACTCAGAAAACCGACACTCCTAGTGCTCCACTGGGAGAATTCAGCAACAAGGACCTCTGCAGACGTCAATGGAGACAAGTTCAAAGCCTCTCCAATACTTTCTGGGACAGATGGAGAAAGCAATATCTATCCACCTTACAGCCTAGAAAGAAGTGGCAGATGCATAGGCCGAACATCAAACCCAGTGATATTGTGCTCATGAAAGACAGCCAGTCACACAGAAATGAGTGGCCACTAGGCCTCATCACCAAGGTGTTCCCAAGCAAAGATGAGAAGGTGCGCAAGGTTGAGGTCAAAATGTGGAAGGCTGGGGAGAGTAAACTATTCCTCAGACCAGTTGCGGAGCTAATTCTATTGCTTTCGCCTAAAGAGCCTGTAAGTGGCATCAGTTGATGCCAAGCGGGGAGTGTTCTGCCCTCTGATATAGGGCAGTCTGTTTGTGTTATGTGCTCTGAATAAAGCAATATGTTTGTATTATTGCTGGGTTAATTATAGCACCATCTAGTGGTGGCAGAATTTACAGTTACGTCCTAAGTAGCATTTAAAGCCTGTGACTTTAACAGAAGCAATGCACTGTGGGATTGAAGCAATGCTTTGTGGGAATGAAGCATTGTATTCTGGGAGGAGGGCACTCCATTTTCCTTTTGTGGATCTCATAGGATGCACATGTTATTTTGCCTTCCTGTGTAAGCTTTGTTTTTCCTGCAACTTCTCTACTTGAGTCACTACCCGGCTAAAGCATATCTGGTAAGAGTCAGTGTTTTCTTGCAATGCAGTGATTCAGAGAGGTGTTATTTACTGTCTAGCAGCCAAGAGATGTCATTAACCCTTTAGTTGCCAGTTCTCAGTAAATGTAATCATAAACTAATGTATTCCTATGTAATGTTTGCATCACAATGTACACTTCCTGTGATTGTGTTAGCTGTGATCATCTGCCCAATACTTATGCATGTTATTTGCATTCTGTTGTGAATTCACTTTCTGGTCTACCTCTGGTTGCTGGCGAGGGTGGTGGAGCTGGTTGTATTGACAGAGGAGTCATGAGTTCTCTTTCTGGGCTCCCTCTGGTGGTTGCAGGAGGTAATGAAGCTGATCTAATTAGCAGAGACCTGCCACCTGATAATGAGGATGACGATTGGACATCTGGAGTCTCTGACTGGATTTAAGACAGCCGACTCCCTCTATCCCTGCTGGTGATTTTTCCTGCCTCCTGAGGTCTTAGTTTCCAGTTCAGTCCCTGCATTCTCGATAAGTGTTCTTTGCTATTGTTCACATTTGATTTGGTTTTGTCTATTCAGTTTTGTGTGGTCAGCCAGCCCCAGCTGGGGCTGTGCTGAATTTCCATCCTTATGTTACTGTTTGTGCCAGTTTGCTTTTTGTCCCTTATTAGATTGGCCTCTTTTTGCTCTGTTTTCAGAATATGCCAGAGTGCTGATATAGTGGGTGAAGTCTTGTGACTTCAGGGTTTTTTTTGCTATCAGAAGTGTTGGACATTTTTGCAGGGTTTTTTGGCATGATTGCAGACAGAGTCTTTCCTTCCCTGTCCTTTCTAGTTAGTGTGGGCGCCATCGTTTGCTCAGCCTATTTTCCTACCTGTGTTTGTGTTTTCATCTTGTCTCACCTACAATATATGTTTCGGGGCTATCTACTCCTTTAGGGTCTGCTCTGGGGCAGTTTTGTTTTTCCCTTTTCTTGCTTTAGGCTTATTTAGTCCTCCGGCTGTGTCGAGGCATCTAGAATCATCTTAGGTACGCTCCACGGCTACTGCTAGTTATGTGGATTGGATCAGGGGTCTGCAATCCGCGTAGTTACCAACCTCTCTGGTTTTCTGTGGCTTAGCTTGGTCTTGTTTTCCTCCTCGGTGACCCAATCATAACAGTATTCCTTGTAGTTTTATCGCGCATGATCTATACTCTTCACAAATAAACAAGTTAGACTACAGAGAACAGTCTGCTTATTTTGGAAGACAAAGCTGTGGTTTATACTGTATGCTGCATTGCACATCGTGTCAGCGTGCCTGAAGGCAGAATACTGGGACCTTGATTTCCAAATGAAATGCAAAATTTACTTTCATCTGAAAACAACACCTTGGACCACTGAGCAACAGTCCAGTTCTTTTTCTCCTTGGCCCAGATAAGACGCTTCTGGCGCTGTGTATTGGTCATGAGTGGCTTGACACAAGGAATGTGACACTTGTAGCCCATGTCCTGGATACGTCTGTGTGTGGTGGCTCTTGAAGCAATGACTCCAGCAGCAGTCCACTCCTTCTGAATCTCCCCCAGATTTTGAAATTTCCTTTTCTTAACAATCCTTTCAAGGCTCTGGTTATCCCAGTTGCTTCTGAACCTTTTTCTACCCCACTTTTTCCTTCCACTCAACTTTCCATGAATATGCTTGGATACAGCACTCTGAGAACAGCCAGCTTCTTTAGCAATGACCTTTTGTAGCTTACCCTCCTTGTGAAGTGTGTCAACTAATGCAATCTGGACATCTGTCAAGTCAACAGTCTTCCCCACGATTGTGGAGTCTACTGAGACAGACTAAAGGATTTTTTTTAAATGCTTAAGAAGCATTTGTAGGTGTGTTTTGTAAATTAGAATAAATTACTGAGATAATGCTTTCTGGGTTTTCATTAGCTATAAGCCATAATCATCAACATTAACAGAAATAAACACATGAAATAGATCACTCTGTTTGTAACGACTCTATATAATAAGCGAGTTTCCCTTTATGTATTGAAGAACTGAAATAAATTAACTTTTTGATGATATTCTAATCTTGTGAGAAGCACCTGTATGATTTTTACAGTATATAGCCCATTACATCACTGTATAGCTTGCTTAAAGAACCCCTCCCATCAAAATTTTCATCATTTGAATATATTGCAAGTGATATTACCATTTTTTGGGATGTAGGAATTGGGGGAGGGATATGATAAGTGCGCTCGTGTGGTCTGTGTTTCGGGGCTGATTTTTTGTCCAAGTCCGGCCCTGTATAAAGGGAAAGTAAATATAGCAAGATCCAGCTCACCGGTTAAGACATCTTGGAAATCAGAGCATGGAACCGCCGTGCCGTGGCGTGCGAAGTTTCAAATGAGAAGATAATCCAGCTCCACGATGAAGTGAAAAAATGAATTCTTTATTCACTCAAAATGATTACAAAATAGAGGATAAAATTATAAGCATTGGTAGATCGGAATATTGCTTTCTCAACGTGTTTTAGGTGTCAAAGCACCCTTAGTCATGGAGCTGGATTATCTTCTCATATAAAGAGAAAGTACAGAAATCTTTCTAATGATCTTTTTACACTGTGACAGCGACAAAGAGGCATCTTCTATGTCTAGAGGAAAGAAGATTTAATCATAATATCATACGAAGATTCTTTTCTGTAAGAGCAGTGAGACTATGGAACTCTCTTCCACATAATGATGTAATGGTTGATTAACTACTAAAATTCTAGAAGTGTCTGGATGCCGTTCTTGATAATATAATATTACAGGCTATGGGCACTAGATTCTGTGATGGAGCGTTGAACTAGGGAACTAGTCTGATTGCCGTATTGAGTTGTGAAGAAATCCCCCTAATATGGAGCTATTAATGTCTTTGCCATGGGGTTTTTGCCTTCCACTGGATCAACATGTTAGGGTGCTTTCACCTTGCATTCTGTGGCCCTGTCGGGGCATACGTCCAAAATCTCCTGCAAAACGGGGTCCAGGTGCATCTGCCAATGGGGCCAATAGACTGCATTGGTGATGGCAGAACAAACTTGAGCTCTGCCGTGCACTTTTTTGGGGAGTGTACATGTACAGGAGGTGGACACTCATATGCAGTCAGCTTTGTCTGAGTGTCCACCTCCTGTAGGTGTACACTCCCGAAAATGATGCACGGCAAAGCATATGTTCTCTCTGCTGTCTCCTTTACAGTATATGGCTCCCTAACCGCATGTGTCCGGACCCTGTTTTGTGGACTTATGACCCAGATGGAACACAGAACGCAATGTCAGCAGGACTTTGCTAAGTAAACTACAGGCATTGTCAGATTGGCTCTGTTATACTGATTAAAATTATACCTGGTGTGAAGAAATCCATCTTGTGGTTCTTGTGTAATCAGTGTAATAAATGTTTAATAATTGAGATGCTTGTGTCCTGGGGAGGGACTGTAGGCAGTCTTATCTTTGTGCTGTAGGCCAGAGAAACCAAGAAAAGACCTGCCCACAGGTAGCCCCTAAGCACAAAAATGTTCTTCATCATAGAGACTCAAGAGGGAGACAGACTGTTTTTGCTTCGGGGCGGCCTGTGGGCAGATCTTTTCTTGGTTTCTCTGGCCTACGGCACAAAGATAAGACTCTACCTACAGTCCCACGCTGGAGCACGAGAATCTCATTAATTGAAAACTTCTAATACTGATTACACAAGAACCACAAGACAGATTTCTTCACCCCAGGTATAATTTTAATCAGTGTAACAGTGGCAACATGGCAATATCTTTAGTTTACTTAGCAACATTCTGCTGACAGGTTCACTTTAAGTCTACCTTCAACCTTTAAGCTATGAAACTATTATTGGATCTGGTAACATATACTCTTTAGCTGCTTGTCTCATTAATGCAAAATCTAAATTTTGCAGGTTTTGGTACCCTTTACTTTGCACTATTTTTACTACATCTACGTAAAACTTTTGCACAGCACCGTATGTGTAAATTTGGAAGCCTAAATCTCTAGGATTCTTAACAAATATAGATGTTATATGTTATGTAACTGTTATATTCTGTATAGAGTGTAATCAAAGTTGGTCATTGTCTTTAAAAAGTAATAGATTCACTTCATGTTGGCATGTGTGGGTATGTTTCACCCCTTCACCCGAAGCCTGTTGTCATCTTTCTGACCAGGTCAATTTTTTAAATTCTGACTACTGTCAATTTATGAGGTAATAACTCGGGAACGCTTCAACAGATTCCACTAATTCGGAGACTGTTTTTTCGTGATACATTTTACTTCATAATAGTGGTAAAATTTATTTGCTATGACTTACATTTATTTGTGAAAAGATAAAAAATTTGGTGACAATTTTGCAATTTTCAAACTTTTAATTTTTATGACCTTAAATCAGAGAGATGTGTCACACAAAAGAGTTCATAAATAACATTTCCCCACATGTCATCTTTACATCAGGACAATTTTTGAAACATATTTTTCTTTTGTTAGGATGTTAGTTGGGTTAAACGTTGAACACTAATTTCTCATTTTTTGCAACAAAATTTACCAAACCATTTTACCATCACATTTTAGGTGACTTTGAGGGGCCTATATTACAAAAAAAATCTAAAAGTTACACCATTCTAAAAAATGCAGCCCTCAAGGTGTTCAAAACCACATTCAATATGTTTATTAACCCTTTAGGTGCTTCACGGGAATTAATGGAATGTGGAAGGAAAAAATAAACATTTAACTTTTTTTCACAAAAAATTTCCTCTCCACCAATTTTTTTTTACTTTCACAAGGGTAACTGGAGAACATGGACCCCAAAAAATAGTTGAGAAATTTATCCTGAGCACACCGATATCCCACATGTGGGGTAAAGCCACTTTTGTGGCAGGACTCAGATGGGAATTAGCGCCATTTGACTTTTTGAATGTAAAATTTGCTTGCATAATTAGTGGATGCCATGTCCTGTTTGGAAAGCCCCTGATGTGCCTAAACAGTGGAAACCCCCACAAGTGACACCATTTTGGAAACACCCCTCAAGGAACTTATCTAAATAGATGTGTGGTGACCACCTTGAACCCCCAAGTGCTTCACAGAAGTTTATAACATTAAACTGTGAAAATAAAAAAATCACATTTTTCCCATAAAAATGTTTTTTAGCCCCTAATTTTGCATTCTCATAAGGGTAAGAGGCAAAATTGCGCTTTACAATTTTTCTCCTGAGTACGTTGATACCCAATATGTGAAGGAAAACAACTCTTACAATGCATGACAGGGCTTGGAAGGGAAGGAGCGCCACTTGACTTTTTAAATGCAAAATTTGCTGGAATAATTAGAGGACGCCGTGTCGGGTTTGGAGAGCTCCTGATGTGCCTAAACAGTGGAAACCCCCCACAAAGTGATACCATTTTGGAATCTAAACCCCTCCCAAGAACTTATCTAGATGTGTGGTGAGCACCTAGAACTCCTAGATGCTTCATGGAAGTTTATAATGTTGAGCCATGAAAATATGAAAAAAATCACATTTTCCCACAAAAGTTTTTCAGCCCCAAATTTTGCATTTTCACAATAATAACAGGAGGAAATGGACCCAAACATTTAGTGCGCAGTTTCTCCCGAGTATACAAGTATCCCATATATGGTCAAAAACTACTTTTGAGGAAAAGTGTAAAGCTCAGAAAGGAAGAAGCGCCATATTACAATTTAAAATTTGCTGGACTGGTTTGAGGATGCCATGTCACATTGGTAGAGCACCTGAGGTGCCAGAGCAGCATAACCCCCCATATGGGACCCCATTTTACAAACTACACCTCTTCATGATTCCAACTAGGGGTGCAGTGATCATATTGACAACACAGGTGTGTCACAGAATTTTATACCATTGGGTAGTGAAGAAAAAATAATTTCATTTTTACCACCAAGATTTTGTGTTAGCCCCAGATTTTACATGTTCATACTGGGATATAGGTAAAAGTAGCAACAAAATGTGTCCCTCAATTTCTGCTGTATATAGAAATACACCATATATGGCTGTACAGTACTGCTAAGCCACACGGCGAGAGTCGGGAGGCACGAAGCGCTATTTGCCTCCTTGAGTGCAGATTTTCTAGAATAGTTTGAGGATTCCATATACAGGGCCCCTAAGTGCTAGAAAAGCAGAATTCCCCCTAAGGCCACCCCATTTTGGAAATTATACCTCTTTGGGAATTTATCTACAGATGTGGTAACGATTTTGATTCCATGGTTGTTTTCCAGAAACTAGCAATAGTGGATGTTGCTGAGTGAAAATTATCAACTGCCATTATAGTGACCAGTATTTTGTAGTGCCCAGTACATTGTAGTGACCAGCTTATTCTTCCTGAGACAAACACCTGCATATTAGGCTGGCTCTCATCGCTACAGAAATTCCAATCATGTGGATGTTAAATGTGGTTTTAGCACACTGGGGCTCAGAAGAGAGGAGGACATTTGGATTTGGGAGCACAGAATTTGCTGATTTTTTTGAGGGGATGAGGAGCCATTCTGCTTTTCCAGAGCCCTTGTACTACCAGTAACATGGAAGCCCTCTATATTTCTGTTAACAGATGATGGACTTGATTTTTTGTGGGTGGAGTTTAAGCTTTTATTGGGATCATTGTACATAACATGTAAAGCGAACGTGTCAGAAGGATTGTGCACAGTAACCTACAGACAGTGTCAGGTCGATGCCATTATACTGATTAAAATGATACCTTGGATGATCAAATCCGTCTTGTGGTTGTTTAATCTTTATTTCCAGTTTTGAGTTAATGAGATTCTCCTGCTTTAGGGCGGGCCTGTGGGGGGGCTTCATGTGGTGCTCTGCTTAGGTATTCATAATGCAGTCTGCTGACAGGTCATTGATCTGCCCCCTAGTTTACATAATGAATATTTGTACATACTGCAAAAAAAAGCCCCTTCTGCAGGCAGGTGCCAGCCGTGACACCTGCGCTGCAGCATAATCGCATGTTTAATGTGTGGAAAATAAATGTGCTTGATGTTTTCTTGAGGAGTATATATAAAAAAAGTCAATTTTAAAATGGCGCCCACCACTCCTGCGCAGTAGCAGCTATTGGTGTATATAGAGGTTATCCAATAGCTACTATTGCACAGGTGCCGGCAGCGTCATCTTACTAGAGAAGAAAAAAAAATCTTCTCCAAGATGGCGCCATTCACACCTGTGCAGTAGCAGCTCTCAGCTAGATGAAATTTTTAGAGGTAACATTTTTATTTACATTCTTTTTTTCTTTGCATTTCATTGTACTTTTTGTTCGGTCGTATGATGATGATGAAGCTTATTTTTTTGTCTCTTTTTTTACGGTGTTCACTGAATTGTTTATCTAGTAGCACAGTTTTATATGTCAAGTTGTTCCAGACGCAGCATCATCTTTACACTGACAGACTGCTGATCTGATACTCTCATAGAATCAAAAAATGTTACAGTTGGAAGGGACCTTAAGGGTCTCTGTGTCCAAACTCCTGCTCAATGCAGTACAGAATTAACTTAACCATCTCAGACAGATGTCTGTTCAGCCTTTTTTTGAAGGCTTCCATTTAAGGAGAACTTACCACCTCCCTTGGCAGCCTGCTCCACTCATTGATCACCCCCCTGTCAAAAAGTTTTCAATAATATCTACGCTGTATCTTCTACCTTCCAGTTTCATTCCTTTGCTAATCGTGCTTCCATGTGTAAATGAGAATAAGAATGATCCCTCTACACTGTGACAACCCTTCAGATATTTGTAGACAGCTATTAAGTCTCCTCTTAGCCTTCTTTTTGCAAGCTAAATATTCCCAGATCCTTTAACCTGTCTTCGTAGAACATACTTTGTAGTTCGCTCACCATCCTGATAGCTCTTCTCTGAACTTGATCAGCTTTTCAGTGTCTTTTCTAAAATTTGGTGCCCAGAACAGAACACAATATTCCAGATGAGGTCTGACCAAGGAGGAGTAGAGGGGGAAAATTAATTCATGTGATCTAGACTCTATGCTTCTAAACAATAAATTCTATAACTGTGTTTGCCTTTTCTGATGCTACATCAAACTGTTGACTCATGTACAGTCTGTGATCTATTAGTATACCCAAGTCTCTTTCAAATGTGCTGTTGCTTAATTCTATTCCTCCCATTCTGTAGATATCATTTTCGTTTTTCTTGCCCAGATGTAGAATCTTGCACTTCTCCCTGTTAAATACCATTTTATTAGTCGCTCTTCAAGCATATCTACGTAGATCCTTCTAATTCCTTTCTCTGTCTTGTTAGCTATCCCTCCTAACTTTGCATTGTCTGATTTCTTACTGGTTTATTCTTTGTGGGTAATGCATGTTTTTTATGTACATTTTCATACTTATCCTGCATGAGAGCTTGGTAGATGCACCTTTTCTGGGTGGCTGTGGGCTGCTATTTTAGGCTGCGGTGACCAATATCCATGGCCCCTTACCAGCCTGGGAATACCAGCCCCAAACTGTCTGCTTTAGCTTGACTGGTTGTCAAAAGTGTTTGGGACCACACATCCTTTTTAAATTGTTTAATTAAATTATTAAAAAAGCAGCATGGGGACAGTCTGTATTCTTCATAACCAGGCTTGCTAATACTTACAGCTGAGGGTTGCAGCACCCTGCTGTGAGTTTTGCCTGGCTGGTTATCAATACAACAGGGGAACCCACATTATTTTTTGAAATTATTTATTTATTTAAACTCTCATGGTGCAGTGCTGAGCTCAGAGACTTCACTACAGTTCACTTTGAAAAATTTCTCACAGTGAACTGCGGTGAACATTCTGAGCTCAGCGCTGCACCATGAGACTTTCTCACTGTGCTAGTGTGTATCTCACCGATGTCAATGCAGTTCGGCCTGGCTGGGAAAGCAGTCTCAGTGACTGGTAATAACCTTGATGACGTCAGCTGGTCACTGTAGCTCATTCATCAGTGGTTCTCATCCTGGACGGTCGCATCTTGGCACCGACCAGGTTGAAAACTGTTTATCCCCCAGACATGGATTACGGCATGGGACAGAACGTCGGATAGGTGAGGGATATTGTTGTTGTTTTTTTTTAATTACAGGAGACAAGGGATTCGAATGGGCATTAGGTGAGTATAACTGTGTTTTTTATTTTTCCATTAAAAAGTCAGTGTTTTTTGTTTTATTTCAAATAAAAGACTTTATTCTGACTGTGTGTTTATTTACAATACAACTATAGGATTAGTAATGGATACATGCATTATAGATGACTCTTCATTACTAATCCGTGGGCTTGATGTCACCTGACAATGCAAAGGTGACCCCAACCCCACAAATATGAACCCCCCTTGCCACCGCTACAGGGCAAGTGGGAAGAGCCTAATAGATGTATCTTTTTTGGGTGGCAGGGGGCAATCCTTACCAGCCTGAGAATACCATCCCCCAGTAGTCTGCTTTAGTTTGGCTGGTTGTCAAAAATGGGGAGACCCCACTCCGTTTTTTTTAAATTATTTATTTAAATAATTAAATAAATGGTGTGGGTCCCCCTCTATTCTTGATAATCAGCCTTGCTGAAGCTAACAGCTGAGGGTTGCAACCCCCAGCTGTGAGTTTTGCCTGTCTGGTTATCAAAAATATAGGGGAACCCACTCCTGCTCTCACTTTTATTTGCTGCAGCAGGCATCAACTGATGGGGGCAGTATTCCCATCAGCTGACACCATTGACTGTAGTAAACTTTGTACCTCCGATCACAGTTGTATTTTGACAGCATGGGAACAGCGGCTGTCTGACCAGCGGTGATGATTTTACCGCCAATCAGAAGCAGTATTTGCTGCCCTGTCAGTTACATGACAGAATGGCAAATAATGGATGTTCAGGGCCCCCATTCAAGTGAATGGGGTCCTGGTTCGGGCTCAGGTATGGGTACTGTTCTGATACCCGAACACAAACTTTTTATAACTGTTCGGTCGAATTAGCCGGATCCAAACACCCAGGTGTCCGCCAATCTTCTAGCTATGATATCTAGTGGATTATCATACCTTGTACAGTGGTGGTCAATAACTGGGTCATCACAGATCAGCAAATCCCAGGGGAGCACAGTTTGTACGGTAGAGACATTTACCATTTCCAAAGTCACTGGGTAAGTCTCTCTCCTGAAGAGTGTAAGTTCTTATGATTAGTTGGATCCTCTCTCTCTCTCCTATAAAGTGTAAGCTCTTATGGTCAGCGGGGTCCTCTCTCTCTCCTGTAGAGTATAAGCTCTTATGATCACTGGGGGGCTCTCTCTCTCCTATATAGTGTAAGTTCTTATGGTCAGTGGTGTCTTCTCTACTGTGGAGTGTAAGCTCTTATGGTCAGTGGGGTCCTCTCTCTCCTGTAGAGTATAAGCTCTTATAGTCAGTGGGGTCCTCTCTCTCCTGTGGAGTGTAAGCTCTTATGGTCAGCAGGTTCCTCTCTCTCTCCCCTGTAGAGTGTAAGCTCTTATGGTAGGTGGGGTCCTCTCTCTCCTGTAGAGTATAAGCTCTTATGGTCAGTGGGGTCCTCTCTCTCTCTCTTGTAGAGTATAAGCTCTTATGGTCACTGGGGGGCTCTCTCTCTCCTATATAGTGTAAGCTCTTATGGTCAGTGGCATCTTCTCTACTGTGGAGTGTAAGCTCTTATGGTCAGTGGTGTCCTCTCTCTCCTGTGGAGTGTAAGCTCTTATGGTCAGTGGGGTGCTCTCTCTCTCTCCTATAGAGTGTTAGCTCTTATGATCAGAGGGGTGCTCTCTCTCTTTTCCTCTACATGTATTTTCTGAGAAATTACAGGTGTTCTAGTATTAAGATTCATGCAATATCATTAGCTGCAAATCAAATATTTTGGGAAAATGTGATGAATTTGACTAGATCTGCTCATCTCTAATTGTTGCACTAAAATATGTCCAGTGATATGCACATGCATTTTGCAAACATTGATAATAACACCGCAGCGTCTTGTAATAATTCTCCCCATGCTGTGCCAGTCATTGGTAAATGTATCCGAGGCAGGAATTTCAAGGTATAATATATAACGTAAGTGCCTTTGTGTTTTGATTTGTTGTTGTGACATTTAAATTTCATTTAGCGCTACCAATATAATTGTAGGTTTGTCATGTTTCGACTGCTGTCTAAGTGGCATACGGCATGGGAAGGTGGGAGACAAATTAAGAGGCGCTCAGGAGGCTGAGTCACGAAGTCTAATAACTTACAATGGTTATGGAATATACTTAAGCTTTATCGAGAAAGCAGCTGATAGTGACTCAGTAAATGACTGTTCTTTCTCAGATTTTACTCAGTGGAAAAGCTATAGTTTTAAACTGTTTATGATCCTGCAGGGAGAACAAGTAGCAGTACAAAATTCAGTAAATGCATACGAGGGAATGTTGAATGGCTGAGCTGATAAATAATGTCTCGGCTTTGTTAGCAAGTAGAGAGAAACTTTCATTTTTAACTGCAAATAATCTTTTAGTGTTTTGGTTTTGTTGCCATAATAATAAAAATCATCATAAAAAAGCACAAAAAGAAAAACCGAAAGAATTGACTTTATATTGGAAATATTGACCGTGCCGCCTCCATTAATACCAATAACTTCATTCTTCAGCAAGCATGCCGTTAGGGTGCTTCTCCTGACTTTTGATGGTAGACATTTTCATCAGATCTGAGTAGGATTTGTTTACTTCTTACAGAGACAAGAAATCGGTCAGGAATGCAGGATAAGTTATTACAGGATTAGGAGTAAATTACCTTCAAGAAACACCTTAGTCATTTATTCTTGAAAAAGTGACAAACGGAAATGTTACAGTCCAACTGGCTTGAAGTGTACTTTCTGTTTCTGATCTGAACACTTCATTAAAGGCGTTTTCCAACCCCTTGATATTTCCTGACAAAAAACTGACAACTGTCATTATACTAATGCCCTGTGGCTCTTGTGCCGATGCTTTGCTAGTTTCTCGCTGGACCTGTTCGTCTGGTGGAAAGACGTCTGCAGTTAATAGCGTGTGCCAGGACATTGGTATGGTGGCTAATTACTCCTTTATTTTATACAATTTTATTTTATACAATTAAGTGTTTATTTTTTTAAATATGTCTAAACTCAGTGAGTCAGATAAAATTCAGATCTGATGGATCCTCTGATGATAAACTAATGCCAGGACTCCCATCAAGATTGCCTGGGCACACTTGGTCCTCTTTGTTGCAGATCGCCCCCCTCTATTACATTCATGAGTGCCTATAACGCACAGGAAAATAGGTGTTATAAGGGCAGGTGCAGACTAGTGCACTATTGGTTCGAGTACGATCCAACAAAACATCGGATTGCACTCAGAACAATGTTATTCTATGGGGCCAAGCACATGTCAGATTTTTCTTCGGACTACTCCAACAGCAAGTAGGTACACTATCTTTTTATTAGAATAAATACAGGCGACTCTTCTTTACTCCCTCTTCTACCAAAGGTAATCTCTTCTTATACTCCCTAGAAGGTCTTAAGGGGGTTTTACACATAGCGATATCGCTAGCAATATCGCTAAGGCGTCACTGATTTTGTGACGCAGCAGCGATATTGCTAGCGATATCGCTATGTGTGATACTTACCTCCAACCGGCTCCCCCGCTGTCTGTCGCTGATCGCGTGAGATCGGCCGGGTCCATTTCTCGTCGGGCGCTTCTTGCTGGGCTTCCTCCTGGCGCCGACGAGCGACGCGTGGACACGGGCGGGAGGACGTCAGCATCACTGCGTGTGAAAGGTAAGTAACGACCGCTGTTGCGTCGCTACATCGCTAGTGAGATCTGCCTGTTTGGCAGCTCACTAACGACCATTTATCGATGCACCAGCGATCCTGACCGGGTCGTATCGTGGTCGGATCGCTGGTGCATCGCTAAATGGGGCCTTTAGGCTGGTTTCACACTTGCATCTGTGTGCACAGCGTTTTATCCACATAAATCCACATGTGTCAAGGACATGCGTACACATGCATTCGATTCGCATGTATACTTCAGAATGAGCAGGTCCAGAAAATGGTTTCATCCCCCCAAAAACAAAGCTGTATATAAAAGGAAGGGTGGAGACTGCAAGGCCATTACTTTCAAGACTCTGGATCTGACAACAACACTGGCTATGTAAGTATAGAACCTTTGAAAATGTCTGTCTCTCTCACTGCAGTCTGTACTTTGTACTAATTTTTTTTTTGTTCCTTTTAGACTGGTTGTCTCCCAGTGCTGGTGTCTCTCCTGGGGCTGCCGTCTCTCCTGGGGCTGCCGTCTCTCCTGGTGCTGGCATCTCTCCTGGGGCTGCCGTCTCTCCTGGTGATGGCGTCTGTCCTAGTGCTGGCGTTCTGGTGAGGACAACACTGTCTATGTATGTATAGAAACTTTGAAAATGTCTGTCTCTCTTAATTTTTTTCTGTTCCTTTTTTAGACTGGTTGCCTCCTGGTGCTGGCGTCTCTCTTGGTGCTGGCATCTGTCCTGGTGCTCCCGTCTCTCCTGGTGCTGCCGTCTGTCTCTGTCCTGTGCTGACTGCTGTGCTGTTGGACTACTGCCTGTAATGTAAGTATTGGTGTCCATTTTTTTTAGCTACATTGTGTTTGGCTCTAAACAAGTTAACAAGTTTAATTTTTGCTATCTTTTTTTTCTGTAGTGTTTCACTTGACTGCTGCCTGCTCTTCAACCATGTCCTCAAGTGAAGAACTGACTTCTTCCCAGGGTGGACCTGACAAAGATTATGTAATCACATTTGCTATACTGATTGGCATGTAGTGACTAGCAATACTATATCTGTGTTAAATTATGTAATTTCTTTACAGGTACCTTCCACTGATGAAGATCAGGAGCAGTCGAGGGGAAATGATTCTTCACAGGGTCGTCAGGCTCATGTGTCTCAGGAGGAAAGACGCGGTGTAAGTATTCTTTTCATCAGAGTTGTAATTGAAATTTTTTTCAGTTTTACTTAAAATTGTTTTTTTTCTTTGATCTATCGGTTCCACAATGGGAAGAAGCCAAACAGGACATTGACAACGATCAACTTATTAACCTTGTGCAAGAGCGAGTACCGTTGTGGGACACCCATGATCCTCAGCACTCCGACACTGTTGTGATTCGACGACTCTAGGAAGAAGTGGCCACATCGCTGTTGCATGATTGGGAACGTGCCACGCCTCGTACCAGAAATGATTTTGGTAAGTATTGCAATGTGGTGTGACGCGCCATTGAAACTGTAGATGTAGGTGCATTGTTTTACAATTATTTTTTTTCCTTTTCTTCCCCCTTCACAGTGAAGAGAATAAGAATCCGTTGGCGCTTGATGAAGGATCGCTTCAACAAGGACATGAGACAGGAGAACCAGGTTAAAAGTAGTGCTGCTCAAAGGATAATAAGAAAATACAAATACCACCGTAACCTTGCTTTTCTGAGGCCTGTGCTTGCTCAGCGAATGTGAGTACCTTTTGTGCTGTCTTACTATTATTTAACTTTTGATTTTACTAATGTTTTCTTTAATTTTCACCACAGAATCTGGTGCAGCACAACACAACCTGGATCATCCTCTGTTGAAGCAGCCCCTCATCAACCAGACAACGAACAGACGCAGTTCCAATCATCCACCAGCGATGTACCAACCTGTCAGGCCTCTGCCACTGCTTTTGTTGGGGCTTCTCGTCAGCAGCAGAGGGCCTGGGATAGGTCACTCATCCCTGAGTTTATGCACTTAAGCTCGGTCTTCCAGGATGGGATTAAGGTGCAAGGTGATAGACAGAAGAGTGGGTTCAACCATGTGGTCACACTTATACAGAATGTGAACAAACACCTTGATCGCCTGAAAGCCGACCTTGAGAGACCAGCGCAACATTTTTTTTCAGCAATAGAGCGGGAAGTGATGGAAAACCTTACGCCTCAATTCCAGCTCAACGTCATGCAGGCCTGCCAGGCTGCTTACAGCCACGCATTGCAGCAGCAGCAGTCCCAAAGCTACAATCCACAGGCTGGAGGATATTACCAGCAGCCGAACATATACTTTACAACTCCCACAGCACCGAACTATCCTCCGCCACCACCGCCTCCAGTTCGGAGATCCACCACGCTGCCGACTTCATCATCCCTGCAGCCAGCAGCATCCACCATGCTCCCAAGTTCAGCACCCCTGCAGCCAGCAGCATCCACCACACTCCCAAGTTCAGCAGCCAGCAGCATTCACCATGCTCCCAAGTTCAGCACCCCTGCAGCCAGCAGCATCCACCACTCTGCCCAGTCCAGGAGCATGCCAGAAGACCTACTGAGGCCACCACTCCCACTCAGCCAAGAAAACAACAGACAAAAAAACAGATTACCACCAGGACGAAGACCCGGCGGCAATAAACCCTTCCAAAATTGGACCCACCACCTCAACCTTCACCTAGCAATGTGTTTCTGTTGTCAAATGTGTCACTACCTTCCCTTGTGTCTGTACCTTCCAGTTTGTCTATCCATTCCCATGATTCCATCCATGATCCAATCCTTTAATTTGTTGCCCCTTCCCCAGTAACCCCTTCCTCATCAACTACCACCCAATCCTCACAGCTCCACACCCTCAAGGTCCACCCCATCTCACCCTCAGATAGACCCCAATCCTAAACCCAATTTTTGTTTTGTTGAATAAAATTTTTATTCTCTTTGCAATATCTGTGTTTTCTTTGTCTCTTTAAGCGCTGCCGCCGCAAACACACACATATGTGTATTGTATTATTGAGGGAACTTGTAATGGGTGTTTTACTACAGGTATTTTATTATATAATTCTGCAAACATTACAGGTACATATTAACATTACAGGTACATTTTAACATTACAGGTACATTTTACTTAGCAGCTTAAACCATTCCGTCTTGCCATGCCACACATCCATTATCAGAAGCAAAGAATGCAACAAACTTATCCCTCATCTGGGCAACTTCCACTGTAGTTCTCAGAGGATGATCTTGGTAATCATGCAATGTAACAGGTTCCTCGGGTTCTAAGTTGGGTCGCTCTTTTGCAAGGATGAAATTGTGCATAACAACACAGGCTTTCACAACCTCATCAATTGTCTCAATTTTGAGATGTATGGCTGTTCCCAAAATGCACCATGTAGATACCAGCAAGCCAAAGGCACACTCCACAGTTCTTCGTGCCCTTGTCAGTCGGTATTTGAAAATCCGTTTGGTGTGATTTAAGTCCCTACTTGAGTAAGGTTTTAGGAGGTTGGCACACATTTGAAAGGCCTCATCCCCAACCACAACAAATGGCATTGGCAGTCCTTCAGTGTTGGTGAGAGGTCCTAGCTGTGGAAAATTGAAATTATTATGATATAAACATTGGCCCATGTCAGAGTTTTTGAAAGTCTGAAAGTCATTTCCTCGTCCAAATGAGCCAACTTTCAAGGCGACAAATCGACATTCAGCATCTGCAATCACCATGAGAACAGTCAAAAAGTATTTTTTGTAATTGAAATACTCGGTTCCACTTCCATCAGGTTTCATAATCCGAATGTGTTTGCCATCCACAGCCCCCACACAGTTAGGAAAATCACAAGTGTCCTTGAATTTCTCAGCATATTCCAGCCAGAGTTCAAATGCGGGTTGGGGGAGGAATTCTTGATGCAGAACTTCACATAAAGCCTTGCAGGTGTCTCCAACAATCCCAGAAAGAGTGGACACTCCAATCTGGAACTGGAAATGGAGAGATGATAAGGTCTCTCTGGTAGCCAGGAATCTGCCGAACAGAAAATGGGAAAAAAAATTAATACATGGGTTTTCTAACTATAATGCTATGAACATGTGTTTGTTTTTCACTATTACATACCTCAGGGTCACAAACAGATGTTCCTCAGCAGGAATTGCTTGACGGAGTTGTGAACATGCCTGATGATGGATCCTCGGACACGTTGTAGCAAGTCAGCGAAACTCCATTCAGACATTCTTGCGTAGTCAAAAAACTTCTGAGGGTTTGCAAGCAGCTCGGTGTACAAAGATTGGTAGGCTCCACAGCTCTCTCGGAGTTCAAGGATGGGGTGTTGCCAGTAGCAACAACAACATCTTCTCAGTGTTTGTATTTTTCTTTCTTCTTGACAAGCAAAAGCAAAGGCAACAGCCAATTTCAATTGTAAATCCAGATTATCATAGAAGCTCTCCACGTCAAGATCCAAGATGAGGATTTCTTCAGTGCAGTGTGTCTATATATATATATATATATATATATATATATATATATAGAAATTCCATGAAGCATGCCCCTTGGAAAAGCTACTACAAAACATTGGAAATGTGCAACGCATGCGCATAAATAATGCAAACGCATGCACATGCAGCGTTTTCTGCCGTCATGTGTAAAAATGATACGCTGCGGACTCAAACGCAAATATGAACCTAGTCTTGATGAGTCCTAAAAATGATGTGTATATTATATTTTATATATAAGCATTTTGCATAAGCTTTAAGGAGCCTTTACTCTAAATTACACAGGACTAATTTTTCTCATCTTTCATTGTAATTTAGACCTCCAATCTATTATGTTTGTCATGTTACTCAGCTGGATGCCTTCTTCAGATGTCCAAAGCGTCCTTGGGCCTTATGCACACTGCCATATTAAAAGGGTTCTTTGGGCATGTGATACTGATGACCCTTTCCTTAGGAAAGACCATTACTATGAGATAGGATGAACTAAAAAGCATAGATCTGTCTCATAACAGGGGTGATAACCAGAACAATGTCCACAACATTTATAATCCTAGAGACAGATCTGAATTGGATAGAAAACGAGAGATACGGTTCAGTGTAAAAAAATATTATTTTATTATACTTATAACAATATCTATAGTGTATATGTAAGGGACACAAAGGTGTGTCCGTAAGTGTACAGATATATATGGGTATATATTTAATGTCGGCTGTTATGTACCCTTTCCCTTTAACATTATTCGTACTTATTGTACATGCCATGTAAATGTCTATTTATTGTATCTGTTATCTGTATTTAACATTGGACATTGTTATATAGATAGGGAAAGTGTAGTACCCTAGGTTGCCCACTAGATAGGGTTAGAGATGCTCAGCTTGCAAATAGTTAAAGTAGGAGGGACTAACAGCTGTTAAGCCAGGGAGCATCTGGAATTTGAATCAGTTGGGCGGGAGCGCCCTGACAGGGTTGATGGCTCTGTAACGTTAAAGTCAAGAGCCCAGTCATTCAGAATTCGGGCCAGTATCTCATCGGGGAGTAACACCAGAAGAAGTGCTGACAGTGCAGAATTAGTGGGTCTGCAGTTGCCAGTAGAAGACTAAGCAGTACGGACAGGTCACTCAGACTGTGGCGGCTTATTTCATCTGAGGATATTCTTGAGACAGGGGCTAAACGGTTAAGAGGGTCCCCTACTGGAGTAAGACTGAGCAGAGTTGATGCTGAACGACCGGAGAGCATGGTGTGTCCCAGAAGCGAGCTTAGAGGGAAAGAGGGAAAGACAGGGACAGAGGAGAAAATGTCCATTGCCAACCCTGATACTGATGCTGGATTGAATATGTATGCGCTGTGTAAAGGAAACAGTAAAGTTAATTGTTCGAGTATTGAACAGGACTGTGACTCTGTTTGTTCCACATCGTCTGAGGAGAATGTGCAGCACATAACAGAAAGCCCTGAGGGGGAGCTGGAGAAAGAGACAGGTATGCTGACAGAAAACTGTCATGTCTATGTGAGGTGAGGCCAGGACTCCGTTGCCCCGGAGTCCTCGGCCACGACTACGGTCCTGGCTGAACCTTACATATACATGATGATAGAGACAGCTCAAAATTAAATTTAGACTACAGGTATATACACAAAAAGAAAACACAGAATGACAAATGTGCAGAAATACCCTGCAGTAATCCAGTACAGTACAGGTATATACAGTAGAAACCAGAAGTTTACATACATTGTATAAAAAGACACATATGCATATTTTCTCAATATCTGACATGAAATCAGAATAAACCTTTCATGTTTTAGGTCAATTAGGATTACCATAATTACTAATATTTGCCAAATGACAGAATAATGAGGGAGAATGTTTTAAGGCATTTTTATTACTTACTGCCAAGTCAAAGGTTTCCATACATTTCATTAGTATTTAGCACCATTGCCCTTAAACTGAATGATTTAGGTCAAACGTTTGGGATATCCTTATACAAGCTTCTCACAATAGTTGGTCGAAATTTGGGCCCATTCCTCCTGACAAAGCTGGTGTAACTGATCCAGGTTTGTAGGTCGCCTTGCTCGCACCGGCTTTTTCAGCTTTGCCCATACATTTTCAATAGGATTGAAATCAGGGTTTTGTGATGGTCACTCCAAAACACTGACTTTTAGAGTTGAGCGAAACGGGTCGGTCAATTTCAAAAGTCGCCGACTTTCGCAAAAGTCGGGTTTCATGAAACGAAACCCGACCATAGCGTGAGGTCGGCCACGAGGTCGGCGACCATGGCGCCAAAGTCGCGTTTCAAATGATGCTTCAGCGCCCTTTTTCAGCCAATGATGGAGGACGCGCACTGTGGGCAACGCGATGACATAGGCAGCGGTCACCACCATCTTTGAGAAGGGCATGCAAGTGATTAGCTGGCTTTGTGTGGTGTCACAGGGGCTATAAAAGGGCATGCACGCCGACCGCCATCTTACTTCTGCTGATCTCAGAATAGGGAGAGCTGCTGCTGATGATGATTCTGTAGGGAGAGCGTTAGGCAGGGAAGAAGATACAAAAAACTGTTTCTGCTGGTAGCGATTTGCCTGTACAACATACCAGTTAGTGTGCAGTGCAAGGGGAGGCTATATTTTGGTGCATCAGCTCTGTTGGTTATTAGGCTGCCTTATAAGACTCCCTGATAGCTGCACTGCTGTTTTCACACTGCTGTGCAAGCTGCTTTTTTAAAAGCAAAAATACTTTTCATCCTCTTTTTTGCCCAGTTACCAAGCATTCATTTTTCCACACTTTTGTGTGCAGGAGTCCTGCTTATTAGGCTGCCTGCTGCCATACTTGGGACTGAGAGCATCATTGTCAGCTTGCTAAAATCTCTAGGGAGATTCAAATTCTCCCCAGTCCTATATAGACATTTTATACACCATCCAAATTCAGCCTGTTATATTGAGGTGTAAGCTACACTGGGCCTGAGATAATAGTTCAGTGCCCTCAAGTCTGTAGGGAGATTCAAATTCTCCCCAGTCCTATATAGACATTTTATACACCATCCAATTTCAGGCTGTTATATTGAGGTGTAATCTACACCAGGCTTGAGATAATAGTTCAGTGTCCTCAAGTCTGTAGGGAGATTCAAATTCTCCCCAATACTATATACACCTTGTACCTTGTTTTACAGTACCATATTGCTGGTGGTATTTTGGGTACATTTTCCCAAAAATGAGGAAGTGTGTTGGAAGAGGCCGTGGAAGTGGGCGGGGGTTGCCAGCTGGTAATGATGGTGTTGGTGGTGGTGGTGGATCTGCTGGTAGTGGCAAAAGCACAATAGCACCTAATGCAGGAGGTGTTGAGCCTGCGTCATTGTGTGGCTCCACAAGGCCTCGAAGGCTCCCTTTTCTTGGAGTATTTAAACTGCTTTTAAAGCTGGAGCTTCAGGAACAAGTTTTGGCTTACATTGCTGACACAGCCTCCAGCTCCATCGCCTCCTCTTCTGAACTTTCAAAAAATAAAAGCAAAGGGGGAGACAGGGCGCTTCCAATGCGTAGGTCTGTATGGAAAGTAGATGAGTGCACATCAAGTGTTAGGCTCACCTGATAGGGTTGTGAGAGTCACAACACCTATAATCGCATAAAACAGCTGCAGCAGTCTGCACGAGGTCCAAGGACTTGGTACAAAGAGAAGGCTGCCCTGATGAAGTGAGCAGGGACTGGCTCAGGAAACGCATTGGCAATAAAGATATCTTGAATTCTACCACAGCAGTGCAGTCTCTTATTGCACTACCATCCTTCTCTTTGTAAAAAATAAAAGCACTGAGTCGTCATTGGAGGCTCATGGTCAGGAACCACTCCTTTCCTTGTGTCATTCACCCCTACCAAAAGTAAAGGATGTGGCAGGCCACACTACAGATTACTCCATGGAGCTCTTTTCACATACCATGCCTGGGTTATCAAGTCAAATCGTGAATTACCCAGTCCAAGAAGAATCTGACATGGAGTGCACTGATGCACAGCCACTGCTAGATTTACCTGCTGGTACATTCACTCAGAACACTACATTGTCCACGCTGTGTACTGAGCCAGAATCTGACCCTGATGAAACTCAGGTGCCCCTTCCCGCATACTATACCACCTTACATGGTGACACAGAGGAAGGTGCACATAACATTGAAGAGGAGGTGATGGATGACCCAGTTGTTGACCCAGATTGGCATCCACTTGGGGAAGAGGCTGCCAATAGCTCAGAAGAGGAGGAGCATCCGCAGCAGGCATCGACATCGCAACAGCTGTTATCTGGCAGGCCTGGAGCAGTCCAAAAACGGGTTACAAAAACCAAAAGAGTTGCAGGACAGCTAGGCCAGACAGTCAAATTAGCACAGCGTGCAAGGCCTCAAAATGTCTTCCAAAGTAGGAAGAGTGCAGTGTGGCACTTTTTTGAACAAAATCCTAATGATCAGGCAATGGTTATCTGTAAGAATTGCGCAAAGAACTTTAGCCGAGGGAAAAATCTGAGAAATTTGAATAGCAGTTGCATGCTTATGTGGTGCCCTTGAGGCTCAGCCAACACAGAGGTACTGCACCTCCTCCTGAGGTGTGGTGCCCCACCATCCAGGTAATTTGGAGACTCCTGACCACGCTCCAACACTCGCACCCCACACAACAGAGTAGTTCAGCAAAGCCACATTGCGGCGCCTTGCTTAGAGAGTAGCAGAGCACATTTGGTGGTTCCCTGCTTGGAACACAAAACGTGCTGGGAGTCGGGTGGAGTTTAGAATACATAAAAGAGCGGGAAGGTTTAGAATTACAGGTCAGTCTGAGAGAGGAAGCCATTCAGAGAGGAGTGAGGAAAGAAGATCCCTGGAAGATGGAGGGAGGAAGGAGGTGCTGCAGCACATCTCAGTGACCTGGGTCTGCTGGCACGGGAAAGGAAAGAAGGAGAAAGACATTGAACTGAAACCTGATCTTCCATAAGAGAGAGAGATTAGTACGGAACAAAGGAGTAAAAGGGAACAGAGAGGATGTGGGTTAGAGGAAGAACCCTGCCTAGAAGTTCTAAGTGCAAGGCCGGGGCCCGGTCCCCGAGGTTGTATGGACATTAATGTTTCTGCAGCAGACACCGGTGGAGTAGTGGGCTGTAAATGCACTACTCCCATCTAAGACTTGGGGGCACAACAACAACTTGGATAGTGAGCCGGGACTCAGGAGTAGAGAGTTTCCGAAGCAGGCTAAAGCTGTCTGCCGTACAAGTAGAGTTCTTGGGAACATCTGTGAGGAGGCACTCCAGTGTAACTCAGTACTGGGAGTACTTCACACTTAAAGGCGCTATAGAGGAGACGTTCAGAAAGGCACATGTTGGCGGAGCGTTGGAAGGGAGCATTCCATCTTGCCTGGAGGATGACTGAGTCCCTGACCCAGAGGACACGGCGCGGAGGCAGGCACCTGTGCGTACTACAGACTGTGAGTAAAGCTTTGAAACTGCAAGCCCTGGTGTCCTCCATTCATTCTTGCGCCAATGCATCCAACCCCGTTACATCTGGGTACCAGGTTCTACACAGCTTGTGCCTCTCCTCTTCCCCCACGTCTACACTGCCCTGGGGCTACAGCTCCACCTGTGGGGAGCTTCACCATCTTGGCTGGAACACACCACCAGCCCCAGAGGATCTGCATGCAGCGTCGGCCTAACATCTCACTTGCCGAACACCACAGGTGGCGTCATGAATAGTGTTGAGCATTCCGATACCGCAAGTATCGGGTATCGGCCGATATTAGCGGTATCGGAATTCCGATACTGACTTCCGATACTTTTGTCATATCGGATTCCGGAATCGGAATCGGAAGTTCCCATCATGCTATGAGCCTGCTTGCTTTGATTAAGCCAATGGGAATCCTCCGAAGTGTGGGCACATCCTGTTAGGCATGTAGGCATGTTAACTATTGGCATGGCTGTGATTGGCTGCCGAAATGATGTCATGATGCACTATAAAAAGCGCTGCAGCCGCCATTTCTGGTTCACTCTGCTGTGAATTCAGTTAGGGACAGGCTGCTGTAGAAGACTGTGAGGGACAGTTAGAAATAGCGATTCCACCAAACATCTAGTGCTTTACGCAGGCTACATAAACCACCACTGTAGCCTTCTTTGCCCTAGCAGCAGTGTTCACAGCTGTCTGCAAGGGCTGTGTGAGTGCAGCTCACGCTGTGGAGTGGGTCCTGCAGCCACGTCAGGCTGTAGGCCACCCAGTGTGATCACTGCTGCCTCATACATCTTTTATTTTTTGAGCTGCATTTTTTACATAATTTCAATCTAGTGTGCTTCCATCCGTATCCATATACGTTGGTTGCAAACACTAGTAGTAGACAGCGGAGCCTTTCTGCAGCCTTTCAGTGCTAGTGTCCACTTTGCTGCACTGTTCATGGCTGTCTGAGAGGTCTCTGACTGTGTGTGAGTGCAGCTCACGCTGAGTAGTGTGTCCTGCAGCTACGTCTGGCTGTAGGACGCTCAGCGTGCGTCAGCGCCTCACACATATTTTTATTTGAGTGCAGCTCATTTTTTCTTCTATTAGTGTGCATCCATCCATCTCCATCTACGGTGGTTGCAAACACTATATAGGAGTACACAGCGGAGCCTTTCTGCAGCCTGTCAGTGCCAGTGCCCACTTAGCTGCACTGTTGACGGCTGTCTGAGAGGTCTCTGACTGTGTGTGAGTGCAGCTCACGCTGAGTAGAGTGTCCTGCAGCTACGTCTGGTTGTAGGACGCTCAACGTGCGTCACTGCCTCACACATATTTGTCTTTGAGTGCAGCTCATTTTTTCTTCTCCTATTAGTGTGCATCCATCCGTATCCATCAACATTGGTTGGTTGCAAACACTATATAGGAGTAGATAGAGGAGCCTTTTTTTCTGGCTTGTGCCCTGCCGGCGCAGCCAGATTAGTATTACCCAATTTTTTTGGAGCCTCATCTTTTGCATTGTAGGTTACCTGCCTGCATTGTAATAGCTCCAAAAAGTTGGTGATACTATCAGTTTCAATTCTTTGTTCACATACTTTGAGTTTGTTTCCAACAAAGAAACCACAAAAAAAGTTCACCAAACACTACATTTGGAACTTGTGTAGGCCACATCAGCTCCTATTAAAGTGTAGTCCACACACACACTTCATAAAATTAGTGTTTCTTGTACCTGTAACCAGCTGTTCAGGAATAAGCACACTAAGGCCCCCCGTTGTACTTTTCTTCCTATCTTAAGCAGTCTGGCAAGATGAAGAAGGCAGGGAGTAAGGCGCGTGGGCGTGGGCGTGGGCGTGGAGTTTCAGCAGGGAGAGGACATGGGGATTCTGCAGGGAGAGGACGTGGGGATTCTGCAGGTAGAGGACGTGGGGATTCTGGGCCTGCTGCGGGCACCAGTGGATCAGCATCCCCCAGTTTTAGCAGGCAACAGTCCTTTATGCGCAGCTTTGTAGGACCTCAACATACCCCACTGCTGCAGGAGGAACAAATTGAAGCCGTTGTCGGATGGATGGCAGCTAACGCATCGACTTCAATTACTTCCACAGCCTCTCAGGACCAGAGCACCGAAGAGCAACCATCTGTCTCTTCACCACCTGCCAAAGTGCCCAGGCAGTCAGAGAGACATGGACAGGAGCCATCACAGTCTCTACTTCTGTTCTCGGAATCTGTTGGCTTGGAAAGAGGGGGCCAGCCAAGCAGCATTCCTGAATGTGAAGAAGAGGGAGTATGCAGTGATGCGCAACTTCTTTGTCCCTCTGAATCTGAAGAGGCGAGTGGGCCAGTGCCTATGGTCAGCACACCTCAGTACGCATCAGATGATGACGAGACTCAGTTGCCACTTTCTGGTGCGTACGGTGCTGGCGAGACAACCCCGGGGAAGCAGCTGTTTGAAGAGGGGAGGGAAGATGATGAGGTCCTTGACCCATCATGGCGTGAGGAACAGGAAGGTGGTGGGAGCAGCTCGGAGGAAGAGATTCCCCTACCGGCCAAAACAGGAGGCAGAGGGAGGGGGAAGACTTGGTTGCCTGTACCCTCCACTTCGGCACCCGTTAGGAGCATTCCTCATTCGGGCGCTCCCAAGACTTGCAGTGCCTGGTTCTTTTTTGACACAGTTGCAGATGACATTTGCTTTGTCAAATGCAAGCTGTGTCATCAGATAGTCAAAAGAGGGAGAAATGTCAGCAACCTCAATACCACAAATATGTGGAAACATGTGCGCACCAAGCACGAGTTGGAGTTGCAGAGACACCCTGAAGACGTAGGCCAACGTACAGCACCACCTACCACCTCTTCAGTTCGTGTTGGGGCCTCTTCCTCCAGCTCACACACTGCTGGTTCGGCTTCCTCACAGGATCGCCAAGGAAGAACCTCTGCCACTGTTGTCCGGAGACCCTGTCAGATTCCACCCATAGCAGCACGTTCCCATCCATCACAGCCATCGGTAGCACAGGCATGGGATAAAAGGCGCCCTTACTCGGCAAACCATCCCCGAGCACAGTCTCTGAATGCTGGCATTGCCAAACTTCTGGCAGTTGAAATGCTGTCATTCAGGCTGGTGGACACTGACACCTTCCGGGACTTAATGGCATTGGCAGTCCCCCAATACAACGTGCCCAGCCACTTTTATTTCAGCAGGCGAGCCGTCCCTGCCCTGCAGAAACATGTTGAGGGCAAAATAAAACATGCGCTACTAAACGCCGTTAGTAGCAAGGTCCACCTGACCACCGATGCGTGGACCAGTAACCATGGACAGGGACGATACCTTTCCCTCACTGCCCACTGGGTCAATGTTGTGGAGCCGGGTACAGATCTGGAGAGTGGCGCTGTACGTGTTCTTCCAACGCCACGGATTGCAGGACTCCAGTCTGTACACATAGACTCCTCCTCCTACTCAAGTTCCTCAGAAACAGCAGAGCAGGAGCCTGTTACGACCGATATGAGCACAGCCGTGGCCAAACGTCAACAGGCTGTACTCAAATTAATTTCTTTGGGGAATCGAAGCCACACAGCGCAGGAGCTCTGGAATGCTATCAAGCTGGAGAGCGATGTGTGGTTTGGGCCAGCGAATCTCCAGCCGGGCTTGGTAGTGTGTGACAATGGCCGAAATCTGGTGGCAGCTCTTGGCCTAGGCAACCTCACACACATCCCATGTCTGGCACATGTGCTTAACTTGGTCGTGCAGAGCTTTCTGAGGGACTATCCGGATCTTGATGCACTGTTGCACAAGGTCCGCATAGAGTGCGCTCACTTGCGGCGTTCCAGCACGGCAAGATCGCGCCTCGCTGCTCTGCAGCGACGATTTGGCCTTCCGGAACATCGCATCATATGTGACCTACCCACCCGGTGGAATTCAACGCTACATATGTTGGAGCGGTTGTGTGAGCAGCAGGCAGCAGTCATGGAGTACCAGCTGCATCAGGCACAAACAAGTCGCACTGTGCGCCGTTCACACTTCAGCACCATTGAGTGGGCCTCTATGAAGGACATCTGCCTCGTTTTGTGTGCCTTCGATGAATCCACGCGGATGGCGAGTGCAGATGATGCACTAGTCAGCATGACTGTCCCCCTTATCTGCCTGCTTCAACAAACACTGCAAGCACTAAGGGATGAGGTTTCGGAAGAGGTGGAGGATGAGGAGTCCCAAATGCCATCTGCTTCTGGACAGTCTGCGCTATGTGTTTCCTCACAAAGGCCTAGGCAGGGGACACTTAGTGAGGAGGATGAGGAGGAGTCGATGGAGGAGGAAGACATCTCTCCAGAGGAGGGAGGTACACAAACCTCTACTCAGTATGTACAGCGAGGGTGGGGTGATGCAGAGCAGGCCGAGGTCACGCCTCAAACAGGGGACAGCGGTTCTTTGGCAGTTGGGAGTCTGCAGCACATGGTTGATTTCATGCTGCAGTGCCTGAGAAATGACCGCCGCATCGCCCACATTCTCGTCTCGGCTGATTATTGGGTGTACACCCTTCTAGATCCTCGCTACCGGGACAGCGTACAAAGGCTCATACCAACGTTGAACCGGGAGCGTAAACTGCGGGAGTACGAAGAGTCACTGGTGCAGTCCATAATGTTTTCCATTCCACCCGACAGCATTGTTGCTAGTGCTTTACAAAGCAGCTCTGTGCGTCGAGGCAGTGGAGGAAACTCTGCACAAAGAGGGAGCGGAGGCAGCGCCGCAGCACAAGGCAAGACCACTATGGCCCAAATGTGGCAAAGTTTTGTGTGTCCACCACAATTGTCTACACCATCAGCGACGCCTCGAGTCAGCAGGAGGCAAGCTTCCGTCAGATGGTGTCAGACTACATGTCTTGCCCTGTCACTGTACTCCCAGATGGCTCTTCCCCCTTCAAGTTTTGGGTCTCTAAGCTGGATACATGGCCAGAGCTTAGCCAGTATGCATTGGAGGTGCTGGCTTGCCCTGCTGCCAGTGTATTATCGGAACGTGTCTTTAGTGCCGCAGGTGGTGTACTAACAGACCGTCGCACGCGACTATCTTCCGATAATGTTGACTGGCTGACTTTTCTGAAAATGAACAAGGCCTGGATCTCCAAAGACTTTGCCATTCCTCTTACACACTAAATTAGTGGTTGGCAACTGTATCCAGGTTTGCTGGTGTGTTCATTTTTCTACCACCTGAACTATAATCCCTGTGCTTCAACACAGCCAGTTGTCACTCAGATGTGTCGTCTGCACAGAGAAACACACTAGCTCCTGTGTTAGTGGGGTTCAGTAACGCCAGCTGATCCCCTGCTGTGTGGACGGCAAAGTCACCAGCTCCATCAACATTCAAACCACTACTGATTTTTAACCGTGCCCAACTTAGGTCTCTGGCTCCACTGTCTCTACTATTTCCACTGACCTCCAACCCCGCCATCTACATCTCTGAAGTGGCGTCAGCACAATCTACACTTGTTCCTGTGTTCCTGTGGCTCAGTCCCATCAGTTTATCCCCTGATGTGTGTCCGGCAAGGTCTCCTGCTCTGTCCACATTCCCATAACCAGTAGTGGGAATGAGGACAGAGCTGGCGAACTTGCCGGACAAACATCAGGGGATCAACTGACGGGACTGAGCACCAGTAACACAGGAACAAGTGTAGATTGTGCTGACGCCACTTCAGAGATGTAGCTGGCGGGGTTGGAGGCCAGGGTAAATAGTAGAGACAGTGGAGCCAGAGGCCTAAGTGGAGCATCGTTAGAATCAGTAGTAGTCAACAACCTCCATAAAAACCGCTGCCCATTGGCCTCTGCATGCGGCATGCGTAATCCTGGGCTCAAACAGCATCAGTTGGTGTTCAGAAGTGTCGTCTCCACAGAGCCAAACACATTCGTTTGAGTGTTAGTGGGGTTCAGCACTGCCAGCTGTTCCCCTGCTGTGGAGATGGCAAGTCTCCTGCTGCCTTCACCTGCCAAAAGCAACAGGCCCCAGCCTGCTCCTCGCCTAATCCTGGGCTCCAACAGCGTCAGTTGGTGTTCATAAGTGTTGTCTCCACAGAGCGGTGATGGTTCTCCAACGAGCCGTAGGGAGCAACATGGAAGAGGTGTTCGTAGTGCAGACATCAGAAGTGGCGTTGGAGACAGGGGTTTCATGACCATGTTGTGGACTCATTTTTCAAGTCCTGCTCAGCACTTGTCAACTATGGTAGCAAACTACTTCTCGTCCCATATCGATGTTCTCCCTCACAGGTCATTCCCCTTTGACTATTGGGCCTCTAAACTGGATGCCTGGCTTGAATTGGCACGATATGCCTTACAGGAGCTCGCTTGCCCTGCTGCTAGTGTGCTATCGGAAAGAGTCTTCAGTGCTGCTGGCTCAATCCTGACAGAAAAAATGACCCGTCTGTCGACCCAAAATGTTGATGATCTAACCTTCATTAGAATGAACCATGCATGGGTTTCAAAGGATTTTATCCCACCTTCCCCTGATGACACATATGTTGCCAGAAAAATGGCTCGCTTTTGTCCTCCTCTTCCTCGGACTTCTCTAATTACTCCATTTGTAGCTGCTGAATGTCCAACATCAACATATGCCATTTTTTAAACCTCCCTAACTGAGCTGTCTCCCCCCCCATGGCCGGGGTCACCACCTAGTGCATGCAACCGTGCGAGTGCCATTGCCCTGGACAGGTGAGTGGGCCGACTCTTGGGCGCCGGCACTGGCACAGGGTCCCTCATAGTGCAATCAAGTGTCTCTGATGGTGGGGGTGCACACCGGCCGTCAGACACACCGGAGTACTATGAGGGGCCCAGTGCCAGTACCGACACCCACGAGTGGGCCCCCCTTGCTTGGGCAGGGCCCCAGCATTTGCAATATTTACCTCTCCCTGCTCCTCCGCTGTGTAGTCTGGGCTGTCAAATCCTTCCCTGGGACTGCCACTACAAATTTGGTGAACTGATAGATGATGGTTAAGACGTAGCTATGCCCTGTCCTGCTGGCCGGTCTCTAGCTTCAGATGATCAATGGCTTCCATTTCTTATGGACGTCGACTCACAATGAGATGCAGTGGTGGTTTATCATCAGCTTTCACAGTTTTCCTACTCACAGACGTGTGACATTCCTGCCCTCATTTTTAAATGTGCCCTCTCATGCCAATCCAATAGAATCGCCTACAGCCTGTGGCTTCTGTCTTTTGCACTCCAAAGTTACCTGACAGATCATGATAGGCAGTCAGGACCATGTCTACATCTCTCCCTGTGATCAAAATTTGATGGAGGTGAGTAACAGTGATGGGATCAACGGTACTGCGATACAGCAACCATTTCTTCACAAAGAACTGTTTTCGCTGTCTCCACACACAAAGTAATTGAGGGTCAGCATCGCCTCTGAGAATTCACCCAGGAGTTTTTCCCGTGATTAGTAATTCCTGAATTTCTGCAATCACTCGACTTTATGTCTGTACTTTTATCCATCTCGTTTCCTCTTGCGGAGAGTCTGGACTGTCTTACTGAGACAGAAATATATATGAAGATTTAAAAATACCCCAACAGTGTATACTGGTGTACGCTTCAAAAACATTTCCTTTTTTCTACTTTTTAGATTCTTGTCTAATCCATACTGAGGCTGTGAGTGTCTTTGTCGTACTCTGGAAATAAACACGGAGATTTTAAATGTTTAATCTATGCTATGTATACCTGTTATCCAGTGATACTGTACCCTTTCTCAACTTTCTGCAATCTTGTCGAATTCATACTGTGCCTGAGACCATCTGAGTCTGCCTCCTGATTACAGATGAGTGGTGCTTGAGTGGAACTGTTGGCCAAGTTCAAATTCTAGCTGTTTTGGGCGGTGTTTTATCCGTTCGTCGAACTACAACAATTTGATTAAAATTCGGCTGTTCGAGTTTCCGTTCGAGAACGTTTCGTTAAACAAAAGCGTATCTTTTTTTCACATTATTAATGGTTTTCAATGATAATAGACAGTTTTAGGGCATAGTAGCAGTGTCTGGTAGCCAGCGGTGTAGTACACCTGTGAAGGAGCAACACCGTGTGTGTTTCTAATAATTTTTTGCCGCATATTGTCCTGAAAATCCTTTTGGGCCTAGTAACTGTGTCTGCTACTCAGAAGAGGAGCCCACCCGTGAACCGAGCTATGCCGCCTGTTTATGAAAGAACCAGTTTTTGACTGCATTTACACCACTTAATACTTTGGGCCTAGTAACTGTGTATGCTACTCAGCAGAGTTGGCCACCCGTGAACCAAGCTATGCCGCCTGTTTATGTAAGAACTGTGTGCTACTCAGCAGAGGAGCCCAGTTGTTAAGCAAGCTACAGCACCTGTGGTTTGGACACATAATTTTTTCACATTCTTTCTGGAATGCCGTTTAGGCCTAATTCCGGAATCACAGTTGACCTGTACTTACTGGGAAATGCTTGTTCACGGGAAAGAATTGTAATCCCAGATCCCCATCACTAACGAGGTTCAGCGTGTTATCCGCACCTGTAAGCGATACACGCTGGTCCTTTCATTGTAGCACGCGTGCAGCCCCGGACATGTAAGGGCATAACAGACCTGTTTTTGGCTGATCTCGCGTGCCAGAGCCTCGCGTGTCCCTATAGTAAGCTGGACGCGGACCGCGGGGGCATGCCTGAGTCTCGTTTGTTAACGGAATTAAGTTTGCAATCTGTGCAGCTTTTTTGTGGATGGCATGGTTGAGGTTGCCCGTGTTGAGTCCAATTAAGCCGCAGGCTCCACTCCTGGTGGTGACTTATTTAATTGTTTTAAAGGTTGGGAACAATTTTTGGGGAGCACGATACTCTGGAGAATGATATCTGGGGCTCACCATGCACTGGAGCATTCCAAAGGTGGACATCAGTCTCTGGAGCAGCATTTACAGGGCTCATTATACACTGGAGCATTAGAAATGGGGCCCATTATATATGGAGCATTATTTGGGCCCATAAGACACTGGAGCTTCATCCATGGTGAACAACATATACTGTAGCATTATGTGGAGCTCATCATATACTGTATGGAACATTATATGGGACCAATGATTCTTTATGGAGAAATATATGGGCCTCATTACTCTGTATGGCGCACTATGCGGTGGCCATAATACTGTATGGAGGAATATACTGTCTGTTTTTGGAGCTATTGGAGAATTTAAAATGGATATCAGTCATGTGATGTAAGAAGTGAAGTATTTTTCATTATACTATACAGCTATTTTTCTGCCATATCAGAGGATCATGAATTGTGGCATGTGTTAAAGGAGCCCAATGACACTGTTTGGCCCTGGGCCCACGAAAATCTGTAGCCAGCACTACCCCCCCCCACAACTTTAGCCAAATAACCCCCAGTTTTCAATGCCTAACTATTATTATAAAGTAAATTAAGGTTGACAAGCTTAAGGAATAAGAATTGATGTTTTTGCCATTAAAATGGGCATTGTAGGTGTGTTTCCTGTCCTCCACTCACTGCCGACTTTTCTTCCCCATTGACTTACATTGGGTTTCGTGTTTCAGTCGGACTTCGACTTTTCACAATAATCGGCTGATTTCGTAAGACCCAAGTTTTGCGAAAGTCGGGTTTCGTGAAACCCGACTCAACCCGAAAAAAGGCAAAGTCGCTCATCTCTTTGCTTTAATTATTGTATTGTTAGCGTTGTTACTTATGACTTGTGTTTTGAAACTGTTAAACTGTAAAGCGCTGCGGAATATGTTGGCGCTATATAAATAAAGATTATTATTATTATTATTATTATTATTATTATTATCTCTACTGACTTTGTTATCCTTCATGCTGCGGATAATAAAAAGCTGCAAATAAGGATGGAAATTTCCGCAGCATGTGCCAACAATTCAGGAATGCCATTGATTAACATTGCTTAAATAATCACTTGTAGAGTTGAGCGACTTTTGGTTTTGTAGGGTCGCGTTTCGTTTCGTGAAACCCGACTTTTCCAAAAGTCGGGTCGAGCAAGATCGTCCGATTATAGGGAAAAGTCGGGGTCGTCCCGAAACACGAAACCCAATGTAAGTCAATGGGGAATAAAAGTCGGCAGTGAGAGGAGGACAGGAAACACACCTACAGTGCCCATTTGAATGCCAAAAGCATCAATTCTTCTTACTTAAGCTTGTCAACCTTAATTAACTTCATAATACAAGTTACGCACTGAAAAATGGGGGTTATTTGGCTACAGTTGTGGGGGGGAGGGCTGGCTCCAGGTTTTCATGTGCCCTGGGCGAAAGAGCGCCCCTTTAACACATACCACAACTCATCATGCTCCGATACGGCAGAGAAATAGCGGTATAGTACAATGAAAAATACCTCACTTTTTACATCTCATGACGAGGCCCATCTATTTCTCCATACAGAATCATTGGTCCCATATAATGTTTGAAACAGTATATGATGAGCTCCACATAATGCTACAGTATATGTTGGTCCCCATGGATGAAGCTCCACTGTCTTATGGGCCCAAATAATGCTCCAAACATAATGGGCCCCATTTCTAATGCTCTAGTGTATAATGGGCCCTGTAAATGCTGCTCCAGTGTCTGATGTCCACCTTTGGAATGTTCCAGTGTATGGTGGGCCCCATCTATCATTCTCCAGAGTATAGTGCTCCCCAAAAATTGCTGTCCCAACATTGAAAACAATCAAATAAGTCTCCTCGCTAGGGAATCCCTGTACTTGTCTGGACTCCTCGTCGTCCCCATCTTCCATCTCACTGCACAGTATTTCAACTTTGCAAGTGCTGTGATCCTGAGCAAGCAGGGGGGGGCCCACTCGTTGGCGACGGCACTGGCACAGGGCCCCTGATAGTACGGTGGTGTGTCTGATGGCGGGTGGGCCGAACCTGCACTTTCATCTGCAGCTTCCTCTTTGTCACTGTGTAAGATGGAACTGTATATGGGAAGGGTAACCTGAGTTTCATCAGGGTCAGATTCAGGCCGTGTAGCATGCGAGGGGAATGTAGCGGTCTGGGTCAATGTACCAGCAGATTCATCGAGCAGTGGCTGGGCATCAGTGCACTTGTGTCGCCCCCAGGAGTACGGTCGCCACAGTGGCATTACCTTCCTCCTAGAGAGTGTGATGTCATGCTTGGGAGCAACGAACGATCTCTCTATAGCAGGTTAACTGATTGGGCAGCGTTATTCCCACGAGTCATGACCCTCCAAACAGCGTTCATGAAGGCAAAGTGTTTGTTTTACGTGGGCAGTATGGTTGCAAAGCTGAACCTTAAAGGAATGTCCAGAAGGGCACCACCAGGAGTGGAGCCTACGGTTAAATTCGACTCCACCTGGGAAACCTCAAACATGCCAGCTACAGAACAGATGCACACATTGCAAGCTTAATTCCGTTAACGAACGAGACTCCGTCATGCCCCACAGTCCGAGTCCGGCTTACTAGAGGGACACGTGAGGCTCTAGCACATGAGATTGGCCAATAACTGGTGTGTCATGCCCTTACATGTCCGTGGCTGCATGTGCGCTACACTGAAAAGGCCAGCGTTTGTCGCTTACAGGTGCAGATAACCCGCTGAACAACGTTAGTGATGGGGATCACTGATTACAATTATTACCCGCGAACAATGATTTCCCAGTAAGTGCAGGTCAACCGCAGTTCCGGAATTAGGCCTAACCGTCATTCCTGAAAAAATGAAAAACTTACGTGTGCAAACCACAGGTGCTGTAGCTTGCTTAACAGCTCGCCAGCCGTTCTCACGCCCAGTATGGATTACACGTGATTGCACAAAGGTGAGAAAGGGTACCGTATCCCCAGATAACATGTATGGATAGCGTACACATTCAAAATATATGTCTATACATCAGGAGGCAGGCTCAAACGGTGTCAGGCCCAGTATGGATTGCACGTGATTGCACAAAGGTTAGAAAGGGTACCGTATCCCCGGATAACATGTATGGATAGCGTACACATTCAAAATATATGTCTATACATCAGGAGGCAGGCTCAGACGGTGTTAGGCCCAGTATGGATTGCACGTGATTGCACAAAGGTTAGAAAGGGTACCGTATTCCCTGATAACATGTATGGATAGCGTACACATTCAAAATATCTGTCTATACATCAGGAGGCAGGCTCAGACGGTGTTAGGCCCAGTATGGATTGCACGTGATTGCACAAAGGTTAGAAAGGGTACCGTATCCCCGGATAACATGTATGGATAGCGTACACATTCAAAATATATGTCTATACATCAGGAGGCAGGCTCAGATGGTGTTAGGCCCAGTATGGATTGCACATGATTGCACAAGGGTTAGAAAGGGTACCGTATCCCCAGATAACATGTATGGATACCGTACACATTCAAAATATATGTCTATACATCAGGAGGCAGGCTCAGATGGTGTTAGGCCCAGTATGGATTGCACGTGATTGCACAAAGGTTAGAAAGGGTACCGTATCCCCGGAAAACATGTATGGATAGCGTACCCATTCAAAATATATGTCTATACATCAGGAGGCAGGCTCAAACGGTGTCAGGCACAGTATGGATTTAACGGCCCAGACTACACAGCGGAGGAGCAGGGAGAGGTAAAGATTGCAAATGCTGGGGCCCTGCCCAAGCAAGGGGGGCCCACTCGTGGGCGTCGGTACTGGCACTGGGCCCCTCATAGTACGGCGGTGTGTCTGACGGCGGGTGTGCACCACCACCGTCAGAGACACTTGATTGCACTATGAGGGACCCTGTGCCAGTGCCCGCGCCCAAGAGTCGGCCTACCCACCTGTCCAGGGCAACGGCACTCGCACGGTGTCGTGCGCTAGGTGGTGACCCCGGCCATGGGGGGGGGAGGCAGCACAGTTAGGGAGTTTTAGAAAGTGGCATATGTTGATGTTGGACATTCAGCTGATGCAAAAGGTGAAATAGGTCAAGTCCCAGGAAGAGGTGGACCAAAGAAAGCCATTTTTCTGTCACCCTATGTGTCATCAGGGGAAGGTGGGACAAAATCCTTGGAAACCCATGCGTGGTTCATTTTAATGAAGGTTAGATCATCCACATTTTGGGTTGACAGACGGGTCCTTTTTTCTGTCAGGATTGATCCAGCTGCACTGAAGACTCTTTCCGATAGCACACTTGCAGCTGGGCAAGCGAGCTCCTGTAAGGCATATTGTGCCAATTCAGGCCAGGTGTCCAGTTTAGCGGCCCAATAGTCAAAGGGGAATGACCTGTGTGGGAGAACATCGATATGGGAGGAAAAGTAGTTTGTAACCATAGTTGACAACTGCTGTCTCCTGTCACTTTCCATCGATGCAGTATTACCAGTTGTGTGAGCGGTACTTGAAAAATCAGTCCACAACATTGTCATGAAACCCCTGTCTCCAACGCCACTTCTGCTGTGTGCACCACGAACACCTCTGGCAAGCTGCCCCCGGCCCGTACGGCTCGTGTGAGAACCATCACCGCTGCTTTGTGCTGGGAATGCCTCAAGCAACTGATTTACCAGAGTTGCTTGTTTATTAGCCAATATTAGGTCAAGGTTCTCCTGTGGCATGATGTTTTGTAATTTGCCTTTATAGCGTGGATCCAGGATGCTGGCCAACCAGTAGTCGTCATCGTTCATCATTTTGGCAATGCGGGGGTCCCTTTTTAGGATCAGCAAGGCATAATCTGACATGTGGGCCAATGTTCCCGGTGTCAATGATGCACTGCGAGTGCTGGTTGGAGGAGCACTTTCTGGCAAATCCACATCCCTCCAGTCACGCACAAACCCTGTACCAGACCTTGCCACGCCAACATTTTCACTTGCCCCACGAGATGCATCCTCCTCCCCTAAGTAATCATCCCCATCATCCTCCTCCTCCTCCTCCTCTTCTTCCTCCACCTCGTCCAGGAGAGGTCCCTGAGCAGACAATGGCTGAATGTCATCAAGGATTCCCTCCTCCTCTTCCTCCTCATCAACATTGGCTGCAGAAGCCTGCTCCTTAAGGTGAGTCATAGTTTGCATGAGCAGACGCATAAGTGGGATGCTCATGCTTAGGATGGCGTCGTCTGCGCTTACCAGCCGTGTGCATTCCTCAAAACACTGAAGGACTTTACAGAGGTCTTTCAGCTTCGACCACTGCACACCTGTCAACTCCATGTCTGCTCTCAAAGTGCCTGGCCGTGTATCCTCCCACAAATGCATTATGGCCTGCCTCTGCTCGCACAGCCGCTCCACCATGTGCAGGGTGGAGTTCCACCTTGTTGCAATGTCGATAATGAGGCGGTGGTTGGGAAGGTGGAGCAATCGCTGCAGCTTCTGCATACGAACGGAGTGTACAGGCGACCGGCGGATGTGCGCGCACAGTCTTCGCACCTTCTGGAACAGGGCTGTTAACTCCGGATAATTTTTGAGGAAGCACTGCACCACCAGGTTCAAGGTGTGAGCCAAGCAAGGTATGTGGCTGAGTTTTGAAAGGGCCATGGCTGCCACAAAATTACGGCAGTTATCACTAACTACCTTGCCTGCCTCAAGATGTACACTGCCCAGCCATGACTCAGTTTGTCGCTTCAAGTACTCGGCCAGCACCTCGGCGGTGTGTCTGTCGCCCAAACACATCATCTGCAACACAGCCTGCTGACGCTTTCCACTAGCTGCTTGATAGGGGGACACCTCGTGTGCAACAGTGGCAGCTGCAGATGGAGTGCTCGTACGACTGCGCTCTGTGAACGAGCTTTCGCTTCTGGAGGAGGAGGAGGAGGAGGAGGGTCGAACGCCTACAGCCAACTGTTTCCTATACCGTGGGCTAGGCAGCACTGTCCCACCACCGCTGTCCCCTGTGGACCCTGCATCCACCACATTAACCAAGTGCGCAGTGATGGACACGTAACGGCCCTGGCCATGCCGACTGGACCATGCATCAGTTGTGAGGTGCACCTTTCCGCTCACTGACTGCTTGAGTGCATGGACAATGCGGTCTTTCACATGATGGTGGTGGGCTGGGATGGCTTTGCGAGAGAAGAAGTGGCGACTGGGTAGGTCATAGCGTGGTACTGCATAGGCCATGAGTTCGCGGAAAGCTGCGCTTTCCACCAACCGAAAGGGCATCATCTCAAACGAGATTAGTTTGGCAATGTGGGCGTTCAAACCCAATGTACGTGGATGAGAGACTGAGTACTTTCTTGACCTACTCATAGTGTCTGGGAGGGTGATCTGGACTTGAGAGCTGCATATGGTGGAAGTAGCGGTGGACAGGGCGGACTGAGAGAGGGTTGATGATGGTGATGGAGTTGGTGTTCTTTCTGATGGCCTAGAATCAGTCTTTCGTTGATATAACAGTGGGATTCCCTGACTGCTGTGGCCTTGCAATGACACCTCAACATTTGCTGCTGTGCTAACCGGTGGGCTTACAGTGGGGGAAACAATGTAGCGTTGCTGACTACCTTCGTTGTGATCAGTTGCACATGTCGAACTACAACAATTTGATTAAAATTCGGCTGTTCGAGTTTCCGTTCGAGAACGTTTCGTTAAACAAAAGCGTATCTTTTTTTTCACATTAATAATGGTTTTCAATGATAATAGACAGTTTTAAGGCATAGTAGCGGTGTCTGGTAGCCAGCGGTGTAGTACACCTGTGAAGGAGCAACACCGTGTGTGTTTCTAATAATTTTTTGCCGCATATTGTCCTGAAAATCCTTTTGGGCCTAGTAACTGTGTCTGCTACTCAGAAGAGGAGCCCACCCGTGAACCGAGCTATGCCGCCTGTTTATGAAAGAACCAGTTTTTGACTGCATTTACACCACTTAATACTTTGGGCCTAGTAACTGTGTATGCTACTCAGCAGAGTTGGCCACCCGTGAACCAAGCTATGCCGCCTGTTTATGTAAGAACTGTGTGCTACTCAGCAGAGGAGCCCAGTTGTTAAGCAAGCTACAGCACCTGTGGTTTGGACACATAATTTTTTCACATTCTTTCTGGAATGCCGTTTAGGCCTAATTCCGGAATCACAGTTGACCTGTACTTACTGGGAAATGCTTGTTCACGGGAAAGAATTGTAATCCCAGATCCCCATCACTAACGAGGTTCAGCGTGTTATCCGCACCTGTAAGCGATACACGCTGGTCCTTTCATTGTAGCACGCGTGCAGCCCCGGACATGTAAGGGCATAACAGACCTGTTTTTGGCTGATCTCGCGAGCCAGAGCCTCGCGTGTCCCTATAGTAAGCTGGACGCGGACCGCGGGGGCATGCCTGAGTCTCGTTTGTTAACGAAATTAAGTTTGCAATCTGTGCAGCTTTTTTGTGGATGGCATGGTTGAGGTTGCCCGTGTTGAGTCCAATTAAGCCGCAGGCTCCACTCCTGGTGGTGACTTATTTAATTGTTTTAAAGGTTGGGAACAATTTTTGGGGAGCACGATACTCTGGAGAATGATATCTGGGGCTCACCATGCACTGGAGCATTCCAAAGGTGGACATCAGTCTCTGGAGCAGCATTTACAGGGCTCATTATACACTGGAGCATTAGAAATGGGGCCCATTATATATGGAGCATTATTTGGGCCCATAAGACACTGGAGCTTCATCCATGGTGAACAACATATACTGTAGCATTATGTGGAGCTCATCATATACTGTATGGAACATTATATGGGACCAATGATTCTTTATGGAGAAATATATGGGCCTCATTACTCTGTATGGCGCACTATGCGGTGGCCATAATACTGTATGGAGGAATATACTGTCTGTTTTTGGAGCTATTGGAGAATTTAAAATGGATATCAGTCATGTGATGTAAGAAGTGAAGTATTTTTCATTGTACTATACCGCTATTTTTCTGCCGTATCAGAGGATCATGAATTGTGGCATGTGTTAAAGGAGCCCAATGACACTGTTTGGCCCTGGGCCCACGAAAATCTGTAGCCAGCACTACCCCCCCCACAACTTTAGCCAAATAACCCCCAGTTTTCAATGCCTAACTATTATTATAAAGTAAATTAAGGTTGACAAGCTTAAGGAATAAGAATTGATGTTTTTGCCATTAAAATGGGCACTCTATGTGTGTTTCCCGTCCTCCACTCACTGCCGACTTTTCTTCCCCATTGACTTACATTGGGTTTCGTGTTTCAGTCGGACTTCGACTTTTCACAATAATCGGCTGATTTCGTAAGACCCAAGTTTTGCGAAAGTCGGGTTTCGTGAAACCCGACTCGACTTGAAAAAAGGCAAAGTCGCTCATCTCTACTGACTTTGTTATCCTTCATGCTGCGGATAATAAAAAGCTGCAAATAAGGATGGAAATTTCCGCAGCATGTGCCAACAATTCAGGAATGCCATTGATTAACATTGCTTAAATAATCACTTGTAGAGTTGAGCGACTTTTGGTTTTTTAGGGTCGCGTTTCGTTTCGTGAAACCCGACTTTTCCAAAAGTCGGGTCGAGCAAGATCGTCCGATTATAGGGAAAAGTCGGGGTCGTCCCGAAACACGAAACCCAATGTAAGTCAATGAGGAATAAAAGTCGGCAGTGAGAGGAGGACAGGAAACACACCTACAGTGCCCATTTGAATGCCAAAAGCATCAATTCTTCTTACTTAAGCTTGTCAACCTTAATTAACTTCATAATACAAGTTACGCACTGAAAAATGGGGGTTATTTGGCTACAGTTGTGGGGGGGGAGGGCTGGCTCCAGGTTTTCATGAGCCCTGGGCGAAAGAGCGCCCCTTTAACACATACCACAACTCATCATGCTCCGATACGGCAGAGAAATAGCGGTATAGTACAATGAATAATACTTCACTTTTTACATCTCATGACGAGGCCCCATGGATGAAGCTCCACTGTCTTATGGGCCCAAATAATGCTCCAAACATAATGGGCCCCATTTCTAATGCTCTAGTGTATAATGGGCCCTGTAAATGCTGCTCCAGTGTCTGATGTCCACCTTTGGAATGTTCCAGTGTATGGTGGGCCCCATCTATCATTCTCCAGAGTATAGTGCTCCCCAAAAATTGCTGTCCCAACATTGAAAACAATCAAATAAGTCTCCTCGCTAGGGAATCCCTGTACTTGTCTGGACTCCTCGTCGTCCCCATCTTCCATCTCACTGCACAGTATTTCAACTTTGCAAGTGCTGTGATCCTGAGCAAGCAGGGGGGGGCCCACTCGTTGGCGACGGCACTGGCACAGGGCCCCTGATAGTACGGTGGTGTGTCTGATGGCGGGTGGGCCGAACCTGCACTTTCATCTGCAGCTTCCTCTTTGTCACCGTGTAAGATGGAACTGTATATGGGAAGGGTAACCTGAGTTTCATCAGGGTCAGATTCAGGCCGTGTAGCGTGCGAGGGGAATGTAGTGGTCTGGGTCAATGTACCAGCAGATTCATCGAGCAGTGGCTGGGCATCAGTGCACTTGTGTCGCCCCCAGGAGTACGGTCGCCACAGTGGCATTACCTTCCTCCTAGAGAGTGTGATGTCATGCTTGGGAGCAACGAACGATCTCTCTAGCAGGTTAACTGATTGGGCAGCGTTATTCCCACGAGTCATGACCCTCCAAACAGCGTTCATGAAGGCAAAGTGTTTGTTTTACGTGTGCAGTATGGTTGCAAAGCTGAACCTTAAAGGAATGTCCAGAAGGGCACCACCAGGAGTGGAGCCTACGGTTAAATTCGACTCCACCTGGGAAACCTCAAACATGCCAGCTACAGAACAGATGCACACATTGCAAGCTTAATTCCGTTAACGAACGAGACTCCGTCACGCTCCACGGTCCGAGTCCGGCTTACTAGAGGGACACGTGAGGCTCTAGCACATGAGATTGGCCAATAACTGGTGTGTCATGCCCTTACATGTCCGTGGCTGCATGTGCGCTACACTGAAAAGGCCAGCGTTTGTCGCTTACAGGTGCAGATAACCCGCTGAACAACGTTAGTGATGGGGATCACTGATTACAATTATTACCCGCGAACAATGATTTCCCAGTAAGTGCAGGTCAACCGCAGTTCCGGAATTAGGCCTAACCGTCATTCCTGAAAAAATGAAAAACTTACGTGTGCAAACCACAGGTGCTGTAGCTTGCTTAACAGCTCGCCAGCCGTTCTCACGCCCAGTATGGATTACACGTGATTGCACAAAGGTGAGAAAGGGTACCGTATCCCCAGATAACATGTATGGATAGCGTACACATTCAAAATATATATCTATACATCAGGAGGCAGGCTCAGTCGGTGTTAGGCCCAGTATGGATTGCACGTGACTGCACAAAGGTTAGAAAGGGTACCGTATCCCCGGATAACATGTACGGATAGCGTACATATTCAAAATATATGTCTATACATCAGGAGGCAGGCTCAGACGGTGTTAGGCCCAGTATGGATTGCACATGATTGCACAAAGGTTAGAAAGGGTACCGTATCCCCAAATAACATGTATGGATAGCGTACACATTCAAAATATATGTCTATACATCAGGAGGCAGGCTCAGATGGTGTTAGGCACAGTATGGATTTAACGGCCCAGACTACACAGCGGAGGAGCAGGGAGAGGTAAAGATTGCAAATGCTGGGGCCCTGCCCAAGCAAGGGGGGCCCACTCGTGGGCGTCGGTACTGGCACTGGGCCCCTCATAGTATGGCGGTGTGTCTGACGGCGGGTGTGCACCACCACCGTCAGAGACACTTGATTGCACTATGAGGGACCCTGTGCCAGTGCCCGCGCCCAAGAGTCGGCCTACCCACCTGTCCAGGGCAATGGCACTCGCACGGTGTCGTGTGCTAGGTGGTGACCCCGGCCATGGGGGGGAGGCAGCACAGTTAGGGAGTTTTAGAAAGTGGCATATGTTGATGTTGGACATTCAGCTGATGCAAAAGGTGAAATAGGTCAAGTCCCTGGAAGAGGTGGACCAAAGAAAGCCATTTTTCTGTCACCCTATGTGTCATCAGGGGAAGGTGGGACAAAATCCTTGGAAAACCATGCGTGGTTCATTTTAATGAAGGTTAGATCATCCACATTTTGGGTTGACAGACGGGTCCTTTTTTCTGTCAGGATTGATCCAGCTGCACTGAAGACTCTTTCCGATAGCACACTTGCAGCTGGGCAAGCGAGCTCCTGTAAGGCATATTGTGCCAATTCAGGCCAGGTGTCCAGTTTAGCAGCCCAATAGTCAAAGGGGAATGACCTGTGTGGGAGAACATCGATATGGGAGGAAAAGTAGTTTGTAACCATAGTTGACAACTGCTGTCTCCTGTCACTTTCCATCGATGCAGTATTACCAGTTGTGTGAGCGGTACTTGAAAAATCAGTCCACAACATTGTCATGAAACCCCTGTCTCCAACGCCACTTCTGCTGTGTGCACCACGAACACCTCTGGCAAGCTGCCCCCGGCCCGTACGGCTCGTGTGAGAACCATCACCGCTGCTGTGTGCTGGGAATGCCTCAAGCAACTGATTTACCAGAGTTGCTTGTTTATTAGCCAATATTAGGTCAAGGTTCTCCTGTGGCATGATGTTTTGTAATTTGCCTTTAAAGCGTGGATCCAGGATGCTGGCCAACCAGTAGTCGTCATCGTTCATCATTTTGGCAATGCGGGGGTCCCTTTTTAGGATCAGCAAGGCATAATCTGACATGTGGGCCAATGTTCCCGGTGTCAATGATGCACTGCGAGTGCTGGTTGGAGGAGCACTTTCTGGCAAATCCACATCCCTCCAGTCACGCACAAACCCTGTACCAGACCTTGCCACGCCAACATTTTCACTTGCCCCACGAGATGCATCCTCCTCCCCTAAGTAATCATCCCCATCATCCTCTTCCTCCTCCTCTTCTTCCTCCACCTCGTCCAGGAGAGGTCCCTGAGCAGACAATGGCTGAATGTCATCAAGGATTCCCTCCTCCTCTTCCTCCTCATCAACATTGGCTGCAGAAGCCTGCTCCTTAAGGTGAGTCATAGTTTGCATGAGCAGACGCATAAGTGGGATGCTCATGCTTAGGATGGCGTCGTCTGCGCTTACCAGCCGTGTGCATTCCTCAAAACACTGAAGGACTTTACAGAGGTCTTTCAGCTTCGACCACTGCACACCTGTCAACTCCATGTCTGCTCTCAAAGTGCCTGGCCGTGTATCCTCCCACAAATGCATTATGGCCTGCCTCTGCTCGCACAGCCGCTCCACCATGTGCAGGGTGGAGTTCCACCTTGTTGCAATGTCGATAATGAGGCGGTGGTTGGGAAGGTGGAGCAATCGCTGCAGCTTCTGCATACGAACGGAGTGTACAGGCGAACGGCGGATGTGCGCGCACAGTCTTCGCACCTTCTGGAGCAGGGCTGTTAACTCCGGATAATTTTTGAGGAAGCACTGCACCATCAGGTTCAAGGTATGAGCCAAGCAAGGTATGTGGCTGAGTTTTGAAAGGGCTATGGCTGCCACAAAATTACGGCCGTTATCACTAACTACCTTGCCTGCCTCAAGATGTACACTGCCCAGCCATGACTCAGTTTGTCGCTTCAAGTACTCGGCCAGCACCTCGGCGGTGTGTCTGTCGCCCAAACACATCATCTGCAACACAGCCTGCTGACGCTTTCCACTAGCTGCTCGATAGGGGGACACCTCGTGTGCAACAGTGGCAGCTGCAGATGGAGTGCTCGTACGACTGCGCTCTGTGGACGAGCTTTCGCTTCTGGAGGAGGAGGAGGAGGAGGGTCGAACGCCTACAGCCAACTGTTTCCTATACCGTGGGCTAGGCAGCACTGCCCCACCACCGCTGTCCCCTGTGGACCCTGCATCCACCACATTAACCCAGTGCGCAGTGATGGACACGTATCGGCCCTGGCCATGCCGACTGGACCATGCATCAGTTGTGAGGTGCACCTTTCCGCTCACTGACTGCTTGAGTGCATGGACAATGCGGTCTTTCACATGATGGTGGAGGGCTGGGATGGCTTTGCGAGAGAAGAAGTGGCGACTGGGTAGGTCATAGCGTGGTACTGCATAGGCCATGAGTTCGCGGAAAGCTGCGCTTTCCACCAACCGAAAGGGCATCATCTCAAACGAGATTAGTTTGGCAATGTGGGCGTTCTAACCCAGTGTACGCGGATGAGAGACTGAGTACTTTCTTGACCTATTCATAGTGTCTGGGAGGGTGATCTGGACTTGAGAGCTGCATATGGTGAAAGTAGCGGTGGACAGGGCGGACTGAGAGAGGGTTGATGATGGTGATGGAGTTGGTGTTCTTTCTGATGGCCTAGAATCAGTCTTTCGTTGATATAACAGTGGGATTCCCTGACTGCTGTGGCCTTGCAACGACACCTCAACATTTGCTGCTGTGCTAACCGGTGGGCTTACAGTGGGGGAAACAATGTAGCGTTGCTGACTACCTTCGTTGTGATCAGTTGCACATGTGGCACTTGAGGTTTGGTGTTGTGTCCTCGCTTGCAAGTGCATGGTGTTTAAATGTCTAAGCATGCAACTGGTATTCAAATTTTTCAGATTTTTCCCTCGGCTAAAGGTCTTTGCGCACTTCTTACAGATAACCTTGGCCTGATCATGAGGATTTTGTTCAAAAAAGTGCCACACTGCACTCTTCCTACTTTGGCAGACATTTTGCGGCCTAGCACGCTGTGATCTTTTGACCCTCTGGACAAGCTGTCCAGCAACTCTTTTGATTTTTGGAACCTGTCTTTGGAGTGCTCCGGGCCTGCCGGATAACAGCTGTTGCGATGTCGATGTCTGCTGTGGATGCTCCTCACCTGAGCTATTGTAAGCAGCACCCTCTTCCCCCAAAGGATGCCAATCTGGGTCAACAACTGGGTCATCCATCACCTCCTCTTCAATGTCATGTGCACCTTCCTCTGTGTCACCGTGTATGGTGGTATAGTGTGCGGGAAGGGGCACCTGAGTCTCATCAGGGTCAGAATCTGGCTCTGTACACTGCGAGGACAATGTAGTGCTCTGAGTGAGTGTACCAGCAGAATCATCCATCAGCGGCTGTGCATCAGTGCACTTCATGTCAGATTCATCTTGGCCTGGGTAATTCACCATTTGACTTGATAATCCAGGCATGGTATGTGAAAACAGCTCCATGGAGTAATCAGTAGTATGGCCTGCGTCATCCTTCAATCTTGGTTGGGGTGAAGGACACAAGGAAAGGTGTGGTTCATGAACATGAGCCTCCAATGACGACTCAGTGCTTTTACTTTTTACAACTGAAGAAGAGGAGGCGATAGAGCTGGAGGCTGAGTCAGCAATGTAAGACAAAACTTTTTCCTGATGCTCTGGCTTTAAAAGTGGTTTGACAACTCCTAGAAAACTAAGCCTTCGAAGCCTTATGGAGCCAGACGATGACGCAGGCTCAGCACCTCCTGCATTCGGTCCTATTTTGCTCTTGCCACTACCATCAGATCCACCACCAACACCATCATTACCAGCTGCCAACCCCCACCCAATTCCACGGCCTCTTCCACCAGCCTTCCTCATTTTTGGTAGAAATGTAGACAAAATCCAACAAACTATATAGTAATGTAAAACAAGGTACAAGGTGTCTATAGGACAGGGGAGATTTTGAATTTCTGCTCACACTAGTGGACACTGGACACTTTTGGATTGTGTGAGGCCCACTGAATATCTGAGCGCTATGTCACAGGCTCGATGGCACAGCTGTGACCAAAGTGACTAGAGGATAAGTGAGATTTTGAATTTCTGCAGACACTGGACACTTTTGGATTGTGTGAGGCCCACTGAATATATGAGTGCTATGTCACAGGCTCGATGGCACAGCTGTGACCAAAGTGACTAGAGGATAAGGGAGATTTTGAATTTCTGCAGACACTGGACACTTTTGGATTGTGTGAGGCCCACTGAATATCTGAGCGCTATGTCACAGGCTCGATGGCACAGCTGTGACCAAAGTGACTAGAGGATAAGGGAGATTTTGAATTTCTGCAGACACTTGTGGACACTGGACACTTTTGGATTGTGTGAGGCCCACTGAATATCTGAGCGCTATGTCACAGGCTCGATGGCACAGCTGTGACCAAAGTGACTAGAGGATCAGTGAGATTTTGAATTTCTGCAGACACTGGACACTTTTGGATTGTGTGAGGCCCACTGAATATCTGAGCGCTATGTCACAGGCTCGATGGCACAGCTGTGACCAAAGTGACTAGAGGATAAGTGAGATTTTGAATTTCTGCAGACACTGGACACTTTTGGATTGTGTGAGGCCCACTGAATATCTGAGCGCTATGTCACAGGCTCGATGGCACAGCTGTGACCAAAGTGACTAGAGGATAAGGGAAATTTTGAATTTCTGCAGACACTTGTGGACACTGGACACTTTTGGATTGTGTGAGGCCCACTGAATATCTGAGCGCTATGTCACAGGCTCGATTGCACAGCTGTGACCAAAGTGACTAGAGGATAAGTGAGATATTGAATTTCTGCAGACACTGGACACTTTTGGATTGTGTGAGGCCCACTGAATATCTGAGCGCTATGTCACAGGCTCGATGGCACAGCTGTGACCAAAGTGACTAGAGGATAAGGGAGATTTTGAATTTCTGCAGACACTTGTGGACACTGGACACTTTTCGATTGTGTGAGGCCCACTGAATATCTGAGCGCTATGTCACAGGCTCGATGGCACAGCTGTGACCAAAGTGACTAGAGGATAAGTGAGATTTTGAATTTCTGCAGACACTGGACACTTTTGGATTGTGTGAGGCCCACTGAATATCTGAGTGCTATGTCACAGGCTCGATGGCACAGCTGTGACCAAAGTGACTAGAGGATAAGTGAGATTTTGAATTTCTGCAGACACTGGACACTTTTGGATTGTGTGAGGCCCACTGAATATCTGAGCGCTATGTCACAGGCTCGATGGCACAGCTGTGACCAAAGTGACTAGAGGATAAGGGAGATTTTGAATTTCTGCAGACACTTGTGGACACTGGACACTTTTGGATTGTGTGAGGCCCACTGAATATCTGAGCGCTATGTCACAGGCTCAATGGCACAGCTGTGACCAAAGTGACTAGAGGATAAGTGAGATTTTGAATTTCTGCAGACACTTGTGGACACTGGACACTTTTGGATTGTGTGAGGCCCACTGAATATCACAGCGCTATGTCACAGGCAGAAATTGGCTAGTGTATCACAAACTACAAGGTGTATGTAGAATTGGGCAGAGTAGGAATCTCCCTAGAGTGCAGGTCTGTAAGTACGGAACATGTCCTCGACTTATTCTCACAGAGTGACACAGATAGCTTCACTGTGGCTGTGATAACAGCCGTTACACGGTACTGTGTGAGGAGCGTACACCGCTGTATGGTGTGAAAAAATGCACGCTCAGTACCTCAGCAGGACAAAAAAAAAATTGGGATTGCTTTTAAAAAAGCAGTTTGCAGCTCAGTACCTCAGCAGGACAAAAAAAAAAATTGGGATTGCTTTTAAAAAAGCAGTTTGCAGAGCAGTGGGTAAACAGCAATGCAGCTGTCAGGAAGCCTTAGAAGGCAGCCCAACAACCAACACCACTGATACACCACAATATAGCCTCCCCTTGCACTGCACACACAGTGACTGGTGTGTTGTACAGGCACAATCGCTAGCAGCAGAAGCAGTTTTTTTTTCTTCTTCCCTGCCTAACGCTCTCCCTACAGAATCAGCAGCAACCTCTCCCTATGCTAAGATCGGCAGAAGTAAGATGGCGGTCGGCGTGCACGCCCTTTTATAACCCCTGTGACGCCCACCAAAGCAAGCCAATCACTTGCATGCCCTTCTGAAAGATGGTGGTGACCCCTGCCTATGTCATCACGTTGCCCACAGTGTCCGTGGATCCTGATTGGCTGAAAAAGAGCGCAAAACAAACTTTTGAAACGCGACTTTGGCGCATAAGTCGCCGACCTCGTGGCCGACCTCATCCTAGGGTCGGGTTTCGTTTCATGAAACCAGACTTTGCCAAAAGTTGTCGACTTTTGAAATTTTTCGACCCGTTTCGCTCAACTCTAATCACTTGCGTTTTTGGAGCATTTACGTGCGGAAAAAACGCTGCGGAAGTGCAATAAATCCACAACGTGTGCACATAACCTTAGTCACTTAGTTATCATTTTGGCCGTATGCTTCAGGTCATTGTCCATTTGGATGACCCATTTCCGCCAAAGCTTTAACTTCCTGGCTGATGTGTCTTGAGATGTTGCTTCAGTATTGCTACATAATCTTCTTTTCTCATGATGCTATCTATTTTGTGAAATGCACCAGTCTCTCCTGCAGCAAAACTACCCCACAACATGATGCTGCCACCCCCGTGTTTCACAGTTGGGATGGTGTTCTTAGACTTCCAAGTTTCTCCCTTTTTCCTCCAAACGTAATAATCGTCATTATGCCCAAAAAGTTCAATTTTAGCTTCATCGGACCACAGGACGTCTACAAAAATTAAGGTCTTTGTTCCTGTGTGCATTTACAAACATCAATCTGGCTTTTTTATGTTTCTTTTGGAGTAATGGCTTCTTCCTGGCAGAGTGGCCTTTCAGCCCAATTTGATACAGTACTCATTTCACTGTGGATAGTGACACAATCTTACCAGCTTTCGCTATCACCTTCAAAAGGTCTTTTGCTTTTGCCCTTGAGTAGATATGTACATGTCGGACCAATGCACATTATCTCTGGTACACAGAACCCGTCTCCTTCCTGAGCAGTATGATGGCTGGACATTCCCATCTTGTTTGTACTTGCGTATAATTGTTTGTACAGATGAACAAGGCATCTTCAGGTATCTTTAAATTGTACCCAAGGATTAGCCAGACTTGTGCAAGTCCACAATTCTCTTCCTGATATGTTTGCTGATTTCTTTAGACTTTCCCATGATGCTACACAAAGAAGCAGTGTGTTTCAGGTGTGCATTCAAATACATTCACAGGTGTGTCTCTAATTAACTCAGATCAGAAGCTTCCAAACACATGACATCATCATATGGGCAGTCCAGAATTGTTTAAAGGCATAGTAATCTTAGTGTATGTAAACTTTTGACTTTGTAATAAGTAATAAAATTGCCTTAAAACATTCTCTCTCTCTCATTATTCTGGCATTTGGCAAATAATAATTATGGTAATCCTAATTGACCGAAAGCGGGAAAAGTTTATTCTGATTTCATGTCAGATATTGAGAAAAACATGCATATGTGTCTTGTTATATAGTGTATGTAAACTTCTGGTTTCAACTCTACACAGCCCTGTCAAACTTTAGTATGCTGTGTATGTCAAATATTACAGCATAAAAAAGACATGACGGGAGGTATATCCATGCTAGAGTTGAGCAAAAGGGGTCGGTTATGTTCAAAAGTCGCCGACTTTCGCTGAAGTCGGGTTTCATGAAACAAAACCCGACCATAGCGTGAGGTCGGCCACAAGGTTGGTGACCAGAGTGCCAAAGTCGCGTTTCAGAAGATGCTTCCAGCGCTCTTTTTCAGCCAATGATGGAGGACGCAAACTGTGGACAACGCGATGACATAGGCATCAGTCACAACCATCTTTGAGAAGGGCATGTAAGTGATTGGCTGGCTTTGTGTGGCGTCACAGGGGCTATAAAAGGGCGTGCACGCCGACCGCCATCTTACTTCTGCCGATATTAGCATTAGGGAGAGGTTGCAGGTGCTGATTCTGAATAAGGTAGAGTGTTAGGCAGGGAAGAAGAATAAAAAACTGCTTCTGCTGTTAGCGATTTCCACTTACAACACAACACTTTGTGTGCAGTGACAGGGGAGGCTCTATTTTTGTGCATCAGCTCTGTTGGTTATTAGGCTGCCTTATAAGGCTCCCTGATAGCTGCATTGCTGTTTGCACACTGCTGTGCAAACTGCTTTTTTAAAAACCAAAAATATTTTTCTTCCTCTTTTCTGCACAGTTACCAAGGGATCATTTTTCCACCCTTTTGTGTGTGCACTGTGCTGCAGTCCTGCTTGTTAGGCTGCCTGCGTCCATACTTGGACTGAGAGCATCATTGTCAGCATCCTCAAATCTCTAGTGAGATCCAAAATCTCACCAATCCTATAGACACCCTCCACCTTGTCATTCACCATCCAATTTCAGCCTGTTACATTGAGGTGTAATCTCTACTGGGCCTAAGACAATAGTTCTGCGTCCTCAAATCTCTAGTGAGATCCAAAATCTCACCAATCCTATAGACACCCTACACTGTTATGTGCTCATTTTCTGTTCCACCAGTTGAGAGTTCTCCTTCCGTTCTCCCTCTGGTGGTGACAGGAGGTAGTGAGGTTGCTTTAATTGGTAGTGATCTGCCACCTGGTGATGAAGATAACGATTTGATCTTTGGATCATCAGACTGGATATAAGACAGCCGACGCCCTATCCTGGTGCTGGTGATTCAGTCTGCTTCTCAGGTCTTGGACTCAGCTCTGTTCCAGTCTTCTCAAGTTAAGTTTGTTTTTGCTAATGTTCACACTTGCTCTTGTTGGTCAATTCAGTTTCCGTGTGGTCAGCCAGCCCGGTTGGTAGCTAGCTGATTGCAGACCCCTGATCCTATTCACACCAACTAACAGTAGCCGTGGAGCGTGCCTACGGTGGTCCTAAACACCTCATCACAGCCGGAGAGATTCATAAGCCTAAAGAAAGAAAGGGGAAATCTAAACTGCCCCAGAGCAGACCCCAAAGCAATAGACAGCCCCCAACATGTATTGTCAGTGAAAACAGATGAAAACACAAACACAGACAGAAAGACAGGCAGAGCAAATGATGGGGCCCAACTAACTAGATAGGACAGGACAGAAAAGATGCTGGCTGCAATCCGCAAAAACCCTACCAAAAATGTCCCAATACGTCTGATAGGAAAAACAGCCCTGAAGTCACTAGATTTCAAAATCCCTATATCAGCACTCCAATATATTCTGAAGACAGAGCAAAAGAGAATAAACTGATCAGGGACAAAATGGAAATTCAGCAAAGCCCCAGCCGGGACTGGCTGAACACAAAACTAAGCAAATCAGACAAAATCTCATGGAACAATAACAGAGCAAAACTTAGCTTTAGAAGACAGGAACTGAACTGGAGGCCAGAGCTCAGAGCAGAGGAATCACCAGCAACCCTACAGGGCGTCGGCTGCCTTATATCCACTCAGAGATTCCTGATGTCCAATCGCAATCCACCTGTTCAGGTGACAGGTCTCTCCCATCCAAATCAGTTTCACCACCTCCTTTCACCAGCAGAGGGAGTTCATCGGACATCAAAGGTGAACGAGAAAATGAGCTCACAACATCTCCGGTTGTGACGAGGCATCTAGGACCACCGTAGGAATGCTCCACGACTGCTGCTAGTTGCGTGTTAGGATCAGGGGTCTGCAGTCTGCATAGTTACCAACCTCTTTGGTTTTCTGAGACTTAGCTTGTGTTGTTTTTTATTTCCTCCTCGGCGACCCATTCATAGCAGAATCACCAGCCATACCGCAGATTCTAGGGTACTCAAAAGCAGGAAGAAGTTGTTAAAAAAAAAAAAAAGTGTCAGAATTTTTTTTTTTTAATTTATTTTTTCCTCTTTTTTTTTCTGGGGCCGTAGGAGGATTTTTTTTTTTCCTAATGGAGATTAAGCAATTGTCTGATCGTGTGGAGCAACTTGCTGCTGAAGTACAGGGAATTTCTACCTACCTCATTCAGTCACATGCTGCTGAACCTAAGATCCCTACTCCTGATGTGTTTTTTGAGGATCGGTCTAAATTTCTGAATTTTAAGAATAATTGTAAATTATTTCTTGCCTTGAAGCCTAACTCATCGGGGAGCTCTGTGCAGCAGGTTAAAATTGTCATCTCCATGCTGTGCGGCGATCCCCAGGATTGGGCGTTTTCTCTGACACCTGAAAATCCTATTCTGACTAATGTGGATGCATTTTTTCAGGCCTTGGGGTTGTTGTATGATGAACCTAATGCCGTTGATCAAGCTGAGAGAACCCTGTTGGCATTAAACCAGGGTCAGGATCCTGCAGAGTTATACTGTCAAAAATTCTGAAAGTGGGCGGTCCTTACTACAGGGAATGATAGTGCACTGGCAGGATTTCCTGTTCCCTCTGGTCTGGATGATTCCATGTCATTAGCCATTCAAGTTGATCGGCGTTTACGTGAACGTAAAACTACACGGGAGGCGCTGCCACCTTTTGAACAAATGTCAGAACCTATGCAATGTGATGGGGTTTTGTCTAGGGCGCAACGTCGGGAGTTTAGAAGGCATAATAAGCTGTGTTTTTTCTGTGGAGACGCCTCTCATGCTATTTCTGGCTGCCCTAAACGAGAGAAACCTTTTGCACACACATTTGCTGTGGGCAGTGTACAACCTAAGTTCATTTTGGCAATTACTCTGATCTGCTCCTTGTCCACGTTTTCCACTAAGGCTTTTGTGGATTCAGGAGTAGCTCTGAATCTGATGGATTTGGACTTTGCTAAACTTTGTGGTTTGTCCATGACACCTCTGCAGACGCCTATTCCTTTGAGGGGTATTGATGCTACTCCTTTGGCGGAGAATAAACCTCAGTTTTGGACCCAGGTGATAATGCGAGTTGCCCCAGACCACCAAGAAAATTGTAAATTTTTGGTGCTGCATAATTTGCATGATACTATTGTTCTGGGTTTCCCCTGGTTGCAAACTCATAACCCAGTTTTGGATTGGAGATCTGTGTCTGTGGTGAGTTGGGGTTGTCAGTGTGTTCTTAGGGACACTCCTGTTTTCTCCACCTCTCCTCAGACTCATGATATTCCTGATTATCTGGCTGATTTATCTGATGTATTTAGTGAGAGTAAGTCTGCGTCTTTGTCCCCTCATAGGAGTTATGACTGTGCAATTGAGTTGATGCCTGGGTGTAAATTTCCCAAGGGTCGGCTTTTCAACTTATCTGTACCCGAACATGATGCTATGCGATCCTATATCAAGGAGTCGTTGGAGAAGGGTCATATTAGACGATCCTCGTCACCTTTACGTGCTGGGTTTTTTTTTGTGGCCAAGAAAGATGGTTCATTAAGACCGTGTATTGATTATCGTTCCCTTAACAAGATTACGGTTAAATATCAGTACCCGTTACCTCTGATGTCTGATTTATTCTCCAGAGTTAAGAGTGCCTGCTGGTTTATTAAGCTTGACCTCTGGGGGGCGTATAATCTTATTCGCATCAAGCACAGGGATGAATGGAAGACAGCGTTTAATACTCCGGAGGGACATTTTGAGTACCTGGTGATGCCTTTTGGGCTCTCTAATGCCCCTTCTGTCTTCCAGTCCTTTATGAATGATATTTTCCAAGACTTTGTGGATAAGTTTTTGATCATCTATCTGGATGATATTTTGATCTTTTCTAGTGATTAGGATTCCCATGTGGAACATGTCCGGACTGTGTTCCGGATTTTGAGGGAGAATTCCCTGTTTGTTAAGGGATCGAAATGTCTCTTTGGTGTACAGAGGATTTCATTTTTGGGATTTATCTTATCTCCATCAACTATTGAAATGGACCCGGCCAAGGTACAGGCCATTTATGATTGGGTTCAGCCTACTTCTTTGAAGGCTCTTCAGAAGTTTTTGGGTTTTGCTAATTTCTATCGTAAATTTATAGGTAATTTTTCTAGTATTGTCAAACCACTGACTGATCTGACCAAGAAGGGAGCTGATGTGCTGAATTGGTCTCCTGAGGCTGTCTCAGCATTTCAGGAACTTAAGCGGAGATTTACTTCAGCTCCAGTTTTACGGCAACCTGATGTCTCACTTCCATTTCAAGTGGAGGTAGACGCTTCTGAGATTGGTGCAGAAGCTGTTTTGTCCCAAAAAGACCCTGTGACTTCTAAGATGAATCTCTGTGCCTTCTTTTCTCGAAAGTTCTCCCCATCTGAACGCAACTATGATGTGGGGAATCGGGAATTGTTGGCCATGAAGTGGGCATTTGAGGAGTGGAGACATTGGTTGGAGGGAGCTAGACATCAATTTGTGGTCCTCACCAATCACAAGAATCTGACTTATCTGGAGTCGGCCAAACGCTTGAATCCTAGACAGGCTAGATGGGCCTTGTTTTTCACGCGTTTTAATTTTGTGGTCTCTTTTCTTCCGGGCACTAAGAATATTAAGGCAGACGCCCTTTCTAGGAGTTTCTTTGCTGATTCTCTTAATGTGACCGAGCTGACTACTATCCTAGGTGAGGGGGTAGTTCTTTCTGCCATTTCGCCCGATTTGAGACGCGCCCTGGAGGAATTTCAGGAGGATAAACCTGAACGTTGCCCTATGGGAAGATTGTATGTTCCTGACCAGTGGAGAAAGAGAGTGATGTCTGAAGTCCATTGCTCCACATTGGCTGGTCATCCAGGTATTTTTGGTACCAGAGATTTGGTGAGTCAGTCGTTTTGGTGGCCTGCCTTATCTCGTGATGTCAGGAATTTTGTACAGTCCTGTGGGACTTGTTCTCAGTCTAAACCCTGTTCTTGTTCTAGTGGGTTGCTGATGCCCCTGCCGGTACCCAAGAGGCCATGGACCCATATCTCAATGGATTTTATTTCTGATCTTCCTATCTCTCAGAGAATGACTGTTATCTGGGTAATTTGTGATAGATTTTCGAAGATGGTCCATCTTGTACCACTCCCAAAGTTGCCATCTTCCGCTGAGTTGGTACCCTTGTTTTTACAACAGGTGGTTCGGTTACACTGGATTCCTGAGAACATTGTGTCCGATAGAGGGGTCCAGTTTGTTTCCAGATTTTGGAAAGCCTTTTGTTCCAATCGGGGAATTCAGTTATCCTTCTCCTCTGCGTTTCATCCCAAGACCAATGGGCAGACTGAGAGAACAAACCAGACCCTGGAGTCTTATTTAAGATGTTTTTTCTATCTGATGATCAAGATGATTGGGTCTCATTTTTGACCTTGGCCGAATTTGCGCTGAACAGTAGAGCTAGTTCTGCCACTTTGATGTCACTCTTTTTTTTGTAATTTTGGGTTTCATCCTCGATTCTCTTCAGGGCAAGTGGAATCTTCGTCCTGCCCAGGTGTGGACACTGTGGTTGTGAGAATGCAGCAGATATGGGACCAAGTGGTGGATAAATTGTCACTCTCTCAGGAAAAGGCCCAGTGTTTTTCCAACCGGCATAGGACCATTGGTCCCCGGCTTAAAGTGGGTGATATGGTTTGGTTGTCGTCTAAGAATATTCCTATGAAGGTTGCATCTCCAAAATTTAAGCCAAGATTTATTGGACCTCATAGGATTTTGGAGATTCTAAATCCTGTTTCTTTTTGATTGGCTCTTCCAGTTACGTTCAAAATCCTTAACGTATTTCACAAATCACTGTTGAAGAGGTTTGTTGAGCCAGTAGTTCCTGTGGCGGCACCTCCTGACCCTGCATTGGTTAAAGGCAATATGGAATATGAGTTAGAGAAAATATTGGATTCTCGTTTGGTTAGACGGAGACTCCAGTATTTGGTCAAATGGAAGGGTTATGGCCAGGAGGATAATTCTTGGGTCTCTGCCTCTGATATTCATGCCAATAAATTGGTTCGTGCTTTTCCCCGGGCCCATCCTGATCGGCCTGGTGGCATGGATGAGGGTTCGGTGCCCCCTCCTCAAGGGGGGGTACTGTTATGAGCTCATTTTCTGCTCCACCAGTTGAGAGTTCTCCTTCCGTTCTCCCTCTGGTGGTGACAGGAGGTAGTGAGGTTGCTTTAATTGGTAGTGATCTGCCACCTGGTGAGGAAGATAACGATTGGATCTCTGGAGTATCAGACTGGATATAAGACAGCCGACGCCCTATCCTGGTGCTGGTGATTCAGTCTGCTTCTCAGGTCTTGGACTCAGCTCTGTTCCAGTCTTCTCAAGTTAAGTTTGCTTTTGCTAATGTTCACACTTGCTCTTGTTGGTCAATTCAGTTTTTGTGTGGTCAGCCAGCCCGGCTGGGCTGTCCTGAACTTCCACTCTTATTTATCTGTATTTGCCAATTTGCCTTTTTTTTTGTCACTTATTAGATTGGCCTCTTTTTGCTCTGTCTCAGAATATTTCAGAGTGCTGATATAGTGGGAGAAGTCTAGTGACTTCAGGGTTAATTTTGCTATCAGTTGTGTTGGACATTATTTTTGGTAGGGGTTTTTGGCAGATTGCAGACAGTGGCTTTCCTTTCCTGTCCTTTCTAGTTAGTTTGGCCCCATCGTTTGCTCAGCCTATTTTCCTGCCTTTGTTTGTGTTTTCATCTTGTTTCACCATCAATACATGAGGGGGGCTGTCTTTCCTTTGGGGTCTGCTCTGGGGCAGTTAGTTTTCCTCTTTTCCTGCTTTAGGCTTATTTAGCTCTCCGGTTGTGACGAAGCGTCTAGGACCACCGTAGGAACGCTCCACGACTGCTGCTAGTTGTTAGGATCAGGGGTCTGCAGTCTGCATAGTTACCAACCTCTTTTGTTTTCTGAGACTTAGCTTGTGTTGTTTTTTATTTCCTCCTCGGCGACCCATTCATAACACTACACCTTTCATACACCATCCAATTTCAGTCTGTTACATGGAGGTGTAATCTCTCCTGGGCCAGAGACAATAGTTCTGCGTCCTCAAATCTATAGTGAGATCCAAAATCTCACCAATCCTATAGACACCCTCCACCTTGTCATTCACCATCCAATTTCAGCCTGTTACATTGAGGTGTAATCTCTACTGGGCCTGAGACAATAGTTCAGCGTCCTCAAATCTCTAGTGAGATCCAAATTCTCACCAATCCTATAGAAACCCTCCACCTTGTCATACACCATCCAATTTCAGCCTGTCACATTGAGGTGTAATCTCTACTGGGCCTGAGACAATAGTTCTGCGTCCTCAAATCTATAGTGAGATCCAAATTCTCACCAATCCTATAGACACCCTACACCTTGTCATACACCATCCAATTTCAGTCTGTTACATGGAGGTGTAATCTCTCCTGGGCCTGAGACAATAGTTCTGCGTCCTCAAATCTATAGTGAGATCCAAATTCTCACCAATCCTATAGACACCCTACACCTTGTCATACATCATCCAATTTCAGCCTGTTACAATGAGTTGTAATCTCTACTGGGCCAGAGACAATAGTTCTGCGTCCTCAAATCTATAGTGAGATTCAAATTCTCACCAATAGTAGATACACCTTCTACCTTGTTTTACAGTACCATATAGCTGGTGGTATTTTGGGTACGTTTTCACAAAAATGAGCATGTATGGTGGAAGATGCCATGGAAGTGGGCAGGGGGTTGCCAGCTGGTCCCGATGGTGGTGGTGGTGTTGCATCTGTTGGTAGTGGCAAAAGCACAATAGCACCTATGGCAGGAGGTGTTGAACCTGCGTCATCGTCTGGCTCCACAAGGCCTCGGAGGCTCTCTTTTCTGGGAGTAGGTAAACCACTTTTAAAGCGGAGCTTCAGGAACAAATTTTGGCTTACATTGCTGACACAGCCTCCAGCTCTCTCACCTCCTCTTCTGAAGTTTCAAAAAATAAAAGCACTGAGTCGTCATTGGAGGCTCCTGGTCAGGAACAACACCTTTCCTTGTGTCCTTCACCCCAACCAAAAGTGAAGGATGTGGCAGGCCACACTACCGATTACTCCATGGAGCTCTTTTCACATACCATGCCTGGGTTAACAAGTCAAATCGTGAATTCCCCAGTCCAAGATGAATCTGACTTGGAGGGCACTGATGCACAGCCACTGCTAGATTTTTCTGCTGGTATATTCACTCAGAGTACTACATTGTCCTCGCAGTGTACTGAGGCAGAATCAGACCCTGATGAAACTCAGGTGCCCCTTCCCTCATACTATACCACCTTACACGGTGACACAGAGGAAGGTGCACATGAAATTGAAGAGGAGGTGACGGATGACCCAGTTGTTGACCCAGATTGGCATCCATTGGGGAAGAGGGTGCCGCTGCCAATAGTTCAGAAGAGGAGGAGGAGGATCCGCAGCAGGCAACGACATTGCAACAGCTGTTATCTGGCAGGCCCGGAGCAGTCCAAAAACATGTTACAAAAAACAAAAGAGTTGCAGGGCAGCTTGGCCAGACGGTCAAATTAGCACAGCGTGCAAGGTCTCAAAAATGTCTTCCATGGTAGGAAGAATGCAGTGTGGCACTTTTTTGAACAAAATCCTAATGATCAGGCAAAGGTTATCTGTAAGAAGTGTGCAAAGACCTTTAGCCGAGGGAAAAATCTGAGAAATTTGAATGCCAGTTGCATGCTTAGACATTTAACCACCATGCACTTGCAAGCGTGGACGGACTACCAAACCTCAGATACCACATGTGCACCTGCTCCGAATGAAGGTAGTCAGCAACGCTACATCGCTTCCCCCACTGTAAGCCCACCGGCTAGCACACCACCAGCAGCAAATGTCGAGGTGTCGTCGCAAGGGCAAAGCAGCCATGGAATCACAATGTTATTGCTACAAAAGACTGAATCTAGGCCATCAGCAACACCACCAACACCATCACCATCACCAACCCTCTCTCAGTCCGCCATGTCCACCGCTAGTTCCACCATATGCGGCTCTCAAGTCCAGCCAACCCTACCAGAGACTCTGAGTAGGACAAGAAAGTGCTCATCCTCTCATCCGCGTACACTGGCTTTAAACGCCCACTTTGCCAAACTAATCTCGCTAGAGATGATGCCCTACCGGTTGGTTGAAAGCAAAGCATTCCGCGAGCTCATGGCCTACGCAGTACCACGCGATGACCTACCCAGTCGGCACTTCTTTTCACAAAAAGCCATTCCAGCCCTCCATGTGCATGTGAAAGACCGCATTGTCCATGCACTCAAGCAATCAGTGAGTGGAAAGGTGCACCTCACAACAGATGCATGGTCCAGTTGGCACGGCCAGGGCCGTTACGTGTCCATCACTGTGCACTGGGTTAATGTGGTGGGTGCAAGGTCCACAGGGGACAGCGGCAATGGGACAGTGCTGCCTAGCCCACAGTATAGGAAACAGTTGGCTGTAGGTATTCGACCCTCCTCCTCCTCCTCCAGAAGCGAAAGCTCGTCCACAGAGTGCAGTCACACAAGCACTCCATCCGCAGCTGCCAGTGTTGCACACGAGGTGTCCCACTATCGAACAGCTAGTGGTAAGCGTCAGCAGGCTGTGTTGAAGATGATGTGTTTGGGTGACAACAGACACACCACGGAGGTACTGGCCGACTACTTGCAGCGACAAACTGAGTCATGCCTGGGCAGTCTACATCTTGAGGTAGGCAAGGTAGTTAGTGATAACGGCCGGAATTTTGTGGCAGCCATAGCCCTTTCAAAACTCAGGCACATACCTTGCCTGTCTCACACCTTGAACCTGGTGGTGCAGTGCTTCCTCAATAATTATCCGGAGTTAACACCCCTGCTCCATAAGGTGCGAAGACTGTGCTCGCACATCCGCCGGTCGCCCGTACACTCCAGTCGTATGCAGAAGCTGCAGCGATTGCTCCACCTTCCCAAGCACTGCCTAATTATTGACGTTGCAACAAGGTGGAACTCCACCCTGCACATGGTTCAGAGGCTGTGCGAACAGAGGCAGGCTGTAATTCATTTGTGGGAGGATACACGGGCAAGCAGTTTGCAGGCAGACATGGAGTTGTCTGGTGTGCAGTGGTCAAAACTGAAAGACCTCTGTAAAGTCATTCAGTGTTTTGATGAATGCACACGGCTGGTAAGCGCAGACGACGCCATCATAAGCATGAGCATCCTACTTATGCGTCTGCTCATGCAAACTTTGACGCACATTAAGGATCAGGCGTCTGCAGCCGAGGAGGAAGAGGAGAAGGGAAGCCTTGATGACAGTCAGCCATTTTCTGGTTAGGGAAGTCTCGTGGATGAGGTGAAGGAAGAAGAGGAAGAGGAGGAGGAGGATGATGGGGATGATTATTTTGGGGAGGAGGATGCTTCTCATGGAGCAAGAAAAAATGTTGGCGAGGCAAGGTCAGGTACAGGGTTTGTGCGTGACTGGAGGGATGTGGATTTGCCAGAATGTGCTCCTCCACCCAGCACTCGCAGTGCGTCATTGACACCTGGAACATTGGCCCACAAGTCAGACTATGCCTTGCAGATCCTAAAAAGGGACCCCCACATTGCCAAAATGATGAACGATGACGACTACTGGTTGGCCAGCATCCTGGATCCATGCTATGAAGGCAAATTCCAAAACATCATGCCACAGGAGAACCTAGAGCTAATATTGGCTAACAAACAAGCAACTCTGGTAAACCGTTTGTTTGAGGCATTCCCAGCACACAGCGGCGGTGATGTTTTTCCAACGAGCCGTAGGTGGCAACATGAAAGAGGTGTTCGTGGTGCACACAGCTGAAGTGGCGTTGGACACAGGGATTTCATGACCATGTTGTGGACTGATTTTTCAAGTACCGCTCACACAACTGGTAATACTGCATCGATCGAAAGTGACAGGAGACAGCAGTTGTCAACTATGGTAACAAACTACTTCTCCTCCCATATCTATGTTCTCCCTCACTGGTCATTCCCCTTTGACTATTGGGCCAGTAAACTTGACACCTGGCCTGAATTGGCACAATATGCCTTACAGGAGCTCGCTTGCCCTGCTGCTAGTGTGTTATCTGAATGAATCTTCAGTGCTGCTGGATCAATCCTGACAGAAAAAAAAGACCCGTCTGTTGACCCAAAATGTTGATAATCTAACCTTCATTAAAATGAACCATGCATGGGTTTCAAAGGATTTTGTCCCACCCTCCCCTGCTGACACGTAGGTTTCCAGAAAAATGGCTTGCTTTTGTCCTCCTCTTCTGCGGACTTCTCCAATTACTCCATTTGCAGCTGCTGAATGTCCAACATCAACATATGCCAAGTTTTTCACCTCCCTAACTGGGCTGCCTCCCCCCACACGGCCGGGGTCACCACCTGGCGCACGCACCCGTGCGAGTGCCGTTGCCCTGGACAGGTGGGTGGGCACACTGTTTGGCAACAGCACTGGCACAAGGTCCTTCATAGTAGAATCAAGTGTCTCTGATGGTGGGGGTGCACACCCGCCGTCAGACACACCGGCATACTATGAGAGGCCCTGTGCCAGTGCCGTCGCCAACGAGTGGGCCACCCTGCTTGCTCAGGATCACAGCACTTGCAAAGTTGAAATACTTACCTCTCCCTGCTCCACCGCCATGACGTCTTCCGCGTTTCAAAAAATGAAGAGGAGCAGCATCCAATCCAGGTGAAGAAACATGTGAAATTTATTGCCCCATGAGAACATACAACGTTTCGATCATCACATGGTCTTTTTCATGCTTGAAAAAGACCATGTGATGATCGAAACGTTGTATGTTCTCATGGCGCAATAAATTTCACATGTTTCTTCACCCGGATTGGATGCTGCTCTTCTTCATTTTTTGTGACTTCTGATGTCCAACTGGGTCCCTGGGCTTAGAGCGTGCATCCCTTGATCCTGGAAGTGCTGTCAGCCAATTTCTGCTTGTCTTCCGCGTTTCCTGACAGTGACATTCTGGTCAGAGAGCGCGATGACATCACGTCTGTACGCCCTCTGCCTAAACAGTCCAAGTGCAGTGAGATGGAAGATGGGGACGATGAGGAGTCCAGACTAGCACAGGGATTCCCTATCGAGGACACTTATTTAATTGTTTTCAATGTTGGGGCAGCTATTTTTGGGGAGCACTATACTCTGGAGAATGATATATGAGGCCCACCATACACTGGAGCATTCCAAAGGTGGACATCAGACACTGGAGCAACATTTACAGGGCCCATTATACACTGAAGCATTAGAAATGGGGCCCATTATATATGGAGCATTATTTGGGCCCATAAGACAGTGGAGCTTCATCCATGGGGACCAACATATACTGTAGCATTATGTGGAGCTCATCATATACTGTATGGAACATTATATGGGACCAATGATTCTGTATGGAGAAATATATGGGCCTCATTACTCTGTATAGCGCACTATGCAGTGGCCATAATACTGTATGGAGTAATATACTGTCCGTTTTTGGAGCTATTGGAGAATTTGAAATGGATATCAGTCATGAGATGTAAGAAGTGAAGTATTTTTCATTGTACTATACCGCTATTTCTCTGCTGTGTCAGAGGATCATGAATTGTGGCATGTGATAAAGGAGCCCATTGACACTCTTTGGCCCTGGGCCCACGAAAATCTGGAGCCAGCCCTACCTCCCCATAAATTTAGCCAAATAACCCCCAGTTTTCAATGCCTAACTATTATTATAAAGTAAATTAAGGTTGACAAGCATAAGTAATAAGAATTGATGTTTTTGGCATTAAAATGGGCACTGTAGGTGTGTTTCCTGTCCTCCACTCACTGCCGACTTTTCTTCCCCATTGACTTGCATTGGGTTTCGTGTTTCAGTCGGCCTTCGACTTTTCACGATAAACAGCCGATTTTGTTCGACCCGACTTTTGAGAAAGTCGGGTTTCATGAAACCCGACTTTCTCAAAAGTCGGGTCGAACGAAATCGGCTGATTATCGTGAAAAGTCGAAGGCCGACTGAAACACGAAACCCAATGCAAGTCAATGGGGACCCGAAAAAAGGCAATGTCGCTCATCTCTAATCCATGCATGTGCAAGGGCAGAGTATGGTCTTGAATCCCTGTAGATAGTAAATTATCATATTTATCAGAAAATTGTAAAGATTAAATTATCAAGAATTAAAGATAACAGAATATAAGACTATGATACAGATAAGCCCCATGATAATCAATCATTTATACTGTCCTGTAGGTCATCAGAATGGGGAATGCTAGCTGCTCAGCAACAAATCAATGCTCAAAACAAAGTGATACTCCACGCCAAGGAGCGACGAGGGCAGGCAAGCGGCGCGTGTGATAGAAGTAAAGAGCTAGGCGGTCATCCCCCCTGTCGCCAAGCAAACCGCCGACACACCAGCTCCCGGGGCACAGTAGCACTCAAAGAATTTGCGTCTGTGCTGTATAGCTTCAGATGTGAAATTACATCCATGCTGCAGATAGCAAATAAAAATAAATTACAACAAAGTTGAATTTTAAATAGACATAGCGAATACCCATCTTGTATAATAGATATGTAAGTAAAAATCAAAAAAGCTGTTGGTTAAATGCTGAATCATTAATATTGAAAATAACTAAGAAAAGTTAAATTCATGTATGTGGGAAAAAAAGCTAAAAATAGGTAGCTGGATACCTGACCAGCTACATGTTATTTAAAGTGCCCAGATCTTAATTAAGCCAAATCCTCCTGACGAAGCCCAGAGGGTGAAACATGCATCAAGATGCCTCAGATTTCCAGTGTCGGTCTCTGGTACCAATACACACAAAGGAAATAAGCATGTGCATAATAAAACGTGTAATTGCAATAATTTTCAGGGAGAAATCCTTCATTTTCTGGAACAATTTAAAGGGTGCCAACACTTATGGCCAAACTGTATAGTTGGTTAGGAAAGTATTCAGACCTCTTTAAATTTTCCAATCCTTGTTTCATTGCAGCCATTTGCTAAATTCAAAAAAGTTCATTTTATTCTCATGAATGTACACTCTGCACCCCATCTTGACTGAAAAAAACAGAAATGTAGAATTTTTTGCAAACTTATTAAAAAAGAAAACCTGAAATATCAAATGATCATAAGTATTCAGACCCTTTGCTCAGACACTCATATTTAAGTCACATGCTGTCCATTTCCTTGTGATCCTCCTTGAGATGGTTCTACTCCTTCATTGGAGTCCAGCTGTGTTTAATTAAACTGATAGGACTTGATTTGTAAAGGCACACACCTGTCTATATAAGACCTCACAGCTCATAGTGCATGTCAGACTAAATGGGAATCATGAGGTCAAAGGAGCTGGCCAAGGAGCTCAGAGACAGGATTGTGGCAAGGCACACATCTGGACAAGGTTACAAAGGAATTTCTGCAGTACTCAAGGTTTCTAAGAGCACAGTGGCCTCATAACCCTTAAATAGAAGTTTGAGAGCACCAGAAGTCTTCCTAGGCCTGGTCCTCAGCCAAACTGAGCAATCGTGGGAGAAGAGCCTTGTTGAGAGTGGTAAAGAAGAAACCCCAAGATCACTGTGGCTGAGCTCCAGAGATGCAGTAGGGAAATGGGAGAAAGTTCCACAAAGTCAACTATCACTGCAGCCCTCCACCAGTTGGGCCTTTATGGCAGAGTGTCCCTACGGAAGTGTTCTGTCTCCGACATTTAATTCATAATCCCTCATTATCTGCTTGTTAATGTTTTCAGTGTTTTCTGGCTCCATCTAGTAACCAGAGTCATAACCACAGTGTTATTGTATGTTTTACTTTCATTTTGCCATTCCCTCCGTTTGCAATGCATTCTGGTAAGGTAGCAATGCATTCTGGTAAGGTCTTGCAAAGGATCAGTGTTAGTTCAGCCCCCATTTATCTTCCAGTCCACCATTTTCCTTCTGCCTGCATTCAGGAAGCATCTCATTTTTCTTCTAACCTTGTGACAGCATCACTGGTATGTACTTGTTTCCTGTATTCAATTCCTGTCTCATATCAGCCTGCTCAGTTAGTTTTCCCCTGCCCAACTAGTAGTGCAGATGTTGATTTATTATGTATATATTTATTCCATGTACCCCTTATTGACTGAGTGTATATATGTTTGTATTGTAGTTTCACTGCACCAATATACCATCACATTCAATAAACCACAGATTCAACCTACAGTCTCCTTTTTGGACCCCCGATATAGCGGTTTAGCTGCCTGTATAAGCTACATGAAATCTGCTTCATTTAGTGAGGACAAAACAGTGAAAGAGCGGCTATACGGCTAGTAGGAATTCAGGGAAGAGACAGCCTTCCATCTTGCAGGACCGCAGTGAATCAGCGGCTATCCAGCTAGTGGGAACTCAGAGAAAGGAGTCTTCCATCCTGCAGGGCCAGTAAAACCGTGGCCATCCAGCTAGTGGGAATTCAGAGAAAAGACAGCCTTCCATCCATCCTGCAGGAACTAGTGAAACCAAAGTCATCCACCAAGTGAGATTCAAGTCATCGGCTGCAAAGACATAATACAGCTACAGCAATCTCTGCACAGCCAAGCATTTCCCACAAGACACCATGTCCCACAAATCACACAGGGCAAAATCTGTTACTTCTGTCTCCTCAAAGACTGTATCCATCAGCAGCCCAGTCACCATTGCCCACGCAAATGCTGAAGCCGCAAAAATGCGAGCAAGCTTTGTTGTAGAAGAGATGGAACTTAAATTAGAGAAAGCATGTCTAGATGACCAAGAGAGAAAGTCACGCACAGAGAAAGATGACCAAGAGAGAAGGATCAACAAGTGTCCAGATAAGTGTAGAGGGCACTTCACATAATGTCATAACAAAATTCCCATATACCACTATAGGACAATGAAGAGAGCCCCAATCAAGTAAAAACAATTTTTATTTCATTATCAGATAAAAACACATAGTTAAAAAAGCAAAATACCGTGTAGGGGGCACTGGAGCACACAATACAGCATGGTACAAAAAAGGAAACCACTATGACAAATGGACAATGTTATCAAACTTTAGGCAGACTGAAAAAGCATTTCTCATAATATTTACAAAAAGAATTCATATGCAGGTATATATTGATGCTCAAATGAGCTAGTTAGTAATGGTGTAACACCTAATACAATCTAAAACATATTATAGTACATGAATGCCCAGTAATGCCTAAGTATACAATATTCAAAGCCAAAATTATATAATATATGAAAAGTGGTACCACAATAATAAATACCACACCTGTGTAGAGATTAGAGACTATGATTACAAGACTCAAGTGTACGGTAACACGTAAAAAATCCTAAATAGGATAAAAATCCTGATTTAAATGAGTTTGCTATGCCCGCAATCAATGCAATTAAACAGGTAAGTAGTAAGATATATTTACCGAAGGTAAAAGTAGGTGCTCGTGGCATCCCCTCACCCCGACGTGCGTTTCGCAGCCAGCTTCTTCCGGGGGGTGTGATTTTACTTGATTAGGGATCTCTTCATCCAATCAACCTTGGGGACCGGGCCCCGGCCTTTGCGCTCTGGACTGGAAGGGTTCTCTATCTTTCTTCAACCAGCTTCCCACCGTCCTTCTATTCTCCTTTGTTCTGATCTGTTCTCTCTCTCTTATGGAAGGTTAGGTTATCAATCTTATCAGTCTCTTGCTCTGGTCTTTCTCGTGCCAGCAGCCCAGATCACTGGGACCTGCTGCAGCACGTCCTTCAGACACCCATCTTCACTCTTCTCTCTCTCTCTCTCTCCAACTAACCAACTAACTCTCACTCTTCCCACTCTTTTATATCATCTCACTCCACCCGCCTCCCAGCACATCTCGTGTTACGAAGCAGGGTTCCACGAGGGGTGCTCTGCTAACCCCCAGCCTGAAGCTGTTAGGTAGCCCCACTGAACTATCCTGTGTGTGGAATGCAGGTGTGGAGTGTGGTCAGGAGTTCCCACCTTACCTGGATGGTGGGGCACTACACCTTAGGAGAAGGTGCAGTACCTCTGTGGCGACTGAAGCCTCAGGGGCGCCACATAACCCCCCGTTAAACACAGCACGTCCGCGGGCTGCAAGACAACAAAAGTACAATACAGGAACACACAAAAATTTTAAATGCTGTTTAACAATACTTATCTAATCTTCTTAATGTAGGAGGCACATTTCTTAAATGTTACAAACAGGATAACTTCCTATCTTAGTATCAAAAATTTACTTAAGTGCAATTCTTAATTCCAAGTGCTATACTCAACACATTTTCTTTATTACATTTGCTATCAATTATTCTCTTTTTCTTTTTCTCTTTCTCTACTGGACGCAAGACACTGACCATCTACACTTGGCCTGTCACCTGTCACTTTCAATTCTTCAGTCTTTATTCAATTCTCACATTCTATCGCAAAACTTTTCTAATTCTCTGTATCAAATATTCTATAAAAGACATTTACTTTTCATAAGACACAACATTATCAAATACGTTATCATAAAACATTCAAAGATTCTTGCAAAGTGCTGAACACTGTTCCCAGCCGGGATTTCTTGCAGTATCCCTTGAGGTAGACATCATTCTTCGAAAAGTGTCCATGCAAAAACATCATCTTCGCAAGAAGTCTTTATATGTAAAACCAAGAGAGAGCACCCAAAGGGGTGCAAACTATTTACAAGAAAGTTTTGGATCACACAGCGTTCATGATCTCCACAGTTCCATTTGTAGAAAAGTACTGCCAATCAAAAACTGGGCAACATGATGAACAAAAAGACAAAGGCACAACTGGTGCAAACAAAACCCTCCTGGGTAACAAGATTTAGTAAATTATTTTTCTTCTACTGGTGATCCCCTCCTGGGGTTCTGGAAGCTGAACTGTAACTGTTCTCAGAGGTGGTATCTTCGTTATTCTGGCTACTTGCTAAAGGGTCTTGAAGCTGTGGCTAGTGGAACCCATGATGTATCTCCATACCCGTCAACTGTTCTTCCACAATAGGTGGTTCCACTGTTCTGCTACGAGGTCTAGCTCCTAAGGCTTCCGCAGATTGTCGGCTCTGACAAGCCACTGCCTGGGCACTTGGCAGTGAAGGAATCTCGAGATCACCGTCCCAAAACGATCCAGACCCCCCTCTGGCCTGTAGATGTCGGATCGGACATGCCGGCTTTAACCGTACCCCTAGCAGCATGGTTCTCCTCCCCCTCCCCATCAACCCATTAGGAAGGCCGGGGTATATACCTGGGAGTTCCCGGCAGCGCGGTCTCTGCTCTGGTGCAGGTGTGGGGGTAGCGGGTGCTGCCCGGTGAGATATCGGGGATAGCGGTGGAGCCAATAGAAGCAATAGCAGCTCCAGTTCTGCGGGGGCCGCTGGCGGGACCTGCGCAGCCGCGCCAGGTGCGAGCAGGGGCTCCTCTTCCTCCGCTTCAGCTCCCTGGGCTGTGAACAACTCCTCCGGTATCAGCGGTAAAGAAGGGACAGAGTATGCTGCTGGTGGAATGGCAGCAGCTCCAAGCTCCGTGGGGTCTGACAGGAAAAGATCCGGTGCAGCAGCGGCGGGTACCGGTGTCGCGAGTACCGCAGGTGTAGGCCCCTCCTGGGTGCGCTGCCGGCTCAGTCTCCCCAAGGCCTCCTGCCTCAGCTGCAGCCAGGTGGTCAGTGTGACTATCTCTTCTTACAAATGCCAGCAGTTCATCTCGCGGATCGGGTTGGAGCCGTCAGCCATGGCGCCGGGGGTTTGCACTTCCCCGCGCTCCGCAGGCCTCCGTCCCTCACTCTCCAAAATGGAGTTCTGGTGTTCTTCTTCCTGCCTTGGCCCCTTTCCCGCCACTGGCTTCTTCTGCCCCTCCTTCCTGGGGCGGCATCTTCTTGCTGCGCCTCCATACCAAGCCAGGATGCGTACCCCTCGGGGGGTGGGCCATGTATCCGTCACATAGTAATTCAGGCAGGGAAGGCCCAAGACTCTTCGCGGTCTTTTCTTAGGACCTCCCATCTCTTCACACCCTTCTTCTCCGCGCCAGCGGCCATTTCTAATGTCTATTTTACAGTCTATTAAATTTGGTCTTTTGCACATTTTCAAAAGTTATAAATCCAAGGCACACAGAACCCGATGGCATCGTGTCTCATCATCTTGTTCGTGACGCCAAAATTGGGTCGCTCTCTCACACCCAGGGCAGCGGGGTACTCGGTACCGGGTCGGTGTCAAGGTGGGAATGTGTCACAGCAGCAGTGACCCGATCCGTGGCCCTGGGTGCCCAATATCAATGGCGGTGATGTTAATGGTGTAATAGTTTATTAGGATAGTTTGTGATGCCACCCATGGTGTTTGGCACGTAAGATGTTGAGCCAACGCTGCATGCAGATCCGCTGGGACTGATGGTGTGGTGCAGCAAAGATGGTGTAGCTCCCCACAGGTGGAGCTGTAGTCCCAGGGCAGTGTAGGTGCAATAGATGAGGAGAGGTGCAGAATGGTATAGATGTTGTTACCCAGGTGTAGCGGTGCTGGAATAACTGGAGGACAGCAGGGTGTGCAGTTCCAAGGCTTTACTCACTGTTTGCAGTTCACACACACGCCCGCCTCCGTAATGTGTTCTCCAGGTCAGGGCTCCAGCCAACCTCCAGGCCAGATAGGATTCTCCCTTCCACACTCCGCCAATATGTACCTTCACTGAACGACTCCTCCAATGCGCCTTTAGGTGCGAAGCACTCCAGTACTTAGTTACCCTGGAATGCCTCTCTCTAGGTGTTCCTAGTCTCTACTTGTATGACAGACAGCTGTAGCCTGCTTCGGGGACTCCTCACTGCGTCCCGGCTCTCTATTCAGTTGCTGTTGTGTCCCAAGTCTATGATGGGAGCAAGGCGTTAGTGGCTCACTACTCCTCTGGTGTCTGTTGCCGGACATAAAGATCCAATCTACCTCGGGGACCGGACCCCGGCCTTTGCGCTCTGGACTGGAAGGGTTCTCTATCTTTCTTCAACCAGCTTCCCACTGTCCTTCTATTCTCCTTCGTTCCGATCTGTTCTCTCTCTCTTATGGAAGGTTAGGTTATCAATCTTGTCAGTCTCTTTCTCTGGTCTTTCTCGTGCCAGCAGCCCAGATCACTGGGACCTGCTGCAGCACGTCCTTCAGACACCCATCTTCACTCTTCTCTCTCTCTCTCCAACTAACCAACTAACTCTCACTCTTCTCACTCTTTTATATCATCTCACTCCACCCGCCTCCCAGCACATCTCATGTTACGAAGCAGGGTTCCACGAGGGGTGCTCTGCTAACCCCCAGCCTGAAGCTGTTAGGTGGCCCCACTGAACTATCATGTGTGTGAAATGCAGGTGTGGAGTGTGGTCAGGAGTTCCCACATAACCTGGATGGTGGGGCACTACACCTTAGGAGAAGGTGCAGTACCTCTGTGGCGACTGAAGCCTCAGGGGCGCCACACTTGACACAGCCAAAGGTGTTAACCCTATAGTCCAAAAGTAGCCCTACAATCTACAGGAGAGATGGTTCACACATGGTTCCACGCACAAACACAAACACAGTGTTCCATTCCCTCCATTCTCTGTTTTTGTAGACTTTATACACAAACAAGCGACAATCAGAAATGATCCCAGCTTTGATTTTGCAATGTCATATGCCACACCGTCACCAGCTGCAAACCCACGCAGAACATCTGTGCCAGTGCACAAGACTTATGTTTCTTCTCCAAGTTTCAATTACAGGTCTGCTGGCCACTCTCAATCAGAGACAAAGGTGCAGGACCCTGACAAGCAGTGCCCGCTTCATCAGAAGCCTCATCCTCTCCTGAAATGCAGAGCCTTCAGGGGAAAATCTATGCCAAATCACAGAAGCTTCCTGAAAGAGAACAGTATCTGCTACAAGTGCTGCTCATCCACCACTCATCTCGCCAAGGATTGTAAGGTCAGTGTAAAATGCACAGCATGTGGCATCACAGATCATAACACTGCTCTACACCCTGGCCCAGCTCCATGGAGTGCACAAAACACACCAGCTGACAATGAGCATGGCGGGTAGGAAAGGAACACTGATGCAGCTACGCCAGAGATCACTCCACAATGTACTGAAGTCTGTAAAGGGACAATAGACAGTAGGTCCTGTTCAAAAATATGCCTCGTCATAGTGTACCCAAAGGGTCATAGAGACAAAGCTGTAAGACTGTATGCTATCTTGGATGATCAAAGTAATCGATCCTTGGCTAGAGCAACATTCTTTGACCTATTCAACATCAAAGGGCCAAGCACCCCCTACTTATTAAAGACATGTGCAGGTACTGTGACAACAGCAGGCAGGAAAGCTACTGACTACCAAATTGAGTCCTTAGACAGACAATTCTGCCTACCACTACTTACAATCATCGAGTGTAACCAGATCCCAGACAACAGATCTGAAATACCTACGCCAGATGTGGCAATCCATCACGCTCATTGAAATGCATAACACAGCTTATACCGGAACTCGACCATCAGGCACAGATAATACTCCTGTTGGGGAGAGACATCCTACAGGTTCATAAAGTGAGAAGTCATATCAATGGACTCCACAATGCTCCCTATGCCCAAAAGCTAGACCTAGGATGGGTCATAATTGGAAATGTATGCTTGGGACACATGCACGCCCCATCTTCTGTGACAAGCATGCTGACAAATACATTGGAGAAAGGATGCCCATCTCTGTTTCAACCTTGCAACAACGAGTTCCATGTCAAGGAACTACCACACAGCATCCAACTACCCAATCATTTAATAGACTTTACCCATGGCAGCAGTATGATGTCAGGAAGCTATGAGGATCAGTTGGGGTGCACAGTCTTCCAGAGAACTAAGCAAGACAACCAAGTAGCAATGTCAGAAGAGGACAAGTTGTTCTTAGAGGTAATGGACAAGGAACTTGTAAAAGATGAGACCAAGAGCTGGGTCGCACCTCTTCCCTTCAGAACCCACAGACCACGTCTACAGAACAACAGAAATCAAGCATTAAAACGTTTCTCCTCTCTCAAACATAATCTACAAAAGAAACCAGAGATGAAAGATCACTTTTTCTCCTTCATGTCAAAGATATTTGAGAATTGTCATGCAGAAGTAGCTCCCACTCTCAAAGACTCTGAAGAATGCTGGTTCTTACCCATGTTTGGAGTATACCACCTTAAGAAACCGGGCCAGATTAGAGTGGTGTTTGACTACAGTGCTAAGTTTGATGATGTCTCCCTGAATTATGTTCTGCTGACAGGACCAGACCTCAATAACAAACTGCTGGGAGTACTTATTCGCTTCCGTAAGGATTCCATTGCTTTCATCGCTGACATCCAGCAAATGTTCCATTGTTTCCTTGCAAAGGAATGGGGAGACAAAAAAGCGCAATAGGGTCTTATCTACGTTACAAAGGAAGGAATATATCAAGAAACTTGCTCACCTGGTTAGGATGAGATGAGCGCAGGGGCTGGCTGGCACTTTTCAGCCTGGGTGGCAATCACAAGCCAGTGGCCCTCCAGTTGCGGTGCTTTTGCCCTGGCTATCTCTGGCCTCTGCATTAAAACAGCAGAGATAACAGGCTTTAATAACAAATATAAATGGAGATTCAGTGGCGCTTATGTGAGAGATTGATTCCAGCAGCAACACTAAGACACCCGTCACAGCAGTGTCACAAGAATGCTTGTAAATCAACCATTAAAAAGTGTGCGCTTGGATAAACTCAAATGTAGGTGGTACCAAAAAGGGGATGAGTAAGAATAAAGCTATTTAGGACGCTGTTTATCTGTATTGTCTTGTACTTACTATTTCTGAGGCGCTAACAGTTTAGTCTTTTAGGGACCGTTTGAGGTCCTTTAACAATTACCGCTATTACTCTGAAAACCGCTGCTATCAGCCAGATAAACAGCGTCTTAAATAGCTTTATTCTTACTCATCCCCTTTTTGGTACCACCCACATTTGAGTTTATCCAAGCGCACACTTTTTATGGTTAATTTACAGGCTTTAATAACAGGCTGGTACATAGATATGGGAACAGAACGGAGCTAGCTGCATATATATGGGAGCAGAACCAAGTTTGCTGCCTACATAGATACTGTAACAGAAGCAAGCTGACTACATTGACACGAGACCGGAACCAAGATTGCTACGTAGACAAGGAAACTGATTGGAGCTTACTACAGAGATATGGGAGCAGAACCAAGCTTACTACAGAGAAATGGGAAAAGAGCGGAGCTTACTACAGAGATATGGGAGCAGAACAGAGCTTACTACAGAGATATGGGCGCAGAACCAAGCTTGCTGCCTACATAGATACTGTAACAGAAGCAAGTTGACTACAGAGATATGGAAGCAGAACCGAGCTTACTACAGAGATATGGGAACAGAACAGAGCTTACTACAGAGCTATGGAAGCAGAACCAAGCTTAGTACAGAAATAAAGGAGAAGAACCGAGCTTACTACAGAGATAAGGGAGCAGAACCGAGTTTACAACAGAGATAAGGGAGCAGAATCGAGCTTACTACAGAGATATGGGAGCAGAACCAAGCTTGCTGCCTACATAGATACTGTAACAGAAGGAAGCTGACTACCGAGGTATTGAAGCAGAACCGAGCTTACTACAGAGCTATGGATTACAGACCAGACAGGCCCAAATGCATCTGCACTAATCCAGGGTACAGCGGACCCAAGTAAAAATCAACTAATACCTTACATATATTGCTATGTTTGTTGTGCACTTTTTATATTTTCTCCAGGGTGCAGTTGGGCCCAAATGGTTCTGCAACCTTGTGGCCTTTGTTCACACGGGATGCATTCTAGTTGGCACTGGGCAGCCCCCCTATATGGTGTTACTAAGAGGTTGTTAGCCAGAAGCCCTGCATTCCCTGTGTGAACATTGCCACATGCGGATTATTTTTTCTGCACTGGTGTACCACACGGCCAATCCCTCATTGTAGGCTGGCTGTTTCATTTGGTATTTATGCACCTGTGCAGCTGCCATTTTTACTTGGGTCCGCTGCACCCTGGATTAGTGCAGATGCATTTGGGCCTGTCTGGTCTGTAACCAATATTTTGGAGGTTTTTTCCTCTTTCTGTGGTGTTCCTGTACAGAGCTATGGAAGCAGAACCGAGCTTACTACAGAAATAAAGGAGTAGAACCGAGCTTACTACATAGATAAGGGAGCAGAACCGAGTTTACAACAGAGATAAGGGAGCAGAATCGAGCTTACTACAGAGATATGGGAGCAGAACCTAGCTTACTACAGAGATATGGGAGCAGAACGGAGCTTACTCCAGAGATATGGGAGCAGAACCGAGCTTACTCCAGAGATATGGGAGCAGAACCGAGCTTACTAGAGAGTAGAGTTGAGCGATACCAGCCGATACTGAAAAATATCGTATCGGAATGGATCGGCCGATCTAAAAAAAGTATCAGGTATCACCGATTCCGATCCCGGAAGTCCCATTCAAGCCAATGGGACAGAAATATCGGAATTGAAAAAACCCCTCTCTTGCCTTGTACAGCCTGTTCGGGAGGGGGGAAGAGTGTGGGCGGTGCATGGGCGGACATTGTGCGTGTGTGTGTGTGCGGGCGGGGTCTGTACGGGCCTCTCGGTGGTCTGTACGGGCCTCTCAGTGGTCTGTATGGGCCTCTCGGGGGCCTGTGCCGGCCTGTCGGGGGCCTGTGCGGCTGTCGGTGGTCTGTATGGGCCTCTCGGGGGCCTGTGCCGGCCTGCCGGGGGGTCTGTGCCGGCTGCCGGAGGTCTGTATGGGCCTCTCGGGGGCCTGTGCCGGCTGTCGGTGGTCTGTACGGGCCTGATGGGGGTCTTGTGTGTGTGCAGGTATCGTCCGATGGGACTACAAGTCCCATCGGGCGATGCCTGCTACACTGACAGTGATTGACACATTAGCCAATGATGGGACAGTAGTAGTCCCATCATCCGGCTAATGTGTTGAATGTAAAAAACAAAAAACAAAAAAAAACATACTACATACATACTACATATATACATACTACATACATACTACATATATACATACTACATACATGCTACATACATGCTACATACATGCTACATTCATACAACATACATATATACTACATACATACATACTACATACATGCTACATACATACTACATATATACAACATTCATACAACATACATACATACATGCTACATATATACAACATACATATATTACATATATACTACATACATGCTACATATATACAACATTCATACAACATACATATATACTACATACATACATACTACATACATGCTTCATATATACTACATTCATACAACATACATACTACATACAACATACATACATAGTACATACATACTACATACATGCTACATATATACTACATTCATACAACATACATATATACTACATACTACATATATACTATATACAACATACGTACATACTACATTCATACAACATACATACTACATACAACATACACACATAGTACATACATACTACATACATACTACATATATACTACGTTCATACAACATACATATATACTACATACACACATGCATACAACATGCTACAGACATACAACATACATACTGCATACAATACATTCATACAAAAATACATAGACATACAGTACATATAACACAGAGTACATACTCACCATTACTTGTCACTTTGATCCCCGAAGCCAGTGTCATCTAAGGAAAAATATGAAAATAACAAACCACCGAATACTCCCTGATCCGCAGAAATCCACGAGTGAGTGTCCCACGCCGATCTTCCGTGGAGAGCTGCAGCATCAGCTGATGCGACCGCTCTCTACGGGGCTCAGGAATCCAGTGTCGAGAGGTAGGTATCCTACTGCACTGTATTCCTCCACCACTGTAAAAAAATAGTCCCTGGTCTCACTTTATGGCAAATGCTGCGTGGTAACTTTTTCACACCACACAGCAATGCCTGTTGTGAGTTCATTTTCCCCTCCGTCACTGAGGCCTGGTGAACTCCCTATTCTAGTGAAGGAAGGTAGTGAGCCTGATTATCAGACACCTGGGACTAATGAAGACGATTGGCTGAGTGGAGTCACTGACTGGATTTAAGGCAGCCTACGCCCTTTTTGCCCTGCGGGTGATTTCTCTGTGGACTCTTGGACACCAGTCTGATTCCTGCTCTCCTAAAGCTAAGTTTTCTGTTTTGCCTTTTTGCATCTAAGATTTGTTTTTGTTTTTCTTGCTTTTGGATTCTGCCACTCCCTGCTGGAGTGTGCAGTGTTCCTTGAGCTCTGTCTTCTGAAGGTACCTGAGTGCTGATTTAGTTTTTGAAGCTTAGTTGCTTCTGGGCCATTTTTATATCAGCTTATTGGCTTTTGTCTCTGATAGGGTTTTGGCAGATTGCAGACAGCAGCCTTCCTATCCGTTCCTATCTAGGTAGTTTTTGGGCCCTGTCTTTGCTCAGCCTGTCTTTCTGTCTGTGTAAGTGTTTTCATCTTGCTTCACCATCATTATTTGTTGGGGGCTGCCTATTGCTTTGGGGTCTGCTCTGGGGCAGTTAGATTTCCCCTTTCCTTCTTTAGGCCTATGTATCTCTCCGGCTGTGATCGAGAGGTCTAGGTCATCGTAGGAACCCCCCACGGCTACTGCTAGTTGTGTTGATAGGTTCAGGGGTCTGCAATCTGATAGTTGCCAACTTCTCTGGTTTTCAGGACTTAGCTGGCATTTCTGTTTTTGCCTCCTACGGTGACTCAATCATAACAGAATCACCCGCCTCTGTTATGATTGAGTCACCGTAGGAGGCAAAAACAGAAATGCCAGCTAAGTCCTGAAAACCAGAGAAGTTGGCAACTATCAGATTGCAGACCCCTGAACCTATCAACACAACTAGCAGTAGCCGTGGGGGGTTCCTACGATGACCTAGACCCCTCGATCACAGCCGGAGAGATACATAGGCCTAAAGAAGGAAAGGGGAAATTTAACTTCCCCAGAGCAGACCCCAAAGCAATAGGCAGCCCCCAACAAATAATGACGGTGAAGCAAGATGAAAACACTTACACAGACAGAAAGACAGGCTGAGCAAAGACGGGGCCCAAAAACTACCTAGATAGGAACGGATAGGAAGGCTGCTGTCTGCAATCTGCCAAAACCCTATCAGAGACAAAAGCCAACAAGCTGATATAAAAATGGCCCAGAAGCAACTAAGCTTCAAAAACTAAATCAGCACTCAGGTACCTTCAGAAGACAGAGCTCAAGGAACACTGCACACTCCAGCAGGGAGTGGCAGAATCCAAAAGCAAGAAAAACAAAAACAAATCTTAGATGCAAAAAGGCAAAACAGAAAACTTAGCTTTAGGAGAGCAGGAATCAGACTGGTGTCCAAGAGTCCACAGAGAAATCACCCACAGGGCAAAAAGGGCGTAGGCTGCCTTAAATCCAGTCAGTGACTCCACTCAGCCAATCGTCTTCATTAGTCCCAGGTGTCTGATAATCAGGCTCACTACCTTCCTTCACTAGAATAAAGAGTTCACCAGGCCTCAGTGACGGAGGGGAAAATGAACTCACAACAAATGCCAAAAGTGAGACTAGGGACTATTTTTTTACAGTGGCGGAGGGATACAGTGCGGAAGGATACCTACCCCCCAACACTGGATTCCTTGAGCCCCTAGAGAGCGGTCACATCAGCTGATGCTGCTGCTCTCCACGGGAGTTCGGCATGGGACACGCTTGGATTTCTGTGGATCAGGGAGTATATGGCTTGTTTGTTATTTTCATATTTTTCCTTAGATGACACTGGCATCGGGGAACAAAGTGACAAGTATTGGTGAGTATGTACTCTATGTTATATGTACTGTATGTCTATGAATGTATTGTATGAATGTATTATATGTAGTATGTATGTATTGTATGATTGTATGTATGTTGTATGTATGCAGTATGTAGTATGTATGTTGTATGTCTGTAGCATGTTGTATGTATGTAGTATGTATTGTGAGAATCATGTGGGAATAGTGGATGAGGGCAGGTATATCTCGCCCAGATTCCTTTCCTATGTGGCCTAGTCTGGTCAGTATCGCACCTGCTTACTAATGGATAATGGGAGGTGGATATAAAAGGATGCCAGGTGGTTGTGTGAGTGTCTCAGCCTGGGAACACAGAGAGCTTGTCTGTGTGAGAGACACACACGTGAGTGAAAGCAGTGCCCACTGCAACTGTGGTTTGGCTGGACGGGAGAAGCCCGCCAGTTGGTAGTTAGGTTGTCCATTGTTTAGTTAGTGCTGGACAGGCAAGGATTTGTTTTATGTTTTATTTCCTTTTGCATTGCTTTCACTATTAATAAACCTGACCCAGGGTCAGTTACACCCGAATCCCAGCTCTGCGCCTGAGTTTCATGCGGAACGCACGTGACCTTTGACCCCAGCAAGGCGATCCCGGAGTGTTTTATCACATTGTGGTGGAGAACGCGGGCATCACGTTGCAAGCATGAGCATGGAGGACGTGGTGAAAGCGCTGGTACAGTCCACCGCCGTCCAGCAAGAAGCTAATCGGGTGATGATGGCCCAGCTGAAGGAGTTGGTGGACATGACAGTTACCGATCGTTCACTTCTCCAGCAGGTGGCGCAGCGCTTAGCAAGCTTACCTGAGGTTAACCTGGAAGCAGAGTCGAGAGTGATTCACGTGAGTCGGTACTGGCAGAAGATGACGACCGAAGATGATGTCGAAGCATACCTGACCACGTTTGAACGGACGGCGGTGCGAGAAAAATGGCCGAAGGCACGATGGGCCGGCCTGATTGCCCCGTTTCTTTCCGGTGAGGCCCAAAAGGCTTATTATGACTTAGAACCTGAAGCCGCGCAGGACTTTGACAAATTGAAAGCCGAGATCTTGGCCCGGCTGGGAGTGACGACCGCTGTCCGTGCACAGAGAGTGCATCAATGGACTTATCAGCCGGATAAACCACCGCGGTCACAGATGTTCGACCTGATCCACGTGACGAAGAAGTGGCTACAACCCGAGGTGTTGACAGCGCCAGAGATAATCCAGAGAGTCGTCATGGACAAGTACCTGAGAGCTCTACCGCCAGCCCTGAGGAAGTGGGTAAGCCATGGAAATCCTACAACGGCAGATCAACTGGTGGATCTGGTTGAACGTTACTCCGTGGCGGAAGGACTCCGAGACGACGTTACCCCACCTCGTTCTTCATCATCTCCACGTGGAACCGATAAGACTGTTCCAGGGAGTAGGGGAGATGGAAAAATCCCTAAGACAGTGGGGGAGGAAAATGGGACTGCCCGCACTGCGAGGCCGAGAGTAACGAACTATGGTCTAAGCAAGGGGCCCGTTAGGTGTTTCCATTGCCAAGAGATGGGACATATTGCTGCGAACTGTCCGGTCAATACTGAACCCATGCAGTGCGACGTCACAGACTCTAAAAACCGCATGTCTATGGTTGCACGGGTAGTGAGTGTGAATGCCGGTCAAAAGGATGCGGAAAAACACTTGTGTGATTTAACTGTTAATGGCAAAAATGTGGTGGCATTGTTAGACTCGGGAAGTGTGGTGACTCTGGTGAAGGCCAGTCTGGTGTCAGCCCTGACTGGACCATCAGACAAATTTTCTGTAACGTGTGTGCATGGAGACACCTGTTCGTACCTCACCACGGTCATATGCATTACTACTTCCTATGGGTCTGTGCAACATAAAGTGGGACCCGTCCCGGCGTTATTGCATGATGTTATCCTGGGCCGGGATTTTCCCCACTTCTGGCAATTGTGGGAGAATCAGTTGATGCCCTCAGGTATTAATGTACATGATTCTTCTCCCAGGGCGCGTGGGGGTCTCGAACCCCTGGAAGATGTCTCCCCGGAAGACTCGGGGGAAGAGTCTGCGGGAAATGACCTGCAGTTCCCGTTTTCAGTCATGGCGGGTGATACGGAGGAGACCGGGGAAGAGGAGGAGGCCGACAGCCGTCCACCTCCCCATTTGCCGGATTTAGAAGTTCAGAAAGATGACTTCCAAAGCGAGCAAATAAAGGATCCTACCCTTTCTCAGGCTAGGACAAATGTAAAAGTGATAAATGGGGTACCCGTCGAACCTGGCTCTAGGCTGGCATATCCTTACATGGTTCTGGAGAATGATTTACTCTATCAGATAGAGAAAAAGGGGGAAGATACGGTGCAACTATTAGTCGTGCCAAAACCCTACCGGCGGCAGGTGCTGGAGCTGGCCCACGGACATGTGATGGGAGGTCACCTGGGAGTCCAGAAAACCACCGAAAGGATATTACACTGTTTTGTTTGGCCAGGCATGCATCACAATATTCGTGTATATTGTGAGTCTTGTCCTGACTGCCAAGCCTCTGCACCTAAGCCCCGGTTGTGTAGCCCTTTGGTACCCCTACCTATTATTGAAGTCCCGTTTGAGAGGATTGGGATGGATTTAGTTGGGCCCCTTCCACGGTCTGCACGTGGACACCAACATATCCTGGTCATCTTGGATTATGCCACCCGTTACCCAGAGGCCATCCCTTTGCGTAACACGGCCACCAAGATGATTGCCAAGGAACTGGTGCATGTGTTTAGCCGGGTCGGTATACCAAAACAGATACTCACCGACCAGGGGACCCCCTTTATGTCCAGGATAATGAAGGAGCTCTGCCAATTGTTACAAATCGAACCGTTACGCACATCCGTGTATCACCCTCAAACAGACGGGTTGGTTGAACGGTTCAATAAAACTCTGAAGCAGATGCTGAGAAAGGTGATAGACAAGGATGGGAAGAACTGGGACTATTTACTTCCGTATTTGCATTTTTCCATCAGGGAAGTACCCCAGTCTTCCACGGGATTCTCGCCTTTCGAGTTATTGTACGCCCGACGTCCTCGCGGACTGTTAGACGTTGCAAAAGAAACATGGGAGGGTCAGGTCACTCCGTTTAAAACGGTGATAGATCACGTCACACAAATGCAGGACCGTATTGCGGCTGTTATGCCTATCGTCAAAGAACACATGATACAGGCTCAAGGAGCCCAAAAAAGAATCTATGATAGGGGCGCCAAGATCCGTACGTTTGCACCCGGAGATAGGGTGTTGATCCTGGTCCCCACGGTGGACAGTAAGTTCCTGGCAAAGTGGCAGGGCCCCTTTGAGATCAAGGAAAGAGTTGGTGAAGTAAATTACAAAGTATACCAGGCAGGTAAACGGAAACCTGAACAGATTTATCATGTAAATCTGATAAAGCCCTGGAAGGATCGGTCTGCCTTGTCAGCGGAGCTGGCCCGTCCCGTCTGCTCACATACCGTACCGGAGGTACGGGTTGCAGAGACTCTCTCGGAGCGGCAAAAGACTGAGGTCAGGCAGTTTTTACTTCACAACCAAAAGTTTTTCTCAGAAAAACCCGGGCAGACTACGCTAATGAAACATGACATCGTAACGGAACCTGGTGTCACGGTTCACGTAAAGCCCTACCGAATCCCGGAAGCGCGCCGTGAAGCCGTTTCCCGAGAAGTGAAGGCAATGTTAGAGTTAGGAGTCATTGAGGAATCGCACAGTGCATGGTCCAGCCCGATTGTGCTAATTCCTTAACCGGACGGCACCATCCGGTTCTGCAATGACTTCAGGAAACTGAATGCGGTCTCAAAATTTGATGCCTATCCTATGCCCCGGGTCGACGAGTTAATAGATCGGTTAGGAAAAGCCCGGTATATTACGACCCTAGATCTAACAAAGGGGTATTGGCAAATCCCTCTGGCGGAGGCTGCCAGAGAAAAGACGGCATTTGCTACCCCAGAAGGTCTATTTCAGTATGTGTATATGCCATTTGGACTGCACGGAGCACCGGCGACCTTCCAGAGACTGATGGATCGAGTCCTGAGGCCACATAGGCAGTACGCTTCGGCCTATTTGGACGACATTGTCATTTACAGCTTGGACTGGGAGACTCATCTCCAGAAAGTACAAGCTGTGATTGACGACCTGTGGGAGGCAGGTCTAACCGCAAACCCCAAGAAATGTCACATCGGGCTAGAAGAAGCCCGGTATTTGGGGTATGTAATTGGGAGGGGTGTTGTTAAACCCCAGGTTGATAAGATTCAGGCGGTTCAGGACTGGCCACAACCTGTCAACAAGAAGCAGGTGCAAGCCTTCCTGGGGATCGCCGGCTATTATCGCCGGTTCATACCCAATTTTGCAGCCATCGCTACCCCCCTGACGGATCTTACAAAAGGGAAAGACTCCGTCATGATTAAATGGAGTTTAGCGGCTGAAGAAGCCTTCCATAGCCTAAAACGGGCACTTTGCTCTCAGCCCGTACTGGTGACTCCGGACTTCCGCAGCAAGTTTGTGGTACAAACGGATGCCTCTGATACCGGTATTGGGGCCGTACTGTCACAAGTGAGGGACGGAGTGGAACACCCGGTCCTCTATCTCAGCAGGAAGCTGAATAAACACGAGCAAAGGTATGCAGTCGTGGAAAAAGAGTGCCTAGCCATTAAGTGGGCTCTAGAGGCCCTCAAATATTACCTCGTGGGCCAAAAGTTCAGGCTGATCACTGACCATGCCCCTCTCAAGTGGATGCACTTGAACAAGGAACGGAATAGCCGGGTGACCCGGTGGTTCCTTGCCCTGCAGGCCTACACTTTTACAGTGGAGCACCACCCAGGGGTACAGATGGGGAATGCAGATGCCCTGTCCCGAGTGCACTGTTTGGCGGGTGTCATTGCTCGACCGGAGTGGTCTGAGCAGAGGGGGGGGATATGTGAGAATCATGTGGGAATAGTGGATGAGGGCAGGTATATCTCGCCCAGATTCCTTTCCTATGTGGCCTAGTCTGGTCAGTATCGCACCTGCTTACTAATGGATAATGGGAGGTGGATATAAAAGGATGCCAGGTGGTTGTGTGAGTGTCTCAGCCTGGGAACACAGAGAGCTTGTCTGTGTGAGAGACACACACGTGAGTGAAAGCAGTGCCCACTGCAACTGTGGTTTGGCTGGACGGGAGAAGCCCGCCAGTTGGTAGTTAGGTTGTCCATTGTTTAGTTAGTGCCGGACAAGCAAGGATTTGTTTTATGTTTTATTTCCTTTTGCATTGCTTTCACTATTAATAAACCTGACCCAGGGTCAGTTACACCCGAATCCCAGCTCTGCGCCTGAGTTTCATGCGGAACGCACGTGACCTTTGACCCCAGCAAAGGCGATCCCAGAGTGTTTTATCACAGTATGTAGCATGTATGTAGTATATATGCATGTTGTATGAATGTAGTATACATGTAGCATGTATGTAGTATCTATGTATGTTGCATGAATGTAGTATATATGTAGCATGTATGTAGTATGTATGTATGAATGTAGTATATATGTAGCATGTATGTAGTATGTATGTATGTTGTATGAATGTAGTATATATGTAGCATGTATGTAGTATGTATGTAGTATGTATATATGTAGTATGTATGTAGTATGGCTCCATACCTGGAGAAACTCCCGGACCCCAAAGACCGCAAGATCCTGAGCCGGTATAGACTCAGTGCCCACAGTCTGGCCATCGAATCCGGCCTACACAGGCAGAGCTACAAGCCCAGGGAGGAAAGACTGTGCCAACACTGTGACCAGGAGGCCCTGGAGGATGAGACCCACTTCCTGCTACACTGCTCCAAGTACTCAGCAGTGAGGGACACTCACTTCAGGAGACTCTCACATCTTTTCCCGGATTTCACCACCATGAAGGAGGAAGAGAAAACATACATCCTGTTGGGGGAAGAAGAGAGAGCAGTGGAGATAGCAGCGCAATATGTGAGCGAATGCCATAGACTGCGAGAAAGAGAACTATGATATGCCATGGACTTCTATGGCCCCCACCCTGGATATGCCCCAATCCCCCATCCACCTTCCCTATGCCATGGACTTCTATAGCCTCATCCTGGATCTGCCCCATGCCCCCATCCGCCTTCCCTATGCCATGGACTTCTATAGCCCCATCCTGGATCTGCCCCATCCACCTTTCCTACAGCCCCTTCCCAACATCCCTACAGTCCCTATCCCTATTCCCTTCTGTACACCTGCTTTGGCAAAACTAATGTGTATTTAGTCCTGCCAATAAAGCTTCTTTGAATCTTGAATCTTGTATGTATGTATGTTGTATGAATGTAGTATATATGAAGCATGTATGTAGTATGTAGTATGTATGTATGTTGTATGAATGTAGTATATATGAAGCATGTATGTAGTATGTAGTATGTATGTATGTTGTATGAATGTAGTATATATGAAGCATGTATGTAGTATGTATGTATGTTGTATGAATGTAGTATATATGAAGCATGTATGTAGTATGTAGTATGTATGTATGTTGTATGTATGTAGGTTGTATGTAGTATATATATAATATGCAGTATATATGTATGTTGTATGAATGTAGTATATATGTAGCATGTATGTAGTATGTAGTATATATGTATGTTGTATATATGTAGCATATATGTATGAATGTTGTATGAATGTAGCATGTATGTAGTATGTATGTAGTATGTATGTAGTATATATGTACTTTGTATGAATGTAGTATGTATATATGTAGTATGTATATATTTAGTATGTATGTAGTATGTATGTAGTATATATGTATGTTGTATGTATGTAGTATGTATGTATGTAGTATGTATATAGTATGTATGTAGTATGTATATATGTAGTATGTATGTAGCATGTATGTAGTATGTATGTAGCATATATGTATGTTGTATGTATGTAGTATGTATGTATGTAGTATGTATGTAGTATGGTTTTTTTTGGGGTTTTTTTTACATTCGACACATTAGCCGGATGATGGGACTACTACTGTCCCATCATTGGCTAATGTGTCATACACTGTCAGTGTAGCAGGCATCGCCCGATGGGACTTGTAGTCCCATCGGACGATGCCTGCACACACACAAGACCCCCGGCAGGCCCGCACAGACCACCGGCAGCCGGCACAAGCCCCCCGGCAGGCCCGTACAGACCCCCGGCAGCCCGCACAGACCCCCCGGCAGGCCCGCACAGACCACCGGCAGCCGGCACAGGCACCCGGCAGTCGGCACAGACCCCAGAGAGGCCCGAACAGACCAACGGCACCCGGCAGGCCCGTACAGACCACCGGCAGCCGGCACAGGCCCTCGAGAGGCCCGTACAGACCACCGGCAGTCGGCACAGACCCCCGCAGTCGGCACAGACCGCGCATCATGATACGCACAGACCGCGCATCATGATGACGTCATTTCAGCAGCCAATCATAGCCATGCCAATAGTTAACATGCATAACAGGATGTGCCCACACTTCTGAGGATTCCCATTGGCTGAATCAAATCAAGCAGGCTGATAGCTTTATGGGAACTTCCGATTCCGGTATCCGATCCGAAAAAAGTATCGGAAGTCAGTATCGGAATGCCGATACAGCTAATATCGGCCGATACCCGATACTTGCGGTATCGGAAAGCTCAACTCTACTAGAGAGATAAGGAAGCAGAACAGAGCTTACTACAGAGATAAAGAAGCAGAACAGAGCTTACTATGTCTACTACAAGATACAGAAACAGAACCAAGCTTATGGCATACATATTATACCAGAATCTAGATTACTACATCAATACAGTATCAGAACCAATGTTACTGCTTAGATATGATACCATAACTGAGCTTACTTACAAACATACAACTCCAGAAACATGGACATTTAAACACACAATATGGCAGGGGCATTGACAGGGTCCTTAAAGCTCAAGGGCCCAAGCCCCAAAAAGCATGTCTCCCCATAAGACCAACCTTTAGCCATTTAAAATAGCATGTATATATAATTACAGTGTACCACTGTTGCTGCCCAAAAACACACAATGCAAAGACCAATATGATCAATATTACTACTACAAAAGGCCAAAACAATACGTCTGCACTAGAGATGAGTGACTTTGCCTTTTTGCGGGTTGAGTCAGGTTTCGTGAAACCCGACTTTCGCAAAAGTCGGGTCGAACGAAATCGGCCAATTGTCGTGAAAAGTCGAATGCCGACTGAAACACGAAACCCAATGCAAGTCAATGGGGAAGAAAAGTCGGCAGGGAGAGGAGGACAGGAAACACACCTACAGTGCCCTTTTGAATGCCAAAAACATCAATTCTGATTACTAAAGCTTTTCAACCTTAATTTACTTCATAATACTAGCTACGCACTGAAAAATGGGGGTTATTTGGCTAAATTTGTGGGGGGTAGGGCTGGCTCCAGGTTTTCATGTGCCCTGGGCCAAAGAGCGCCCCTTTAACACATACCACAACTCATGATGCTCCGATACCACAGAGAAATAGCGGCATAGTACAATGAAAAATACTTCACTTCTTACATCTCATGACTGATATCCATTTTAAATTCTCCAATAGCTCCAAAAACGGACAGTATATTACTCCATACAGTATTATGGCCACCGCATAGTGCGCTATACAGAGTAATGAGGCCCATATATTTCTCCATGCAGAATCATTGGTCCCATAAAATGTTTGAAACAGTATATGATGAGCTCCACATAATGCTACAGTATATGTTGGTCCCCATGGATGAAGCTGCACTGTCTTATGGGCCCAAATAATGCTCCATATATCATGGGCCCCATTTCTAATGTTCTAGTGTATAATGGGCCCTGTAAATGCTGCTCCAGTGTCTGATGTCCACCTTTGGAATGCTCCAGTGTATGGTGGGCCCCATATATCATTCTCCAGAGTATAGTGCTCCCCAAAAATTGCTGTCCCAACATTGAAAACAATTAAATAAGTCTCCTCAAATAAGTCTCCTCGCTAGGGAATCCCTGTACTAGTCTGGGCGTACAGACGTGATGTCATTGTGCTCTCTGATCATTATATCATTGTCAGGAAACGCGGAAGACGTCATGGCAGTGGAGCAGGGAGAGGTAAGTATTTCAACTTTGCAAGTGCTGTGATCCTGAGCAAGCAGGGGGGGCCCACTCAATGGCGACGGCACTGGCACAGGGCCCCTCATAGTATGACGGTGTGTTTGATGGCGGGTGTGCACCCCCACCGTCAGAGACACTTGATTGCACTATGAGGGACCCTGTGCCAGTGCCCGCGCCCAAGAGTCGGCCCACCCACCTGTCCAGGGCAACGGCACTCGCACAGTAGCGTGCACTAGGTGGTGACCCCGGCCATGGGGGGAGGAGGCAGCCCAGTTAGGGAGGTTTACAAAATGGCATATGTTGATGTGGGACATTCACCTGCTGCTAAAGACGAAATTGGTCAAGTCTCAGGAAGAGGAGGACCAAAGAAAGCCATTTTTCTGGCAACCTATGTGTCATCAGGGTAAGGTGTGACAAAATCCTTGGGAACCCATGCATGGTTCATTTTAATGAAGGTTAGATCTTCCATATTTTGGGTCGAGAGATGGGTCCTTTTTTCTGTCAGGATTGATCCAGCAGCACTGAAGACTCTTTCCGATAGCACACTTGCAGCTGAGCAAGCGAGCTCCTGTAAGGCATATTGTGCCAGTTCAGGCCAGGTGTCCAGTTTAGCGGCCCAATAGTCAAATGGGAATGACCTGTGAGGCAGAACATCGATATCGGATGAGAAGTAGTTTGTAACCATAGTTGACAAGTGCTGTCTCCTGTCACTTTCAATCGATGCAGTATTACCAGTCGTGTGAGCGGGACTTGAAAAATCAGTCCACAACATGGTCATGAAACCCCTGTCTCCAATGTCACTTCTGATGTGTGCACCACCAACACCTCTTCCAAGCTGCCCCCGGCCCCTACGGCTCGTGTGAGAACCATCACTGCTGCTGTGTGCTGGGAATGCCTCAACCAACCAGTTTACCAGAGTTGCTTGTTTGTTAGCCAATATTAGGTCAAGGTTCTCCTGTGGCATGATGTTTTGGAATTTGCCTTTATAGCGTGGATCCAGGATGCTGGCCAACCAGTAGTCGTCATCGTTCATCATTTTGGCAATGCGGGGGTCCCTTTTAAGGATCTGCAAGGCATAATCTGACATGTGGGCCAATGTTCCCGGTGTCAATGATGCACTGCGAGTGCTGGGTGGGGGAGCACTTTCTGGCAAATCCACATCCCTCCAGTCATGCACAAACCCTGTACCAGACCTTGCCACGCCAACATTTTCTCTTGCCCCATGAGAAGCATCCTCCTCCCCTAAATAATCATCGCCATCATCCTCCTCCTCCTCCTCTTCCTCTTCTTCCTCCACCTTGTCCAGGAGAGTTCCGGAGAAGACAATGGCTGACTGTCATCAAGGCTTCCCTCCTCCTCTTCCTCATCATCCTCGGCTGCAGACGCCTGCTCCTTAATGTGTGTCAAAGATTGGAGGGTGGAGTTCCACCTTGTTGCTACGTCGATAATTAGGTGGTGCTTGGGAAGGTGGAGCAATCGCTGCAGCTTCTGCATACGACTGGAGTGTAGCGGCGACCAGCGGATGTGCGAGCACAGTCTTCGGACCTTCTGGAGCAGGCCTGTTAACTCCGGATAATTATTGAGGAAGCACTGCACCACCAGGTTCAAGGTGTGAGCCAAGCAAGGTATGTGTCTGAGTTTTGAAAGGGCTATGGCTGCCACAAAATTCTGGCCGTTATCATTAACTACCTTGCCTGCCTCAAGATGTAGACTGCCCAGCCATGACTCAGTTTGTCACTGAAAGTAGTCGGCCAGTACCTCCACGGTGTGTCTGTCGCCCAAACACATCACCTTCAACACAGCCTGCTGACGCTTTCCACTAGCTGATCGATAGGGGGACACCTCGTGTGCAACACTGGCAGCTGCGGATGGAGTGCTCGTGCGACTGCGTTCTGTGGACGAGCTTTTGCTTCTGGAGGAGTAGGAGGAGGAGGAGGGTCGAACGCCTACAGCCAACTGTTTCCTATACCGTGGGCTAGGCAGCACTGTCCCACCACCGCTGTCCCCTGTGGACCCTGCATCCACCACATTAACCCAGTGCGCAGAGATGGACACGTAATGGCCCTGGCCATGCCTACTGGACCATGCATCAGTTGTGAGGTGCACCTTTCCACTCACTGATTGCTTGAGTGCATGTACAATGTGGTCTTTCACATGAAGGTGGAGGGCTGGGATGGCTTTGCGAGAAAAGAAGTGTCGACTGGGTAGGTCATAGCGTGGTACTGCGTAGGCCATGAGTTCGCGGAAAGCTTCGCTTTCAACTAACCGATAGGGCATCATCTCTAACGAGATTAGTTTGGCAATGTGGGCATTCAAACCCAGTGTACGCAGATGAGAGGATGAGTACTTTCTTGTCCTACTCATAGTCTCTGGTAGGGTGAGCTGGACTTGAGAGCTGCATATAGTCGAACTAGCGGTGGACATGGCGGACTGAGAGTGGGTTGATGATGGTGATGGAGTTGGTGTTCTTTCTGATGGCCTACATTCAGTCTTTCGTTGCAATAACAGTATGATTCCCTGACTGATTTGCCCTTGCGACGACAACTCAACATTTGCTGCTGGTGGTGTGCTAACCGATGGGCTTACAGTGGGGAAAACAATGTAGTGTTGCTGATTAATTACCTTCTTTAGGAGCAGTTGCACATGTGGTACGTGAATTTTGGTAGTCCGTCCATGCTTGCAAGTGCATGGTGGTTAAATGTCTTAGCATGCAACTGGTATTCAAATTTCTCAGATTTTTCCCTCGGCTAAAGGTCTTTGCGCACTTCTTACATATAACCTTTGCCTGAGAATTAGGATTTTGTTCAAAAAAGTGCCACACTGCACTCTTCCTACTATGGAAGACATTTTGAGGCCTTGCACGCTGTGCTATTTTGACCGTCTGGCCAAGCTGTCCTGCAACTCTTTTGATTTTTGTAACCTGTTTTTGGACTGCTCCGGGCCTGTCAGATAACAGCTGTTGTGATGTCGATGCCTGCCTCGGATGCTCCTCCTCCTCTTCTGAGCTATTGGCAGCGGCACCCTCTTCCCCCAATGGATGCCAATCTGGGTCAACAACTGGGTCATCCATCACCTCCTCTTCAATGTCATGTGCACCTTCCTCTGTGTCACCGTGTATGGTGGTATAGTATGCGGGAAGGGGCACCTGAGTTTCATCAGGTTCAGATTCTGCCTCATTACACTGCGAGGACAATGTAGTGCTCTGAGTGAATGTACCAGCAGAATCATCTATCAGTGGCTGTGCATCAGTGCACTCCATGTCAGATTCATCTTGGCCTGGGTAATTCACGATTTGACTTGATAACCCAGGCATGGTATGTGAAAAGAGCTCCATGGAGTATTCTATAGTGTGGCCTGCCGCATCCTTCAATTTTGGTTGGGGTGAAGGACACAAGGAAACGTGTGGTTCATGACCATGAGCCTCCAATGACGACTTTTATTTTTTAAAACTTCAGAAGAGGAGGCGATAGAGCTGGAGGCTGAGTCAGCAATGTAAGCCAAAACTTGTTCTTGAAGCTCCGGCTTTAAAAGCGGTTTACCTACTCCCAGAAAAGGGAGCCTTCGAGGCCTTGTGGAGCCAGATGATGATGCAGGCTCAACACCTCCTGCATTAGGTGCTATTTTGCTTTTGCCACTACCAGCAGATCCACCACCAACACCATCATTACCAGCTGCCAACCCCCGCCCACATCCACGGACTCTTCCACCACACTTCCTCATTTTTGTGGAATATGTACCCAAAAAAACACCAACTATATGGTACTGTAAAACAAGGTACAAGGTGTATATAGGAGGGGGGAGAATTGGAATCTCTCTAGACTTCAGGACACAGTTGGATTCTGTCAGACCCTGTTTATATTACACCGCAATGTGACAGGCAGATTCTGGATGGTGTAAGAAAGGTGTATAGAGGACTGGGGAGAATTGGAATCTCTCTAGACTTCAGGACACAGTTGGATTCTGTCAGGCCCTGTTTATATTACACCGCAATGTGACAGGCAGAAATTGCCTAATGTATGACAAACTACAAGGTGTATATAGAATTGGGCAGAATTGGAATCTCCCTAGAGTGTAGGTCTGTAAGAACGGACAAACTCCTCGGCTTTTCCATACAGAGTCACATACTTTGATAGCTTCAATTTGGCCGTGATAACAGCCGCTACACGGTACTGAGAGAGGAGCGTGCACGTACACTGCTGTATGGCGTATGTAAAATTGTCAAGCTCCTTTTTTTTGTATACGGACAGACACACGCTGTCTCTCCCTAGTTTTGAATGTAATCAAACAGCAAATATACTAAACTGTTTGAAAAACGGACAAAACTATAAGGTGTAGGTCTGTAAGAACAGACAAACTCCTCGACTTTTTCTTACAGAGTCACACATGTATGTAGCTTCAATTTGGCCGTGATAACAGCCGTTACACGGTACTGAGAGAGGAGCGTACACCGCTGTACGGTGTGTGAAAAAATGAACGCTCACTACCTCACCAGTACTAAACAATACAATTTGGATTGCTTTTAAAAAAGCAGTTTGAACACCAGTGTGCACACAGCAATGCAGCTAGCCTTAAAAGGCAGGATAATCACGACCAGCGCTTCTGCACAAAAGCAAAAATCTTCACCTTTCACTGCACCGTAACTACAGTGAAAAGCGTTAGCAGCAGAAGCAGTTTTTTTTTTCTTTTTGCCTTCCTAACGCTCTCCCTACAGAATCAGCAGCTGCAGCAGCTCTCCCTATTCTGAGATCAGCATGAGTAACATGGCGGTCGGCGTCCCCGCCCTTTTATACCCCCTGTGACGCCACACAAAGCAAGCCAATCACTTGCATGCCCTTCTCCAAGATGGTGGTGACCGCTGCCTATGTCATCACGTTGCCCACAGTGTCCGTTCTTCTTGATTGGCTGAAAAAGGGCGCTAAAGCATCTTTTGAAACGCGACTTTGGCGCGATGGTCGCCGACCTCGTGGCCGACCTCGCGCTAAGGTCGGGTTTCGTTTCATGAAACCCGACTTTGGCGAAAGTTGGCGACTTTTGAATTTTTTCGACCCATTTCGCTCAACTCTAGTCTGCACAATGCCCACTACCATCACCACCACCACACCGCAAATACATAATATAATATGACCATTACCTCTACATAACAAAACACTCTAATCAGACCAGTGACACCACCATACACCTTCTACTACATAATGACCGAAACACATTAAGCTCTTTACTAAATAAATAAAAAAAACAAAAGCTACTAAAAAGAGCACTAGTTCCACCTTACAGGAACCGTATATTGGTAGATACCAGTCCTGCAGAACACACACATTACAGTCAGGGCTGCCACTAGGAATTTCGGGGCCCCATACTGGCAAAATTTACGAGACCCCTTGAGACTCCACCCAGGCTCCACCTCTCGAGCCTGCCACAGTCCCACCACCCGCTCTTGGAAAAACTCATCTTCTACACCACGTCCTCACCAATCTATTAACAGTTCCCAGCAAACACCAGATCACATACATAACCAGCAGCTTTTGTTTTGGCCAAAAGAATTTTTAAGCCACCACCACAACAAGGTAGACTCTTTTGGCCGGGCCATATTCTATTCTTACTTATTAAACATTTCCTAAAATATACAATACTCTTTTTAGGTTTATTTTTATTTATTTTTTTTTAAGGGAATGAGTTGCATATATTTTTTAGAATGACCATTAATACCACATACAAGGGACAAAAACTGTCACACCATGACCAGACCATATATTACCACCACATAGCGACCGAATAATACCATATATAAGGAACAAATACCTCCATACCATGACCAGACCACATATTACCATCACATAGTGCCAAATAATACCAAATACAGGGAGAAATACCACCACACCATAACCAGATCACATACTACCACCATATAGTGACCGAATACTACAATACAGATCATTAATAAAAAAATACACAACACTAATGCCATTAAACACAGGAGCTTTGTATATAGTGTACAGGTAATACAGGGCTCATCAGTGACATTATACACAGGAGCTCTGTACACAGTGTCAGTGTCCAGGTAATACAGTGATTACCTGTGACATTATACACAGGAGCTCTGTATATAGTGTCAGTGTACAGGTAATACAGAGCTCACCAGTGACATTATACACAGGAGCTCTGTATATAGTGTCAGTGTACAGGTAATACAGTGATCACCAGTGACATTACACACAGGAGCTCTGCATATAGTGTCAGTGTACAGGTAATACAGTGATTACCTGTGACATTATACACAGAACCTCTGTATATAGTGCACAGTGAACAGGCTATAGTGTATAGTGTCAGTGTACAGGTAGCACACTGACTCACCAGTGACGTCTCCAGCTGATGTCCCTCATCTTTGCTTTTCTTTTTTATGCAGGGCAGACATCCATCATTTCTTTCAGCCAGGACTCGTCTCTGCATAAAATAACACAAAGTTACCTTGAGCACGGTGTCATGTCCCACGACTTGGGAAATCATTTAATATTTGCATTACTTGTGTTGTATCTCTGTTGCTTGGCAGAAGTTTGCCTTTCCCTGTATTTTGTCCCAACTCTCTCCCTGTAGTCCTGTGATGTATGTTTGTTCCCTCCCTTATTCTCCATTTTGTGATCGTCCCTCCATCTGTATGCATCTTCTTACATGTCCTCTGAAGAATATTCCTTTTTACCTGCTGCTTTCATCATAATACAAGAATTTCAGTTAAAGCATCCCTCTTTTCCTGGAGTCTTCTTACATGAGATCGTGGCTGAGTTAAGCTGTCTGATTAATCGGTATGAACGTGAGTACAGGTTGATACGGAAAGGGCCCAGAAAGAGAGGTCTATCCAGGCACCATATGTTCTACATATCCATGAGTCAGAATACACGGCTTCCAGAGCACATTCCCCATTTTTCCCCTTTCTTCTACACTACACATCTAAATACAGACGTGCACCCACCATTAATATATAATAATCCACAATTCCAAATATAAATTATAATTCACCACTGCGCCCCCACCATCAATAAATAGCAATTTCCCCACCAAATATATACATTATTTTGCCCCTGTACTCTTCCTCCAATTCATTACCAGTCACTGCATCCTCAATGTCTCCCAATATGTGCCTCCTGCTCCCCCAATTCATTATATTTATATGCCCCTTCCGCCCCAATTCATTGTCATGTCTTTCTCTCCCACCCTCTATTCATTATCAACTGCTCTACCCTACATTCAATACATCATTTACTCCCATCACCCTGAAAATTCATTATTTGCTCCCCCCCAGGTCCTCATTTGTTCTCCCCATCCCCCACCTTCAAATCAATTGCTGTTCCCGTCCCTCATTTCATCATTTGCAGTCCCCCTCACTTCATCATTCGCTGTCCCCCTTCCCCCCTCTCTTCATCATTTGCAGCCCCCCTTTCCCCCTCACTTCATCATTTGCAGTCCCCCATTCTCCCTCCATTTCATGTGCAGTTCCCTTTCATTCATGTGCAGTCCCCTATCCCCTCCCTCACATCATCACAGTACCCTATCCCCTCCCTCACATCATCATATGCAGCCCCCCTCCATCATTTGCAGCCCTTCCAACATTTGCAGGCCCCATTCCATAATTTGAAAATTGCAGCACCCCCTCCATCATTTGCATCCCCCCTTTCATCATTTTCAGCACCCCTCCATCATTTGTAGCCCCCCCTTCATCATTGGCAGCCCCGCTGTCATCATTGGCAGCACCCCCTCCATCATTTGCAGCACCCCCCTCCATCATTTGCAGCCCCCCTCCATCACTTGCACTGCAGCCCCCCTCCATCATTTGCAGCCCCCGCTATCATTTGCAGCCCCACTATCATTTCCAGCACCCCCTCCATCATTTGCTGGCCTGCTCCATCATTTCCAGCACCCCCTCCATCATTTGCAGCCCCCTCCATCATTTGCAGCCCCCTCCATCATTTGCAGCACCTCCTCCATCATTTGCAGGCCCGCTCCATCATTTGCAGCCCCCTCTATCATTTGCAGCCCCACTATCATTTCCAGTACCCCCTCCATCATTTGCAGCCCCCTCCATCATTTCCAGCACCCCCTCCATCATTTCCAGCACCCCCTCCATCATTTGCAGCTCCCTCCATCATTTGCAGCCCCCTCCATCATTTCCAGCACCTCCTCCATCATTTGCAGGCCCGTTCCATCATTTGCAGCCCCCTCCATCAGTGGCAGCCCCCTCTATCATTTGCAGCCCCCCTCCATCATTTCCAGCACCCCCTCCATCATTTCCAGCACCCCCTCCATCATTTCCAGCACCCCCTCCATCATTTGCAGCCCCCTGCATCATTTGCAGCCCCCTCCATTATTTCCAGCACCCCATCCATCATTTGCAGCCCCCTGCATCATTTGCAGCCCCCCATTATTTCCAGCACCCCATCCATCATTTGCAGCCCCCTGCATCATTTGCAGGCCCCTCCATCATTTCCAGCACCCGCTCCATCATTTCCAGCACCCCTTCTCCATTTCCAGCACCCCCTCCATCATTTGCAGCCCCCTGCATCATTTGCAGCCCCCTCCATTATTTCCAGCACCCCATCCATCATTTGCAGCCCCCTGCATCATTTGCAGGCCCCTCCATCATTTCCAGCACCCCCTCCATCATTTCCAGCACCCCCTCCATCATTTCCAGCACCCCCTCCATTATTTCCAGCACCCCATCCATCATTTACAGCCCCCTGCATCATTTGCAGCCCCCCCATTATTTCAAGCACCCCATCCATCATTTGCAGCCCCCTGCATCATTTGCAGCCCCCTCCATCATTTCCAGCACCCGCTCCATCATTTCCAGCACCCCCTCCATCATTTCCAGCACCCCCTCCATCATTTCCAGCACCCCCTCCATCATTTCCAGCACCCCCTCCATTATTTCCAGCACCCCATCCATCATTTACAGCCCCCTGCATCATTTGCAGCCCCCCCATTATTTCAAGCACCCCATCATTTGCAGCCCCCTGCATCATTTGCAGGCCCCTCCATCATTTCCAGCCCCCACTCCATCATTTCCAGCACCCGCTCCATCATTTCCAGCAGCCCCTCCATCATTTGCAGCCCCCTCCATCATTTCCAGCACCCGCTCCATCATTTCCAGCACCCTCTTTTTCATTTACAGCCCCCCTCCATCATTTGCAGCACCTCCTCCATCATTTGCAGGCCCGTTCCATCATTTGCAGCCCCCTCCATCAGTGGCAGCCCCCTCTATCATTTGCAGCCCCACTTTATCATTTCCAGTACCCCCGCAATCATTTCCAGCCCCCTCCATCATTTCCAGCACCCCCTCCATCATTTCCAGCACCCTCTCCATCATTTTCAGCCCCCTGCATCATTTGCAGCCCTCTCCATTATTTCCAGCACCCCATCCATCATTTGCAGCCCCCTGCATCATTTGCAGGCCCCTCCATCATTTCCAGCACCCGCTCCATCATTTCCAGCACCCCCTTCTCCATTTCCAGCACCCCCTCCATCATTTGCAGCCCCCTGCATCATTTGCAGCCCCCTCCATTATTTCCAGCACCCCATCCATCATTTGCAGCCCCCTGCATCATTTGCAGGCCCCTCCATCATTTCTAGCCCCCCCTCCATCATTTCCAGCACCCGCTCCATCATTTGCAGGCCTGCTCCATCATTTCCATCACCGCCTCCATCATTTGCAGCCCCCTCCATCACTTCCAGCACCCGCTCCATCATTTCCAGCACCCGCTTTTTCATTTACAGCCCCCTCCATCATTTGCAGCACCTCCTCCATCATTTGCATGCCCGCTCCATCATTGGCAGCCCCCTCCATCATTGGCAGCCCCACTTTATCATTTCCAGCACCCGCTCCATCATTTGCAGGCCTGCTCCATCATTTCCAGCACCCCCTCCATTATTTGCAGCCCCCTCCATCATTTGCAGCCCCCTCCATCATTTCCAGCACCCCTCCATCATTTCCAGCACCCCCTCCATCATTTGCAGCCCCCCCTCCATCATTTGCAGCCCCCTCCATCACTTGCAGCCCCCTCCATCATTTGCAGCACCTCCTCCATCATTTGCAGGCCTGCTTCATCATTTGCAGCCCCATTTTATCATTTACAGCACCCCCTCCATCATTTCCAGCACCCCTCCATCATTTTCAGCACCCCTCCATCATTTCCAGCACCCCCTCCATCATTTTCAGCACCCCTCCATCATTTCCAGCACCCCCTCCATCATTTGCAGGTCTGCTCCATCATTTCCAGCACCCCCTCCATCATTTTCAGCACCCCCTCCATCATTTCCAGCACCCCCTCCATCATTTTCAGCACCCCTCCATCATTTCCAGCACCCCCTCCATCATTTGCAGGCCTGATCCATCATTTCCAGCACCCCCTGCATCATTTGCAGCCCCCTCCATTATTTCCAGCACCCCATCCATCATTTGCAGGCCACTCCATCATTTACAGCCCCACCTCCATCATTTCCAGCACCCCCTCCATCATTTGCAGCCCCCTCCATCATTTACAGCACCCCCTCCATCATTTGCAGCCCCCTGCATCATTTGCAACCTCCCCTCCATCATTGGCAGCCCCCTCCATCATTTCCTGCACCCCTCCATCATTTCCAGCACCTCCTCCATCATTTGCAGCCCCCCTCCACCATTGGCAGCCCCCCTCCAGCATTGGTTGTCCACCTCCATCATTTCCAGCACCCCTCCATCATTTCCAGCACCTCCTCCATCATTTGCAGCCCCCTCCATCATTTGCAGCCCCCCTCCACCATTGGCAGCCCCCCTCCAGCATTGGCAGCCCCCCTCCATCATTTCCAGCACCCCTCCATCATTTCCAGCACATCCTCCATTATTTGCAGCCCCCTCCATCAATTGCAGCCCCCCTCCACCATTGGCAGCCCCCCTCCAGCATTGGCAGCCCCCCTCCATCATTTCCAGCACATCCTCCATTATTTGCAGCCCCCTCCATCATTTGCAGCCCCCCTCCACCATTGGCAGCCCCCCTCCAGCATTGGCTGCCCACCTCCATCATTTGCAGCCCACCTTTCATCATTTGCAGCCCCCTCACCCATTTAATTCATTTGATAAAGAAAAAGAAAACGTTTTTCATACTTACCTCACCAGTGATCCCCAGCAGGCACAGCTGCAGCTCCTCTTGTCATGGCAGACGCTGTACCTGGAAGGAGCCCATACATTGTATCCTTTTCAGCAGTGAATCAGGTAGACTGTATGGGCTGTAGTCAGGACCTGCAAGGAGCCCCTACATTCTAGCTACAGCCATGTCACATGGCCAGAAGTCCAGGGAGGGCGGAGGGAGAGAGTCGGAGCTGCGCAGCTGTCAAGGTAAGACAGCTATGCACAGCTCAGAGAAAGCTGCCTGCCCACATGCGCCTGGGGGAGTGGCCCGGAGGGCATATGCCTCCCTGTCACCTGGCCCAGCCCGCCCCTGGATGAGCGCATATAGTCTGGTGGCTGCTGCAGATCCACAAGTCCTCATGGACGAGAAGAAATCATGTATTAAAAGCAATTGATGCTGTTGCCTACCTCAAAACTGTAGACTCCAAATGTCAGAGCCACATTGTATTTGTTATGGGGAAGGCCAAACTTGCTCCACAGCCAGAGCACACTATATCCAGGTTGGAGCTTTGTGCTGCAGTCTTAGCTGTTGAGTTAGCAGAGTTCATCGCATCCAACATGGACATCGACCTTACATAGGCCAAGTTCTACTCAGACAGCAAAGTAGTCCTTGGATACATCCTCAATGAAACTAGACAATTCTACGTTTATGTCAACAACAGAGTGCTACGAATTAGGAGATCAGTTCATCCAAAACAGTGGCATTACATTCCCACGGACCAAAATCCTGCAGATCACACAACTAGAGCAGTTGATGCAAATCGACTAGGAAGCACAACATGGCTCTCAGGACCAAAACTATTGTACACTGAGGAACATTTTCCAGACACATTTGAACTAGTGAGAGAGGACTTAGATGCTGAAATCCACCCTCAAGTGTCTACACTTTATACAGTGACTCCAGCTACTCTTCTTACCCAGAAAACAGGACTATCCAGTGTCCCTCCAGGAGGATTTAACGTTAAGGACCTCTACAAGCACCAATGGAGAAAGGTACAAAGTCTTGCCAATACATTCTGGGACAGGTGGCACAAACAGTACTTGTCTACCCTGCAGCCATGGGCGAAGTAGCAATCTACCAGGCCTAATCTGAGGATTGGTGACCTCATCCTTCTGAAAGACTATCAAGCCCACCGAAACCAGTGGCCACTTGGTCTAGTGACCGTGACTTTCCCGAGTAAGAATGGCAACATCCGCAAAGTCGAACTTAGGATGGCCAAAGGGAATGAACTTAAGACATTCTCCAGACCAGTAACTGAGCTGGTCCTACTGTTGTCTTCGGAGAAAAAGGACAGTGACATCCATTTGATGCCAGATGGGGAGTGTTCTGTTTCCGACATTTAATTCATAATGTCTCATTATCTGCTTGTTAATGTTTTCAGTGTTTTCTGGCTCCATCTAGTGACCAGAGTCATAGCCGCAGTGTTATTGTGTGTTTTACTTTCATTTTGCCATTCCCTCCGTTTGCAATGCATTCTGATAAGGTAGCAATGCATTCTGGTAAGCTTTTGCAAAGGATTATTGTTAGTTCAGCCCCCATTTTTGTTAGTTCAGTCCCCATTTTCCATCCAGTCCACCATTTTCCTCCTGCCTGCATTCAGGAAGCATCTCATTTCTCTCCTCCCCTTGTGACAGCATTGCTGGTATTTACTTATGTTTCCTGTATCCAATTCCTGTCTCATATCAGCCTGCTCAGTTAGTTTTCCCCTGCCCAGCTAGTAGTGCAGATGTTGATTTATTTTGTATATATGTATTCCTATGTACCCCGTACTGACTGAGTGTATATATGTTTGTATCGTTGTTTCACCGCGCCAATATACCATCACGTTTAAAAAACCACAGATTCAACCTACAGTCTCCTTATTGGACCCCCGGTTTAGCGGTTTAGCTGCCTGTATAAGCTACATGAATTCCGCTTCATTTAGTGAGGACAGAACAGGAAGTCTCTCCTCAGTGCAAGACATATGAAAGCCAGCATAGAGTTTGCTAAAAAAAACACATGAAGGACTCCCAGACTATGTGAAATAAGATTATCTGGTCTGATGAGGTGAAAGTAGAACTTTTTGGTGATAATTCTAAGCAGTATGTGTGGAGAAAACCAGGCACTGCTCATGACCTGCCCAATACACTCCCAACAGTGAAACATGGTGGCGGCAGCATCATCTTATGAGGGTGTTTTTCAGCTGCAGGGACAGGATGACTGGTTGCAATTGAAGGAAACATGAATGCGGTCCAAAGATATCCTGGATGAAAATCTTTTCCATAGTGCTCTGGACCTAAGACTTGACCGAGGGTTCACCTTCTAACAAGACAATGACCCTAAGCACACAGCTAAAATAACAAAGGAGTGGCTTCAGAACAACTCTGTGACCATTCTTGACTGGCCCAGCCAGAGCCCTGACCTAAACCTAATTGAACATCTCTGGAAAGACCTGAAAATGGCTGTCCACCAACGTTTACCATCCAACCTGAAGGAACTGGAGAGGATCTGCAAGGAAGAATGGCAGAGTATTCCCAAATCCAGGTGTGAACCCACTGTATATTCATTGGTACATCCATTGTTAGGGCATTATGTTCTTTTTCTATAGGTGCCTAAACATAGGTGTATAAAACATGTTCAGATTCAACTAACTCATTAACAACACACCTACTCCATCTTTATATAAATGGCCCCCTTAATTCAATTTAAATGGCCTTCAGCTTCAACAATGTATTAGAGTGTATCATTCATGACTAATAACCGCATCTTGTTATTGAAATCTGATAAAACCACCTTTGGATTCAGGCCATGTTATTTCTCTTAGATACAGAACAACAAGGACTTTGGTGCTCATCATCTTTTCTTTTAGGAAGAAGGTTAGATAATTTGTTGTGTTTTTGTCTTCAGTTTTAAAAATGCACAAATAGCATGTACGTAAAAGCAGACTGATATCTAAGACCATTCGTTACAAATGGAAGCTTGCTTACTCCCAATTAAGACATTTTCATAGAGAAATTTGTTCAAGTTGGAATAAAGCATGACATGTTTCTGTTTTTAACATTTACATTTTCTGCATCTCACTTGTCAGCTTTGCTGTATAGACAGGGAAGCAGCAGTCATCTCAATATAGTTAGAGAATGGGTGCTTTAATAATAGCTCCTTTCTACTGGAAGTGTAAAACCTTGCAAAAGACAAAATGAGCAAAAACCCTGCTGTAACTAAATAATTAAAAGTGCATCTAAATAATAGAGTTTTTAGTAATACTGTTTTTGATCAAAAATAGCATGAAAGCCATCCCACCACGACACGGTAACTCTGTTCGGGATAGTCCTACACCGTCTAATATTAAAAACCTTGCTTTGTGTCAAAGTTGACCTCAATGTGTGAACAAGGGCAGACAAAAGGACTGGGTCCCAAACAGTAGACACCAGTCTGGAGAAACTTTATATACAATTTCCAGCTCAGGAGAGGGAGGCCACACCCCAGCCTGCACAGAATACAAAAATACAAAGAAAAAACACACAAATTGAGCTTGGTTTGAGTTGTTACACATGCAGAACATACAGTGGGGAAAAAAAGTATTTAGTCAGTCAGAAATAGTGCAAGTTCCACCACTTAAAAAGATGAGAGGCGTCTGTAATTTACATCATAGGTAGACCTCAACTATGGGAGACAAACTGAGAAAAAAAAATCCAGAAAATCACATTGTCTGTTTTTTTTTCATTTTATTTGCATATTATGGTGGAAAATAAGTATTTGGTCAGAAACAAAATTTCATCTCAATACTTTGTGATATATCCTTTGTTGGCAATGACAGAGGTCAAACGTTTTCTGTAAGTCTTCACAAGGTTGCCACACACTGTTGCTGGTATGTTGGCCCATTCCTCCATGCAGATCTCCTCTAGAGCAGTGATGTTTTTGGCTTTTCGCTTGGCAACACGGACTTTCAACTCCCTCCAAAGGTTTTCTATAGGGTTGAGATCTGGAGACTGGCTAGGCCACTCCAGGACCTTGAAATGCTTCTTACGAAGCCACTCCTTCGTTGCCCTGGCGGTGTGCTTTGGATCATTGTCATGTTGAAAGATCCAGCCACGTTTCATCTTCAATGCCCTTGCTGATGGAAGGAGGTTTGCACTCAACATCTCACGATACATGGCCCCATTCATTCTTTCATGTATCCGGATCAGTCGTCCTGGCCCCTTTGCAGAGAAACAGCCCCAAAGCATGATGTTTCCACCACCATGCTTTACAGTAGGTATGGTGTTTGATGGATGCAACTCAGTATTCTTTTTCCTCCAAACACGACAAGTTGTGTTTCTACCAAACAGTTCCAGTTTGGTTTCATCAGACCATAGGACATTCTCCCAAAACTCCTCTGGATCATCCAAATGCTCTCTAGCAAACTTCAGACGGGCCCGGACATGTACAGGCTTAAGCAGTGGGACACGTCTGGCACTGCAGGATCTGAGTCCATGGTGGCGTAGTGTGTTACTTATGGTAGGCCTTGTTACATTGGTCCCAGCTCTCTGCAGTTCATTCATTAGGTCCCCCCGCGTGGTTCTGGGATTTTTGCTCACCGTTCTTGTGATCATTCTGACCCCACGGGGTGGGATTTTGCGTGGAGCACCAGATCGAGGGAGATTATCAGTGGTCTTGTATGTCTTCCATTTTCTAATTATTGCTCCCACAGTTGATTTCTTCACTCCAAGCTGGTTGGCTATTGCAGATTCAGTCTTTCCAGCCTGGTGCAGGGCTACAATTTTGTTTCTGGTGTCCTTTGACAGCTCTTTGGTCTTCATCATAGTGGAGTTTGGAATCAGACTGTTTGAGGGTGTGCACAGGTGTCTTTTTATACTGATAACAAGTTTAAACAGGTGCCATTACTACAGGTAATGAGTGGAGGAAAGAGGAGACTCTTAAAGTAGAAGTTACAGGTCTGTGAGAGCCAGAAATCTTGATTGCTTGTTTCTGACCAAATACTTATTTTCCACCATAATATGCAAATAAAATGAAAAAAAAACAGACAATGTGATTTTCTGGATTTTTTTTTCTCAGTTTGTCTCCCATAGTTGAGGTCTACCTATGATGTAAATTACAGACACCTCTCATCTTTTTAAGTGGTGGAACTTGCACTATTGCTGACTGACTAAATACTTTTTTTCCCCACTGTAAATGCATGTTGACATTGGCCATAAAACATAAAACCTGCAAAAGACAAAATGAGCAAAACCCTGCTGTAACTAAATAAGTAAAAAGCAAAAGTGCATCTTGCGTTTTTTTTTTGCGGTTTTCCCCTGCTGATTTCCCCCTGCGTATTTGGAGAATGGAGCAGGTGGAAAACCGCACAAAAGAAGTGACATGCTGCATATTTTGAACCACAAGAAAACCGTGCGGAAAAATCCGCAGCGTCTGCACAGCGTTTTTTTTTTCTATGGATTAACATGCTACTGTACATCACAATGCGGATATGCAGCATTTCTGCGCGGTAAAATCCGCTGCGGATCCGCTGGATATCTGCATCGTGTGCACATGGCCTAACACTTAGAATAACTACTGAATAGTCTGTTGGAAACCTCAGAGATAAATGCAATCATCGAAACAGTCTGTGAAGAGCAGTCTATACTTGAGAATGCTGGAAACAAGTAAGTCTGTGTCTCGTCCATGCATGGATAAGCAACTATAAAGAAGGTGTTAGATTAGCCAGAGAGGCCTGGTTAGAAGTCTCAGATTAAGCAGAGCAGTCCTGAGCTTTGCAGTTAATTAAACAAAGGCAGAACCTGAGCAGCTACCAGCTTCAGTGTTTAGCAATTGCAGGTGAAGGTCAGCGGCACCGAGGAAGCAGCACGAGCAGTCAGGAGCAGGAGGTACACTGGCATAGATGAATACAGCAGGACCTAAGAGAGCAAGGAGCAGGATATCCACACAGGTTTCCAGGAGCATCCAGTAAGCCGGGAAACCACCAGGAACAGAGCATAGGCAGAATACCCAAGCGCAGACTAGAGTATGGGGTGGAGTTATAAGGCAGGAAGACAAGGGACACATTAAACAAATTACACAATCTTGAAAAAGGGCAGGCATGCCCAAAAGGTAACCAAAAATATTCAGAGTCCTGACATTACTCCCTCCTTAGAAGTGGCATCAGGACTATCCTGGACCCAGTATCTGAGGGAATCTCTGAAGGAAATGAGAAATTTTCTATTGGACATTGATGTTTTCCACAGGTTCCCAAGAGTCTTCTTCAGGGAGATACTCCTGCCACCTTATCAGGTATTAGAGCCGATTCCTGAATATCCAGGAATCAAAAATTTCTTCCACCACAAATTGTTCTTGCCCATCAATCACCACATGCTTCAGAGGTGGCACAACATTTCCCTGGAAGGTATTAGGAAATATGGGCTTTAGTAAAGAAACATGGAAAACTGGGTGCATCTTCATAGTCCTAGGCAGCTTCAGATGGCAGGCCACAGAGCTCACAATACCGTTGATCTTGAAAGGGCCAATGAATTTCTGTCCACGTTTCTGTGAAGGAACTACAGATTTTTAGTGGATAACCACATGGAATCTCCTACCTTGAATATACTGTACAGACCAAAAGTTTGGACACACCTTCTCATTCAAAGAGTTTTCTTTATTTTCATGACTATGAAAATTGTAGATTCACTCTGAAGGCATCAAAACTATGAATTAACACATGTGGAATTATATAATTAGCAAAAAAGTGTGAAACAACTGAAAATATGTCTTATATTCTAGGTTCTTCAAAGTAGCCACCTTTTGCTTTGATTACTGCTTTGCACACTCTTGCCATTCTCTTGTTAATTATATAATTCCACATGTGTTAATTCATAGTTTTGATGCCTTCAGAGTGAATCTACAATTTTCATAGTCATGAAAAAAAAGAAAACTCTTTGAATGAGAAGGTGTATCCAAACTTTGGTCTGTACTGTAGGTGCAGGTTTACGGAATCTATCAGTCGATCTCTTATAACATTCAACGTTCTTGGTCAGGGATTCCTTCAGAACCTCCAGATTTTGACTCATCGCAGTCAGCCTTTCCTCAACTGCCGGAACCGGAGAATTATTCGGAAACCTAGGTAAGATTCACCGATGATAACCCAGATTGGCAAGGAAAGGTGAGAACTTAGTGGAGGCCTCTGAGAATTGTTATATTCTTGGTTGAGCTAATGGCAGTAACCCCAACTAATCATCCTGGAGATGGTTGATGTAGCATTATAGATACAGTATGTTTCCAAAGTCTGATTGGTACACTTAGTCTGACCATTCGTCTGGGGGTGGTAAGCGGAAGAGAGATAGACATTAATATGGAGTGCTGAGCAAAACCCCTTCCAGAAGCTTGAGGTGAACTGGACTCCACGGTGAGAGATTATCTCATCCGGGACCCCATGCAGCCGAAAAACATTCTGTATAACAAAGTTCACTGTATCCTTAGCTGAGGGGAGGGCGGTGCATGGAAAAAATGAGCCGACTTAGTCAGGCGATCAACTACCACCAGTATTCATGCCCCCAATGTAGGCAGCTCCACAATGAAGTCCATCGAAATAGACCCCCATGGGCAGGATGGAACAGGTAATGGTTGCAGAAGACCTGTAGGTGCCAGATGAGAAGTCTTGTAATGAGCACATACCTCGTAAGAGAGAGCATAGTCCTTAGTATCCTTTAGGCAAGTTGGCCACCAGAAAAATCGACTTAGGAACTCTTGTGTCTTCTCTACCCTCTGTGACCAGCCAACTTGGAGTCATGGACCAACTTAAGGATATGCAGACAGGCGGCCTCAGGGACGTAGATACGTCGATCTCTGAACCACATGCCACCCTTAAAGACAAGATTGATATCAACAGGTGGATTAGCCATAAATACATCACCGTCATAAGCCTCCTTGCACTCCTTCCACAAGTCTTGATCATGGATAACTTCGATGAAGTTGGCATCAGATAGAATGATCTTGGACAGGACTCCAGGTACGGAATCTGCAGCATGTATTCTGGCTAAAGCATTAGCCTTCCCATTACAAGAACCTGAACGGTACAAGATAACAAAATTCAAGGAAGCAGCACAAGCAGTCAGGAGCAGGAGGTAAACTGGCACAGATGAATACAGCAGGACCTCAGAGAGCGAGGAGCAGGATTTTCACACAGGTTTGCAGGAGCAGTCAGTAAGCCAGGAAAAACTGGAAAAACTTGTATGTGCCAATAAGCACATACATATTTATTCTGACTCTTTAACTAGACTGCGAGTGTGGGGCACTCGAGACACCATTTGAATAGATATCTCTATGCACTAGTACTCACACAAAGAGATTTCATCAGATAGCTTGACTCGACTGCAGAGTCATGTATGAACATTCCAAGGAAATTGAAGATTTTTTTTCAAGCTGAATTCTTGTATTATGCACAATTACGATAGGTAAATGATTTTGAACCAGATCTGTTTAGATATGATGGTAGGAAGATGGCTGACATACACTATCTGGATAAGAAGGACTTTACTGAAATCAGAGCTAGGGAGGCAGATAGGCAGAGAGACAAGCAAACCTCTAAATGTCAAGCCTGATTACATAGCAGAAACAGCAACAATACAATGATAATACAATGCAATACTGTTTGATTCCCAAGTCATTGGTTATGACAATAGCAAATGAGCACATTGTATTTCTTCTGATTGCCAAGTCGTGGGACATGACGCTCCTCTGTAACCTTCACATTTCACAATGATTCAGTCTTGATGCAATGTGCTTTACCACTGTCCGCCATTGTATTTGGATCCTAAAAGACCAAAAGAAAGATACAAACATGTGACAATAAAACCTTAAGCAAATATAAAGTACAAATATATGGTTCGTGGCTCATAGTACAAAACAGTAAGATAAGTCCAAGTTCCATTGGATGCCCATCTTTGTATTGGGAAGCTGCAGCTTACAAACACATCTACCAACCCAATAATCCAAATGGTGAAAGCTCCTGCAGTAAATTGTCTCAGCAGTATCTTGCCTTGAATGTTGATGGGTGCTATAAACTCAAGAGGATCACAGGCGCTGTTTATAACAGATAAGACTACTCTTTGTGTGAAGGGTTTAGCTCAAGCTAACACTTGGAATGTGAAGGCATCCTGTTTAATGTCCCACATAAAATCAAGACTGTGTTGCATGAAAGGACCATCGCAACCCAGATTGAGGTTATTTAAACTCATTGCATGATTCTCAGCTAGAAATACTTTCATTATCTCCTTTCTGTTGGAGATGACCTTATGAAGTCTGGGGTCTGCAGGCTGCAGCAGATAGCATTCTGTTCAAGTGTTCTAGAGAGCCGATGAGTTGCCTCTTCACTAGTACTCAAAGACTTAAGTCCATAGTCTACATAGAAGTTCTTCTCCAAAAATAGATGAGCATCAAATCCATACTCTCTCTCTCTGCTTTTTGGGCTGTCCATCTCAGTCTATAGATTGACAATATTCCCTCACCTGCTGTGATAAAGACAGGTACCTTCATCAGGTACACTATGACCCCATTGTTGATGTCAATGTCTTTATGATATAGGAACCAGAAGTAGTTTCTACTGTCTTCCCTCATGATAAAACAATGAAGCATTTTCTGGATGTTTGGTATTATTGCAATCAGTTCTTGTCTGAAGGGAATCAGTTCTCCTATAAGGTTAGTCTATGACCAGTGAGAAGCAGGTTATTGAGAGAGATGCCTTCATACTGAGCACTGGAGTCAAACACCACTCTGATTTGGTTAGGTTTGTGAGGGTGAAAGACACCGAAAAATGGAAGGGACCAACATTATTTTTCTTCCTTTAATGGCAGTGCAGGTTCTGCCTTATTTTTGTCTAAGATATTCTGTTTGAAGTCTATGAAACATTTCTCCATCTTTTGTTTCCTCCTTAAGGTGCATTTTAAAAATTAAAACTTTGTGGTTGACTTCTGGAGATTATTTGGCAACCTTGGTGTTGGAGAACGAAAGGATACATGTTGGAATCATGTTGTGTGAATTCATTTTCCATAACCTTAAATGATTATATTTGTCCTCTCTTGCAGGTGCCATCTTGTTGTCTTCATTTGAAAAATTGAACACTGTTAGCTTTAGACTGTCATCAAAGGACAGGAACATGTTCATGTTGTCAGTTAATTCTTGCAGCCACTTACCGTCAATTAGCTTTTCCTTCACCCCGTAATGATGTGGTCATGGGTGAAAGTAAATGCTGTGACCATTTGGCAAGACATGAGGAAAACATCAGGAAATCTTTGTAGGTCTCTTTACCTTATCTATGCAGACATTGCCTATGATAACCCAGCCTAGATCAAAGCTTTGGGCAAATGGAACATCATTGGTTTCATTGGTGGTCTGCTGATTGGCTGACTTACCCTCTGTAGTCGTAGAATGTCTCTGCCAAGCAGAATCAAGATATCTGCTCTGTTTTCAAGGGCTGGTATCGTGTTGGCTATAGTCTTCAGATAAGGGTAATAAAGATCAGCCTCTGGTGTTGAGATTAGAGAACTTGTTTGGAAAACATTTGCCAATCTCAAATTCAGCAACATTTCCAGGATGTCCCTCCTGACAGCACCATGGAGCTTGTCCTTCCTTTCATCCTTATAGGGACAGGAAATGCACGAGAGGTTAAAGATCCCCTCCCACTCCCACTCTCCAGTGTTTTTCCTGTCCCTGTAAGGACAGGCACGAGAGATGCCATGGAAGAAGATAGCTGCGGCAGCGCTTACCGTACGGTCTCAGGGGATCGGGGTCCGAACTCCACCTCTCCTTGTCAAATGGCCTGAGGGGGGTTCTCCGCCAAGTGTCCCGTGGAGCAGGCTCCGGGACTCGGAGCCGCTTCCCCTTAGTGGGGCTCTCGGCTCCCGCCGTCTCACGCCGCTTCATCCTAGGAGGCGCTGGAGCGTCGGCAGCCGCATCACTTCCGGGCACCCAATGACGACTTCCGGTTGTGTCACGGCAGCCAGCGGCACAGGGCACATCAGACCGGAGACAGAGCGGCAAAGCAGCAGACGGCATGAAGAACCTTTCGTCCCACTCAAGACAAGGTAGGACAGAGTGGCGGGGAGGGTCGGCTATACATGACTACCACAACCGCACACCACATGGAAAACACTGGGAAAACCGGCGATCAGCCCAAGCAATCAGTCTCTGTAAGTAGTGGGCACGACGGATGGCAGGTATCAGAGACAGGAGCTTTAAATAAATAAAACTCCTGTGCTTTATATAGGAAAAAATGGCACCTATTCCTGCAGTATAAACCTCCAGGACATTGGGCAGATCCAGATGCCCCATCTGTACCAGCAAACTACCGGGGTCATGGGAACCCCTATGTGATGATTGCACCCTTAGGATCATCAGAGGTGAACAGGTCTCTTTCCTTGCAGGAACCCCCCCGAGGTGGGGAAAAGATATCTCTTCTCCTCGGAGAACACGTACGAGCTTCTCGGCGATGCACACAATGGTCAGAGAGGTGGTCCAGGCCTCCACCTCCGGACTGCTACCTACTCAGTCTTCCAGCCAGACCCAGGCTAAGAGATGAAGATGGGAGTCCGATCAGTCATCGGACGAAGAGATCCAGTCGCCTAAGAGCTAGGATTCGCCAGGTTTTCCAAGTCAATGACCATATCCGTACAATGATTCTGGAGGAATGGGAGGATGCCGAGAAACGACTCATCATGCCTCGAGACTTTAAGCTTCGACTACGGTTTAACCAGGCATGGACAAGAAGGCCGATGTGCTCCAAAAGAGGGCTTCGGAGGCCTCTGCGGCGGTTATGAAGACAAACATAGCCACCACATCGGTCGCCAGATCCATGCATCTATGGATCGATCAATTAGAGCCCCAATTAAAAGGGAAAACCCCTAGAGGGAATATCTTAGAAGGCCTTCCCTTGTTAAGGATCGCAACTGGATTCCTGGCAGACACTTCAGCCGAATCTGTGCGATTTGTGGCCAGGAATAATTCTTTATCCAATGCGACCCGTCGAGCCATGTGGATGAAGGCCTGGTCAGGGGATTAGTGTACCAATTGAAAAATAAGTTATGTGCCATATCCTTCTCAGGTGGGAAGGTATTCGGACTGGCCTTAGATAAAATACTGGGGAATGCCTCTGACAATAAAAAAGGGTTTCCCGAGAGAAAAACAAAAAGATATTTTCCCTTTCAGAGGTCCCGTCCTTACCAAAGGCAGGAATATAGAGGGAAAGGGAAATCATCTCGCTGGGAATACACAAAGGCGGGAAAAAAGTAGGGCCCCCCCGTCTCGCTCCGGACAAAGTTCCAGGAGCAGGAGGCAATGGCGCCATACCAGTAGGGGGTCGCCTAAAACACTTCTTGGAGGCATGGGGACTCATCTCCCAGAACCGGTGGATTCTCAATACGGTCTCTCAGGGCTATACCCTCGAATTCACAACCCCCCCCAGCACGGTTCGTAGTTAGAAATCCCCGGTTCAAAACCCTTATAGATCCTATATGGGCAGACGTAAAGACCTGCTAAGGTCAGGAGCAGTGGTTCCGGTTCCAGAAACAGAGAGAGGTCAGGGTCACTATTCAACCCTCTTCACAGTAAAGAAACCGTCGGGGGAGAGTCGGACCATTATAAATTTAAAGCCACTAAACCAATGGATCCAATACAAAAGTTTCCGAATGGAGTCTCTAAAAACCACCATCCAGCTGATAGACCGGAACTGCGCAATGTGCACAATAGATCTAAAAAGTCCATACTATCACATTCCCATCCACCCTCACTCTCTGAAGTTCCTGTGGTTTGCACTGAAAATAGGAAGCAGGTACTACCACTTTCAGTTTCAGGTTCTTCCTTTCAGCCTGGCTTCAGCACCTCGGGTTTTTACGAAGCTGGTCACCAAGATCGTGGCACACTTGAGACAAGACGGCATAATCATCGTGCCCTACTTGGACGACTTCCTCGTGATATCTCATTCAGCATCGGAGTTAAAAAAAACAGCTAGTCTCAGTAATTGCCTCACTCGAAAATCTAGGCTGGACAAAGAAAAGTCGGACCTGCAGCCCGGTACCCAGAAGAAATGCCTGGGAGGCATGTTAGATTCCAAAAGGGGAATCTCGTTTTTACCAGAAGTAAAAAAGAAACCCATCATGAACAAAGTTCGTCAGCTATGGCGAGATCGAATATCCATAAGGGCTGCAATGAAGATCCTAGGTACCCTGACAGCATGCATACCCTGTGTAATGTGGAGCCAGGCTCACACAAGAAACCTACAGAGGGAAATCCTGACAAAATGGGGCAGATGGCAGTCCTCTCTGGACAGGGAGATTCAGCCGTCCCCAGCCTTGAGATCATCTCTAAAGTGGCAGATCAGCCACCGAAATATCAGCCAGGGGGTGCCTTGGATCCCGTCACCATGCGTGACTATCATCACAGACACCAGCAGAGAAGGATGGGAAGCCCATCTTGAAGGAAGGTATCTGCAGGGAACATGGCCAGGAAACATCAGCTCATAGTCCTTAAACTACAGAGAACTACGACCAGTTTGGGAAACACTAAAACGAAGCAGGTTGAATCTATGGGACCAACATATAAAAGTCACGTCAGACAACGTGACCACAGTAGCCCTCCTACGCCATCAGGGGGGCCCAAGACACGGGAAGCTTCAGGACTTAGCAGCCTGCATCTTCTCCTGGGCAGAGAACAGTGTTCGCTCCATATCAGCGGTACACCTAGAAGGCTCCAGGAACAACATAGCCGACTATCCGCAAGAAATCCGAGCCACCGAGTGGGAGTTGAAAGAAGAGATATTCATAGACTTGTGCCATTGGTGGGGAACCCCTCAGCTAGACCTCTTCGTGACAAGTAAGAACACCTAGCTATAGAGATTCTTCTGCCTCAATCTAGCGGACCATCCAGAATGGGTCGATGCATTGAATCAGAGATGGGGAGGGGGACTGCTATACGTTTTTTCCCCCTATTGCTATAATACCGAGAGTCCTCAGGAAGATCCAGGAGGAAGAAGCATGGGTGATGCTAGTGGTACCCTTCTGGCCCAGGTGAAGTTGGTTCCCCCTCCTGGAAAAGATGGCTCAGGAGGGGCCACCCCATCTACCAACGCCAGAGGACTTGCTTTCCCAGGGCCCAGTTCTGCACCCAAATCCGGAGAACCTACAGTTGGCAGCATGGATCCTGAGAGGGAGATCCTAAAATCCAGAGGCCTCTCTGACCAAGTCATCTCAATGATGCAGACCAGCCGTAAGCTGTTGCAAGTGCAATCTAGCGTAAAATATGGGGGAAGTTCTGCTCAGAAGGTGGTAGTACCCCCCCATAGACCTGTCTCGCCCAGATATCCCTCAAAGCCTTGACTTCCTCCTGGCAGTGTTTAATAAGGGTCTGAGTCCAAGCACATTCAAAGTTCAGATAGCAGCTTTAACTACTTTCTTTGATTTCTCCTTTGCCTCTCATCCATGGATAGCGCGTTTTGCAAAGGCCATTCAGAGATTGAGACCCACATTAAGGAAAACAGTCCTCCGTGGGACCTAAATCTGGTACCCCATACGAGCCGATATCAGAGATACAGTAGATGTCACAAACTCGCACAAAAAAAGTCTTTTTGGTAGCCATCACCTCAGCCAAGTGGCTGGGTGAGATCCAGGCCGTCAGTACAGAACCCCTACATTCAGATATTTGACGACCGCATAATACTAAAACTGAACCCGGGATTCCTCCCTAAGGTTGTATCTCCCCTAAATTTAAACCAGGAGCTAGTCCTACCCTCATTCTGCCCATCCCCAGAAAACAATAAAGAAAGATTCTTTCACTCATTTGACATCAAATGAGCGATCACACGCTACTTAGAGGCCATTTGAGACTGGCGACAAGACACAAAATTGTTTGTCCAATACGGGGGTAGAAATAAGGGTAAAGGAGCATCTACACACTCCCTAGCAGGGTGGATAACGTCAACTATCTCCTCAGCATACGGGGCTGAGAAATTACCTATACCATAAGGGCTTAGAACTCATTCCACTAGGGTGATAGCAACGTCATGGGCAGAGAGGGCGGGAGCCTCAGTAGAGCAAATATGCAGGGCCACCAACTGGTCTACTCTAAACACTTTCTGTAGACACTATAAATTGGACACGTTAGCAGCTAGCCAGACGACCTTCGGTCGTAAGGTGCTGCAAGCAGTGGTCCCACCTTAAGGAATTCCTACTTTGGTATTCTCCATGGTGCTGTCAGGAGGGACGACCTGGAATGCGGAGATTAAACCTACCGGTAATGTTATTTCCAGGAGTCCTTCCTGACAGCACTGGTAGTTCCCTCCCGATTATTTGTAATAATATGCTTGTTTACAAAATCTAAATAAATAATAATTGAATCCATACTGATGTGGTACTTGGAAAAATCACTGGAGTGTGGGTGTGGGAGGGGACCTTTAACCTCTCGTGCATTTCTTGTCCCTATAAGGATGAAAGGAAGGACAACCTCCATGGTGCTGTCAGGATGGACTCCTGGAAATAACCTTTGCCGGTAGGTCTAATCTCCGTTTTTCCCACTCATGTTGGATGTACCTTTTCCTCTTTTAACCACCTGTTTCACAACCATAGGCCAGACATGTCAGTCACTAGTCACTAAATTTACAGTCAATATTTATTTGCTGAGATAGTGTGTCTGTACCACACTATTATATAAAATAAAACTTGGCACTCAATTTAATAGAATAAGCCAAAGAATAGCAGTCAATCAGTACAAAGACGTTTCGGTCCCACATGGATCACCCTATTAACAGAAAGGATTTAGATTCTGAAATATGGCCTGGTGTCTGAACCGCTCTCTTACCAGAAAGGATTTAGATTCAGAAATGTGGGTTGGTGTTTAAACCACTCTAATAGCAGAAATTATTTAGATTCAGAAATGTGGCCTGGTGTCTGGCACACTATATTAGCACAAACAATTTAGATTCTGAAATGTGGCCTGGTGCATGGCCCACACTATGAGGAGAAAGGATTTAGATTCTGAAATGCGGCCTGGTGTCAGAACCACATTATTGGTAGAAAGGATTCAGATTCAGAAATGTTGGCTGGTGTCTGAACTACACTATTAGCAGAAAGGATTTAGATTAAAAACTGGGTCCTGGTGTCTGGACTACACTATTAGCAGAAATTATTTAGATTCTGAAATGTATCCTGGTGTCTGGCCCACACTATTAGCAGAGAGCATATGGATTCTGAAATGTGGCCTTGTGTCTGGACCACTACTAGCAGAAATGATATAGATTCTGGAATATGGCCTTGTGTCTGGACTACACTTTTAGCAGGAATGATTTAGATTCAGAAATGTGACCTGGTGTCTGGACCACATTATTAGCAGAGAATATATGGATTCTGAAATGTGGACTGGTATCTGAACCTTTTGGCAGCGGATTATTCAGGATACTCTCCAAGCGTGTGACAACAGAGCTTCTTTATTCAGAAACAATCAGGAACAATATATGATAAGCTTAATAGATCAGGAATAAATCATTTGTGTGTCTCTATCTGTGCAGAATCTACAGCAGGCTGCTTCTCTCATACACAGACACAGGAAAACAGGAAATACAATCACATACTATCCCTAGGTGAGCCTCTGGGAGTTTTTTTTTTGGTATAACTTTATGAACAGCATACAAATCTAGCAACTAAACACTCAAACAGGAAAGGAGTTGTTGTTCTCACTGCTGGCAAGTTTAATGCATCCATGGTTATCCTCATAGATGACTTTTGGTTGATCTAATGGCTTGCCAAAATCTTCCAAAAGATGTTTTAACGAAATTACTATATATTATATAGTATATGACATATATTATGCTTCTGTAGAAGATAATGAGATTGACCAATAAATTGAATTTTCTCCTAACTTGAACAAGTAACCACTTGCTGATTTCTGTTCACTTGAATCTCCAGCCCAATCTGCATCCACATAACCTCTAAAGTGAGATCTCCTGATGCCGATATCTTAACCTTCGTCCGGCTGAGTAGGTACAATTTTTTTCGAAAAGCCATAGAGGGCTGAAATTTCGTGACATCTCTGCAGTTTTGGTCCAGAATATATTGGCCAAATTTCAATAAAATATCTCCACCCCCTTCCGAGATAAGGGGTCGAGATATTTTTGCATCCATAACAAGCTGCATAGGTACAAATGTACCCTCGTATATTTTGAATGAAGATAATGCAAGGAAAAAATAATAATATTTGATAATGCTATTTTATTATTAGAAACAAGTAAAAAAACTGTTCATTTACATTATAAAAGAAAATGTAAGAAACTTTTTTTATTGATTTTCTTCGCAAGTAATGCATGTTGTCTTTGCTACCGAGTGTTCATCGCAAATGGGTTTCACACAAACCACACAAGACTTTCTAGTCTTACGTTGTTTTCGCCTCAGATCTCGGCAGACATAGCAACTACCAACAACAGGGGAGGGTCCACGACTACCATGAGGTATTTGAGGGCCAGCTGCTGCTTGCAATGCTACCAGAATGCATCGTCCAAGCACCATTTCTACTGCACCTCGAAGAAAATGGTTTCTCATCATCATTCGGTTTGTACTACGATCTTCAATTGCAGGCATACTCAGCTGATTTGCGAGATCTTTCAGGAACTTTCTTCGTTGATCCTTTGTCCTGAAGCTTGGATTGTGTTCTCTGTAGATGCAAACCCAGTGACGTCAATCATATTGTAGAAAAATGCCAGAGGCCAACGTAATGTTCGTCGTTTCACAGTGTACTCTCCCAACATTTTATCCATAACATCAACTCCGCCTTTTGTTTTGTTGTAGTATTTTATTATCTCTGGCTTGGCTTCTAGTGTCTCTTCAACTTCTCCCGTCATGTGCATAGATGATAGAAGCACGACTGATTTGTTCTTCTTTGGTAAATATGAACAGACTGGTGCATCATGATTGTAGGCAAAATTTGTCGAGTTTACAGGCCTTTCTTTGGCAGGCTGCATGTTGCTCGGTAGGAACCTTTTGTTTTTTCTCACTGTACCAACTAGTGTCATGTTCCGGGAGTTCAATACCTTAGCTAGTTCCATGGTTGTAAAGAAGTTATCGGTGGTGACATTTCTTCCAGAGCCTTTATACGAGCTCACTAGGTCCAATACTGTTCGTTCACCAAAGTTTACTTGTCGAGGACCATCAGTTGGTTTCCCAGTGTAGAGCTGACCTTGTAATGGGTAGGCGTTTGACGAGTCACAAGTCCAGAAAATCTTTATGCCATATTTAGCTGGTTTTGAAGGTATATACTGGGTAAATTTAGTATGGCCTCTAAATGGAAATAATTGCTCGTCGACGGTGATACAATTATATGGCTTGTAGGCTCTCTTCAGATTTCTGTTCAGCATTGTCCAGATGTCCCGTATTGGTGCAGCTTTATCTGTTTGCACACGTTCTGCACGTGTATTTTCGTTGTCAAATCTGATAAATCTGAGTATCATCTTGAAGCGGTCACGAGACATGGCTGCACGTATAAGAGGAAGAGCATCAACATTCCACATTTCCTCCAGATTCTCTTTGTTGTCTCTGTGCACACCAGCAGCAATCAGTATGCCCAAAAATGCATGGAGTTCAGTTTCAGGAAATTGCTTGAATGTTTTTTGTGGTGGCCGTTCAGAAGAATCAGGAAAACGTTGTACCAGTTCGTTGTTGTAAGCATCACAAACTCTCTTGGCCTTTCGATTCGTTTCTCGTAATATGATGTCACACATCTCGGGAGTCATGATTGACTTGAATATCTCTTTTGCTGTATACAGGTTGCTGATTGCTGCAGGGCCACCTCTTTGTCGTAGGACATTACGAGATTTTGTTTGTGCATTTGGCAGTGGATCACTACACCATTGAGTTTTATCCTTAGTAGTCCAAATGTCGCCTGCACTTTGAGGCACAGACTCATCCTCAACACTTTCGTCTGAGTCATATTCTTTTTCCTGCTCTATGACCATTTCTTGTTCAATGTCTGAATCTTTTTCAGTAACATCCACTTGTGGTACATAGTTTTCATCATCAGATGCAATATATGGTTCTTCCTCATGCTCAGAATCAGATTCTTCTAGCATTCGCATTATTTCGTCAGACGTAAATCTGTAAATATGAAAAAATGAAAAATAAATAATTTTCCGAAATACTACACAATACTACATTATTGGCTTTTCACAAAATGATACTAACCTGCAAACACGTTTTCTTGGATTATGGCGGAAACTAGATCCAGCATCACTATCACTCATGATGACTTGGTAGATGAATTTTGGCTTCGTAATTTAGTTCAGTAACACGTGGCAAGTAGAATGAAACTCGATTCTAAAGTGCAGATAAAAAAGTAAATTATTTCTAGTGATAATTATTTATAAATGTTATTTATATATTATGTAAACCGTATACGGTTTCAGAATTTTCATTCCATCTTCGACTGTTTTTTCGACCAATAGGAAAATTGTAACAGAGCCACCATCTTTATTTTGTGCTGAATATAAGTAAAACATCGCAAAACAATATGTAGATACTAATTATTATCCATATTTCATATAAAAATCATACCTATAGTGATAAGTTTCATACAAAATATATGTAAGCCAAGTCCAGGCTCAAAGACAATTTCTGACTGTTTTGTCCCCACATAAGGCGAATGAAGGTATAACTGGCTGTTAGATGCTGTGAGACTTTCCTACCTTCGTATCCAAGAAATTGAAGACTTCACAAGCCTAGAAATGTGTGTTCTCACAGCAATGAGATGAACAGCAAAATGGCTACTGAGAGGAGGGAGGCAGAAAAAGAAGTAGAAGCCACTCCCAGTTTGAATCAACTTAATTGACAGCAACATAAGTGAGCAGTAACAACACTGGCCAATAGATATCAGCATAACATTTGTAGCTGAATGAACTTTAGTTTCTGAAACCAAGTAAAGGAGAAAGTATTCCCACAGTGGTGGTATATATGAAGGTACAATTGTACCTCTGCAGTCTGTTAACGTAAAATTATGCAGCCTGACGAAGGTTAAGATTTAGCCTTTAAATTTCTTTAACTTATTGAAGAATTCTCTTAAATTGCATTCCAGTCTCCATTTCACCTAGCTTTGCAATTTCTTTTTACATCATCTATATATAGAAGTACATACATCCACTCCTTCGCTAAATTTTTCATATACAAACATGGATCAGTTTGAGATCTTTTAAATCATTCATCCATCAAAACTTTATTCATTTTCGTGCTCCAAGCCCTTGCCGACTGCTTAAGTCCAGAGAGAGATTTTTTCATTTTACAAATAAGGTGCTCTTCACCCTTTTTAATATGTCCCTCGGGTTGGCTCATGTACAACTCTTCTTCAATGTCACCATGTAGGAAGGCTGTTTTGATGTCAAAATGTCTCACTGTCATCTGTTGAACTGCAGTTATGTATGCTAAAGTTCTAAATGTGGTATGCTTCGCAACTGGAGAAAATGTAGCATCATAATCTCCACAATACTTTTATGAGTACCCTTTTGCGACCAATCTTGCCTTAAAGCAGTGAACTTTACCTTCTGAGGCATATTTGTTTTTGAATACCCACTTACATCCGATAGCTCTTTTTTCCTTGTAGTAGCTCAGTAAGCATCTATCTCTGGAGTGGGTGAAGGGACGCTCTTCATTAGCAGCAATTATCCACTTCTTCTTGTAGACAGGCAGTTTTTGCATCTTTTGCCATGACTGTGGCTCTGGTTCAGGAAATGTTCTGACCATATAAGAAAGGTGTCTAGCTGGGATACCTTTGTTTCGCCTTTCTGATCTCTTGACTGGAGCATGACATGGTTCTTCTGTGTCTTCCTTGGTGGCTTCAGATCTTATCCACACTTCAGTGTTTTTCTTTTTGGCATTTGGGTTTGGTGATCGAGATTCTTGTTCTTGCTTCTTAGGCTGAATAACTGGAGTTACCTCATGGAATTTGATCAATACAGAGTTTTCATCAGTCACATGCAAGTGATTGGCTGGCTTTGTGTGGCGTCACAGGGGCTATAAAAGGGTGTGAACGCCGACCGCCATCTTACTTCTGCTCTTAGCATTAGGGAGAGGTTGCTGCTGCTGATTCAGAATAAGGGAGAGCGTTAGGCAGGGAAGAAGAACCAAAAAAACTTCTTCTGCTGTTAGGGATTTCCACTTACAACACAACACTTTGTGTGCAGTGACAGGGGAGGCTATATTTTTGTGCATCAGTTCTGTTGGTTACTAGGCTGCCTTATAGGGCTCCCTGATAGCTGCATTGCTGTTTGCACACTGCTGTGCAAACTGCTTTTTTAAAAGCAAAAATACTTTTCTTCCTCTTTTCTGCACAGTTACCAAGCATTCATTTTTCCACCCTTTTGTGTGTGCAGCAGTCCTGCTTATTAGGCTGCCTGCGTCCATACTTGGACTGAGAGCATCATTGTCAGTGTCCTCAAATCTCTAGTGAGATCCAAATTCTCACCAATACTATATACACCCTCCACCTTGTCATACACCATCCAATTTCAGCCTGTGTACTGAGGCAGAATCAGACCCTGATGAAACTCAGGTGCCCCTTCCCGCATACTATACCACCTTACACGGTGACACAGAGGAAGGTGCACATGAAATTGAAGAGGAGGTGATGGATGACCCAGTTGTTGACCCAGATTGGCATCCATTGGGGGAAGAGGGTGCCGCTGCCAATAGCTCAGAAAAGGAGGAGGAGGATCCGCAGCAGGCAACGACATCGCAACAGCTGTTATCTGGCATGACCATAGCAGTCCAAAAACTTGTTACAAAAACCAAAAGAGTTGCAGGACAGCTTGGCCAGACGGTGAAATTAGCACAGCGTGCAATGTCTCAAAATGCTTCCATAGTAGGAAGAGTGCAGTGTGGCACTTTTTTAACAAAATCCTAATGATCAGGCAAAAGTTATCTGTAAGAAGTGCGCAAAGACCATTAGCCGAGGGAAAAATCTGAGAAATTTGAATACAAGTTGCATGCTTAGACATTTACCCACCATGCACTTGCAAGCGTGGACGGACTACCAAACCTCACATACCACATGTGCACTTGCTCCGAATGAAGGTAGTCAGCAATGCTACATCGCTTCCCCCACTGTAAGCCCACCAGTTAGCACACCACCAGCAGCAAATGTCGAGGTGTCGTTGCAAGGGCAAAGCAGTCATGGAATCACAATGTTATTGCTACGAAAGACAATCTAGGCCATCAACAACACCACCAACACCATCACCAACCCTCTCTCAGTCCGCCATGTCCACCGCTAGTTCCACCATATGCAGCTCTCAAGTCCAGCTCACTCTACCAGAGACTCTGAGTAGGACAAGAAAGTACTCATCCTCTCATCCGCGTACACTGGCTTTGAACGCCCACATTGCCAAACTAATCTCGTTAGAGATGATGCCGTACTGGTTGGTTGAAAGCAAAGCTTTCCGCGAGCTCATGGCCTACGCAGTACCACGCTATGACCTACCCAGTCGGCACTTCTTTTCGCGAAAAGCCATCCCAGCCCTCCACGTGCATGTAAAAGGCCGCATTGTCCATGCAGTCAAGCAATCAGTGAGTGGAAAGGTGCACCTCACAACAGATGCATGGTCCAGTAGGCATGGCCAGGGCCGTTACATGTCCATCACTGCGCACTGGGTTAATGTGGTGGATGCAGGGTCCACAGGGGACAGCGGCGGTGGGACAGTGCTGCCTAGCACACGGTAAAGGAAACAGTCGGCTGTAGGCATTCAACCCTCCTCCTCCTCCAGAAGCGAAAGCTCGTCCACAGAGCGCAGTCGCATGAGCACTCCATCCTCAGCTGCCAGTGTTGCACACGAGGTGTCCCACTATCGAACAGCTAGTGGTAAGAGTCAGCAGGCTGTGTTGAAGATGATGTGCTTGGGCGACAACAGACACACCGCGGAGGTACTGGCTGACTACTTGCAGCGGCAAACTGAGTCATGGCTGGGCAGTCTACATCTTGAGCCAGGCAAGGTAGTTAGTGATGCAAAAACAAATTAGAACAGACTCCTTTATGTAGACATATTACTGATTCTCAGAGTCAAATACACTAGAACCAAACAGGACCAAATCTCACAATGCAACAGCCCCCCGAGGAAGCCAACGCGAAACGCGCGTTGGGGCTGCGTGTCCTGGGATTCTGGGAAGAGTGACTATGGGTAAGAGTGGCACTATTAATACTCGTGACTTTTTCCTGTAATTTATTTGGATACTGTTTACTGCTAGTGGCTTGTTTCAAGCCATTAGGTTAATCTACATAAAATCCCCAGCATTGGTCTATTTATGACCTGGATGTGTAATTACTAGTCTGATATAGTACTATATTTTTTGGTCACATACAATAAGTGTTTTTCTTGCACTTTTTTGATGGTTATTATGACTGATTTATAGCACTTGACACTCTCCCACCTCTTTATATATATCTTTAGTACCAGACCTGATGTGACATACTCTTTTGCTTACCCTTTCCCACGTATTATGTATTTAATCATGTTTATGATATTGTATTATATTTTCTAATAAAGTATTGTACTTTTATATATATATGGGATTTACACCTTGTCTTTTTTGGTATCAAGGTAGTTAGTGATAGTGGCCTGAATTTTGTGGCCGCCATAGCCCTTTCAAAACTCAGACATATACCTTGCCTGGCTCACACCTTGAACCTGGTGGTGCAGTGCTTCCTCAATAATTATCCGGAGTTAACACCCCTGCTCCATAAGGTGCGAAGACTGTGCTCGCACATCCGCCGGACGCCCGTACACTCCAGTCGTATGCAGAAGCTGCAGCGATTGCTCCACCTTCCCAAGCACCGCCTAATTATCGATGTTACAACAAGGTGGAACTCCACCCTGCACATGGTTCAGAGGCTGTGCGAACAGAGGCAGACTGCAATTCATTTGTGGGCGGATACACGGGCAAGCAGTTTGCAGGCAGAAATGGAGTTGTCTGGTGTGCAGTGGTCGAAGCTGAAAGACCTCTGTAAAGTCCTTCAGTGTTTTGAGGAATACACAAGGCTAGTAAGAGCAGACAAAGCCATCATAAGCATGAGCATCCCACTTATGCATCTGCTCATGCAAACTTTGACGCACATTAAGGAGCAGGTATCTGCAGCCGAGGAGGAAGAGGAGGAGGGAAGCCTTGATGACAGTCAGCCATTGTCTGCTCAGGGAAGTCTCGTGGATGAGATGGAGGAAGAAGAGGAAGAGGAGGAGGATGATGGGGATGATTATTTTGGGGAGGAGGATGCTTCTCAGGGGGCAAGAAAAAATGTTGGCGTGGCAAGGTCAGGTACAGGGTTTGTGCGTGACTGGAGGCATGTGGATTTGCCAGAAAGTGCTCCTCCACCCAGCACTCGCAGTGCATCATTGACACCTGGAACATTGGCCCACATGTCTGATTATGCCTTGCAGATCCTAAAAAGGGACCCCTGCATTGCCAAAATGATGAACGATGACAACTACTGGTTGGCCAGCATCCTGGATCCACTCTATAAAGGCATATTCCAAAACATCATGCCGCAGGAGAACCTAGAGCTAATATTGGCTAACAAACAAGCAACTCTGGTAAACCGTTTGTTTGAGGCATTCCCAGCACACAGCGGCGGTGATGTTTTTTCAACGAGCCGTAGGGGGCAACATGGAAGAGGTGTTCGTGGTGCACACAGCCGAAGTGGTGTTGGACACAGGGGTTTCATGACCATGTTGTGGACTGATTTTTCAAGTACCGCTCACACGACTGGTAATACTGCATCAATCGAAAGTGACAGGAGACAGCAGTTGTCAACTATGGTAACAAACTACTTCTCGTCCCATATCGATGTTCTCCCTCACAGGTCATTCCCCTTTGACTATTGGGCCAGTAAATTTGACACCTGGCCTGAATTGGCACAATATGCCTTACAGGAACTTGCTTGCCCTGCTGCTAGTGTGTTAGCTGAACGAGTCTTCAGTGCTGCTGGATCAATCCTGACAGAAAAAAGGACCCCTCTGTCGACTCAAAATGTTGATGATCTAACCTTCATTAAAATGAACCATGCATGGGTTTCAAAGGATTTTGTCCCACCCTCCCCTGCTGACATGTAGGTTGCAAGAAAAATGGCTTGCTTTTGTCCTCCTCTTCTACGGACTTCTCCAATTACTCCATTTGCAGCTGCTGAATGTCCAACATCAACATATGCCATTTTTTCCTCCTCCCTATCTGGGCTGCCCCCCCCACAGGGCCGAGGTCACCACCTGGCGCATGCATCCGTGCGAATGCCGTTGCCCTGGACAGGTGGGTTGGCACACTCTTTGGCAACGGCACTGGCACAAGGTCCCTCATAGTAGAATCAAGTGTCTCTGACGGTGGGGGTGCACACCCGCCGTCAGACACACTGCCGTACTATGAGGGGCCCTGTGCCAGTACCGCCACCCATGAGAGGGCCCCCCCTGCTTGCTCGGGGCACCAGCACTTGCAAAGTTGAAATACTTACAGTACATCTCCCTGCTCCACCGCAATGACGTCTTCCGCGTGTCGTGACAGTAGCATTCTGGTCAGAGAGCGCGATGACATCACGTCTGTACGCCCTCTGCCTAAACAGTCCAAGTGCAGAGAGATGGAAGATGGGGACGACGAAGAGTCCAGACTAGTACAGGGATTCCCTAGCGAGGAGACTTATTTAATTGTTTTAAAGGTTGGGAGCAATTTTTGGGGAGCACTATACTCTGGAGAATGATATATGGGGCCCACCATACACTGCAGCATTCCAAAGGTGGACATCAGACACTGGAGCAGCATTTACAGGGCCCATTATTCACTGGAGCATTAGAAATGGGGCCAATTTTATATGGAGCATTATTTGGGCCCATAAGACACTGGAGCTTCATCCATGGGGACCAACATATCCTGTAGCATTATGTGGAGCTCATCATATACTGTATGGAACATTATATGGGACCAATGATTCTGTATGGAGAAATATATGGGCCTCATTACTCTGTATAGCGCACTATGCGGTCGCCATAATACTGTATGAAGTAATATACTGTCCGTTTTTGGAGCTATTGGAGAATTTAAAATGGATATCAGTCATAAGATGTAAGAAGTGAAGTATTTTTCATTGTACTATACCGCTATTTCTCTGCCGTATCAGAGGATCATGAATTGTGGCATGTGTTAAAAGACCCCAGTGACACTCTTTGGCCCAGGGCCCACGAAAATCTGGAGCCAGCCCTACCCACCTACAACTTTAGCCAAGTAACCCCCAGTTTTCAATGCCTAACTATAATTATAAAGTAAATTAAGGTTAACAAGCTTGAGTAATAAGAATTTATGTTTTTGGCATTAAAATGGGCACTGTAGGTGTGTTTCCTGCCCTACATTCCCTGCCGACCTTGGTTCCCCATTGACTTGCATTGGGTTTCGTGTTTCAGTCGGCCTTCGACTTTTCACGATAATCGGCCGATTTCGTTCGACCCGACTTTTGAGAAAGTCGGGTTTCATGAAACCCAACTCGACCCGAAAAAAGGCAAAGTCGCTCATCTCTAGTCACTACATCTCTGCTGATTGTTACTGTGTTGGTTTCTGGGTGCAGGATTCTGTATCCCTTTTGAGTTTCGCTATAGCCCACCAGGACTCCTTGCTTTGCATGTGATTCCCACTTGGAACATTTTTCTTTGAGAACATACACAAACGTTTTGCTTCCAAATATCCTTAGGTGCTTCAGGTTAGGCTTCTCACAGTTCCATAGCTCATATGGAGTTTTATTTGTGGCTTTACCTGGCACTCTGTTTTGAAGATAGCAAGCTGTCATGATGGCTTCTCCCCAATACGTTGTAGGTAGATTTGCATCAAACAACATACTTCTTCCACTTTCACAGAGTACAGTTCTTTCTCTCTGCAATGCCATTTTGTTCTGGGTTGTATGGAATGGTAGTCTGGAACACGATTCCCTCCTTTTTCAAAATGGTTTTCACCTTACCACTTGTATATTTGGTTCTATTATCTACACGCAGGGCTTTTGGCATTCTTCCAAATTTGTTAAACACTACAGCCAGTTATTCATCAAGTTTCTGTGGAACTTCATCTTTATTGTGAAGCAGGTAGGTGACTGTAAATCTGGAGTAATCGTCAATAAATGTGAGAAAATATCTCTTCTTGCTAGGAGTTTTAATACTCATTGGACCACATACTGTACATCTGTATGTGTCAGATCCAGAGGCTGTGCAGATCTAGTGGTGCTTATTTTAGGAAAGGATTTTCTGGAAATTTTCCCTTTAAGACAGCTAGTGAACTTCATTATTTGACTGCACTGGTTGATTTTAATACCATTTGCAAGTTGAGCTAGCTTCCTTGCTGTTTCTGGGTCTCTGTGCCCAAGACGTCTGTGCCATACATGGAGACAGTTCTAATGTAGATCTTGTCTAGCACTGTACTCTCTTTCTTTGCATTTTAGCTGATAAAGTTCACCTTGGATTTTTCCTTCTGCAAGAGTGTGACCCTTCTTTGAGATGATGCAGCTGTTATCTTTAAAAGTAACTACATTCCCCTTTTGAATGAGCTTCTTTGCGGACATAAAATTGCTTTCAAGGCTGGGAACATAGAGAACATCCTTTATTGGGATCTTTCTGTTTTGTGCTGAGGAAACTGGACAGTGGAGGTAGCAATTTCCTACTCCTTCTGAAGTCAAATAGTGACCATTAGCTAAGTTGACCTTTTCTGACGTGCTTTCATTAAGGTCAGTGAAGAAATCCTTGTTATTTGTCATATGACTGCTTGCATCAGAATCTATACGCCATATATGCTTTGCAGATGGGCCTATTGTTGTGAGTTCATTTTTTCCTTCACCATTGAGGTCTGATGAACTCCCTCCTCTAGTGAAGGAAGGTAGTGAGACTGATTACCAAACACCTGGGCAGCTAGATGATGACTGGGTGGCTGGAATTGAGGACTGGATATAAGGCTGCTGACGCCCTTCTTCCTGGCTGGTGATTTTCCTGCTGGATTCTTGGAGACCAGTCTGATTCCTGCATCTCAAAGCTAAGTTTTTCTGCTCTGCTTTGTACTCTTCAGGTTTGTTTTTGTTTTGCCTTGTTTTTTGGGAGTTCTGCCATCCCCGGCCGGGGGTGAGCTGAATTCCATTTTTGTCTCTGACCTGTTGTTCTTTTGCTCTGTCTTCAGAATATACCTGAGTGCTGATATAGTCTTTTGAAGCCTAGCGACTTCAGGGCCTGTTTTTCCTATCAGTCGGTTGGCTCATTTTGATAGGGTTTTTGCGGATGGCAGACAGCAGCTTTCCTATCCTGTCCTATGTAGTTAGCTTGGGCCCCATCATTTGCTCAACCTATCTTTCTATCTGTGTTAGTGTTTTCATCTTGCTTCACCATCATTATATGTTGGGGGCTACCTATTGCTTTGGGGTATGCTCTGGGGCAGTTTAGTTTTTCCCTTTTCTGTCTTTAGGCTATGTAGTTCTCCGGCTGTGATCGAGGGGTCTAGGGCACCGTAGGAACCCCCCACGGCTACTGCTAGTTGTTGTGGATAGGTTCAGGGGTCTGCAGTCCGATAGCTGTCAACCTCTCTGGTTTTTCTGGACTTAGCTGGTATTTTGTTTTTTCCTCCTTTGGTGACTCATCATAACAGAATCACCAGCCATACCGCAGATCCTAGGGTACTCAATAGCAGGAGAGAATTGTAAAAAAAAAAAAAAGTGTCAGAATTTTTTTTTTTGTGTTCATATTTTTTCCTCTATATCTCTGAGGCCGTAGGGGGAATTTTTCTCTCAATGGAGATGAAGCAATTGTCTGATCGTGTGGAGCAGCTCACTGCTGAAGTGCGGGGAATTTCCGCCTATCTTGCTCATTCACATGCTGCTGAACCAAAGATTCCTACTCCTGATGTGTTTTTTGGGGATCGGTCTAAATTCTTGAATTTCAAGAATAATTGTAAATTATTTTTTGCCTTGAAGCCTAACTCGTCAGGGAACTCCGCGCAGCAGGTTAAAATTGTCATCTCTTTGCTGCGCGGCGATCCCCAGGATTGGGCGTTTTCTTTGAAACCTGATGATCCTATTCTGAATAATGTGAACGCATTTTTTCAAGCCTTGGGGTTGTTGTATGATGAACCTAATGCTATTGATCAGGCTGAAAAGACCCTGTTGGCATTAAGCCAGGGTCGGGATTCGGCAGAGTTGTACTGTCACAAATTCCAAAAGTGGGCGGTCCTTACTACCTGGAATGATGGTGCCTTGGCAGCCCTCTTTCGGAAGGGTTTGTCAGAAACTGTAAAAGATATTATGGTGGGATTTCCTGTTCCCTCTGGTCTTGACGATTCTATGTCATTAGCCATTCAGGTGGATCGGCGTTTACGCGAACGCAAGACTACACGAGAGATGTTGCCACCTGTTGAACAAATGTCTGAACCTATGCAATGTGATAGAGTTTTGTCTAGGGCACAACGTCAGGAGTTCAGAAGGCTTAATAAGCTGTGTTTTTTTTTGTGGAGATGCCTCGCATATTATTTCTGTCTGCCCTAAACAAGAGAAACGTTGTGCACACACGCTTTCTGTGGGTGGTGTTCAACCTAAGTTTCTTCTGGCAATTACTCTGATCTGCTCCCTGTCCACATTTTCCGCCAAGGCTTTTGTGGATTCAGGAGCAGCTCTGAACCTGATGGACTTGGATTTTGCTAAACGTTGTGGATTTCCTATGACACCTCTACGGACGCCTATCCCTTTGAGGGGTATTGATGTTACTCCTTTGGCGAAGAATAAACCTCAGTTTTGGACCCAGGTGGTAATGCTGGTCGCCCCAGACCATCAAGAAAATTGCAGATTTTTGGTGTTGCATAATTTGCATGATACCATTGTTCTGGGGTTTCCCTGGTTGCAAATCCATAATCCAGTTCTGGATTGGAAATCTTTGTCTGTGGTGAGTTGGGGTTGTCGGTGTGCCCTTAGTGATGCTCCTGTTTTCTCCACCTCTCCCCAGTCACATGATGTTCCTGACTATTTGGCTGACTTTTATGATGTATTTAGTGAGAATGAGTCTGCGTCTTTGCCTCCTCATAGGAGTTATGACTGTGCAATTGAGCTGAACCCGGGGTGTAAATTCCCCAAGGGTCGGCTTTTCAATTTATCTGTACCCGAGCACGAGGCTATGCGATCCTATATTAAGGAGGCATTGGAGAAGGGTCATATTAGACCATCCTCTTCACCCTTAGGTGCTGTTTTTTTTTTTGTGGCTAAAAAGAATGGTTCATTAAGGCCTTGTATTGACTATCGTGCTCTCAACAAAATTACTGTTAAATATCAGTATCTGTTACCCCTGATTTCTGATCTATTCTCCAGAGTTAAAGGTGCTTGCTGGTTTACCAAGCTTGACCTCAGGGGGGCGTATAATCTTATTCGCATTAAGCATGGGGATGAATGGAAGACGGCGTTTAATACTCCGGAGGGACATTTTGAGTACCTGGTGATGCCTTTTGGGCTCACTAATGCCCCTTCTGTCTTCCAATGCTTCATGAACGATATATTCTGAGACTTTGTGGATAAATTTTTGATTATCTATCTGGATGATATTTTGATCTTCTCCAAGAATTGGGACTCTCATGTGGAACATGTTCGGACTGTGTTCCGGATTTTGAGGGAGAATTCCCTGTATGTCAAGGGATCTAAATGCCTTTTTGGGGTACAGAGGATTTCATTTTTGGGATTTATTTTGTCTCCATCAACTATTGAAATGGACCCGGCCAAGGTACAGGCCATTTATGATTGGGTTCAGCCCATTTCTTTGAAGGCCCTCCAGAAGTTTTTGGGTTTTGCTAATTTTTATCGGAAATTTATAGCTAATTTTTCTGGTATTGCCAAGCCATTGACGGATTTGACTAGGAAGGGTGCTAATGTGCTGAATTGGTCTCCGGAGGCTGTTTTTTCCTTTCAGGAGCTGAAGCGAATATTCACTTCTGCTCCGGTTTTGCGGCAACCTGATGTCTCACTCCCGTTTCAGGTGGAGGTGGACGCTTCTGAGATTGGTGCAGGAGCGGTGTTGTCCCAAAAAGATCCTGTGACATCTAAAATGAATCCTTGTGCTTTCTTTTCCCGAAAGTTCTCCCCATCTGAACGTAACTATGATGTGGGGAATCGGGAACTGTTGGCCATGAAATGGGCATTTGAGGAGTGGAGACATTGGTTGGAGGGAGCCAAACACCAAGTCGTGGTCCTTACTGACCACAAGAATTTGATTTACCTGCAGTCGGCCAAGCGCTTGAATCCTAGACAGGCTAGGTGGGCCTTGTTTTTCACACGTTTTGATTTTGTGGTCTCTTTTCTTCCGGGCACTAAGAATGTCAAGGCAGATGCCCTCTCTAGGAGTTTCCTTGCTGATTCTCCTGTTGTGACTAAGCCTGCTACCATCTTAGGTGAGGGGGTAGTTCTTTCTGCCATCTCTCCCGATTTGAGACGTGCTCTGGAAGAGTTTCAGGAGGACAAACCCTGAGCGTTGTCCTAGTGGAAAGTTGTATGTTCCTGACCAGTGGAGGAAGAGAGTGATGTCTGAAGTTCATTGCTCTGCATTGGCTGGTCATCCAGGTATTTTTGGTACTAGAGATCTGGTGAGTCGGTCTTTTTGGTGGCCCGCCTTGTCTCGTGATGTCAGGAATTTTGTGCAGTCCTGTGGGACTTGCTCCCGGTCTAAACCTTGTTCTCGCTCTAGTGGCTTGTTGATGCCTTTGCCGGTGCCCAGGAGGCCATGGACCCATATTTCAATGGATTTTATCTCTGATATGCCTGTCTCTCAGAGAATGACTGTCATTTGGGTGATTTGTAATAGATTCTCTAAGATGGTCCATCTTGTACCACTCCCTAAGTTGCCATCTTCCTCTGAGTTGGTGCCCTTGTTTTTGCAACAGGTGGTTCGCTTGCACGGGATTCCTGAGAACATTGTATCTGACAGAGGAGTTCAGTTTTTGTCTAGATTTTGGAGGACTTTCTGTTCCAAGCTGGGAATTCAGTTGTCCTTCTCCTCTGCATTTCACCCTCAGACCAATGGGCAGACGGAGAGAACAAACCAGACTTTGGAGTCGTATTTGAGATGTTTTATTTCTGCCGATCAGGATGATTGGGTTTCATTTTTGCCCTTGGCCGAATTTGCTTTAAATAATTGAGCTAGTTCTGCCACTTTGATGTCACCTTTTTTTTGTAACTTTGGTTTTCACCCTCAATTTTCTTCAGGGCAGGTGGAGCCTTCTGCCTGCCCAGGTGTTGACACTGTGGTGGAGAGAATGCACCAGATCTGGGACCAAGTAGTGGATAAGTTGTCTCTCTCCCAGGAAAAGGCCCAGCGGTTTTCCAACCGGCGTAGGACCGTTGGTCCCCAGTTTAAGGTGGGTGATATGGTTTGGTTGTCATCAAAAAATATCGCTATGAAGGTGGTTTCTCCTAAGTTTAAGCCTAGATTTATTGGACCTTACAAGATTTTGGAGATTATTAATCCGGTCTCTTTTCGGTTGGCTCTTCCTGTCACATTTAAAATACATAATGTGTTTCATAAGTCCTTGTTGAAGAGGTTTGTTGAACCAGTAGTTCCTGTGGTGGCACCTCCTGACCCTGTATTGGTTGCAGGTAACATGGAATATGAGGTAGAGAAGATACTGGATTCCCGTCTGGCTAGACGGAGACTCCAGTATTTGGTTAAGTGGAAGGGTTATGGTCAGGAGGATAATTCCTGGGTCTCTGCCTCTGATATTCATGCCGAAAGATTGGTGCGTGCCTTTCATCGGGCTCACCCGGATCGCCCTGGTGGCATGGATGAGGGTTCGGTGACCCCTCCTTAAGGGGGAGGTACTGTTGTGAGTTCATTTTTCCCTTCACCATTGAGGTCTGATGAACTCCCTCCTCTAGTGAAGGAAGGTAGTGAGACTGATTACCAAACACCTGGGCAGCTAGATGATGACTGGGTGGCTGGAATTGAGGACTGGATATAAGGCTGCCGACGCCCTTCTTCCTGGCTGGTGATTTTCCTGCTGGATTCTTGGAGACCAGTCTGATTCCTGCATCTCAAAGCTAAGTTTTTCTGCTCTGCTTTGTACTCTTCAGTTTTGTTTTTGTTTTGCCTTGTTTTTTGAGAGTTCTGCCATCCCCGGCCGGGGGTGAGCTGAATTCCATTTTTGTCTCTGATCTGTTGTTCTTTTGCTCTGTCTTCAGAATATACCTGAGTGCTGATATAGTCTTTTGAAGCCTAGCGACTTCAGGGCCTGTTTTTCCTGTCAGTCGGTTGGCTCATTTTGATAGGGTTTTTGCGGATGGCAGACAGCAGCTTTCCTATCCTGTCCTATGTAGTTAGCTTGAGCCCCATCATTTGCTCAACCTATCTTTCTATCTGTGTTAGTGTTTTCATCTTGCTTCACCGTCATTATATGTTGGGGGCTGCCTATTGCTTTGGGGTCTGCTCTGGGGCAGTTTAGTTTTTCCCCTTTCTGTCTTTAGGCTATGTAGTTCTCCGGCTGTGATCGAGGGGTCTAGGGCACCGTAGGAACCCCCCATGGCTACTGCTAGTTGTTGTGGATAGGTTCAGGGGTCTGCAATCCGATAGCTGCCAACCTCTCTGGTTTTTCTGGACTTAGCTGGTATTTTGTTTTTCCTCCTTCGGTGACTCATCATAACAGCCTATACTGGCAATAAATGCAGTTTCAACTTATGCAGAATCTTCCTTTACAGCTGTTTTAACCCTTTGATGACTATTCTGCTTTTTAAGCCGACTCATTCTGGCTTTCCAAATTCTGCAGCCTGCTTTAAGGTGGCCAGGCTTTTTACAGACAAAACATTCACGAGTTTCTCTTAGATTTCTCTTATATTTAGGGAAACCTGTGTCTTTAATGCTGTTTCCTCTCTGGATTTTTTAATGCTGCTTGCATGCTGCATTTTTCTCTTGAATTCATCCACAAGTTTGCCTTTAACATACTCTAGTGTCAGCTCATCATCAGGACGTGCATCTAGTGCAGTCACGAGTGTGTCACAACTCTACGGAAGACCACTTAATAGAAGTGCAACATCATGAAAATCTTTAATTTCTTCTCCAATACCCCTGAGACACTCCACAATCTCTAGGGTGTTCCTTATATAGTACTGCATATTCTGCTTTGATACAGCTTTCTCATGAGATAAAGCTTATTGCTGAGATTTGAGCTTTCATGCACTTTCTTTAACTCATCCCACAGCCCCTTTGCAGTTGCACAATTGCATATATGCACAATCATCTACCGGGAGATCCTGCATTGTGCTTTCTGATCCTTCTCTAGTCAATCATCGGGTAAAGGATGAGGCACTTGTTCCTGAGTATATTTCCATGTACATTCTCTTATGAGTAGCATCTTCCCCTTGAATTTCCAGGACCGGTAGTTCTGGTTAGTGAGGCTTGGCACTGAGAACTTGACAGGATTGTTGCTAGTGGACATCTCTGTTGCTGTGTGGTGCTTTTGCTTTGGGTTTCTGTTGCTGTTTTACTCTGGGTTCTGTGTCACTCTGGGTCCATAACCTGTTGGCAGCGGATTATTCAGGATACTCTCCAAGCGTGTAACAACAGAGCTTCTTTATTCAGGAACAATCAGGAACAATATATGATAAGCTTAATAGATCAGGAATAAATCATTTGTGTGCCTCTAACTGTGCAGCATCTGCAGCAGGCTGCTTCATCTTCCATACACAGACACAGGAAATGCAGTCACATGCTCTCCCTGTGTGAGCCTCTGGGAGCTTTTTTGTTCTAACTTTATGAACAGCATACAAATCTGGAAGCTAAACACTCAGACAGGAATTGAGTTGTTGCACCAAACATATTCCAGCAGACCCACACTATTAGCAGAAAAGATTTAGATTCAGAAAAGTGACCTTGTGTCTGGACCACACTATTAGCAGAAATTATTTAGATTCTGAAATGTGGACTCCTGGCTGCACCACACTATTAACACAAACACTTTAGATTCTGAAATGTGGACTCCTGCCTGTGTAAGCAGATTGCGGGGTGCAGTGACACAGAGGAGGCAGAGTAAGGGTTAACAAATTTAACAATTTAATTAACAGGGTAGATAAACTCCTCACAGGGAGATAAATGGTTAGATGGTGAAAAGCAGGTGCAAAATAATAACAATGCAATTATCACACTTATCGTGTCCTTTATGTTCCTCCACCGCAGATGCTCCTGTCGGGGTTGTAGCACTGGCAACGGCCGGGGAGATGTCCACAGATGGGGTCCCTAAAATGATTATCTGCTTTCTGGTGGCAACGGGCGGTCTCTGGTTTTACCCGTTGAGCCCCTAGTCCATGAGTTTGTGCAGCCAAAGCAAAAAGGTCCACAGCAATCCTGTGGTTAAACGTCAGGCTGGTTTGTAACAGATGAAAAAGAGGGCTGCAAGCTACTGTCCTTTACCCAGCCCTCAATTCTCTGCATGTGCGCGGTACTCACGGAGACTGGGCACATGGCACTCTTTACTCTCGCTGTCCCCCTAGTGGTACCGGGAGTTGTCAACTGCAGTCTGTCGCACCGCCGGTGCTCAGGGTGCAGAGCGCGCTGCTCACCCTGCTGTACTCTGCCTGACGGCGGGAAACTCTGCCTTACTTTGCGTGCTTCTCCCTTGGCTTCTGCTTCACCTAGGCCACCTCCTTCTGGATCATGGGACCTGTACGGTCCCCTATTTGGTCTTCATCCTTACACCTGCACCACAGTTTTAGCACAAACAATTTAGATTCTGAAATGTGGATTCCTGGCTACTCCACAGTATTAGCACAAACAATTTAGTCTCTGAAATGTGGACTCCTGCCTGCACCACAATATTAGCACAAATGATTTAAATTCTGAGCAGGATAAAGCCCCCGTCACACATAGCAATGCACCAGCGATCCCGACAACAATAGGACCTTGTCAGGATCGCTGGTGCATCGCTACATGATCACTGGTGAGCTGCCAAACAGGCAGCTTCACCAGTGATCAGCACCAGCGAGGACGCTGGTAACTAAGGTAAATATTGGGTTACTAAGCGGTGCGTGTCACTTAGTTACCCGATGTGTATCTTAGAAACCTGCATGCTCGAAGCTCCCGGCGTGAGCACGCAGGTTTCTAAGGTACAAATCGGGTAACTAAGTGACGCGCACCACTTAGTAACCCGATATTTACCTTAGACACCAGCTCCCAGCATCTGCTTAGAGCGCTGGGAGCGTCGCTGATTATTGGCTCCCGCTGCCACATGCATTGATGCACGCTGGCCAGCGGGAGGCCAACGATCAAAAAATGGCCCAGGACGATAGTGCACAATCAGCGATACCCGGCGGGGGCGGTCGCTGATCCCCGTCACACACAGCGATCTCGCTGGTGAGATTGCTGTGGCGTCACAAAATCAGCGATCTCACTAGCGAGATTGCTGTGTGTGATGGGGCCTTTAGCCTCTCTGTTCTGTTACACGCGTTTCGAAGTCTAAAAATGACTTCTTCCTCAGGAAATACCACATACTTAACATGATGAGGAAGAAGTCATTTTTAGACTTCGAAACACGTTGAATAAAACCACCATTCCTTTTCATCAATATGTCCGGATTTCTATTTGTTCAGCAGCGTGGATGATATCCACAAAATTCCTTTGTATGATTCCTGAATGGCTACTTGCCAGAATCTCCACACATTAAGTTAATTAAAAAAATACAGTCCGACGCTACTTTGACCTCTCCCCATCCCCTTCCCTCATTAAACAAGTCTCCGCCACTCATCATATAGCACCACTTTCCTAGCCAAAGTTCCAACAAAAGCATTAGTAGAAACTCAATCATTTACCAAGCTTTTGTCGAATTTTGCCAATTTTTTAGAAAAAATGGTCTAGAATCTGAACACAAATCCAAATGCGCAACGTTGGTGCCGAATTTTAGATTGGCAAACATTTTCCAAACAAGTTCACTCATCTCTACTCCTTGGCTGTTATCAATAAAGGAAGCACTGGAATGTTGCGACTAAGTAGGCTTGCCTGTAGCTGTTTCAGGGCATTTAGCTATTGGTCTTTTGTTAAGTTTTAAGTGCTTCCTTTTACTGCTATTTCTATGAAAAATCAATTAAAGATGTGACTGACCTTCACCCATCAATTGTGTGTTTTCTAGTTATTTTTAGATGGGATGTTAAGGAAAAAGGGGGGATTATCCGGGAGTGTTTGCACGGGTCGCTGCAGTCTGAGAAAGTTAGTTCTATGCTGTCTTTGAGGAAGGCTGCACTAACAAGTGCATGAGGAGAACTTGTGGTACTTACAGGAGCGGACATACCATTGGTGCAGCTTGTGCGACCACACAGATGCCCCAGACGTAAAGGGGTCCACAATCACTTTCTAAGCAGTACTACAAGGGGCCTCTATACCGTTCTTGCACAATGACCTCTTCTGTCTGTGTTCGCCAGTGGGTACTTAAATACAGTATATGGATTAAAGTGTTGGTACTTTGACACAAATCTTATTCACTGAATTCAGTTTTTTTTCAATTCAGTTCCATGGCCACAAGAGTGTAAGGCTAGTTTCACACTAGCGTTTTGGAGCGCAGCGACGGCCTGCGCACGGCCGCCGCTAAGCCCCGCCCCCTGCCGCGCCCCCGCCGGTAGCTCCGCCCACCGGCGCATGACGCTGCATGCGCCCCCTATCTTTATCACAGGGGGGCGCAGGCCGTGCGCAGTATGCATTTGGCAGCGCATGCGCCTTTTTGATGGTGCGCCGACGCAACCAAACTGCAGCAGGTTGCGTTTGGCGCAGGTCGGCGCACCGTCAAAAGGATGCATGCGCCGCCAAACGCAGACTGTGCGCAGACTGCGCACGGCCTGCGCCGTCTGTGATGAAGATAGGGGACGCAGGGCGCATGCAGCGTCATGCGCCGGTGGGCGGAGCTACCAGCGGGGCGCGGCAGGGGGCGGGGCTTAGTGGCGGCCGTGCGCAGGCCGTCGCTGCGCTCCAAAACGCTAGTGTGAAACTAGCCTAACTTTAGAGTCCAAACCTCCTCTGACATTAACATCAACACAAAAACTGTACACTAGGGGCTAAATGGCATGGGTTCCCATGGCCAATCAGCTGAATGAAAGTCTTACATTTCTAAGCACAATACCAAGTGTTTAACCCCTTAACCCCCGGAGGTATTTTTTTGTGTTTTTTGCTTTTTGCTCCCCTTCTTCCCAGAGCCATAACTTTTTTTTATTTTTTCATCAATATGGCCATGTGAGGACTTGTTTTTTGCAGGACGAGTTGTACTTTTGAACGACATCAGTGATTTTACTATATCATGTACTAGAAAATGGGGAAAAAAATCCACCTGCGGTGAAATTGCAAAAAAGTGCAATCCCACAGTTGTTTTTTGCTTTCTTTTTTTTTTTTTTTTTACCATGTTCACTAAATGCTAAAACTGACCTGTCATTATAATTCTCCAGGTCATTGCAAGTTCACAGGCACCAAACATGTCTAGGTTCTTTTTTATCTAAGGCTGGTTTCACATTAGCGTTGAAACAACGCTGTGCACTGCGTCGGTAAACCCCGCCCCGATCCGGCTCCCTGCCCGCCCCATCCGGGATCACCACCTACTATCGCATTAGCATGCATGCGATCGGCGCACCCTATCTTTAACATAGGGTGCGCAGATCATGCGCTGCCAGTGTGAAAGTAGCGTGCTGCGCACTTTTGATGGTGCGCCGTGCGTGCCGAAATGCAACATGCTTCTCTGGCAGTCTTATGGGCCGGGTTTAGTGAATGTTAGGAAAACATTAGGTGCCTGGCTACATTGTGCTCACTGTAAAGTTTGGTGGAGGAGGGATAATGTTATAGAGCTGTTTTTCAGTGGTTGGTCTCTTAGTTCCAGTGTAGTAAACTAAGGTCCATTGAGCAAGTTCTATATAGCCATGATTGGGTTATTTTGGTATGGAAGAACTTGACTGCCAGCACACAGACCTGACCTCATCCAAATCAAACACTTTTGGGATGAAATAGAACTTTCTAGCACAGCCCTCTCGAATGATATCAGTGTCTGACCTCACAAATGTTCTTTTGGTTGAATGGACATTAATTCCCTCAGTCACCTTCAACATCTTTCACAAAGACTTCCCAAAGAGAGGAACATGGTTTATCTACAAATGGGGAGCCAACTCTATATTAATGTCTCCTATGGTTTTGGACTAGGAAAACCTCCTGTAGTTGTAATGTGTAGGTGTCCCAATACATTGGTCCCCATAATGTATTAGTAAGTAGGACAAGATCATGTTGCCAACACATTTGTGTTGAGGACATTCAATACAAAGCAGTGATTCCTGCGTCACTCTTACATGTGAAGGTCTCAGCTGTTATTAGCGTATCCACAATGAACGTCTAAAATATGAATCACACTGCTTTCTTACGAGATATACACAGTGTATGTATCCCACTTGCATCATTAGTAAAGTAATAAATTAGCCAATAAGGTAATAGGCCTGTCCTCACGACTGCAGAGACTGCGCAATTAACAGATTATCATATTTATTTTCTTTTACGGTTTTCTTGCTGTGCATTTTAGAAGGATTTAATGGATTCTTCATATATAAAAGAAGACATGCTTGATGTATTATCATGAAGGTCAGGATTTAAATGAGGAAAATATTGAGATAGCCCTCATGACATCAAGATCCTGCATGACTCACTCATTCTATGCTTTATGACAGAGGATAAAAATTGTTAGTGTCACAATCTTTTTTGTTCATACTTTTTCAAGATGACTAAACTTTTGCACGATTCATGCTTTCTTGCTTCGTAGAATAAGTAGGCACTGTGTTGTTAACTTTCAAAAATCACAATATCAATTGACACCTTCAATTCTATGTATCTAGTAGAAAATATTCTTCTTGGTAAGACTGATAATAGTTAATAAGTATATGTAATAATTATGCAAAAAAAATTGAGAACTAAGGGGGTTCCATGTATTATAATTGATGGATCAGGGGTACCTGTTGCAAGTAACCTGTGCCCATATATACCCTTGTAAATTAGTAATGAAGCGCAGCTGCGCTACATACTAGGCTAGTGTGGGGAGCGATGTAATAGACATGGCCCTGGAAAGTGTGTAGCCAATGGTAGCGGCACATGAGTCATGGTGGGTGCTTTCCCAATGATATCGGCACATAAAACAGCCACTCAATACGGCGCCTGGCCCCCTGCACACACGCCAACTGGTACAGAGCAGGACGTGCGTCATCACTAAAGAGTGAGTTGCCACCGTAACCAATAAGCAAAAAAAATGGCGCCTGAGTCACAGAGCAGCAGAACTCTTCACCTACTGCGCATGCGTCAAGCGTGATGAAGTCAAATGCACATAGTCTAGTCAGAACAGGCTGCCATAGCAGCCGATAAAACAAAATAGCTGCGCATGCGTCCTAGTCACATCAGAAGGGGCAATAGCAGAGCAATGTTATATGGCGGCAAATAAGATAGCCTGTAGTGGCGGCTCATACGATGAAACAGTAGCCCAAAAAGAAGGTGTAACGAGACTTTTAACTGCACATAGACGGATATCAGATGTTAAATCACCTCACACAGTGAGCCAATTAGAAAAATACCAGCGCTAGCGCTTTGATTCGCTACCTGACACAATGGCCTGATAATGCTGTGTTATAAGACAGCAAATAAACACAGCTGCAATGTGACAGCGCATATGGTAGAAAAGTTGCCAAAATGGAAATGCACAGTAATTAGGTTTAAAAAGATAATAAACCAATTTAGACATCCACAGCGCTCGAACGTTAGCCTATTGCATAACATAATAACCAGGCTATGATATGTTTCATGAATGTAGGAATACCGATCAATATACAAAAAGGAAAAAAAAACAAAAACACATGCTCTTGCGCTGGTGAACGAGACAGTTATAGTACAATAATAAGGTGCAAGATGTACAAAATACGCACCTATAAATATTAACTTGAAAGTGAAGGAACCACTGCACTGCAAAACACACTGTAAACTCAATGAGAAGAAATGAAAACAGCATGCACAGGACCGTATTTTTCGACTATAAGACGCACCGGACCATAAGACGCACCCCAATTTTCAGTAGGAAAATAGGGCAAAAAAAAATAATGTGTCAAATGGGGGTCCGTCTTACAGTCTGAATTCAGCTTACCTGGGAAGAGATCCGGCACAGGTGGAGAAGTGGTCACAGGGGTCATTCAGTGGTCCAGGCTCGTGCGGTGGCGGCTCTGTGCTGGGGCAGGTTGGTTGTGCTGGGGCAGCTGCGCTGGGGTAGGGGCAGCTGTGCTGGGGCTGGGGCAGCTGTGCTGGGGCAGCAGTGCTGGGGCAGCAGTGCTGGGGCAGCTGTGCTGAGGCAGGGGCAGCTGTGCTGGGGCAGGTGGGCTCTGCGGTGGTGGCAGCTGTGCTGAGGCAGGGGCAGCTGTGCTGGGGCAGGGGCAGCAGGGCTGGGGCAGGTGGGCTCTGCAGTGGTGGCAGCGCGCGGCGCTCTGCGGTGCGGTGGTGGCAGCGGGCTGTGCTCCGCTGCAGGGGCCGCGGCTCCGCCGGCATTTCTTCGCATCCCAGAGGCCCCCGCAGTTCCCTTGCTGGCCGCCGCCATGTTGCGGTGGTCTCCGGGAGCATGGACGCCGGAAAGATGGCCGCCGGTCCGGGGACGGCACATGCGCAGCTTCAGATCTCGTCCCGAGATCTCGGGGGACGAGATTCAAATCTCGGCAACGAGATCTCGTCCCCCGCCCGCTGCCACCGGCCACCAGGTTAGACCGTGTATTGCGACCATAAGACGCACCCCCCACTTTCCCCCAAAATTTTTGGGGAAAAAAGTGCATCTTATGGTCGGAAAAATACGGTATATGTAAAGATGATCAATACCCAAAGACCTTATGGATAATGGTAATCATACAGAAAACGTCAAAAACCTAATGAGACCCTGCTACGGATCACAGTATATTGGAGAAAGGTAAAAAAAAATGCCGTATACAAGTGTAAAGCGACTCTACATCCAAAGTGACGAGCCAGATGTCTGGCATCTTGTATACAGCATTATCTGGGGTTGCAGGCTGTCTCCTTTTCCAGGACCAGAATTCATCAGGTGACAGAAAACATGACTCGTTTCTGTTGGAATTGCTATTTTTTATACTGGATAAAAATCACTTCATTTTTGATCATGTCCATTATAGACAAGTCACGGGCACCGCGATGGGCGCACATTGTGCGCCTGCGTACGCAAATCTTTTTTTGGGGTGGTGGGAGGTCACCAGGGTGTTCTGTATTGAGATGTTCTCCATGCATGTTATCCAATGGTACCGTTACATTGATGACATTTTGTTTCTCTGGACAGGCACTCTTGAAGACTGCCAACACTTTGTTGAGATACTTAATGACAACCCCTGGAACATTCGGTTAACATCATATTTTTCACAGTCGGAAGTTGAATGTCTGGATCTCAAACTACGTCCTAGTGGCTCCAACATCACTTCTACAGCTACTAACAGCTTGTTACACTTTTCAAGTTTTCACCCACAGCATCTCAGGAATGGGATCCCTAAGGGACAGTTTTTGTAAAAAGGAACTGCAGCATGCAAGAAGATTTTCTGGCTCAAGCACAGCATCTGACCTGTCGGTTCAGGAACAGGGGTTACCCAAATAAGGCAATTTCAAGCACCTTTATCACAGCTAAAAATGTGGACAGGGGATGCCTTCTACAGCCCCGGGTCATGCCCCCCCCAAGCACTGGTGGTCATTACCACTTACAACAATCAATGGTGTGATGTTCATGAGATCCTAGCCAAACACTGGGGAATTCTCCTCAGTGAGCCTAGATTGAAACCTCATATCGCTATACAGCCTAGTTTGATAGCAAGAAGAGCTAGGAATCTCAAAGATTGTTTAAGCCACAGCCACTTTAAGCGACCAGTCACTAGGTTGAATACAGGCATAAGACTTACCGGTACATTTCCTTGTGGGAACTGCAATATTTGCCCGTTCACTATTGGTGGCAGTGTTCTTACCTTACCTTTTTTTCCATTTCAGATTGGGACAAAAACCTATTTTAATTGCAAATCCCGCAATTTGGTCTATGCCCTCATTTACCCATGTCCAAAAATATACGTTGGACAAACAATTCAAGAGCTGAGGAGGAGGATGCAGCAGCATTTTTTAAATATTACAACGGCTAAAAAAGATGTGGAGAAAGGCAAGACGCTTACATCTGTGGCCTCACACTACTTGTCTGAACATAATTCCCAATGGAATGGAACCAAGGTTATGGGACTGAAATCTGTCCAACCTGACATCAGGGGTGGAGACATTACCTTGGAACTTCTCAGACGAGAATCCAAGTGGATTTTTAATCTCAATTGCTTGGTTCCCTCGGGTCTAAATGAAGACCTACTGTTTACGGGGTTCTATAAACAAATGTGATGTCACCGGCTATGCCCCCATTCTGGACTCTACTTCCCTGTTTGGGGCTTTCTGCTTTGGATACCTTGTATTGTCATAAGATGGGATTCACATACTGTACTCAGTATGGGTTTTTGTCTCTGGCGGTACATATAATCAGCTTACCATCCTTTCTTCTTTTTATGCTCAGATGTAACAACAATTTTATTATTGTATTGTCATAAGATGGGATTCACATATTGTACCAGTTATATTTTTTTTTTCTCTGGCGGTATATATAAACAGCATACCATCCTCTCTTTTTATGTTCAGAGGTAACAACAATTTTGTCTTTATGACTCACGTTCAATTATCCCATACTTGACCTTTGATTGGTTATCCCTTTGTGAACTTCACTTCTCTGTACCACTATCATTCCATCATGATATATAGTTACCAGCCTTGGCCTCGTCACATTTATTATTACATTTCAGAGGGTTGTATGGTTGTCCATTGCACTGAAGGGCCAGTCTTCTTATTGGTCTTTACTCTTCCTAGACCTTTTCAAGGTATTTTGTCCCCTTGTCCCCTGTCTGGGAATTTTGAAGAATAAAATCTTTCCCAGTGTTGGACCGTTCCTTCACCATTGGGTGCAGGTGGGAGCCTCGCTATTCTGGGTGGGCATTGATACCCACGTTGTTCTGCTCTGCCCTTAAGCTCTGCACTATCTATAATATAACAGGCTAAGCGTCACTCTGTCCGAAGCCTTTATAGACTGCGCAAGCGCGACGCGCCTGCGCAGTCTGGCTCCAGACAGAATGAGGCAGCGCAGTGAGGAGTGTGTATGGCGTCGGAGATGGCGGTACACATACACACTGCATACCGCTATGTCCGGCGCCATACTGACATACTTACCTGACCGGGAGGAGCATTGCCGCGGTGCTTCTCTTCAGCTGGAGACCGGGGCGGGAGTGCAGTCGGAATCGCGCATGCGCATAGCGCGATCCGGCGCTATTTTACTGAAGACACACTTGCAGTGTGTCTTCAGCAATATGGCACCGGACAGCGCTATGGGAATGCGCGTACTCCGGCACCAGACTCCTCCCCTGGCCTCCAGCAGAACGTGGTGACAGCGCTGGAGCACAGGAAAGAAGGGTGAGTATAAATGTTTTTTTTCGTATGCGTGTAGTTTGAGTAGGAGTGAGGGGACCATGCATACCAGGATAGGGGAGGTGAGAGGACCATACTTACCAGGATAGGGGAGGTGAGAGGACCATGCATATCTGGATTGGGGGATGAGGGGTACCATGCATACCAGGATTGGGGTGTGAGGGGAGCATGCATACCAGGATAGGGGGTGAGGGGACCATGCATACCAGGAAAGGGGGGTGAGAGTACCATGCATACCACGAAAGGGGAGTGATAGGACCATGCATACCAGGATAGGGGGGTGAGGGGACCATGCATACCAGGATTGGGGGATGAGGGGTACCATGCATACCAGGATTTGGGGATGAGGGGTACCATGCATACCAGGATTGGGGGATGAGGGGTACCATGCATACCAGGATTGGGGGTCATACATACCAGGATAGGGATGAGGGAGTACCATGCATACCAGGATTGGGGGATGAAGGGTCCCATGCATACCAGCATTGGGGGATGAAGGGTCCCATGCATACCAGGATAGAGGTTGAGGGGACCATGCATACCAGGATAGGGGGTGAGGGGGCCATGCATACCAGGATAGGGATGAGGGAGTACCATGCATACCAGGATTGGGGGGAGAGAGGACCATGCATACCAGGATTGGGGGATGAGAGGACTATGCATACCAGGATAGGGGGTGAGGGGGCCATGCATACCAGGATTGGGGGTGAGGGGACCATGTATACCAGGCTAGGGATGAGGGAGTACCATGCATACCAGGATTGAGGGGTGAGGGGACCATGCATACCAGGATGAAGAATGGGGTGCCATGCATACCAGGATTGGGGGGGTGAGGGTACCATGCATACCAGGATAGGAATGAGGGGTGCCATGTGTACCAAGATAGGAGGGTGGCAGCACATACCAGGATGGGAGACCATATACCAATTAAAATGCTCACACCCGGGCGTAGAACGGGTTCATAGCTAGTCCACTACATGTTGGCTTGTTTACTTAAATGGTATATATTTGTGTTTTTTTTTTTATTACCTTTCTCCTATATACTGTGATCCGTAGCAGGGTCTCATTAGGTTTTTTACGTTTTCTATATGATTACCTTTATCCATAAGGTCTTTGGGTATGGATCATCTTTACATATACTGTGCACTATGTTTTCCTTTCTTCTCATTGAGTTTTCAGTGTGTTTTGCAGTGCAGTGGTTCCTTCACATTCAAGTTAATATTTATAGGTGCGTATTTTGTACATCTTGCACCTTATTATTGTACTATAACTGTCTCGTTCACCAGCGCAAGAGCATGTGTTTTTGTTTCTTTTTCCTTTTTGCATACTGTTCGCCGGTATTCCTACATTCATGAAACATATTATAGCCTGGTTATTATGTTATGCAATGGGCTAACGTTCGAGCGCCGTGGAGGTCTAAATTGGCATATTATCTTTTTAGACCTAATTACTGTGCAATTCCATTTTGGCAACTTTTCTACCATATGCGCTGTCACATTGCAGCTGTGTTTATTTGCTGTCTTATAACACAGCATTATCAGGCCATTGTGTCAGGTAGCGAATCAGAGCGCCATCTCTGGTATTATTCTAATTGTAACATTGTAATTGTGCTAACGTAACATCTGATATCCGTCAATGCGCAGTTAAAGGTCTCGTTACACCTACTTTTTGGGCAACTGTTTCATCGTATGAGCCACCACTACAGGCTATCTTATTTGCTGCCATATAACATTGCTCTGCTATTGCCCCTTCTGATGTGACTAGGACGCATGTGCAGCTATTTTGTTTTATCGGCTGCTATGGCAGCCAGTTCTGACTAGACTATGTGTGTGGCGCCCCTGAGGGTCCAGTTGCCACAGAGGTACTGCACCTCCTCCTGAAGTGTGGTACCCCACCATCCAGGTAAGTTTGGAGGCTGCTGACCACACTCCAACACCTGCACCCATCATCACAAAGTAGTGTAGCAAAGTCACATTGCGGCTCCCTGCTTGGAGTGTAGCATAGCACCTTTGGTGGCTCCCTGCTTGGAACACGAAACGTGCTGGGAGGCGGGTGGAGTTAGAATACATAAAAGAGTGGGAAAGGTTAGGAGTTCAGTCAGTCAGTCAGTCAGTGAGTCAGGGAGTCAGGGAGTGGAGAGTCGAATGTGGAGGACAGGAGATCCCTGGGAAAGGGATGGAAGGAGGAAGTGCTGCAGCAGATCACAGTGACCTGGGTCTGCTGGCACGGGAAAGGAAAGAAAGAGAAACAGACATTGAAGAGAAACCTGATCTTCCATAAGAAGGAAAGACTAGTACGGAACATAGGAGAAAAAGGGAACAGAGGACGTGGGTTAGGAGAGAACCCTGCCTAGAAGTTCTAAGCGCAAGGCCGGAGCCCGGTCCCCGAGGTTGTATGGATACTAAGGGTCCTACAGCAGACACCGGAGGAGTAGTGGGCTGTAAATGCACTACTCCCATCTAAGACTTGAGGGCACAACAGCAACCTTGATAGTGAGCCGGGATTTAGGAGTAAGGAGTCCCCGAAGCAGGCTACAGCTGTCTGCCGTACAAGTATAGTTCTTGGGAACATCTGTCAGGAGGAGCTCCAGTGTAACTCAGTACTGGGAGTACTTCACTCAAAGGCGCTATAGAGGAGACATTCAGAAAGGCACATGTTGGCAGAGTGTTGGAAGGGAGCATTCCATCTTGCTTGGAGGTTGACTGGGCCCCTTACCCGGAGAACACAGCATGGAGGCAGGCACCTGTACATACTACAGAGTGTGAGTAAAGTGTTATGAGTTCATTTTCCCCTTCACCATTGAGGTCTGATGAACTCCCTCTTCTGGTGAAGGACGGTAGTGAGGCTGATTACCAAGCACCTGAGCTGGGAGAGGATGACTGGGCGACGGGGATCTCTGACTGGATATAAGGCAGCTGACGCCCTTCCTCCTCGCTGGTGATTTCTCTGTGGAATTCTAGGAGACCAGTCTGATTCCTGCTCCTCAAAAGCTAAGTTTTCTGCTTTGCCTTTTTGCATTTGTGTTTTGGTTTTAGTTTGCCTTGCTTTTCTGGATTCTGCCATTCCCTGCTGGGGTGAGCTGAATTCCTTTTTTGTCGGTTGCTCTGTCTTCAGAAAATACCTGAGTACTGACATAGTCTTTTTGAAGCCTAGCGTCTTCAGTGCCTTTTTCCCTGTCAGTCTGTTGGCTCTTATTTTCATAGGGTTTTTCGCGGATTGCAGACAGCAGCTTTCCTATCCTGTCCTATCTAGTTAGCTTGGTCCCCATCATTTGCTCAGTCTATCTTTCTATCTGTGTTAGTGTTTTTTCTTATTGCTTCACCGTCATTATATGTTGGGGGCTGCCTATTGCTTTGGGGTCTGCTCTGGGGCAGTTTAGATTTCCCTTTCTGTCTTTAGGCTAGGCAGTTCTCCGGCTGTGATCGAGGGGTCTAGGGCATCGTAGGAACCCCCCACGGCTACTGCTAGTTGTTGTTGATAGGTTCAGGGGTCTGCAATCCGATAGCTGCTAACTTCTCTGGTTTTCTGGACTTAGCTAGCATTTCTGTTTTTGCCTCCTACGGTGACTCATTCATAACAGTAAAGCTTTGGAACTGCAGGCCCTTGTGTCCTCCATTCATTCCGGCGCCAACATCCTCAACACTGCTACATTTCTGCACCATCCACGTCTCCCCGCTATCATCCCCTTTACACTGCCCTGGGACTACAGCTCCATCTATGGGGAGCTTCAACATCTTGGCTGCACCACACCACCAGTCCCAGAGGATCTGCATGCAGCGTCGGCTTAACATCTTAATTGCCGAACACCACAGGTGGCGTCACGAACTATTCATCTAAATCTATTGTATTTCCACCATTCAATCTCCCCTATTAATTGGGTGCCCAGGGCCACGGACCAGGTCACTGCTGCCGTGACACATCCCGCTTATACCGGTCCGGTACCGAGTACCCCACAGCCCTGGGAGGGCAACCCATTTTTGGTGTCATGAACAGGATGACGAGACCCGATGCCATCGGGTTCTGTGTGCCTAAGACTTAAAGTTTTTGAAAATGTACTGAAGACCCAATTTAATAGACTGTAAAATGAAAGCTAGAAATGGCCGCTGGCGCCGTGAAGAAGGGCGTGACAACATGGGAGGTCCTAAGAAAGCACCGCGAACTGTCCTGGGCCTCCCCTGCCTGAATTACTATGCGATAGCAACATGGCCCACCCCCCCCGAGGGGTTCGTATACTGGCTTGGTATAGAGGAGTTGGAGGAAAACGCCGCCCCCAGAAGGAGGAGCGGAAGCCAGTGGCGGGAAAAGAGCCGAGACAGGAAGAACGCCATCTTGGAAGGAGAAGGGAGGAGGCCTGCGGAGCGCGAGGAGGTTATGCTGGATTTCTCCGGCGCCATGGCTGAAGGCTCCAACCCAATTCCCGAGATGAACAGCCAACAGCTGGAAGAAGAGATTACCCGGCTGACACACCATCTGCAGCTGAGGCAGGAGGCGTTATGGAGGATGAACTGGCAGCACACCCAGGAGGGGCCTACACCGGCAGTACCCGCAACACCGGTACCCGTCGCTGCTGCACCGGATCTCCCCCAGGCAGGCGCCATGGAACTTGCGACCGCTGCCATACCACCGGCAGCACCAATAGCCCCCTCTCTGCCGCCACTACCAGAGGGGTTGTATGAGGCTTTGGTAGCCGAAGAGGAGTTCCCGTCTGGACCTGACGGGGCCGCGCAGGTCCCACCGGAGATCCCCGCGGACTGGGAGTCACCATCCACTACCACCACTGCCACCGGGAGCCACACCAAGCCCGCACCGAAGCCAGAGCATCACCAGGAGGCCCCAGGTACGTCTGATGCCCCTACACCTGGGAAGGCTTTGGGGTGTACCGCGGTTGCAGCAGCTGGCCAGGTCATGCTGGACTTGGTCTGGGACCTGGATTCTGAGCCCCAGGGGGGAAACCAGAACCCCTGACGGTGGTACCGCAGTCCATGGTGGGCAGGAGCAGGTCCCGGGAGGAAGAGGAGGAATATGAAACATGGGCCTCTTGTCAGGAAACCCTCTGCCAGTTGGCCGCCGAGCAGAGGGAGAGGGAGCAACGGAGGTTGGTGGTGCTGGGCCCTGATTTGGACCGGAAAGAGCAGGTCCGCACCGGTCACTACGGTCCCCGGGACTTTTCTGGTTGGGGATACGTCCTAAATGTGAACCACGAGAGTTGGTTCGGCTTTATCCATGACCCCAACCGGATCTCCGATTGATTCTTTAACCAGAGGGACGTGGAGTCCCACTTGAGGAAAGGACACCCTGCCAGAGACCTACACCCGGGAGAACACGTCACTTTCACCCGGCATGGGGGGCTAAGAGGATGGTACGCAATGAACATAAGGCGAATCCTGGAGGATTTCATTGAGGTCCACAGGCAGAGGAGGCCCGCTGCCTCTCCCACTACAGTCATCGAAGAGACAGTGTTTGTACCTGTCTCTACAAGCCAGGCTACATCAGCACCAGTCCCACAACCGAGAGGCGCTACCCTTGTTGTACCTCAGGTAGCAGTTACTCCCAAGGTTTCTGATGAATCCACCAACCCATCAAGGCACCCAGAGCATCTCCACTGGAAACAGCCCCAGCAACCAGTTTCCAGAACCCCAGGAGACAACCACCACCACTAGTAACCTGCAGTAAAATAACTCTCGTTACCCAGGAGGGTATTTGCACCGTTGTGCCTTCAGTTTTCTATTTTTGTACCTGTTTTCTATTTTTGATCATCATGTTCTAGTTTCGTTTTTCCAGTGTTGCCCAGTTATATTGGCAGCTTTCATATTGAACTGCAGAGATCATGAACGCTGAATGGTCCAGAACTGTTATTGTATATAGTTTGCACCTCTTTAGGTGCTCTCTCTTGGTTTTACATAGGACTCTTCATGAAAGAAGAACTACCTCGCCATAGGGACATTTCCAGACATGTTGGCCGGACCAGTGTCTACAATTGCACTTGTTAATAATGCTTAAAGTTATTTTGAATAGGAATTAAGAAGTGATAGTGTGTATTGAAAAGTACTAATAACAGCTTTTATAGAGTTATAATGAGACAGATATATATAGTAATATAAATATGCCTTGAATGTGAATAAAGAATTGAAGTTACAGGTAATGAACCAGACACCAGAGGTTGTCATGTATGAAAGAAAGTAGAGAATATGCCAAGTAACAGAAAGGAGATGTGTTGCTAGAAAATGTGAATTGATATTGAGTTTGCTTCCATAGAACTTTAAAATAAGGTAGTATAATTTTAAATTTAGATAGCTAGTTAAAACTGTTTGCAACGTTCAAGAAACCGTGTCTCCCACATTGGGAAGTTTAGTATAAGAAAGGTTTATTATGCAATATAAAACTTTTGTATGTTCATGTATTGTCAACTGTGTTTAACTTGCAGCCCGCAGATGTGCTGTGTTTAACGGGGGGAATGTGGCGCCCCTGAGGGTCCAGTTGCCACAGAGGTACTGCACCTCCTCCTGAGGTGTGGTACCCCACCATCCAGGTAAGTTGGAGGCTCCTGACCATGCTCCAACACCTGCACCCATCATCACAAAGTAGTGTAGCAAAGCCACATTGCGGCTCCATGCTTTGAGTGTAGCAGAGCACATTTGGTGGCTCCCTGCTTGGAACACGAAGCATGCTGGGAGGTGGGTGGAGTTAGAATACATAAAAGAGCGGGAAAGGTTAGGAGTTCAGTCAGTCAGTCAGACAGGGAGTGGAGAGTTGAGTGTGGAGGAGAGGAGATCCCTGGGAGAGAGATGAAAGAAGGAAGTGCTGCAGCAGATCACAGTGACCTGGGTCTGCTGGCACGGGAAAGGAAAGAAAGTGAGACAGACATTGAAGAGAAACCTGATCTGTCATAAGAAGGAAAGACTAGTACGGAACGTAGGAGAAAAAGGGAACAGAGGACGTGGGTTAGGAGAGAACCCTGCCTAGAAGTTCTAAGCGCAAGGCCGGGGCCCGGTCCCCGAGGTTGTATGGATACTAAGGGTCCTACAGCAGACACCGGAGGAGTAGTGGGCTGTAAATGCACTACTCCCATCTAAGACTTGAGGGCACAACAGCAACCTTGATATTGAGCCGGGACTTAGGACTAAGGAGTCCCCGAAGCAGGCTACAGCTGTCTGCCTTACAAGTATAGTTCTTGGGAACATCTGACATGAGGAGCTCCAGTGTAACTCAGTACTGGGAGTACTTCACTCAATGGCACTATAGAGCAGATGTTCAGAAAGGCACATGTTGGCAGAGTGTTGGAAGGGAGCATTCCATCTTGCTTGGAGGTTGACTGGGCCCCTGACCCGGAGGACACAGCACAGAGGCAGGCACCTGTACGTACTACAGACTGTGAGTAAAGCTTTGGAACTGCAGGCCCTTGTGCTTTCCATTCATTCCAGCGCCAACATGCTCAACACTGCTACATTTCTGCACCATCCACGTCTCCCCGCTATCATCCCCTTTACACTGCCCTGGGACTACAGCTTTACCTGTGGGGAGCTTCAACATCTTGGCTGCACCACACCACCAGTCCCAGAGGATCTGCATGCAGCGTCGGCTTAACATCTTAATTGCCGAACACCACAGGTGGCGTCACAAACTATTCATCTAAATCTATTGTATTTCCACCATTCAATCTCCCCTATTAATTGGGTGCCCAGGGCCACGGATCTGGTCACTGCTGCCGTGACACATCCCGCTGATACCGGCCCGGTACCGAGTACCCCACAGCCCTGGGAGGGCGACCCATGTGCATTTGACTTCATCACGCTCGACGCATGTGCAGTAGGTGAAGAGCTCTGCTGCTCTGTGACTCAGGCGCCATCTTCTTTGTTTATTGGTTGCCTCGGCAACTCACTCTTTAGTGATGACGCACGTCCTGCTCTGTACCAGTCTGCACGTGCGTAGGGGGCCAGCGCCGTATTGAGTGGCTGTTTTATGCGCCGATATCATTGGGAAAGCACCCATCATGACTCATATGCCGCTACCATTGGCTACACACTTTCCAGGGCAATGTCTATTACATCGCTCCCCACACTAGCCTGGTAAGTAGCGCAGCTGCGCTTCATTACTAATTTACAAGGGTATATATGGTTACAGGTTAGTTGCAACAGGTACCCCTGACGAAGCCACTGAGGATGGCGACACGCGTTGGGTCTCTGCTCTGCCTAATCTAAAGCCCCCGTTACACACTGCGATATCGCTAGCAATATCGCTGTAAAGTCACCGATTTTGTGACGTTATAGCGATATTACTAGCGATATCGCTGCATGTGATACTTACCTCCGACCGGCTCCCCCGCTGATTATCGCTGATCGCGCGAGAAGCTCCTGGACCATTTCTCGTCGGCCACTTCCTGCTGGGCTTCCTGTGGAGAGACGAGCGACGAGCGTGGAGCCGGGCGGGAGGACGCAGGATCGCCTTGTCTGACAGGTAAGTAGCGACCCCCGACCCCAGGTATGTCGATGGTGAGATCTGCCTGTGTGGCAGCTCACTAGCGACCACCTAGCGATGCACCAGCGATCCTGACCGCGTCATATCGCTAGTCGGGATCGCTGGTGCATCGCTAGGTGTAACGGTACCCTTACTCCACATGGGTCTTTCTATCAGATGAACACCACTCTGTGCTATTATACACGGGTGGTGTCTCTCAGCTTCTACCATTAACCTTTGTGTACCCTTATATTGCATCATTGGTGCCTTGCCACATGGGCCCATATGCTTTATATTTTTTAAGCATTATTTGTTGGTAAGCTTCTTATGTCATCGTGCTTAGACACACCTGCATGTACCTTTCTCTATTCTGTGCGATGCGGTTACATGTGGCTGCCAGCATTGTGGCCCAGGTGGGCACTTAACTACTATCTATGTTGTCTCTATTTTGAAAAAATGTTGCATATATGAGCAATTTCTGGGCACATGTTTTTACTAGCTGGTATGCTGTTTATATGGCCATTAGGTCTTTTGTCACATTTTACTGTTGTGGAGTTTGTCTTAGGTGGTTGGCCCTATTATGAACCTAGTAATTATCGAGTTGTGTCACATGGGTGACCAGTTTTAATGTTTTTAAATGTTTTTTGCATTTTTTTTGTGTCCAATAAACTTCAATATTTTGTACGCTCTTTTCCCTGTCTCTGGTGATCCCGTTGTATGGCCTGTTCCTTTCTTCTTTGTTTCTTGTGACTTAACCAGTACAGGCTTAGGTTGGATCCCATCAGAATATTCTGTGGTGCCCCCGTTACAGTATTTGTGCAGCTGTGCCGGTGGTGTAACTGTTTGCTGCTCTAACATTTTTTGTTGTATGTTTTTTTCTCTTACCACATCCGCTGTCAGTGCTACTTTTTTGTTCACCATAGATTTTGGACGCTAGTAGAATTTTTCAAAATATTTTTTTACCACAGTTATTCAAACCTGGAAAAATATGGAATCAGACAGAAATGGTAGGTAGGGCACATGTGAAAGCCTAATAGGCTAATACAACAGTAGCCTGCCTGTAAGAACAGTATGCAACCTATGAATCTTCAATTTGACCATTTTAACAAATATGTCAAAACAAACCTGTACAGTTAAATGTTTTGATTTAGTGCAATCATTTATTTTCATATTTTTGGATGAGCAAATTAATTCTCTCCTGCCTCAATATAAGCACATAAAAATGAATGCCATGGAGTGGGCACACAGCTTCCAAATGCAACAACAGCCCACAGCATTGTTATGGAGTGTATAGTTTCCGAATTTCATGATAAAAACAGGTATGCAAAACTTTTACATTTTTTTGTATTTTGTCTGTTTTGTTTATGAAATCCCATCTCCACTATTGCGTCCGATTATGCAGGTGACACACCCGCTAGACCGAACATGTGGCGCGTCTTTCTAGACCGCAGCATGTCGGTTTACCTTGCGGAGATGCTCAGTCTCCGCAAGGTAAACAGCCTACTCTATGGATACGCTGCGGCGATTCCGGATGTGTTCAATGAGCACATCCAGAATCACCGCACGGACAAAGGGGCGGCGCTTTGGGCGGAGAGGGTGTTCGCTCCGTCCAAAGCGCTGCGATTAAGGTAGATGGAAACGTACCCTTAAGGTCTTTGCTAAAATGAACATGACAAAAGCAAGGTAGGTTCATGCCCTAAAATCAAGCACCTGCAACAAGTCATTACATTCAGGTTACATATGTGAAATATTAGAAGATTACAAGGGTGCAAAAAATTACCGTATATAGTTTTAATACACACACACTTTATGAAATTTCTGGAATACTGAGATTTTCCTTTTTGAAAAATATGCCTTTTGCAAACAAAAATGCAAGAGAAATGTCAAAAATGATATCGCTTATGGCTTGTCTGTCTCACATGCCAGGATGTACACGTTCTATGACAGACAAGCCTTGGCTTAAATATTTTTCTTCAGTATGTAAATTAGAACTGAAGGAATGTAAATTGCTTTCTTTCTTTTGTAATGCATCAGGGATGGAAAAAAAATGGTAAGGTGCTGTTCGGCAGTATGTCACAAATCAATTAATTCAGTTAGGCCGGAGTCACAGTAGCGAGAAATACGGACGAGTGCTATGCGCAAAAAAATCGCATCGCAATCGTCCCAATGTTAATCTATGGGGCAGCTCCCATCAGCCGATTTCTTCTCGGCCGTATTATGTGTGCTGAGACAATCGCAGCATGCTGCGATTTGCACCATACTACGCCCGTAAAATGCCAATGCAAGTCTATGAGGGTGAGAAAAATATGGATTACACACAGGCCAGAAGTGTGATTTGCGAGAAATACGCACCGGTGTCCTTTACAAAAGCCGGCAATTCAGTGCACGATACAGTAAAATCACACTGACAGATTTAATAAAGAATAACAAGAATAGATATATACACATAGAATACATATATATGTATACATGTCAATGAGACACATATATATAGCATAATAGCCGCTAAATCAATTGCCGGCTTCTGTGAAATCATTACAGAGCTCGACATGGTTTACATATAGTAAACCATGTCATATCAAAACGATCTATATATGTCAGTGTTTAATAAATTTATTAGTTTGTAATAGGAAAAATTTGTAACTCTAGGGGTTAAATTTAAGGCTATAATTGCGGAAAAAAATTGCGTGGGCTCCCGTTCAATTTTCTCCACCAGAGAGGGAAAGCCAGTGAGTGAGGGCAGATTTTAATAGCCTAGGAAGGGACCAGGGTTATTGCCCCAAAAATCTGCCCCAAGCCACCCCAGAAAAGGCACATATGTAAGATGCGCCTTTCCTGGCATTTAACCTCTCTATTCCCATTGCCTTTAGTGGTGGCTCATGGGTTAATAAGGGGTTAATGTCACCTTGCTATTGAAAGGTGACTTTAAGCCGGGTTAATAATGGAGAGGTGTCAATAAGATACATATCCATTATTAATCCTATAGTAGTAAAGGGTTAAAAAAAGACACACACACATTAATTAAAAATTATTTTAATGAATTTCTTCAACATTACAGTAATACACCACATTCTGATTTTGGCCTTTTTATAGCTATCTTTCTTGATGTGCTCTCTGATCTCCTATACCTAGACTGTATAATCCTATAATTGCCACTGCTTTTCCTGCTTCATCTTTTATAGTATATAGTGCTTATGATGGCCCCATCTGGCTGCACTAGGCTATCAGATGTGATACCTGCAAGGCATTATGAGTAAATCCTATAGCAGCAGCACAACAGATAAAAAGTAACTGCACAGTTCTTTGTAGTGAATTGATTTGATAGGCGTAAGTCCTACATATTCATACACCCATTTTTCTACAATCTGCTATAATTCCTTCATAGAATAAACTAGATAACCCCACTAAATATATGTTTGCTATTGGAAATGTTTTTCCCAATTTTCTCTAATGTATAGTATTGATGATAAATGACAAGTATACTGTATATGAATGGAGCAGTTATGAAAGGAAGACATACAGTAGAGATGGGCGAACCCGAACAGTAAAGTTCGGCGTCTGTACTGAACACCTACAGTTTGGGCACGGACACTGAACACAGACTTCACCAGGAAAGTGAAATCTCACAGTGCCGAGACGAGTTCACCGCAATTCAAATTCACAGCAGTGAAATTATCCAAGTGAACTGTGGTGAACTCGCTTCTGCACCTTGAGACTTTTTCTCACAGTGCTGAGGTCACCACAGTTCATTTGCTGACTGGGAACGCAGTCTCAGTGACCGGCAGTAACTTAGATGATGTCACTAGTCACAGACACTGCGCTTACAGACACTTATTCACCAGTGGTTCTCAACCTGGACGGTCGCATCTAGACACCATCCAGGCTGAAAACTATTTATCACCCAGACGTGGACAGAACGACGGACAGGTGAGGGATATTGTTGCTTTTTATTTTTGTCTTATTACAGAAGATGAGGGTTTCAGTAGAATAGGTGTTGGGTGAGTATAAATGTGTTTGTTATTTTTAAATAAAAAAGTAAAAGCGTGTTTTGTTTTATTTCAAGGAGGAGAAGCCTTAAATAGAAGGTGTTGCCCAGCTATAGGTTGGGAATACCTTAGGTTGATGCTACAACTGAACCTTGGTGGACACTGACACATAGGGTGCGAGATGAGGAGGTGGTGTGTGAGTGGGAGACACTGAATGTCCTGTCTGTTAGGTACGAGGAGATCCAATAAAGGGCCAAGTCTGTAGTGTCAACAGATCAAAACATCTGTAGTGAGAGGGAATGGTCCACAGTCCACTGTGTCAAAGACAGATGCCAGGTCCAGGAGACGGAGGAGGAAAAACTTGTGTTGCTTTCATTTGGCGGTTAGTAGGTCGTTGGTGACTTTAGTCAGGGCAGTTTCAGTGGAATGGTGTGGTCTGAAGTCAGATTGTACGCAGTCAAAGAGGGAGCAAGCGGAGAGGTGGGAGGACAGTTCCAAATGGATGTGTTGTTCCAGTAGTTTGGTGGCTTGGTGAAGAAATGATATAGGGTGAAAGGTAGACACAGAGGATGGGTCAAGAGTGGGCTTTTTGAAGATGTGTGTGATCAAGGTATGTTTCAATCAGGATGGAAGACACCAGTAGTTGGTGATAGGTTGAAGAAGTGGGTGATGCTTGTTATGAAGACTGTGGTAAAGTTTGGATTGAGGTGTGACGTTATTGTGTTACGTTCACAGGTGGTGAGGCAAAGTATTCAGATGAGAGGAGAGGGATGGGGAACTGTTGGATGCAGGAAAGAATTGAAAGTTCTGAATAGGTGTTTAGGGTTGTAAGACAGGTATGATATGAGGGATGAGAAGTTGGTTTGTTTTGCTGCAGTCAGAATGCAGTCAGAATTTGTGCAGCATTTTTACAACTTCTGTTACTGGACGGGCAACTACGCTCTCTTTCTTTGGAAAGCGCTGCATCAAGTCGCCTCTGCTCTTCTTCCTCCATCTTGCCATCACACACAGTACAGTCCTCAGTGAGGGCACCCCAGTTAACCTTTTTATCTTCCCACATCACAACTCTCCAAGCGCCCAACTGACTGTGGGGAACAACAGATGGGCCATTCTGCAGAGCTGTTCACACATTCTATTCCATGGGTATCAGAGGTCTGCTCTAAACATTCACAGAGTCAAGTTTAGATAATCATCTGCACCGATGGCCCAATGTTTTCCTACTTAGATCTATGGCCGGACGAAGTTTTGTCAGAGCATAAACCAAACCCTCTTCAACAGACGTTAACCCCGTTGGATGAAGGTGATTCATTTGTGACGAGACTCAGATATTTGAGGCAACCTTGGACTGTTCTGTGCTGTCAAAGCAGGAAGAAGAGGAGGTTGACTGTGAGGGCAAGGAGTGGAAGAACAGAGAGGATGACAATGAGGTAGTAGATCACACTTGGTGTAAACTCAGAGGCGTGCAGCTGAGTAGCTCAGCAGAGGAGGAAGAAGATCAGGTTACGTACACACAGAGTTATGCAATCACGACAACCAATGCACCCTGAGGCCCAACTCTCGCAGTGGACAGCATCGTTCGCAGCTCTGCAGTTGCCTAGCTTGGGTCCTTTTTTGAATATTTTCAGAAATCTTAAAAATCTTGCTATCTGTCAACTTTTTTAAAACCAACCTAGTAGAGTTAAAAAAAATGGAATAATTTCAGCACCACACGCATGACCTGCCACATGCGTGATTAACATCTATTAATCTGGGAATGTCATTGTGCTAAAATGTAGACTAGCAGGTCTCACCAACCACCGCCCACCCTATCTTCCTCCTCCGTTACCATGGAAAGTGTTGTCACACAGGTCTGTGGCCAAAGAACCTCCACTTGTTTACCCTCAACTGTTGGGGTGATTGATAGCCTGTCAGCTGATGTGGAATTGGACATGCCTGCTGTTTTTGACTGATCTTACCTACCAAGCACACCCCTATATGTCTCAATCCACTGTAACGTTGCCGCCTACACCTCTCTCACAGTCTAGCAGCTTATCTTGTTCACCCTACTCTACCCTGTGACGGCACAGCAGCAAACCCTCATTTCTGCAGTTGTGCTAACATAAAAGATTCTTCACTCCTGGACATGGTACAGTTAACAGTTTGAATTTCACCATCTTCAATCTACTAATAATACTAAACATTATTTATATATCACAGACACATTACGCATAGCTTTTTGAGACAGCAGTTCATGTAAAACAGTAAAAAGTTAATCATTTTAAGATAATCAAACAATTCAAGCAAAAATAATTACGACCCTGCTCTTCAGAGCTTACAATCTACATTGAGGTGGGGGTGACAAAAATTACAGGTGCTTATTTACAATGATGGTACAACCATCTAGAGGAAATGGGGGTTAGATAAAGGTTGCATGAGCCTTTTGGGTACGGTTGAGTTTGATGTTGAATTATGTTCAGAGAAGTAGAGAATATGCTGTTTATATATAAAAAGTACTTTGATTAGGGAACGTGATAGGCCGCCCTAAACACGTGTTTTTAGGTAGCACCTAAAAATGTCTAAGTTATGGTTATACTCCTAGTTTCATGGGGGACAAAGGGTAAGAGATGAGTCATCTAGGTCGGATATTGAACTTAATCAGACAGGTCAGGGGTGTTACGGTCTTTGTGTGTCTCAGAGTTTGAAAGTTGTGAGAGGTCACGAGAATTGGCTACAGATAGAAGCTGGGATGCTGTTGGGGAGGTGAAGCTTTTGAAGTCTCCCAGGATAAGATTTGTCAATTCTGAGGACAAGAAGTGTGGACGCAATGCAGTGATAGGCTTCCAGCCACAGAAACATTGAGTCGTCAACGCAAAACCATTAACAGCCTTGCAGCGTTGGAGTCCTGTATTCCAACCCCACCAAGTATAGCATCTGCAGAGTTTATATGTTCTAACAATGTATGCAAGGGTTTCCTCCCAGTATTTATTTTTCTACCTACACTCCAAAGATATACAGATGTTACATTTTGATTGTGAGTTCCAATGGTGACAGTAACAGTAATGTCTGTGAATGTCTGTAATGCGAATGGTGAATTATTGGCGCTATATAAGTGATAAAAAAAATTTGAAATTGATGCTCAGCCACACTCAGGTGGCACAAATATCAGTTTCGTTGATTAATATTGTCAGAAAAATATAAAAATAGTAACACGGGTAGTTGACTCAAGAGAGTGGAGGACTGCCATCTCAATGGCCTACTGTTACAGGCAACACACAGGAAGGAGACTCAACCAGAAGTCTACACATTTCTAAAAATGTATTGACAGACACCAAAAAAGTGACATCAATTTCAGCACTGTAGAAATAGTATAATAGAGACTAACAAATCTTCCACTACAGCCAACTCAGTAGATGGACACCCAACCACTCATGCACACATTTGCAAAAATTAGTTGGAATCAACAAGAAAGTGGTATAAATTTAAAGAGAGTAGGAATACTATAATAGGCACCGACGCATCTTCCACTACAGCTAACTCAGCAAATGGACAACCAACCATGAGTGTACACATTTCCAATAATTAGTTCCAGACACCAATAAAGTGGAATCAATTTCACCACCTACCCCATTTACACCTCAAAGACTGGGCACAATCCCCTTTCCAACACGACCTCACTTTTTTACGGTCATGTTGCTCACATAGTGTGCTATGAGCACAGTATTAGCAACTAAAAATTAGATTTTTCACTCTGCACCACCTCTACACAGCTGCATTTCACTGGCACTAAATGAGAAGTTGAAATATGGCATGCTGAATCGAGTTAGTCACAGTAAAACAAAATTTTTATGTGTGGATGAGGCCTGTATTAAAAAATATTAAAACTGAGATCTTCTCTACTGTATGACTTTAGTAACAGAAGATTTTTTTTTGGCCCTGTCGATAAGGCTTGTATAAAATTGAGTGGATGCACAAAACAATTTAAAAGTGCCATGTCCCCTGCTGTACGACATTAGTAACAGAAAAATTTTTGGGGGCCTGTTGATTAGGCTGGTTAAAGATTGAGTGTATACGCTCAAAACAATTTAAAAGTGCCTTGTCCCCTGCTGTATGACATTATTAACAGAAGAATTTTTTGAGCATGTCTATAAGGACTGTTAAACACTGAGTGCATGCGCAAAACAATTTAAAAGTGACATGGTCTCTGCTGTATGATGTTAGTAACAGAATAATTTTTTGGGTCTGTCGATAAGGCCTGTTAAAGATTGAGTGTACGCTCAAAACAATTTAAAAGTGCCATGTCCCCTGCTGTATGACATTAGTAACAGAAAAAATGTTTTGGGCCTGTTGATAAGGCCTGTTAAACATTAAATGGATCAGGTTCATGTGATGCTAGGGAGAATCCAGGAGTGAACCTGCAGGACCGCGACGACGAACCTCCCTCTGGCGAGCTGGTCAGGTGGACCACCCCCTATACAGGGAGCATTAGGGGCAGACCCAGGGGAGACTATCACTGCGGAAGCTGATACCCGGGGACAGATGGAGGGAGACACAAGCAAGAGGCGGACTGGAAGACAGGTCGAAGCAACCTTCAACCACAGGGGAGACTGTTGCAGGTCCGGGAGGAGGATGCTGGAGAGAAGGGACTGACGACACAGGAGGAAGCAGGCACAGGCTAGGATGGATGGGCACTGCAAAAGAACACAGGGAGGTTACAAGGAGAGGTCACAAAAGGTACGCAACACAGGGCATAAGAAAGGGTTCAAGGCAGGAGAATGCAGGGATGCGTGGGCCTGAATAGAGCGTGGAACACAACTGATAGTCAGGCACAGAGCAGGAGGCAAGGCTGCCAGATATAGGGCACGCGCTGCAGGACTTCCGGGTCAGGGTCCTCCAGGATCATTGAGCAAATGGATGGAGCAGTTCCTGTTTAGCCAGTCTATGGTGCAAGGTGCGCATGCACACCCGACGAGTCCCAGAAGCCGGCCGCAGGACCAGAAGTGAGGGGGCCAGGTGACACGTGCTCACTCCAGGAGCGCGCTGGGAGAGGTGAGCACGTCCGAGCTCAGAAGGTAGTGCGGTGGAAGCGGCAGGAGCGGCGGCAGAGGCAGTAGTGGCAGGTGTGGCGGCAGAGGCAGCCGCGGTAGGCGTGACAGTCCGAAACTGGGGCCAAACCTCCTGTTCCTGGGGGAACGAGATTGCAACTGGAGCTAGTAACCAGGGTGAAGAGACTTGGCCAGTCAGTGTGAGGTAAAATGGGTTGCACAGCAATTGAAGCGGTCTTCCCGCCAGAATGCTGATGAAGTGCATACCGCAACCGCTGTGAAGGGAGCGATTGGCCACAGTGTGAAGAGAAAGGGCGGCATAATGAAGGGCTCACCAAAACTGACAGGTGCGCGGAGGAGCAGGCGATCAATGGAGCATCGCAGTACGAACGTCTGGGTGTTGGCTGACATCCAGAGAGGTGCATGCTGGACAGAGCATTACAGTGCAGCCGTTCAGGTGATGGCGACTTCTCAAAGTGGCATGCGCTGATAGGAATCCTGCAGAAAGCTCTGTTTTTTTGCTCCGCGGATATATGACTAGGGGCTCAGTGGGCAAAACTGGAGACTGTCTACTGTCGCCATAAGTAGGACCGGATCATGTGCTGGGCAAGGATGCCAGCAGACACCAGCATCCTGCTCCCCACGGGACCTTCAGTGAATGACAGGCTGCAGAGCAACGATAAGTGAAGATGTTAACCCATTGTGCTATTCCAAAAAAAAAGATGGGACTCTGCGGTTCTGTGTCAATTATAGGTGGCTGAACGCCTGCACTGTACGGGACTCTTATCTGTCACCCCGAATTGAGGAATCCCTCTCTTCCGTGGGACAGGTGAAGTATTTTTCCACCCTTGATATGGCTAGTGGGTCAAAATGGCAGGTGCCAATGGCAGAACATAACCGGACGAAGACAGCATTTGTATTGCCCATGGGACTGTTTGAGTTCAATCGTATTCCCTTTGGTCTGACTAATGCTCCAGGGATGTTCCAACACTTAATGGAGCGATGTTTGGAAGATTTGAATTTTGAGGCTACCTTGATGACTTCATCTACGCGCCCACCTTTGAAGAGCACCTACAGCGGCTAGAACAAGTGCTGAGTCGGTTACAGAATCATGGTCTGAAGGTGAAGCCACAGAAATGTAATCTTCTCCGTAAGCAAATTGAGTATTTGGGGCATATTGTGTTGAGTGAAAGAGTAAGACCTGCACAAGAGGAAGTGGCAGCGGTGCAAGAATGGCCCACCCCTAAGACAGTGAAAGATGTATGGGCTTTCCTAGGGCTTATTGGCTACTACTGGTGATTTGTGAAAAGCTTCACCCGTACAGCGAACTCCTTACTGCAACTGCTGAAGGGAGTGTCAGCCGACTTGAAGAACTGGACCATCCAGTGGGGAGACAGGCAAGGGGAAGCCTTTTGAGCCTTGAAAATGGCCCTCACCGAGGCCCCCATACTTGCTTATGCTGATTTTTCAGTCATTCATCCTTTATGCTGACGGGAGTCTACATGGCCTGGGAGCAGTCCTGTCACAGGTACCAGGAGAAAAAAAATGGGTGATAGCCTACGCAAGCCGTTCCCTGCATGATTCAGAGTGAAATCTGGACAATTATAGCTCTTTCAATTTGGAGCTGCTGTATGGTATGGGCCAAGACTGAGAAGTTTGTGGAGTACTTATCTGGATTCCGAAACCTGTCTACCTCGTTGGTGGCGACACAGGGACATATCGAGGAGGAGTCTGAAGATTAGGTCCTAGGACAGTCCTGAGATGACTGGATCCAACTCCAACAAATAGACAAAGAGACTGCCCAGCTGTGACAGTGGGTGACATTGAAACAACTTCCTAGTCTGATGGAGAGGAATGCGCTGTCCTCAGGCACCCTGCCGATTCTGGGACAAGGTAAAAGACTCTGCTTGAAAGATGGATTGCTGTATTGGAAAGTACAGCTGTTGTGAGAAGAGGGAGTCACTTGGCAAGTAGTACTCCAGGAGAAGTCGATTAAGATTGTGGCTACCGAGGTTCATGAGTGGAGGCCCACTTCAGTGCAGAGAAAACTTTCCGGTGGCTACAGAAATTGGTGTGTATCACCCACGACTGCAAAATGCGGTAAAAGATGCATGTCAACAATGCAGAAGCTGTGAGCTGGCTAAACCCTCAGAACCCCAGACCCCCAACACAGACCACTGTGACCTCCGCCCCTTTGGAAGTATTCATGATTGACTACCTGACTTTAGGAAAAATGCATCTTGGCTACAAACATTTTCTGGTGATGACTAACCACTTCACCAAGTTTGATGTGGCAACTCCATCTAGAGATCCGACCACCGAATCAGCTGTACAGCCTATTTGTTGAGCTTTCATCCGTGTGTACAGCTGCTCGAAAAGAATCCACTTTGATCAAGGTGCCTGCTTCCACGGATGAGCTATGGAAGAACTGCACTGTTTGTACCAGATTGGGAAGTCCAGAACTACTCCCTACCACCTTCAAGGGAATGGGGCCTGTGAACACTTCAATCGAACATTAATCCAGATGTTACGTACTTTGGAAGAAGACCAGAAGATACGGTGGCCTGAGTTTGTGGCAGAGTTGGTGTGGGTGTACAACAAACGAGTGCACAACACGACCGGGTTCATGCAGTACTCCTTGTTGTTTGTGCAAAAAGGACAAGAGATTACACAGCTGTAACTGGACCTGGAGGAGTACTACCACGGATGGGGGTGTCCACTTGGGTTAGGGAACACTCTCTGTCAATTGGTGCAGACTTGTCATGACTCTGGACAGGATGGTTCCACCTCCATCCTGGTCAGGTCAGGGTTAATTTTAGTTTGACTCTCTTTGGTTCTGGGACGGCTATTTAATGTTGGCAGTTCCTGGATATGGTGTCTGTGATACTTCTGTATACTCGGTATGTGGTTGCTGACCAAGGTTTACTCGTCCGTAAATGTTGTGCCTCTGTGCTTGTGTGCTTTGCTGTGTATGACCCGGTTTGTCCCGTGACTTTTACCTCTTCTTCCTGCTTACTAGTACTACCCTGTCCCTCCTGATTATCTGACCCCTTGGCTTGCCTCCGTTTACTCTTTGTCTTATCCCTAGGTACTACACTCTCATCTGGCTTTTGACCCTCGGCTCGCTTTGACCACGTTTACTGTCTGTGCCCTGCACTCTTCGTGCTCAGTTTCCTTCCCTGCACTCTTGTGTGGTGACTCCGCCCCCTGGCCACGTGACTGCTTAGTGTCAGGTCCTGTGCTTACTGCTTAGTCTCAGGTGCTTGTGCACTGCATGCCTTCTTCCTGCATTCCCTGCGCTCGTTCACGTGCCCCCTGATAGCACCCCCTAGGCAGCACCAGTGACACCATTGGTGTCATCACAAGACGAAGTTTCAAGAACTTAAGAACATAAGCACCTATTCACGGGACAGCTCTGAGACCGGAAGACCAAGTCTTGGTCCGAGATAATCGGCACCGGGGAAAATTGGAAAGCCGGTGAGAGTGGACTCCACACCGAGAGATATGATGAGTTGGTCCCAATGATATGGTGTACGAAGTTCAGCTCGAACAGGAGAGGGGCCGAATAGAGTATTCTATTGTAGCATGTTGCAGCTCTGCTTGTCCAAGGAACCCAAAAGTGGGGAGAGTTGAAAAAAACGGGGGAGGTGCTCCCAGCTCCGGTCCCCATCTTCGATGAAGAAGAGGGAATGTTAGCTCCGTGCACAAGCCTCAATGATAATAAGGGATACTGTAGGAGAGAAAAGTGCCAATAGGGTCTTATCCGATGAAGATCACAGAATATAAATGAGTTTGCACTGACCTGATATTTCTTGGAGTTAAGGCATAAAAAGAACTCAACAGAGTTAGCAGCTGCCGCAATCTACTGGTCAGACAATGACTGATTCAGAATTTTCAAATGGAGAGATTCATGCATATTACCCGCGCTGCTGCATAAAGGAATGTCCAGGCGTATTGGAGATATAAATGGTTTAATTCTCAACATGTTTCAAAGTCACTAGGACTTTTTCTTCAGGGGATGATACAAAATCTATGGGTAATATCTACAAATCTCTCCACTTGACAAGCCTCAATGATGTACCACCTACCCCCATGGGGGATGAATACTGAGTCGCCCACACTGGAACTTGCTAAAACAACAGATCCACTGGGTCAGAGCATCCTTTTATCGCCCACAACTCAGCCTGAGCTACCCCAGTCAGAGCGAAACACAGCTGGAGTGCCTCCCGCCTGCTATGAGCAAGAGATGCACCTTTTCTGGGGTGGCTGAGAGCTGATGTATTTAGCCAGGGGGGCCAATATCTATGGTCCCTTCCTAGGCTGTTAATATCAGCTCACAGCTGTCTACATAGCCTTTGCTAGCTATTAACCCCTTCACGACCTTTGACGCCACGTAGGCGTCATGAAAAGTCGTGCCAGAACGACCCATGACGCCTATGTGGCGTCATGACTTTAAAGCCCCCCTGCGGGTCGGGTGACCTAGGTCACTGAAAGGTCACCCGACCCGCAGATACAGGGGGCTTTGTTCTTCGCCACAGGGGGCGTGGCTTCGCCCCCACGTGGCTACGATTGCTCTGATTGGCTGTTAAAAGTGAAACAGCCAATCAGAGCGATAGTAATATTTAATCAATGAAAATTGATGAAATATTACAATCCAGCCATGGCCGATGCTGCTGTAGCATCGGACATGGCTGGAGACACCGATTCCACCCCCCCACCGGTGATCGCCCCCCCCGCAACTGAATGACAGCGGCGATCTGCCGCCGCTGTCATCATCTGCCCCCCTCCCATTCCCTCTGCTCCCCGCCAGATTCCGATAACCCCCTCACCCCCTCTCACCTCCCCCGGCACCTTCTAAGTCCCCCTGTCGCTCCCGGTGTCCGGCGGGTCCGGTTCATGGGCGCCGCCATCTTAGAAAATGGCGGACGCATGCGCAGTGCGCCCGCCCGAATCTGCCGGCTGCAGATTCCATTCTTTCATTTTGATCACTCTCACAGTGATCAAAATGAAAGAAAAAGTAAATAAACCCCCCGATTATCACCCCCATAGGTAGGCACAACTAATAAAATAAAGAAAATATTTTTATTTTTATTTTTCCATTAGGGTTAGGGTTAGGGTTGAAAAGAGGGTTAGGGTTAGGGTTGAAAAGAGGGTTAGGGTTGAAAAGAGGGTTAGGGTTAGGGTTGAAAAGAGGGTTAGGGTTAGGGTTGGAAAGAGGGTTAGGGTTGGAAAGAGGGTTAGGGTTGGAAAGAGGGTTAGGGTTAGGGTTGGAAAGAGGGTTAGGGTTGGAAAGAGGGTTAGGGTTGGAAAGAGGGTTAGGGTTAGGATTGGAAAGAGGGTTAGGGTTGGAAAAAGGGTTAGGGTTAGGGTTGGAATTAGGGTTAGGGTTGGAATTAGGGTTAGGGTTGGAATTAGGGTTAGCGTTGGAATTAGGGTTAGGCTTGTGGTTAGGGATGTGTTAGGGTTAGGGCTGTGGTTAGGGGTGTGTTGGGGTTAGGGTTGGAGTTACAATTGAGGGGTTTCCACTGTTTAGGCACATCAGGGGGTAGCCAAACGCGACATGGTGCAACCATTGATTCCAGCCAATTTTGCGTTCAAAAAGTCAAACGTTGCTGCCTCCCTTCAAAGCCCTGACGTGTGCCCAAACAGTGGTTTACCCCAACATGTGAGGTATCAGCGTACTCAGGAAAAATTGCACAACAACTTTTGGGGACTAATTTCTCGTGTTACCCTTGGGAAAATAAAAAATTGGGGGCTAAAAAATTATTTTTGTGGAAAAAAATGATTTTTTCATTTTCACGTCTCTGCATTATAAACTTCTGTGAAGCACTTGGGGGTTCAAAGTGCTCACAACACATCTTACATACGTTCCTTGGAAGGTCTAGTTTCCAAAATGGGGTCACTTGTGGGGGGTTTCCACTGTTTAGGCACATCAGGGGCTCTGCAAACGTAATGACGACCGCAGACTATTCCATCAAAGTCTGCATTTCAAAACGTCACTACTTCCATTCCGAGCCTTGACGTGTGCCCAAACAATGGTTCCCCCCCACATATGGGGTACCAGCGTACTCAGGACAAACTGGACAACAACTTTTGGGGTTCAATTTCTCCTGTTACCCTTGTGAAAATAAAAAATTGCGGGCTAAAAAATCATTTTTTGAGGAAAAAAAAGATTTTTTATTTTCATGGTTCTGCGTTATAAACTTCTGTGAAACACTTGGGGGTTCAAAGTGCTGCTCACCACACATCTAGATAAGTTCCTTGGTGGTCTAGTTTCCAAAATGGGGTCACTTGTGGGGGGTTTCCACTGTTTAGGCACATCAGAGGCTCTGCAAACGTAACATGATGCCCGCAGACCATTCGATCAAGTCGGTATTTCAAAACGTCACTACTTCCCTTCCGAGCCCCGACGTGTCCCCAAACAATGGTCCCTCCCCACATATGGGATATCAGCGTACTCAGGACAAACTGGACAACAACTTTTGGGGTCCAATTTCTCCTGTTACCCTTGTGAAAATAAAAAATTGCAAGCTAAAAATTCATTTTTTGAGGAAAAAAAAAGATTTTTTATTTTCATGGCTCTGCGTTACAATCTTCTGTGAAGCACTTCGGGGTTCAAGGTGCTCACTACACATCTAGATAAGTTCCTTGGGGGGTCTAGTTTCCAAAATGGGGTCACTTGTGGGGGGTTTCCACAGTTTAGGTACATCAAGGGCTCTGCAAATGTAACATGATGCCCGCAGACCATTCCATCAAAGTCTGCATACCAAAACGTCACTACTTCCCTTCCGAGCCCTGACGTGTGCCCATACAGTGGTCATCCCCCACATATGGGGTATCAGCGTACTCAGGACAAACTGGACAACAACTTTTGGGGTCCAATTTCTCCTGTTACCCTTGTGAAAAAAAAATTGCGTGCTAAAATTCATTTTTTTTGAGGGAAAAAAATGATATTTTATTTTCACGGCACTGCATTATAAACTTCTGTGAAGCACTTGGGGTTTCAAGGTGCTCACCACACATCTAGATAAGTTCCTTGGGGGGTCTAGTTTCCAAAATGGGGTCACTTGTTGGGGGTTTCTACTGTTTAGGCACACAGGGGCTCAGCAAATGTAACATGACGCCCGCAGACCATTCCATCAAAGTCAGCATTTCAAAATGTCACTACTTCCCTGCTGAGCCCCAACGTGTGCCCAAACAGTGGTTCCCCCCACATATGGGGTACCAGCGTACTCAGGACAAACTGGACAACAACTTTTGGGGTCCAATTTATCCTAGTACCCTTGTGAAAATAAAAAATTGCCAACTAAAAAAATTTTTTTTTAGGAAAAAAAAAAGATTTTTTATTTTCACTGCTCTGCATTATAAACTTCTGTGAATCACCTGGGGGTTCAAAGTGCTCACTATGCATCTAGATAAGTTCCTTAGGGGGTCTAGCTTCCAAAATGGGGTCATTTGTGGGGGAGCTCCAAAGTTTAGGCACACAGGGGCGCTCCAAACACGACATGGTGTCCGTTAACGATTGGAGCTAATTTTCATTTCAAAAAGTCAAATGGCGCTCATTCCCTTCTGCGCCCTGCCGTGCACCCAAACAGTGCCCCCCCCACATATGGGGTACCAGCATACTCAGGACAATCTGGACAACAACTTTTTTGGTTCAAATTCTCCTGTTACCCTTGTGAAAATAAAAAATAGCGTGCTAAAAAATAATTTTTGAGGTAAAAAATGATTTTTTATTTTCACTGCTCTATGTTATAAACTTTTGTGAAGCACTTGGGGGTTCAAAGTGCTCACTACACATCTAGATAAGTTCCTTAAGGGGTCTAGTTTCCAAAATGGTGTCACTTGTGGGGGAGCTCCAATGTTTAGGCACACAGGGGATCTCCAAACGCGACATGGTGTCTGATAACGATTGGAGCTAATTTTCCATTCAAAAAGTCAAATGGCGCTCCTTCCCTTCCGGGCCCTGCCGTGCACCCAAACAGTGGTTTATGACCACATATGAGGTATCGGTGTACTCAGGAGAAATTGCCCAACAAATTTTAGGATCCATTTTATCCTGTTGCCCATGTGAAAATGAAAAAACTGAGGCTAAAAGATAATTTTTGTGAAAAAAAGTACTTTTTCTTTTTTTTATGGATCAATTTGAGAAGCACCTGGGGGTTCAAAGTGATCACTATGCATCTAGCTAAGTTCCTTGGGGGGGTCTAGTTTCCAAAATGGGGTCACTTGTGGGGGAGCTCCAGTGTTTAGGCACACAGCGACTCTCCAAACGCGACATGGCAAGCGTTAAATATTCCAGCATATTTTCCATTCAAAAAGTCAAATGGCACTCCTTCCCTTCTGAGCCCTGCCGTGCACCCAAACAGTGGTTTTTGACCACATATGAGGTATCGGTGTACTCAGGGGAATTTGCCCAACAAATTTTAGGATCCATTTTATCCTGTTGCCCATGTGAAAATGAAAAAAATTGATGCTGGAAGAAAATTTTTGTTGGAAAAATTAAAATGTCCTTTTTTTCCTTCCATGTTGCTTTAGTTCCTGTGAAACACCTAAAGGGTTAATAATCTTCTTGAATGTAGTTTTGAGTAGCTTGAGGGGTGCAGTTTTTAGAATGGTGTCACTTTTGGGTATTTTCTGCCATATAGACCCCTCAAAGTGACTTCAAATGTGAGGTGGTTCCTAAAAAAAATGGTTTTGTAAATTTTGTTGTAAAAATGAGAAATCACTGGTCAACTTTTAACCCTTATAACTTCCTAACAAAAAAATATTTTGCTTCCAAAATTGTGCTGATGTAAAGTAGACATGTGGGAAATGTTATTTAGTAACTATTTTGTGTCACATAACTCTCTAGTTTAACAGAATAAAAATTAAAAATTTGAAAATTGCGAAATTTTCAAAATTTTCGCCAAATTTCTGATTCTTTCACAAATAAACGCAAAAATTATCGATCTAAATTTACCACTAACATGAAGCCCAATATGTCACGAAAAAACAATCTCAGAATCGCTAGGATGCGTTGAAGCGTTCCAGAGTTATTACCTCATAAAGGGACACTGGTCAGAATTGCAAAAAATGGCCAGGTCATTAAGGTCAAAATAGGCTGGGTCATGAAGGGGTTAATAGGGGGACCCAACGTCATTTTTTTTGGGTCCCCCATTTTAATAGCCAGTAAAGACTAAGTATACAGCTGTGAGCTGATATTGATAGCCTGGGAAGCTCCATCGGTATTACCCCCTTCCCAGGCTATAAACATCTGCCCTCAGTCGTCAGCTTTTCCTCTGCTGGTTACAAAAATTGTGCTGGAGCCCACGCTATTTTTTTCCAAAAAATAATTTTTAAGTAATTAAATACATGTACAGTAAGCTGCACACACACTGTACTAATTGTATTTGTCACTGACATCATTTATTTTTCTCCTAGATTCATTTTACAAGAATAGTGAGCACTGCGATGTCATAGACCACTTTTTCTTAAATGGATTGTCCAATTCTGGGGGTCAGGATTTTTATTATTACATAAATGCATGTATTTGGGGCTAAAAATATTTTTTGTAATTTGACTTAATGAAAAAATGTTCCCACTTATGATTTTACAGGTTTTCTGTTTCCCTATACATTCAACTTTGGATGTGCTCTGTGGTCATAAATCCACTGAGAATATCTAAGAGTTTGAAATTGTCCCATTAGACCATCAGAATAAGCACACTGATATACTCTCTGTTAATCGATCCTTTGGCTAGTAATAGTAAATGCAATACAGAAACTAAAGGATTCAACAACACTAAAGAATAATGAACTAGTTGCTCATTCACTGAATAATTGAATAAATCTTTGAGAAAGCCACCCAGCGAAACGTACGTTGGAGTCACTGGGTTCTTACATCTGGTAACATACTCTTTCTTATTCTATTTATATGTATTGATTTTATGATGATATTCGCACATGATTAGGTTATTTATTTATCCACTTGGATTTATTATGTGATATTTATATCTGTGTGTAATTCACTCTCAATACTGTGCCCGTGTTACATGAGGCAGAGCAAACACTAAGGTTTTACATACCCACTTCATATACGTTTCTATGTGATGTTTTCATACACGACTGTGTCCCCTCTATATGCATTTTACTCTGTTTATTATAGCCAATTTTTTATCTCTGTTATAATAATAATAAAATATGTTTTTATTTAATGTCTTTTGGAGTCTATTCACACTTTTTGGTAGATTTACAGAAACTAAAGAAGGCAAATGGTGCATTTTTTTTTAAATAAAACATAATTACAAAAATAATGCTTAGCTGAAAATTCATGCATTTAAGTAAGAAATTAAAATTGTCTCCAAAATTAGTCTTGCCAAGAGCGTATTGGAAAGCTGCAGATTGCAAATCAAGATGCGTTGCATGAAATGATAAACCAAGGCCCAATTGTAATTGAATTTGCCAATAATTACTGACATGTATGGACAGACTTTACAAAAAGCTGCCGACAAGAAACAAGCAGATTTTTATGATTTTTCTATATTGTTTGTATTTTTGGTGCACTCCATTCCTAATTATGCTTAATAACACTGGTCAACAGCATTTTTGGTGCCAAAGATATTTCATCGAATTTAGGGTATTTTTGGGGTGCTGATTCTGAATATGTCATCAGTTTTGCCAGATTGGCTCAAGTTTTTGAGATTTTTGGTATCTTATTTATAGCACTTGTTGGTAAATGCGACGCATCATCTCATTAATTTCTTTGGATTAGTACTTGAACTGAGCAGTTCTCAATATAGTTTTGTGTTAATTAGTGTTCTAAAAGTTTGTTCATAGCTTGATTTTTGCACTAACTTTATGTTGTTGTCTGTTTTCCAGTGAAAAGCATGAACTCATCAAGAAGAAGTTGTCTTAACGATCCAGACTCATTCTGTTACATTTGTGGTGAATACACACTGCCAAAACATAGAAGAAACATAACAGACTTCGTAAAAAAAGTGTATTTTGCCTATTTTGGGGTTATGCTTGGGGACCAAGACAAGTTTTGGGCACCACACATAGTGTGCAAAGCATGTATCGAATTATTACGAAAATGGAGCAAAGGACAAAGAAAAAGCTTCAAATTTGGTGTTCCAATGGTGTGGAGAGAGCCAAAAAATCATCATGATGACTGTTATTTATGGTAAACACAGGTACAGGCACATCTTCACAATGAGGGACAGGCCTTCTTGCAGATTCCATGTTACTCCCATTTTCGTTTCTTATGCTTATTGAATCCTTGCACTTGCACTGCACAGAAATAACAGTCATCATGATGATTTTTTGGCTCTCTCCACACCATTGGAACACCAAATTTGAAGCTTTTTCTTTGTCCTTTGCTCCATTTTCGTAATAATTCGATACATGCTTTGCACACTATGTGTGGTGCCCAAAACTTGTCTTGGTCCCCAAGCATAACCCCAAAATAGGCAAAATACACTTTTTTTACGAAGTCTGTTATGTTTCTTCTATGTTTTGGCAGTGTATATTCACCACAAATGTAACAGAATGAGTCTGGATCGTTAAGACAACTTCTTCATGATGAGTTCATGCTTTTCACTGGAAAACAGACAACAACATAAAGTTAGTGCAAAAATCAAGCTATGAACAAACTTTTAGAACACTAATTAACACAAAACTATATTGAGAACTGCTCAGTTCAAGTACTAATCCAAAGAAATTAATGAGATGATGCGTCGCATTTACCAACAAGTGCTATAAATAAGATACCAAAAATCTCAAAAACTTGAGCCAATCTGGCAAAACTGATGACATATTCAGAATCAGCACCCCAAAAATACCCCAAATTCATTAAAATATTTTGGACACCAGAAAAAAAAATTTTTTTCGTTGACCTGTGATAATCTATAAGATAAAAATCTCATGATACATTCAGGACATTTTAGTTGTTATCATCATGGTACAAGACCAGATGTTTTGAACGACTGTTTTCCACTTTTCGGTGATAATTAACAAATAGTTAATTGAAATGTAAATGAAATTGTTGCTTTAGTTCAGTGATGAACATCTGTTAGCTCATTTATTAATGCAAAGAACGCTTAAAAAGTATTACCCTCATGTATGAAATAAGGATGCTGTACGCGTTTTCATGTGCTCGTGTGCACCTAAATTCAGGCAGTCATTAAAGCAAATCTGTCACCTCAATTTGGCGCGGTATGTAAATGAGTTGTGTCCAGTCCGATGGGCGGTGTTTTGGCTCCTTCCCTCCACACCTCCTTGGCCGATGTACACAATATTTCAGGTAATTTCTGTAGTTGTCGTCCAGATTATGTGCATGCGCGTTGCAATTTCCAATTGCGCGTGCACAGTATGCTTTGCCCAACTGCGGGCAAAGCCAAAAAGCATTAGTGCGCATGCGCCGGTGAACTATGTCCCGGAAGTATTTCACTGCCATTTCTGTGTTCCGGGACATAGTTCACCAGCGCATGCACACTAATGCTTTTCAGTTTTGTCTCCTATGGGATGGAACGCATGCACACTAATGCTTTTCAGTTTTGCCTCCTATGGGATGGAGGATATGTATGACGGGTATATGGGTACGGGCCTATGGGATGGAGGATATGTATGACGGGTATATGGGTACGGGACTATGGGATGGAGGATGTGTGATGGGCAAAGCATACTGCGCACTCGCGATTGGAGATTGCAATGCTCACGCGCGTAATCTGGACAACAACTACAGAAATTACCTGAAAGATTGTGTACAGTGTCCAAGGAGGGGTGGAGGGAAGGAGCCAAAACACTGCCCATCGGACTAGACACAACTCATTTACATACCGTGCCAAATTGAGGTGACAGATTCCCTTTAACATTAGCAAAATGAGATCTGAGACAGCAGAAATAGTTCTGGCACTTTTTTTGTAGAACATAGGCCATCTTCCTCCTTCTTGTAGAACTTGCACTGATTGTCAGTCCTGTGGAGACTGCACTGAAATCACGTGTGTAAATTATGAGTTGACTGATAGTTGTGCAGTGTTTGCAGTTTTACTTTTTTAATAAATTTGCAAAAATTTCTGCATTTCTGTTTTTCTTCAGTCAAGATGGGGTGCAGAGTGTACAATAATGAGAAAAAAAAATGAACTTTTTTAAATTTACCAAATGGCTGCAATGAAACAAAGAGTAAAAAATGTAAAGGGGTCTGAATACTTTCTGTACACAAAGTATATCTATTGAAAAATTAGGTGAAATGGTTTATTCTCCAGTATAAAAAAAAACATACAATGGAACCTTTTTCAATATGGAACTGAAATATTGCATGAATTTTAACGTATCAAGAGAAACCATTTTACCATTCTTTGGAGTGCAGCCAATTATTTCAATAAACAACAATATTCAGGGGATATGGTACATATATCTATATATATATATATAAAAATGAGTGTATGTATGTGTGCATGTTTCAGCCACGCCCACTCCACATAGCAACAAATCACTAAGCATCTTTCATTTCTCCAGAGCTGCTTAAAAGAAGCTGAGCTGTGATTGGCTGCAATGAGCAACAGTTTTCCTTGTAGACGGTAACTGAGGCCTATTATTCTTATCATTTCTTTAATGCTATCATCCTTCTGTAAAGCTGGAAGTAAAACAATTTATTACCATGCCGACACAGACCACCCTCTGACAAAGACAGCAGGGGGAGTCCAGTATCACACAGGATAGGATTAGATACACAGCTCAGCAAATAGTATCACATAGGATAGGATTAGATACATGGCTCAGCAGTCAGTATCACACAGGAGAGGATTAGATACACAGCCCAGTATCCCACAGGATAGGATTAGATGCACAGCTCAGCACACAGTATCACACAGGATAGAATTAGATACACAGCTCAGCAGACTGTATCACACAGGATAGGATTAGATACACGACTCAGCAGTCAGTATCACACAGGATAGGATTAGATACACAGTTCAGCAGAGAGTATCACACAGGATATGATTAGATAGACAGCTCAGCAGACTGTATCACAGTATAGGATTAGATAGATGGCTTAGCAGACAGTATCACACAGGATAGGATTAGATACACAGCTCAGGGGACAGTATTACACAGGATAGGATTAGGTACACAACTCAGGAGACAATATCCCACAGGATAGGGTTAGATACACAGCTCAGCAAGCAGTATAGCACAGGACAGTATTAGATGCACAGCTCAGCAGATGCTATCACACAGGATAGGATCAACAACAGAATGTACCAAAGGAGAGGACATTTTCATTCCAAGAATTCCCCTCATTCCATCTGATTTGCCTTTTGATTTTAAATGTCTCCAGTTTCCACTTCGACTGGCATTTGCAATGTCCATTAACAATGCTCAGGGTTAGTCCTTGAAAGTAGTAGAGATCGATTTGCAATCTCCATGCTTTTCTCATGGTCAACTTTACGTGGCCTGTTCAAGAGTTGGAACTGCCAAAATTCTGTTCTTCTTTGCACTGAAAGGAAAAAAACAAAAATGTTTATCAAAAGGCTCTTGAATGAGTTGAAAATAGAATACTATCAACATTTAGGTAATTGTTTAGTTAACTTGTGTTGCAAATCTGTAGTGTTGAATATATGACGTGAAATGCCTTTATACGCAATATAATCCTTATAATTTGTTATAGCTAACCAGTTATTTATTATTTTCGGGCAACGCAAGGCTCTTCACCTAGTATATATATATATATATATATTATTCATACCCCGTGAACTTTTTCTCCTTACACCCATAAACTGAAATAGATTTTATTTAGATTTTATGTGATATACCAACATAAAGTAGCAAGTATTTTAACCCCTTAACCCCGGAGTTTTTTTCGGTTTTCGTTTTTCGTTTTTCGCTCTCATTCTTCCCAGATCCATAACTTTTTTAATTTTCCATCAATATGGCCATGTGAGGGCTTGTTTTTTGCAGGACGAGTTGTACTTTTTAGTGTCACCATTGGTTTTACCATGTTGGGTACTAGAGAATGGGAAAAAAATTCTAAGTGTGGTGAAATTGAAAAAAAAAGTGAAATTCCACACTGGTTTTTTGTTTGGATTTTTTGCTAGGTTCACTAATGCTAAAACTGACCTGCCATTATGATTCTCCAGGTAATCATGAGTTTATAGATACCAAACATGTCTAGGATCTTCTAAATGGTGAAAAAAAAAATCCAAACTTTGTTAAGAAAAATTGCACCATTTTCCGATACTAATAACGTCTCCATTTTTGTGATATCGGGATGGGTGAGGGTATATTTTTTGCGTGCCGAGCTAGCGATTTTAATGATACCATTTTGATGCAGATATGATCTTTTGATCGCCCTTTATTGCATTTTAATGCAATGTCGTGACAACCAAAAAAATTATTTCTGGCATTTTAATTTTTTTTCTCGCTACACCGTTTAGCGATCAGGTTAACCCTTTTTTTATTGATAGATTGGGCGATTCTGAACGTTGTGATACCAAATATGTGTATGTTTGATTTTATTTTTATTGTTTTATTTTGAATGTGGCGAAAGGGAGGTGATTTGAACTTTTTTTTTTTCATTTTTTTAAAAAAACATTTTTTTTTTACTTTTGGCATGCTTCAATAGTCTCATTGGGATGCTCGAAGTTGCCACAACCTGATCGGCTCTGCTACATAGATGCCATGATCAGTTTGCCTCTATGTAGCAGATTTACTGACTTGCTATGAGCGCTGACCAATGGGTGGCGCTCACAGCAAGCTGGCACTGACATCCATAGAGGTCTTCAGGAGACCTTTGGTTGTCATGTCGATACACTGGTTACCAGGCAATCATGTGATGGGGGTCACAGGTGTGTGCATTTCTGGTGCAATTGCAAGCGTTTGATAGCGAGTGACATTTAACTAGTTAATAGCTTTGGGTGGATTGCGATTCCACCCACGGCTATTGCGGGCACATATCAGTTATTCAAAATAGTTGTCCCGGGAAAGATGTGGGCTCAGCACAAGAGACCACTTCAAAGGGAGTCCGACATTGACGTAAATGCACACCTGATATCGGAAAGGGGTTAAAGTATTCTTCTTTACAAACTAGCTCTTGCTTAGTGATATTGTGGCGCCCCTGAGGCTCAGTCGCCACAGAAGTACTGCACCTTCTCCTAAGGTGTAGTGCCCTACCAACTATGTAAGTTGGGAACTCCTTTCCACACTCCAACACCTGCACCCACACACAGGATAGTTCAGCAATTGACCAGATTGCGGCTCCATGCTTATAGGGTAGCAGAGCACCTTTCGTGGGTCCTTGCTTCGTAACACGAGATGTGCTGGGAGGTGGGTGGAGTTAGATACAAAAGAGTGGGAAAGTTTAGTATTACAAGTCAGTCTGACGGGAGGTCAGTCGAGAGAGGAGGCTAGGGGGTCAATCAGTCAGGAGAGACTGAGGATGGACCTCTAGAAGGAAGGATGGAGGAAGGAGTGCTGCAGCTGCCTCAGTGACCTGAGACAGCTGGCACGGGAAAGGAACAGAAAGAGAAAGACGTAGAACTGCAACCTAAGCTTCCATAAGAGAGAGAAGGAACAACGCGGAACGAAGGAGTAGGAGAACAGAGAGGAGTTGTGGGTTGGAAGGGGAACCCTACCTATAGATTCTCAGCGCAAGGCCGGGGCCCGGTCCCCGAGGTTGTATGGACACTTATGGTTCTGCAGCAGACACCGGTGGAGTAGTTGGCTGTAAATGCACTACTCCCATCCAAGACTTGGGGCACAACAGCATCTGTATAGAGAGCCGGGACTTAGGATAAAGGGAGTCCCCGAAGTAGGCTACAGCTGTCTGCCGTACAAGGAAGAGTTGTTAGGAACATCTGACAGGAGGAACTTCAGAGTACCACGGTACTGGAGCTCTTCACACTAAAAGGCGCAATAGAGGAGTCGTTCAGGACAGGTACATGTTGGCGGAGTGTTGGAGAGGAGAAGCCTAACTTGCCAGGGAGGTTGATTGAGTCTCTGCCCCAGAGGACACGGCACGGAGGCAGGCACCAGTGTGTACCACGAACTGTGAGTAAAGCTTTGGAACTACAAGCCCTGGTGTCTTCCAGTCATTGTGCACCAACACCGTCACCACTGCTACATCTGGGTGTCCTCCTCTACACTACCTGCGCCTATACACTGCCCTGGGGTTACAGATTCACCTGTGGGAAGCTACACCATCTTTGCTGCAACACACCATCAACCCCAGAGGATCTGCACGCAGTGTTGGCTTAACATCTTGCTTGCCAAACACCACAGGTGGCGTCACAAACTATTTCATCACATAAACTATATCACCAACCACCATTGATTAGGGCGCTCAGGGCCACGGACCGGGTCACAGCTGCCGTGACCTATCCCACTGACACCGGCCCGATACCGAGTACCCCACAGCCCTGGGACGGGGCAACCCAATTTTGGATGGAGATGTCTGTGAATCGGAATTTTTAAACATTGCCACATACTCTCAATGGGATATAGGTGTGTGATGTCTGTGACTGCACCATTTACACACATGAATATGTTTTGATCTAAACCAATCCATTGTAGCTCTGGCAGTATGTTTAGTGTCTCATCTATTTTGCAGCCTCTAACAGGTTTTTCTCAAGTATTGCTCTGTATTTAGCTCCATCAATCTTTCCATTGACAAGAAAAGCATACCCACAGCATAATGCTGCTGCCACCATGTTTAAGGATGGGGATAGTGTTTTCATGGTTATGCACAGTGTTAGTTTTCTGCCACACAACGTGTTTTGAATTTTACCCCAAAGTTCTACTTTTGTGCTATCTGATCAGAGCAGGGTCGGACTGAGGCACCGGGACATCGGCTGATCCTCTGGTGGGCCCCGCCCCCAGCCCCAGCTCCTGCCTCCTTCATTAGTCCCTGCCCTGCATGTCAATAGTGCCTACAACTGACCGGCCATGCTCTGTGCAGATGTCAGGCGCACCAGCAGCTGGGCACAACTCCTAGACTAGGCACAAACTCCCCTCATCCAGCTGAGAGCACTGTGCCAGCCATTTCCACATCATCCTATAAATCACAGCAATGACGTCGCTAGGCTGTTCTGTGTGCACAGGACCTGTGATGAGGTCACAGGAGAGGAGGAGTCAGGAGTCACATGATCAGGGGCCTCCATGTATGCAGGACTCTGCTATGCTGGTTGTCTTGGTGCTGGATGAAGGAGAGTTTGTGTGGGGTCAGGAGGGGTTTACAGGGTGGATGTAACAGAACTGTGTGTGTACAAGATGTACGGAGTGGAGCCGTGTGTAGGAGGTGTACGGAGCAGAGCCACGTATGTATGGTGTGTACAGAGCGGAGCCGCGTGTGTATGGCATGTGCGGAGCGGAGCCACATGTGTACAAGGTGTATGGTGCGGAGCTGTGTGTGTACTTGGCGTACGGAGCGGAGCCATGTGTGTACGAGGTGTACGGAGCGGAGCCGTGTGTGTACGAGGTGTATGGAGCGGAGCTGTGTGTGTACGAGGTATTCGGAGCGGAGTTGTGTGTGTACGAGGTGCACGGAGTGGAACCGTGTGTGCACGAGGTGTACGGAGTGGAGCTGTGTGTATCCGACTTTTGAGGCAAGGCTCCCTCTGGTGGATACTGCTGGTAGTGGAGCTGGTCAACATGATGTTAACCCAACAGCTGCAGAAGCTAATTGGAGGAGTGGGGGTAGTGACTGGGAATACATAAGCTAGCAGACTTCTCTCTGTGGCTGCCGGTGATACTCCTTTCTTTGCTTATTGAGGATTTCTGTCTCCTGCCTGATCCTGCATTTTTCAGCTAAGTGTCTTTTGCTAAACCCTTTGCATCTGATTTTGCCTTGCTGTCAGGGGTCAGCTTGCTCCCCCAGGGGCTGCTGGCTCCTGCCCTGTATTTTTGTATCTTGTGTTTGTTTGCTCAGTCCCCTGCTGTATTAGCCTGTTGCTAGCTGCCAGATCACACCTGAGTGCTGATATAGTGGGGTCGAGGTTTGTGCAAACCTCAGTATTTTTGTACATCAGTTATGTTGGAATTGTCAGGGTTTTTGCATGATTGCAGGCAGTGCCTTTTCTGTCCTGTCCTATCTAGTCAATGTGGGCACCATCATTTGCTCAGTCTATTTTCTGTCTGTGTTTGTGCTTTATCTTGTCTCTCCAACAATATATGTTTGGGGGCTGTCTATTCCTTTGGGGATCTGCTCCGGGACAGTTTAGATTTCACCTTTCTGTCTTTAGGCTTAGTTAGTCCTCCGGCTGTGACGAAGCATCTAGAGCAACGTAGGAGCGCTCCACGGCTACTGCTAGTTGTGTTGTTAAGATCAGGGGTCTGCAATCCGCTGAGCGACCAACCTCTCTGGTGTTCTGGTGGCATAGCCTATGGCGCTCTCCTCCTCGGTGATCCATTCATAACAGAATCACCAGCCAAACTGTAGATTCTAGGGTACTCAAAAAAAGGAAAGAATTGCAAAAAAAAAGTGTCAGAATTTTTTATATATTTTTTCCTCTTTTTTGTCTGGGGCCGTAGGAGGATTTTTTCCTTAATGGAGACTAAGAAATTGTCCGATCGTGTTGAGCAGCTCGCTGCTGAAGTGCGGAGAATTTCTGCTTATCTCGCCCAATCATCTGTTGTAGAACCAAAGATCCCTAATCCTAATGTGTTTTCTGGGGATCGATCTAAATTTCTGAACTTTAAGAATAATTGTAAACTATTTCTTGCTTTGAAGCCTAACTCCTCGAGGAGCTCGGTGCAGCAGGTTAAAATTGTCATTTCCCTGCTGCGCGGCGATCCCCAGGACTGGGCCTTTTCACTAACACCTGAAGATCCTATTCTGGCTAATGCAAATGTGTTTTTTCAAGCCCTGGTGTTATTGTATGATGAACCAAATGCTATTGATCAAGCTGAGAAAACCTTATTGGCATTAAAACAGGGTCAAGATGCTGCAGAGTTATATTGTCAAAAATTCTGAAAGTGGGCGGTCCTTACTAAATGGAATGATGATGCCCTAGCAGCTCTCTTTCGGAAAGGTCTGGCAGAATCCGTAAAGGATGTTATGGTGGGATTCCCTGTCCCTTCTTGACGACTCTGTCATTGGCCATTCAAGTTGATCGACGTTTACGAGAACGTAAAACTACGCGAGAGGCGGTGCCGCCTTTCGAACAAACCTCTTAACCCATGCAATGTTATAGGGTTTTGGCTAGGGCGCAACGTCAAGACTTTAGAAGGCATAATAAGTTATGCTTCTTTTGTGGAGATGCTCTCATGCTATTTCAGCCTGCCCTAAACTAGAGAAACGTTTTGCTCACTCATTTACAATGGGCAGTGTGCAGCCTCAGTTCCTTTTGGCTGTTACCTTGATCTGCTCCTTGTCCACATTTTCTGCTAAGGCATTTGTGGATTCAGGAGCAGCTTTAAATATGATGCATTTTGACTTCTCTAAGTGTTGTGGTTTTCCTATGGTACCCCTGCGGACCCCTATTCCTTTGAGGGGTATTGATGCTACCCCTTTGGCAGAGAATAAACCCCAGTTTTGGACCCAGGTGATTATGCGGGTCGCCCCGGACCACCAAGAGAATGGTAAATTGTTGGTGTTCCACAATTTACATGATATTATTGTACTAGGTTTTCCGTGGTTGCAGACCCATAATCCTATGTTGGATTGGAAATCTTTGTCTGTGGTGAGTTGGGGTTGTCAATGTGCTCTTGGTGACACTCCTGTTTTCTCCACCTCTCCCCAGTCTCCAGATGTTCCTGACTATTTGGCTGATTTTTCTGATGTATTTAGTGAGAGTAAGTCTGCATCTTTGCCTCCTCATAGGAGTTATGATTGTGCAATTGAGTTGATGCCCGGGTGTAAATTTCCCAAGGTCGGCTTTTCAACTTTTCGGTACCTGAACATGATGCTATGCGATCTTATATCAAGGAGTCATTAGAGAAGGGTCATAGAAGACCATCCTCTTCACCTTTAGGTGCTGGTTTTTTTTGTGGCCAAGAAAGATGGCTCATTAACGCCATGTATTGATTATCGCTCCCTTAATAAGATCACTGTTAAATATCAGTAACCGTTGCCCCTGATTTCTGATTTATTTTCCAGGGTCAAAAGTGCTTGTTGGTTTACCAAACATGACCTTAAGGGGCGTATAATCTTATTCGCATCAAGCACGGAAATGAATGGAAGACGGCTTTTAATACTTCAGAGGGACATTTTGAGTACCTGATGATGCCTTTTGGGCTCACTAATGCCCCTTCCGTCTTCCAGTCTTTTATGAACGATATTTTCCGGGACTTTGTGGATACGTTTTTGATCATTTATCTGGATGATATTTTGATTTTTTCCAGTGATTGGGATTCTCATGTGGAACATGTTCAGACTGTGTTTCGGATCTTGAGAGAAAATACTCTGTATGTTAAGGGATCGAAATGTCTCTTTGGTGTACAGAGGATTTCGTTTTTGGGATTCATTTTGTCCCCATCTGCTATTGAAATGGACTCGGCCAAGGTACAGGCCATCTATGATTGGGTTTAGCCTACTTCTCTGAAGGCTCTTCAGAAGTTTTTGGGTTTTTCTAATTTCTATCGTAAATTTATAAGTAATTTTTCTGGTATTGTTAAACCACTGACGGATTTGACCAAAAAAGGCTCTGATGTGGTGAATTGGCCTCCAAAGGCAGTCTCGGCGTTTCAGGATCTTAAGCGGAGATTCACTTCTGCTCCAGTTCTGCGGCAACCTGATGTTTCACTCCCATTCCAGGTGGAGGTAGATGCTTCTGAGATTGGTGCAGGAGCCGTTTTGTCTCAAAGGGATCCGGTAACCTCTAAGATAAATCCCTGTGACTTCTTTTCTCGAAAATGTTCCCCATCTGAACGTAACTATGATGTGGGGAATCGGGAGTTGTTGGCCATGAAGTGGGAATTTGAAGAGTGGAGACATTGGTTGGAGGGAGCTAGACATCAAGTTGTGGTCCTTACCGACCACAAGAATTTGATTTATCTTGAATCAGCCAAGCGCTTGAATCCTAGACAAGCTAGGTGGGCCTTGTTTTTCACGCATTTTAATTTTATGGTCACCTTTCTTCCTGGCACTAAGAATGTTAAGGTGGACGCCCTTTCTAGGAGTTTCTTTGCGGATTCTCTTGATGTGACTGAGCCTACTACCATTCTAGGTGAGGGTGTGGTTCTTTCCGCCATTTCACCAGATTTGAGACTTGCCCTGGAGGAATTTCAGGAGGACAAACCTGAACGATGCCCTGTGGGGAAATTGTATGTCCCTGACCAGTGGAGGAAAAGAGTGATGGCTGAAATTCTTTTTGGTGGCCTGCCTTATCTCGTGATGTCAGGAATTTTGTGCAATCCTGTGGGACTTGTTCCAGGTCCAAGTCCTGTTCTCGTTCTAGTGGTTTGTTGATGCCCCTGCCGGTGCCCAGCAGGCCATGGACCCATATTTCAATGGATTTTATTTCTGATCTCCCTGTCTCTCAGAGAATGACTGTTATCTGGGTGATTTGTGATAGATTTTCCAAGATGGTCCATCTTGTACCACTCCCGAAGTTGTCATCTTCTTCTGAATTGGTGCCCCTGTTTTTACAACAGGTGGTTCGTTTGCACGGGATTCCTGAGAACATTGTGTCAGACAGAGGAGTCCAGTTTGTTTCCAGATTTTGGAGAGCCTTTTGTTCTAAACTGGGAATTCAGTTATCTTTCTCCTCTGCATTTCATACTCAGACCAATAGACAAACTGAGAGAACAAACCAGACTTTGGAGTCCTATTTGAGATGTTTCACATCTGCTGATCAGGATGACTGCGTCTCATTTCTGCCATTGGCAGAATTCACGCTAAACAATAGAGCTAGTTCCGCCACTTTGATGTCTCCGTTTTTCTGTAATTTTGGTTTTCACCCTCGATTTTCTTCGGGGCAGGTGGAGGCTTCTGCTTGCCCAAGTGTGGATTCTGTGGTGGACAGAATGCAGCAGATTTGGGTCCAAGTAGTGGACAAGTTGTCCCCTCTCAGGAAAAGGCCCAACGGTTTTCCAACTGGCATAGGACCTTTGGTCCCCGGTTCAAAGTGGGTGATATGGTTTGGTTGTCCTCAAAAAATATTCAGATGAAGGTTGCGTCTCCAAAATTCAAGCCAAGGTTCATTGGACCTTATAAGATTTTGGAGATCCTTTACCCCGTTTCTTTCCGTTTGGCTCTTCCAGGTACGTTCAAGATTCATAATGCTTTTCACAAATCATTGTTGAATAGGTTTGTGGAGCCAGTAGTTCCTGTGGCGCCGCCTCCTGACCCTGTATTGGTTGAGGGTAATTTGGAGTATGAGGTAGAGAAAATATTGGACTCTCGTCTAGCTAGACAGAGACTCCAGTACTTGGTCAAATGGAAAGGTTATGGCCAGGAGGATAATTCTTGGGTCTCTGCTTCCGATATTCATGCCGATAGATTGGTTCGTGCTTTTCACCGGGCCCATCCTGATCGGCCTAGTGGTGTGGATGAGGGTTCGGTGACCCCTCCTCAAGGGGAGGGTACTGTTGTGAACTCTCTTAATACGACTTTTGAGGCAAGGCTCCCTCTGGTGGATACTGCTGGTAGTGGAGCTGGTCAACATGATGTTAACCCAACAGCTGCAGAAGATAATTGGAGGAGTGGGGGTAGTGACTGGGACTACTTAAGCTAGCAGACTTCTCTCTGTGGCTGCCAGTGATACTCCTTTCTTTGCTTATTGAGGATTTCGTTCTCCTGCCTGATCCTGCATTTTTCAGCTAAGTGTCTTTTGCTAAACACATTGCATCTGATTTTGCCTTGCTGTCAGGGGTCAGCTTGCTCCTCCAGGGGCTGCTGGCTCCTGCCCTGTATTTTTGTATCTTGTGTTTGTTTGCTCAGTCCCCTGCTGTATTAGCCTGTTGCTAGCCACCAGTTCACACCTGAGTGCTGATATAGTGGGGTCGAGGTTTGTGCAAGCCTCAGTATTTTTGTACATCAGTAATGTTGGAATTGTCAGGGTTTTTGCATGATTGCAGGCAGTGCCATTTCTGTCCTGTCGTATCTAGTCAGTGTGGGCCCCATCATTTGCTCAGTCTATTTTCTGTCTGTGTTTGTGCTTCATCTTGTCTCACTGACAATATATGTTTGGGGGCTGTCTATTCCTTTGGGGATCTGCTCCGAGGCAGTTTAGATTTCACCTTTCTGTCTTTAGGCTTAATTAGTCCTCCGGCTGTGACGAAGCGTCTAGGGCAACATAGTAATGCTCCACGGCTACTACTAGTTGTGTTGTTAAGATCAGGGGTCTGCAATCTGCTGAGCGACCAACCTCTCTGGTTTTCTGGTTGCATAGCCTATTGCGCTCTCCTCCTCGGTGACCCATTCATAACACGAGTGTGTATGAGGTGTGCAGGGCTGTGCGTGTACAAGGTGTATGGTGGGGAGCATTTCTTTGTCTCTCTCTCTCTGTTTCTTTCTCTCTCTGTTCTTTCTTTCCCTGTCTAAACTTTCTTTCTCTCTCTGTTCTTTATTTCCACTCTTTCTTTCTTTCCCCTTTCTTCCTCTCTCTGTTTTCTTCTTTCTCTCTCTGTTCTTTCTCTCTCTGTTCTTTCTTTCTTTCCCCTCTCTCTTTCCCTCTCTCTGTTCTTTCTTTCTGTCTCTGTTCTTTCTTTCTTTCTTTCTCTGTTCTTTCTTTCCCCTCTTTTTCTATATGTTCTTTCTTTCTCTCTCTGTTCTTTCTTTCTCTTTCTATCTCTGTTTTTTCTTTCCCCTCTTTTTCTCCCTGTTCTTTCTTTCTCTCTTCCTCTCTCTGTTCTTTCTTTCCCTCGCTAATCTTTCTTTCTCTCTCTCTCTGTTCTTTCTTTCTCTCTCTAATTTTTCTTTCTTTCTCTCTCTGTTTCTTTCTCTGTTCTTTCTTTCTCTTCCTGTTTCATTCGTTTCTCTCTCTTTCTGTTCTTTCTTTCCCTCTCTAATCTTTCTTTCTTCCTCTCTCTGTTCTTTCTCTCTCTCTAATCTTTCTTTTTTCTTTAATTCTCTATCTGTTTTTTCTTTCCCTCTCTCTGTTCTTCCCCTCTTTCTTTCTTTATTTCTTTCTTTCATTCTTTCTTTCGCTCTCTGTTCTTTCTTTCTTTCCCCTCTTTCTTTTTTCTTTTCTTTCTCTCTTTCTTTCCACTCTTTCTTTCTCTCTCTGTTCTTTCATTCCCCTCTTTCTTTCTCTCTCTCTGTTCTTTCTTTCGCTCTCTGTTCTTTCTTTCCCCTCTTTCTTTCCCTCTATCTGTTCTTTCTTTCCCTCTCTGTTATTTCTTTCTTTCTCGCTCTGTTCTTTCTTTCTCTCTGTTTTCTTTTCTCTCTCTCTGTTCTTTCTTTTCCTCAGTACCAGCCACTATGCCCACATACCAGCCACTGTGCCCATAGTACCAGCCACTGTGCCCTCATTACCTGTCAGTGCAATCAGCAGTGCTAAATGGGTGCAGTTGGGGCACGGATATGGGTGTGACTAGTTGTGAAATGGGTGTTGTCGGGGTGTGGTCTAAAAATTTTCCCCAACCTTTGTCCCTCTTTTCCTTCTTCAAATGTTGGGAGGTATGATGGTGGGCCCCAAGAATCATTTTTCTCTGGTGGGCCCAAGGTACTCTAGTCCAACACTGGATCAGCGCACCTTCTTTCACATGCTAGCTGTGTCTTCTACATGGCTTAATGAAAACTACTAACAAGACTGTTTATAGCTTGCTTTCAAAAATGGATTTCTTCTTGCCGCTCTTCCATAAATGCCAGATTTGTGGAGCAAATGTTCAACCCCTTCCTGACATCCGACGTACTATCCTGTCCATGGGACCCAGGCCCCTATGCCCATGGACGGGATAGTACGTCTACCGCAATCAGCGGCGCCCACGTGGTGAGCGCCGCTGATCGCGGCCGGGTGTCAGCTGATTATCACAGCTGACACCGGGCACAATGTGTCAGGGACGGTCACGGACCGCCCCCGACACGTTAACCCCTTGCACACCGCGATCAAACATGATTGCGGTGTACCGGGAGTTAAAGGGAAGCATCGGCAGGGAGGGGGCTCCCTCCGTGCTTCCCTGAGCCCCCCACGGCAGCGCAATGTGCAGCGCTGCTGCGGGGGGCTCCTTTCCTCCAGGCCCCCGAATCCAAGATGGTGACGGGGGCCTTCGGGGGCCTGCAGGAAGCTGGCTTCCTCAGTGCCTGCAAAGCGCAGGCAAGAGGAAGTCTTCTTCAATGCCTGTGACAGATTGCTGATCTGTCACAGTGATCTGTGATGTGACAGATCAGCGATCTGTCACAGGACAGTGATGTCCCACCTGGGACTATGTAATAAAGTAAAAAAAAAAAAAAAAAAAGTGTAAAAATAATTTTAAAAAAATCGCCAAATAAATTAGTAAAAAAAAAAAAAATATTCCCCAATAAATTCATTTTTTGAAAATAAAAAAAACCCAAAACAATAAAAGTACACATATTAGGTATTGCCGCGTCCGTAACGACCCGCCCTATAAAACTGTCCCATTAGTTAACCCCTTTAGCGAACCCCTTAAAAAATAAAAATAAAAAACGAAGCAAAAAATAATGATCTATTATCATACCGCCAAACAAAAAGTGTAATAACGCGCGATCAAAAAGACGCATATAAATATCCATGGTACCGCTGAAAACGACATCTTGTCCCGCAAAAAACGAGCCACCACACAGCATCATCAGCGAAAAAATAAAAAAGTTATAGCTCGCAGAATAAAGCGATGCAAAAATAATTATTTTTTATATAAAATAGTTTTCATTGCATAAAACCGACAAAACATAAAAAAACGACCTAAATGAGGTATCGCTGTAACCGTACTGACCGGAAGAATAAAACCGCTTTATCAATTTTACCGCACGCGGAACGGTGTAAACGCACTCCCCCAAAAGATATTCATGAAACGCTGGTTTTTGTTCATTCTGCGTCACAAAAATCGGAATAAAAAGCGATCAAAAAATGTCACGTGCCCGAAAATGGTACCAATAAAAACGTCAACTCGTCCCACAAAAAATAAGACCTCACATGACTCGGTGGGTCAAAATACGGAAAAATTATAGCTCTCAATATGTGGTGATGCAAAAACTATTTTTACAATAAAAAGCGTCTTTTAGCGTGCGACAGCTGCCAAAAATAAAAACCACCATAAATAGTAAATAAAACCCCCCGTTATCACCCCCTTAGTTAGGGAAAAATAATAAAATTAAAAAAATGTATTTATTTCCATTTTTCCATTAGGGTTAGGGTTAGGGCTAGGGTTAGGGCTAGGACTAGGGTTAGGGTTAGGGCTAGGGTTAGGGCTAGGGTTAGGGTTAGGGCTAGGGTTAGGGCTTGGGTTAGGGCTAGGGTTAGGGCTGAGATTAGGGTTAGGGGTGTGTTGGGGTTCGGGTTGGAGTTAGAATTGGGGGTTTCCACTGTTTGGGCACATCAGGGGCTCTCCAAATGCAACATTGCGTCTGATCTCAATTCCAGCCAATTCTGAGTTGAATAAGTCATATGGTGCTCCTTCCCTTCCAAGCTCTGCCATGCGCCCAAACAGTGTTTTACCCCCACATGTAGGGTATCAGCCTTCTCAGAACAAATTGCAAAACAATTTTTGGGGTCCAATTTCTCCTGTTACCCTTAGGAAAATAAAAAATTGGGGGCAAAAATATCATTTTTGTGGAAAAAATGTTTTTTTTATTTTCACGTCCAAGTGTTATAAACTTCTGTGAAGCACTTGGGGGTTCAAAGTGCTCACCACACATCTAAATAAGTTCCGTGGGGGGGTCTAGTGTCCAAAATGGGGTCACTTGTGGGGAGTTTCAATAGCTTAGGTACATCAGGGGCTCTCCAAACGCACATGACACCCGCAGACCATTCCATCAAAGTCTGCATTCCAAAACGTCACTACTTCCCTTCCTAGCCCCGACGTGTGTCCATACAGTAGTTTTCTCCCACATATGGGGCGTCAGCGTACTCATGACAAATTGGACAACAACTTTTGCGGTCCAATTTCTCCTGTTACCCTTGGGAAAATGAAAAAATTGGGGACTAATTGATCATGTTTGTGGAAAAAATACGATTTTTTTATTTTCATGCCCAGGCATTATAAACTTCTGTGAAGCCTTTGGGGGTTCAAAGTGCTCACCACACATCTAGATAAGTTCCTTAGGGGTTCTCGTTTCCAAAATGGGGTCATTTGTGGATGTTTCCACTGTTTAGATACATTAGGGGCTCTCCAAAGGCAACATGACACCCGCAGACCATTCCATCAAAGTCTGCATTCCAAAACGTCACTACTTCCCTTCCGAGCCCTGACGTGTGTCCATACAGTAGTTTTCTCCCACATATGGGGTGTCAGCATACTCAGGACAAATTGTACAACAACTTTTGGGGTTCAATTTCTCCTGTTACCCTTGGGAAAATAAAAAAATTGGGGACTAATTGATCATGTTTGTGGAAAAAATACGATTTTTTTATTTTCATGCCCGGGCATTATAAACTTCTGTGAAGTCCTTGGGGGTTCAAAGTGCTCACCTCACATCTAGATAAGTTCCTTAGGGGGTCTAGTTTTCAAAATGGGGTCAATTGTGGGGGGTTTCCACTGTTTAGGTACATTAGGGGCTCTCCAAAGGCAACATGACACCCGCAGACCATTCCATCAATGTCTGCATTTCAAAACGTCACTACTTCCCTTCCGATCCCCGACGTGTGCCCATACAGTAGTTTTCTCCCACATATGGGGTATCAGCATACTCAGGACAAATTGGACAACAACTTTTGGGGTCCAATTTCTCCTGTTACCCTTGGGAAAATAAAAAAAATGGTGACTAAAAGATCATGTTTGTGGAAAAAATACGAATTTTTTATTTTCACGCCCGGGCGTTATAAACTTCTGTGAAGCACTGGGGGGTTCAAAGTGCTCACCACACATCTAGATAAGTTCCTTGGGGGGTCTAGTTTACAAAATGGTGTCATTTCTGGGGGGGTTTCCACTGTTTAGGTACATCAGGGGTTTTCCAATCGCGACATGGTGTCCGATCTCAATTCCAGCCAAAAGTGTCAAATGGCGCTGCTTCCCTTCCGAGCTCTGCCATGCGCCCAAATAGTGGTTTACCCCCACATGTGGGGTATCAGCGTACTCAGGACAAATTGCACAATAACTTTTAGGGTGCTGTTACCCTTGGAAAAATAAGAATTGAGGGTGAAAAGATCATTTTTTTGGAAAAAATATGATTTTTTAATTGTACGGCTTTATGTTATAAACTTCTGTGAAGCCCTTGGGGGTTCAAAGTTCTCACCACACATCTAGATAAGTTCCTTAGGGGGTCTAGTTTCCAAAATGGTGTCATTTGTGGGGGGTTTCCACTGTTTTGGTACATCCGTGGTTTTTCCAATCGCGACATGGTGTCCGATCTCAATTCCAGCCAAAAACGTCAAATGGCGCTGCTTCCCTTCTGAGCTCTGCCATGCGCCCAAATAGTGGTTTACCCCCACATGTGGGGTATCAGCGTACTCAGGACAAATTGCACAATAACTTTTAGGGTCCTGTTACCCTTGGGAAAATAAAAATTGGGGTGAAAAGATCATTTTTGTGGAAAAAATATGATTTTTTAATTGTACCGCTGTACGTTATAAACTTCTGTAAAGCCCTTGTGGGTTCAAAGTTCTCACCACATATCTAGATAAGTTCCTTGGGGGGTCTAGTTTCCAAAATGGGGTCACTTGTAGGGGGTTTCCACTGTTTAGGTACATCAGGGACTCTCCAAATGTGACATGGCGTCCGATCTGAATTCCAGCCAATTTTGCATTGAAAAAGTCAAACAGCGCTCCTTCCATTCTGAGCTCTGCCATGCTCCGAATCAGTCGTTCCCCCCCACAAATCAGGTATCAGCGTACTCAGGACAAATTGCACAATAACTTTTGCAGTCCAATTTCTCTTGTTACCCTTGGTAAAATAAAAAAAATTGAACCTGAAGTATTTTTTTGTGAAAAAAAGTTAGATGTTCATTTTTTTTTTAAATATTCAAAAAAATTCCTGTGACGCACCTAAAGGGTTAATAAACTTCTTGAATGTGGTTTTGAGCACCTTAAGGGGTGCAGTTTTTAGAATGGTGTCACTTTTGGGTATTTTCTATCATATAGACCCCTCAAAGTGGCTTCAAATGTGATGTGGTCCTAAAAATAAAATGGTGTTGTAAAAATGAGAAATCGCTGGTCAACTTTTAACCCTTATAACTTCCTAACAAAAAAAAATTTTGGTTCCAAAATTGTGCTGATGTAAAGTAAACATGTGGGAAATGTTAGTTATCAAGTTTTTTGTGTGCCGTATCTCTGTGATTTAAGGGCATAAAAATTCAAAGTTGGAAAATTGCGAAATTTTCAAAATTTTTGCCAAATTTCCATTTTTTTCACAAATAAACGCAAGTTATTTGAATGAAATTTTACCACTAACATGAAGTACAATATGTCACGAGAAAACAATGTCAGAATCACCGGGATCCATGGAAGCGTTCCAGAGTTATGACCTCATAAAAGTACAGTGGTCAGAATTGTAAAAATTGGCCCGGTCATGAACGTGCAAACCACCCTTGGGGGTGAAGGGGTTAATAGTTGTCCAGAGTTCTGATTTTCCCATCTTAACTGTGGATCTCTGCAGCTCCTTCAAAATGACAATGGCTCTCATGGCTGCTTCTTTAATTAGCGCTTGTTTACTTGGAAAGTCTGTTTATGTGGACAGCATGTTGGTAGGTTTGCAGTTGTGCCATACTGCTTCCATTTTTGGATGATGGATTAAACAGTGCTCAGTGAGATGTTCAGAGCTTGGGCTATATTTTTTAACAACCAAACCCAGTTTTACTCTTCTCCACAACCTTATCTCTGACTTGTCTGGTGTGTTCCTTGGTGTTCATGATGCTGCTTTATTTCTAATGTTCTTAAAAAAACTTCTGAGGACTTCACAGAACAGCTGTAGTTATACTAAGAATAAATTAAACACAAGTGGACTCAATTTACTAATTAGTGACTTCTGGAATCAATTGAACATTCAGGATTTTATTTGCGGGTATTAGACTACAGGGAGCTGAATACAGATGCATGTAACAATTTCCAGATTTATGTTTTTTAAACCATGTATTATTTCCTTACACCTCACAAATACTTGCTTCTTTGTTTTGGTATAACATGCTAATAACATGCATTTAAGTTTGTGGGTTTAATATGAAAACAACATGTAAAGTTTTATCAATTATTAGAATGCAATGTAAATGAATGAAAAAAAGAGACATCTAAATTGAATCAACAGTTGGCGTCACTGCTTTTTGCCTTCAAAGTTACACATGCATGAAATTCCCCACATCCACAGAAGATCACTGGTTAGTTCTCCAAGATGTCTGGCACAACCTTCCTGCTCAGTTCCTTTTAAAACGTTGTGAAAGTTACAAAAGGTGAACTGCAGAGGCGAAGGCAGGCAACCTTCAAAAAGAGAATAGTTTTGCAGGTGGTATACACATACTATTATTCTCCCCTTATCTTTCCTGACTGATTCTTCTCTAGTTTTGCATTTTGTCAGTGTTCCTGTCACTACTAATAATATAAGGTGGTACCTACAACCCATTCTGGTTGATTCTAGATCATCCAGTATGGCACATCCATATGTTCCGTTACAAGCAGATTTGCCATGTCTACCAGCGCAAACTTAATAGCATGGAGAAGATACCAGGCAGGACATGGGCCATTACATGAGGAAATCATGTAGAAGAGCATCAATACGGTAGTAGGACCAGTATCTTCTCCTTTATGCAAAGAGGAACAAGAGGAGGGCTGCCAGAGCATGTTATTGACAATAGTGTAAGAAAAAGACTCTATGGTGGTGGAATGAGGGCTGACAATGGAAGTTACGAAGTTGACACCAAAACATGCGCGTCTACTGATGAGATGTATGGAAGAAAATTGACATGCAAGTTCACTACAATTACCATATATACTTGATTATAAGCCGACCTGAGTATAAGTCGAGGCCCCTAATTTTGGCACAAAAAACTGGGAAAACTTATTGACTTGAGTATAAGCCGAGGCTGGTGCATGGTTATTGGTGCTCCAGATAGATGCTCCATAGATAAATACCCCCCATAAAATGCTGCACAAGGGTTAATGGTGGCCCAAAAAGATGCTCCATAGATAAAGACCCCCCTATAAAATGCTGCACAAGGGTTAATGGTGGCCAAAGAAGATGCTCCATAGATAAATACCCCCCATAAAATGCTGCACAAGGGTTAATGGTGGCCAAAGAAGGTGCTCCATAGATAAATACCCCCATAAAATGCTGCACAAGTGTTAATGGTGGCCCAAGAAGATCCTTCATAGATAAATACCCCCCATAAAATGCTGCACAAGGGTTAATGGTGGCCCAAAAAGATGCTCCATAGATAAATACCCCCCATAAAATGCTGCACAAGGGTTAATGGTAGCCAAAGAAGATGCTCCATAGATAAATACCCCCCATAAAATGCTGCACAATGGTTAATGGAGGCCCAAAAAGATGCTCCATAGATAAATACCTCCCATAAAATGCTGCACAAGGGTTAATGGTAGCCAAAGAAGATGCTCCATAGATAAATACCCCCCATAAAATGCTGCACAAGGGTTAATGGTTGCCCAAGAAGATGCTCCATAGATAAATACCCCCATAAAATGCTGCACAAGGGTTAATGGTGGCCCAAAAAGATGCTCCATAGATAAATACCACCCATAAAATGCTGCACAAGGGTTAATGGTGGCGCAAGAAGATGCTCCATAGATAAATACCTCCCATAAAATGCTGCACAAGGGTTAATGTGTCATGTCGGACGCTGTTCACACCACAGCATCCGGCAGGCAGAGGTAGTTCCACCTCCAGCCACTATAGCCTCAGTGGCGCCGGCCTGATCTTCAGGCTCTCGGGGGTTAATCCTGCTGGAGACCAGGTTGGATGGTTAGTCACGCCCACGGTCTTTAAATAGTCATGCTGGCCTATGGGCGTCGCCGATTATAGCTTGTGTTTCATACCAAGTGGTTCCGGTCTGGAGTGGAGGTGTTCAAGAGAGAGAGATTCATATCTGGTGTCGTATGATCCGTCGTTATCCTTTCTCCTTCCCATATTTGTGTTTAGTTGTGCCCTGTTCACATTACTGTTTATTCCTGTGTGTGTGCGGCGCAGTGCAGTTTAAGTTCTCCCTGTCTGTCATTATTTGTGTGGGAGCTTTGGTGGTGACTTCTCACTGGGTGGAGGGTGGAGGGTTAAGTGCAGGGCTGAGCAGGAGATAAGGAAAGGTCGGAGGCTCAGGCATTTGCACCTTCAGCAAAAACCCTGGGTTGAGGGTCAGACAGGGTTTCCCCTAGTAAAGGGACACCACAGGGGCCCCGGGTATTTCAGCCTTAGTTGAACTAAGCCCCCGTGACATTATAATCGGCCCACATTTTTTCAGGAGTCCATGGATCCATTAGATTCCATAACCCGCCAGTTGGCGGCGCTGTCCATACAGGTCTCCGAGTTGAATGGGGCAGTTCAGCAGCAGGGCCTGGTAGTAGCAAAGGTGCAAACGGCATCTGCAGGTATCGGTGCAGAGCCGAAGTTTCCGCTGCCAGAACGATATTCAGGCGATCGCAGCAAATTTGTCCTATTTCGGGAGGCCTGCAAATTATACTTCCGCATGCGGCCAATATCCTCAGGTAATGAGGCCCAGCGAGTAGGGCTGGTGTTGTCATTACTGAGTGGTGACCCCCAAGCATGGGCATTTTCCTTACCACCTGACTCTGCTACATTTCATTCGGTCGATAATGTTTTTTCTGCCCTCGGGCTCATTTACGATGACCCTGACCGACTGGCTCTAGCGGAATCTAAAATCCGCGCCCTCCGCCAGGGGGAGCGCTTGGCAGAAGACTATTGTTCGGAATTTCGCCGCTGGGCTGTAGACACACAGTGGAATGACCCAGCACTGCGGAGCCAGTTTATTCATGGGGTATCAGGGAGGGTGAAACAAGCCCTCCTGATGTATGAGACTCCGGCATCATTGGAGTCTGCCATGAGTTTGGTGATACGTATTGATCGCTGTTTTCGTCAGGGGGCACAGGAGACGCTACCTCTGGGGGAAAACAGAGGTGCAGGTGTGGTTGAAGTAGATGAGTCCCCTGAACCTATGCAGATTGCTGGCGTGGCACAGGTTCAGCCTCGCGCTCCGGGAGTCCGGAAGTCCGGAGCATGTTTCTACTGTGGTAAAGGAGGTCATTATGTTAACGTTTGCCCGGTACTACCTAAGAGGGTCACACCGGCGGAAAACTGTTAAGCTCAGAGGGTATGGAGGAGACCCAACTGAGCGTATGCATATCCTCCATGATGGTATCTCAATGTATGCTCCCTGCCAAGGTTATTGTCGCCGGCAGAGAGCTACCTATATCAGTGTTTGTGGATAGCGGTTCCGCCACCAATCTCATAGATGAGGAGTTTGCACACACCGCCGGGTTTAAGATTGAAAAACTTCCTCACCCCATACAGGTGGTGACCATTAATGCTGTTCCCCTCCCTCAAGGGGAGATTACTGAGTTTGTGGCAGAGGTGAAACTCCACATTGGGGTCCTACATTCTGAGTCGGTTACATGTAGGGTCCTCCGTAATCTCCCAGCTCAAATGGTCCTGGGTTTTCCATGGCTGTCCAGGCACAACCCGGTAATTGATTGGAAAACTCAGGACATAGTACAATGGAGTGGTTTCTGCCAAGACAATTGCTTGGCCACATGTGTGTCCGCCGTGACGCCCAGCCTGCCGGAGGCTTTGCAGGATTTCGCGGATGTTTTCTCTGAGAAGGGTTGCTCAGAACTGCCTCCACATAGAGCCTATGACTGTGCTATTAGGTTAAAACCCGGGGCCAAATTACCTAAGGCCAGGATGTTTAATATTTCTGGTCCTGAGAGACAAGCTCTGAAAGACTACATCGCGGAGAGTCTGAGCAAAGGTCACATCCGGCCTTCGTCCTCGCCTGTAGCCGCGGGGTTTTTCTTCATTAAGAAGAAAGATGGGGGGTTACGCCCGTGTCTGGATTTCCGAGAGTTAAACCAGATTACTATCCGTGATCCCTACCCAATGCCGTTGATCCCGGATTTGTTCAACCAGGTAGCGGGGGCAAAATGGTTTTCCAAGCTGGACCTCAGGGGGGCGTATAACCTCATAAGGGTCCGTCAGGGGGATGAGTGGAAGACGGCGTTTAACACTCCTGAGGGTCATTTTGAGAGTCTGGTTATGCCGTTTGGGTTGACCACCACGCCTGCCGTTTTCCAACATTTTATTAATGATGTCTTTGCTCATGTCCTGGGGAGATTTGTGATTGTATACCTGGATGATATCCTCATTTATTCTAGCGATCGGGACACTCATTTGCAGCATGTTAGGCAGGTGTTACAGTTGCTCCGGGAGAACCAGCTCTATGCTAAGCTGGAAAAATGTTTATTTTTTGTCCAGGAGTTGCCCTTTTTGGGATATATTGTGTCCGCAGCTGGTTTTAAAATGGACACCGCTAAGGTGCAAGCGGTGTTGCAACGGGAGAAGCCGGAGAGTCTGAAAGCACTCCAGCGGTTCCTTGGGTTTGCGAATTATTATAGGAAATTTATAAAACACTTTTCGACTGTCGCCAAACCGCTCACGGACATGACAAAAAAGGGTGCCGATCTGGCGAACTGGCCTGAGGTGGCTATACGTGCATTTGAGCGTCTGAAGAATAGTTTTGCTTCAGCCCCCATTCTGGTGCAACCAGACGTGTCTAAACCTTTTGTGGTAGAGGTTGATGCGTCGGAGGTGGGAGTGGGGGCAGTACTGTCTCAAGGCTCGTCCTTGAGCGAGATGCATCCATGCGCCTACTTCTCCAAGAAGTTGTCGCCGGCCGAACGGAATTATGATATCGGCAACAGGGAGTTGTTGGCCATCAAACTGGCTTTTGAGGAATGGCGACACTTCTTGGAGGGGGCGGCTCACCAGGTCACAGTTATCACCGACCATAAGAATCTGCTCTACCTGGAGTCGGCCAAGCGTCTGTCTCCTAGGCAGGCTCGCTGGGCATTGTTTTTTACTCGTTTCAATTTTCTTGTGACGTACCATCCCGGGGCTAAAAACACCAAGGCGGATGCTTTGTCTAGGTGTTTTCCGGGGGGAGAACCTCGGGAAGAGCCGGTACCCATCCTCCAGAAAGGGGTAGTGGTCTCGGCTCTCACGACTGAGGTAGAGGCGGAGATTGCCGAGGCCCAAGAGGAGGTACCACCAGGACTTCCCGCCAACAAATCATTTGTACCCCTGCATCTTCGGCCTAAGGTGTTGAAGGAACACCACGATTCGGTACTGGCTGGTCACCCAGGGGTGAAGGGCACCTTAGAGCTCTTATCGCGTCGTTTCTGGTGGCCCAAAATCCGGCAGGACGTGGTCTCGTACGTAGCAGCTTGCATCACGTGCGCTAGGGCTAAGTCACCCCGAACCCGTCCTGCTGGCACGCTACAGCCTCTGGGGGTACCCAATAGGCCATGGACAGAAATCTCCATGGATTTTATCACTGACTTGCCAGCCTCGGCAGGGAACACGGTCATCCTGGTGGTGGTTGACCGTTTTTCAAAGATGGCGCATTTTGTGGCGTTGTCCTCTTTGCCCAATGCTAAGACATTGGCTCAGGTATTTGTGAAGGAGGTGGTCAGACTCCACGGAGTACCGTCTGACATAGTATCTGATAGGGGTACGCAATTTGTGGCGAGGTTTTGGAAAGCTTTTTGCTCAAGGTTGGGGATCAAGTTATCACATTCATCGGCGTTTCATCCACAGTCTAATGGACAAACTGAGCGCATGAACCAAAATCTAGAACAGTATTTACGATGCTTTGTGTCCGACAACCAGGAGGAGTGGTCTACTTTCCTTCCTCTGGCTGAATTCGCATTAAATAATCACCGCCAAGAGTCATCAGGAGAGTCTCCATTCTTTTGTGTGTACGGTCAACATCCTCAGTTTTGTACCTTACGTCAGGGTGACTCCGGGGGTGTCCCGGAGGAGGATCAGCTAGGAGCCCAATTGTCATCAGTCTGGAGGCGGGTGAAACAGCGTTTGTTGAGCATGAGTGCCAGGTACAAACGGGTGGCTGACAGTAGACGCGTGCCAGGTCCGGACCTGTGTGTGGGTGAATGGGTGTGGTTAGCTACGAAGAACATAAAACTCAAAATCCCTTCTTTAAAACTGGGTCCAAGGTTTATTGGGCCTTTTAGGATTTCTGCCATCATTAACCCAGTAGCTTATCGGTTGGAACTTCCCGCGGTGTACAAGATACACAACGTGTTTCACAGGGCTTTATTGAAAAAGGTGGTAGGCTTGGTGGACACGACGCCGATGCCACCTCCAGTCATGGTGGATGGCGAGTTAGAGTTCGAGGTCGCCAAGGTAGTGGACTCTCGAGTAGTACGCCGTACTCTTCAGTATTTGGTGCACTGGCGGGGGTATGGTCCAGAGGAGAGGTCTTGGGTTCCAGCCTCAGACATACATGCGGATCGGCTGGTCAGTTCTTTTCACCGTCGTCATCCGGACAAGCCGGGTCCTATGAGTCTTGAGGGCCCTGGGGTCCCTCGTAGAAGACGGGGTACTGTCATGTCGGACGCTGTTCACACCACAGCATCCGGCAGGCAGAGGTAGTTCCACCTCCAGCCACTATAGCCTCAGTGGCGCCGGCCTGATCTTCAGGCTCTCGGGGGTTAATCCTGCTGGAGACCAGGTTGGATGGTTAGTCACGCCCACGGTCTTTAAATAGTCATGCTGGCCTATGGGCGTCGCCGATTATAGCTTGTGTTTCATACCAAGTGGTTCCGGTCTGGAGTGGAGGTGTTCAAGAGAGAGAGATTCATATCTGGTGTCGTATGATCCGTCGTTATCCTTTCTCCTTCCCATATTTGTGTTTAGTTGTGCCCTGTTCACATTACTGTTTATTCCTGTGTGTGTGCGGCGCAGTGCAGTTTAAGTTCTCCCTGTCTGTCATTATTTGTGTGGGAGCTTTGGTGGTGACTTCTCACTGGGTGGAGGGTGGAGGGTTAAGTGCAGGGCTGAGCAGGAGATAAGGAAAGGTCGGAGGCTCAGGCATTTGCACCTTCAGCAAAAACCCTGGGTTGAGGGTCAGACAGGGTTTCCCCTAGTAAAGGGACACCACAGGGGCCCCGGGTATTTCAGCCTTAGTTGAACTAAGCCCCCGTGACATAATGGTGGCGCAAGAAGATGCTCCATAGATAAATACCTCCCATAAAATGCTGCGCAAGGGTTAATGGTGGCCCAAAAAGATGCTCCATAGATAAATACCCCACCATAAAATGCTGCACAAGGGTTAAAGGTGGCCCAAAAAGATGCTCCATAGATAAATACGGCCCATATATTGCTGCTGCCACTGCTGCTGCAGTTAAAAAAAAATGACATACTCACCTCTCCGTCACTGGGGGCCAGGTGCCGGTGTCCTGAGCAGGCGGGGATACTGGCGCGCTATGTGGGACAGGTGCCGCTGTCGCTGCTGGCTCAGGCCCCCGACATTGGCGATATTCACCTGTCCCCATTCCATCTCCACGCGCCGCTCTGTCTCCTGGGTCCTCTGCAGTGACGAGGACCCGGAAGAGCTGCAGCGCCGAGACCATGGGAGAAGAGGGGCTGCAGAGACCGCACCAGGAGGGGGTGAGTATGACGTAGGGAGCCATATTCACCTGTCCCCGTTCCACCACCACACGCCTCTGTCCTCGGCATCCTCTGACTGTGATGTTCTGGTCAGAGGACGCGATGACGTGGTAGTGCGCGCCCTCTGACCTGAACATCACAGTCAGAGGGCGCAGAGGACAGAGAGGTGCATGGAGGTGGAATGGGGACAGGTGAATATGGCTCCCTACGTCATACTCACCCCCTCCTGGTGCGGTCTCTGCAGCCCCTCTTCTCCCATGATCTCAGCGCTGCAACTCTTCTAGGTTCCAGTGGTCACGAATATGCGCATATTCATGACTTTAATGAGCGGTACCACATGACCGCTGAATGCACGAAGAGCTAGAGCGCCGAGACCATGGGAGAAAAGGGGCTGCAGAGACCGCGCCAGAAGGGGGTGAGTATGATCTCTGACACTCGCGCTCCCGCTCCCCCGCCGACCCCCGTGTATGACTCGAGTATAAGCCGAGAGGGGGATTTTCAGCCTTACAAAATGGGCTGAAAATCTCGGCTTATACTCAAGTATAAACGGTAGCTAAAGAAGTAGAAAGCCAAACTGAGGTGAGTGATTCCTGTGTCACAGTATGGCGTACACCTCAGAGGAATGCAATTTGTTCTTCAGAGAGGAAAAGGACTAGTGCCACCTTTAGGAAATATCAATCCTAAAAGTCAATATCTACTCTCTAACAAGCCTTGTCACATGACTTAGGATGAAAGCCAAAAGTGTTCCTGGTAAACAATTATCCAAAACACACATCTAAGGCCACTGTTGCATTTCTGAAGAAAATCAGGACGAAAGTGATTCAGTGGCCAAGTGTCTCCTGATCTGAATGCAAGCAAACACTTACCGGAATTTCTGAAGAGACAGGTTGGGCATCACTCTACATCCAGCATCTAGGATCTAGAAGAGGTTGTTTTTGAAGAACATAAAAAGATAGATATTGCAATATGTCGCCAACTTGTTGATTCCATGTTTAGATGACTTGATACTGTCCTTAAATTCATGGAGGTCATACAAATTTTAGATGTAGTTGTTCTTGATGTTGGCTATATTCATTTTTACATCAACTAATTTGAGAAAGATTGAAGATATTGCTATGTCATCTTACTATTCAAAGGAAGTGTGCTGTATATACCCGAGTATAAGCCGAGTTTTTCAGGACATTCTTTGTGCTGAAAACACGCCCCCTTGGCTTATGCTCAAGTGAGGTTTCCAGAACATGGAGGTGGAGTGACAGAGCAGCGGGTCACAGAGGCAGGAGCCGGCTGCTGCGGCTAACTCCAGTGCCTGCTGCTAAAGAGAAATGAATATTCACTGCACTGGCAATGAATATTCATTTCTCTGTAATAGGGTGCACAGTGTCAGATGCAGCAGCTGGCTTCTGCTGCTGCCGGACAGTCATGTGTGCCACTACTTAAGAGGTGAATATTCGTTTCTCTAAAGTAGTGGCACACGTGACCGCCCAGCGGCTGACACTGTGTGCACTACTTAATACTCACTGCCTTCCACTACATAGGTCTGGCGTCGGGAGCGGTGAGTATTCTGGCAGCTGTGCTCTGCTTGTGAGCAGCATATGATGTCCCTGCCATGCGTTGCTTACAAGCATAAAGCAAAGCAGCTGCTGGCACCGGAAAAAGACGCTGGGAGGGAGCGCAGGAAGGTAAGTGTAATGGTTTATTTTTTTTAATGTTTTTTGATGGGGGTCAATCATGCCAGGATAAGAATGTGATCATGCAAACACGGATAGGGATGGAACCATGCATACAAGAATAGGGATGGAGTCATGCATACAAGGATAGCAATGGAGCCATGCATACAAGGATAGGGATGTAGCCATGCATGCAATGATGGGGATGGGCCATGTATGCAATGATGGGGATGGGCCATGCATGCAATGACGGGGATGGGCCATGCATACAATGATAGGATAGGGCCATGCATACAACGATAGGGATAGGGCCTTGCATACAAGGATAGGGATGTAGCCATGCATTCAAGGATAGGGATGGGGCCATACATACAACAATAGGGTTGAGACCATGCATACAGTGATGATGGAGCCATGCATAAAATGATGGTGATGGAGCCATGCATACAAGGATAGGGATGGGGCCATGCATACAAGGTTAGAGATGAGGAGCCATGCATACAAGGATAGGGATGAGGGGGCCGTGCATACCAGGATAGGGATGACGGGACAATGCATACCAGGCTTATACACAGTATAAGCAACCAGAATCCCATAAATACAAGATGGTGAGGAGACAAGGGACAACCCAGCTCCAACACCCTAAGCGCCAGCTCAAAACAGATATTAAAACGGAGAGAAGAAAAGAGCACGCAGTCAATCAAATATAGAAAAATACAAAAAATTTTTTTTATTTATTACTGAATTACAAAAAAACAGGTAACAAAGAAATGTTCATGAATAAATGTGGACAATAAATCCCATGAAACACCCTCTCACACTCCCCCAGATGGAGAACCAGGTAAGCATCAATACTGGGAAACATATCTGAATCCTAACAAGGTGCAACACGAGCACCTAAAGGGTGAATCACTACAGCAGCGGTCACAAAATGTAATAAAGCAAGTGCCAAATGATGATAGAGATAGCAATGTGCCCAATGCTAATTGACCCTAAAGCTGTAGATAGAGACCCGTATAAAAACTTACCGGGGAGGGGAGGGAGAGGGAGTGCAGCAGTGAGGCCTCCGACGCGCGTTTCGCGGCGTCCCCCGCCGCTTTATCAAGGAGGAAAGTAATAAGAAAGAGCCCCTGTAGGGCCTTCAAATAGCCCCTAACCTCGGTCACATGACCGGCGTTCACCAGTAATAATGGCGCTTGTGGCGCATGCGCAGTGGCGTCTGCAGGTCCTAGACTGTGGTACGGCGTCACACATACTGCGCACGCGCCGGAAAAACCGGGCAGAGCGCACCATGCTAACAGACGCCGACCACAGAATGGAGCCACACACAACACAGCGATGCGTACGGCCATGAATGGATAAAAGGGCAGCGGATCAGAAGAAAAAGATATATGTAACACCGGATCAAAGAGATCAAATAAAGGGCCAATCTATAATAATAAATGCCCTAACCAGCTTCCGGTTGTAACAACTTCCGTCCAGTTGTAACCGGTGACGTCACCACACACACACGCACATATTAACCCGCAACACACCACACCGCCTCAACACACACTCCTCTCACCTTTCACCTCCACTCATGTCCACTCACTCTTTCACTCCACATACGTTCCTTTCTCTCACTCCGTTTCTCATACTCACACCGTCATCGTCGCTGCCCCGACATCTTCCTCCGCCGCCGCGATCCAGGATCCAGACGTTCTCCAGGCCGCCGACATGTTCTTGCGGGACGCCATCTTGGATGTCGTGAAATCCCGCGAGATTCAAGATGGCGTCGCCGCAACAATATGTCGCTGGCGTGGACGACATCGGGATCCAAAAAGATGGCGTCGGCGAAATCTCGTGAGATTACGCCGACGCCATTTTGGATTCCGATGTCGCCCATGCCAGCGACATGTTGTGGCGATGCCATCTTGAATATCGCGGGACTTCACGACATCCAAGATGGCGTCCCGCAAGAATATGTCGCTGGCATGGGCGACATCGGGATCCAAAATGGCGTCTGCGTAATCTCGCGAGATTTCGCCGACGCCATCTTTTTGGATCCCGATGTCGTCCATGCCAGCGACATGTTGTTGCGGCGACGCCATCTTGAATATCGCGGGATTTCACGAAATCCAAGATGGCGTCCCGCAAGAACATGTCGGCGGCCTGGAGAACGTCTGGATCCTGGATCGCGGCGGCGGAGGAAGATGTCGGGGCAGCGACGATGACGGTGTGAGTATGAGAAACGGAGTGAGAGAAAGGAACGTATGTGGAGTGAAAGAGTGAGTGGACATGAGTGGAGGTGAAAGGTGAGAGGAGTGTGTGTTGAGGCGGTGTGGTGTGTTGAGGGTTAACATGGCAAGAGGTGTTAACGACGTCCGCCGACGCCATCTTGCATTCGTGAAATTGCGTCATTTACCTCACGCCGACTTGCTGTGCGGACGCTTGGCATTGCCTGTACCACCATAACTACTGCTGCCTTGGTCCTATGCCTGTTTACTGCCGGTGTCTAATTACTGGACCAATTTGCCTATACCACCATAACTACTGCTGCCTTGCTCCTCTGCCGGTGTCTAATTACAGGACCAATTTGCCTCTACCGCCATAACTACTGCTGCCTTGCTCCTCTGCCGGTGTCTAATTACAGGGCCAATTTGCCTCTACCGCCATAACTACTGCTGCCTTGCTCCTCTGCCGGTGTCTAATTACAGGGCCAATTTGCCTCTACCGCCATAACTACTGCTGCCTTGCTCCTCTGCCGGTGTCTAATTACAGGGCCAATTTGCCTCTACCGCCATAACTACTGCTGCCTTTGTCCTCTGCCAGTGTCTAATTACAGGGCCAATTTGCCTATACCGCCATAACTACTGCTGCCTTTGTCCTCTGCCGGTGTCTAATTACAGGGCCAATTTGCCTATACCGCCATAACTACTGCTGCCTTGCTTCTCTGCCGGTGTCTATTTACAGGGCCAATTTGCCTCTACCGCCATAACTACTGCTGCCTTGCTCCTCTGCCAGTGTCTAATTACAGGGCCAATTTGCCTCTACCGCCATAACTACTGCTGCCTTTGTCCTCTGCCAGTGTCTAATTACAGGGCCAATTTGCCTATACCGCCATAACTACTGCTGCCTTGCTCCTCTGCCAGTGTCTAATTACAGGGCCAATTTGCCTATACTGCCATAACTACTGCTGCCTTTGTCCTCTGCCGGTGTCTAATTACAGGGCCAATTTGCCTATACCGCCATAACTACTGCTGCCTTGCTCCTCTGCCGGTGTCTAATTACAGGGCCAATTTGCCTCTACCGCCATAACTACTGCTGCCTTGCTCCTCTGCCGGTGTCTAATTACAGGACCAATTTGCCTCTACCGCCATAACTACTGCTGCCTTGCTCCTCTGCCAGTGTCTAATTACAGGGCCAATTTGCCTATACCGCCATAACTACTGCTGCCTTTGTCCTCTGCCGGTGTCTAATTACAGGGCCAATTTGCCTATACCGCCATAACTACTGCTGCCTTGCTCCTCTGCCGGTGTCTAATTACAGGGCCAATTTGCCTATACCGCCATAACTACTGCTGCCTTTGTCCTCTGCCAGTGTCTAATTACAGGGCCAAATTGCCTATACCGCCATAACTACTGCTGCCTTTGTCCTCTGCCAGTGTCTAATTACAGGGCCAATTTGCCTATACCACCATAATTACTGCTGCCTTTGTCCTCTGCCGGTCTCTAATTACAGGGCCAATTTGCCTCTACCGCCATAACTACTGCTGCCTTTGTCCTCTGCCAGTGTCTAACTACAGGATCAATTTGCCTCTACCGCCATAACTACTGTTGCCTTGCTCCTCTGCCGGTGTCTAATTACAGGGCCAATTTGCCTCTACCGCCATAACTACTGCTGCCTTGCTCCTCTGCCGGTGTCTAATTACAGGGCCAATTTGCCTATACCGCCATAACTACTGCTGCCTTGCTCCTCTGCCGGTGTCTAATTACAGGGCCAATTTGCCTCTATCGCCATAACTACTGCTGCTTTGGTCATCTGCCTGTTTACTGCCGGTGTCTAATTACAAGGCCAATTTGCCTCTACCGCCATAACTACTGCTGCCTTGCTCCTCTGCCGGTGTCTAATTACAGGGCTAATTTGCCTCTACCGCCATAACTACTGCTGCCTTGCTCCTCTGCCGGTGTCTAATTACAGGGCTAATTTGCCTCTACCGCCATAACTACTGCTGCCTTGCTCCTCTGCTGGTGTCTAATTACAGGGCCAATTTGCCTCTACCGCCATAACTACTGCTGCCTTGCTCCTCTGCCGGTGTCTAATTACAGGGCTAATTTGCCTCTACCGCCATAACTACTGCTGCCTTGCTCCTCTGCCGGTGTCTAATTACAGGGCTAGTTTGCCTCTACCGCCATAACTACTGCTGCATTGCTCCTCTGCCGGTGTCTAATTACAGTGCCAATTTGCCTATACCGCCATAACTACTGCTGCCTTGCTCCTCTGCCAGTGTCTAATTACAGGGCCAATTTTCCTATACTGCCATAACTACTGCTGCCTTTGTCCTCTGCCGGTGTCTAATTACAGGGCCAATTTGCCTATACCGCCATAACTACTGCTGCCTTGCTCCTCTGCCGGTGTCTAATTACAGGGCCAATTTGCCTCTACCGCCATAACTACTGCTGCCTTGCTCCTCTGCCGGTGTCTAATTACAGGACCAATTTGCCTCTACCGCCATAACTACTGCTGCCTTGCTCCTCTGCCAGTGTCTAATTACAGGGCCAATTTGCCTATACCGCCATAACTACTGCTGCCTTTGTCCTCTGCCGGTGTCTAATTACAGGGCCAATTTGCCTATACCGCCATAACTACTGCTGCCTTGCTCCTCTGCCGGTGTTTAATTACAGGGCCAATTTGCCTATACCGCCATAACTACTGCTGCCTTTGTCCTCTGCCAGTGTCTAATTACAGGGCCAAATTGCCTATACCGCCATAACTACTGCTGCCTTTGTCCTCTGCCAGTGTCTAATTACAGGGCCAATTTGCCTATACCGCCATAACTACTGCTGCCTTTGTCCTCTGCCGGTCTCTAATTACAGGGCCAATTTGCCTCTACCGCCATAACTACTGCTGCCTTTGTCCTCTGCCAGTGTCTAATTACAGGATCAATTTGCCTCTACCGCCATAACTACTGTTGCCTTGCTCCTCTGCCGGTGTCTAATTACAGGGCCAATTTGCCTCTACCGCCATAACTACTGCTGCCTTGCTCCTCTGCTGGTGTCTAATTACAGGGCCAATTTGCCTATACCGCCATAACTACTGCTGCCTTGCTCCTCTGCCGGTGTCTAATTACAAGGCCAATTTGCCTCTACCGCCATAACTACTGCTGCCTTGCTCCTCTGCCGGTGTCTAATTACAGGGCTCATTTGCCTCTACCGCCATAACTACTGCTGCCTTGCTCCTCTGCCGGTGTCTAATTACAGGGCTAATTTGCCTCTACCGCCATAACTACTGCTGCCTTGCTCCTCTGCTGGTGTCTAATTACAGGGCCAATTTGCCTCTACCGCCATAACTACTGCTGCCTTGCTCCTCTGCCGGTGTCTAATTACAGGGCTAATTTGCCTCTACCGCCATAACTACTGCTGCCTTGCTCCTCTGCCGGTGTCTAATTACAGGGCTAATTTGCCTCTACCGCCATAACTACTGCTGCATTGCTCCTCTGCCGGTGTCTAATTACAATGCCAATTTGCCTATACCGCCATAACTACTGCTGCCTTGCTCCTCTGCCAGTGTCTAATTACAGGGCCAATTTGCCTCTATCGCCATAACTACTGCTGCTTTGGTCATCTGCCTGTTTACTGCCGGTGTCTAATTACAGGGCTAATTTGCCTCTACCGCCATAACTACTGCTGCCTTGTTCCTCTGCCGGTGTCTAATTACAGGGCTAATTTGCCTCTACCGCCATAACTACTGCTGCCTTGCTCCTCTGCCGGTGTCTAATTACAGGGCTAATTTGCCTCTACCGCCATAACTACTGCTGCCTTGCTCCTCTGCCGGTGTCTAATTACAGGGCTAATTTGCCTCTACCGCCATAACAACTGCTGCATTGCTCCTCTGCCGGTGTCTAATTACAAGGCCAATTTGCCTATACCGCCATAACTACTGCTGCCTTGCTCCTCTGCCGGTGTCTAATTACAGGGCCAATTTGCCTCTACCGCCATAACTACTGCTGCCTTGCTCCTCTGCCCATGTCTAACTACAGGGCCAATTTGCCTCTACCACTTCATAACTACTGCTGGGCAATTACAGGGTCAATTAGTATCTGTTTACTCTACAATACTCCAGGACGCCTTCTTCACTGCCAGATAACTGCCAAATAGACTCCTTTACCTGTGCCAACATGAGTCATAACAAAAAGTATGCCAATGCCAGTGAAAGGAAAGCAGCTTTAGCACTACGACAAAAACAACGCCGTGCTAATGAGACTCCTGAGGAAAAACACCATCGCCTTGAGAAGATTAAGGCTTATAAACGCCGTCGCCTCACACACGAATCCCCTAACTCTAAATCCATAAGATTGGCTGAAGAAGCCTCTGCACGCCGTCACCGCCGACAACAGACGGCCTCTTCCTCATCATTATTATTAAACTCACAACAGGATGCTTCCACATCAGCATGTGGAACAATTTACTGCTACACTTCATCCCATATGCCGTTCACTGACATAACTAATCAGCAATCTGTTTCTGCCCTATCAATACCACCATTCAATACCGATGCACAGTATGCCAATGCCAGTGAAAGGAAAGCAGCTTTAGCACTACGACAAAAACAACGCCGTGCTAATGAGACTCCTGAGGAAAAACAGCATCGACTTGACAAGATTAAGGCTTATAAACGCCGTCGTCTCACACACGAATCCCCTAACTCTAAATCTATTACATTGGCTGAAGAAGCCTCTACACGCCATCACCGCCAACAACAGACGGCTTCTTCCTCATCATCTATAATAATAAATGCCCTAACCAGCTTCCGGTTGTAACAACTTCCGTCCAGTTGTAACCGGTGACGTCACCACACACACACGCACGTTAACCCTCAACACACCACACCGCCTCAACACACACTCCTCTCACCTTTCACCTCCACTCACGTCCACTCACTCTTTCACTCCACATACGTTCCTTTCTCTCACTCCGTTTCTCATACTCACACCGTCATCGTCACTGCCCCGACATCTTCCTCCGCCGCCGCGATCCTGGATCCAGACGTTCTCCAGGCCGCCGACATGTTCTTGCGGCGACGCCATCTTGGATTTCGTGAAATCCCGCGAGATTCAAGATGGCGTCGCCGCAAGAACATGTCGTTGGCGTGGACGACTCGGGATCCAAAAAGATGGCGTCAGCGAAATCTCGCGAGATTACGCCGACGCCATTTTGGATCCCGATGTCGTCCACGCCGGCGACATGTTCTTGCGGCGACGCCATTTTGGATCGGCGAAATCCCGCGATAGTCAAGATGGCGTCGCCGCAAGAACATGTCGCCGGCGAGGACGACGTCGGGATCCAAAATGGCCTCGGCGAAAACTCGCGAGATTTCGCCGACGCCATTTTGGATCCCGACGTCGTCCACACCGGCAACATGTTCTTCCGGCGACGCTATCTTGACTATCGCGGGATTTCACGATACTCAAGATGGCGTCGCCGCAAGAACATGTCGCCGGCGTGGACAACGTCTGGATCCAGGATGGCACCGGCGGAAGAAGATGTCGGGGATCGTGGAGCAGTGGCGATGACGGCGTGAGTATGAGAGACGGAGTGAGAGAAGGGGTCGTATGTGGAGTGAAAGAGTGAGTGGAGATGGTGAAAGGTGAGAGGAGTGTGTGTTGAGGAGTGTGTGTGTTGAGGGTTAACATGGCAAGAGGTGTGATGCTATCGCATCCTCCCGATGCGATAGCATCGGGCCATAATCTAGTATAATATAACTGATTAACCCCATGTCACAATTCAATCCCACATGCATCTAGGGTAAAAAGCCGCATACAATGTAATAAATATACATCAAAAAACTCAAATGTTAATTTTATAATTTAAACACCTCAGGACGTGTATAAAAATACAATAGGGTAGAAAGTACACCAAATAGGTGTATGAACCGCTACATAGCAGGTTCATTAAAGCATACACACAATAGAGGGGCAGAAAACCATAAATACAAATATAACACGAGTAAAACGTGCGGCCCAATAGCGAAGATATACAGACATCCATAGATATGCTTGATTGAAAAGATGGTGCATCCGATCCGTTATATATGGCTAGTTTGAGACCAGACAGGGACACGTTGAAGAATGACTAAAGGAATAGAAAAAAATATATTAAATAAAAACAATGAATAAAAATATATAACAAGAAAAAACATATTTAAAAACAACCACTGCTGAGCAGCATGGAAAATATAAAGTCATGCGAGAACAACAGGAAAGGAAGAAGATGTATGTAAAACATATCTCTACTACCCAAACCTAGGCGTAAAAGGAGGAAAACGAATGTCGCGTAGACCAAAAGGGAAAGGAGGGGGGATAGGGAAGGGAGAAAAGGAAGAAAAGGGAAGGGAGGTGGAGGGTAGAAAATGAAAAAAGGGGGCGGTCAGATTAAACAAAAGATTACAGAAATGGGGTAAAACTCAAGAACTCATTTAGTCCTCTGGGACTCATAGTGTCCAATCGGACAATCCATTTCACCTCCATTTGCCCAAGTACCTTTTTATAGTCCCCACCCCTTATACGCATATGTAGTACATCAATCCCCCTAATTTTCAACAGCCCCGCATCACAATTATGATGCGCCCGAAAATGTCGGAGAATAGTTTTAAGTTCCATGGGATCAAGTGCAGTCCTGGCCGCGTCAATGTCCCGCACATGCTCACGTACTCGCACCCTCAGCTCCCTCGTGGTTAAACCCACATAGATTTTAGGGCACGGACAAGTGGCATAGTAGATGACATTTGACGTGCCACATGATATCCGTTGTTTGATTTTGAATTCCCTCATACCATCCGAGGAGCTGAAGGTGGAGCAACGCAGGACATTGACGCAGGCCAGACAATGACCGCATGAAAACGATCCACAAACCGGACCATTCGACCCGAAGAAATTTCTGGGGGTAGGCACATAGTGGCTCCGAACCAAGAGGTCGCTTAAGTTACTAGAGCGACGGGGTGTCATGGAAGGGGAATGCCCCAGGGCGGTCCTCAGGGCCGGTTCTGTCTCCAAGAAGGGCCAATGCTTTTGTAGAATGGCACGCAGATTGCGCCATTCATGATTATACGTTGAAATAAAGCGTATAGGTCCGTCTCCATCCTGTCTAATGTTCTTCTTAGTTGACCGTAGGAGACCACTACGGGGGGTGCGTCTAGCCCTATTGTAACCCATCTTAACACACCTACGACTGTAGCCCCTCTTGAAAAAACGATCACTCAAATCAAGGGCTTGCCTCTCGAATCGATCATCGGTGGAGCAGATGCGTCGCATGCGGAGGAACTGTCCGACCGGGATGGCCCTCACCGTGGCTGGATCATGGGCCGAAGATGCATGAAGTAAAGAGTTCACAGAGGTGGGCTTTCTAAAGACGTCCGTCTGGATGCGCCGGTCGGCGTCTAACTCCAGACGGACGTCCAAGAAGTCAACACCTCTGTCGTCATACTTGTATGTCAGATGGATATTACAATTGTTGTCATTCAAAGACCTCATGAAGTTCCCGAGCTGGTCGACAGTACCGTCCCACAAAAATATAATGTCATATATGAAGCGGTACCAGCACATCACATGGGAAACGCCCTGCGGGCCCCCGTCGCCAAACAGGTTCCTCTCCCAAGCACCCAGGAAGAGGTTGGCATACGAATGTTGCACAGGCCGCCCCCATGGCCGTGCCCAGCCTCTGTAGATAAAACTGATCCTTAAAGACAAAAATATTTGTGGGTCAAGATAAAGTCAACCAGCTCGAGAACCAGCTCACATAGAGGGCCATCCAGGCCGGAGGCCCCCAAAAACAAGCGAACAGCATCAACACCCACCGAATGGTCGATACAAGTATAAAGGCTTTTAACATCTGCAGTGACAAAGATAGTAGAAGGTTCCACAAGGATGCCATCGACCCGTGCCAGGACGTCCGTCGTGTCACGGATATAAGATGGAAGTGTTTCCACCAATGGTTTTAAGTAAAAGTCTATAAATCGGCATGCAGGCTCACATATTCTGCCAATTCCTGACACGATCGGACGCCCCGGGGGGTCAAAGGCATCCTTGTGGACCTTAGGTAGGAGGTAGAATGTGGGGGTTCTGGGGAATCTCACCACCAAACCATCCAGGACCTTTTTGGTAATAACTCCACTTTTAAATGCCCTCTCCAAGATTAATCTGAGCTCGTGTGAGAAACGAACCCCAGGGTCTGAGGGCAATTTTTGGTATGTTACTGGGTCCCTCAGTTGACGGAAGGCTTCTTTTTCATATTTACAATTGGGCCACACCACTACATTCCCCCCCTTATCAGCTGGCTTAAATACCACATCCCCCAATACCTGTAATTGGGAGATCGCCAAGCGTTGTTTTTGGGTTAGATTGTCCAATCTCCGTCGTGAGGACAACTTCTTTTGGGGGCCTCCGGCCTGGATGGCCCTCTATGTGAGCTGGCTCTCGAGCTGGTTGACTTTACCTTGACCCACAAATTTTTTTGTCTTTAAGGATCAGGTTTATCTACAGAGGCGGGGCACAGCCATGGGGGCGGCCTGTGCGCCTTCGTATGCCAACCTCTTCCTGGGTGCTTGGGAGAGGAACCTGTTTGGTGACGGGGGCCCGCAGGGCGTTTCCCATGTGCTGTGCTGGTACCGCTTCATATATGACATTATATTTTTGTGGGACGGTACTGTCGACCAGCTCGGGAACTTCATGAGGTCTTTGAATGACAACAATTGTAATATCCATCTGACATACAAGTATGACGACAGAGGTGTTGACTTCTTGGACGTCCGTCTGGAGTTAGACGCCGACCGGCGCATCCAGACGGACGTCTTTAGAAAGCCCACCTCTGTGAACTCTTTACTTCATGCATCTTCGGCCCATGATCCAGCCACGGTGAGGGCCATCCCGGTCGGACAGTTCCTCCGCATGCGACGCATCTGCTCCACCGATGATCGATTCGAGAGGCAAGCCCTTGATTTGAGTGATCGTTTTTTCAAGAGGGGCTACAGTCGTAGGTGTGTTAAGATGGGTTACAATAGGGCTAGACGCACCCCCCGTAGTGGTCTCCTACGGTCAACTAAGAAGAACATTAGACAGGATGGAGACGGACCTATACGCTTTATTTCAACGTATAATCATGAATGGCGCAATATGCGCGCCATTCTACAAAAGCATTGGCCCGTCTTGGAGACAGAACCGGCCCTGAGGACCGCCCTGGGGCATTCCCCTTCCATGACACCCCATCGCTCTAGTAACTTAAGCGACCTTTTGGTTCGGAGTCTCTATGTGCCTACCCCCAGAAATTTCTTCGGGTCGAATGGTCCGGTTTGTGGATCGTTTTCATGCGGTCATTGTCTGGCCTGCGTCAATGTCCTGCGTTGCTCCACCTTCAGCTCCTCGGATGGTATGAGGGAATTCAAAATCAAACAACGGATATCATGTGGCACGTCAAATGTCATCTACTATGCCACTTGTCCGTGCCCTAAAATCTATGTGGGTTTAACCACGAGGGAGCTGAGGGTGCGAGTACGTGAGCATGTGCGGGACATTGACGCGGCCAGGACTGCACTTGATCCCACGGAACTTAAAACTATTCCCCGACATTTTCGGGCGCATCATAATTGTGATGCGGGGCTGTTGAAAATTAGGGGGATTGATGTACTACATATGGGTATAAGGGGTGGGGACTAGAGTTGAGCGACTTTTGGTTTTTTAGGGTCGCGTTTCGTTTCGTGAAACGCGACTTTTCCAAAAGTTGGGTCAAGCAAGATCGTCCGATTATAGGGAAAAGTCGGGGTCGTCCCGAAACACGAAACCCAATGTAAGTCAATGGGGAATAAAAGTCGGCAGTGAGAGGAGGACAGGAAACACATCTACAGTGCCCATTTGAATGCCAAAAGCATCAATTCTTCTTACTTAAGCTTGTCAACCTTAATTAACTTCATAATACAAGTTACGCACTGAAAAATGGGGGTTATTTGGCTACAGACTGTGGGGGGGGAGGGCTGGCTCCAGGTTTTCATGTGCCCTGGGCGAAAGAGCGCCCCTTTAACACATACCACAACTCATCATGCTCCGATACGGCAGAGAAATAGCGGTATAGTACAATGAAAAATACCTCACTTTTTACATCTCATGACGAAGCCCATCTATTTCTCCATACAGAATCATTGGTCCCATATAATGTTTGAAACAGTATATGATGAGCTCCTCATAATGCTACAGTATATGTTGGTCCCCATGGATGAAGCTCCACTGTCTTATGGCCCAAATAATGCTCCAAACATAATGGGCCCTATTTCTAATGCTCTAGTGTATAATGGGCCCTGTAAATGCTGCTCCAGTGTCTGATGTCCACCTTTGGAATGTTCCAGTGTATGGTGGGCCCCATCTATCATTCTCAGACGGTGTTAGGCCCAGTATGGATTGCACGTGATTGCACAAAGGTGAGAAAGGGTACCGTATCCCCAGATAACATGTATGGATAGTGTACACATTCAAAATATATGTCTATACATCAGGAGGCAGGCTCAGACGGTGTTAGGCCCAGTATGGATTGCACGTGATTGCACAAAGGTTAGAAAGGGTACCGTATCCCCGGATAACATGTATGGATAGCGTACACATTCAAAATATATGTCTCAGGAGGCAGGCTCAGACGGTGTTAGGCCCAGTAAGGATTGCACGTGATTGCACAAAGGTTAGAAAGGGTACCGTATCCCCGGATAACATGTATGGATAGCGTACACATTCAAAATATATGTCTCAGGAGGCAGGCTCAGACGGTGTTAGGCCCAGTAAGGATTGCACGTGATTGCACAAAGGTTAGAAAGGGTACCGTATCCCCGGATAACATGTATGGATAGCGTACACATTCAAAATATATGTCTCAGGAGGCAGGCTCAGACGGTGTTAGGCCCAGTAAGGATTGCACGTGATTGCACAAAGGTTAGAAAGGGTACCGTATCCCCGGATAACATGTATGGATAGCGTACACATTCAAAATATATGTCTCAGGAGGCAGGCTCAGACGGTGTTAGGCCCAGTAAGGATTGCACGTGATTGCACAAAGGTTAGAAAGGGTACCGTATCCCCGGATAACATGTATGGATAGCGTACACATTCAAAATATATGTCTCAAGAGGCAGTCTCAGACGGTGTTAGGCCCAGTATGGATTGCACGTGATTGCACAAAGGTTAGAAAGGGTACCGTATCCCCAGATAACATGTATGGATAGTGTACACATTCAAAATATATGTCTCAGGAGGCAGGCTCAGACGGTGTTAGGCCCAGTATGGATTGCACGTGATTGCACAAAGGTTAGAAAGGGTACCGTATCCCCGGATAACATGTATGGATAGCGTACACATTCAAAATATATGCCTCAGGAGGCAGGCTCAGACAGTGTTAGGCCCAGTATGGATTGCACGTGATTGCACAAAGGTTAGAAAGGGTACCGTATCCCCAGATAACATGTATGGATAGCGTACACATTCAAAATATATGTCTCAGGAGGCAGGCTCAGACGATGTTAGGCCCAGTATGGATTGCACGTGATTGCACAAAGGTTAGAAAGGGTACCGTATCCCCGGATAACATGTATGGATAGCGTACACATTCAAAATATATGTCTCAGGAGGCAGGCTCAGACGGTGTTAGGCCCAGTATGGATTGCACGTGATTGCACAAAGGTTAGAAAGGGTACCGTATCCCCAGATAACATGTATGGATAGCGTACACATTCAAAATATATGTCTCAGGAGGCAGGCTCAGACGATGTTAGGCCCAGTATGGATTGCACGTGATTGCACAAAGGTTAGAAAGGGTACCGTATCCCCGGATAACATGTATGGATAGCGTACACATTCAAAATATATGTCTCAGGAGGCAGGCTCAGACGGTGTTAGGCCCAGTATGGATTGCACGTGATTGCACAAAGGTTAGAAAGGGTACCGTATCCCCAGATAACATGTATGGATAGCGTACACATTCAAAATATATGTCTCAGGAGGCAGGCTCAGACGGTGTTAGGCCCAGTATGGATTGCACGTGATTGCACAAGGGTTAGAAAGGGTACCGTATCCCCAGATAACATGTATGGATAGCGTACACATTCAAAATATATGTCTCAGGAGGCAGGCTCAGACGGTGTTAGGCCCAGTATGGATTGCACGTGATTGCACAAAGGTTAGAAAGGGTCCCTTTTCCCCGGATAACATGTATGGATAGCGTACACATTCAAAATATATGTCTATACATCAGGAAGCAGGCTCAGACGGTGTCAGGCACAGTATGGATTTGACGGCCCAGATTACACAGCGGAGGAGCAGGGAGAGGTAAAGATTGCAAATGCTGGGGCCCTGCCCAAGCAAGGGGGGCCCACTCGTGGTCGTCGGTACTGGCACTGGGCCCCTCATAGTACAGCGGTGTGTCTGACGGCGGGTGTGCACCACCACCGTCAGACACTTGATTGCACTATGAGGGACCCTGTGCCAGTGCCCGCGCCCAAGAGTCGGCCTACCCACCTGTCCAGGGCAACGGCACTCGCACGGTGTCGTGCGCTAGGTGGTGACCCCGGCCATGGGGGGGAGGCAGCACAGTTAGGGAGTTTTAGAAAGTGGCATATGTTGATGTTGGACATTCAGCTGATGCAAAAGGCGAAATACTGTAGGTGAAGTACCAGGAAGAGGTGGACCAAAGCAAGCCATTTTTCTGTCACCCTATGTGTCATCAGGGGAAGGTGGGACAAAATCCTTGGAAACCCATGCGTGGTTCATTTTAATGAAGGTTAGATCATCCACATTTTGGGTTGACAGACGGGTCCTTTTTTCTGTCAGGATTGATCCAGCTGCACTGAAGACTCTTTCCGATAGCACACTTGCAGCTGGGCAAGCGAGCTCCTGTAAGGCATATTGGGCCAATTCAGGCCAGGTGTCCAGTTTAGCGGCCCAATAGTCAAAGGGGAATGACCTGTGTGGGAGAACATCGATATGGGAGGAAAAGTAGTTTGTAACCATAGTTGACAACTGCTGTCTCCTGTCACTTTCCATCGATGCAGTATTACCAGGTGTGTGAGCGGTATTTGAAAAATCAGTCCACAACATTGTCATGAAACCCCTGTCTCCAACGCCACTTCTGCTGTGTGCACCACGAACACCTCTGCCAAGCTGCCCCCGGCCCGTACGGCTCGTGTGAGAACCATCACCGCTGCTGTGTGCTGGGAATGCCTCAAGCAACCGATTTACCAGAGTTGCTTGTTTATTAGCCAAAATTAGGTCAAGGTTCTCCTGTGGCATGATGTTTTGTAATTTGCCTTTATAGCGTGGATCCAGGATGCTGGCCAACCAGTAGTCGTCATCGTTCATCATTTTGGCAATGCGGGGGTCCCTTTTTAGGATCCACAAGGCATAATCTGACATGTGAGCCAATGTTCCCGGTGTCAATGATGCACTGCGAGTGCTGGGTGGAGGAGCACTTTCTGGCAAATCCACATCCCTCCAGTCACGCACAAACCCTGTACCAGACCTTGCCACGCCAACATTTTCACTTGCCCCACGAGATGCATCCTCCTCCCCTAAGTAATCATCCCCATCATCATCCTCCTCCTCCTCTTCTTCCTCCACCTCGTCCAGGAGAGGTCCCTGAGCAGACAATGGCTGAATGTCATCAAGGATTCCCTCCTCCTCTTCCTCCTCATCAACATTGGCTGCAGACGCCTGCTCCTTAAGGTGCGTCAAAGTTTGCATGAGCAGACGCATAAGTGGGATGCTCATGCTTAGGATGGCGTCGTCTGCGCTTACCAGCCATGTGCATTCCTCAAAACACTGAAGGACTTTACAATGGTCTTTCAGCTTCGACCACTGCACACCTGTCAACTCCATGTCTGCTCTCAAAGTGCCTGGCCGTGTATCCTCCCACAAATGCATTATGGCCTGCCTCTGCTCGCACAGCCGCTCCACCATGTGCAGGGTGGAGTTCCACCTTGTTGCAATGTCGATAATGAGGCGGTGGTTGGGAAGGTGGAGCAATCGCTGCAGCTTCTGCATACGAACGGAGTGTACAGGCGACCGGCGGATGTGCGCGCACAGTCTTCGCACCTTCTGGAGCAGGGCTGTTAACTCTGGATAATTTTTGAGGAAGCACTGCACCACCAGGTTCAAGGTGTGAGCCAAGCAAGGTATGTGGCTGAGTTTTGAAAGGGCTATGGCTGCCACAAAATTACGGCCGTTATCACTAACTACCTTGCCTGCCTCAAGATGTACACTGCCCAGCCATGACTCAGTTTGTCGCTTCAAGTACTCGGCCAGCACCTCGGCGGTGTGTCTGTCGCCCAAACACATCATCTGCAACACAGCCTGCTGACGCTTTCCACTAGCTGCTCGATACGGGGACACATCGTGTGCAACAGTGGCAGCTGCAGATGGAGTGCTCGTACGACTGCGCTCTGTGGACGAGCTTTCGCTTCTGGAGGAGGAGGAGGAGGGTCGAACGCCTACAGCCAACTGTTTCCTATACCGTGGGCTAGGCAGCACTGTCCCACCACCGCTGTCCCCTGTGGACCCTGCATCCACCACATTAACCCAGTGCGCAGTGATGGACACGTAACGGCCCTGGCCATGCCGACTGGACCATGCATCAGTTGTGAGGTGCACCTTTCCGCTCACTGACTGCTTGAGTGCATGGACAATGCGGTCTTTCACATGATGGTGGAGGGCTGGGATGGCTTTGCGAGAGAAGAAGTGGCGACTGGGTAGGTCATAGCATGGTACTGCATAGGCCATGAGTTCGCGGAAAGCTGTGCTTTCCACCAACCGAAAGGGCATCATCTCAAACGAGATTAGTTTGGCAATGTGGGCGTTCAAACCCAGTGTACGCGGATGAGAGACTGAGTACTTTCTTGACCTACTCATAGTGTCTGGGAGGGTGAGCTGGACTTGAGAGCTGCATATGGTGGAAGTAGCGGTGGACAGGGCGGACTGAGAGAGGGTTGATGATGGTGATGGAGTTGGTGTTCTTTCTGATGGCCTAGAATCAGTCTTTCGTTGATATAACAGTGGGATTCCCTGACTGCTGTGGTCTTGCAACGACACCTCAACATTTGCTGCTGTGCTAACCGGTGGGCTTACAGTGGGGGAAACAATGTAGCGTTGCTGACTACCTTCGTTGTGATCAGTTGCACATGTGGCACTTGAGGTTTGGTGTTGTGTCCACGCTTGCAAGTGCATGCTGGTTAAATGTCTAAGCATGCAACTGGTATTCAAATTTTTCAGATTTTTCCCTCGGCTAAAGGTCTTTGCGCACTTCTTACAGATAACCTTGGCCTGATCATGAGGATTTTGGTAAAAAAAGTGCCACACTGCACTCTTCCTACTTTGGCAGACATTTTGCGGCCTAGCACGCTGTGATCTTTTGACCCTCTGGACAAGCTGTCCAGCAACTCTTTTGATGTTTGGAACCTGTCTTTGGAGTGCTCCGGGCCTGCCAGATAACAGCTTTTGCGATGTCGATGTCTGCTGTGGATGCTCCTCATCTGAGCTATTGGAAGCAGCACCCTCTTCCCCCAATGGATGCCAATCTGGGTCAACAACTGGGTCATCCATCACCTCCTCTTCTATGTCATGTGCACCTTCCTCTGTGTCACCGTGTATGGTGGTATAGTGTGCGGGAAGGGGCACCTGAGTCTCATCAGGGTCAGAATCTGGCTCTGTACACTGCGAGGACAATGTATTGCTCTGAGTGAATGTACCAGCAGAATCATCCATCAGCGGCTGTGCATCAGTGCACTCCATGTCAGATTCATCTTGGCCTGGGTAATTCACCATTTCACTTGATAATCCAGGCATGGTATGTGAAAACAGCTCCATGGAGTAATCAGTAGTATGGCCTGCGTCATCCTTCAATCGTGGTTGGGGTGAAGGACACAAGGAAAGGTGTGGTTCATGAACATGAGCCTCCAATGACGACTCAGTGCTTTTACTTTTTACAACTGAAGAAGAGGAGGTGATAGAGCTGGAGGCTGAGTCAGCAATGTAAGACAAAACTTTCCTGATGCTCTGGCTTTAAAAGCGGTTTGCCAACTCCTAGAAAACTAAGCGTTCGAGGCCTTATGTAGCCAGACGATGACGCAGGGTCAGCACCTCCTGCATTCGGTCCTATTTTGCTCTTGCCACTACCATCAGATCCACCACCAACACCATCATTACCATCTGCCAACCCCCGCCCAATTCCACGGCCTCTTCCACCAGCCTTCCTCATTTTTGGTAGAAATGTAGACAAAATCCAACAAACTATATAGTAATATAAAACAAGGTACAAGGTGTCTATAGGACAGGGGAGATTTTGAATTTCTGCAGACACTTGTGGACACTGGACACTTTTGGATTGTGTGAGGCCCACTGATATCTGAGCGCTATGTGACAGGCTCGATGGCACAGCTGTGACCAAAGTGACTAGAGGATAAGGGAGATTTTGAATCTCTGCACACACTTTTGGACACTGGATGGACACTTTTGGATTGTGTGAGGCCCACTGATATCTGAGCGCTATGTGACAGGCTCGATGGCACAGCTGTGACCAAAGTGACTAGAGGATAAGGGAGATTTTGAATCTCTGCACACACTTTTGGACACTGGATGGACACTTTTGGATTGTGTGAGGCCCACTGATATCTGAGCGCTATGTGTCAGGCTCGATGGCACAGCTGTGACCAAAGTGACTAGAGGATAAGGGAGATTTTGAATCTCTGCACACACTTTTGGACACTGGACACTTTTGGATTGTGTGAGGCCCACTGATATCTGAGCGCTATGTGACAGGCTCGATGGCACAGCTGTGACCAAAGTGACTAGAGGATAAGGGAGATTTTGAATCTCTGCACACACTTTTGGACACTGGACACTTTTGGATTGTGTGAGGCCCACTGATATCTGAGCGCTATGTGACAGGCTCGATGGCACAGCTGTGACCAAAGTGACTAGAGGATAAGGGAGATTTTGAATCTCTGCACACACTTTTGGACACTGGATGGACACTTTTGGATTGTGTGAGGCCCACTGATATCTGAGCGCTATGTGACAGGCTCGATGGCACAGCTGTGACCAAAGTGACTAGAGGATAAGGGAGATTTTGAATCTCTGCACACACTTTTGGACACTGGACACTTTTGGATTGTGTGAGGCCCAATGAATATCTGAGCGCTATGTGACAGGCTCGATGGCACAGCTGTGACAAAAGTGACTAGAGGATAAGGGAGATTGGATTGTTTTTAAAAAAGCAGTTTGCGGAGCAGTGGGTAAACAGCAATGCAGGAATGTCAGGAAGCCTTAGAAGGCAGCCCAACAACCAACACCACTGATACACCACTATATAGCCTCCCCTTGCACTGCACACACAGTGACTGGTGTGTTGTGCAGGCCAAATCGCTAGCAGCAGAAGCAGTTTTTTTTTTCTTCTTCCCTGCCTAACGCTCTCCCTACAGAATCAGCAGCAACCTCTCCCTATACTAAGATCGGCAGAAGTAAGATGGCGGTCGGCGTGCACGCCCTTTTATACCCCCTTTGACGCCCACCAAAGCAAGCCAATCACTTGCATGCCCTTCTGAAAGATGGTGGTGACCCGTGCCTATGTCATCACGTTGCCCACAGTGTCCGTGGATCCTGATTGGCTGAAAAAGAGCGCAAAACAAACTTTTGAAAAGCGACTTTGGCGCGTAAGTCGCCGACCTCGTGGCCGACCTCATCCTATGGTCGGGTTTCGTTTCATGAAACCCGACTTTGCCAAAAGTCGGCGACTTTTGAATTTTTTCGACCCGTTTCGCTCAACTCTAGTGGGGACTATAAAAAGGTACTTGGGCAAATGGAGGTGAAATGGATTGTCCGATTGGACACTATGAGTCCCAGAGGACTAAATGAGTTCTTGAGTTTTACCCCATTTCTGTAATCTTTTGTTTAATCTGACCGCCCCCTTTTTTCATTTTCTACCCTCCACCTCCCTTCCCTTTTCTTCCTTTTCTCCCTTCCCTATCCCCCCTCCTTTCCCTTTTGGTCTACGCGACATTCGTTTTCCTCCTTTTACGCCTAGGTTTGGGTAGTAGAGATATGTGTGATATATGTTTTACATACATCTTCTTCCTTTCCTGTTGTTCTCGCATGACTTTATATTTTCCATGCTGCTCAGCAGTGGTTGTTTTTAAATATGTTTTTTCTTGTTATATATTTTTATTCATTGTTTTTATTTAATATATTTTTTTCTATTCCTTTAGTCATTCTTCAACATGTCCCTGTCTGGTCTCAAACTAGCCATATATAACAGATCGGATGCACCATCTTTTCAATCAAGCATATCTATGGATGTCTGTATATCTTCGCTATTGGGCCGCACGTTATACTCGTGTTATATTTGTATTTATGGTTCTTTGCCCCTCTATTGTGTGTATGCTTTAATGAACTTGCTATGTAGCGGTTCATACACCTATTTGGTGTACTTTCTACCCTATTGTATTTTTATACACGTCCTGAGGTGTTTAAATTATAAAATTAACATTTGAGTTTTTTTATGTATATTTATTACATTGTATGCGGCTTTTTACCCTAGATGCATGTGGGATTGAATTGTGACATGGGGTTAATCAGTTATATTATATTGGCCCTTTATTTGATCCCTTTGATCCGGTGTTACATATATCTTTTTCTTCTGATCCGCTCCCCTTTTATCCATTCATGGCCGTACGCATCGCTGTGTTGTGTGTGGCTCCATTCTGTGGTCGGCGTCTGTTAGCATGGTGCGCTCTGCCCGGTTTTTCCGGCGCGTGCGCAGTATGTGTGATGCCGTACCACAGTCTAGGACCTGCAGACGCCACTGCGCATGCGCCGCAAGCGCCATTATTACTGGTGAACGCCGGTCATGTGACCGGGGTTAGGGGCTATTTGAAGGCCCTACAGGGGCTCTTTCTTATTACTTTCCTCCTTGATAAAGCGGCGGGGGACGCCGCGAAACGCGCGTCTGAGGCCTCACTGCTGCACTCCCTCTCCCTCCCCTCCCCGGTAAGTTTTTATACGGGTCTCTATCTACAGCTTTAGGGTCAATTAGCATTGGGCACATTGCTATCTCTATCATCATTTGGCACTTGCTTTATTACATTTTGTGACCGCTGCTGTAGTGATTCACCCTTTAGGTGCTCGTGTTGCACCTTGTTAGGATTAAGATATGTTTCCCAGTATTGATGCTTACCTGGTTCTCCATCTGGGGGAGTGTGAGAGGGTGTTTCATGGGATTTATTGTCCACATTTATTCATGAACATTTCTTTGTTACCTGTTTTTTTGTAATTCAGTAATAAATAAAAAAATTTTTTTGAATTTTTCTATATTTGATTGACTCCGTGCTCTTTTCTTCTCTCCGTTTTATTATACACAGTATAGTATATACTGCTCAAAAAAATAAAGGGAACACTAAACAATACATTGTATTATTTAGTGTTCCCTTTATTTTTTTGAGCAGTATATATATATATATATATATATATATCTACTGTATATATATGCTAGCTGAAGAGCCCGGCGTTTCCTGGGCATAGTAGCCAACTGTGGTTAGTTATAACAAATTATAATGATTATATTGCACATGAAAACATTTCACATCATATAATCAACACTACAGATTTGCAACACAAATTAACTAAACGATTACCCAAGTATTGATAGTATTTTATTTTCAATTCATTCAAGATTTTTGGTTTTTCCTTTCGGTGCAAAGATGAACAGATTTTTGGCAATTCCAACTCTTGAACAGGCCACGTAAAGTTGACCATGAGAAAAGCATGAAGTTTGCAAATCGATCCCTACTACTTTCAAGGACTGTCCCTGAGCATTGTTAATGGACATTGCAAATAGCAGTTGAACTGGAAACTGGAGGTGTTTAAAATCAAAAAACAAATCAGATGGAATGAATGGAATTCTTGGAATGAAAATGTCCTCTCCTTTGGCACATCCTGTTTCTGAGCTGTGTATCTAACCCTATCCTGTGTGATAATGTCTGCTGAGCTGTGTATCTAATCCTATTGTGTGTTACTGACTTCTCAGCCGTGTATCTTATCCTATCCTGTGTGATACCGTCTGCTGAGCCGTGTATCTAACACTATCCTGTGTGATACTGACTGCTGAGCCGTGTATCTAATCCTATTCTGTGTGATACTGTCTGCTGAGCCATGTATCTAATACTATTCTATGTGATACTGTGTGCTGAGCTGTGTATCTAATCCTATCCTGTGTGATACTGTTTGCTGAGCAATGTGTCTATTCCTCTCCTGTGTGATACTGACTGCTGAGCAATGTATCTATTCCTCTCCTGTGTGATACTGACTGCTGAGCTGTGCATCTAATCCTATCCTGTGTGATACTGACTGCTGAGCTGTGTATCTAATCTTATCCTGTGTGATACTGACTGCTGAGCCATGTGTCTAATCCTCTCCTGTGCGATACTGACTGCTGAGCTGTGTATCTACTCCTATCCTGTGTGATACTGACTGCTGAGCCGTGTATCTAATCCTATCCTGTGTGATACTGTCTGCTGAGCCGTGTATCTAATCCTATCCTGTGTGATACTGACTGCTGAGCCATGTGTCTAATCCTATCCTGTGTGATACTGACTGCTCAGCCATGTATCTAATCCTCTCCTGTGTGATACTGACTGCTGAGCTGTGTATCTAATCCTATCCTGTGTGATACTGACTGCTGAGCCGTGTATCTAATCCTATCTATTGTGATACTGTCTGCTTAGCCGTGTATCTAATCCTATCCTGTGTGATACTGACTGCTGAGTCGTGTATCTAATCCTATCCTGTGTGATACTGACTGCTGAGCCGTGTATCTAATCCTATCCTGTGTGATACTGACTGCTGAGCCATGTATCTAATCCTCTCCTGTGTGATACTGAATGCTGAGCCATGTATCTAATCCTATCCTGTGTGATACTGACTGCTGATCCGTGTATCTAATCCTATCCTGTGTGATACTGACAGCTGAGCTGTGTATCTAACCCTATCCTGTGTGATACTGACTGCTGATCCGTGTATCTAATCCTATCCTGTGTGATACTGACTGCTGAGCCATGTATCTAATCCTATCCTGTGTGATACTGACTGCTGAGCCGTGTATCTAATCCTCTCCTGTGTGATACTGACTGCTGAGCCATGTATTTAATCCTATCCTGTGTGATACTGACTGCTGAGTCGTGTATCTAATCCTATCCTGTGTGATACTGACTGCTGAGCCGTGTATCTAATCCTCTCCTGTGTGATACTGACTGCTGAGCCATGTATTTAATCCTCTCCTGTGTGATACTGACTGCTGAGCTGTGTATCTAATCCTATCCTGTGTGATACTGACTGCTGTGCTGTGTATCTATTCTTATCCTGTGTGATACTGACTGCTGAGCTGTGTATCTAATCCTATCCTGTGTGATACTGACTGCTGAGCTGTGCATCTAATCCTATCCTGTGTGATACTGACTGCTGAGCTGTGTATCTAATCTTATCCTGTGTGATACTGACTAATGAGCCATGTGTCTAATCCTCTCCTGTGCGATACTGACTGCTGAGCTGTGTATCTACTCCTATCCTGTGTGATACTGACTGCTGAGCCGTGTATCTAATCCTATCCTGTGTGATACTGTCTGCTGAGCCGTGTATCTAATCCTATCCTGTGTGATACTGACTGCTGAGCCATGTGTCTAATCCTATCCTGTGTGATACTGACTGCTCAGCCATGTATCTAATCCTCTCCTGTGTGATACTGACTGCTGAGCTGTGTATCTAATCCTATCCTGTGTGATACTGACTGCTGAGCCGTGTATCTAATCCTATCTATTGTGATACTGTCTGCTTAGCCGTGTATCTAATCCTATCCTGTGTGATACTGACTGCTGAGTCGTGTATCTAATCCTATCCTGTGTGATACTGACTGCTGAGCCGTGTATCTAATCCTATCCTGTGTGATACTGACTGCTGAGCCATGTATCTAATCCTCTCCTGTGTGATACTGAATGCTGAGCCATGTATCTAATCCTATCCTGTGTGATACTGACTGCTGATCCGTGTATCTAATCCTATCCTGTGTGATACTGACTGCTGAGCTGTGTATCTAACCCTATCCTGTGTGATACTGACTGCTGATCCGTGTATCTAATCCTATCTTGTGTGATACTGACTGCTGAGCCATGTATCTAATCCTATCCTGTGTGATACTGACTGCTGAGCCGTGTATCTAATCCTCTCCTGTGTGATACTGACTGCTGAGCCATGTATTTAATCCTATCCTGTGTGATACTGACTGCTGAGTCGTGTATCTAATCCTATCCTGTGTGATACTGACTGCTGAGCCGTGTATCTAATCCTCTCCTGTGTGATACTGACTGCTGAGCCATGTATTTAATCCTCTCCTGTGTGATACTGACTGCTGAGCTGTGTATCTAATCCTATCCTGTGTGATACTGACTGCTGTGCTGTGTATCTATTCTTATCCTGTGTGATACTGACTGCTGAGCTGTGTATCTAATCCTATCCTGTGTGATACTGTCTGCTGATCCGTGTATCTAATCCTATCCTGTGTGATACTGACTGCTGAGCTGTGTATCTAATCCTATCCTGTGTGATACTGACTGCTGAGCTGTGCATCTAATCCTATCCTGTGTGATAAAGTCTGCTGAGCCGTGTATCTAATCTTATCCTGTGTGATACTGACTGCTGATCCATGTATCTAATCCTATCCTGTGTGATACTGACTGCTGAGCTATGTATTTAATCCTATCCTGTGTGATACTGACTGCTGAGCTGTGTATCTAATCCTATCCTGTGTGATACTGTCTGCTGAGCTGTGTATCTAATCCTATCCTGTGTGATACTGACTGCTGAGTCGTGTATCTAATCCTATCCTGTGTGATACTGACTGCTGAGCCGTGTATCTAATCCTATCCTGTGTGATACTGACTGCTGATCCGTGTATCTAATCCTCTCCTGTGTGATACTGACTGCTGAGCTGTGTATCTAATCCTATCCTGTGTGATACTGTCTGCTGAGCCGTGTATCTAATCCTATTCTGTGTGATACTGACTGCTGAGCTATGTATTTAATCCTATCCTGTGTGATACTGACTGCTGAGCTGTGTATCTAATCCTATCCTGTGTGATACTGTCTGCTGAGCCGTGTATCTAATCCTATCCTGTGTGATACTGACTGCTGAGCCGTGTATCTAATCCTATCCTGTGTGATACTGACTGCTGAGCCATGTATCTAATCCTATCCTGTGTGATACTGTCTGCTGAGCCGTGTATCTAATCCTATCCTGTGTGATACTGACTGCTGAGCTATGTATTTAATCCTATCCTGTGTGATACTGACTGCTGAGCTGTGTATCTAATCCTATCCTGTGTGATACTGTCTGCTGAGCCGTGTATCTAATCCTATCCTGTGTGATACTGACTGCTGAGCTGTGTATCTAATCCTATCCTGTGTGATACTGACTGCTGAGCCGTGTATCTAATCCTATCCTGTGTGATACTGTCTGCTGAGCCGTGTATCTAATCCTATCCTGTGTGATACTGACTGCTGAGTCGTGTATCTAATCCTATCCTGTGTGATACTGACTGCTGATCCGTGTATCTAATCCTATCCTGTGTAAAACTGACTGCTGAGCCGTATATCTAATCCTATCCTGTGTGATACTGACTGCTGAGCTATGTATTTAATCCTATCCTGTGTGATACTGACTGCTGAGCTGTGTATCTAATCCTATCCTGTGTGATACTGTCTGCTGAGCCGTGTATCTAATCCTATCCTGTGTGATACTGACTGCTGAGCCGTGTATCTAATCCTATCCTGTGTGATACTGACTGCTGAGCCGTGTATCTAATCCTATCCTGTGTGATACTGTCTGCTGAGCCGTGTATCTAATCCTATCCTGTGTGATACTGACTGCTGAGTCGTGTATCTAATCCTATCCTGTGTGATACTGACTGCTGATCCGTGTATCTAATCCTATCCTGTGTGATACTGACTGCTGAGCTGTGTATCTAATCCTATCCTGTGTGATACTGACTGCTGATCCGTGTATCTAATCCTATCCTGTGTGATACTGACTGCTGAGCTGTGTATCTAATCGTATCCTGTGTGATACTGACTGCTGAGCTGTGTATCTAATCGTATCCTGTGTGATACTGTCTGCTGAGCCGTGTATCTAATTCTATCCTGTGTGATACTGTCTGCTGATCCATGTATCTAATCCTATCCTGTGTGATACTGACTGCTGAGCTGTGTATCTAATCCTATCCTGTGTGATACTGACTGCTGAGCCGTGCATCTAATCCTATCCTGTGTGATAAAGTCTGCTGAGCCGTGTATCTAATCTTATCCTGTGTGATACTGACTGCTGAGCTGTGTATCTAATCCTATCCTGTGTGATACTGACTGCTGAGCTGTGTATTTAATCCTATCCTGTGTGATACTGACTGCTGAGCTGTGTATCTAATCCTATCCTGTGTGATACTGTCTGCTGAGCCGTGTATCTAATCCTATTCTGTGTGATACTGACTGCTGAGTCGTGTATCTATTCCTATCCTGTGTGATACTGACTGCTGAGCCGTGTATCTAATCCTATCCTGTGTGATACTGACTGCTGATCCGTGTATCTAATCCTCTCCTGTGTGATACTGACTGCTGAGCTGTGTATCTAATCATATCCTGTGTGATACTGTCTGCTGAGCCGTGTATCTAATCCTATCCTGTGTGATACTGACTGCTGAGTCGTGTATCTAATCCTATCCTGTGTGATACTGACTGCTGAGCTGTGTATCTAATCCTACCCTGTGTGATACTGACTGCTGAGCTATGTATTTAATCCTATCCTGTGTGATACTGACTGCTGAGCTGTGTATCTAATCCTATCCTGTGTGATACTGTCTGCTGAGCCGTGTATCTAATCCTATTCTGTGTGATACTGACTGCTGAGTCGTGTATCTATTCCTATCCTGTGTGATACTGACTGCTGAGCCGTGTATCTAATCCTATCCTGTGTGATACTGACTGCTGATCCGTGTATCTAATCCTCTCCTGTGTGATACTGACTGCTGAGCTGTGTATCTAATCATATCCTGTGTGATACTGTCTGCTGAGCCGTGTATCTAATCCTATCCTGTGTGATACTGACTGCTGAGTCGTGTATCTAATCCTATCCTGTGTGATACTGACTGCTGAGCCGTGTATCTAATCCTATCCTGTGTGATACTGTCTGCTGAGCCGTGTATCTAATCCTATCCTGTGTGATACTGACTGCTGAGTCGTGTATCTAATCCTATCCTGTGTGATACTGACTGCTGATCCGTGTATCTAATCCTATCCTGTGTGATACTGACTGCTGAGCTGTGTATCTAATCCTATCCTGTGTGATACTGACTGCTGATCCGTGTATCTAATCCTATCCTGTGTGATACTGACTGCTGAGCTGTGTATCTAATCGTATCCTGTGTGATACTGACTGCTGATCCGTGTATCTAATCCTATCCTGTGTGATACTGACTGCTGAGCTGTGTATCTAATCCTATCCTGTGTGATACTGACTGCTGATCCTTGTATCTATTCCTATCCTGTGTGATACTGACTGCTGAGCTGTGTATCTAATCGTATCCTGTGTGATACTGAATGCTGATCCGTGTATCTAATCCTATCCTGTGTGATACTGACTGCTGAGCTGTGTATCTAATCCTATTCTGTGTGATACTGACTGCTGAGCTGTGTATCTAATCCTATCCTGTTTGATACTGACTGCCGAGCCGTGTATCTAATCCTATTCTGTGTGATACTGACTGCTGCGCTGTGTATCTAATCCTATCCTGTGTGATACTGTCTGCTGATCCGTGCATCTAATCCTATCCTGTGTGATACTGACTGCTGAGCTGTGTATCTAATCCTATCCTGTGTGATACTGACTGCTGAGTCGTGTATCTAATCCTATCCTGTGTGATACTGACTGCTGAGCTATGTATTTAATCCTATCCTGTGTGATACTGACTGCTGATCCTTGTATCTAATCCTATCCTGTGTGATACTGTCTGCTGAGCCGTGTATCTAATCCTATCCTGTGTGATACTGACTGCTGAGTCGTGTATCTAATCCTATCCTGTGTGATACTGACTGCTGAGCCGTGTATCTAATCCTATCCTGTGTGATACTGACTGCTGAGCCGTGTATCTAATCCTATCCAGTGTGATACTGACTGCTGAGCTGTGTATCTAATCCTATCCTGTGTGATACTGACTGCTGAGCCGTGTATCTAATCCTATCCTGTGTGATACTGTCTGCTGAGCCGTGTATTTAATCCTATCCTGTGTGATACTGACTGCTGAGTCGTGTATCTAATCCTATCCTGTGTGATACTGACTGCTGATCCGTGTATCTAATCCTATCCTGTGTGATACTGACTGCTGAGCTGTGTATCTAATCGTATCCTGTGTGATACTGACTGCTGATCCGTGTATCTTATCCTATCCTGTGTGATACTGACTGCTGAGCTGTGTATCTAATCGTATCCTGTGTGATACTGACTGCTGATCCGTGTATCTAATCCTATCCTGTGTGATACTGACTGCTGAGCTGTGTATCTAATCCTATCCTGTGTGATACTGACTGCTGATCCTTGTATCTAATCCTATCCTGTGTGATACTGACTGCTGAGCTGTGTATCTAATCGTATCCTGTGTGATACTGAATGCTGATCCGTGTATCTAATCCTATCCTGTGTGATACTGACTGCTGAGCTGTGTATCTAATCCTATTCTGTGTGATACTGACTGCTGAGCTGTGTATCTAATCCTATCCTGTGTGATACTGACTGCTGATCTGTGTATGTAATCCTATCCTGTGTGATACTGACTGCTGAGCTGTGTATCTAATCCTATTCTGTGTGATACTGACTGCTGAGCTGTGTATCTAATCCTATCCTGTTTGTTACTGACTGCTGAGCCGTGTATCTAATCCTATTCTGTGTGATACTGACTGCTGAGCTGTGTATCTAATCCTATCCTGTGTGATGCTGACTGCTGAGCCGTGTATCTAATCCTATCCTGTGTGATAAAGTCTGCTGAGCCGTGTATCTAATCGTATCCTGTGTGATACTGACTGCTGATCCGTGTATCTAATCCTATCCTGTGTGATACTGACTGCTGAGCTATGTATTTAATCCTATCCTGTGTGATACTGACTGCTGAGCCATGTATCTAATCCTATTCTGTGTGATACTGACTGCTGAGCTGTGTATCTAATCCTATCCTGTGTGATACTGTCTGCTGATCCGTGTATCTAATCCTATCCTGTGTGATACTGACTGCTGAGCTGTGTATCTAATCCTATCCTGTGTGATACTGACTGCTGAGCCGTGTATCTAATCATATCCTGTGTGATAAAGTCTGCTGAGCCGTGTATCTAATCCTATCCTGTGTGATACTGACTGCTGAGTCGTGTATCTAATCCTATCCTGTGTGATACTGACTGCTGAGCCGTGTATCTAATCCTCTCCTGTGTGATACTGACTGCTGAGCCATGTATCTAATCCTATCCTGTGTGATACTGACTGCTGATCCGTGTATCTAATCTTATCCTGTGTGATACTGAGTGCTGAGCTGTGTATCTAATCCTATCCTGTGTGATACTGACTGCTGATCCGTGTATCTAATCCTATCCTGTGTGATATTGGCTCCCCCTGCAGTCTGTGTCAGAGGGGCGTCTGTGTTGGCACGGTAATAAATTGTGTTATTTCCAGCTATACAGAAGGACGATAGCACCATAGAAATGATAAGAATAATAGGCCAAATTGTTTGGTGAATTGGAACGCGCAGGGTTAAAATTTCGCCTCACAACATAGCCTATGATGCTCTCGGGGTCCAGACGTGTGACTGTGCAGAATTTTGTGGCTGTAGCTGCGACGGTGCAGATGCCAATCCCAGACATACACACATACATGCATGCACACACACATTCAGCTTTATCTACAGTATCACTTGCTGAAGAGCCCAGCGCTGCCCGGGCATAGTAACTAACTATGGTTAGTTATAGCAAATTATAATTATCCTCCATCCCATAGTCTCGTGACTATATACCCATCATACGTATCCACGATCAAATAGACCCGTGCCCATATACCCATCATACATATCCTCCATCCCATAGTCGAGTACCCATATACCCATCACACATCCTCCATCCCATAGTCCCGTGCCCATATACCCATCATACATATTCGCCATCCCATAGTCGAGTGCCCATATACCCATCACACATCCTCCATCCCATAGTCCCATGCCCATATACCCATCATACATATTCGCCATCCCATAGTCGAGTGCCCATATACCCATCACACATCCTTCATCTCATAGTCCCGTGCCCATATACCCATCATACATATCCGCCATCCCATAGTCCCGTGCCCATATACCCGTCATACATATCCTCCATCCCATAGTCCAGTGCCCATATACCCATCACACATCCTCCATCCCATAGTCAACCATTATGACATCATTATGAGGGGCGGGGTTTGATACACACACACTTTTTCCCCATTATGTAGATAGGGGCAAAATTGTTTGGTGAATTGGAATGCACAGGGTTAAAATTTTGCCTCACAACATAGCCTAGGACGCTCTCGGGGTCCAGACGTGTGACTGTGCCAAATTTTGTGGCTGTAGCTGCGACGCTGTGGCTGCCAATCCCGGACATACATACACACATACATACACACACTTGAGCTTTATATATCTATATAAAGCTCAAGTGTATGTATGTGTGTATGTATGTCCGGGATTGGCAGCCACAGCGTCGCAGCTACAGCCACAAAATTTGGCACAGTCACATGTCTGGACCCCGAGAGTGTCCTAGGCTATGTTGTGAGGTGAAATTTTAACCCCGCACATTCCAATTCACCAAACAATTTTGCCCCCATCTACATAATGGGGAAAAAGTGTGTGTGTATCAAGCCCCGCCCCTCATTATGCTGTCATAATGGTTGCCATGGCGACGCTGATGTCATCATAGGTTGCAAGCCCCACCGCTCATTATGATGTCACAATGGTTGACTATGGGATGGAGGATGTGTGATGGGTATATGGGCACTGGACTATGGGATGGAGGATATGTATGACGGGTATATGGGCACAGGACTATGGGATGGAGGATGTGTGATGGGTATATGGGCACTGGACTATGGGATGGAGGATATGTAAGATGGGTATATAGGCATGGGACTATGGGATGGAGGATGTGTGATGGGTATATGGGCACGGGGCTATGGGATGGAGGAAGTGTGATGGGTATATGGGCACGGGACTATGGGATGGAGGATGTGTGATGGGTATATGGGCACTGGACTATGGGATGGAGGATATGTATGACGGGTATATGGGCACGGGACTATGGGATGGCGGATATGTATGATGGGTATATGGGCACGGGACTATGGGATGGAGGATATTTATGATGGGTACATGGGCATGGGACTATGGGATGGAGGAAGTGTGATGGGTATATGGGCATGGGACTATGGGATGGAGGATGTGTGATGGGTATATGGGCACTCGACTATGGGATGGAGGATATGTATGATGGGTATGTGGGCATGGGACTATGGGATGGAGGAAGTGAGATGGGTATATGGGCATGGGACTATGGAATGGAGGATGTGTGATGGGTATATGGGCACTGGACTATGGGATGGAGGATATGTATGACGGGTATATGGGCACGGGACTATGGGATGGAGGATATGTATGACGGGTATATGGGCACTGGACTATGGGATGGAGGATATGTATGACGGGTATATGGGCACTGGACTATGGGATGGAGGATATGTATGATGGGTATGTGGGCATGGGACTATGGAATGGAGGATGTGTGATGGGTATATGGGCACTGGACTATAGGATGGAGGATATGTATGACGGGTATATGGGCACGGGACTATGGGATGGAGGATATGTATGACGGGTATATGGGCACTGGACTATGGGATGGAGGATATGTATGACGGGTATATGGGCACTGGACTATGGGATGGAGGATATGTATGATGGGTATGTGGGCATGGGACTATGGGATGGAGGAAGTGAGATGGGCATATGGGCATGGGACTATGGGATGGAGGATGTGTGATGGGTATATGGGCATGGGACTATGGGATGGAGGATATGTATGATGGGTATGTGGGCATGGGACTATGGGATGGAGGAAGTGAGATGGGTATATGGGCATGGGACTATGGGATGGAGGATGTGTGATGGGTATATGGGCATGGGACTATGGGATGGAGGATATGTATGATGGGTATGTGGGCATGGGACTATGGGATGGAGGAAGTGAGATGGGCATATGGGCATGGGACTATGGGATGGAGGATGTGTATGATGGGTATGTGGGCATGGGACTATGGGATGGAGGATGTGTATGATGGGTATGTGGGCATGGGACTATGGGATGGAGGAAGTGAGATGGGCATATGGGCATGGGACTATGGGATGGAGGATGTGTGATGGGTATATGGGCACTCGACTATGGGATGGAGGATATGTATGATGTGTCTATGGGCACAGGACTATGGGATGGAGGATAATCATAATTTGCTATAACTAACCACATACACACACACACACACACATTCAGCTATATATATATATATATATATATATATATATATATATATATATATATATAAAGTACTGCTTTAGGAACATTTTAACATGAAATTAGACTTTCACTCAGTCTCCCTTCTGTCTTTAGTAAACACATAGGCTGCTTTCTACAAGTAACCATTTGTCTAACTATTAAAACTCGGCACAATTACCCCAGCTTAACATTACTTTCTTGAAAAAGAAGACATCAAAAGAGGAGCTTTCTGAAGATCCTGATAAATTCCTGCTGTGTATATTACATTTAAAAGCACTGAGTTCTCAATAGATGGAGAGATAAGTAAAAAATAAGACTTAAAATAACTCATTTCATTCTTTCAATCAGCAGGTTTGTACAGAACTTCAGGTTAACATAGGAGGCAATGCAACAATCATGGTGGTGACATGTTATTCTTTCCTTTTAGGTTGGTGAATAGATTTAGCTGCATTTCAATTATTATTTAGCAACTATGTGACAGTTTTTTCTTTCCTTACAGTAAGTTTAAAGGATCAATATGGAGCAAAGTAGTCTGTGGCGCAGTAGGAATCTGTAAGTAATAATGTTGATGACATAGAAGTCGTATTCATATCTCCCTCGAAAAATGAACGCCGCAGGGCTTCTACAAATTTGACGTGCAAAAGCAGAGCATTGTCATCTCTATATCCTAAGATGATCAGAAACCTTAGTTACCTAAAGCTAGTTGTTTATCTTTGCCGTAATTTAGCTAAAAAACTGAATTTCAATAATGCGGACACTTTTACAACTATGAAAGCGGAAATTGTGTAAAGTGGCAAGTTTTTGAAATGAGTCAAGCCTCAACTCATTCATGTTCAAAATAAAACAATATGCATTGATATTCTATTAAATAAAGTAAATGTGCTTCCTTAAAAGATAGTCTGGGTTCCAAACAGTGGAGTAACTTGAATTTCATTGGCCCCAAGGCAAAAGCTCCAATGGGGCCACCAACTATAACAAATTTTTAATAGTAAAGGTCTTTTCATGTGGGAAAATGGATCTTTTGCCCCCCCCCCAGGCTCCAGGGCCAGGGTGCGATTACACCACCCTGCACCTATTATTGTTAAGCCCCTGGTTCCAAACCTGCTGCTCATCACTAGAATGATGGAGCCATTAGTTTATTTCTGGAGCTTCGGCATTCATTGAAGGTGTGTGGCGCTTTGTCAAGTTATGGCTTCATTCTAATGGTCTTTGGGGTTAGTGTCTAGACCTATATCAATACTATCTCCTGGATCTTCTTCAAGAAATTTCTTTTGGTTAAGTAACTTTATATTCAAGTTTGTAAAAAAGGAAAAAAATAGATAAAATAGTCCATGTGACAAGTGACATCTAGAAAGGGTAGGACCAATGTTATATGCCTTCCAGATATGGCAATGTAAATCTAGCCTTGTTGAGTGATGTTCATGTGCACCAAAATAACTACAGACAAATCGAACGGGACTCCAAACCAAAATTCGAGCAATGAGGGTAAAGTTTAATTCAAGATAATCAACCTTCTGCTGTCAGTCACGGCGCTCTGAGTCATACCAACACATTTAGCTAAAAGAACAAATAAAATACAGTAGCTTAAGTACATAATCGGGAGTATAACGCATGCTGTAAAATATGTTTTATTGTAGAAATTGTGCCGCAGTAATGTCATGAACTAACATTTACGTGACACACAAATATATTGCCAATTGTCACGGTTTCTACATTGACTGTGGCCTAGGGATGTTGTGAGTGACAGCTCAGCCACCCTATCGGATTTGGAGTGTGCTGGACTGTCAGTTTTGTGAGTGACAGCCCAGGCATCCAACCTTATCCTGGGGCGTGCTGAGTTGTCAACAGTTTGATTGACAGCCCGGCTGCTCAATATGGTTTAATTTGCGGGTGTTTCCTAAGGTGTCTCCCATCCCTAATTTGCAGGGTGTTTAGCTGGCTAGCTGCTAGTAGTCTGTGTCAGTGGTAGATTTTCTGTAGGTAGGTGTGTTTGCTTGCTCTGTGTCTGTCTCTGATCTTGCTGGTAACCCTGGATTTTGTTGTGACTACTCTTTTGGATTTGTCCTTCTGCTTTTGACTTACCCTCCTAGCAGTTACCTGACCACACTTTTGTATCACCCCTCTGTTCTGCAGGCCCTCCTGGTATCTGACCTTGGACCTTCCGACTACCATGTCTCATGCCTTGCACATAACTAGTGACTCGGCGTCATACCAATCACGTGTAGAAGGATGTAAACATTGGTGAGGTGTATTTCTGCCTAAGGGATATACTACTCAGGGGTCCTCACTGCCAAAGTATACATCCAACTGCTACAAGGAGCCACCAAGTATTTACATTGAGGTTCTTTTATGGAACAAAACCGGTGAGGGAGACTCTGGTGGAGTGTATGGTTCCCCAAACTAAACACCATTTTTTGTATATTTAATTATCTGATATGACATCACAGCAAGGTAAAATAATGTCCTCAAAACGTCATCTAGTCTTGTTATATATCTGATTAATCTATTTCCTAATGTACAAATGATTAGATTTAGGGACTTTGTTTTTTTTACTTGATTGCAGATCATCTGCAGTTACTGGAAGGTAGACCTTTTACTTAAAGTGAACCTCTCAGCAAGGATTGTGCTCAGTAAACGACAGTCAGTATTAGGTTGGTGCTGTTTACTGATTAAAATAATACCTTGGTTGATTAAATCCGTCCTGTGGTTGTTGTATAATCTGCATTTGCAGTTAATGAGGTTCTCGTGCTCCAGGGCGGTCTGTGGGCGAGGACTTTATGTGGTGCTCTGATTACATACTGATCCTTTAGTGACCTGCCTCCTATTTTACATAATGCATATAATATTATTGGCTTAGAAAATAAAAGGTATCTTCAGAAAAATGGTGTGCAGTAGCATCTATTGCTTGCCAACAGATGCAATTGAACATGTGCCGCCGGAGCCATTTTGCCAGAGAAAAAAATTTTTTGGCTGTGGCAAAATGACGCCTGCACTTGCTCGGTAACATCTATGGACAAGCGATAGATGCTACTATGCATGTGTGGTATCCCAAAAAGTGTTCATTTCTATGGGATACCCGATATATAGTGTGTTTTCATATAAATGCTGTGAATTTTTATGTGGACTCTGCATTTTAAATACATTGTGAGAAATGCTGACAGGCAGCACAAAAAGGGTTAACCTTCTCCTCCCAGGCTTGATAAGTTGACCCAGCTCTGTTTTATTATGCAGAAGGTTCTGGAAAAACGCCTCAGGGCAGTCAGCCAATGACGGCAGCTCTACAGTCACATAGAAGGGGAGGAGCCAAGTCCGGGGGGGTGTTTTAAATTTGAAGTGGCAGTTGGTGGTTGGACATCTTGAGAAGAGGAAGCAATTTTGTAGGTGAAGGATTTACCTACTCTCTCCCTGCCGCCTTGCTTAAAAAGGGTACTGGCACGATAAGGGGAGTTAGTAGTCTTCTTATGAGGAAGACTACCATTGCACCTCAAGGAGGAAGGATTACCTCAGGGCAGAAACAGAGCACAGTGCTGAAAAAGAAATATTCAGACTTAATAAAACCAGAGGTTACTAAGATCAGCTTGTCTGCAGATACACAGCAATCATCAAGCATGAGTGTAATCCTGTACCTCAGTTTACTGCTGTTTGTAAATAATAATTTGCCCCATTACTATAAGTAAAAAGACTTTTGCTTCAAATTCTTATGACTGTTTAATGACTGGGGCTCAAATGCACCAACTACTACCACCATCATCATCTTCAGCCTAGAGGCAGTTACTGTGCAAACATTGTATTGTGGCGTTTCCTGTGTGTGTAATTTGAAAAGGAAAGACTCTTCTCCTGATAAAAAGCTTGGCCACTGTAAGATACATCATACCCTGTCTGTAGTACAACCCTCAGCCATACACCACATGAGAATGCCACACATGCGCCACTGCCGGTGCCATTTTGTTGAAGTCACTTTTTTTGTAAGCCAACATCCTATGTATTATATAAAATAGGAGGCAGGTCACTGAAGAATCAGTCACCTGTCAGTTAAGCCCATAAAGATGCATATGTAAGCAGAGCACCACTTGAAGATTTCCCCACAGGCCACCTAGGAGCACGAGAATCTCAGTAACTGAAAACTACAAATACAAATTAAACAACAACTACAAGATGGATTTCTTCAACTATGGTATCATTTTAATCAGTATAATGGTGCCAACCTGACACTGTCTGTAGTTTACTGAGCAAAATCCTGCTAACAGGTTTGCTTTAATCTCATATTAAGTATTTTAACCAAAAGGCCTTGTGAGGGTCTGATGGAAAAGGACTTATTCTGGACTCATTGCAATTTATAGGGTCAGGCCTCCAGTACAAGGAGCAAAGACTGAGTAACTAAGTGAGAACTTTTCTACTTAAAAGAAGTGATAAATTAACCCCTTACCAACATCGGGCATAATAGTACACCGATGTCAGTATCCCCCACTTTGATGTGGGCTCCGGCGGTGAGCCCATATCTTTTCTGAGACATGTCAGCTGACAAGTGCCTGCAATAGTTGCGGGTGGAATCGCGATCCATCCACAACTATTAACTAGTTAAATGTCGCTGTGAAACGCTGACAGGGGCATGTAAATGCGCTCCCAGCCATCGGGCTAGAAATGCGCTCACCGGTGACCCGCGCCATGTGATCGCGGGTCACCGGTACGTCAACATGACAACTCCTGGAGAGCTCTATGGTTGTCAGTGCCGAATTGCTAGGAGCGCCAAGCAGAGGTCGGTGCTCATAGCAAGTCAGTAATTCTGCTACATAGAGGTGATCTTGATGTTTGGTAGAGCGGCTTAGTATACATTTTTTGCAAAAAACGTATCAACAAAATACCCTGTTTTGTTATCTTTTTACTAGCACTTGCTGTTTACTGTTACTTTTTTACAGCAGAGTATTTTTATACGTTTGTTTTACTGTGTTTTTCTGTGTTTCAGTCTTTTGGTGGTGTGAATACTGTCCTACAGACTTGTTCACTGTGTGCATGGCCCATGTGTTTGTATTTAATTGGTTTCTTGTTTTTGCAAGATTAGGGAGGCTTCCACCCCTCCCTTGTTGGCCATGCACATAAAAAGCCGTCTTCTACTGCGTGTCCACATCAAACATTACCTGTCTAAATCCTGCTCATATAGGTACTGTACACATGTTCAGGTTTTTAAATACCTCAGATAGGGACTGCTCTATGGGGTTACCTTGGCATTCGGTAGAGTGGCTTAGCATACATTTTTTGCAAAAAACGTATCAACTAAATACCCTGTTTTGTTATCTTTTTACTAGCACATGGCCCATGTGTTTGTATTTAATTGGTTTCTTGTTTTTTGCAAGATTAGGGAGGCTTCCACCCCTCCCTTGTTGGCCATGCACATAAAAAGCCGTGTTCTACAGCGTGTCCACATCGGACATTATCTGTCCGAATCCTGCTCATATAGGTACTATACACATGATCAGATTTTTAAATACCTCAGTTAGGGACTGCGATATGGGGTTACCTAGACATTTGGTAGAGTGGCTTAATATACATTTTTTGCAAAAAACGTATGAAACAAATACCCTGTTTTGTTATCTTTTTACTAGCACTTGCTGTTTACTGTTACTTTTTTACAGCAGAGTATTTTTATACGTTTGTTTTACTGTGTTTTTCTGTGTTTCAGTCTTTTGGTGGTGTGAACACTGTCCTACAGACTTGTTCACAGTGTGCATGGCTCATGTGTTTGCGCTTACCCATAGTAGTTTGCAGCTGCTGTCACCTTCCCCGTGGCCCCTGACATGCGTTTCTCGTACCTGCTTTGTCGAAAGGGACATATTATGCACTTTACTTTTAACTAATGTAAAAAAACAAACAGAGCAAGTACTCACACTCCCAGAGTCCCTGAATCCAGGACCTGTTTTCTACATTTTGGCAGTAGCGGTGACATCATGTCGACAGATCACTGAGACAATCACTGAGCTCAGCACTTTTTGCGCTGTCAACATGTCAATGCTGTAGCCAAAACACAGGGATCAGAGCAGCTGGGATAGCAAGTGCTGGGACCTGGTGAATGTAAGTGTTTGCTCTAATATTTTACAAATATTTAAGGTTTTGGGGACACTGTTTTTTTTAAAGATGAAAACCCATTTACAGGGAACATGGCCCATGAAAAAAAACATTATTAACTGCAGATATGGGGCTAAACTGTAGACTAATAGCATTCTGAACATGCCTGGCACCTGCACTTAGACCCCACTCCCAGGGAGAAATGAAGTTTATTTCTCCCGGTAGCATTCGGCTTTCAGTCACGGGAGTGGTTAAGTCATCACTCTCTGTATATAGTATCAGCTGTAACCATTCCCCCTGGCACTGACTGACAGCCGGCCTTAATGCTGAGCTGCTGTCAGTCAGTGCCAGGGGTGCGGTTACAGCCTTTGCTCTCTACACAAAGAGTCTGTGACTCAACCTGTGTTGGGTCCGTCCCCATGGCTGAAACCTGAACGCTACAAGGAGGAATAAAGTAAACTCCTGGCAGCGGGGGTCCAAATACAGGCGCTGGGCAGGTTCACGACACTATTAACCTGCAGATTAACCCCATATCTGCAGGATAATAATGTTTTTTCACTTGACAGGATCCCTTTAACAATTATACTCTAGTCTCTCCTGAGAGGTCAATACATGGCTGAGGTCAGACAACACCCACAACATTAATTATTATAACCCAATTGCATTTTTTTCCCTTAATACCATGAGAAAGGCTATTATTTAGATTATTTTTGAGGATTTTTATTGAGGATTAGAAACTTTAATTGACCCAAAACTGCACTAGTGGATCTCGTTTTGTACATCAAAGATAATAAATACCAGTTAACTATTTTTTTGCAGGTATCATGTTACTGGTTTGAGACAATAACGTGTTTACAGCCACAATTATCCATGACAGATGTCTTTGTAAGTGGATTTCTCAGGACTGAATACCTTAGACAAGTGAGTCAACAGAATGCCGTGCAGCTGTACCTTCAATCTGTTCATGGTGAAAACTTCATTGTCTAGGCGACTGAACTTATTAATATACTTCCCCTATGTTGTAATGAAGGATCTGTGTATACCTTTGCTAAGTTTATCTAGTAAATCCACATTGTGTAGTTTTACAAGCACAGCAGATGGTTGGCAAATAAGAGACTTGAAAATTGTGCTACACTTGTTTCAACATGAGCTACAACTGTAATGGGATCGGTGGCGTAACGTCACTATATAGGTGAAGAAGAGCTATGTTAGAAATGTCTACCTGAAAGTGCAAAGACTATCTGTGAAACATTGTAAAAAATAAATTTGTCACTCCAAGTTAGATGTAAAAAATTCTAAGGATATTTTAATGATACAGGTGTTAGGCATAGGTACTCTTCTGTCTCACGGGGTAGATCTCAAGCCTTGTCGGCCTCTGCGGTCTCTCATTCTGGTTCGGCTGCTGTCGCTCAGCGTAGACGGCGGTCCCAGCGTCTTGCTCAGGCCTGTGCTATGCGGTTGGTTACTGCTTGCTCTACAGCCATGTCTTTAGTAACCAGTAATATTCAGGTGCAGCCTGGCACCCTGGAGTTTAAGTCCAAAGATCACCGTACTGAGCATTTCTGTGATGTGGCGTTGTAAGGGGGTGAGATTTGATGTCGTTCTTGCTCCCCTTCCCTCTGATTGTGTTCTGGTTATTAATGTTTACAAATGTGACTATGATAAATGCCTGAGGTACTGCTACATATAAATTATGTATTATCTCTCAGCTTTAATGGTATCGCCCCATGTATGTGTTCCCATTTTGTAGAAAACTGTAATATGTTGTCTCGTGTTCTTTTATCATATTATTGGATAATATAATGTATCTGTTGTGCATGTACAGTTAGAGAAAGTTAGTGCATCCTTTTGGGGACATTAGAGGAGAGCACTTTTAGTTTATAGTTCCTATAGACTTGGGTAAGTGTAGTTCTGTTGAGGGCCACTAGATGGGGCATACTAGTGGGCCTGATAGGTGTAGCTGATAGGAGGGTTAATTGTAGGAGTAGCAGGATAGTTGGTTAGGAAGTTAAGCCAGATGGGGAAAGGGTACCCTAGCATCCACATGGGCTATAGGCCCAGACAACTTCACAGTCCCGTAATGTTTAAGTGCTGTAACCCACGTTACCCATGGCCACTGTGTCTCATAGCAGTGGGCCAGTGCAGCAAAGGAAGAATGTGGCAACTTATTGCCTGGGCCGATGCTCTTAGGGCAGGAATCGGTTGGACAGCTGAGATGAAGGAAGTTGGAGATTCAATGAGATCAGTGCAGACAGGCCGGATGCTTTACCATCGGCAACCAAACTTGATGACTAATGATTTCGAGTCTTGGGTGAAACAGGCAGAAGGAAGTGTCATCAACCCGAAGTCAGGCCAGGAAGGAACTGGGAAATGGTCTAGGACAGTTCAGTCCGGGCGTGTACTGCACAGAAGCAACAGCCAGAAAGTGAAAGATGAGGAAGCAAGTATATGTCTTGATGTACCAGCTGTGGATGGAACATGTGAAATTCTCTGTAAAGAAAGTGTTAAAGTTGACTTGGACTGTGTCTTCATTGCTGATGGTTGCCTGGAAGAGGGACCGTTATCGCCTGGGAAGTGCCCAGAGGAAGCTAATTCTGGAGATGCAGGTATGCAGAAGAGAAGAGTACATTTTTCTGTAAGGGAAGGACTGGACATGGATATAGCGGTTATTCAGGTCACAACTACAGTCCTGTACCTCCCTTACAGCATCTTATTGGCGGTCGGACGTCGGCTGCTCTGGTGATATAGCAGCACCGAATTTACCCGCAGGCGATGTCTGCGTGAGTGTTTGGGGTGGAGCTTTTGGTATAAAAGGCTCCCAGCGATGCACACGGGCATGCTAGTATCATTCATGGTTGGTGTGTGTGAGTGGAAATGCTACCACTCTGATTGCACGTGTGTGTGTTAGTTACCACCTTGGTTTTAGCCAGTTTGGGCGTTTGTACCCGCTTGGTTTAGGATCTGTTTCCGTCTTGTGTGCAGTTAGCTCCAGAGAGCTGTCCCCCCCTGTGAAGTCAACAGGGATTTTTGTAGCTAGTGTCAGTTTAGCGTTTTCTTTTTACTCTGCATCTGTTTCTGCCACGTGTGCGATTGGCACGGGTTAATTACAGAGCGAGCTCAACCCTTAGCTCTTTCTCTCTTTGAAGATAACACAGCTGAGTATAGTGCATTCTGCTCAGACTGTGTGGAATTAACGCAGTCGTACTAAGGTGCGTTCGCTGTTTAGTTCCGTCATCATTCATACTAGCAGCAGTTAACATCTCTGCACGGTAGAACCCGGGTTGCGATCGCACTTTGTTATTATATTTTATTTAGTGTGATCTGCCAACCCTAACAACAGGTACATCCATTGTATAGAAAGAATGGATGTTTTGGCCAACAACAAGGCCTTCATCAGATCAGTTGGACCTACTTAGAAGTAGTCTCTCATGGTGCTGTGGTAATGCACTACTGTGCAGGGGATATGGTGCCATATTCCCTGCACGGTAGTACATTGCAGTGGATGTACCTGTATCAATAAAATATCCTTATATTTTTTTGCATCTAACTTAGAGTGTTGAATTTATTTTTTACAATATTGCGGAGTGGAATCCTATCTACAGAGGAGTGACGCGCTGCCTTTTCTTGTACCTGTAAAACATTCACAGAAAAATACCTGAGACTACACAAGAAAACATATACTTTATTAAAGAGGAACTCCTACCCCCACTCCTTCCTTCTACCTAGACTAAGAATTCCATCCTGCTATTTCTCAACTAATCCGAACCACACATTTGTATTTAAAATATAAAAGTGATCCCAAGGACATTAAATAATTTTTTGTCTTTGACATTCTTTTTAAAGAGTATCAGGATCCTGACAGCGCCGGCGTACAGCCTCCATTGAGCAGGGACTCACCCGCACTGTAGGGACCCTTGGGGACCAGAATAGCCAGAAAGTATAGGTGCACAGGACCTTAGTGATGAAGTTTAGCAAGCCGGCACGGGACCTACAGTCATGTGACTGCAAGGGGGCGGGGCTTAGCATCCTGCTTTCACAGAAGACAGCAAACTCAGAGTCAGGCAAAACGGAGGTCGTTCACAGTACAGACAGCGAGGTACAGAAGGGGTAAACAGACGGGAGGTCAGACAAAGCCAAAGGTCATACACAAGAGGGCGACACGGTACCAAGGGGATGAGTGAAGTCGGGTCACAAGCAGAGAGTCACACACGAGAGGTAGCGCAGTAGAAGAGGGACAGGCAGAAACCATAACAGGGACAGAACCGAATCAAAACCAAACAAGCAAGCAAGATATCAGGCACAAGGCACACGTACGCACAAGGTCAACTAACTCAGCCGAGGGCAGGAGTATAACTGATACCGGACCTAGGTCCAGTGAGCATTAAATAGCCGCCCTCTGCCAGGGAGAGGCTGAAGAATTAACCCCCAATCAGACCAGGACGGGCCAAAGCGAAACCCCGTCCTGGATCATGACAAAGAGAACCTGTCACAAGGTTTTCCCAATAAATAGTACAGCCACCACCTACCTTTACCACCTCTTTTACAGTATTCTAATATACTGTATGAAAGTCCTCAATTCCTTCTGCATGGTACAAAAAATAGCTTTTATTATACCTCCATACGTTGTGTACGCCGGTCTTGCTGTACATCCTCTCTCGTTGGAAGTGCTGTCCTCCTACCTTGCTTCATGTGGATGGCACATCCTTCATCATTCACACAGTATTCCCCAATCATGCTCCTGTGCAGAAATAGTTCGCTCTGCCCTGCGGAGGGCATAGCAAAATACTGTATTGCACATGCGCCGGGAGAGTTCAAGGAGCGCCGATGACCCAGAACTAAAGTTATTGCATGCACAATACACTCCTTTGTTCCAACCTCAGCAGAACACTGTGTGGATAATGTAGGACACATCTTCTACATGAAGCAGGGCAGTAGGACGATGCTTGTGACAAGACAGGAGGCGCTAAAGCAAGATCAGCAATGCCCATGGGACCAGATGGCACTGTGTGGAGGTGTAATAAAAGTTATTTTTGTACTATGCAGAGGGGATTAGGAACTTATATACAGCATGCTACAATTGTGAAAAAGAGGTCTTAAAACTGGTGGCCATACTTTATATTGGGAAAAACTGGTGACGGATTCCCCTTAAGAGTCAGAATGGCATAAAAAGGCAAAAAGTGTTACCTCACTGATCTCCTGCTCTAATGTTTCCCAGGTCTACTACTGGTCACTACGTCATGGTCCTTCTTAATTCTGTTTAGCCAATCACTGGCCAGTGACCACAGCAATGCCCATTCTCAGTTAGGGATTGGCTACAGTGGTCACATGTATCTGGGCTGGGATATCATTGATGGAATAAACATTGCTGGAGGACTAAGCAACACCAGAGTAGATGCAGGTGGTATTGTAAGTAAAGTGAGGGGTAAAGGGAGTATTTCTTCCCTTATTTTATATTTAACTTATTCTGAACCTTTTCAGAACAAATAATAGAAAGAACAACGTCAACATCCTACCGCAAGACACAAGTACAACATCCTACAGGTTCAGCTCATTTCAGCACTACTTGAATTTATAAGGGGAGGTGGGATTTATCAATGACTGTGTGCCAAAATTCTGTCAGTAAAAAGTTTGACATTTTTGAGCAAAACGTGCAATTTTTTTTGTTCATGCCACTCTACTATTTTCAAAATCAGGAGGCAGGGCTTAGTAGGAGGACATTGATTATCATGCAAATCTATACCAACTCATAGTAGGTGAAAATTTTACTTTGTGCTGCATAGCCAGCATAATAGGCGTGTGACTGTAAATAAATTTGACGTGCCAGTATTAACGCCTTAATGACCGCCAATAGGTCTTTTTATTAACCTGAGCTATAAGAGAATAACATCCGCATACAGGTGACAATCCAAAAGCTATCAGCTTCTCCCTTTTTAACCCCGTCTGCACCCTGAGATCATGATCGTGTGGTCCTGATGTTTACCATGGCAGTTCACGGCCAAACAGCCGCCTTAGAGTGTGCCGGCTGTTGTAACCTGTTAAGAAGTGAGCAACTTTCAGATGGTAAAAATACACTTTTTCATTCCTGTCATGTTACTTTGCATTAATACCTGAAGGGTTAATAAACTACCTGACAGTAGTTTTCAGTATGTCAGGAGTTGTTGTTTTTAAAATGGTTTTACTTTTGCGAGTTTTCCAATATATAATACTCCCAAAGTCACTTCAAACCTGGATAGGTTTCTAAAAAATAATTTTGTAAATTTCCTAGAAAAAATGAAAAATTACTGCTACATTTTTAAACCTCCTAAAATGCTAAGAAAATAAAATAACATTTTACAAATGGTGCTGATTTAAAGCAGACATGAGGGAATGTTTTGATGTGATATGACTTTCTGGATTAAAGGGATGATCATTAAAAGTTTGAAAATTGCAAATCTTTTTGTCAAATTTCTGATATTTTTTATAAATGAACACAAAACATAGCAACCTAAATTTACGATTATCATAAATTATAATGTACCACGAAAAAACAAGAATCAGTGGGATCCATTGAAGCGTTCTGGAGTTATTACCACATAAAGTGACACCGGTCAGATTTAAAAAAAAAAAAAAAAGCACCCCAGAAGAATTTTTGTTTGTTTTTATGATGCCAACAGATTGGTGTCAGTAATGTAAGTTCCCTGCTCGCAGTATTATACTCACCAGTCACCGTCGTCATCTTTTATTGGTGCCACTCCAGTTGGTCTTCTGCAGACTATGACCTGCCTGATGGCTCTAGTCTTTTCTGGGCAATCTAGAAGTCACTACTCATTGTAAGTCTAGGAGAGCCAGAACGAGGCCCATCATGGTTCTCATAGACATACGTAGAGAACTTGTGACCCTTACCTTTGACTTACGGTCAATCAGAAGTTGTGGTCACAAAATGGCGGTGCTGCAGGGTTGCCAACTAGACTTTTTTTTTCTGGACAGCTTATCAAAAACTCATTGACAGTCAATGATGGACACATTGGAAAATTATAACAAATAATTATGATCATAACTGATATACAGTATGTCTACAGCCCATAATTCTGATATAAAGACATCAGCTGCATTCACTGTAAACTGTAAAATGATGATAACTACAGTGAAAAAAAAATCTGAGTAAGTTTCGTCAGCCTCAAAAAAACATGGACCCACTGGTGGTGCAGGCCCGGTGCGGCACCGGGAAGTGTAGAAGAAGGCGACTGGTAAGTATAATACTAGGGTCAGCAAACTTACATTAGTAACATCACTCCAGTGTTGAAATACAATACTAAAATGCTAGCGTGGGGATTTAATAAACTTCTAGTTATGTTTTCACTATTTGACATTTTGTCAAAATGGCTACAATAAAAATCTAATGTATTTTCTAAAAGTTTATTTTAATCTGGAACTGCCTGATGGTCCATATTTTTTTCTAAATCCGAAGTTTCAAATTGAAGAAATTTAAACATAGGTAAGTAGGAGCTGAAGCTTCATTGGGGACCAACACAGAGATGAGTAAACGGGATGAGAATTGACATATCTTTAAATAGTAGAGGTGATATTAAGCCCCTGGAAGAAGCAGGAGTGAAACGCGCGTCGGGGTGAGGGGACACCACACTGACCACTACCGCTATTTAGGTAAATGAATCCCTCTTTTATATGGTATTTACTTGGGCTATTAATAGTGGATGTTATGGTATAGTGCTCCTATTATATTGTACGCCATCTCTTACGTAGGAGAGGCTATATATTTGGTACCTTTTGCTCTCATGAGTTATTTTTTCTCAGAGGCATGTGTGGGCTATACTGTTATTAGGATGGCACAACTTACTGATTATATCACCACATAAAGAGGAATCTTTATTGTTGGATGATATCTTATGACTTAATACAACCTTAGACATCAGCTAAGACTGAAACACAAAAACTATACCAATTAAAGAAAATAACATTTAAAATGTAATAATTATTTTTTTTTTGCAATTTCATTCTGGAAAGTCATTATTTTCTCAGTTTGTATCTAAGTCTTTGTAGTCAAATAAATCTGAAATTGTTTTTCTTGGACATTTTGCAAATGAGCTCTCACTTTGAATACATCATTTGCATTTTGTTTAGCAGGAATTGAATGCTAGTTTAAGACAGATGCGTGTTCCCATAGAACAGTCTTTACAATTTGCATGTTTTTTTCATTCCTTGTAGTATCAACATGTTACAGAATGACACTGAAATGACGGAAAGTTGGCTATTTAAGAATTATCTCTAGCTTATAACCATGATCTAAAGAACAAGGTGAAAATCTGTAGATGGAAAAGTTACAGGTGAAAAGAAAAAGAAATAACTTTGACTGCAGAAATCTGGTATGTTATTTTAATTATGTAATATGCCAAAACTTGATATTCTATTTTAGATACTACGATTGTATAATTCATTACAGTAATATTTCTAAAAAATAGAAAAGGTAACCAGTAGTGATGATGAGTGGACCCATTGAAGTCTGGGTTCTACAGGTTCGACGAATATAGAGTTGAAAGTTTGGTATGGGTCCACACTTCACCCCAAACCCAATACATGTCAATAGGAACTCGAACTTTGGTGCTGTCAAATGGCTGTAAAATGGTCTTAGTAAGGGCTAGGGGGCTGCAAAAGCAAACAACATTGGGGTAAGAGATGACAATTGCCCTGTAAACAAATGCGGATAGAAAATGACTTAAATCACTAAAATTAGTCAATAAAATTTAGTTCATTTTTTTAATAAGCTGGATAGAATAGTGTGAGGCTAGACAACACACAGTCCAAAATCAATGTACTGTATGTGAATATAGACTTTTTATAAATGTCATATGTAAATATCCATCCATTCATTGAAACCCACCCAGACTCACATTAGTAAAAAAAAGCAGACAGCTGTGAGTTGGTTTTATGTTCCTTGGAACAGGCCAATATTCATTAAGGTTCCCAGCCTATTACTAACAGCTCACAGCTGTCTGCGCAGCCTTTACTGGTTATTAGAAAGGGGGTTCCATCAAAAAATGATGTGGGTCCACCCTATTTTTAATAACCAGCTGAGGAAAAGAAGACAGCTGATGTTATTATTCTGGGAAGTGGCCAATATCCATAAAGGTTCCCAGACTATTAACAGCAGCTCAAAGCTGTCTGTGTAGCCTTTACTGGTTATTAAAATGGGGGAACCCTCAAAAAAATTAAGTGGTGCCCCCCTATATTTAATAACCAGCAAAGGATATGCAGACAGCTGTAGACTGATATTAATAGATTGGAAAGGGGCCATGGATATTGACCCACTCCCAGATTAATACCAACAGCCCTCAGCCACCCCAGAAATGGTGCATCCATTAAATGCGCCATTTCAGGCACTTAGCCTCAGTTCTTCCTACTTGCCCTGGTGCATTGGCAAGTGGGGTAATGTTTTTGTGGTTGACGGTTTATGTCTGCTGGCATCAAGACCAGGGGTAATAAGTAATGGAGAGGCATCTCAGACAACCCCATTACTAATCTCATAGTAAAAAGTGAAAAAGATACACACACAGACAAAAGTACTTTAACTTCTTAACCCCCGAGCTTTTTTCGGTTTTGTGTTTTCATTTTTCGCTCCCCTCCTTCCCAGAGCCATAACTTTTTTTTATTTTTCCATCAATATTGCCATGTGAGGGCTTCTTTTTTGCAGGACAAGTTGTGCTTTTGAACGACATCATTGGTTTTACTATGTCATGCACTAGAAAATGGGAAAAAATTCCAAGTGCGGTGAAATTTCAAAAAAGTGCAATCCCATACTGGTTTTTTGTTTGTCTTTTTTGCTAGGTTCACTAAATGTGAAAACTGACCTGCCATTATGATTCTCCAGGTCATTAAGAGTTCATAGACACCAAACATGTCTAGGTTCTTTTTTATATAAGTGGTGAAAAAAAATTCCAAACTTTGCTAAAAAAAAAAAAAATTGCGCCATTTTCCCATTCCGTCTCCATTTTTTGTGATCTCGGGTTGGGCATTTTTTTGTGTGCCAGGCTGCCATTTTTAATGATACTGTTTTGGTGCAGATACGATCTTTTGATTGCCTGTTATTGCATTTTAATGCAATGTGGCAGCGACCAAAAAAACGTAATTCTGCCGTTTTGACTTTTTTCTCACTACGCCATTCAGCTATCAGGTTATTCCTGTTTTTATTGATAGTTCGGGCGATTCTGAATGCAGCGATACCAAATATGTGTATGTTTGATTTTATTTTTATTGTTTTATTTTGAATGGGGCGAAAGGGGGGTGATTTGAACTTTTATATATTTTTTTATTTTTTGTATATTTTTAAACATTTTTTTGCTTTTGGCATGCTTCAATAGTCTCCATTGGAGACTAGAAGCTGCCATTGCCCGATCGGCTCCATTACATAGAGGCAGTGGTCAGATTGCCTCTATGTAGTAGAATTGCTGACTTGCTATGAGTGTCGACCACTGGGTGGCGCTCACAGCAATCCGGCTCTGACAACCATAGAGGTCTCCACGAGACCTCACGTTGTCATGCCAACACACCGGTGACCCGCAATCACGTGACGCAGGTCACCGGTGTTCGTATTTTCATCGAGATTGCCAGAAGTGCCACTTAAATGCTGCTGTCAGTGTTTGACAGCAGCATTTAACTAGTTAATAGCAGCGGGTGTAACGCGATTTCACCCGCAGCAATGACATGTCCCTGGAAAGATTTCAGCTCACCGCCGGAACCCACAGCAAAGGGAGGGAGTCCGACATCTACGTACTATTACCCCCGATGTCGGAAAGGGGTTAATTGAGCAAAACACTCCCCGACAAACACCCTGTTTTACCCATTATTAAGATAAAATTAAAAATAATTGTCCACTCAGCACAGTCAGCCAGAACACACTGACAGTATTGCGTGAATCCGATTGCTGTGATGAGCAATTAAGTCCCTAAGGTTACCGTAGTTCATAGATAATGAGCTCTTCAGTCTGGCACTCATACTGAATTTGTGATAACTGGCACCTGTGAACTTAGGTGACCCTACTGAGGTCACCTCAGTTCAGGGGCACCGATTCTCACAAGTTCAGTGTGTGTGAGTGACTGACTAGTGAACAGCACCGTGAACTGAGGTTATCTCAGTAAGGTTACCGCAGTTCATTGGCTATGCTTAGTGATGTCATTGCTCTTCGCAGCAGCCAGATTCACAAGCTACTGTCAGTGTGTTCCAGCTGCTTTTGCTGAATGGTTACATTACTGATGTCACCTCTCAGCACTGCATATGGAAGAAGCAGAGTTGGGATCTTTGTGGGACCATTATAGATTAACGATGGACAGGTGAGAATTACTTTTATTTTTTATTTTTAATTTATCTTAATAAATGGCTAAAAGATGGGATTTGTTGGGGAGTGTTTTGTACAATTAAAGGACTTTTCTCTGTGTGTGTCCTTCTTCCTTTTGACTACGGGCTTAGTAATGAGGGTGTCTGATAGACCCCTCTCTATTACTCACCTCTGTCTGTGGACATAAACCAGCTGAAACACTAATGAATAGTCGCTCATGTGTCTGACACTTGCTCTGAACTCGTGAGAACCGATGCCTGTGAATTTAGGTGACCTTACTGCGGTTACCTCAGTTTACAGGCACTGGTTCTCATGAGTTCTGCACGAGTGCTTGACTAATGTTGCGATGTTACTAGCGCAAAAGGGGAAAGACTGACGTACCCGAGAGTGGACCCTCTGGGTCACGGCTCCAGAGCCCCCGAGGGCGAGTGCCCAGGTGAAGACCACCCCCTATACAGGGAGCGTTAGGGCCAGGCCCCCCAGGAGGTAGAACCGCGACAGCCAGAACCAAAGGGGCGACAGGGGTAGTATACCGGAGAAGCGGCACGGGGGTACCGGATGGATAGAGCACAGAGACAAAACGGAGACCTAACGATACACAGGACGGGACAGCCAGGAGGGAAGACCAGGACTGGAAACTGCAAAAGAAAGAGGTATAATGAAGTACACAAAAGGAAGGAAGAAACACGGCAGGCAGGGTGAGGAGAGGGAGAGCAGGCAACTCAGATAGAGTAGCGAGGCAGGAGACCCAGGAAGCACAGGGAGCAAAGTGTAGCAGCGCAGACAGAGGGGGAGAGACGGGGCCTGAAAACACAGTGAACGCCAAACAAGACAGGCGTCACCGCATGCAATAACCAGGCATCTTACCTGAGGAGACGCTGAACATAAATAGCGGTGGGCGCTGCCATCTTGGAGGCGGGGCCAGCGCGTCAGACTACCCAGGAGGCTGCGCGCTGCGTGCCAGACGCCGAGGGAGCCGGAGACCAGGCGCGGGAGCGCGCCGGGAAGCAGGAGCGCGCCGGCCGGAGCGCGCAGCAGAGCCGGAAGTCGTGACAACTAATTAATGATCGCTCATCAGTACAGTACTCACACTGAACTCATGAGAAGAGAACCATCACCTATGAACTGATGTGACCTCGGTAAGGTTACCACAGTTCATCAGCTATAAACTGTGATAACCTTACTAGCGTCATTGCTCGTTGCAGTAGCCTTATTCACACTTTACTGTCAGTGTATTCCGACTGCTCATTCTGAGCAATCACATTACTGATGTCACCTCTCAGCTCTGCATCTAGATGGAGCAGATTTGGGATCATCGTGGGACCTCATCATTATGAATTAATGGTGGACAAGTAAATATTAATTTGATCTTTTATTTTTCATTTTAGTTTAATAAATGGGTAAAAGAGGGGATTTGTCAGTAAGTGTTTTGTTCAATTAAAAGACTTTTCTCTGTGTGTGTCTTTCTTACTTTTGACTACGTAGTCAGTAAGGGCGGTTTCACACGTTCAGATAATTCTGGTACCGGAAAAAAACAGTACCGGAGCTATCCGTGTCCGTGTGGACACGTGGTACCTCCATGTGGCACACGTGTGGCAACCGTGTGCTGCACGTGTGCCGCTTTGCCGGCAGGAGAGAAGAATGAATGAAAACCCAACGTAGGGTTCCCCTCATTTTCATTGGCTGTGCCACAGACTTTCAACGTGCTTTACTAGGATGACAAAGCCGAACAGGAAACTGGACATAAAGTATATCAGACACTTGAAGTTCAGTATGAACCCTAAAATTTACACTTTAGGTTTGCTCATGGCTAGTAACCAGTCCTAGGCAGCAGAAACAATTCCTTCAAACATAATAATGCTACTGAAATAGCTTCTGACCAGTTAACTACTTTAGAATTAGTTATAGTTCATGGTGGATCACAAGGTCAAATATTATACAGTAGATCCTGCTACTGAAAATGATCATTTTGATAGCATATTCATACAGCTAATAAAATGGCTGATGAAGCTTAAAAGGTCTGTCCATATTTGAACAATCTGTTTTTATTAGAAGGTCCATAGTCATTCATCTGATTACAGTGTGTCGGTCTGCTGGGACCAATCAAGAATCAATTATATTCTGTATTTACAAACACATGGAAATAAAAGTTGTATTACCTTGCAGTTTCATTACAGGGCAAATGAGTATTTCACAGAGCCCATTCACATCAATGAGTTGTCTGTGTAACACTGGTAGGTGTGTACCCACCGTATCAAGGGCTGGGCGTACCCTAAAGTAGGTGTAAAAAAAGTGACAACTATGGGCAGCATGGTGGCTCAGTGGATAGCACTGCAGCCTTGCAGCGTTGGAGTCCTGGGTTTGAATGTTCTCCCCGTGTTTGCATGGGTTTCCTCTGGGTACTCCGGTTTCCTCCCACATTCAAAAGACATACCGATAGAGAATTTAGATTGTGAGCCCCATCGGGGACAGTGATGATAATGTGTGCAAAACTGTAAAGCGCTGCAGAATATGTTAGCGCTATATAAAGATTATTATTATTATTCTCTGGAGCCTCTGATGGTGAGGATAGGCTTTGCTGACAATAGTCGCCAGGTACCACTCCAGGGCAGCTGGCAATAGGGTAAGGGACAACAGTATGAGTACAGGTGAATAAAGGCAAAAACATGGTCAGACAATCTGGGGTAAGGGCAGGCAGCACAGGTTCAATGTATGTGGCAGTCGGGAATTGGGAAGTCATCATAAATGGGTTTGGAAGCCGAGTCAAAAAACAGGACAGACAATACAAGAGTACACCTTACAGGAATTTAGACAGAGACTTTAGAACCTAAACTTAGGAAAATTGTGGCGGGTGGCACCGATTGAAATAGCACCTGCTGGTTGGTGATTGGCTGGGAAATCCAAACTCTGCATGAAACAGCGGGGTTAAATTAATATAGTCACGTGGAAAAATCATAAAGATTCAGCCGTACTGAGAAACATTGCAAGCGACAAATTCAGCAAGTCTGCCTGACACAAAGAGAAGTTGCAATGTTGACACATTAGGTGTCGATACGCGTGGGTCTTAGTACCCACACAGTCTGGCTCATGCCTCACCTACTCTATTGTGTATCTGACTTAGTGACGACTGACCTAGCAGTCGTGGGGTAAAGTATAGAGAACTGCTCTGTGGCCTCTGGAGTATTTATGGCTCACTATTGTTGGATCACTTACCTTTTTCCACCTTAATGATTTGTTGTTCCATTGGAACTAGATATCTAACGCTATAAAGTGTATATGATATTGGATTCTTATTGAATTTGGTGTGCATCAGGATCTGTATTTAGTCTGTCAAACAGCATGCATATATGGTATAGATATCATTTGATTATGTGACACATGTGCCATCAGATAAGACTGTGTGGGATCTTTTCTGAGTATTTTACTCTTATATTCTTTGGACCCAAATCCACTGTCCTTTTTTGCTTGGGATTTTAAATGTTTTTTACAATTTGTATGTGTTGTTTACAATAAAAATTGTTATTTTTGAACCAAATTATTAATGTGGTGATCTCAATTCTTTGATGCATTTACTTTTTTCTGCTTTGGTAGTAGCTTGGTAGTAGTTTGATTTTATGCATCTGGTGATCCCCTTGCTTATTTAATTGATGGTGCCCGCTCAAATTGCTGCTTTGTACCACAGTAAGTAAGGCGGTGCTGAGGAGGCATGTGAGTTACTGCCTTTGTAGTACCCCTCTAATGCCACTCCTTTTTCGACCAGATCTACAGAGACTCTTCTCAACAATGGTAGGGATGCAGTTGTTTTCAGCAGACTCCCCAGTACACTCTTCAAAACCAAAGTTCTTCGCTTTAAACACATTTGAGAGAACCACAGAGACGGGGAACTGACAGAGGCAGAATGGACCCAGCAGACTGTTTTCTGGAGGACTTGTGTAGGCTTACATGGCCGACCAGATTGGATTTGTGTCTGCTGGACAGACTTATCCTTCTCCTAGTCAAAGAAACAAAGTTTTTACCCAAAGGAATGTCCCTTTGAAGGACAGGAGCCACTTAATCCCAACCCAAGCCATGTAATGGATGTGTTGTGCTTCTTCCTCAAAATCAGTCATATCGAAGGATCGGGACAAGACACAAGTCTCAGTCAGGGACAGAGGAAATACCAAGCCACCGAATGGACATGAAATGCCTTAAGGCACAGATGGCCAAATCTTGGGCATATTCTTGCAAGGCCATTGGTAGCTCAAAACGATCCCCATAGAAGCACCTGGCCGGTGGACCAGTAAACAACTGGTGAAAGCTCACTCAACCATGGGAGATCTAGAAGAACCAAGCTTACAGACCTAGGTAGCATGTAGAAAGAAATATTTTCAGAATGCTGAGCTCCGACCTGCAGGGTGACTGGCAATGTGATAAAACAAATAGGCTCTGCCAGGAGTTGTTCTTCAATTGAGGCAATAGACACGGGGTGATTCAGTTGTTGTATAGGGAGTTGAAGTTGACAAACAAGATCCAGATGGATGAAGTTGCCTGGGGAACCGAAATTCAGATAGGCAGCCACAGAGAGGGACTTCTCCTGTCAGAACAGGGTAACCTTGGTCACCAGTTCTGAAGAGCAATCTCTCTTACATAGTAGCATCGCTCTGACCAACACTAGAAGTAGGGATTCTCCGTGCTTCACTGGGCACTGATGAACATAATGGCCTTTGCCATCACAGTACATGCACACATTGTTATGATACATTTGCTGCCGCTCTTTTTCAGAGAGTTTGGCTCACTCTACCTGCATAGGCGCTATAGCAGGAGGTGGAGCTTGCAGCAGCAAGGGGTACTGAAAGGTTGGATTCGACCTGGGAGGTTCCCCAAAAAGAGAAAATACTTGAGCTTGTTCCAGAGCTTGCTCATGGAAACAGAGATCAATCCTAGTAATAAGGTATAAAGGGCATCTGTTGGAAATAGAGATGAGCGACTTTACCTTTTTTATGATTGAGTCGGGTTTCATGAAACCCGACTTTCTCAAAAGTCGGGTCGAAAGAAATCGGCAGACTATAGGGAAAAGTCAGAGGCCGACTGAAACACGAAACCCAATGCAAGTCAATGGGGACGCAAAGTCATCAGGGAGTAGAGGACAGTAAACACACCCACAGTGCCCATTTCAATGCCAAAAGCATCAATTCTTATTACTGAATCTTGTCAACCTTAATTTACTTCATAATAATAGTTACACATTGAAAACTGGGGGTTATTTGGCTAAAGTTGTTGGGGGGTAGGGCTGGCTCCAGGTTTTCGTGTGCCCTGGGCCAAAGAGTATCAGTGCGCCCCTTTAACACATACCACAACTCATAATGCTCCGATAAGGCACAGAAATATAGGTATAGTACAATGACAAATACTTCACTGCTTACATGACATGACTGATCTATTTTAAATTGTACAATAGCTCAAAAAAAGGACAGTATATTACTTCATACAGTATTATGGCCACCACATTGTGCACCATACAGAATAATGAGCTCTATATATTTCTCCATACAGAATAATTGGCCACATATAATGTTCCATACAGTATATGATGAGCTCCACATAATGCTACAGTATATGATGGTCCCCATAGACGATGCTCCAGTGTGTTATGGGCCAAAATAATGCTCCATATATAATGGGCTCCATTTCTAATGCTCCAGTGTAAAATGGGCCCCGTAAATGCTGCTCCAGTGTCTGATGTCCCCAATCTGGAATGCTCCAGTATATGATGTGCCTCATGGATGATGCTCCAGTGTCTTATGGGCCCTAATAATGCTCCATATATAATGGGCCCCATTTCTACTGCTCCAGTGTATAAAGGGCCCCGTAAATGCTGCTCCAGTGTCTGATGTCCCCATTTGGAATGCTCCGGTATATGATGGGCCTCATGGATGATGCTCCAGTGTCTTATGGGCCCTAATAATGCTCCATATATAATGGGCCCCATTTTTAATGCTCCAGTATATAAAGGGCCCCGTAAATGCTGCTCCAGTGCCTGATATCCCCCATTTGGAATGTTCCAGTATATGATGGGCCTCATGGATGATGCTCCAGTGTATGATGGGCCCTAACAATGCTCCATATATAATGGGCCCCATTTCTAATGCTCCAGTGTATCATTTGCCCCATAGATGCTGCTCCAGTGTCTGATCTGCCCCATTTGGAAAGCTCCAGTATATGATGGGCCTCATGGATGATGATCCAGTGTCTTATGGGCCCTAATAATGCTCCATATATAATGGGCCCATTTCTAATGCTCCAGTGTATCATGTGCCCCATAGATGCTGCTCCAGTGTCTGATCTGTCCCATTTAGAATGCTCCAGTATATGATGGGCCTCATGGATGATGCTCCAGTGTCAGATTGCCCCCATTTTGAATGCTCCAGTATATGATGGGCCCCATTTTTAATTAACCCAGGCATGGTATGTGAAAAGAGATCCATGGAGTAATCTGAAATGTGTGTTGCCACATCCTTCACTTTTGGTGTGGGTGAAGGACACAAGGAAAGTGGTTGCTCCTGACCAGAAGCCCGCACTTACGACTCAGTGCTTGCATTTTTTTAAACTTCAGAAGAGGAGGCGATAGAGCTGGAGGCTGTTTCAGCAATGGAAGCCAAAAACAGTTCCTGATGCTCCGGCTTTAAAAGCAGTCTACCTACTCCCAAAAAGCAGAGCCTTACTGGCATTCCAGAGCTACACCATGACACAGGCTCAACACCTCCTGCCTTAGCTGCTATTGTGTTTTTGGCACTACCAGCAGATGCACCACCACCACCATCAGTACCAAGCGGCCCCCCATGCCCACGTCCGCATCCTCTTCCATCATACTTCCTCATGTTTTAGAAAATTGACTCAAAATACCAGCAGATACAGTGGGGAAAAAAAGTATTTAGTCAGTCAGCAATAGTGCAAGTTCCACCATTTAAAAAGATGAGAGGCGTCTGTAATTTACATCATAGGTAGACCTCAACTATGGGAGACAAACTGAGAAAAAAAATCCAGAAAATCACATTGTCTGTTTTTTTTCATTTTATTTGCATATTATGGAGGAAAATAAGTATTTGGTCAGAAACAAAATTTCATCTCAATACTTTGTGATATATCCTTTGTTGGCAATGACAGAGGTCAAACGTTTTCTGTAAGTCTTCACAAGGTTGCCACACACTGTTGTTGGTATGTTGGCCCATTCCTCCATGCAGATCTCCTCTAGAGCAGTGATGTTTTTGGCTTTTCGCTTGGCAACACGGACTTTCAACTCCCTCCAAAGGTTTTCTATAGGGTTGAGATCTGGAGACTGGCTAGGCCACTCCAGGACCTTGAAATGCTTCTTACGAAGCCACTCCTTCGTTGCCCTGGCGGTGTGCTTTGGATCATTGTCATGTTGAAAGACCCAGCCACGTTTCATCTTCAATGCCCTAGCTGATGGAAGGAGGTTTGCACTCAAAATCTCACGATACATGGCCCCATTCATTCTTTCATGTACCCGGATCAGTCGTCCTGGCCCCTTTGCAGAGAAACAGCCCCAAAGCATGATGTTTCCACCACCATGCTTTACAGTAGGTATGGTGTTTGATGGATGCAACTCAGTATTCTTTTTCCTCCAAACACGACAAGTTGTGTTTCTACCAAACAGTTCCAGTTTGGTTTCATCAGACCATAGGACATTCTCCCAAAACTCCTCTGGATCATCCAAATGCTCTCTAGCAAACTTCAGACGGGCCCGGACATGTACAGGCTTAAGCAGTGGGACATGTCTGGCACTGCAGGATCTGAGTCCATGGTGGCGTAGTGTGTTACTTATGGTAGGCCTTGTTACATTGGTCCCAGCTCTCTGCAGTTCATTCACTAGGTCCCCCCGCGTGGTTCTGGGATTTTTGCTCACCGTTCTTGTGATCATTCTGACCCCACGGGGTGGGATTTTGCGTGGAGCACCAGATCGAGGGAGATTATCAGTGGTCTTGTATGTCTTCCATTTTCTAATTATTGCTCCCACAGTTGATTTCTTCACTCCAAGCTGGTTGGCTATTGCAGATTCAGTCTTCCCAGCCTGGTGCAGGGCTACAATTTTGTTTCTGGTGTCCTTTGACAGCTCTTTGGTCTTCACCATAGTGGAGTTTGGAGTCAGACTGTTTGAGGGTGTGCACAGGTGTCTTTTTATACTGATAACAAGTTTAAACAGGTGCCATTACTACAGGTAATGAGTGGAGGAAAGAGGAGACTCTTAAAGAAGAAGTTACAGGTCTGTGAGAGCCAGAAATCTTGATTGCTTGTTTTTGACCAAATACTTATTTTCCACCATAATATGCAAATAAAATGAAAAAAAAACAGACAATGTGATTTTCTGGATTTTTTTTTCTCAGTTTGTCTCCCATAGTTGAGGTCTACCTATGATGTAAATTACAGACGCCTCTCATCTTTTTAAGTGGTGGAACTTGCACTATTGCTGACTGACTAAATACTTTTTTTCCCCACTGTATATGGTACTGTATCAGAAGCGTACAGCTCTATACAGTCTAGGGATAACAGTAAATCTCTGTATATATTTCATGAGTCATACACAGACGCTCACAGGTTCAGTATGGATTACCCAATAAAATAAAGAGGTGAAAAAGGGTACAGTATCACCAGATACAAGGTATATATAGTATAGTGTAAACATTCTGAATCTCCATATACATATCAGGAGGCAGACACAAACGCTCTCAGGCCCAGTATGGATTACACAAGAATATGAAAAGCTGTAAATGGGTAATGTAAGACAAGCGTACAGCTGTATACAGTGTTGGCCAAATTTGAAATCTCAGTATATATTTCCGGAGTCACCCTCAGATGCTCACTCAGTCTGGGTTTGACCATAATAAAAAATATTGCAAAAAAGGTACTGGATAACAAGATAGCAAGTATATATATTACAGGGTACAATTGAAATCTCCGTATACATAGTCCCGTAGTCAGTCTCAGACGCTTACCCAGTATGGATTTGACCGTAATACTAAATGTCGAACAAAGGTACTGTATAACAAGATACAAGCTGTATCGAGTATAGGGTAAAAATTGGTATCTCCGATTCACCGTATATATAGAAGGCGTAAACCACACACGCTCACTCACAATGGATGATACCGTAATACAAAATTTTGAACAAAGGTACTGTATCAGCACATACCAGGTGTATTCAGTCTAGGGGTAATTTTAAATTTCCGTCTATACTTCCAGAGTCAGACACAGACACTCACAGGCTCAGTATGTATTACACCAGAATTTAACAAGTAGAAAAAGGGAAAGGTAGTCGAAGCGTACAACAGTATACAGTGTGGTACTTTTAAATCTTCGTATATATTTCAATCTCAGTAAGCCAGTCCAGACTCTCCGCTACTGGAAACTACATGGATACAAGTACAGACGGAATGTCGAGTGTTAGCAGAAATTTGGGAATTACTCATCGTGGGAAAACCTCCCGGTAAATGTTGCAGAGGCGATGCAGACCCTCAATTACTGTGTCTGTGGAGATAGCGAAAACAGTTCTTTGTGAAGAAAGGATTGCTTTATCGCAGTAGCGTGGATCACATCACCGTTACTCATCTCCATCAAACTGTGATCACAGGGAGAGATGTAGACATGGTCCTCACTGCCTATCATGATGTGTCTGGTCATTTTGGAGTGCAAAAGACAGAAGACACAGACCGTAGGCGATTCTATTCGATTGGCATTAGAGGAGACATTGAAAAATGGTGGCAGTAATGTCACACGTCTGTGACTATCACAACTGTGAAAGGTGATCACTGCATCCGCTTGTAAGTTGACATCTATTACAAATGGTAGCCATTGATCATCTGACAGTAGAGGCCAGCAGGAAAAGCCATAGCTACATCTTACCTATCATCGATCAATAAACCAAATTTCTAGTGGCCGTCCCTGTGAGGGATTTAACTGCCCAGACTACACAGCGGTGGAGCAGGGAGAGGTAAGTATTGCAACTTGCAAGTGCTGTGGCCATGACCAAGCAGGGGGGCACACTCATGGTCGACGGTACTGACACAGGGCCCCTCATAGTACGTTGGTGTGTTTGACAGCGAGTGGGCCCCCCCACCATCAGAGACACTGTATGGTACTATGAGGGGCCCTGTGCCAGTGCCGTCGGCCATCTGTGGGCCCATCCACCTGTTCAGAGCAACGGCCCTTGCTCGGGTGCGCCAGGTGTTAACACGAACCGCTGGGGGTTGGGAAGCCCACTTAGGGAGGTTTAAAAAATGGCATATGTTGATATGTTGGCTGGACATTCAGCTGCTGCAAAGGGCGGAATTGGGCAAGTCCAAGGAAGAGGAGGACAAAAGCGAGGCAGTTTTCTGGCAACCTATGTGTCATCAGGGGAACATAGTAACATAACATTGTAACATAGTTTTGAAGGCTGAAGTAAGACCTTATATCCATCTAGTTCAGCCTATTTTTAGTGCAGCTGTTCTGCATTGTTGATCCTGGGGAAGGCAAAAAACCCTCAGAGTAGAAGCCAATTTTCTCCATAGGGAAAAAAAATCCTTCCCCTAAGCTGGGTCAACCATCTACCTATAATATTATGTTATTCGTAACCTTCTATACTGTTACTCACAGGAAAAGCATCCATTCCTTTCTTAAATTCATTCAGTGAGCTGGCCATCACCACTTCGTCAGGAAGAGAATTCCAGAGCCTCACTGCTCTTACCGTGAAGAACCCTCTTCTATGCTGGTGCAGAAATTGTCTTTCCTCCAAACGAAGAGAATGCCCCCTAGTTCTTGTCACAGTCCTTGGTACAAACAGTTCATTGGAGAGATCTCTGTATTGCCCTCTGATATACTTGTACATATATATTAGGTCTCCCCTAAGTCTTCTCTTTTCTAGAGTAAATAGACCTAATTTTGATAACCTTTCTGGGTATTGTAGTGAACCAACTCCATTTATCATTTTAGTAGCCCGCCTTTGAACCCTTTCAAGTTCAGTAATGTCTTTCTTGAGCACCGGCGTCCAAAATTGCACACAATACTCCAAGTGTGGTCTGACAAGTGATTTGTACAGAGGGAGAATTATGTTTTCATCTCGTGTCCCCAGACCTCTTCTAATGCATCCCATGACCCTATTTGCTTTGGTGGTAGCTGCCTGACACTGGGCACTCCAATTTAGCTTCTTATTGACTAAGATGCCTAAGTCTTTTTCTATGTCTGATTTCCCCAGCAGTTTCCCATTTAGTAAGTAATTGTAGCATCTATTTCTCCTTCCCATGTGCATAACCTTACACTTATCTGTGTTAAAACTCATTTGCCATTTTTCAGCCCAATTCTCCAATTTACTCAAATCTGTCTGTAGTTGCAAACTGTCCTCCTTTGTGTTAACTACCTTACATAGTTTTGTATCATCTGCAAATACTGATATTTTACTGCGTAAGCCATCCAATAGATCATTAATAAATATATTAAATCGTAGGGGGCCCAATACAGAACCTGTAGTACCCCACTAGTAACCCTGGCCCAATCTGAGTATGCACCATTAATACCCACTCTTTGTTTCCTTTGAAACCCATGCATGGTTCATTTTAATGAAGGTTAGATCATCAACATTTTGGGTAGACAGACGGGTCCTTTTTTCTGTCAGTATTGATCCAGCAGCACTGAAGACTCTTTCAGATAACACACTAGCAGCAGGGCAAGCGAGCTCCTGTAAGGCATATTGTGACAATTCAGGCCAGGCTTCCAGTTTAGAGGCCCAATAGTCAAAGGGGAATGACCTGTGAGGGAGAACATCGATATGGGAGGAGAAGTAGTTTGTAACCATAGTTGACTCCTAATTGTTGTCTCCTGACACTTTTAATCAATGCAGTATTAGCAGTCATGTGAGCAGTACTTGAGAAATCATTCCACAACATGGTCATTAAACCCCTGTCTCCAACGCCACTTCGGCTGTGTGCAACACGAACACCTCTTCCATTGTGCCCACTACGGCTTGTGGGAGAACCAGCACCGCTGCTGTGTGCTGGGAAAGCCTCAAACAAACGGTTTACCAGAGTTGCTTGTTTGTTAGCCAATATTATCTCTAGGTTCTCCTGTGGCATGATGTTGTGTAATTTGCCTTTGTAGCGTGGATCGAGGATGCTGGCCAGCCAGTAGTCGTCATCTCTCATCATTTTGGCAATGCGGGGGTCCCTTTTTAGGATCCGCAAGGCGTAATCGCACATGTGGGCCAATGTTCCAGGTGTCAATGATGCACTGCCAGTGGTGGGTGGAGGAGCACTTTCTGGCAAATCCACATCCCTACAGTCACCCACAAACACTGTACCTGACCTTGGAACGCCAACATTTTCTCTTGCCCCCTGAGAAGCATCCTCCTGCCAAAAATAATCATCCCCCTCATCCTCCTCCTCCTCCTCTTCCTCTTCTTCCTCCACCTCGTCCAGGAAAGTTCCCTGACCAGACAATGGCTGACTGTCATCAAGGCTTCCCTCCTCCTCCTCCTCCACTGCAGACGCCTGATCCTTAATGTGCGTCAAACTTTGCTTGAGCAGACGCATAAGTGGGATTCTCATGCTTATGATGGCGTCATCTGCGCTTACCAGCCGTGTGCATTCCTCAAAACACTGAAGGACTTTACAGAGGTCTTTCAGCTTTGACCACAGCACACCCGACAATTCCATGTCTTCCCTCAAACTGCCTGCCCGTGTATCCTCCCACAAATGCATTACAGCCTGCCTCTGTTTGCACAGCCTCTGAACCATGTGCAGGGTGGCGTTCCACCTTGTTGCAACGTCTATGATTAGGCGGTGCTTGGGGAGGTGCAGCAATTGCTGCAGCTTCTGCATACGAGTGGAGTGGACGTTTGAGCGACAGATGTGCGAGCACACTCTTCGCACCTTATGGAGCAGGGATGTTGACTCCGGATAATTATTAAGGAAGCACTGCACCACCAGGTTCAAAGTGTGAGCCAGGCAAGGTATGTGTGTGAGTTTTGCACGGGCTATGGCTGCCACAAAATTACGGCCGTTATCACTGACTACCTTGCCTGCCTCAAGATGTAGACTGCCCAGCCATGACTCAGTTTGTCGCTGCAAGTAGTCGTCCAGTACCTCCGCGGTGTGTCTGTTGTCACCCAAAGACATCATCTTTAACACAGGCTGCTGACGCTTGCCACTAGCTGTTCGATAGTGGGACACCTCGTGTGCAACACTGCCAGCTGTGGATGGAGTGCTTGTGCGACTGCGCTCTGTGGATGAGCTTTCGCTGATAGAGGAAGAGGAGGAGGATCGAACGCCTACAGCCAACTGTTTCCTACACCGTGGGCTAGGCAGCACTGTTCCACCACCGCTGTCCCCAGTGGAGCCTGCATCTACCACATTAACCCAGTGCGCAGTGATGGACACGTAACGGCCCTGGCCATGCCTACTGGTCCATGCATCTGTTGTGAGGTGCACCTTTCCACTCACTGACTGTTTTATTGCATGGACAATGCGGTCTTTCACATGCCGGTGGAGGGCAGGGATGGCTTTTCGAAAAAAGAAGTGCCGACTGGGTAGGTCATAGCGTGGGACAGCGTATGCCATGAGGCCGTGGAAAGCTTCACTTTCAACCAAATGGTACGGCATCATCTCTAATGAGATTAGTTTGGCAATGTAAGCGTTCAAACAAAGTGTACGTAGATGAGAGAATGAGTACTTTCTTGTCCTACTCAGAGTGTCTGGTAGGGTGAGCTGGCCTGGAGAGCTGCATAAGGGGGAAGTAGCGGTGGACCGGACGGAGTGAGAGGGGGTTGGTGATGGTATTGGTGGTGATGGCCTAGATTCAGTGTTGTGTTGCAAAACCATTGTGATTCCCTGAGTGCTTTGGCCTTGCAACAACACCTCCACATTTAGTGCTGGTGGTGTGCTTAACGGTGGCAGTGGTCTTACAGTGGGGGAAGCGATGGAGCGTTGCTGGCTACCTTCAGTCGGAGCAGGTGGACATGTGCTACCTGAGGTTTTGTAGTTCGTCCATGCTTGCAAGTGCATGTTAATTAAATGTCTAAGCATGCAACTGGTATTCAAATTTCTGAGTTGTTTACCTCGGCTAAAGGTCCTTCCACACATCTAACGGGTAACCTTTGCCTCATCAGTAGGATTTTGGACAAAGAAGTGCCACACTGCACTCTTCCTACTATGGTATACATTTTCTGGCCTTGCATGCTGTGCTAAGTTGACCATCTGGCCAAGCTGTCCTGCAACTCTTTTAGTTTTTGTTCCATGTTTTTGGACAGCTATGGGCCTGGCAGATAACCTCTGCTGCGATGTCAATGCCTGCTGCGGATCCTTCTCCTTATCTGATCTATTGCCAGTACCACCCTCCTCCCCCAATGGATGCCCATCAGGGTCAAGAACTGAGTCATCCATCAACTTCACTTCAAAGTCATCTGCACCTTTTTCTTTACCTTCCTCTGTGTCACCGTGTAAGGGGGTATAGTATGCGGGAAGGGGCACCTGAGTTTCATCAGGGTCAGATTCTGGCTCAAAAGCCTGCGAGGGCAATGTAGTGCTCTGGGTCGATGTACCAGCAGAGTCATCTATCAGTGGCTGTGCATCAGTTCACTCCATGTCAGATTCATCTTGGACTGGGGAATTCTGGATTTGACTGGATAACCCAGGCATGGTATGGGAAAAGAGCTCCATAGAGTAATCTGAAGTGTGGGCTGCCGCATCCTTAACTTTTGGTGGGGGTGAAGGACACATGGAAAGGCGTTTTTCCTGACCAGAACCCTGCACTGAAGACTCTGTGCTTGCAGGTTTCAAACGTTCAGAAAAGGAGGCAATAAAGCTGGTGGCTGTTTCGGCAATGTACGCCAAAACCTGTTCCTGATGCTCCGGCTTTAAAAGCGGTTTTCCTACTCCAAGAAAAGGCAACCTTACAGGCCTTCTTGGGCCAGACGATGACGCAGGCTCAACACCTCCTGCCTTAGCTGCTATTGTGCTTTTGCCAGAACCTGCCGATGCACCACCGCCATCAGTACCAGCTGCGCCCCCCTGCCCACATCCGCAGACTCTTCCACCATACCAAAAATACCAGCAGAGAGATGGTACTGTATGAGGAGCGTCCAGCTGTGTAACGTGTATTAAAAAAAATTAAATCTACGTATATATTTTTTTAGTCACAGACGCTCTCACAGTATGTATTGGACCATAATCCAACAAGCAGATATACGGAACTGTATCAGAAGTGTACAGCTATATATGTTTTTTGTGTAACTAGCAATCTCTGTATATGTATTTACGGAGTGTCACACACACGCTGACTCTGTATAGATGTGACTGTAATGCAACCGGCAGATATACAATACTGTTTGAGAATCGGACAGCTCTATATGGTGCCTGTATGGAAAATTGTCAACCTCCGCCTATTTGTATAGGAACTGACACACGCTGTCTCTGTCTAGTTTTGACCGTTATCAAACAGCAGATATTCGAAACTGTTTGAAAAGCAGACAGCACTCTAAGGTGTAGGTCTGGAAAAACGGAAAAACTCCTCAGCTTTTTTTTCCAGAGTCACACACAGATAGCTTCTATTTGTCCGTGATACAAGGCGGTACACGGTAGTGTGTGAAGAGCGTACACCGCTATACGGTGTCTGTATGGAAAATTGTCAATCTTCATCTATTTGTATAGGGACTGACACACGCTGTCTCTGTCTAGTTTTGACCGTTATCAAACAGCAGATATTCGAAACTGTTTGAAAAGCAGACAGCACTCTAAGGTGTAGGTCTGGAAAAACGGAAAAACTCCTCAGCTTTTTTTTCCAGAGTCACACACAGATAGCGTCTATTTGTCCGTGATACAAGGCGGTACACGGTAGTGTGTGAAGAGCGTACACCGCTATACGGTGTCTGTATGGAAAATTGTCAATCTTCATCTATTTGTATAGGGACTGACACACGCTGTCTCTGTCTAATTTTGACCGTAATCAAACAGCAGATATACGAAACTGTTTGAAAAGGGGACAGCACTCTAAGGTGTAGGTCTGGAAAAATGGAAAAACTCCTCGGCTTTTTCTTCCAGAGTCACATCCAGATAGCTTCTATTTGTCCGTGATACCAGCCGGTACACGGTAGTGTGTGAGGAACGTACACCGCTATACGGTGTGTGAAAAAATGAACGCTCAGTAACTCACCAGGACAAAATAATAAAAGTTGGAGTGCTTTGAAAAAAGCAGTTTGAACAGCAGTGTGCACACAGCAATGCAGCTAGCAGGTAGCCTTAAAAGGCAGCCTAATCACTACCAGTGCTGCTGCACACAACAAAAATCCTCCTCTTTCACTGCACACTAACTGTACAGTGAAAAGCGCTATCAGCAGAAGCAGTTTTTTTTTCTTCTTCCCTGCCTAACACTCTCCCTGTTCAGAATCAGCAGCAGCACCTCTCCCTATTGTAAGATCGGCAGAAGTAAGATGGCGGTCGGCGGTCACAGCCTTTTATACCCACTGTGATGCCACACAAAGCCAGTCAATCACTTCAATGCCCTTTTCTAGGATGGTGGTGGCCGCTGCCCATGTCATCAGGTTGCCCACAGTGTGCGTCCACCTTCATTGGCTGAGAAAAGGCGCTGGAAGCATTATTTGAAACGCGACTTTGGCGCTCTGATCGGTGACCTCATGGCCGACCTCACGCTATCGATCGGCGAAACCTGACTTTAGCTAAAGTCGGCTATTTTTGAATTTGACCGACACATTTCGCTCAACTCTAGTTGGAATATGTTTGACGCAACAACTCCATTCCTGTCTATGAGTGTTTATTTGCTAGATTTGCATGCTGTTTATAAAGTTAGAACAAAATAATCTCCCAGAGGCATACAAAGTAAGAGCATATGACTGTAGTTTCAGTTTTCGTGTGTCTGTGCATGAGAGGAGCAGCCTGGAGAGAATCCTGAATAATCTGCTGCCAACAGGTTATGGGCCCAGAGTGACACAGAACCCCAGAGTAACACAGCAATGGAAGCCCGGCGCAAAAGCAGCACAGAGCAACAGAGAAGATGTCCACTAGCAGCAATCTTGTCAAGTTCTCAGTGCCAAACCTCACTAACCAGAACTACCAGTCCTTGAAATTCAAGGTGAAGATGCTGCTCATAAGAGAAGTTACATGGAAATATACTCAGGAGCAAATGCCTCATCCATTACCAGATGATTGGCTAGAGAAGGATCAGAAAGCACAAAGCACTATCTCCCTCAGTGTAGATGATAATCAGATTATGCATATATGCAAGTGTGCAACTGCAAAGGAGATGTGGGATGAGTTACAGAAAGTTCATGAAAAATCAAATCTCAGCAATAAGCTTTATCTTATGAGAAAGCTGTATCAGTCTGAGCTAAGTAATGAACAGAATATGCAGGACTATATAAGAAACACACTAGAGATTGTGGAGTGTCTCAGGGGTATTGGAGAAGAAATGAAAGATTTTAATGTTGCTGCACTTCTATTAAGTGGTCTTCCGGAGAGTTTTGCCACACTCGTGACTGCACTAGATGCATGGCCAGATGAGGAGCTGACACTAGAGTATGTTAAAGGCAAACTTGTGGATAAATTAAAGAGAAAACCGCAGCATGTAAGCAGCAGTAATGAATCCAGAGCAGAAACAGCATTAAAGACACAGGATTTCCCTAAATATCAGAGCAATCTAAGATAAACTTGTGAATGTTTTGTCTGTAAAAAGTCCGGCCACCTTAAAGCAGACTGCAGAATTTGGAAAGCAAGAATGAGTCAGCTTAAAAAGCAGAACAGTCATCAAAGGGTTAAAACAGCTGTAAATGAAGATTCTGCATGTGTTGAAGCTGCATTTAATGCCAGTACAGGCCCATCTGCAAAGCATATGTGGTGTATAAATTCTGGGCCAAGCAGTCATATGACAAATAACAAGGATTTCTTCACTGACCTTAATGAAAGCAAGTCAGAAAAGGTCATCTTAGCTAATGATCACTATATGACTTCAGTAGAAGTAGGGGACGTCTATCTCCACTGTTTAGTTTCCCTAGCACAAAGCAGAAAGATCCCAATAAAGGATGTTCTGTGTGTATATGTATTTGTATATGCAGTTTTGTCATTCATAGTACACTTCTGTTGTTTTCACTATATATACTCATCTCCTATTATTTTTCAATAACTTCATTCAACTTCAATTTTGCCTACATTTTTAATTTATTTCTATACATTCATTTCACACCTTTGTTTCCACTATTGTGTCCCTACATGCATCATCGGTTCCCACATTATGCCCATTCATCTATTTTACGTTACAGAGTACTCCTATTGCCAATGACAGGTAACAAATGTGTACATGTACTCTCTGCACCCCGGATTCTCCCTGTGCCTGTTTCTATGTTGAGGTGGCTACCTGAATATATGGTGCGTAAGGGAGATGCATCATGTGGTTGATGATGCATGACGCGGCCGCTGGCAGAACTTTTGGGTCATCCTGAGATTGTACGTGCTGCCAGTCTCTGCTCTTGTTTCATTGGCTGAGAGCACTATTTATGCCGCACACCTGCACAATGATGCCACCCATTGATAGAGGTCTCGTCCCAAACGCACATTGGGATGTGGCGCTTACCTCAATAGCTCATCACCTATTGGAATGTTTTACATCATGATACCTTACTTGTGTTTATAATTGATATACCCATACATAATTATGTTCAAATATGCAGCTTTGATATACTTGCTATATAAGTCTCTTATAGGTGCAGAATCTGATTAATTATTCATTCTGACATGTGATCCTGTATCTAGATGGATCACCAACACCAGGAAAGTCCAATAATTTATATGGACTAATTTAGATACAGTATATTTATTTAGGATCTATTTCACATCATTATCAACCTAAGTCCTCATCCACCTCCTCTAAAGAGACACATGGTTTTATATTTTTTATATTTTTTTTTCTGTGTAATTATACTTTCATACATAACATCCTTTATTTGATATTATTGGACAGAATGGATACTTTGCCGTAATAGACACCAGATTTATATAGTGCAACTTGCTAATTATCTGGACTTGCATTAGCCTGTGGCTATAATACTTAAACAATTGAGTCCTTCATGCTTCCCTATATATATATATATATATATATATATATATATATATATATATATATATATACACAGTCATATGTAAAAGTTTGGGCACCCCTATTAATGTTAACCTTTTTTCTTTATAACAATTTTGGTTTTTGCAACAGCTATTTCAGTTTCATATATCTAATAACTGATGGACTCAGTTATATTTCTGGATTCAAATGAGGTTTATTGTACTAACAGAAAATGTGCAATCTGCATTTTAACAAAATTTGACCGGTGCAAAAGTATGGGCACCTCAACATAAAAGTGACATTAATATTTTGTAGATCCTCCTTTTGCAAAAATAACAGCCTCTAGTTGCTTCCTGTAGCTATTAATGAGTTCCTGGATCCTGGATGAACATATGTGTGACCATTCCTGCTTACAAAACAATTCCAGTTCAGTTAAGTTTGATGGTCGCCGAGCATGGACAGCCCGCTTCAAACCATCCCACAGATGTTCAATGATATTCAGGTCTGGGGACTGGGATGGCCATTCCAGAACATTGTAATTGTTCCTCTGCATGAATGCCTGAGTAGATTTGGAGCGGTGTTTTGGATCATTGTCTTGCTGAAATATCTATCCCCTGCGTAACTTCAACTTCGTCACTGATTCTTGCACATTATTGTCAAGAATCTGCTGATACTGAGTTGAATCCATGCGACCCTCAACTTTAACAAGATTCCCGGTGCCGGCATTGGCCACACAGCCCCAAAGCATGATAGAACCTCCACCAAATTTTACTGTGGGTAGCAAGTGTTTTTCTTGGAATGCTGTGTTTTTTAGCCTCCATGCATAATGCCTTTTTGTATGACCAAACAACTCAATCTTTGTTTCATCAGTCCACAGGACCTTCTTCCAAAATGTAACTGGCTTGTCCAAATGTGCTTTTGCATACCTCAGGCGACTCTGTTTGTGGCGTGCTTGCAGAAACGGCTTCTTTCGCATCACTCTCCCATACAGCTTCTCCTTGTGCAAAGTGCGCTGTATTGTTGACCGATGCACAGTGACACCATCTGCAGCAAGATGATGCTGCAGGTCTTTGAAGGTGGTCTGTGGATTGTCCTTGACTGTTCTCACCATTCTTCTTCTCTGCCTTTCTGATATTTTTCTTGGCCTGCCACTTCTGGGCTTAACAAGAACTGTACCTGTGTTCTTCCATTTCCTTACTATGTTCCTCACAGTGGAAACTGACAGGTTAAATCTCTGAGACAACTTTTTGTATCCTTCCCCTGAAAAGCTATGTTGAATAATCTTTGTTTTCAGATCATTTGAGAGTTGTTTTGAGGAGCCCATGATGCCACTCTTCATAGGAGAATCAAATAGGAGAACTACTTGCAAGTGGCCACCTTAAATACCTTTTCTCATGATTTGATACACCTGGCTATGAAGTTCAAAGCTCAATGAGGTTACAAAACCAATTTAGTGCTTCAGGAAGTCAGTAAAAAGTAGTTAGGAGTGTTCAAATCAAGAAAATGATAAGGGTGCCCATACTTTTGCACCGGTCAAATTTTGTTTAAATGCAGATTGCACATTTCCTGTTAGTACAATAAACCTCATTTGAATCCAGAAATTTAACTGAGTCCATCAGTTATTAGATATATGAAACTGAAATAGCTGTTGCAAAAACCAAAATTGTTAAAAAGAAAAAAGGTTAACATTAATAGGGGTGCCCAAACTTTTACATATGACTGTATATATATATACACACAGTATATATACCGTATTTTTCGCATTATAAGATGCACCTGATTATAAGACGCACCCCCAAATTTGGTGAAGAAAAAGAGAATTTTTTTTTTTATGTTAAATGGAGATGTGTCTTATAATGCCAGTGTCCATCTTCCAAATCATATATATGTCCCTCATCCTGGTATCTATATAACCCCCATCCTGGCACAATGCCCCCTTGTGCTGGCAGATAGCCCCCCCATCCCATCCTGGATATGGCCCCCCGGTCACTATATGCCCCCCTGCTGGCACTCACATGGTCCCCCAGCTCTCTTTATGCCCCCCTGCTGGCATGCTCATGGCCCCCCTCTTTCTATATGCCCCCCTGCTGGCATGCACACAGCCCCCGTCCCTATATTCACCCCTGCTGGCATGCACACGGACCCCCTGTCCCTATATTCCCCCCTGCTGGCATGCACGTAGGCCCACAGTCCCTATATTCCCCCTTGCTGGCATGCACATGGGCCCCCTGTCCCTATATTCCCACCTGCTGAATGAGCAGTCCCTGCCATGCGCCCTCGCAGGAGGAGGATGTCGGCACAGACACAGGAAGAGCAGTGGGGGAGCTGGGAGCATGGAGCCATCAACGGAAGGTAAATATAGTGACAGGGCGGGGGGGAGAGTGCAGGCACATGCAATATGCGCTGTTCCCCTGTCTACCAACTTGGCGCGGCTTCAGTACCGATGTGATGGACAGCAGGTGCAGTGAATATTACATGAGTCTAATGAGCGGAAGCACGTGACCTCCCGCTGTCTCTGCAGCCTGCAGCCAGCCCACCCCAGCCCCCTGACATCACTCCAGAGCCGCCCCCCCTCTACTCTATAGCACAGCAGCACACAGATTCGGATTATAAGACGCACCCCCCACTTTCCCCAAAAATTTTGGGGGAACAAAAGTGCATCTTATAATCCAAAAAATACGGTATATAATATATATATATATATATATATATATATATATATATATATATATATTCTCCACATCATGTTGTACACCTAATCTCCTTGCTGCTAGCACTTTGCACTTTTTGGGTTACAGTGTCACTTTTTTCAAGTATTTGATGTTTGTTGTCTTCATTTATCTATATGTCATGTAATTTTTAATTGTTGTGAGTGACTTCAGTGCCTCCACATGCCATATACGTTGCAATATAGGAAATTTTTATTCCAATAATTGTCCCTTCATTTAAATAACTTAAATATTTTTGACTGATTCGCTGCAATTTTTCTTGGTTGCTTATATTCAAACTCAGCATTTAATTCACATGTAACACTATTGCTTTGTGGCTGTGCTCTTACCTGATTGCACTGAATTACGGAACAAAGTGCTATGTACTAACTAAATAAGAGACATACAACCTATCCTGTGTGCAAATAATTTGTCTTATAAATGGTTGTAAATACCTTAAAACAATTTAGAATATAAATCACGTCTGAAGCTGACTTCCTTAAGGGCATACAACTTATGAATACAGTGCATAGACACACACAAAAGGTTGTAAATGTACAAAATGGCAAGAATTCCAGACACTGGATTCCACCCATTCTACTATGTGTAACACGTGGTTTTATGGGTGGAGGCAGTGGCGTAGCAATTGTTTGTGGGTCAAAAAATTTGCCGCCCCTTTGGTCGTTGATAATCCGGAAGCATCCGAAGAGCCCACACTACACTCAAAGATCTAATTTTTAGTCTGCTATTAACTCTGCTGTTATTATTTCTAAATTTCTAGACTTTCATCTTCATAAGTACCAAGTCCACCTGTCCTGCTCCTATTCTAAATAATATAGACAAAGAAACAAAATCGTCTCAACCCTACCTGGCTTTATAAGGTTCTTACAAGAATCATCCCGTGCCTAAACTACACAGACAAATGTGCGATTGTAAAAGTCAAGAGCAAATACTCTTACAAATTACTTATTGGCTTACAAATACTGAGGTAAAATACTGACCAAACACTGAATGTATGAATGTGGCTAAAGTTGATCAAAAATGGGAATGGGATCATTCAGACATCATTTTTTCATGGATGTGTTCTACCTGTGTTTTTCACTTGTACCTATGATAGCCTATGGGGTTGTTCATAGAAACTGGGTCGTTTTTTAGAATGAGTGGTGCACCTTAAAACATAAAGACATGTCCAAATTGTGATCCAAGTCACAGATCAGACTTGCCAATGCAAGTCTATGGGCCTGTGAAAAAAATCCATGAGCAGTCTGTGTGCTGTCCATTTTGAATGCAGAGGCCTGAGACATTGTCATCAGTAATTTTGTTTGCATACAAGAAAAACTGATGAGAAAACCTGTCACACATTGATGAAACTCAGATCTAAAACTCAACCATTTTTGTGTATGAGAAAAACCACTGATGCCTGAATGAGCCAGGAGGCTTCAGACACACTCCTGTTTTAACATTCTGTCGGATCCATTTAGGGTCGACATTGACTGTTAGGATTGCTACATCCAATAAGTGGCACTAGAGTTCTAGTCCTCTTCCTCTCTGAAGAGACAATTTGCATAATTAGCATATTTCCCAGAGGAGCATTGCGGCTTTAAGTCTCCTCATCTCGGCATGCTTAGCATGTCATTCTCCGCAAGGAGAAGTGATACTTCTTGGATATAGGAACAATGTAAAAAATAATTGATCCACTGCATCAGGCAAGATTTTTTTTTTCTGTTCCAAAAACTGATACATAACGGAACCCAGACAGACCCCATAATGAGCAAAGGGGCTTCTCTGCTTACATTTACATCGGTTATGCAACTGATCCATTTATGACATTATTCTGTTTGACTGTTCCAAAAACCGTAGCTGAAAACAGGGCAGTGTGAACTGCAGTCTACCGCCTCACCATTCATTTTATGACCGGAGATGTAACTTTATATATAAACTACAGCGCATGTAGGAAAAAAGAATCTTGTACATTACGGATCACAGAAAATGACATAGGATTCTTGTTAACATCAATATCTTTTTCAGTACCAAACAGATTAAAAGTAGCAAAGTGTCTGCTCAGCAGCCATTAGTATAGAGGTGTATACATTATGTGCTGAGACTCCACGGCTGCTCCGTCCAGTTTGTACTATTCATGCGGACCGTATGTCGTCACAACGTTCAATGGCGTATAATGACGAGGATCTCATGGATTAGTGTAAACGTGGGGGCTCAGGGGGTATACATCAGCCCAGGATGACCTCGGCATGGGTGGATGCCCCTTTATGTCCCACACTCTGTAGTCATATGAGGGGCTGCGTTCCCCAGATACAGGCCCTATTTGTGTGTGTAGTAGGGAGATCACTGATGTGGTTGTGATCTCTGTACTGCACTGCAGAATATGTTGGCGCCGTATAAGCAGCATACAGTAAATGCACCCGATTATGACCAGTCTGTGTGTTATGCAGGGAGCTGCCAGCTCTTGGTGCTACTGATGTGTCTGCTGGAGCTGCACGGGGAAGAGGACAGTGCTGGCTCTCCAACGTGTGTTTGGGTTGCTCTTGCCTCTGTGTTAGAAGGAAATCCCTTGTATTACAACTTCCTGTGTTGCTGACCTGATCTGGACTTCTCTATCGCCCAGGGAGACACCATCCAGCCCATGGAGCCCAGTAAGCTGCCGGCCAATCCCGACCAAGAAGAGCGCTTACGTCATAAGCATTTGCCCGGTGCCCACAGGACAGGTCTTCTGCCAGTACTTCACATAAAACACCAACATCCCGAATGGCACCCACCTGCCCTCGCCGCCAAAATCTGCTGCAATGCTGCTGCACTGTGCCTCCGCGCTTCTCCCACAGAGGAGAGGAATTGCTGCTGCTGCTGCCGCTCTGCCCCCACACACGTGCCGCCTGGGGCGGATCCCCCCCCACGCTACGCCACTGGGCGGAGGAGTGTTGAAATATGTTTGGTGCTCAACTCCATTCCTGTCTATGAGTGGTTAGTTGCTAGATTTGTATGCTGTGTATAAAGTAAAAAAAAAATCCCAGAGGCTCACCCAGGGATAGCATGTGACTGTTTTACTGTGTCTGTGTATGAGAGAAGCCGCCTGCTGTAGATGTTGCACAGATAGAGACATGCAAAAGATTTATTCCTGATCTATCAAGCTTATCACATATTGTTCCTGTTTGTTCCTGAATAAAGAAGCTCTGTTGTCACACGCTTGGAGAGTATCCTGACTAAACCGCTGCCAACAGGTTATGGGCCCAGAGTGACACAGAACCCCAGAGTAGCACAGCAACCGAAGCCCGGAGCAAAAGCAGCACAGAGCAACAATGAAGATGTCCACTAGCAGCAATCCTATCAAGTTCTCAGTGCCAAGCCTCACTAACCAGAACTACCAGTCCCGGAAATTCAAGGTGAAAATACTGCTCATAACAGAAAGTAAGTGGAAATATACTCAGGAACAAGTGCCTCATCCATTACCTGATGATTGGCTAGAGAAGGATCAGAAAGCACAAAACACGATCTCCGTCAACGTAGATGATAATCAGATTGTGTATATATGCAAGTGTGCAACTGCAAAGGAAGTGTTGGATGAGTTACAGAAAGTGCATGAAAGATCAAATCTCAGAAATATGCTTTATCGCATGAGAAAGCTGTATCAGTCTAAGCTAAGTGATGGACAGAATATGCAGGACTATATATCAAACTAATGTCCAAAAATCAAGAAAACAATTCGGCACTACTGGTGCCACCTTCATAAGCACTATAGTGCGGTACAATTTCACACACCAGGGCTGCACGCCTACTACCCATAGAACAGGAGCTCAATCCATAGTAAAACATGCATAGCCACTTTGTATAAAGAAGAACAAAAGGGATGGCACTCACCATTCTGAAGTAATGAATTTATTGTGAGATAAAAAGCATAGGCTCGGGAGAGATGTCTGAACTGTGGACAACAGCTGTTTCACGCCAACTGCTCTTCAACGGGTCCTGGTCGGCATGAAACGGCTGTTGTCCACAGTTCGGACATCTCTCCTGAGCCTATGCTTTTTATCCCACGATAAATTCACTACTTCAGAATGGTGAGTGCCATCCCTTTTGTTTTTTATACAATATGAAGGGGTTAATGTTGCTGCACTTCTATTATGTGGTCTTCTGGAAAGTTATGACACACTTATGACTGCACTAGATGCATGGCCAGATGATGATCTGACACTAGAGTATGTTAAAGGCAAACTTGTGGATGAATTCAAGAGAAAAACACAGCCTGTAAGCAGCAGTAATGAATCCAGAGCAGAAACAGCATTAAAGACACAGGATTTCCCTAAATATAAGAGCAATCTAAGAGAAACTCGTAACTGTTTTGTCTGTAAAAAGCCTGGCCACCTTAAAGCAGACTGCAGAATTTGGAAAGCAAGAATGAGTCAGCTTAAAAAGCAAAACAGTTATCAAAGGGTTAAAGGAGGATTCTGCATGTGTTGAAGCTGCATTTAATGCCAGTACAGGCCCAGCTGCAAAGCATATATGGTGTATAGATTCTGGTCCAAGTGGTCATATGACAAATAACAAGGATTTCTTCACTGACCTTAATGTTAGAAAATGTTAGCATGTTAGAAAAGGTCATCTTAGCTAATGGTCACTTTATGACTTCAGAAGGCATAGGAGATTGCTACCTCCACTGTCCAGTTTCCTCTGTATAAAGTAGAAAGATTCCAAGGATGTTCTCTATGTTCCCAACCTTGAAAGCAATTATCTGTCATTATAGAAGCTCACACAAATGGGAAATGTAGTTACTTTTAAAGATAACAGCTGCATCATCTCAAAGAAGGGTCACACTCTTGCAGAAGGAAAAATCCAAGATGATCTTTATCAGCTAAAATGCAAATAAAGACTGTACAGTGCTAGACAAGATCTGAATAAGAACTGTATCCATGTATGGCACAGACGTCTCGGGCAGAGAGACCCAGAAGCTGTAAGAAAGCTAGCTCAACTTGCAAATGGAATAGAAATCGGCTTGTTTAGTCAAATGATGAGGTGCACTAGCTGTCTTAAAGGGAAAATGTCCAGAAAATCCTTTCCTAAAATAAGCACCACTAGATCTGCACTGCCTCAGGATCTGATACATACAGATGTATGTGGTCCAATGAGTGTTCAAACTTCTAGCAAGAAGAGATATTTTCAAACTTCTAGAAAGAAGAGATATTTTCTCACATTTATTGATGACTGCTCCAGATATACAGTCGCCTACCTACTTCACAGTAAGGAATAAGTTCCACAGATACTTGAAGAATATCTTGCTGTACTGTTTAACAAATTTGGAAGAATGCCAAAAGCCCTGCGTGCAGATAATGTCACCGAATATACAAGTAGTAAGGTGCAAACCATTTTGAAAAAAGATGGAATCGTGTTCCAGACTATCATTCCATACAACCCAGAACAAAATGGCATTGCAGAGACAAAGAACCATACTCTCTGTGAAAGTGGACAAAGTATGGTGTTTGATGCGAATCTACCTACAGCATATTGGGGAGAAGCTTGCTATCTTCAAAACAGAGTGCCAGGTAAAGCCACAAATAAAACTCCATATGAGCTATGGAACTGCGAGAAGCCTAACCTGAAGCACCTCAGGATATTTGGAAGCAAAACGTTTACGTATATTCCCAAAGAAAAATGTTCCAAGTGGGAATCACACGCAAAGCATGGAGTCCTGGTGGGCTATAGCGAAACTCAAAAGGGATACAGAATCCTGCACCCAGAGACCAACACAGTAACAATCAGCAGAGATGTAGTGAATGATGAAAACTCTGTATCGCTCAAATTCCATGAAGTTACACCAGTTATTCAACCTAAGAAGCAAGAACAAGAATCTCAATCACCAAACCCAACCGCCGAAAAGGAAAACACTGAAGTGGGGATAAGCTCTGAAGCCACCAAGGAAGACACAGAAGAACCAAGTCAACCTCCAGTGAGGAGATCAGAAATGCCAAACAAAGATAACCCAGCTAGACACCTTTCTTATATGGTCAGAACACTTCCTGAACCAGAGCCACAATGTTGGAAAGATATACAAAAACTGCCTGCTTGCGAAAAGCAGAAGTGGATAAATGCTGCTAATGAGGAGATGGAGTCCCTTCACCAACTCTAGACATGGGAGCTTACTGAGCTACCACAAGGAAAAAGAGCTATCGGATGTAAGTGGGTCTTCAAATACAAATATGCCTCAGAAGGTAATGTTCACTGATTTAAGGCAAGATTGGTCGCAAAAGGGTACTCATAAAAGTATTGTGAAGATTATGATGCTACATTTTCTTCAGTTGCGAAGCAAACCACATACAGAACTTTAATGTCCGTAGCTGCAGTTCAACAAAGGACAGTGAGACATTTTGACATCTACATGGTGACATTGTAGGGAAGGTGACCTGATGGACGGACGGACTAGTCTGAAGAAGAAGGAAAGGGATGCACAGTGTAGGTAGGTGTCAGTTATTACAGTGGGGAAACAGCTAGGAAAGTGTAGTGGACGTGCAGTACCTTGGGTGGACATTAGATGGCAGGGAGGAGTGTGAGCAAAGGACTTGACATCAGCTTAGGGCTTTAGAAACCGTTGGTCATGGGGGGGCGAGGTGACAGTTGGAGTGACAGTTTCAAGGAACCGGGTGAGCTATATATTCTGAGGGAGGGTTCCAGAAGATTCCAGTCCCCAGGGGGAGCTCAGGTGACAGGAGGACTGCGACAGTCTGTGCACTCTGAGGAGAATCCGACCAGGGGGACTGAGGAGAGAGAACGTCAGGGGGGTGGTCCTGACAGGAAGGTACCGCAGAAGGGACGTGGCAGTGGGTGCAGGATACCGTATTTAACACGACGACTGGCCAGTGGAAGCGCTGTTGGTTTATGGGCCTAGGGCGGCCACAGTGACGGACCTGTCAGGAACGTCAAACACTGAAGGAGGGACAGTACATACAAATACGTCCCTGGTGACAGTGTGAAAACGGCTCTGAAATCGAAGAGCCGACAAGTGAAGAGAAGTGCGGTGTGTTGCGGAGGCCGTTAGGTAAACGGCAAGTAAAGAAATAAACTTGGACCTGTTGTACCCAGTAACTGCCTCCATCTTGTCTCTGTGTCATCTCTGCGCGGAAGTGAAAGAGGGACCACCCCCCCCCAGCTCGGCCCACCACCGACCCTACATTTGGCGTAGTCGGCAGGATCGCCGCCGCTAATACCCCATCTTCTGCGGCAGACCTGCCTCAAAGAATGGAAAAGGACTTGGACTACTCTGTTTGGATTACAATTACCTGTGGATTACAAATGACCTACCTGTGGAATACAAATGGGAAGCGCTGTGGCGGATCTGTGTGGCCAGCAGAGGATCCGGGGTGGTACCATGTACTGTGCAGTATGGCGGTGTTGCTTCAGCGCAGAGGAGAGGTCCGGGTGTTTGCAGTCATGTTGAATGGACTGGGACCCCCTCCAACGTACCCCAAAAGGAAGCAGTATGTGCCTGGAAATCGACGCTTCCATATATTGGACCCTGACAGGATGGTGGAGAGGCCTGCTGACACCTCACCTCACAGAGGGAGTGGCACAGAAGAAAAACTTGGCTGCGGCTGTCTGATGCCATTCGAGTGCTGCCCAACGGACGGTATGAGACTCTGCAGGTGTCGGGGCATCGGCCGCCTAGAGTGGCAGTGGCGGCAGGGGATGGAGCTGTGCCAGAAGTCGCCCTCAGAGCCAAGGGAGAGCAGCGGGATGCTGAGCTGGGGAGCGGAGCCTGAGCGGAGTCAGCGAGAACGGCCGCCACCAATACCAGCAGAGGACTTCTCAGCGGAGCCCCCGAGTTTAGGGGAAAAACCCGCGGGACAGTGGAGCGAGGGACGGAGACTGCGGGTGAAGCCGCGTATTGATGTGATGGAGGCCGCAGCGCCGGGGAAGGTGAGAGTACCCCCGGCACCACCAGTGCTTCCGCCAGCGGCCCTCATCATTCCGCCGCAGCACGCTGCCCCCTGCGCACTGGAAGGCCTTGGTACATCGGGCCCGGTGGTGTATGCAGAGTTGAGCGAGGCCCCTGCTCAAGTCCCTGAGGTACCCCGCCTGGAGCCGCCAGTGTGGAAGTCATCCAAAGATGACGCTGTTGCGTTCCCCCTGCTGATAGCAGCTGCGTCGTTGGAACCGGCCGTTACTCCGGCTCCATTGGAAGTAGTGGATGCAGCCTGTCCTGAGGCCGCGGTTATGCCACTGCTGGAGTCGATTGCAGCTGACTTAGTGGGCCCTGTGATTCCAGCCTCCGAGGACCCGTTTGTCCCCATTTGCCACCTGGCCCCAGCGGCTGTTGAGCAGCAGGAATCATCGGCCGCCTCTGATCCACGCCTTTCCTCGGTTAAGTCCCGCCCACCGGACTCCAGGGCTCGTGCCGGACCCTCTGTTTGGGTTGCAGGAGTTATAGAGAAGAAGAGGGCCAGGGGGCAGGAAGTCTGGAACCTGCTCCATGAGAAGGGAGAGGCTGGCATGGCGGCTGCACGACCCACGGGACGGCTCGTTTATACTAACTTGCAGAAAGGGACACTTCTTGCATTCTGGGAGTTCCACGGTTGTGGGGTCCCTTACTACTGACCACCGGAAGGAGGATTGAACTGTCAGGAGTTCGTTGCACCGTTGTGCAGATTATTAGGACAGTTGCATTTAGGAAAAAAATGTTTTTGTTGTTGTTTAACTGATGCAACTATTTTCTCTCTCTCTTTCTTTCTTCTTTCTATGTTTTTTATATATGAAAATATGTTTACCTGACAGAACGAGGATATGGAAAGCGGAGGAGTGTCCAGGTCCAAGGAAGGGGGGAGGAGGAAAGAAGACATGCAATGTTATGTTATATTTTGGTTTTAAAAGCAAGAGAAAATAAAAAAAAAAATTATAAAAAAATGGGGTACTTGTGCTATTATAAAGTTGTTTGATGTATAATATGCAAAGTAAAATGCAACAGGTCCGGGTAAGGGAAGGTCTGCGGGACCAAAGGAAAGTATGAGATCCGGTAGGGATCTAAGAGTTGAGGAGGTCTGGGAGACCGGGATGCCGACCATGACATGTAATTTAAAGAAGGGTAAATGAGTTGGAAGACGTGAGAGAGACAGCCGTCCTAGGTCAGGTCCCCAACACCACGGACACCCCTGAAGGAGGAAGGCGGGCGCTGGTAATGATCTGGAAGGTAAGAGACCTCGATCATGGCGTACCGAATAGTGAAAGGTAACAGAAGGGGAGAGTAGGGGAAAGATACACGCCGTAGAGAGAATACGGGTGTACCTTGCCCAGTTTGAAAGACGCTGTCATGTGGCGTGCGCGCTGGTGAGTAGCAGTAGGCTGCTCAGAGCATAGTGCTCCCAGTATGGTTCGGCCCCCGCAGATAGTGGGTTTGGCTCAACAGCTGGTCCGACAACAGAATGTAGGTGTAGCTTCAGAACGACGAAGGCAGGGATGACGATTGTCGAGGACGACAATGGACAAAGGAAGGAGGAGTGTAGGGAAGGTGACCTGATGGACGGATGGACTAGTCTGAAGAAGAAGGAAAGGGATGCACAGTGTAGGTAGGTGTCAGTTATTACAGTGGGGAAACAGCTAGGAAAGTGTAGTGGACGTGCAGTACCTTGGGTGGACATTAGATGGCAGGGAGGAGTGTGAGCAAAGGACTTGACATCAGCTTAGGGCTTTAGAAACCGTTGGTCATGGGGGGCGAGGTGACAGTTGGAGTGACAGTTTCAAGGAACCGGGTGAGCTATAAATTCTGAGGGAGGGTTCCAGAAGATTCCAGTCCCCAGGGGGAGCTCAGGTGACAGGAGGACTGCGACAGTCTGTGCGCTCTGAGGAGAATCCGACCAGGGGGACTGAGGAGAGAGAACGTCAGGGGGGTGGTCCTGACAGGAAGGTACCGCAGAAGGGACGTGGCAGTGGGTGCAGGATACCGTATTTAACACGACGACTGACCAGTGGAAGCGCTGTTGGTTTATGGGCCTAGGGCGGCCACAGTGACGGACCTGTCAGGAACGTCAAACACTGAAGGAGGGACGGTACGTACAAATACGTCCCTGGTGACAGTGTGAAAACGGCTCTGAAATCGAAGAGCCGACAAGTGAAGAGAAGTGCGGTGTGTTGCGGAGGCCGTTAGGTGAACGGCAAGTAAAGAAATAAACTTGGACCTGTTGTACCCAGTAACTGCCTCCATCTTGTCTCTGTGTCATCTCTGCGCGATAGTGAAAGAGGGACCACCCCCCCAGCTCGGCCCACCACCGACCCTACAACATTGAAGAAGAGTTGTACATTAGCCAACCCGAGGGGTATAATAAAAAGGGTGAAGAGCACCTTGTTTGTAAAATGCAAAAATCTCTCTATGGACTTAAGCAATCTGCAAGAGCTTGGAACTCGAAAATGAACAAAGTTTTGTTGGATGAAGGATTTAAGAGATCTCAAGTAGAGTTGAGCGATACCAGCCGATACTTGAAAATATCGGATCGGAATGGATCGGCCGATCTTAAAAAAAGTATCGGTATCGCCGATTCCGATACCGGGAACCAATGCAAGTCAATGGGGCCAAAATATCGGAATTAAAAAAAACCCTTTCTTTCCTTGTAGGTTAATTCTACATGAAGAAAAACAACTAAGAATAATGTAGAATGTATTGTGGGAGGTGGAGGAGACATTAAAGCCATAGAGGTTTAGCCCAATCAAATGGAATAGCAGGAATTAAACTTTTTTTTTAAAGACGTTAGGAGTTACAAAGATATTGACTATGTTAGCCTCATTTATATTTTGCCAGACATGTATGTCTTCTTCTTCTTTCTTCTTTCTTCTTCTTTCTTATTCTTCTTCCTTTTTTTACCTTCTTCTTCTTCTTCTTATTCCTTTTTTTACCTTCTTCTTCTTCTTCTTATTCCTTTTTTTACATTCTTCTTCTTCTTCCTTTTTTTACATTCTTCTTCTTCTTCCTTTTTTTAAATTCTTCTTCTTCTTCCTTTTTTTAAATTCTTCTACTTCCTTTTTTTACATTCTTATTCTTCTTCCTTTTCTTACATTCTTCATATTCTTCTTATTCAACAATTATTATTCTACATATTCAACTTCTTCATCTTCTTCCTATTCTTCTTCATCATATTCTTGTTTGTGTCAGGCATTCCTGTAGTTGTTATCTAGAAAAGTTAGAAGTTTACACCTTCCGTTCTGCCTGTCACAAAAGATTTACAACAGGATTTGTCCGCGTTCAGTTTGGCCTGCAGCAGCAGGCCTTTTCCAGGGGCACCACGAGGAGGAACGGACTCACCCCCATACACTGCTTAGTCTTCTTCTGCTTATAAATAAGATAATATCATTTGCTCAGAGTATTAGTCTTATGCTTAATGCTCTTCTGCTTTGTTTTTTTATGCTTCTTTGTCTTCTCTCTCTTGTTGTTCTGCATCTTGGTGGTTGTCTTCCTGTTCTTTGTCCTCTTGAACCAGCTGACGGTACTGGCACCCGGAGGGGCAGCAGAAGGAACAAGAGCCAATGGCACTACCGAGGACCAGCTGACGGTGCTGGAACCCGGTTACTAAGCAGGAGGTACCTGTGCTACAAAGCACTACCAAGGACCAGCAGACGTTGCCGGAACTTGGATACCGAGATGGAGGCACCTAGGCCAAAGGCTCTGACGAGAACCAGCTGACGGTGCTGGAACCCAGAGGGGTAGCAGAAGCTGCAAGAGCAAATGGAAATAGCGAGGACCAGCTGACAGTGCTGGCACCCGGAGGGGCAGCAGAAGGAATAAGAGCCAATGGCACAACCGAGGACCAGCTGACGGTGCTGGAACCCGGTTACTAAGCAGGAGGTACCTGTGCTACAAAGCACTACCAAGGACCAGCAGACGTTGCCGGAACTCGGATACCGAGATGGAGGCACCTAGGCCAAAGGCTCTGACGAGAACCAGCTGACGGTGCTGGAACCCGGAGGGGTAGCAGAAGCTGCAAGAGCAAATGGAAATAGCGAGGACCAGCTGACAGTGCTGGCACCCGGAGGGGCAGCAGAAGGAATAAGAGCCAATGGCACAACCGAGGACCAGCTGACGGTGCTGGAACCCGGTTACTAAGCAGGAGGTACCTGTGCTACAAAGCACTGCCAAGGACCAGCAGACGTTGCCGGAACTCGGATACCGAGATGGAGGCACCTAGGCCAAAGGCTCTGACGAGAACCAGCTGACGGTGCTGGAACCCGGAGGGGTAGCAGAAGTTACCCCTGAAAAGCAAACTTGGCATGCCGCAAGCTGGCCGCAGTTACCGAATCACACAGTCCTACAGGGGGTGCTTGCCCTACTGGCACTACGGAACAAGCCTTTCTTACCAGAACCCGCAGTCCACATAGGAAGCACCTAAACTGCTGGCACCCTAGCCTCGGCTAACCCAACCGCAACACGACATGGCAACTTGGGGTGGCAAACTGACATTGACACTTCCCGGAAACAGCAGGCAGGGCTGGAACCAAGCTGGGCAGGAGGGAGTACCCGTGCCAAAGTCAGTTATGAGCAGCAACTGGCGATGTTGGAGCCCAGGGACAAGCACTTAGCAGGTTGAGGCCTGATGTGCTGTCAATTGGGAGGCAGCAGGACAGATTGCCATCAAAACAGCAGGGGAACAGCTGACGTTACTGAACCCCACAAACACAGGAGCTAGTGTTTTACTCTGTGAAGACGGCACTTCCGAGCAACAACTGGCTGTGTTGAAGCCCAGGGACAAGCACGGAGCAGGCTGAGGCTGCATTGAAGAAATTTTAAGATCGGTTGTAGAATTCTACTAATTTTAACCAAGCTCCACTTAGGCCTGTGGCTTCACTGCTTTTCGTATTTCCCCTGTCCTCCAACCCCGCCAGTTACAGCTCCGAAGTGGCGTCTGCACAATCCACACTTCTTCCTGTGTAACAGGTGTTCAGTCCGGTCAGTTAATCCCCTGATGTGTGTCCGGCAATGTCGCCTGCTCTGTCCACATTCCCATAACTAGTTATGGGAATGTGGACAGAGCAGGCGACATTGCCGGACACACATCAGGGGATTAACTGACCGGACTGAACACCTGGAACACAGGAACAAGTGTGGATTGTGCAGACGCCACTTCGGAGCTGTAACTGGCAGGGTTGGAGGACAGGGGAAATACGAGAGACAGTGGAGCCACAGGCCTAATTGGAGCACGGTTAAAAATCAGTAGTGGTACGACTGTGTAGGCAGCAGGAGACTTTGCCATCCACACAGCAGGGGATCAGCTGATGTTACTGAACCCCACTGAGACACGGGAGCAAGTGTCTCTTTCCGTGTGGACGGCACTTCCGAGCTACAACTGGCTGTGTTGAAGCCCAGGAAATAGGAGGGTGAAGGCAGAGGCCTACTGTATTTGGAATGTGGTGACAGCAGGAGAGACTGCCATCCACACAGCAGGGGATCAACTGACGTTACTGAACCCCACTGAGACACGGGAGCAAGTATCTCTTTCCGTGTGGACGGCACTTCCGAGCTACAACTGGCTGTGTTGAAGCCCAGGAAATAGGAGGGTGTAGGCAGAGGCCTACTGTATTTGGAATGTGGTGACAGCAGGAGAGACTGCCATCCACACAGCAGGGGATCAGCTGACGTTACTGAACCCCACTGAGACACGGGAGCAAGTATCTCTTTCCGTGTGGACGGCACTTCCGAGCTACAACTGGCTGTGTTGAAGCCCAGGAAATAGGAGGGTGTAGGCAGAGGCCTACTGTATTTGGAATGTGGTGACAGCAGGAGAGACTGCCATCCACACAGCAGGGGATCAGCTAGCGTTACTGAACCCCACTGAGACACGGGAGCAAGTGTCTCTTTCCGTGTGGACTGCACTTCCGAGCTACAACTGGCTGTGTTGAAGCCCAGGAAATAGGAGGGTGTAGGCTGAGGCCTACTGTCTTTGGAATGCGGAGACAGCAGGAGAGACTGCCATCCACACAGCAGGGGAACAGCTGACGTTACTGAACCCCACTGAGACACGGGAGCAAGTATCTCTTTCCGTGTGGACGGCACTTCCGAGCTACAACTGGCTGTGTTGAAGCCCAGGAAATAGGAGGGTGTAGGCAGAGGCCTACTGTCTTTGGAATGCAGAGACAGCAGGAGAGACTGCCATCCACACAGCAGGGGATCAGCTAGCGTTACTGAACCCCCACTGAGACACGGGAGCAAGTGTCTCTTTCCGTGTGGACGGCACTTCTGAGCTACAACTGGCTGTGTTGAAGCCCAGGAAATAGGAGGGTGTAGGCTGAGGCCTACTGTCTTTGGAATGCGGAGACAGCAGGAGAGACTGCCATCCACACAGCAGGGGAACAGCTGACGTTACTGAACCCCACTGAGACACGGGAGCAAGTATCTCTTTCCGTGTGGACGGCACTTCCGAGCTACAACTGGCTGTGTTGAAACCCAGGAAATAGGAGGGTGTAGGCAGAGGCCTACTGTCTTTGGAATGCAGAGACAGCAGGAGAGACTGCCATCCACACAGCAGGGGATCAGCTAGCGTTACTGAACCCCACTGAGACACGGAAGCAAGTGTCTCTTTCCGTGTGGACGGCACTTCCGAGCTACAACTGGCTGTGTTGAAGCCCAGGAAATAGGAGGGTGTAGGCAGAGGCCTACTGTATTTGGAATGTGGTGACAGCAGGAGAGACTGCCATCCACACAGCAGGGGATCAGCTAGCGTTACTGAACCCCACTGAGACACGGGAGCAAGTGTCTCTTTCCGTGTGGACGGCACTTCCGAGCTACAACTGGCTGTGTTGAAGCCCAGGAAATAGGAGGGTGTAGGCTGAGGCCTACTGTCTTTGGAATGCGGAGACAGCAGGAGAGACTGCCATCCACACAGCAGGGGAACAGCTGACGTTACTGAACCCCACTGAGACACGGGAGCAAGTATCTCTTTCCGTGTGGACGGCACTTCCGAGCTACAACTGGCTGTGTTGAAGCCCAGGAAATAGGAGGGTGTAGGCAGAGGCCTACTGTCTTTGGAATGCAGAGACAGCAGGAGAGACTGCCATCCACACAGCAGGGGATCAGCTAGCGTTACTGAACCCCACTGAGACACGGGAGCAAGTGTCTCTTTCCGTGTGGACGGCACTTCCGAGCTACAACTGGCTGTGTTGAAGCCCAGGAAATAGGAGGGTGTAGGCAGAGGCCTACTGTCTTTGGAATGCAGAGACAGCAGGAGAGACTGCCATCCACACAGCAGGGGATCAGCTAGCGTTACTGAACCCCACTGAGACACGGGAGCAAGTGTCTCTTTCCGTGTGGACGGCACTTCCGAGCTACAACTGGCTGTGTTGAAGCCCAGGAAATAGGAGGGTGTAGGCAGAGGCCTACTGTATTTGGAATGTGGTGACAGCAGGAGAGACTGCCATCCACACAGCAGGGGATCAGCTAGCGTTACTGAACCCCACTGAGACACGGGAGCAAGTGTCTCTTTCCGTGTGGACGGCACTTCCGAGCTACAACTGGCTGTGTTGAAGCCCAGGAAATAGGAGGGTGTAGGCTGAGGCCTACTGTCTTTGGAATGCGGAGACAGCAGGAGAGACTGCCATCCACACAGCAGGGGAACAGCTGACGTTACTGAACCCCACTGAGACACGGGAGCAAGTATCTCTTTCCGTGTGGACGGCACTTCCGAGCTACAACTGGCTGTGTTGAAGCCCAGGAAATAGGAGGGTGTAGGCAGAGGCCTACTGTCTTTGGAATGCAGAGACAGCAGGAGAGACTGCCATCCACACAGCAGGGGATCAGCTAGCGTTACTGAACCCCACTGAGACACGGGAGCAAGTGTCTCTTTCCGTGTGGACGGCACTTCCGAGCTACAACTGGCTGTGTTGAAGCCCAGGAAATAGGAGGGTGTAGGCAGAGGCCTACTGTATTTGGAATGTGGTGACAGCAGGAGAGACTGCCATCCACACAGCAGGGGATCATCTACCGTTACTGAACCCCACTGAGACACGGGAGCAAGTGTCTCTTTCCGTGTGGACGGCACTTCCGAGCTACAACTGGCTGTGTTGAAGCCCAGGAAATAGGAGGGTGTAGGCAGAGGCCTACTGTATTTGGAATGTGGTGACAGCAGGAGAGACTGCCATCCACACAGCAGGGGAACAGCTGACGTTACTGAACCCCACTGAGACACGGGAGCAAGTGTCTCTTTCCGTGTGGACAGCACTTCCGAGCTACAACTGGCTGTGTTGAAGCCCAGGGACAAGCACGGAGCAGGCTGAGGCTGCATTGAAGAAAGTTTAAGATCGGTTGTAGACTTCTACTAATTTTAACCGTGCTCCACTTAGGCCTGTGGCTTCACTGATTTTCGTATTTCCCCTGTCCTCCAACCCCGCCAGTTATAGCTCCGAAGTGGCGTCTGCACAATCCACACTTGTTCCTGTGTTCCAGGTGTTCAGTCCGGTCAGTTAATCCCCTGATGTGTGTCCGGCAATGCCGCCTGCTCTGTCCACATTCCCATAACTAGTTATGGGAATGTGGACAGAGCAGGCGACATTGCCGGACACACAACAGGGGATTAACTGACCGGACTGAACACCTGGAACACAGGAACAAGTGTGGATTGTGCAGACGCCACTTCGGAGCTGTAGCTGGCGGGGTTGGAGGACAGGGGAAATACGAAAATCAGTGAAGCCACAGGCCTAAGTGGAGCACGGTTAAAAATCAGTAGTAGTAGGACTGTGTAGGCAGCAGGAGACTTGCCATCTCCACAGCAGGGGAACAGCTGGCAGTGCTGAACCCCACTAACACTTGAACGAATGTGTTTGGCTCTGTGGAGACGACACTTCTGAACACCAACTGACGCTGTTGGAGCCCAGGATCAGGCGTGGAGCAGGCTGGGGCCTACTGGATTTTGGCTGGTGTAGGCAGCAGGAGACTTGCCATCTCCACAGCAGGGGAACAGCTGGCAGTGCTGAACCCCACTAACACTTGAACGAATGTGTTTGGCTCTGTGGAGACGACACTTCTGAACACCAACTGACGCTGTTGGAGCCCAGGATCAGGCGTGGAGCAGGCTGGGGCCTGTTGCTTTTGGCAGGTGAAGGCAGCAGGAGACTTGCCATCTCCACAGCAGGGGAACATCTGGCAGTGCTGAACCCCACTAACACTTGAACGAATGTGTTTGGCTCTGTGGAGACGACACTTCTGAACACCAACTGACGCTGTTGGAGCCCAGGATCAGGCGTGGAGCAGGCTGGGGCCTGTTGCTTTTGGCAGGTGAAGGCAGCAGTAGACTTGCCATCTCCACAGCAGGGGAACAGCTGGCAGTGCTGAACCCCACTAACACTTGAACGAATGTGTTTGGCTCTGTGGAGACGACACATCTGAACACCAACTGACGCTGTTGGAGCCCAGGATCAGGCGTGGAGCAGGCTGGGGCCTGTTGCTTTTGGCAGGTGAAGGCAGCAGTAGACTTGCCATCTCCACAGCAGGGGAACAGCTGGCAGTGCTGAACCCCACTAACACTTGAACGAATGTGTTTGGCTCTGTGGAGACGACACTTCTGAACACCAACTGACGCTGTTGGAGCCCAGGATCAGGCGTGGAGCAGGCTGGGGCCTGTTGCTTTTGGCAGGTGAAGGCAGCAGTAGACTTGCCATCTCCACAGCAGGGGAACAGCTGGCAGTGCTGAACCCCACTAACACTTGAACGAATGTGTTTGGCTCTGTGGAGACGACACTTCTGAACACCAACTGACGCTGTTGGAGTCCAGGATCAGGCGTGGAGCAGGCTGGGGCCTGTTGCTTTTGGCAGGTGAAGGCAGCAGTAGACTTGCCATCTCCACAGCAGGGGAACAGCTGGCAGTGCTGAACCCCACTAACACTTGAACGAATGTGTTTGGCTCTGTAGAGACGACACTTCTGAACACCAACTGACGCTGTTGGAGCCCAGGATTACGCATGCCGCAGGCAGAGGCCAATGGGCAGCGGTTTTTATGGAGGTTGTTGACTACTACTGATTCTAACCATGCTCCACTTAGGCCTCTGGCTCCACTGTCTCTACTATTTACCCTGGCCTCCAACCCCGCCAGCTACATCTCTGAAGTGGCGTCAGCACAATCTACACTTGTTCCTGTGTTACTGGTGCTCAGTCCCGTCAGTTGATCCCCTGATGTGTGTTCGGCAAGTTCGCCAGCTCTGTCCTCATTCCCACTACTGGTTATGTGTACATAAAAATCCCCTTAAAAAACACAATTTTATTAATGATCATAAAATACACCTTCCCAGTGACGTTGAAAAAATGTCAAAAATTAGACCTAGTATAAGGTGCTGCATAGCCCTACATTAAGGCCTGACTGATACCTTCCTATCCGTGGAGGTTGGCACCCTAATAGTACGATATTGGCGCCCCCACTCAACGAGGACTATCCCTCGCTTCCCTAGTGATCCCTAATATCACAGAGGGGAAAACAATTTCCAGGATAGAACAGTAATGAAAAAATCAGAATGCCCTAGGACTTATGCAGACCAAACAGATAATACAGCAATAAAAACATTTACCATATCATGATATCATGTGACCCACAAAGATAGAATGACCTCAAAAGAAGGCCAAATCAGCAGCTATTCTCACTTGGAGAGATAAACATCCTCAAATACAATCAACAAATGATAAAAAGGTCACTTATCATGTCTCATGGGGGACCCTCAACGCGTTTCCCCGCCGCAGCGGTTCATCAGGAGGAATAGTCCTATCAGAGATATTGTTGCTGCTTCATGCCTGATACCACAATAATGATGGCACCAGGAGTCTAGGAAACCGGATTTAAATAACCGGTATGATTGTATTGCATACCACCCACTATCCGGCAGTCCAATCGGTGTGAAGATGCAAATAACTGAAAGCCAGGTGTGCAGCAAAAAATGTCATATACCTGAAAGCCCGCCGCTGAATTCGATGTTCAAAACGGAAGGGGGGTCATTAGCGTGCGTTCCACCGTGGGGCGTATCCAATATAGCGCCCATACTTCCGGTCGCGCAACCCCCTCAGCGGGCTGTAGCCTCCGGAACCATCCTGTGCGAGCAGGACGGAGGGGAATCAAAGATGGCGCCGGGACTTCCGGTCACATGTTTCCCCTTTGCTCCCGGACACGCCCATGGAAACCAACAATGGACGCATCACAAATGGGGCCGGAACTTCCGATCACATGTTTTCTCCCTGCTCAGTGATGTAACCATAGAAACAGACAGAGCGCATCACATGAAATAGACAGAGAATAACAAAAAGTCTGCCCGCAATACAGAGTCCCAGGAGTCAGATTTGTCACAGTAAGGACAACCCCAGCACTTCACAGATAAATAGTAAGTCTAGCAGTTCCAATGTCCTCATATTCGGCATAGTGCTGCACACCAAAGATTCAAGGAATATAGAAAAATAAAGAAATATGCATATTGCTATGCGATAAATCAAATCAACCATACAATGTGGTCCATGCCATACAGACATCATCCAATATGCCAGACATATAGAGCCCCTTATCATAACCCCCTATAACAGAAAAGAAGGCAAGTTCAACCAACCAGAGAATCAAAAGATCATAAAAAACAGGCATATGAGATGCATTCATTCATCCCATTAGGGAAGACCGATTGCAATCTGAACATCCATTCACACTCCCGTCTCAGAATTAGATTGTCCAGATTACCTCCCCTAGCCCTTGGTTTGATTAATTCAATCATATTAAAAGTGATGTCACCCATTCGACCCTGATGTATACCATTGATGTGTCTGGCGACAGGGGTATCACGTTTGTTTCTGATATCCCCCAGGTGTTCACCCACCCTCACCCTTAATTCTCTAGTGGTTTTTCCCACATAATCCAATGGGCAGGTACACGTGGCCTTATAGACCAGACCTGTTGATTTACAGTTTCCAAAATCCCTCACATAAAAGGTCTTACCATTGTGTGAACTCATAAAGGTTTTACATTGAAGCATATATTTGCATTTGGTACAGTCCCCACACTTGAAGAAGCCCAAAGGTTTTCTATCTAACCATGTACCCGTTCCCTTAGGTCTTTGATAGAGGCTGTGCACAAGCCGATCCCCTATAGATCTCCCTTTTCTATATGTAATGGAGGGTTTAGATGGTACCAGCCCCTTCAAATTCGGGTCAGCTAAAAGTATCCCCCAGTGCTTTTTGAGAACATGGCACACCCTGTCTGACTGACCATCATAGGTGCCAATAAGTCTGACAACAGTGTCCCTGACAGTATCTTCTTTTTTTGACTGGAGGAGAGAGGGCCTATCCGCTATAAATGCTTCATGCCATGGCCCATCCAAGAAACGTGGGGGATAACCCCTGTTTCTAAATCTATTATATAGGTCATTGGCCTGTTTTCTATAGACATTCAACTCCGTGCAGTTCCTTCGAACCCTAAGGAACTGCCCTTTGGGTATCCCCCTCCTCAGAGGTTCCGGGTGATGGCTTGTCCATCTCAACAGACTATTTGTTGCAGTAGGCTTCCGATAGGTACACGTACTGATCCTTCCATCATCATTCTTTGAAATCGTCAAATCTAGGAAGTTAATACTTGTGGTGTGACACTCTGAGGTAAACCTTAGTCCCACTATATTCCTATTGATACATTCAATGAAACGAAGGAAATCTGACTCAGGGCCAGACCAGAATATCAGAATGTCATCGATATATCTGGCCCACAGATTAATAAACGGAGTCCACCACTCTTCTTCCCCCCAAAAAATGTGGGTTTCCTCCCACCAGCCCAGGAAGATATTAGCATACGTGGGGGCACAGGGGCTCCCCATCGCAGTCCCCCTGAGCTGGTGGAAGTACTTACAATCGAAGAGGAAGTAATTCCTGGTGAGGACAAATCCCAACAATTTTTTAATGAAACAATTATGTGTTTGACACTCAACTGCTCTCATTTGTAGAAAATGGGTAACCGCCTTCGAGCCCCACTCATGTGGAATGCAACTATACAGTGCCTCTACATCGATGGACGCCAGCAGGGTGTTTTCCTCCAGAACAACACCCTCCAGCAGGTTCAACAAGTGTGATGTGTCGCGTATATAGGACGGTAATGTGGTCACAAATGGTCTTAAGACTTTATCCAGATATACACCACTATTCTGAGTGAGCGAGTCTATTCCAGAAACTATGGGGCGACCTTTAAGTGGTTCAAACCCCTTATGCACCTTCGATAATGCATAAAAAGTTGCTATTGTGGGAGAATTCGGAAGTAAAAACCGAAATTCATTATCCGAAATCACCCTATTCTCTTTTGCTTCACTTAGAATGGATAATAACTCATTTTTATATCCAGATGTTGGATTATCCCGTAAGACCTCATATGTGTCCTCATGATTCAAGAGCGCATAACACATTGCCCTATATTTATTATGATCCAAAAGCACCAGGTTACCTCCCTTATCCGAGGCTTTAATAATTATTTTAGCATTCTTTTCAAGTCCCTCAAGAGCCAACTCTTCAGAACGGGAAAGATTGGATGGATGGCTCTGATTTATACTTGAAATTTTACGGAGATCCTCCTCCACCATCTTAGTAAAAATATCAATGCTCAAAACCTCATTATTAGGTGGCATCCTGGTGCTTCTATTTTTCAGGGTAGTAAATGGGCCCAAACCCCGTGGTTGCTCGTTCTCCCTTAGGAGACTAGTCAGAGCTTCCAGGCCCTCTATGTCCTCTTCAGATAAACCCAATTGGAGACACTGCTCACGGTCATGTTGCTTAAAGAAAAGTTTCCATTTCAGATTGCGACCAAATAGGTTCAGATCTTTGACCCAATTAAAGCAGTTGAATGTATTAGTTGGTACAAAATTAAGACCCTTCTGCAGCACACAATATTCATCTTTAGACAATTCATATGATGACAAATTGATAATTTGCCCCTGATCAATTACATTCTTCTCCTCAGGTCGTATCCTACTGTTGGACCTCTGTCCAAAAAAGATTGTGATACAGAGGATGATGATCCCGAGGAGGAATGTTGTACCCCCCTTCCTCCCCCCATATCCCTTTGTCTGTGCTGATTTCTTGGTGGACGCCATCTCGACTTATTGTGTCCACTTCTTCCCCGGAGATTGTTAGAGTTATCTACTCGTTCAGTGTCAGATGTATCAATATCCGAGGAAGACACCTCAGTTTGATTCACCACCTGATACCCGTAGGCCCTGTTCTCTTTAAAATCAGTCAGATCTCGTGTAAATTGTAAATGTTTACGATCCTTGAGATTGGTCTGAAATTTCTCGACTGATGTTTGAAGAATATCCTCCCTTCGTGCAAAATCAGGATCAGTTTTAAATTTTTTTGCCTTTTCAATTAGATCACTTAGCTTTTTGGTAGATTCCTCAAACAACCTTTTCTCCTCGGTTAGGAGAAGTAACATAAAACGAGTAGAGGACTCAATAGACTCTTTAGTCCAATTCGCAAGAAACTCAGGATTGGCCGTTCGGGGAGAGGGCTGTATATTAATGCGTAAGACCTTGGGTACAATTTTATTTTTAATGTAACTTTCCAACCCTCTTATCTCCCACCAGGATTTTATATTTTCCTTGTAGGCATGATAGAGGTCTTTAAATAAAGTTTTAAGAGAGGGATTATCAGAATTATCAAGTGATGGATTTGTAGAAAACACCTGGTTGGCATCCTGTGCCCAAAGCTCAGTATTAATTGGGGTTGATAAGAAACTGGCCATATCAGAACAAACTTAAACCAGAAAAAATCACTAATTCATGGAGATTGGAAAAAACTTAGTGTACATAAAAATCCCCTTAAAAAACACAATTTTATTAATGATCATAAAACACACCTTCCCAGTGACGTTGAAAAAATGTCAAAAATTAGACCTAGTATAAGGTGCTGCATAGCCCTACATTAAGGCCTGACTGATACCTTCCTATCCGTGGAGGTTGGCACCCTAATAGTACGATATTGGCGCCCCCACTCAACGAGGACTATCCCTCGCTTCCCTAGTGATCCCTAATATCACAGAGGGGAAAACAATTTCCAGGATAGAACAGTAATGAAAAAATCAGAATGCCCTAGGACTTATGCAGACCAAACAGATAATACAGCAATAAAAACATTTACCATATCATGATATCATGTGACCCACAAAGATAGAATGACCTCAAAAGAAGGCCAAATCAGCAGCTATTCTCACTTGGAGAGATAAACATCCTCAAATACAATCAACAAATGATAAAAAGGTCACTTATCATGTCTCATGGGGGACCCTCAACGCGTTTCCCCGCCGCAGCGGTTCATCAGGAGGAATAGTCCTATCAGAGATATTGTTGCTGCTTCATGCCTGATACCACAATAATGATGGCACCAGGAGTCTAGGAAACCGGATTTAAATAACCGGTATGATTGTATTGCATACCACCCACTATCCGGCAGTCCAATCGGTGTGAAGATGCAAATAACTGAAAGCCAGGTGTGCAGCAAAAAATGTCATATACCTGAAAGCCCGCCGCTGAATTCGATGTTCAAAACGGAAGGGGGGTCATTAGCGTGCGTTCCACCGTGGGGCGTATCCAATATAGCGCCCATACTTCCGGTCGCGCAACCCCCTCAGCGGGCTGTAGCCTCCGGAACCATCCTGTGCGAGCAGGACGGAGGGGAATCAAAAATGGCGCCGGGACTTCCGGTCACATGTTTCCCCTTTGCTCCCGGACACGCCCATGGAAACCAACAATGGACGCATCACAAATGGGGCCGGAACTTCCGATCACATGTTTTCTCCCTGCTCAGTGATGTAACCATAGAAACAGACAGAGCGCATCACATGAAATAGACAGAGAATAACAAAAAGTCTGCCCGCAATACAGAGTCCCAGGAGTCAGATTTGTCACAGTAAGGATAACCCCAGCACTTCACAGATAAATAGTAAGTCTAGCAGTTCCAATGTCCTCATATTCGGCATAGTGCTGCACACCAAAGATTCAAGGAATATAGAAAAATAAAGAAATATGCATATTGCTATGCGATAAATCAAATCAACCATACAATGTGGTCCATGCCATACAGACATCATCCAATATGCCAGACATATAGAGCCCCTTATCATAACCCCCTATAACAGAAAAGAAGGCAAGTTCAACCAACCAGAGAATCAAAAGATCATAAAAAACAGGCATATGAAATGCATTCATTCATCCCATTAGGGAAGACCGATTGCAATCTGAACATCCATTCACACTCCCGTCTCAGAATTAGATTGTCCAGATTACCTCCCCTAGCCCTTGGTTTGATTAATTCAATCATATTAAAAGTGATGTCACCCATTCGACCCTGATGTATACCATTGATGTGTCTGGCGACAGGGGTATCACGTTTGTTTCTGATATCCCCCAGGTGTTCACCCACCCTCACCCTTAATTCTCTAGTGGTTTTTCCCACATAATCCAATGGGCAGGTACACGTGGCCTTATAGACCAGACCTGTTGATTTACAGTTTCCAAAATCCCTCACATAAAAGGTCTTACCATTGTGTGAACTCATAAAGGTTTTACATTGAAGCATATATTTGCATTTGGTACAGTCCCCACACTTGAAGAAGCCCAAAGGTTTTCTATCTAACCATGTACCCGTTCCCTTAGGTCTTTGATAGAGGCTGTGCACAAGCCGATCCCCTATAGATCTCCCTTTTCTAAGAATGATGATGGAAGGATCAGTACGTGTACCTATCGGAAGCCTACTGCAACAAATAGTCTGTTGAGATGGACAAGCCATCACCCGGAACCTCTGAGGAGGGGGATACCCAAAGGGCAGTTCCTTAGGGTTCGAAGGAACTGCACGGAGTTGAATGTCTATAGAAAACAGGCCAATGACCTATATAATAGATTTAGAAACAGGGGTTATCCCCCACGTTTCTTGGATGGGCCATGGCATGAAGCATTTATAGCGGATAGGCCCTCTCTCCTCCAGTCAAAAAAAGAAGATACTGTCAGGGACACTGTTGTCAGACTTATTGGCACTTATGATGGTCAGTCAGACAGGGTGTACCATGTTCTCAAAAAGCACTGGGGGATACTTTTAGCTGACCCGAATTTGAAGGGGCTGGTACCATCTAAACCCTCCATTACATATAGAAAAGGGAGATCTATAGGGGATCGGCTTGTGCACAGCCTCTATCAAAGACCTAAGGGAACGGGTACATGGTTAGATAGAAAACCTTTGGGCTTCTTCAAGTGTGGGGACTGTACCAAATGCAAATATATGCTTCAATGTAAAACCTTTATGAGTTCACACAATGGTAAGACCTTTTATGTGAGGGATTTTGGAAACTGTAAATCAACAGGTCTGGTCTATAAGGCCACGTGTACCTGCCCATTGGATTATGTGGGAAAAACCACTAGAGAATTAAGGGTGAGGGTGGGTGAACACCTGGGGGATATCAGAAACAAACGTGATACCCCTGTCGCCAGACACATCAATGGTATACATCAGGGTCGAATGGGTGACATCACTTTTAATATGATTGAATTAATCAAACCAAGGGCTAGGGGAGGTAATCTGGACAATCTAATTCTGAGACGGGAGTGTGAATGGATGTTCAGACTGCAATCGGTCTTCCCTAATGGGATGAATGAATGCATTTCATATGCCTGTTTTTTATGATCTTTTGATTCTCTGGTTGGTTGAACTTGCCTTCTTTTCTGTTATAGGGGGTTATGATAAGGGGCTCTATATGTCTGGCATATTGGATGATGTCTGTATGGCATGGACCACATTGTATGGTTGATTTGATTTATCGCATAGCAATATGCATATTTCTTTATTTTTCTATATTCCTTGAATCTTTGGTGTGCAGCACTATGCCGAATATGAGGACATTGGAACTGCTAGACTTACTATTTATCTGTGAAGTGCTGGGGTTATCCTTACTGTGACAAATCTGACTCCTGGGACTCTGTATTGCGGGCAGACTTTTTGTTATTCTCTGTCTATTTCATGTGATGCGCTCTGTCTGTTTCTATGGTTACATCACTGAGCAGGGAGAAAACATGTGATCGGAAGTTCCGGCCCCATTTGTGATGCGTCCATTGTTGGTTTCCATGGGCGTGTCCGGGAGCAAAGGGGAAACATGTGACCGGAAGTCCCGGCGCCATCTTTGATTCCCCTCCGTCCTGCTCGCACAGGATGGTTCCGGAGGCTACAGCCCGCTGAGGGGGTTGCGCGACCGGAAGTATGGGCGCTATATTGGATACGCCCCACAGTGGAACGCACGCTAATGACCCCCCTTCCGTTTTGAACATCGAATTCAGCGGCGGGCTTTCGGGTATATGACATTTTTTGCTGCACACCTGGCTTTCAGTTATTTGCATCTTCACACCGATTGGACTGCCGGATAGTGGGTGGTATGCAATACAATCATACCGGTTATTTAAATCCGGTTTCCTAGACTCCTGGTGCCATCATTATTGTGGTATCAGGCATGAAGCAGCAACAATATCTCTGATAGGACTATTCCTCCTGATGAACCGCTGCGGCGGGGAAACGCGTTGAGGGTCCCCCATGAGACATGATAAGTGACCTTTTTATCATTTGTTGATTGTATTTGAGGATGTTTATCTCTCCAAGTGAGAATAGCTGCTGATTTGGCCTTCTTTTGAGGTCATTCTATCTTTGTGGGTCACATGATATCATGATATGGTAAATGTTTTTATTGCTGTATTATCTGTTTGGTCTGCATAAGTCCTAGGGCATTCTGATTTTTTCATTACTGTTCTATCCTGGAAATTGTTTTCCCCTCTGTGATATTAGGGATCACTAGGGAAGTGAGGGATAGTCCTCGTTGAGTGGGGGCGCCAATATCGTACTATTAGGGTGCCAACCTCCACGGATAGGAAGGTATCAGTCAGGCCTTAATGTAGGGCTATGCAGCACCTTATACTAGGTCTAATTTTTGACATTTTTTCAACGTCACTGGGAAGGTGTGTTTTATGATCATTAATAAAATTGTGTTTTTTAAGGGGATTTTTATGTACACTAAGTTTTTTCCAATCTCCATGAATTAGTGATTTTTTCCACTACTGGTTATGGGAATGTGGACAGAGCAGGAGACCTTGCCGGACACACATCAGGGGATAAACTGATGGGACTGAGCCACAGGAACACAGGAACAAGTGTAGATTGTGCTGACGCCACTTCAGAGATGTAGATGGCGGGGTTGGAGGCCAGGGGAAATAGTAGAGACAGTGGAGCCAGAGACCTAAGTTGGGCACGGTTAAAAATCAGTAGTGGTTTGAATGTTGATGGAGCTGGTGACTTTGCCGTCCACACAGCAGGGGATCAGCTGGCGTTACTGAACCCCACTAACACAGGAGCTAGTGTGTTTCTCTGTGCAGACGACACATCTGAGCGACAACTGGCTGTGTTGAAGCACAGGGATTATAGTTCAGGTGGTAGAAAAATGAACACACCAGCAGACCTGGATACAGTTGCCAACCACTAATTTAGTCTGTAAGAGGAATGGCAAAGTCTTTGGAGATCCAGACCTTGTTCATTTTCAGAAAAGTCAGCCGGTCAACATTATCGGAAGATAGTCGCGTGCGACGGTCTGTTAGTACACCACCTGCGGCACTAAAGACTCATTCCGATAATACACTGGCAGCAGGGCAAGCCAGCACCTCCAATGCATACTGGCTAAGCTCTGGCCATGTATCCAGCTTAGAGACCCAAAACTTGAAGGGGGAAGAGCCATCTGGGAGTACAGTGACAGGGCAAGACATGTAGTCTGACACCATCTGACGGAAGCGTTGCCTCCTGCTGACTCGAGGCGTCGCTGATGGTGTAGACAATTGTGTTGGACACACAAAACTTTGCCACATTTGGGCCATAGTGGTCTTGCCTTGTGCTGCGGCGCTACCTCTGCTCCCTCTTTGTGCAGAGTTTCCTCCACTGCCTCGACGCACAGAGCTGCTTTGTAAAGCACTAGCAACAATGCTGTCGGGTGGAATGGAAAACATTATGGACTGCACCAGTGACTCTTCGTACTCCCGCAGTTTACGCTCCCGGTTCAACGTTGGTATGTGCATTTGTACGCTGTCCCGGTAGCGAGGATCTAGGAGGGTGTACACCCAATAATCAGCCGAGACGAGAATGTGGGCGATGCGGCGGTCGTTTCTCAGGCACTGCAGCATGAAATCAACCATGTGCTGCAGACTCCCAACTGCCAAAGAACCGCTGTCCCCTGTTTGAGGCGTGACCTCGGCCTGCTCTGCATCACCCCACCCTCGTTGTACATACTGAGTAGAGGTTTGTGTACCTCCCTCCTCTGGAGAGATGTCTTCCTCCTCCATCGACTCCTCCTCATCCTCCTCACAAAGTGTCCCCTGCCTAGGCCTTTGTGAGGAAACACGTAGCGCAGACTGTCCAGAAGCAGATGGCATTTGGGACTCCTCATCCTCCACCTCTTCCGAAACCTCATCCCTTAGTGCTTGCAGTGTTTGTTGAAGCAGGCAGATAAGGGGGACAGTCATGCTGACTAGTGCATCATCTGCACTCGCCATCCGCGTGGATTCATCGAAGGCACGCAAAACGAGGCAGATGTCCTTCATAGAGGCCCACTCAATGGTGCTGAAGTGTGAACGGCGCACAGTGCGACTTGTTTGTGCCTGATGCAGCTGGTACTCCATGACTGCTGCCTGCTGCTCACACAACCGCTCCAACATATGTAGCGTTGAATTCCACCGGGTGGGTAGGTCACATATGATGCGATGTTCCGGAAGGGCAAATCGTCGCTGCAGAGCAGCGAGGCGCGATCTTGCCGTGCTGGAACGCCGCAAGTGAGTGCACTCTATGTGGACCTTGTGCAACAGTGCATCAAGATCCGGATAGTCCCTCAGAAAGCTCTGCACGACCAAGTTAAGCACATGTGCCAGACATGGGATGTGTGTGAGGTTGCCTAGGCCAAGAGCTGCCACCAAATTTCGGCCATTGTCACACACTACCAAGCCCGGCTGGAGATTCGCTGGCCCAAACCACACATCGCTCTCCAGCTTGATAGCATTCCAGAGCTCCTGCGCTGTGTGGCTTCGATTCCCCAAAGAAATTAATTTGAGTACAGCCTGTTGACGTTTGGCCACGGCTGTGCTCATATCGGTCGTAACAGGCTCCTGCTCTGCTGTTTCTGAGGAACTTGAGTAGGAGGAGGAGTCTATGTGTACAGACTGGAGTCCTGCAATCCGTGGCGTTGGAAGAACACGTACAGCGCCACTCTCCAGATCTGTACCCGGCTCCACAACATTGACCCAGTGGGCAGTGAGGGAAAGGTATCGTCCCTGTCCATGGTTACTGGTCCACGCATCGGTGGTCAGGTGGACCTTGCTACTAACGGCGTTTAGTAGCGCATGTTTTATTTTGCCCTCAACATGTTTCTGCAGGGCAGGGACGGCTCGCCTGCTGAAATAAAAGTGGCTGGGCACGTTGTATTGGGGGACTGCCAATGCCATTAAGTCCCGGAAGGTGTCAGTGTCCACCAGCCTGAATGACAGCATTTCAACTGCCAGAAGTTTGGCAATGCCAGCATTCAGAGACTGTGCTCGGGGATGGTTTGCCGAGTAAGGGCGCCTTTTATCCCATGCCTGTGCTACCGATGGCTGTGATGGATGGGAACGTGCTGCTATGGGTGGAATCTGACAGGGTCTCCGGACAACAGTGGCAGAGGTTCTTCCTTGGCGATCCTGTGAGGAAGCCGAACCAGCAGTACGTGAGCTGGAGGAAGAGGCCCCAACACGAACTGAAGAGGTGGTAGGTGGTGCTGTACGTTGGCCTACGTCTTCAGGGTGTCTCTGCAACTCCAACTCGTGCTTGGTGCGCACATGTTTCCACATATTTGTGGTATTGAGGTTGCTGACATTTCTCCCTCTTTTGACTATCTGATGACACAGCTTGCATTTGACAAAGCAAATGTCATCTGCAACTGTGTCAAAAAAGGACCACGCACTGCAACTCTTGGGAGCGCCCGTTTTGCCTTTGGAATGAGGAATGCTTCTAACGGGTGCCGAAGTGGAGGGTACAGGCAACCAAGTCTTCCCCCTCCCTCTGCCTCCTGTTTTGGCCGGTAGGGGAATCTCTTCCTCCGAGCTGCTCCCACCACCTTCCTGTTCCTCACGCCATGATGGGTCAAGGACCTCATCATCTTCCCTCCCCTCTTCAAACAGCTGCTTCTCCGGGGTTGTCTCGCCAGCACCGTACGCACCAGAAAGTGGCAACTGAGTCTCGTCATCATCTGATGCGTACTGAGGTGTGCTGACCATAGGCACTGGCCCACTCGCCTCTTCAGATTCAGAGGGACAAAGAAGTTGCGCATCACTGCATACTCCCTCTTCTTCACATTCAGGAATGCTGCTTGGCTGGACCCCTCTTTCCAAGCCAACAGATTCCGAGAACAGAAGTAGAGACTGTGATGGCTCCTGTCCATGTCTCTCTGACGGCCTGGGCACTTTGGCAGGTGGTGAAGAGACAGATGGTTGCTCTTCGGTGCTCTGGCCCTGAGAGGATGTGGAAGTAATTGAAGTCGATGCGTTAGCTGCCATCCATCCGACAACGGCTTCAATTTGTTCCTCCCGCAGCAGTGGGGTACGTTGAGGTCCTACAAAGCTGCGCATAAAGGACTGTTGCCTGCTAAAACTGGGGGATGCTGATCCACTGGTGCCCGCAGCAGGCCCAGAATCCCCACGTCCTCTACCTGCAGAATCCCCACGTCCTCTCCCTGCAGAATCCCCACGTCCTCTCCCTGCTGAAACTCCACGCCCACGCCCACGCGCCTTACTCCCTGCCTTCTTCATCTTGCCAGACTGCTTAAGATAGGCAGAAAAGTACAAAGGGGGGCCTTAGTGTGCTTATTCCTGAACAGCTGGTTACAGGTACAAGAAACACTAATTTTATGAAGTGTGTGTGTGTGGACTACACTTTAATAGGAGCTGATGTGGCCTACACAAGTTCCAAATGTAGTGTTTGGTGAACTTTTTTTGTGGTTTCTTTGTTGGAAACAAACTCAAAGTATGTGAACAAAGAATTGAAACTGATAGTTTCACCAACTTTTTGGAGCTATTACAATGCAGGCAGGTAACCTACAATGCAAAAGATGAGGCTCCAAAAAAATTGGGTAATACTAATCTGGCTGCGCCGGCAGGGCACAAGCCAGAAGAAAAGGCTCCTCTATCTACTCCTATATAGTGTTTGCAACCAACCAATGTTGATGGATACGGATGGATGCACACTAATAGGAGAAGAAAAAATGAGCTGCACTCAAAGACAAATATGTGTGAGGCAGTGACGCACGTTGAGCGTCCTACAACCAGACGTAGCTGCAGGACACTCTACTCTGCGTGAGCTGCACTCACACACAGTCAGAGACCTCTCAGACAGCCGTGAACAGTGCAGCTAAGTGGGCACTGGCACTGACAGGCTGCAGAAAGGCTCCGCTGTGTACTCCTATATAGTGTTTGCAACCACCGTAGATGGAGACGGATGGATGCACACTAATAGAAGAAAAAATGAGCTGCACTCAAATAAAAATATGTGTGAGGCAGTGACACGCTGAGCGTCCTACAACCAGACGTAGCTGCAGGACACACTACTCAGCGTGAGCTGCACTCACACACAGTCAGAGACCTCTCAGACAGCCGTGAACAGTGCAGCAAAGTGGACACTAGCACTGAAAGGCTGCAGAAAGGCTCCGCTGTCTATTACTAGTGTTTGCAACCAACGTATATGGATACGGATGGAAGCACACTAGATTGAAATTATGTAAAAAATGCAGCTCAAAAATTAAAAGCTGTATGAGGCAGCAGTGATCACACTGGGTGGCCTACAGCCTGACGTGGCTGCAGGACCCACTCCACAGCGTGAGCTGCACTCACACAGCCCTTGCAGACAGCTATTAAAACAGCGCTGCTGGGCTAAAAAAATGCTACTGTGGTGGATTATGTAGCCTGGGTAGAGCAATAGATATGTTTGATGATCGCTATTTCTAACTGTCCCACACAGTCTTCAACAGCAGCCTGTCCCTAACTGAAATCACAGCAGAGTGAACCAGAAATGGCGGCTGCAGTGGCTTTTATAGTGCATCATGACATCATTTCGGCAGCCAATCACAGCCATGCCAATAGTTAACATGCCTACATGCCTAACAGGATGTGCCCACACTTCGGAGGATTCCCATTGGCTTAATAAAAGCAAGCAGGCTCATAGCATGATGGGAACTTCCGATTCCGATTCCGGAATCCGATATGACAAAAGTATCGGAAGTCAGTATCGGAATTCCGATACCGCTAATATCGGCCGATACCCGATACTTGCGGTATCGGAATGCTCAACACTAATCTCAAGCTGATCCATGATTGTGTAAGAAAAATGTAGTGAAGGAGTGGATGTATTGTCTCCTATATGTAGACGATGTAATCATGTGTCATCAAGATGAAAAGGAAATTGCAAAGCTAGGTGAAATTCTCAACCAGCACTTTGAGACTAAAGACTTTGGAAATGTGACATATTATTTGCAAATCCAAATCCAGAGAGAGGAAGATGGGAGTTTTCTTCTCAACCAAAGTTCTAACATTTCTGCAATACTAAACCAGTTTGGAATGTCAGAAGCCAAAGGTGCATCAACACCCATGGATCCGTCCTACTTAAACTTGGAAGGAGAAGATCTGCTACCCAGCAATGAGAATTACAGACAAGCATTGTGATTCACTAGTAGGATTTTTTATGGATAAAACGTGCGCTGCCAGACCATCATTCCTCACAAGTTGTGTGTTTAATGTATTTATTTCCCAACGCGTTTCGAGGTCATAAAAACCTCTTCCTCAGGGGATGACATGTCATCCCCTGAGGAAGAGGTTTAAATGACATCGAAACGCGTTGGGAAATAAATACATTAAACACACAACTTGTGAGGAATGATGGTCTGGCAGCGCACGTTTTATCCATAAAAAATCCTACTAGTGAATCTGAAGATTTATGGCCACAGCGTGGTCATTTGGATGTGCAGCAAGCTGACCGTGTTTCTTTATGCCTGTTACTCTCCTATATACGGTGAGTATATTTTATTGTTTGAAATCTTGGTTTTCTCAGATAAGACCCTATTGTGCTTTTTTCCTTGCAGTTTCAATTAGACAAGCATTGTGGGCGCTTCTGTACATAGCAACCACAACTTGTCCGGATATCACAGCCACAGTCGGAATTCTCTGCCGACGTGTAAGCAACCCACGCCAAAGAGACTGGAATGCAATTAAGAGAATTCTTCAATATCTTAAAGAAACTCAAAGACTAAATCTGCATCAGGAGATCTCACTCTCAAACGTTATGTGAATGCAGATTGGTCTGGAGATTCAAGTGATCGGAAATCAACAAGTGGTTACTTGTTCAAGTTAGGAGAAAATTCAATTTCTTGGTCCAGCAGAAAACAAGTGTCAGTCGCATTATCTTCTAAAGAAGCAGAATATATGTCTGCTGCTTATGCAAGTCAAGAACTAATTTGGTTGAAACAGCTTTTGTAAGATTTCAGCAAGCCATTAGCTCAACCAACAGTTATCTATGAGGACAACTAAGGATGCATTAAACTTGCCAGCAGTGGAAGATTAGTGCAAGGACTAAGCACATTGATTTAAAACATCACCACTTACGTGACTTAGTGGAACGTGGTGTACTCGAGTTTGTTTATTGCGAGTCTGAAAAGATGATAGCTGATGGTATGACAAAGCCATTATCATAGCCAAGTTTGTGGACTTCAGAACCGCAATGGGACTAAAAGGATAAGTAGCTGTTGAGTGAGGGAGTTGGAATATGTGTGGTGCAACAACTCCATTCCTGTCTATGAGTGTTTAGTTGCTAGTTTTGTATGCTGTTCTTGAAATTAAAAAAAACTCCAAGAGGCTCACACAGGGATAGCATGTGACTGTATTTCCTGTTTTCCTTTGTCTGTGTATGAGAGAAACAGCCTGCTGTAGATTCTGCACAGATAGAGAAACATAAATGATTTATTCCTGATCTATTAAGCTTATCATATATTGTTCCTGTTTGTTCCTGAATAAAGAAGCTCTGTTGTCACATGCTTGGAGACTATACTGAATATTCCACTGCCAACAAAGAGGCTAAATATTTTATATAGACTTTTATTTTATGTTAAGTGATTTTTGTCCTATGAATATAAGGGGTATTTACTAATTAAAATGTAACAAATTTTTGTTAAAGATTTCCAAGAAATGGATGCTGGGCCAACCTTGGCATTTCTGAAAAGAATCAAAGGCAGAAATTAGAATTGGTCGTTATTTATGCTCAACTTAGTAAAGATGTTCATATTTTCTAGTTGGAAATGTTAGCGTATGTGTATGTAGAGAGTCATTTTGATTATGTTAGTGCAAATTGCACCAATATCATTGCAGGGAATCTACCTGCAGGTATTTGGTATGTAACAGAGAGCTCAATGATGTAGGGGCAGAAAGACAGATTCCCAGGATGTATCACTTACCGGACTGCTTGGTGCAGTTTTAATAAAATCAATCACTGTTTTAGCTTTCACCATGACAGCTCTGTACCAAGAGAGAGTGTCTGCACCCAGTAACAGGAAATCTACTAAAACAAAAGGGTGATACCTCTCCTACGTTTGGTTTCCTGTTCCTTGAAGTGGAGATTTCTCCTGCGGTACGGGAGGAGAGGAGCAGTTGTGCAGATACAGGTGGTTGGAGGGCCATTCCATAGGCTTTAGGCTGCTTCTTTGTCTGTTAGCCCTCTGACTTTTTGGGCCATTGCTGGTTGCCGATTCTTGGCGGGTTGCTTTTGGGTTCAGAAGTCAGGGTTAAATGTGGTGCGACACACTGGGCGTTAGTGTGCGAGTCCATGGATGATGCCTCTGGCAGGTGTGTGCATTAGCGGGGTCTCTGCCTGTTTCCAGATTCAGAGGTGAGACCGAAGGTAACATAACACGTTGATGTCATAGAATCATAGAATCATAGAATGGTAGAGTTGGAAGGGACCTCCTGGGCCATCTGGTCCAACCCCCTGCTCAAAGCAGGATTCGCTAAATCATCCCAGCCACACTCTGCAGAGGACGCATGCGCCCAGATGACCGTCTGCTTCCAAGTTAGGAAAGTGTGACCAGAAGAGAGGGGTCAGAATATGCAACACCTGTAGATGTATTACATCCTTCCCATTCTTCATCTGGGCCCAGCAATAAAAGTTTAACTTTGAGTATGGACATGCAGGCAATGTTGTTGGTGCAGCTTGGATGATCTTATAGTGCCCAGCGGTGATGCATATGATCCCAAACCTTCTCCTAATGCAGTAGTTTCCAATTCATAGGATGGGATAAGTACTCCCTTGTTTAAGGATGTCATACTGACTGGTTGTAATTAATGTTCTTAGGAGAGACCTAAGAACGTGATAGCAAAGACGAAGCAATGTGCTCTGTGCAGAGTTCTGCGAGTTCACAGCCAATGAACTCCCTTCACCTATGCGACATCAGCATGAGCGCAGTAGGAAATGTTCCCTCGGCGCTCGCGCTGATGTCACAAAAATAAAGTGAGTTCATTGGCTGTGAACTCGCGGGACCTGTCTGATGGCACCGCAAGCAGGAGAACTTTCTCACACTCACAGTGCCCTCAAGGGAATAAGAATTCACAGGGAGACACTGAGCACAGTTATGACAGAATGACATCTGTTCCAGGGGACAGATACTTTCTCTCGGTATGGTGCTGTCATGGTTCAGGAAAATCCAATTACCAGTAAGCAATTATCATATTTCCCTGCTGTAGATGTGGCTTAGCAGTGGTCAAAATGCTGAAATGTGTGGAAACGCGCCCATTTGGCTGATGGTACTCTGTGCATTCTCAGTAAGGTGAGAATCAGTGGTAGGGTGAGCTTTCTCGGATTAGCCTGTCTGGTTTGCACCAGTCCAGCACCTAGTCCAGCAATGATAATCTCTTGATGATAAAACATTAATTGTTTTGAAACTACAGTACACAGCCTAGTAAGTGACACATCCCTGCAATCAGGCTCTCTCTCCTACTACATTATGCTGCTCTGAAAATGTACGTAGCCAAAACCTGCCAACAGATTGTCTTTAATGGCATACAACAGTAATAAACCACTTCCATATATTTAAAGGGGATGACCATTACTGTTTTATTCATAGCCTACCCTTAGGATAGGCCACTAATATCTGATCAGTGGGGGATGTGACACACTGCAGATCTGCCCATCAGCTGGTAACGGCGCTGGTGACAGCTGTAAGTTCTTCGATGCTGCCATAAGACATGTTTTGTTTTTTTTAGCATTTTACACAGTGCCACAACTTTTTATGAATTGGGGTTGTGCGTATATAGTTTATTACATCAAAAAGTGATGTTTAGACATCTTGTACCTAATAAGAGTGAAAAATTACCTTCCAATAAGCTATCATTGTATTCCTTTTTTTCAATTTCACTGGGACCAGAAAAAAATCAAAGTGAGTCATATTTTCATAACCAGTTCTTATGAATATGGAAGGTAATAATTTAAGTTTTTTTTTTTATTTCTAATAATTATTTTGTTTGGTTTATGCCAGAATAATTGGTAGCAAATTATAAGGGCTGACTGCTACTTTCTTAATACCTTATTACTTTTATTTCCACCCAGTAAGACTTTATAATGAATTTACTAATTTTGTTAAAATAAGATGTATTCATACATTAGCATGGCTTCCACGCCTGAGAGAAGCTTTGTACAAAAGTTATTGCTAGGTAATGACACACGTATGCTGCAATGTTAATGCTAACGTGTTATTAGAGATCTGTGGATCATGTCTTATTTTACTTGGCAGAGCAATCAATAAAGTCATCTGTGCTTTTGTTAATAAATCCACATACAGCGAGCCATCCATTTCCTCTGACTTTCTTTTTTAGAAAATTAAAGTGGAATTGACACTTTCTTGGAAGCAGCTGCGTAGCTATAAGGACTGCAGAGGTAACAGATGCACCTAGGTTCTGATTCGCATGATTCAAATGCCTCTCTGTCACATAATATCCAAAGTCTCTTTCTGAGGACTTGAACTCTAGAGTTACCTATCGGAAGTAGCAATCCTAACAGTCACCCTCCGCGAAGAGAAATATTACCTCTTAGTGCCTCAGTCAGAGACCTCCCATACAGCCAAATCAGATGTCATGCTTTGCACTGAGGAGGGGTGACAACCTGAAACATGTGTCTGTAAATTGGGATTCTGGTTTGGCTTTTATTCTAAGTTCTGTGGCAAGGCTCGTTAAAGGGTTGATATAGACTAATAGGATTGCTACTTCCTATAGGTGGCGCTAGAGTTCAAGTCCTTTCCTCTCTGAAGAGACAATTTGCCTATTTAATTTCACAGCGGAAGATCGCATGGCCTATACGTCTCCTTACCCTGGCATGTTAGGCATGCCACTCTCTACAAATTTAAAACTGTACATGTTAGCTTGGTATGCTACTCCAAATTTTGAAAAAGGACCCCAAAACATTTTTTCTGCTTTTTATAGATCATTTAAAAACAAAAGATGAATTAGCAAAATTATTTCTAATCACTAACTTCCCCACAACTACTATGCCTGTTAACCTGGTAAATATACCCAAAGATTGAATATTTGGTTTATAAAAGGTTGATGTTAATACTTACAAATTCTGATATAACTCAATTTTTGGTACTCTAAGTCTCATCAAATCTATCAGCTTCTATACTCAACAGAAATCTTCATTTACTAAATACTTAAATGATCTACTCATGGCTAAAGGTCATAGCAACTACTCTCCAATGATTTTTCTGGACTTCTGCACTGCGTTTGACACTGTGGACCACCAAATTCTCAATATACGTCACACTACTGGCCTTGAAGGGAAACTTTCACCAGGTTTGTCTCACTAGATATAATGCCACCACCATCTTTCGGCCCTCAGGAAGAATGGCAGAGGATCCCCAAATCCAGGTGTGAAAAACTTGTTTCCTCATTCCCAAGAAGACTCATGGCTGTCCTAGCTCAAAAGGTGCTTCTACTCAATACTGAGCAAAGGGTCTGAATACTTATGACCATGTGATATCTCAGTTTTTCTTTTTTAATAAATTTGCAAAAATTTCTACATTTCTGTTATTCTTCAGTCAAGATGGGGTGCAGAGTGTACATTAATGAGAAAAAAGTGAACTTTTTTTGATTTACCAAATGGCTGCAATGAAACAAAGAGTGAAAAATTTAAAGGGGTCTGAATACTTTCCGTACCCACTGTAGATGACGCATCATATGTCATCCACACAGTGTCCCCAGCATTGCGGTCCTGTGCAGGGTTACTTCTCTTCCCTGTCGAGAGCAGAGAAAAGTACTGCAGTGCGCATGAAACGGAAAAGGTCAAAGAGACCTGACGCAAGCTCTTCCCTCAACAGGGCAGAGAAGTGCGCCTGCGCAGGAGTGCAATGCTGGGGGCACTGTGTGGATGACATAGGACTACCATAGCCGCGGTAGCAGAGTAACAGAGGCCACAGTTTACAGAGCCATCTGGGCCCAACTGCATCCAGAAAAATAAATTGTGGCCTCTGTTCACACAGGATACATTTTGGTTATGGCCAGGATACATTTTGGTTATCACTGGCCAGCCCGCTTTAGCTCACAGTATGGGCGTCACTAATAGGCTGTAAGCCAAATGCTCTGCATTACCTGTGTGTTAATAATGCCACATACAGATTATTGTTTTTTTGTGCAATAAAATACCACACAGCCACCCCTTGTATGGATTGTCAGGGTGGTTGTTTCATCGGTATTGCTGCACCTGTGTTGCACCCATCTTTAATTGGGTCCACTGCACCATGATAGTGCATTTGTTTGGAGTCCTGGGCAGGTAAGCATCTCTGCCTTTTTTGAGAAAAAAAATTTGGAGGATTTCTAAGTCCTCTTTTTGTGTCGGTGAGCTCTTCATAGCTTTGACCATGTTGTCCTATCATATTCGAAGAATATCTCGCAGTAGTCAAGTCTGTACTGCAAGTGAAATTAGGCATCACATACCAAAACTAAGGTGTCAAACAGTGTATGTACAAACCATCAGATAGCATTTGCATAACATTGGGCTACAAGTCAGACATCCAACTATAGTTGATCCATTGACCTTATGCTACCATTCCCAAAGGCTATCATGGTGCTGAGCAAGATGGCAATGGAAGCAGGAATGGAGCTTTATCCTATTCAATGATTGGTCCCACTTTTATGCTGAATGCAATCATAACTGGAGAAATGGTTTGGAGACCAAGTGAACAACACAATATAGAGGCCTTTGTGAGGGAGCCTAAAAATATCCCAGGAGCCGTTTCCTTTACATTTACTACCATGGCATCTGTGGACTCGTCTCCCATCAAGCACATCTGGGATGTCAAGGGTCGTCAATTGGAAGAGGAGCTGCCAGCAGAGTATATTGCTGAGCTGCGTGCCCAAATGCATTCAGTGTGGCAAAACTTCCAGAACGTTCCTTAGACAGTCATTAATAGCCTCATTAATAGCATTCCAAGGCGTATGACTGCATGTATTTCTGTGCGTGGCATCATAATTGATGGTGAATAAATAGAGATATTATAAAAGTAGTTTCCATTTTTTCATCATTTGCACTTCATTAATATGTTTATCATCCTGTGATTTCCACAATTCCAACAACTGCTCCTTATTTGTGTTGCAATTGCAATGTCCAAGATTATCTATGTGATGCTGGACATTCATATCTAGTACAATGCTAATATTTATAAGATAAAAGAACCCCAGATAAATCCATGGAATAAGTGGGGGAACATGCATTCTCCATGTTAATGATGTGTTGGTCTTAGGACTCATACTCACTTGCGAGAGACTCGCACGATTCTCGTGCGAGTCTCTCGTATGAAAACCTAGCACTGCCGCCGGCACTCGGACCGGAGCATGCGGCTACATGTATTTCTATGCAGCTGCACGCTCTGGTCCCAGTGCCGGCAGTAGTGCCAGGTTTTCATGCGAGAGTCTCGCACGAGAATCGTGTGAGTCTCTCACAAGTGAGTATGAGCCCTTATTCAAACTCTTGAGTTCCAGCACTAACCACTGCGTCATATCTGGCATCTGAGCTGATTAAAGTTCGTAAAAGCAAATCTCTTCTCTTTGATATATATATACTGTGACACCCCAGAGTCTGGTTGTCACAGTGACATTGCCTCCCTTTAATGGGTAAAGTCATGCTTGGAGGCAGAAAGGGACCCCCATGCCAAGCAGCATAGATTAAATAACAATTTCCTGCTGCAGGTCAGAAAAGGGAGATGCCTTATAAATTCTGGCCAGCAGAAGGGGTTGGTGAGTCAGCTAGAAATCAGCTGAGTGAGTTGTCATGGAAACTAAACAGCTGTGAGCTGTGAGGAAAAATGATGACAGTTACAACATGAGGAGGTGAGGAAAAGAGATCTTTCTGGAAGATCCTGTCAGTTCAAGACAGGCAGCTTATCTGACAAGAGGAAAAGGACACGAGCAGAGATAAGAGGCTCTGGGAAAGCTAAAATACTGCATATAGCAGACCCCTGAGTGAAGCGCTAATAAAGAGAAAAGGGACATCAGAGTCCTAGGCTGACAGGAGCTGTATGCCCTGATAGCCGAATCTGAAAGTACAGGGGATTGTAAATTCCTGTGCACATTGATCACCTGAGGGCACGGCAGCGGATAAGGAGCCCGGGGCCGACGGTGAAGAGAATGGTACCCGTGGAATAGGCTCACGCTGACAGCCGTACAGGTTAGTGAAATCATCACGCAATTGAGGGTCACAGCATAGTTATATACAGCGGAGACCCACAGACAAAGCGCAGAAAGGAAGGTCTTAAATCCCCCCCTGGCAAGGTGGATCCCCTGAATGCCTCCAGGCGAACTGGACTCCTTCCATCACCTGTATGTGGTACTCCAGACTACAACCAATTACCAGTAAAAGGTAAAGAAACTGCACCTCTCTGTGTCTTTCTCTCATTTATCTGCACCCCAACGTTTACAGCCATTTTTACTATTTATTTAACATCTTTGCCCTGGGACTACCGCCCTACCTGTGGAGGGCTACAACATCATAGCTGCGCCCAACATCCATCCCAGAGAAGCAACACCGCAGCGCTGGTCACCTCTGACCAGAATACCACAGGTGGCGTCACGTATTTTACCATCTAATAACTTTATTTTCATTTTTACCACAAAAATACCTCGCAACTTTCCCCTATTTTATTACTGGACACCTCTGGGCCACGGACTGGGTCGCCGCTGCCGAGACACCGTCCCCCCATGGAAGTCGACGGGCCCGGTACCGAGTACCCCCAGGCAACGCGGGGCGCTCCATATACTACTCATTCTAGACCATCTATCCACAATAAATTTGCAAACTTTGCTGCATACACTCTCCTTAACCCATAACATGTTGACACGTTACAGATAAATGGGAAAATTTGAGTGAAAGTTACAAAGAAATGTATGTTTTTCTTGTCATGACAGATCCTGCCTTACGCGCATTGATTTTACGATATATACAGTATAAAAGATTGAAATCACTACACAAACAAAAGAATCAGCATTTGTGACTGTACTTTAAGTACGGTGAACATGCAAACACAGAAAGAGAGTGGACATTCCTCAGATTCCTGTACTAGTATTAGGCACTTTATTTTACCTCCTTGCATTGGATGTCCCTCTTGTGGAATAAAACTGAATGTAAGGAACATTGAATAGTGTCTATTCTAGGACACCTAATAAAGCAACAAATTTTCATCTCTCTTGTTGAAATTGGCTAAGTGTGACAAAGAATATTAGCTTTACCTCACCACCAGGCCTTCATTAACAAGTTTTGGTTGTATATTTTTTTGTGGAATGAAACTTTTTCCTACAATTTGATACATGGGCAACTTTTAGCACTATATATATACAGTGGGTACGGAAAGTATTCAGACCCATTTAATTTTTTCTCTTTGTTTCATTGAAGCCATTTGGTAGATTCAAAAAGGTTCCTTTTTTTTCTCATTAATGTGCATTCTGCACCCCATCTTGACTGAAAAAAAAAACCCAGAAAGGTAGAAATTTTTGCAAATTTATTAAAAAAGAAAAACTGAACGATCACATGGTCATAAGTATTCAGACCCTTTGGTCAGACACTCATATTTAAGTCACATGCTGTCCATTTCCTTGTGATCCTCCTTGAGATGGTTCTACTCCTTCTTTGGAGTCCAAACAATCTCAATGGTGACCCCCCCAGCCGCAAGATGGCCACAGGGTTCTGCGGGGAAGGAGGCTTGTGAGCGTCTACTAAGCATTGCAGAGTATCAGATCAGTGATCTGTCACTATACAGTGATGTTCCATCCTGGGACAATGTAAAAAAAAGCTTTTTTAAAAAAAGTTATTAAAAAATGTAAAATATTTGTAAAAAATCCCCAAATTAAGAACAAAAAAAGAAAAAATATTCCAATAAATACATGTATTTTTGTAAAAAGAATGAATAAACAAGTAAACATACTGATGAGTCAGTGTCCAACAGTGTCTATATGTCTACCGTCTAACAGTAGAGCTTACTAGGGAAGCACAGGGTCAGCTGACGCACGAGCGAGGGCACCATCTCTCGTTGCATTTAGGGTACCAACCTCTGCAAGTAAGAAGGTATTCAGCGGGCTCTAGTTTAGGAGCTAGTGCACCACTCCTTACACCGAGCCTATTCTGTGAATGTACACTGCACTAGTCCCAGCACTGTGCTAATCCAACATGCATATTTTTTTTCACTGGCATTACCATAATGTAATGACCACTGTCCCTTAGCTGGTCATTCCTTCAGCCTTATGGCCGGTGACATTGTGCGTCATCTTTGTTTTTAAGGTGTTGTCCATGAGAGGCACTGTCAACATTAAATTGGCCCTTATCTAGATCGTCATTTGTGACTGTCGAAATGCGAGTGGTAGCGCCATCTGCTGCATCTATATGGTGAGCACTTACCCCCGGAGCAAGGGCTATATCTTCTGCAGTGTGAGGCTACACTCTCTCCCTGCATTTTGCCCCTCTTTCACTGGTACTTTGTAACTGTTTTGCACATTTAGGTATTTTTTCATTAAAAGTCAATTGTTAAAGGGTTTTCCTTGGTGAACCATAAAAATTAACAGTTTGAAAATTGCAAAACATTCAAATATTTTGCCAGATTTCCATTTTTTTCACAAATAAACGTAAATCATATCAAAGAAATTTTACCACTATCATGAAATACAATATGTCACGAAAAAACAGTCTCAGCATCAGTGGGATCCATTGACACATTCAAGAGCTATGACCTCATAAAGTGACAGTGATCAGAATTGAAAAAAAAGGCCCTTTCAGGAAGGTGAAAACAGGCTTTGGAGTGAAGGGGTTAATGCTGCGATGGAGCATTGTCCTGCATTCAAATAATGCTTTTCTTGAAAGACGCAAGCTTTTTCCTGTATCATTGCTTGAAGACAGTGTTTTCTAAAAACTTGCGGCAGGTTTGGGAGTGGATTTTGAGTCCATCTTCAACTCAAAAAGGTCCAAATAGCTCATCTTTAATAATACCAGCCCATTGGAGTGCCCCACCTCCAATTTGCTGCTGTCTGAGTTGAAGTGGAGGTTTGTGCCCCTTAATGATCTAGCTTTAAGGAAGTGGAGGTGTTGCCCACAATCCCCCTTGAAGATATGTGTTGCTTCAGGGGAAATTGAAGGCCAAGATAGAGGGGACTTGACAAGAAGGAAGTGTATTGTCAGGACAATAGTGAACTATTATCTACAGCAACTGAGAGCTCAATTTCAGTTCACTGGAAGGAAGCTGTGGTACCCATATTGGGACAGGAAATCTCATATGGAAACAGCGGACTTTCAAGATCATAATGAGAACTTTTTCCACGTACTTCAAGGAGTGGGGTCCTTATTAGCCGGTTGGGACCCAAGAGTCGCTGTGAGCGGTCATAGCGGCACACTTTGACCTGTATGACCCTCACAAGGGAAGATAGAATGTCCTGTAATAGTGGACTGGATTGTCGTGAGATGTAGTAGTGTGCAGGGTAAAGGAAAAGGAGTGATATTGAATGTAACCGACAAATGCTCATGCCTGTTTATGTTGCGCCCCTGAGGGTCCAGTCGCCACAGAGGTACTGCACCTCACCCAGAGGTGTGGTACTCAAATCTCGGATAAGGAGGGGACACTACCCAGTACTCACACACTAGCACTCAACACTAGACCTCTTTAGGTCAAGGAGGAACTAGGTACAGGGTGTGGGTGGAGGAAGTAGATAAGGGTAGGACAGCTAGAGAGAAAGCTGACTGTTGGTAGTGGGGAGTTGTCATGGTAACAGGAGTGACAGTTGTGGGAGTAGTCAGAAAGAGTCAGGAAGAGAAAGAGACAGTTCGTGCTGGGGACTGGAGCTGTGAGGAGCTCATCCCTACACTGGACTAGACTAGAGAAGAGAGAGAAGTGAACAGAAGGGGTCCTAGGGGCACGGGAAGTGAGGAATCCACCCGTGGCACCAGAATTAACCCTGACCATAGTCGGGTGGAGGGACCAGATCACAGTAGGGGACTGTGTTATGAATGGGTCACCGAGGAGGAAAAAAGCAAAACACGCTAAGTCTCAGAAAACCAGAGAGGTTGGTAACTATGCAGACTGCAGAGCCCTGATCTTAATACACAACTAGAAGAAGTCGTGGAGCGTGCCTACGGTGGTCCAAGACGCCTCGTCACAACCGGAGAGCTAAATAAGCCTAAAGTAAGAAAAAAGGAAAACTAACTCCCCAGAGCAGACCCCAAAGGAAAGACAGCCCCCCACATATATTGACGGTGAAGAAAGATGAAAGCACAAACAAGGGCAGAAAAATAGGGTGAGCAAACGATGGGGCCAAACTAACTTGAAAGGACAGGAAAGGAAAGATACTGTCTGCAATCTGCCAAAAAACCCTACCAAAAATAATATCCAACGCTTCTGATAACAAAAATAACCCTGAAGTCACTAGACTTCTCCCACTATATCAGCACTCTGGAATATTCTGAGACAGAGCAAAAAGAGGCCAATCTAATAAAGGACAAAAGGCAAATTGGCAAATACAGATAAATAAGAGTGGAAATTCAGCACAGCCCAGCCGGGCTGGCTGACCACACAAAAACTGAGTTGACCAACATTAGCAAAAAACAAACTTAACTTGAGATGACTGGAGCAGAGCTGAAGTCCATGACCTGAGAAACAGGCTGAATCACCAGCAACAGGATAGGGCGTTGGCTGTCTTATATCCAGTCTGATACTCCAGAGATCCAATCACTATCCTCCTCGTCAGGTGGCAGACCATTACCAATTAAACTAACCTCACTACCTCCTGCCACTACCAGAGGGAGAACAGAAGGAGAACTCTCAGCTGGTGGAGCAGAAAATGAGCTCATAACAGGACTGGCCCCAGACTAGTGGAGAAACTGAGGCCTCAGCTTGCTAACCGGAGGCTGCAGTATCTGCATGTGTTACAGCCAAATCCACAATGACTGAAAAGGCAGCCGTATAGGGTCAAGGGGACCTAGAGTGCGTCGCCTGACAGGATCCAGGGCTGCTGGTCTGGGACATTGTGTGTGAAGGCGCAGGGCAGAAGAGGAGGGAGCCAGAGCAGTGAGACAGCCAGAAAAGGAACATCAGAAGGGGGTTCTGGTACAGTGCACCCCAAATTACCTGAGAGCTGGCTGGACCACGGACCCAGAGAACACAGCACCCCGGCTGGGGATTGTAACTGGAAGAACTGTGTGCAAAAGTGTGAAGACTGCACTCCACTGTGTCCTCCAACTTATTTACAGCGTCACCTGCCTTGCACTACAACCACCATCATCAACTCTAACACCTATAACTGCCCTGGGGTTTAGCTCTGCCCGTTGAGAGCTGTAACAACTCTGCTGCATCACCAACAGCCCCAGAAGTCTCTTTTGCAGCATCGGCTATCACCTTAATTGTCAAACACCATGGGTGGCGTCACAAATATATTTCTCCATAAACTACTACCCCTATCTTTAATTTACATTGCACGCCCAGGGTCACGGACCAGGTCACTGTTGCTGTGACATATCCCCCGAAGGACTGACCGGCCAGGTATCAAGTAACCCTGGCCTAGGGGGCGCTGCACTTATATTATAGTGAGAAAGTATGTATGAAGAGAAATGCCTATTATCTGAAGTACAAAGTTCATGTTTTGTAAAAGAAAGTTAATTTTTGGACTTTGGCCTCTTTCACTCTTCCTTGTGTGCAATTGGCCCTGGCCAGTCAGATACATCAGCATCATGTAGTCTGCAGAGGTGTACTGCCCAAATAGCTTTAGCACACACACCCTGGCACACACACCCACAATTTTCATGTAGTGTGTTGGGGTGTGGAAGATGAGTAACTCACTGACAGCTACCACCCTGTGTCACATTATACAGCCACAGGCTCATCCATCTGATCTGTAAAGTGTCACTTTTATTTCATCAGTCCATAAAACCTCTGGAAAATCTGTCTTCAGATATTTCTTAGCCAAGTCTTGAAGTTTACACTTTTGTGTCTTGTTTAGTAGTGGCCAGGGTTCATCCTTCCTTACCTTGGCCATGTCTCTTAGTACTGAACACCTTGTACTTCTGGGCACTTCACAGAGGTTGCAGTTCTGGAATATGACAGCACTGGGGTATAATAGCTTCCTGGTCGCTTTACATTTGGTTCTGCTCAAATCTTTGGCAGTCATTGTGTGGCTTTTTTCTTAACGCATTTTTTGTCACTATTGTAATTTCCAACAAAATTGTTGATGCTTCTGTGATCACCCCAATAACTTAGCAATTTCAAGAGTGCTGCATCCCTCTGGAAGACTTGTGAGACTTACAACAATTCTGTGACTTTTGTTGGTCAGTTAAATCTATTTTTTGGCCCATTCTACCTGAGGAAAACAAGATGCCTAATAATTCTGCACACTGTGATGAACGGCGCTGTATCCTTAGGCTGCACCCTCCTTATTACACAAATACACATCACCTGATCTGCTTCATTCAATAGGTATTCAAGTTTAGCTCAGAGTTGGAAATTCTGCATACTGTAGAAATGATCAATAAAGATATTGTCAAAATACTAATGATTCTGCGCTCAATATATAGTGGTATGATGTATGTAAAAATATATTAATTAGGTATTTAGTTCTACAAATCTGCAAGAGTAAAAGAAGGAGACCCATAGGATGACAGATTATTTTTTGCCTAGTTTTTAGGCATAATTTGGCTGAAATTAACGAAAAGTTAGCATGAACACTACTTTCCCGTCATGTACAAATTTGTAGAAATGAAAACAATTTATACTTCTATGGCTTAGTCAAATTTTTCAAAAGACCTGCACCCATTTATGGAATTATGGATCACTTGGCTTTACATCACTAAGAATAAAATTGCCCTACAAAAGCTTGAAGTGGTGAATAGGTCTATCTAGTTATATGCATCCTAACTGCATGTGGAAAATACAGTGAAAAGCGGGAGCAGTGACTAATTTTGAATTCCATTTTGATGCTTGAAGTCTCCATTATCTGAATTGCTCTTGGTCTTTTTAAAACTCCACAAGCCTTAGAGCTCTGATTATTTGGTGGAATGTTGAGTGGCCCTATTATGGAGTAGCATATTTTTGCCAGTATCTCCTTCTTTTTTGAGGCATTCTCCATGTGATATAACTGAGGAATGAGGCAGTTCTTCCCTAATAAACTTTGTTTTAATTTACACTTGATTCAAAATCTTTCTTGTGCTTTAGTATCCAAACCATTTTGGGCTCCTCATCCACGCATCTCCAAATTGTTTACTTTTACTTATCCATTGCTTCCTATTCAATCCTCGGATTATGTCTGTTTCCTATAGTGTGAAATCTGTGACAGGGTTCTCTATTTTTTAAACCTTTCCCTTTTCCTTATTTTTCCTTAGTTATATTGCCCTTATTATTATTATTATTATTATTATACATTTATATAGTGCCATTTATTCCATGGCGCTTTACATGTGAAAAGGGGAAATATAGACAAGTACAATAAACGTATAAGACAAGGGACACACAAGTACAGAAGGAGAGAGGACCCTGCCTGCAAGGGCTCACAGTCTACAGGGACGGGTGAGGATACACTAGGAAAGGGTAGAGCTGGTTGTGCGATGATTCAGTAGACTGAGGGTCATTGCAGGTTGTAGGCTTGTCGGAACAGGTGGGTCTTCAGGTTCTTCTTGAAGGTTTCCGTTGTTGGTGAGAGTCTGTTGCGGCAGAGAGTTCCAGAGTATGGGGGAAGCACCGGAGAAGTCTTTTATGCTGTTGTGGGAAGAAGAGATGAGGGGGGAGTAGAGAAGGAAATCTTGAGAGGATCGAAGGTTGCGTGCAGGTAGATATCGGGAGACCATGTCACAGATGTATGGAGGAGACAGGTTGTGGATGGCTTTGTATGTCATGGTTAGGGTTTTGAACTGGAGCCTTCCCTTCTCTATTTACTTTCCCTTCCTTCCTTGCTTCCTATGTCTTTCCTTACCCATTAAAAATGTTATAAAACTATTAAAGATTATTGGAAAAGGAGAGGAGAGGAGAGGACTGGCTGCAGCCCAACTATCTTCACTATAGGCACAACTAAATGTTATGCTCCTAGCATAACCACATACGTTGAGAGTTCCTACAATAATTTCACCCATTTAGTGTTATTAAAGGAAGCCTGTCATGTCTCCAAACACAATTGATCTATAGCTATGAGGTTAATCTGTAGGTCAGCATAGTTCTGATGCTGCCCAGCACCTGCACTACCCAGCTACCTGGAGGAAATGAGCTTTATTCTTCCCAGCAACCTGGTGCTTCCATCGCAAGTTCAATCACAGCTCAGAACATAGTGAGCAGTGGCTGTAACCCAGGACTGACTGGCACGAGGTTCTTCACTAATGCACTGCTGAGCTGGCTGTCAGTCATAGTGCTGAGAGTGTGGTTAAAGCCACCACTCACTATGTACTGAGCGGTGACTGAAGCCGCGTCGGCCACGCCTCTAGGCTCATCTATCGCCTGGCTGACTGCTTAGCGGCAGCTCTCAGTGCAGATTATTTAGGACCACAAACTGGACTCATAATATCAGAGAAAGTAGAGATTAAAATGATAAATTAAAGAAAACATTTACCCTCAAAACTACATATCAACCCCATCCTCCTGCTCTATAGCATGCTGCTGGTGGATTGGACAGGAAAAAAGAAAATATGTAATATAATATTTATTGTTAGAAATATCTACAATACTGGAAGTGACCAAACCAAAACAGAAATCTTTGCTGCCCTTCTGAATTTTGTAACTTAACAGCAAAAGGAAAGTGATATGTAATTATACAGTCATATGTTAAAGTTTGGGCACCCCTATTAATGTTAACCTTGTTTCTTTATAACAATTTTGGTTTTTGCAACATCTATTTCAGTTTCATGTATCTAATAACTGATGGACTCAGTTATATTTCTGGATTCAAATGAGGTTTATTGTACTAACAGAAAATGTGCAATCTGCATTTAACAAAATTTGACCGGTGCAAAAGTATGGGCACCCGTATCATTTTCTTGATTTGAACACTCCTAACTACTTTTTACTGACTTCCTGAAGCACTAAATTGGTTTTGTAACCTCATTGAGCTTTGAACTTCATAGCCAGGTGTATCAAATCATGAGAAAATGTATTTAAAGTGGCCACTTGCAAGTCGTTCTTCTATTTGATTCTCCTATGAAGAGTGGCATCATGGGCTCCTCAAAACAACTCTCAAATGATCTGAAAACAAAGATTATTCAGAATAGCTTTTCAGGGGAAGGATACAAAAAGTTGTCTCAGAGACTTAACCTGTCAGTTTCCACTGTGAGGAACATAGTAAGGAAGTGGAAGAACACAGGTACAGTTCTTGTTAAGCCCAGAAGTGGCAGGCCAAGAAAAATATCAGAAAGGCAGAGAAGAAGAATGGTGAGAACAGTCAAGGACAATCCACAGACCACCTCCAAAGACCTGCAGCATCATCTTGCTGCAGATGGTGTCACTGTGCATCGGTCAACAATACAGCGCACTTTGCACAAGAAGAAGCTGTATGGGAGAGTGATGCAAAATAAGCCGTTTCTGCAAGCACACCACAAACAGAGCCGCCTGAGGTATGCAAAAGCACATTTGGACAAGCCAGTTACATTTTGGAAGAAGGTCCTGTGGACTGATGAAACAAAGATTGAGTTGTTTGGTCATACAAAAAGGCGTTATGCATGGAGGCTAAAAAACACAGCATTCCAAGAAAAACACTTGCTACCCACAGTAAAATTTGGTGGAGGTTCCATCATGCTTTGGGGCTGTGTGGCCAATGCCGGCACCGGGAATCTTGTTAAAGTTGAGGGTCGCATGGATTCAACTCAGTATCAGCAGATTATTGCCAATAATGTGCAAGAATCAGTGACGAAGTTGAAGTTACGCAGGGGATAGATATTTCAGCAAGACAATGATCCAAAACACCGCTCCAAATCTACTCAGGCATTCATGCAGAGGAACAATTACAATGTTCTGGAATGGCCATCCCAGTCCCCAGACCTGAATATCATTGAACATCTGTGGGATGATTTGAAGCGGGCTGTCCATGCTCGGCGACCATCAAACTTAACTGAACTGGAATAGTTTTGTAAACAGGAATGGTCACAAATACCTTCATCCAGGATCCAGGAACTCATTAATAGCTACAGGAAGCGACTAGAGGCTGTTATTTTTGCAAAAGGAGGATCTACAAAATATTTATGTCACTTTTATGTTGAGGTGCCCATACTTTTGCTCCGGTCAAATTTTGTTTAAATGCAGATTGCACATTTTCTGTTAGTACAATAAACCTCATTTGAATCCAGAAATATAACTGAGTCCGTCAGTTATTAGATATATGAAACTGAAATAGCTGCTGCAAAAACCAAAATTGTTATAAAGAAAAAAGGTTAACATTAATAGGGGTGCCCAAACTTTAACATATGACTATATAATGTGGAAGTGAAGCACATTGAAGTAAGTGAAAAAATTTCTAATAAGCATGATGATAGTTGGAAAAGATTTCACAGTGATAATTAAACCCAGAGGGTTAAATAGATGAACTTGACATTGTGTTAATGGGAACTTACAAAAATAGGCTCTTCCTAGCCAATATGCATTAGTAATCTATAGACATAAATGCAGCATACTAAGTTTGACTGCTTGTGTAGCTCCCAGTTACTTTCATTTGTTATGTTTTATTGGGTTTCATAGGCTAGTTTCGGACTAGCGTTTTCTGCTAGCAGCGCACGCTGCCACTAAGCCCCGCCCCCTCCGGTCATCTCCGCCTAGTATCGCACACGGCTGCATGCGATTTGCACACCTTATCTTTAGCATAGGGTGCGCAGACCGTGAGCTGACCGTGCGCTAGTAGAATTTTGCGTGTGCTGCACCCTTTTGACGGTGCTCCGAGCGCACCAAAATGCAACATGGTGCATTTGGCGTGCACCGGCGCACCGTCAAATGGGCGCAGCGCACACAAAATTCTACTAGCGCACGGTCAGCGCACGGTCTGTGCACCCTATGCTAAAGATAAGGTGTGCAAATCGCATGCAGCCGTGTGCGATACTAGGCGGAGATGACCGGAGGGGGCGGGCAGGGGCGGGGCTTAGCGGCGGCGTGTGCTGCTGGCAAAAAACGCTAGTCTGAAACTAGCCATAGTCCATGTATTACAGTAGATTTTTGTTCCTAGTCTTCCTTTTCTCATTTGCAAAGTGGGTGATGAATGATTAATAGCTGCACTAAATCATGCTCCAGTCAAGCTCCAGTTTTATGCCATTTTTTCTCTTTTTTCTTGCAGTAGACCTAAGAAATATAAAACATTCTATGATATTTATTTATTTTACTAGCTCATATAGTACCGTCATATTCTGTGGCACTTTACATACATTATCATCACTGTTCCCTTTGGGGCTCACAATCTAAATTCCCTTTCAGTATGTCTTTGAAGCGTGGTAGCAAACCGGAGTACCCGGAGGAAACCCATGTAATTACAGGGAGAACATACCAACTCCTTGCTAACCACTGAGCCACCATGCTACTCCACATATCCTTTGCTTCCATTTTTAAGTAAAAGATTGCTCTCTTAATCAGTGATATCTACACGTTGTACATACACAAACAAGAAAACAGCCTTAGGTCAACGCGTGTGCACAGATCCTTCATGGTGGTGCATCCTGAAGAAGATAATATAGTGACAAGTGCAGTTTTCGGGAGGCAGTGTCTGATCAAGGAGCAGAAAATCTCAGGACAGGGAAGTGTATAGTGGGTGCAGAGCTCAGGTGTCAGAGCAGCAGAGAGAGCTGTGGCAGTAGTAGAAACCTCCTGACCAGTATGAGTAGAGCGTAGAAATAGTTCCCAGAGTACTGGAGGATTGCTTCAAGAAGTGCTCTATTGCATCACCTCCGAGTCCACGATTCCTTCACTCCTCCCAATGAGTAAGAACTATGTGGTACTGGGAGAGAATAATGAGGAGAACAAAGCTTTAGCATCTGCAAAGTTACTGTATCACCTGAAGGCACTTGGTGTACCACAGACCTCATCAAGAATAAGGTCAGTGAATGTATCAAGCCAACAGATTTTCATTGTACCGTATATAGCAGTTTTAATATTTGTGACCCATCTTTAGGATAGGTCATCTATAGGTCTGGATTGGCAAACTGGGAAGATGCCTGATGGGCTGCTGCACTAACCTATAAGGTGTGTCACAGGTTTCGTTTTCGGCTGTCGGACCTTTAAATCTTTTACATATTGGTGCTGTGTTCATGTGTGGCCGCACTCCCAGCACAACCGCGAGCACACTCCCGGCAGCACTGTACGCACACTCCTGGAACCACCATGCACACTGAGACTGCAACTGCCATATATCCATCAAATAGAAGACACTGGGACTGCTGTGTGTACATTAGATAAGAGACATTGAGGCTGCTGTATATACATTAAATAGGAGACACTGTGACTGCTGTGTATATATAATATAGGTGAAACTGAGGCTGCTGGATATACATTATATAGCCAAAACTGTAACTGCTGTATATCCATTAAATAGATGATATTTAAACTTCTGTATATTAGATAAGAGACACAGCAACTGCAGTATATACATTATATAGGTGAAATGGGGACTGCTACGGTATATATCCATTAAATAAGTGACACTGGGGCTGCTGTAAACATAAAACAGGATTCTTCTTGGGATTCACCAAGGGAAGATAGAGGGAAGATGAAGGTTTGCACACCTCAAGTGCAGAGGAGCATTTACCAACCAGGTTCAGGAACCATCACAGAAAAACGTTCTGACGCTGGCAATGGCCAACATCAAACAGTGACCGGCTTGCCCTCGTAGTGGTGCTGAGAGTGCTTTTCTCCTATATAATGTACGTAGACCAGTCACAGTGTCTCATTTATGATGTATATACAGCAGTCGTAATGTCTTCTATGCAATCTGAATATATAACAGTCATAGTCCCCTACATGGAAATGTGTATACATTTATACAGCAGTGTCACCTATTAGCTAGACATATATAACCAAAAAAGAAATGACCTAGTTACAAAAGGCGCTTCCAAAATAACATACTACCTACAAATGAACTGAAGCATATGCCAAGCTAAAATTCAAAGGTTTTTTATTTAACAGATATGGACACACAATTTTTAAAAAAGGATTCAGTGGATAAATACACACATATATGGACCTGAAAACACAGGAATTAATATACCCACGCCATAAGCATATTCAAAAAATGGATAAATATCCAGAGCATATGAAAAAAAACATAATTTTTTTTTATTTTTAAATAGGGTTCCTCAGAAAAGGCAACCTTATGTATGGAGCAAAGCTTTCTTAAATGTTAATTAATGTCATATAATTCAATATATTTCTCTTTGCAAACAGTGCTTTTGGACTCATATGTCAGCCACATTTGGTATTCAATATAACATTCATAAAGCATAGATACATAAATAAGGAAAAAAAAAAGTTCACTTGCAGCTCTATTTAGATGAACATGCAACTTATGGTTCTATATAAAAACCTTTTTGGCTCCTCACAACAGATTGTCTACATATATATATATATACACTCACTGGCCACTTTATTAGGTACACCTGTCCAACTGTGTGTTAAGACTTAATTTCTAATCAGCCAATCACATGGCGGCAACTCAGTGCATTTAGGCATGTAGACATGGTCAAGACAATCTCCTGCAGTTCAAACCGAGCATCAGTATGTGGAAGAAAGGTGATTTGAGTGCCTTTGAACGTGGCATGATTGTTGGTGCCAGAAGGGCTGGTCTGAGTATTTCAGAAACTGCTGATCTACTGGGATTTTCACGCACAACCATCTCTAGGGTTTACAGAGAATGGTCCGAAAAAGAAAAAAAATCCAGTGAGCGGCAGTTCTGTGGCCGGAAATGCCTTGTTGATGCCAGAGGTCAGAGGAGAATGGGCAGACTGGTTCGAGCTGATAGAAAGGCAACAGTGACTCAAATTGCCACCCGTTACAACCAAGGTAGGCAGAAGAGCATCTCTGAACGCACAGTGCGTCGAACTTTGAGGCAGATGGGCTACAGCAGCAGAAGACCACACTGGGTACCACTCCTCTCAGCTAAGAACAGGCATCTGATGGCTACTTTCAGCAGGATAATGCGCCATGTCATAAAGCTCGAATCATCTCAGATTGGTTTCTTGAACATGACAATGAGTTCACTGTACTCAAATGGCCTCCTCAGTCACCAGATCTCAATCCAATAGAGCATCTTTGGGATGTGGTGGAACGGGAGATTCGCATCAGGGATGTGCAGCCGACAAATCTGCGCCAACTGTGTGATGCCATCATGTCAATATGGTCCAAAATCTCTGAGGAATGCTTCCAGCACCTTGTTGAATCTCTGCCACGAAGAATTGAGGCAGTTCTGAAGGCAAAAGGGGGTCCAACCCGTTACTAGCATGGTGTACCTAATAAAGTGGCCAGTGAGTGTATATATATATATATATATATATATATACATACTAGCTGAAGAGCCCGGCACTGCCCGGGCATAATAACTAACTGTGGTTAGTTATAGCAAATTATAATTATCCTCCATCCCATAGTCCCGTGCCATTATACCCATCATATATATCCATGATCCCATAGGCCCGTGCCCATATACCCATCATACATATCCTCCATCCCATAGTCAAGTGCCCATATACCCATCACATATCCTCCATCCCATAGTCCCGTGCCCATATACTCATCATACATATCCACGATCCCATAGTCCCGTGCCCATATACCCATCATACATATTCGCCATCCCATTGTCCAGTGCCCATATACCCATCACACATCCTTCATCTCAGAGCCCCATGCCCATATACCCATCATACATATCCTCCATCCCATAGTCCAGTGCCCATATACCCATCATACATATCCTCCATCCCATAGTTGAGTGCCCATATACCCATCACACATCCTTCATCTCATAGTCCTATGCCCATATACCCATCATACATATTCGCCATACCATAGTCCCGGGCCCATATACCCATCATACATATCCGCCATCCCATAGTCCCGTGCCCATATACCCATCACACATCCTCCATCTCATAGTCCCATGCCCATATACCCATCACACATATCCTCCATCCCATAGTCGAGTGCCCATATACCCATCACATATCCTCCATCCCATAGTCCCGTGCCCATATACTCATCATACATATCCACGATCCCATAGGCCCGTGCCCATATACCATCATACATATTTGCCATCCCATAGTTGAGTGCCCATATACCCATCACACATCCTTCATCTCATAGTCCCATGCCCATATACCCATCATACATATCCTCCATCCCATAGTTGAGTGCCCATATACCCATCACAGATCCTTCATCTCATAGTCCTATGCCCATATACCCATCAAACATATTCGCCATCCCATAGTCCCGTGCCCATATACCCATCATACATATCCGCCATCCCATAGTCCCGTGCCCATATACCCATCACACATCCTCCATCTCATAGTCCCATGCCCATATACCCATCACACATATCCTCCATCCCATAGTCGAGTGCCCATATACCCATCACACATCCTCCATCCCATAGTCCCGTGCCCATATACCCGTAATACATATCCTCCATCCCATAGTCCCGTGCCCATATACCCATCATACATATCCACGATCCCATAGGCCCATGCCCATATACCCATCATACATATCCTCCATCCCATAGTCGAGTGCCCATATACCCATCACACATCCTACATCCCCTAGTCCCATGCCCATATACCCATCACACATCCTCCATCCCATAGTCCCATGCCCATATACCCATCATACATATTCGCCATCCCATAGTCCCGTGCCCATATACCCATCATACATATCCGCCATCCCATAGTCCCATGCCCATATACCCATCACACATCCTCCATCTCATAGTCCCATGCCCATATACCCATCATACATATCCTCCATCCCCTAGCTGAGTGCCCATATACCCATCACACATCATCCATCCCATAGTCCCGTGCCCATATACCCGTCATACATATCCTCCATCCCATAGTCCAGTGCCCATATACCCTTCACACATCCTCCATCCCATAGTCCCGTGCCCATATACTCATCATACATATCCTCCATCCCATAGTCCCGTGCCCATATACCCGTCATACATATCCTCCATCCCATTGTCGAGTGCCCATATACCCATCACACATCCTCCATCCCATAGTCCCGTGCCCATATACTCATCATACATATCCTCCATCCCATAGTTGAGTGCCCATATACCCATCACAGATCCTTCATCTCATAGTCCTATGCCCATATACCCATCAAACATATTCGCCATCCCATAGTCCCGTGCCCATATACCCATCATACATATCCGCCATCCCATAGTCCCGTGCCCATATACCCATCACACATCCTCCATCTCATAGTCCCATGCCCATATACCCATCACACATATCCTCCATCCCATAGTCGAGTGCCCATATACCCATCACACATCCTCCATCCCATAGTCCAGTGCCCATATACCCGTAATACATATCCTCCATCCCATAGTCCCGTGTCCATATACCCATCATACATATCCACGATCCCATAGGCCCATGCCCATATACCCATCATACATATCCTCCATCCCCTAGCCGAGTGCCCATATACCCATCACACATCATCCATCCCATAGTCCCGTGCCCATATACCCATCATACATATCCTCCATCCCATAGTCGAGTGCCCATATACCCATCACACATCCTCCATCCCATAGTCCCGTGCCCATATACTCATCATACATATCCTCCATCCCATAGTCCCGTGCCCATATACCCGTCATACATATCCTCCATCCCATAGTCGAGTGCCCATATACCCATCACACATCCTCCATCCCATAGTCCCGTGCCCATATACTCATCATACATATCCTCCATCCCATAGTTGAGTGCCCATATACCCATCACAGAGCCTTCATCTCATAGTCCTATGCCCATATACCCATCAAACATATTCGCCATCCCATAGTCCCGTGCCCATATACCCATCATACATATCCGCCATCCCATAGTCCCGTGCCCATATACCCATCACACATCCTCCATCTCATAGTCCCATGCCCATATACCCATCACACATATCCTCCATCCCATAGTCGAGTGCCCATATACCCATCACACATCCTCCATCCCATAGTCCCGTGCCCATATACCCGTAATACATATCCTCCATCCCATAGTCCCGTGCCCATATACCCATCATACATATCCACGATCCCATAGGCCCATGCCCATATACCCATCATACATATCCTCCATCCCATAGTCGAGTGCCCATATACCCATCACACATCCTACATCCCCTAGTCCCATGCCCATATACCCATCACACATCCTCCATCCCATAGTCCCATGCCCATATACCCATCATACATATCCGCCATCCCATAGTCCCATGCCCATATACCCATCACACATCCTCCATCTCATAGTCCCATGCCCATATACCCAACATACATATCCTCCATCCCATAGTCCAGTGCCCATATACCCATCACACATCCTCCATCCCATAGTCCCATGCCCATATACCCATCATACATATTCGCCATCCCATAGTCCCGTGCCCATATACCCATCATACATATCCGCCATCCCATAGTCCCATGCCCATATACCCATCACACATCCTCCATCTCATAGTCCCATGCCCATATACCCATCATACATATCCTCCATCCCATAGTCCAGTGCCCATATACCCATCACACTTCCTCCATCCCATAGTCCCATGCCCATATACCCATCACACATCCTCCATCCCATAGTCGAGTGCCCATATACCCATCACACATCCTCCATCCCATAGTCCCATGCCCATATACCCATCACACATCCGCCATCCCATAGTCCCGTGCCCATATACCCATCACACATCCTCCATCCCATAGTCCCATGCCCATATACCCATCACACATCCGCCATCCCATAGTCCCGTGCCCATATACCCATCACACATCCTTCATCTCATAGTCCCATGGCCATATACCCATCATACATATCCGCCATCCCATAGTTCTGTGCCCATATACCCATCATACATATCCTCCATCCCATAGTCCCGTGCCCATATACCCGTCATACATATCCTCCATCCCATAGTCCAGTGCCCATATACCCATCACACATCCTCCATCCCATAGTCAACCATTATGACATCATAATGAGTGGCGGGGCTTGCAAGCTATGACGACATCAGCATTGCCATGGCAACCATTATGACATCATAATGAGGGGCGGGGCTTGATACACACACACTTTTTCCCCATTATGTAGATAGGGGCAAAATTGTTTGGTGAATTGGAACGCGCGGGGTTAAAATTTCGCCTCACAACATAGCCTAGGACACTCTCGGGTCCAGATGTGTGACTGTGCCAAATTTTGTGGCTGTAGCTGTGACGGTGCGGATGCCAATCCCGGACACACACACACATACACACACTTGAGCTTTATATAATATATATATATTCTCTCTCAAATTGCTTGCTATTTCTACATCAAAAAGCAATAAATAAATAACATTAAAGTGCATAGTGCTAGCTAATGTTCAATACATGTGCAAAAATATACTTAGATTACTTGCAGAGACAAAACCATATAACAAGGTGCAAAATAAGCTAACAGGTATAGCAGTAATCAGATAGGGATGAAAAGGTGCAGTGGTTAAAGTGCAAGCATGCTACTAGAGGTTTACAATAGTTAGCTAGACAAGAAGGAGGAAGCAAATCAACTAGATACAAGGGGTATACGTGACCTGGTTAGCAGGGAGCGTCCCGACGTACGTTTCGCGTTAGCTTCTTCTGATGGGGGTGCAGAAGAAGCTAGCGCGAAACGTACGTCGGGACGCTCCCTGCTAACCAGGTCATGTATACCCCTTGTATCTAGTTGATTTGCTTCCTCCTTCATGTCTAGGGTCGTAATCGGCTTGAGGGCCTGAGATTCCCCACTCCTGCTCTAAGAGGTAAAGAGGTAGCTGTAATATAGAGACCTGATACTTCAGGGACCTTATCAGTAATATATATGAGAAATGGTAGGTAGTAAGGCAGTTGCAGATTATGCACTGGGTTCTGGGAGTGTTTGACTACACCTCTGAGAAAATGGAATCATTCTGCTAAACATTTGGTGGCTGAAAACATGTCATGATAAGGTGCTGTTCACATGACGCTCACTGCAGCACATCAGAGGAGCTACTGTACATTGTGCAATGAAGCTATTCAACTGCATCAGAAGCTTAAAGCCCCAGGTTAGAAATCTTATATTGTTCTTATTCACTTACAGCACCCTGAGGTCCAGCAAAGACTGATGATTTACTAATACACAAAGCATATTTGAATTTTCCATAAATTCCTTACCAAATGAATAAAAAAAAGGAAAAACCCTTTAAATATTCAGAGAAAAAAAGTGCGAGAATGAGGCAGCTGGTAGAAAAAAGCCACAAGGGAGCAGCCAGCTCACCCACACAGCCCGCAATCCTCCGGAGCACAGAGCAGCGTCACTGCCGAAGATTGGAAACACGTAAGGAGGAGGCGGTGGATCCAGCTTCACAAAGTTAATAAACCATACATTTTATTTGTTAATTTTAAAATCATATTATAAATCCGAATGATATTCATGTAAGGAGTAACCGACGCGTTTTAGATGCCTGTAGTACCTAAATGATTAAAAGCACAGTCACGTCTTCAATGAGTTGCAAGCCATGTTAAAACTTAAGATCACCACTAGCTTAGAAGTGATATGCCATCAGTTGGACTCCAAACTGGAGAATTCAACTTCGAGCCTTATATTTTTGCAGTTTTCATAGGTCCTGCCAAGTGATAAAATTGGTAGAGTGCATGACAACTGGTAACAAAAAAAGTGGTAAAACCATTAGAAACAAAAATGAATAAGGGTGGGCAATAGTACAGATAAATACGAGAAACTTTGTAATAAAGCTTATAAGAGGAATTTGCAGCTTTCACCACTTATGAGCCACTAACTCCCCTAACCCCTGAATTCATATATATATTTTTGGAAAAAAGAATCTAAAATCTATTTTAACCAAAACAGTACAGCCTGCAGCTCCCCAAAGTACCAATTTACATAATCAAGCTTATGAAGAGGGGAGGGAAGAGAAGAGAGAAGCATGCATAGAAACAGATCTTGCTGCAGCTGTTTAGTAAGGATTTTCACTGTCGTCATATTTGGATTCACAGCTGCACTGCTCAGTATGCTGAATAATGTCCTCCATACTACTGATGCTTCTGTGTGCTACCTACAAATAGATGAACAGGAATTCCTCTTTTTTCTGCAGTCTATAGCAGATTTCATAGTAGATAGTCACCATCCACTTGATCAGAAACAACTGAAAATAAGAAACATAGCCTGTAGAGGACAAAAGTGGTAAAAAATTGCAGGATGAAAGTCATATGTAAGATTAGAAATGGTGTTATTCTTTATATATACACACACAAGATAATTGTTTCTGAATAGTCACTGAAATGACAGGTACGCTTTAACATTCGTTTACTTTCATTTGCAAGCATTTACATTAGTTCATAGTTTTTTTTCTAGTTTTCTAACAGTATTTATAAAAAATGGCTTCTTTGAAAAAAATAAAATGTATGTATTCTAGTGATGAGTGAGCGTGCTCGCCACTGCTCGATACTCAATCGAGTATCGGGGTGCTTGGACATGCTTGTTACTCGATCGAGTATAGCTGTTGCTTGAACGCCATACTCAAGTCCACACCCCGCATGTTTGGCGGCTGTTAGGCATTTGAGGAATGCCACCATGCACAGTAAAGCGGTAGTCATGTTGGCTACTAGGATTACTGTGACTGTTATAGGAGAGAGAGGATAGTTTAGAGCATGGATATAGTCAGGGTTTAGTAATCTTGCTATTGCAGTACTTGTATACTGCTCCTGCAGCATTAAACAACAGTCCTTTTCTGGTCTAAATATTTTCCTTTCTGTAGTAAAACCACTGTTAGCTGCATTCAGTGGAGGGACAGATTAGGATTAGAGGCATCAAGGCAGGGTTTAATATTGCTTTTGCAGTACTTGTGTATTGCTGCTGCACCGTTAAAACAAGCAAGTCCTTGTCAGGGCTAAATATGCTATTTTCCCTATAAATACTGGAAAGTTTTCTGGCATATATACCTAATTTAAATTCGCAAGGCACGCAGTAAGTGACGGAGATGGTGAAACTGTGCCTGTTGCAGGAACACAGCAGTCATACCCGTCCAAGAGACCTAGCTTCCTGTCCCACTTTGCAGGGGGTGCGAGACACCACTCTTGAAGCCAGAACAGTGAAAACAGGTGGTCTGTTGGATAGCATATAATGCTTGCAGTCTATTTCCCAGCACCACCATGTCTTCCACATGGTTCAGTCTCACTAGCCAAGTGCTTAGACCACATAATTCTTACCCTGATCTTCCTTTCTCTCACCATGGTGAGTCCCAGGAGACAAGTGATCTCACACTTGGACATTCCAAGATGCTCTTTACATTTCCATTTATTGATTCTGGCATCTCACCCTGCACGTTTCATGAGGGAAATGAGCTGCTCGTGTATAGTGATGCCCAAATATTTGAGCAACCACAGTCAGAAGACAACGGTGGGGAATAGCAATTAGTGTCTTAAGAGGTAGGTGATGATGAGGCACAGTTGCCAACAAGTGATGTTGTTAAGTCTATAAGTCAGGAGGCCCAGAGCGTGGAAGAGGAAGACGAGATGGTAGATGATGAAGTCACTGACACAACTTGGAAAGGTGCCATGCAAAGCGAATCCAGCAGCACAGAGGCTGAAGGAACTGCAGCACCACAACAGGCAGGAAGAGGCAGTTGGGTGGCCATAGGGAGAAGGCAAGCAACTGTTCCCCAGGGCACCAACTCACATCAAGTTCCCAGAACAAGGGTTAGGTGTTCCCCAGTCTGGAACTTTTATAAAGATAGTGCGAATCATGGACAAATGGTTATTTGAAGTGATGAGCAAGCATGCTCGTCACTACTCGTGATTCGCTTCAGCATCAGGGTGATTAAGATGCTCGTTACTCCGCGAGTAGTCTTTGAATGCTCGAGCGGAAGCTCCTGTCTCCACCCCGCATGTTTGGCACTTTTTAGACAACCAATAAACATGCAGGGATTTCCTGCCAGCCACTATAATGCTGTAGCTTTCTTGGTTGTGGCATTACTGGGATTGGCTGTTCGCATAGCGTCATTGGGTCTTTATAAGACCCGTGAAGCTATAATCATATGCTCATCACACTGTAACCCGAAAACAGGCAAAGCATGGAGAAGTGCTGCTGAAAGAGGGACAGAATTGTACCTACATATTAGGCAGGGATTTAATCACATTTATTTTTATTTCAACTAAAACAACAGCCCTTCTTAGAGCTAATTATAATCAATAGAGTTGAGCGAAACGGGTCGAAAAATTTCAAAAGTCGCCGACTTTTGGCAAAGTCGGGTTTCATGAAACGAAACCCGACCCTAGGATGAGGTCGGCCACGAGGTCGGTGACTTACGCGCCAAAGTCGCGTTTCAAAAGTTTGTTTTGCGCTCTTTTTCAGCCAATCAGGATCCACGGACACTGTGGGCAACGTGATGACATAGGCACGGGTCACCACCATCTTTCAGAAGGGCATGCAAGTGATTGGCTTGCTTTGGTGGGCGTCACAGGGGGTATAAAAGGGCGTGCACGCCGACCGCCATGTTACTCATGCTGATCTCAGAATAGAGAGAGCTGCTGCTGCTGATGATTTTGTAGGGAGAGCGTTAGGCAGGGAAGAAGACACCAAAAACTGCTTCTGCTGCTAGCGATTTTGCATGTACAACAAACCAGTCACTGTGTGTGCAGTGCAAGGGGAGGCTATATAGTGGTGTATCAGTGGTGTTGGTTGTTGGGCTGCCTTCTAAGGCTTCCTGACATTCCTGCATTGCTCTTTACCCACTGCTCCGCAAACTGCTTTTTTAAAAGCAATCCCAATTTTTTTTTTTGTCCTGCTGAGAAGAAGAAAAAAAACTGCTTCTGCTGCTAGCGATTTTGCCTGTACAACACACCAGTCACTGTGCAGTGCAAGGGGAGGCTATATAGTGGTGTATCAGTGGTGTTGGTTGTTGGTCTGCCTTCTAAGGCTTCCTGACATTCCTGCATTGCTGTTTACCCACTGCTCCGCAAACTGCTTTTTTAAAAGCAATCCCAATTTTTTTTTTTGTCCTGCTGAGAAGAAGAAAAAAAAACTGCTTCTGCTGCTAGCGATTTTGCCTGTACAACACACCAGTCATTGTGCAGTGCAAGGGGAGGCTATATAGTGGTGTATCAGTGGTGTTGGTTGTTGGGCTGCCTTCTAAGGCTTCCTGACATTCCTGCATTGCTGTTTACCCACTGCTCCGCAAACTGCTTTTTTAAAAGCAATGCCAATTTTTTTTTTTGTCCTGCTGAGGTACTGAGCGTGCATTTTTTCACACCATACAGCGGTGTACGCTCCTCACACAGTACCGTGTAACGGCTGTTATCACAGCCACAGTGAAGCTATCAGTGTGTCACTCTGTGAGAATAAGTCGAGGACATGTTCCGTTCTTACAGACCTGCACTCTAGGGAGATTCCTATTCTGCCCAATTCTACATACACCTTGTAGTTTGTGATACACTAGCCAATTTCTGCCTGTGACATAGCGCTCAGATATTCAGTGGGCCTCACACAATCCATAAGTGTCCAGTGTCCACAAGTGTGTGCAGAAATTAAAAATCTCCCTTATCCTCTAGTGACTTTGGTCACAGCTCTGCCATCGAGCCTGTGACAGAGCGCTCAGATATTCAGTGGGCCTCACACAATCCATAAGTGTCCAGTGTCCACAAGTGTGTGCACAAATTCAAAATCTCCCTTATCCTCTAGTGACTTTGATCACAGCTCTGCCATCGAGCCTGTGACAGAGCGCTCAGATATTCAGTGGGCCTCACACAATCCATAAGTGTCCAGTGTCCACAAGTGTGTGCAGAAATTAAAAATCTCCCTTATCCTCTAGTGACTTTGGTCACAGCTCTGCCATCGAGCCTGTGACAGAGCGCTCAGATATTCAGTGGGCCTCACACAATCCATAAGTGTCCAGTGTCCACAAGTGTGTGCACAAATTCAAAATCTCCCTTATCCTCTAGTCACTTTGGTCACAGCTCTGCCATCGAGCCTGTGACAGAGCGCTAAGATATTCAGTGGGCCTCACACAATCCATAAGTGTCCAGTGTCCACAAGTGTGTGCACAAATTCAAAATCTCCCTTATCCTCTAGTCACTTTGGTCACAGCTCTGCCATCGAGCCTGTGACAGAGCGCTAAGATATTCAGTGGGCCTCACACAATCCATAAGTGTCCAGTGTCCACAAGTGTGTGCACAAATTCAAAATCTCCCTTATCCTCTAGTCACTTTGGTCACAGCTCTGCCATCGAGCCTGTGACAGAGCGCTCAGATATTCAGTGGGCCTCACACAATCCATAAGTGTCCAGTGTCCACAAGTGTGTGCAGAAATTCAAAATCTCCCTTATCCTCTAGTGACTTTGGTCACAGCTCTGCCATCGAGCCTGTGACAGAGCGCTCAGATATTCAGTGGGCCTCACACAATCCATAAGTGTCCAGTGTCCACAAGTGTGTGCAGAAAATAAAAATCTCCCTTATCCTCTAGTGACTTTGGTCACAGCTCTGCCATCGAGCCTGTGACAGAGCGCTCAGATATTCAGTGGGCCTCACACAATCCATAAGTGTCCAGTGTCCACAAGTGTGTGCACAAATTCAAAATCTCCCTTATCCTCTAGTGACTTTGGTCACAGCTCTGCCATCGAGCCTGTGACAGAGCGCTCAGATATTCAGTGGGCCTCACACAATCCATAAGTGTCCAGTGTCCACAAGTGTGTGCACAAATTCAAAATCTCCCTTATCCTCTAGTGACTTTGGTCACAGCTCTGCCATCGAGCCTGTGACAGAGCGCTCAGATATTCAGTGGGCCTCACACAATCCATAAGTGTCCAGTGTCCACAAGTGTGTGCACAAATTCAAAATCTCCCTTATCCTCTAGTGACTTTGGTCACAGCTCTGCCATCGAGCCTGTGACAGAGCGCTCAGATATTCAGTGGGCCTCACACAATCCATAAGTGTCCAGTGTCCAGAAGTGTGTGCAGAAATTAAAAATCTCCCTTATCCTCTAGTCACTTTGGTCACAGCTCTGCCATCGAGCCTGTGACAGAGCGCTCAGATATTCAGTGGGCCTCACACAATCCATAAGTGTCCAGTGTCCACAAGTGTGTGCAGAAATTAAAAATCTCCCTTATCCTCTAGTCACTTTGGTCACAGCTCTGCCATCGAGCCAGTGACAGAGCGCTCAGATAATCAGTGGGCCTCACACAATCCATAAATGTCCAGTGTCCACAAGTGTGTGCACAAATTCAAAATCTCCCTTATCCTCTAGTGACTTTGGTCACAGCTCTGCCATCGAGCCTGTGACAGAGCGCTCAGATATTCAGTGGGCCTCACACAATCCATAAGTGTCCAGTGTCCACAAGTGTGTGCAGAAATTCAAAATCTCCCTTATCCTCTAGTGACTTTGGTCACAGCTCTGCCATCGAGCCTGTGACAGAGCGCTCAGATATTCAGTGGGCTTCACACAATCCATAAGTGTCCAGTGTCCACAAGTGTGTGCAGAAATTAAAAATCTCCCTTATCCTCTAGTCACTTTGGTCACAGCTCTGCCATCGAGCCTGTGACAGAGCGCTCAGATATTCAGTGGGCCTCACACAATCCATAAGTGTCCAGTGTCCACAAGTGTGTGCACAAATTCAAAATCTTCCTTATCCTCTAGGGACTTTGGTCACAGCTCTGCCATCGAGCCTGTGACAGAGCGCTCAGATATTCAGTGGGCCTCACACAATCCATAAGTGTCCAGTGTCCACAAGTGTGTGCACAAATTCAAAATCTCCCTTATCCTCTAGTGACTTTGGTCACAGCTCTGCCATCGAGCCTGTGACAGAGCGCTCAGATATTCAGTGGGCCTCACACAATCCAAAAGTGTCCAGTGTCCACAAGTGTCTGCAGAAATTCAAAATCTCCCCTGTCCTATAGACACCTTGTACCTTGTTTTATATTACTATATAGTTTGTTGGATTTTGTCTACATTTCTACCAAAAATGAGGAAGTCTGGTGGAAGAGGCCTTGGAATTGGGCGGGGGTTGGCAGCTGGTAATGATGGTGTTGGTGGTGGATCTGATGGTAGTGGCAAGAGCAAAATAGGACCGAATGCAGGAGGTGTTGAGCCTGCGTCATCGTCTGGCTACATAAAGCCTCGAACGCTTAGTTTTCTAGGAGTTGGCAAACCGCTTTTAAAGCCAGAGCATCAGGAAAAAGTTTTGTCTTACATTGCTGACTCAGCCTCCAGCTCTATCGCCTCCTCTTCTTCAGTTGTAAAAAGTAAAAGCACTGAGTCGTCATTGGAGGCTTATGTTCATGAACCACACCTTTCCTTGTGTCCTTCACCCCAACCAAGAATGAAGGATGACGCAGGCCATAGTACTGATTACTCCATGGAGCTGTTTTCACATACCATGCCTGGATTATCAAGTGAAATGGTGAATTACCCAGGCCAAGATGAATCTGACATGGAGTGCACTGATGCACAGCCGCTGATGGATGATTCTGCTGGTACATTCACTCAGAGCACTACATTGTCCTCGCAGTGTACAGAGCCAGATTCTGACCCTGATGAGACTCAGGTGCCCCTTCCCGCACACTATACCACCATACACGGTGACACAGAGGAAGGTGCACATGACATTGAAGAGGAGGTGATGGATGACCCAGTTGTTGACCCAGATTGGCATCCATTGGGGGAAGAGGGTGCTGCTTCCAATAGCTCAGATGAGGAGCATCCACAGCAGACATCGACATCACAACAGCTGTTATCTGGCAGGCCCGGAGCACTCCAAAGACAGGATCCAAACATCAAAATAGTTGCTGGACAGCTTGTCCAGAGGGTCAAAAGATCACAGCGTGCTAGGCCGCAAAATGTCTGCCAAAGTAGGAAGAGTGCAGTGTGGCACTTTTTTGAACAAAATCCTCATGATCAGGCCAAGGTTATCTGTAAGAAGTGCGCAAACACCTTTAGCCGAGGGAAAAATCTGAAAAATTTGAATACCAGTTGCATGCTTAGACATTTAACCAGCATGCACTTGCAAGCGTGGACACAACACCAAACCTCAAATGCCACATGTGCAACTGATCACAACGAAAGTAGTCAGCAACGCTACATTGTTTCCCCCACTGTAAGCCCACCGGTTAGCACAGCAGCAAATGTTGAGGTGTCGTTGCAAGGCCACAGCAGTCAGGGAATCCCACTGTTATATCAACGAAAGACTGATTCTAGGCCATCAGAAAGAACAACAACTCCATCACCATCATCAACCCTCTCTCAGTCCGCCCTGTCCACCGCTACTTCCACCACATGCAGCTCTAAAGTCCAGCTCACCCTCCCAGACACTATGATTAGGTCAAGAAAGTACTCAGTCTCTCATCCGCGTACACTGGGTTTGAACGCCCACATTGCCAAACTAATCTTGTTTGAGATGATGCCCTTTTGGTTGGTGGAAAAAAACAGCTTTCCGCAAACTCATGGCCTATGCAGTACCACGCTATGACCTACCCAGTCGCCACTTCTTCTCTCGCAAAGCCATCCCAGCCCTCCACCATCATGTGAAAGACCGCATTGTCCATGCACTCAAGCAGTCAGTGAGCGGAAAGGTGCACCTCACAACTGATGCATGGTCCAGTCGGCATGGCCAGGGCCGTTACGTGTCCATCACTGCGCACTGGGTTAATGTGGTGGATGCAGGGTCCACAGGGGACAGCGGTGGTGGGACAGTGCTGCCTAGCCCACGGTATAGGAAACAGTTGGCTGTAGGCGTTCGACCCTCCTCCTCCTCCTCCTCCAGAAGCGAAAGCTCGTCCACAGAGCGCAGTTGTACGAGCACTCCATCTGCAGCTGCCACTGTTGCACACGATGTGTCCCCCTATCGAGCAGCTAGTGGAAAGCGTCAGCAGGCTGTGTTGCAGATGATGTGTTTGGGCAACAGACACACCGCCGAGGTGCTGGCCGAGTACTTGAAGCAACAAACTGAGTCATGGCTGGGCAGTGTACATCTTGAGGCAGGCAAGGTAGTTAGTGATAACGGCCGTAATTTTGTGGCAGCCATAGCCCTTTCAAAACTCAGCCACATACCTTGCTTGGCTCACACCTTGAACCTGGTGGTACAGTGCTTCCTCAAAAATTATCCGGAGTTAACAGCTCTGCTCCAGAAGGTGCGAAGACTGTGCGCGCACATCCGCCGGTCGCCTGTACACTCCGTTCGTATGCAGAAGCTGCAGCGATTGCTCCACCTTCCCAACCACCGCCTCATTAACGACATTGCAACAAGGTGGAACTCCACCCTGCACATGGTGGAGCGGCTGTGCGAGCAGAGGCAGGCCATAATGCATTTGTGGGAGGATACACGGCCAGGCACTTTGAGAGCAGACATGGAGTTGACAGGTGTGCAGTGGTCGAAGCTGAAAGACCTCTGTAAAGTCCTTCAGTGTTTTGAGGAATGCACACGGCTGGTAAGCGCAGACGACGCCATACTAAGCATGAGCATCCCACTTATGCGTCTGCTCATGCAAACTTTGATGCACCTTAAGGAGCAGGCGTCTGCAGCCAATGTTGATGAGGAGGAAGAGGAGGAGGGAATCCTTGATGACATTCAGCCATTGTCTGCTCAGGGACCTCTCCTGGACGAGGTGGAGAAAGAAGAGGAGGAGGATGATGGGGATGATTACTTAGGGGAGGAGGATGCATCTCGTGGGGCAAGTGAAAATGTTGGCGTGGCAAGGTCTGGTACAGGGTTTGTGCGTGACTGGAGGGATATGGATTTGCCAGAAAGTGCTCCTCCAACCAGCACTCGCAGTGCATCATTGACACCGGGAACATTGGCCCACATGTCAGATTATGCCTTGCAGATCCTAAAAAGGGACCCCCGCATTGCCAAAATGATGAACGATGACGACTACTGGTTGGCCAGCATCCTGGATCCACGCTATAAAGGCAAATTACAAAACATCATGCCACAGGAGAACCTTGACCTAATATTGGCTAATAAACAAGCAACTCTGGTAAATCGGTTGCTTGAGGCATTCCCAGCACACAGCAGCGGTGATGGTTCTCACACGAGCCGTACGGGCCGGGGTCAGCTTGGCAGAGGTGTTTGTGGTGCACACAGCAGAAGTGGCGTTGGAGACAGGGGTTTCATGACAATGTTGTGGACTGATTTTTCAAATACCGCTCATACAACTGGTAATACTGCATCGATGGAAAGTAACAGGAGACAGCAGTTGTCAACTATGGTTACAAACTACTTTTCCTCCCATATCGATGTTCTCCCACACAGGTCATTCCCTTTTGACTATTGGGCCGCTAAACTGGACACCTAGCCTGAATTGGCCCAATATGCCTTACAGGAGCTCGCTTGCCCAGCTGCAAGTGTGCTATCGGAAAGAGTCTTCAGTGCAGCTGGATCAATCCTGACAGAAAAAAGGACCCGTCTGTCAACCCAAAATGTGGATGATCTAACCTTCATTAAAATGAACCATGCATGGGTTTCCAAGGATTTTGTCCCACCTTCCCCTGATGACACATAGGGTGACAGAAAAATGGCTTGCTTTGGTCCACCTCTTCCTGGGACTTCACCTATTTCGCCTTTTGCATCAGCTGAATGTCCAACATCAACATATGCCACTTTCTAAAACTCCCTAACTGTGCTGCCTCCCCCCCCATGGCCGGGGTCACCACCTACCGCACGACACCGTGCGAGTGCCGTTGCCCTGGACAGGTGGGTAGGCCGACTCTTGGGCGCGGGCACTGGCACAGGGTCCCTCATAGTGCAATCAAGTGTCTCTGATGGTGGTGGTGCACACCCGCCGTCAGACACACCGCTGTACTATGAGGGGCCCAGTGCCAGTACCGACGCCCACGAGTGGGCCCCCCTTGCTTGGGCAGGGCCCCAGCATTTGCAATCTTTACCTCTCCCTGCTCCTCCGCTGTGTAATCTTGGCCGTCAAATCCATACTGTGCCTGACACCGTCTGAGCCTGCCTCCTGATGTATAGACATATATTTTGAATGTGTACGCTATCCATACATGTTATCCGGGGATACGGTACCCTTTCTCACCTTTGTGCAATCACCTGCAAGCCATACTGGGCCTAACACCGTCTGAGCCTGCTTCCTGATGTATAGACATATATTTTGAATGTGTACGCTATCCTTACTTGTTATCCGGGGATACGGTACCCTTTCTCACCTTTGTGCAATCACCTGCAAGCCATACTGGGCCTAACACCGTCTGAGCCTACCTCCTGACGTATAGACATATATTTTGAATGTGTACGCTATCCATACATGTTATCCGGGGATACGGTACCCTTTCTCACCTTTGTGCAATCACCTGCAAGCCATACTGGGCCTAACACCGTCTGAGCCTGCCTCCTGATGTATAGACATATATTTTGAATGTGTACGCTATCCATTCATGTTATCCGGGGATACGGTACCCTTTCTCACCTTTGTGCAATCACCTGCAAGCCATACTGGGCCTAACACCGTCTGAGCCTGCCTCCTGATGTATAGACATATATTTTGAATGTGTACGCTATCCTTACTTGTTATCCGGGGATACGGTACCCTTTCTCACCTTTGTGCAATCACCTGCAAGCCATACTGGGCCTAACACCGTCTGAGCCTGTCTCCTGATGTATAGACATATATTTTGAATGTGTACGCTATCCATACATGTTATGCGGGGATACGCTACCCTTTCTCACCTTTGTGCAATCACGTGTAATCCATACTGGGCCTGAGAAAGGCTGGCGAGCTGTTAAGCAAGCTACAGCACCTGTGGGTTGCCAACGTAAGTTTTTCATTTTTTCAGGAATGACGGTTAGGCCTAATTCCGAAACTGCGGTTGACCTGCACTTACTGGGAAATCAGCGTTCGCGGGTAATAATTGTAATCACAGATCCCCATCACTAACGTTGTTCAGCGGGTTATCTTCACCTGTAAGCGACAAACGCTGGCCTTTTCAGTGTAGCGCACATGCAGCCACGGACATGTAAGGGCATGACACACCAGTTATTGGCCAATCTCATGTGCCAGAGCCTCACGTGTCCCTCTAGTAAGCCGGACTCGGACCGCGGGGCATGACGGAGTCTCGTTCGTTAACGGATTTAAGCTTGCAATCTGTGCATCTTTTCTGTAGCTTGCATGGTTGAGGTTTCCCAGGTGGAGTCGAATTAAACCGTAGGCTCCACTCCTGGTGGTGCCCTTCTGGACATTCCTTTAAGGTTCAGCTTTGCAACCATACTGCCCACGTAAAACAAACACTTTGCCTTCATGAACGCTGTTTGGAGGGTCATGACTCGTGGGAATAACGCCGCCCAATCAGTTAACCTGCTAGAGAGATCCTTTGTTGCTCCCAAGCATGACATCACACTCGCTAGGAGGAAGGTAATGCCACTGTGGCGACCGTACTCCTGGGGGCGACACAAGTGCACTGATGCCCAGCCACTGCTCGATGAATCTGCTGGTACATTGACCCAGACCACTACATTCCCCTCGCACGCTACACGGCCTGAATCTGACCCTGATGAAACTCAGGTTACCCTTCCCATATACAGTTCCATCTTACACGGTGACAAAGAGGAAGCTGCAGATGAAAGTGCAGGTTCGGCCCACCCGCCATCAGACACACCACCGTACTATCAGGGGCCCTGTGCCAATGCTGTCGCCAACGAGTGGGCCCCCCCTGCTTGCTCAGGATCACAGCACTTGCAAGGTTGAAATACTGTGCAGTGAGATGGAAGATGGGGACGACGAGGAGTCCAGACTAGTACAGGGATTCCCTAGCGAGGAGACTTATTTGATTGTTTTCAATGTTGGGACAGCAATTTTTGGGGAGCACTATACTCTGGAGAATGATAGATGGGGCCCACCATACACTGGAACATTCCAAAGGTGGACATCAGACACTGGAGCAGCATTTACAGGGCCCATTATACACTATAGCATTAGAAAAGGGGCCCATTATGTTTGGAGCATTATTTGGGCCCATAACACAATGGAGCTTCATCCATGGGGACCAACATATACTGTAGCATTATGTGGAGCTCATCATATACTGTTTCAAACATTATATGGGACCAATGATTCTGTATGGAGAAATAGATGGGCCTCGTCATGAGATGTAAAAAGTGAAGTATTTTTCATTGTACTATACCGCTATTTCTCTGCCGTATCGGAGCATGATGAGTTGTGGTATGTGTTAAAGGGGCGCTCTTTCGCCCAGGGCACATGAAAACCTGGAGCCAGCCCTCCCCCCCACAACTTTAGCCAAATAACCCCCATTTTTCAGTGCATAACTTGTATTATGAAGTTAATTAAGGTTGACAAGCTTAAGTAAGAAGAATTGATGCTTTTGGCATTCAAATGGGCACTGTAGGTGTGTTTCCTGTCCTCCTCTCACTGCCGACTTTTATTCCCCATTGACTTACATTGGGTTTCGGGACGACCCCGACTTTTCCCTATAATCGGACGATCTTGCTCGACCCGACTTTTGGAAAAGTCGGGTTTCACGAAACGAAACGAGACCCTAAAAAAGGAAAAGTCGCTCAACTCTAATAATCAATATTAATACTGTTGTTAGCAGCACTTAGGGAGAGATTGTGCTGAAGGGATAGTGTAGGACAGGAGAGGGCTAATAGCACTTCGTTAATTCCTGCTGCAACTCATACCAGAAGCCCTTCCCAGAGCTAATAATACACGGTGAGCCATTTATATGGATACACCTAAATGAAATGAGAATGGTTGGTGACTCAGATTGGGGCACTTAATTTGCAGAATGGGCAAAACAAAAATTGGAACAGGACCCTCAGTTTACACAGAACATTATGTTCAGTGATGAGGCAAACTTTTTTGGGTGGGCCATTTATATGGATACACCTAAATAAAATGGGAATGGTGACAGTTTTCTTGCGTAGGGTGTCTTGCATTGAAATCTGCTGCAATGACCCGGGTACTGCGTTCACCAGACATCAACACAATTTCTATCCGCTCCTCACGTGTTAACCTCTGCGACATGTCAATGGCTGTAAACAAAGAGAAACTTGTAAATAACTCATGAAAGAATAAAGTTATGTTAAAACCAAGCACACCATTGTTTTTCTTGTGAAATTCTCAATAAGTTTGATGTGTCACATGACCTACTTCCATTGAAAAAATATAAAGTTGAATCCAAAAAGTTTTCCCCATCCCATAAACTAATATGCAACAAACAGGAAGTTGATATCACCAACCATTCACATGTTATTTAGGTGTATCCATATAAGTGGCCCAACCAGTATTATTTTTGCTCTTAATCCTGCAAATTGTTCTGAGCAGGGAAATATTATATGCCATTTTTACTGCGGCAGTTGTGCATAAAAAAAAAAAAACAGAGAGACTTGGTTGGATCTCAGTAGTATCAGTATTGTGCTCCTGCAGTGTAACCCATCAATCTGAGGTGTGCAAATTTTCCAGCTACAGTAATACTGCAAAGTTTTGCAGCAGTGAAATAATATATCTCATTTATAGTGCGAGAGTTGTTTATCAAAATCATACAGCCAAATTTGGTTGGATCTCAATAACATCGCTATTTTGATACTGCAGTGTAACAAGTCCAGGTGAGGTGGGCGAATTTGTGTGTTTGTAAGGATTCTGGATGTTTCCATGGAGCCTGTTTTGCCCTTTTCCAAGATGGAGTCTGGTACTTTGCCCTGTCCCGAAACTTCCTGTTTGTTCTGCCATTTAAGTTCAGGCTGGGAGATCCTCCTTGCCTGAGTATTTTGTTGCTGTTGGCTTCTGAGCTTCTGCCTGTTTCTTCTGGACTCCTTGCTGCTGCTCACTACTCAGTGCTCTACCTCTCCACAATCTGCTACCTTCAGTCTTCTATGCTACTACTTGATCCTGACCAGGATTACCTATTGTCTGAACTTCTGGTGTGGAGCTACTTGCCTCTGGAACTGCTATGGTCAGTAAAAAATTCTGACACCATTACTTCTTCCTGGACAGTGTCTGTTGGGCTGTGATGCTGGACTTGAGCAGGACTTTTCATCCCAAAATGTACATTTAGAGACTTTCTTCTGCTAAAGCTCCACCTGTGTATTGCTGGACTTCCACGTTTAACTGCTGTGTGCATTCTCAATCATATTATTTCTGGACTTCCACGTTTAACTATTGGGTGCATTCACACTCACATTATTGCAGGACATCCATATTTAAGTGCTGTGTCCACTCCAGCATCATATTACTGCTGAACTGGTTTGTATTAGCGGTATCTCCCCGCTATTCAGTTTATGGTACATTTCTATATTGTGCTGTGCACTTCGTTACAATCGCAGGAAGATCTCTGTTAATTTTACTTCCACTTCTTACTGTCATGATGACCCGTCCTGTGTGACGCGACCTGCAGGCCGGTAACTGAACTACAAGACGCGGCACGTCATACCGTCCTGTGTGAACAATGAGGATGGTTGACCTCATGGAGATCAACATCCAACACTGCGGAGACACCATCACGTGTTTCTCAACGCAGTGATTCTAGAGCACTGCCCCCATCCCTTATGGGAAATATGCAAAACATGCAAAACAGAAGCCGCGGAGACACCATCACATGTTTCTCAACGCAAGCAATGACTAGCCAGGTCTTTCACCGGGAAGGAACAACCACGGTAAGGGCAGTCTCCAATGAAGGAAACCACCTATGCCAAAACATGGTATCCATCCACAGACAGTTGTTTCGGGGTATTTGCCCCTCATCAGTGTGGAGTAGGAAACTGGCTAGTAGGAGCAATGCCTAGTAGAAGACTGTGAACAATGAGGATGGTTGACCTCATGGAGATCAACATCCAACACTGCGGAGACACCATCACGTGTTTCTCAACGCAGTGATTCTAGAGCACTGCCCCCATCCCTTATGGGAAATATGCAAAACAGAAGCCGCGGAGACACCATCACATGTTTCTCAACGCAAGCAATGACTAGCCAGGTCTTTCACCGGGAAGGAACAACCACGGGAAGGGCAGTTTCCAATGAAGGAAACCACCTATGCCAAAACATGGTATCCATCCACAGACAGCTGTTTCGGGGTATTTGCCCCTCATCAGTGTGGAGTAGGAAACTGGCTAGTAGGAGCAATGCCTAGTAGAAGACTGTGAACAATGAGGAAGGTTGACCTCATGGAGATCAACATCCAACACTGCGGAGACACCATCACGTGTTTCTCAGCGCAGTGATTCTAGAGCACTGCCCCCATCCCTTATGGTTGTTCCTTCCCGGTGAAAGACCTGGCTAGTCATTGCTTGCGTTGAGAAACATGTGATGGTGTCTCCGCGGCTTCTGTTTTGCATGTTTTTCATATTTCCCATAAGGGATGGGGGCAGTGCTCTAGAATCACTGCGTTGAGAAACACGTGATGGTGTCTCCGCAGTGTTGGATGTTGATCTCCATGAGGTCAACCATCCTCATTGTTCACAGTCTTCTACTAGGCATTGCTCCTACTAGCCAGTTTCCTACTCCACACTGATGAGGGGCAAATACCCCGAAAAAGCTGTCTGTGGATGGATACCATGTTTTGGCATAGGTGGTTTCCTTCATTGGAGACTGCCCTTCCCGTGGTTGTTCCTTCCCAGTGAAAGACCTGGCTAGTCATTGCTTGCATTGAGAAACATGTGATGGTGTCTCCGCGGCTTCTGTTTTATACCGTCCTGTGTGACACGGCCGGTACTACAACAACAAGACACGGGGAAAGGGGAAACAGTTACAATGGTGGGCCCTGCGATAGGGAAAGGGGACGTGGAAATCTCCTGCACTCCCCTGAGTCAGTGTCCCTAATGCTCCTAACGTTCCCTATGCCGGTTCCGCATCGGGCGCCGAACAGGAACCTGTCGCCCTAGCACACCCTACATCTATCCCTTGCTAGGGAGCTGGGTGACACAGGCACTGGCCCCACCGCTGTACTAATGCATACTAAGGAAAAACACAAACAGGGAAACACCACTTAGCTTTACTCTGTTGCACTTGCTCCTGGCAACAGAGTCCACCACCAGAATGCAGCTCTGATCCTGAATAGCTGCCACCAAGCTCTGTCAGAGCTACAAGGAAATCCCCTCTGACTCCTTCCACACCAGGGCTAGGACAGTGCTGAAAGGAGCGCTCTCCAGCTCCTTCCTCCACCAAGGATGGTTGAAATGAACACTATCACCAACACTGATTGCAACACCTGGGACTCTTTTATAGCAGAGCCAGAGCAATCACAGAGAGAGCTGAGTATTCTTTGCTCTTCAGTAGCACGCAGAGTCAGCCACCGGCTTACTGCTTCTGCCGGCAGCCATGTGTGCCGATCCTTAAGAGAAATTAATATTCTGATTATTCATTTCTCTTAAGGATCAGCACACATGACCACCGGTAGCAGCAGGAAGCAGGTGGCTGACACTGCACGGTACTGAAGACCAATGAATACTCACTGCTCTCTGCAATGAACAGTCCCGGTGAGTATTCCGGCAGCTGCCCTTTGGCTTGCAAGCAGCGCATGATATCCCTGCCATGCACTGCTTACAAGTATTTAGAAACTGCTGGCAATGGAGCAGGATGCTGTGAGGGAGAGGAGGAAGGTTAGTGTAATGGGTTTTTTTTTTAATCTTTTCTGATGGGCCATGCATACCAGGACCTGGATGGGGGGCAAACATACCAGAATAAGGATGGGACCATGCATACCAGGACTTGGATGGGGCCAGTCATACCAGGATAAGGTTGGGACCATGCATACCAGGATAGGGATGGGGTCATGCATACCAGGACTGGAATGGGGCCAATTATTACAGGTCAAGGATGGGGCCCTGCATACTAGGATAGGGATGGGGCCTTGCATACTAGGACAAGATGGGGACCCTGCATACCAGTACAGATATGAGCGTGATCATTCCTGCAAGGATAAGGATGAGGGAGCCATTCCTACCAGGAAAAGGATGAGGGCCATGTATATCAGGATAGGGATAAGGAGGCCATGCATACCAGGATAGGGATGAGGAAGCCATGCATACCAGGATAGGGATAAGGGGCCATGTGTATCAAGATGGGGATGAGGGGACCATATTTACCAGGATAGGGGATATTAACTACAGAATTGACAACATCTTTTGCTTCAGGTCTTTTTTCCTAATTTCCTCCTCTAAAACCTAGGTGCGTCTTATGGTCCGGTGCGTCTTATAGTCCGAAATATACGGTATGTTTGGGGTCATTGTCCTGCTGGAAATTCCATGACCTATAGGGTGGTCAATTTATATGGATACACCTAAATAAAATGGGAATGTGTCATGATCCAGCGTGGATCTGACAGATTAAATGGATAAGTGAACTTTTTTTCCTTTGGCTAGGTGCCAAAGTGATGTGATTGCCCCCGGTGGCCATTAGAATTATTACACGTGGTGTCGTTCATTCTAAGTTGCCCCGGTGGTGGTGAGTGGTTGTTCTGAGTTCATTTTCCCCTTCACCTTTGATGCCTGATGAACTCCCTCTGCTGGTGATGAGAGGTAGTGAAATTGATTGGGATGGGAAGAACCTGTTTGTCAAATTGGTACTATAGGTTCTATGGAACTCGGTAGCATGGGTCAGAGAAGACAGACACAGTATATGTTCAAAGGTTCAGTATTGTATTGTAGCAACAGGTCACAGTACTATGCAAAGATAGTTCAGGGGTATTGCAGGAAGCAGGCTTCAGTATTACACGGTAAGCAGATATAAGTTCTGGCAACAGGTAGAGTCTGTACGAACCAACTGGCGAGAGTCTGAGGTCCGGGAGCACACAGTCCTAAAGTCCTGAGCCTGGACCAGGCTTCAAGCGGAGAGCAGGCCGCAGAGATGAATGAAGCAGATCAGATCCGGACAGGAGAGGCGGTCAGGCAGGACGGCAGGTAAGTAACAAACGGGGAATCCCGAGGTGTAGAAGAAGCAGGCACAATGCGAGTTCTCCAAGCTTGGCAGCAGGTGAAGATCCAGATACACAAGCACAGGTATAATGTGCTGAGTCCCTTTTGTACACAGCAGGCAGGAAACAGGAAGAGTCAAACAGGAACAAGATGGCCCCTTGTGAAGCTACTTACTCCATCTTTGATAAGGGCAAAGGTAAGGGCAAAGTCAAACAGGAACAAGATGGCCCCTTGTGAAGCTACTTACTCCATCTTTGATAAGGGCAAAAGTAAGGGCAAAGTCAAACAGAACAGGAACATGGCTCAGAGCCTCACACTGTTATCTGAACAGGCGGAGTGTGATTGGACATCTGGAATTTCTGAGTGGATATAAGGCAGCCGACGCACTGCAGGGTTTGCTGGTGATCCTTTCTGCTCTGAGCTCTGGCATCCAGTTTTAGTTCCTGTCTACTAAAAGCTAAGTTTTTGCCCTACTATTATTCCATGAGATTTTGTCTGGTTTCCTTAGTGTTTGTATTCAGCCAGTCCTGGTTGGGACTGGCTGAATTCCATTTTTGTCTCTGATCAGTTGATCTCTTTGCTCTGTTTTCAGAATATACCTGAGTGCTGATATAGTGATTTTGAAGTCTAGTGACTTCAGGGCCTTTTTTCCTATCAGACGGTTGGGACATTTTTGTAGGGTTTTTTGCGGATTGCAGCCAGAATCTTTTCTGTCCTGTCCTATCTAGTTAGTTGGGCCCCATCATTTGCTCAGCCTGTCTTTCTGTCTGTGTTAGTGTTTTCATCTGTTTTTCACTGACAATACATGTTGGGGGCTGTCTATTGCTTTGGGGTCTGCTCTAGGGCAGTTTAGATTTCCCCTTTCTTTCTTTAGACTTATGTAGTTTTCTGGCTGTGACGAGGGGTCTAGGGCACCGTAGGAACCCCCCACGGCTATTGTTAGTTGTGGTGAATAGGATCAGGGGTCTGCAATCCGATAGCTACCAACCTCTCCGGTTTTCTGGACTTAGCTTGTATTTTTGTTTTCTCCTCCTCCGGTGACTCATTCATAACAGAATCACCAGCCATACCGCAGATTCTAGGGTACTCAATAGCAGGAAAGAATTGTAAAAAAAAAAAAAGTGTCAGAATTTTATTTTTGCGTATATTTTTTCCTCTATTTCTCTGAGGCCGTAGGAGGAATTTTTTCTAAATGGAGATTGAGCAATTATCTGATCATGTGGAGCAGCTTGCTGCTGAAGTGCTGGGAATTTCCGCCTACCTTGCTCATTCACATGCTGCTGAACCAAAGATCCCTACTCCTGATGTGTTTTTTGGGGATCGATCTAAATTTCTGAATTTTAAGAATAATTGTAAATTATTTTTTGCCTTGAAGCCTAGCTCATCGGGGAGCTCCGCGCAGCAGGTTAAAATTGTCATCTCTTTGCTGCGCGGCGATCCCCAGGATTGGGCGTTTTCTTTGAAACCTGATGATCCTATTTTGACTGATGTGAACGCATTTTTTCAGGCCTTGGGGTTGTTGTATGATGAACCTAATGCTATTGATCAGGCTGAAAAGGCCCTGTTGGCATTGAGCCAGGGTCAGGATTCTGCAGAGTTGTACTGCCAAAAATTCCAAAAGTAGGCGGTCCTTAGTACCTGGAATGATGGTGCCTTGGCAGCTCTCTTTCAGAAGGGTTTGTCAGAAACCGTAAAAGATACTCTGGTGGGATTTCCTGTTCCCTCTTGTCTTGACGATTCTATGTCATTAGCCATTCAGGTTGATCGGCATTGGCGTGAACACAAAACTGTACGAGAGGTGTTGCCACCTGTTGAACAAATGTCTGAACCTATGCAATGTGATAGAGTTTTGTCTAGGGCACAACGTCAGGAGTTCAGAAGGCGTAATAAGCTGTGTTTTTTCTGTGGAGATGCCTCTCATATGATTTCTGTCTGCCCTAAACGAGAGAAACGTTATGCACACACATTTGCTGTGGGTGGTGTTCAACCTAAGTTTCTTCTGGCAATTACTCTGATTTGCTCCCTGTCCACATTTTCCGCTAAGGCTTTTGTGGATTCGAGAGCAGCTCTGAACCTGATGGACTTGGATTTTGCTAAACGTTGTGGGTTTCCTATGACACCTCTGCGGACACCTATCCCTTTGAGGGGTATTGATGCTACTCCTTTGGCGAAGAATAAACCTCAGTTTTGGACCCAGGTGGCAATGCAGGTCGCCCCAGACCATCAAGAAAATTGCAGATTTTTGGTGTTGCATAATTTGCATGATACCATCATTCTGGGGTTTCCCTGGTTGCAAATCCATAATCCAGTTTTGGATTGGAAATCTGTGTCTGTGGTGAGTTGGGGTTGTCATTGTGCCGTTAGTGACGCTCCTGTTTTCTCCACCTCTCCCCAGTCGCATGATGATCCTGACTATTTGGCTGACTTTTATGATGTATTTAGTGAGAATGAGTCTGCGTCTTTTTCTCCTCATAGGAGTTATGACTGTGCAATTGAGCTGAGCCCTAGGTGTAAATTTCCCAAGGGTCGACTTTTCAATTTATCTGTACCCGAGCACGAGGCTATGCGATCCTATATTAAGGAGTCGTTGGAGAAGAGTCATATTAGACCATCCTCTTCACCTTTAGGTGCTGGGGTTTTTTTGTGGCCAAGAAAGATGGTTCATTAAGGCATTGTATTGACTATTGTTCCCTCAACAGAATTACTGTTAAATATCAGTATCCGTTACCCCTGATTTGTGATCTATTCTCCAGAGTTAAATGTGCTTGCTGGTTTACCAAGCTTGACCTCAGGGGGGCGTATAATCTTATTCGCATTAAGCAGGGGGATGAATGGAAGATGGCATTTAATACTTCGGAGGGACATTTTGAGTACCTGGTGATGCCTTTTGGGCTCACTAATGCCCCTTCTGTCTTCCAGTGCTTCATGAATGATATTTTCCGAGATTTTGTGGATAAATTTTTGATCATCGATCTGGATGATATTTTGATCTTTTCCAAGGATTGGGACTCTCATGTGGAACATGTTCGGACTGTGTTCCGGATTTTGAGGGAGAATTCCCTGTATGTCAAGGGATCGAAATGCCTTTTTGGTGTACAGAGGATTTCATTTTTGGGATTTATTTTGTCTCCATCAACTATTGAAATGGACCCGGCCAAGGTACAGGCCATTTATGATTGGGTTCAGCCCACTTCTTTGAAGGCCCCCTAGAAGTTTTTGGGTTTTGCTAATTTTTATCGTAAATTTATAGCTAATTTTTCTGGTATTGCCAAACCATTGACTGATTTGACTAAGAAGGGTGCTGATGTGCTGAATTGGTCTCCGGAGGCTGTTTCTTCCTTTCAGGAGCTGAAGCGAAGGTTCACTTCTGCCCCGGTTTTGCGGCAACCTGATGTCTCACTCCCGTTTCAGGTAGAGGTGGATGCTTCTGAGATTGGTGCAGGAGCTGTTTTGTCCCAAAAAGATCCTGTAACAACTAGAATGAATCCCTGTGCTTTCTTTTCCCGAAAGTTCTCCCCATCCGAACGTAACTATGATGTGGGGAATCGGGAACTGTTAGCCATGAAATGGGCATTTGAGGAGTGGAGACATTGGTTGGAGGGAGCTAAATATCAAGTCGTGGTCCTTACTGACCACAAGAATTTGATTTACCTGGAGTCGGCTAAACGCTTGAATCCTAGACAGGCTAGGTGGGCCTTGTTTTTCACACGTTTTGATTTTGTGGTCTCTTTTCTTCCGGGCACTAAGAATGTCAAGGCAGACGCCCTCTCTAGGAGATTCTTTGCTGATTCTCCTATTGTGACCAAGCCTGCTACCATCTTAGGTGAGGGGGTAGTTCTTTCTGCCATCTCGCCCGATATGAGACGTGCTCTGGAAGAGTTTCAGGAGGGCAAACCTGAGCGTTGTCCCATTGGAAAATTGTATGTTCCTGACCAGTGGAGGAAGAGAGTGATGTCTGAGGTTCATTGCTCCGCATTGGCTGGTCATCCAGGTATTTTTGGTACTAGAGATTTGGTGAGTCGGTCTTTTTGGTGGCCCGCCTTGTCTCGTGATGTCAGGAATTTTGTGCAGTCCTGTGGGACTTGCTCCCGGTCTAAACCTTGTTCTCGCTCTAGTGGGTTTTTGATACCTTTGCCGGTGCCCAGGAGGCCATGGACCCATAGTTCAATGGATTTTATCTCTGATATTCCTGTCTCTCAGAGAATGACTGTTATTTGGGTGATTTGTGATAGATTCTCTAATATGGTCCATCTTGTACCACTCCCTAAGTTGCCATCTTCCTCAGAGTTGGTGCCCTTGTTTTTGCAACAGGTGGTTCGCTTGCACGGGATTCCTGAGAACATTGTATCTGACAGAGGAGTTCAGTTTCTTTCTAGATTTTGGAGGACTTTCTGTTCCAAGCTGGGAATTCAGTTGTCCTTCTCCTCTGCGTTTCACCCTCAGACCAATGGGCAGACGGAGAGAACAAACCAGACTTTGGAGTCGTATTTGAGATGTTTTATTTCTGCTGATCAGGATGATTGGGTTTCATTTTTGCCCTTGGCCGAATTTGCTTTAAATAATAGAGCTAGTTCTGCCACTTTGATGTCACCTTTTTTTTGTAACTATGGTTTTCACCCTCGATTCTCTTCAGGGCAGGTGGAGTCTTCTGCCTGCCCAGGTGTTGACACTGTGATGGAGAGAATGCACCAGTTCTGGGACCAAGTGGTGGATAAGTTGTCTCTCTCCCAGGAAATGGCCCAGCGGTTTTCCAACCGATATAGGACTATTGGTCCCCAGTTTAAGGTGGGTGATATGGTTTGGTTGTCATCAAAGAATATCTCTATGAAGGTGGCTTCTCCAAAGTTTAAACCTACATTTATTGGACCTTACAAGATTTTGGAGATTCTTAATCCGGTCTCTTTTCGATTGGCTCTTCCTGTTACATTCAAGATCCATAACGTGTTTCATAAGTCTCTGTTAAAGAGGTTTGTTGAGCCAGTAGTTCCTGTGGTGGCACCTCCTGACCCTGTATTGGTTGAAGGTAATGTGGAATATGAGGTTGAGAAGATACTGGATTCTCGTCTGGTTAGACGGAGACTACAGTATTTGGTTAAATGGAAGGGTTATGGCCAGGAGGATAATTCTTGGGTCCCTGCATCCGATATTCATGCCGAAAGATTGGTTCGTGCTTTTCATCGGGCCCATCCTGATCGCCCTGGTGGCGTGGATGAGGGTTCGGTGACCCCTCCTCAAGGGGGAGGTACTGTTGTGAGCTCATTTTTCCCTTCACCTTTGATGTCTGATGAACTCCCTCTGCTGTTGAAGAGAGGTAGTGAAATTGATTGGGATGGGAAGAACCTGCTATCTGAACAGGCGGAGTGTGATTGGACATCTGGAATTTCTGAGTGGATATAAGGCAGCCGACACCCTGCAGGGTTTGCTGATGATTCTTTCTGCTCTGAGCTCTGGCATCCAATTTTAGTTCCTGTCTACTAAAAGCTAAGTTTTTGCCCTACTATTATTCCATGAGATTTTGTCTGGTTTCCTTAGTGTTTGTATTCAGCCAGTCCTGGTTGGGACTGGCTGAATTCCATTTTTGTCTCTGATCAGTTGATCTCTTTGCTCTGATTTCAGAATATACCTGAGTGCTGATATAGTGATTTTGAAGTCTAGCGACTTCAGGGCCTTTTTTCCTATTAGACGGTTGGGACATTTTTGTAGGGTTTTTTGCGTATTGCAGCCAGCATCTTTTCTGTCCTGTCCTATCTAGTTAGTTGGGCCCCATCATTTGCTCAGCCTGTCTTTCTGTCTGTGTTTGTGTTTTTATCTGTTTTTCACCGACAATACTTTGGGGTCTGCTCTGGGGCAGTTTAGATTTCCCCTTTCTTTCTTTAGGCTTATGTAGTTCTCCGGCTGTGACGAGGGGTCTAAGGCACCGTAGGAACCCCCCACGGCTACTGTTAGTTGTGGTGAATAGGATCAGGGGTCTGCAATCCGATAGCTACCAACCTCTCCGGTTTTCTGGACTTAGCTTGTATTTTTGTTTTCTCCTCCTCCGGTGACTCATTCATAACAAGTGGTAGTGCACTTTAGTTTCTTTGGTTTAGTGCACGTAATTATAATTCAGGTGCGAGGCTTTATAAAAGAGAGCCAGGTGTGTTCAATCACTGTTGGTGATATTGTGTTCGTCATTGGGGAAGCAAGCCTGAGTGAGGAAGGAGCTGAACATGAGTCCAGCGCAGCCCAGCCAGAAGGGACGAGTGGCAGCTATGTGGTCTGCAAGAAGGGCTGGCATGGCGTGGTGGAGTCACAGTTTATGGTGTCGGCAGGAAGTGCTTGCATGGCTTGGTGGAGTGACGACTATGGAGAGAGTTGCACTCAGCATGCGGGACTTGGTTGCTGAGGGCTGGACTCAAGCATGCTTGACTTTTTGGGCAGGAGCTGAACTCATCTTTGGGACTCTGTTAATGGACTTCTGCAATTGGTGGTGGACTCTGCTCAAAGGCTGCACTATGGTGAAGGATCCAGTTATGGTGATGGATCCGGGTGGAGGAGAAGATGCACGCAGGTGGTGGGCTCTGTTGCTAGGAGCGTACGCAACAGAGCAAAGCTAAGTGGTGTTTCCCCTGTAATGTCATCTTTCCTTGTGTGTGTTTAGTGCAGTGGTGGGATTAGTTTCCGCACCGACCAAATCCCTAGTGAGGGTTTAGGTCAGGGCAAGCTAGGGTTAAAAGGTATCCTGTGCGTCGCCCGGTGCGGAACCGGCATAGGGAATGTTAGGAGTGCAGGGACTCTGGCCCAGGGGAGTACAGGAGGTCTCCACGTCCCTATTCCCTATCGCAGGGCCCACCATTGTTAATGTTACCCAGGTCCCCCTTTATTATTTAAATTTGCCTTACTGGAGGCGGGGTTTCCAGATTTACGTGTAATACCTAAATTCACCAGTTGGAGGCGGTGTATCCAGCTGCACGTCTTTTTATAGTGGTTTGAAAAAACCACTATATTGTAATCCGAACGCTGCTAACTTATTCTTCTTCTTCTTCTTCTTATTATTATTAAGTTGATTTCCGCAATTAATGCGGCCCGAACCGCTACACGCACAGACTCCGTTGAGGTGTCGTTTCGAAGCCAGCGTCCATGAGAGGTGTGCTAAGTATTTTTCGTGTCGATCGGATTTGTAGTTTTTGCGCAATTTGCGTTTGAAAATTTTTTTTCCCGTCATTGGAATGCACTGTCTCCAATGCTTTTCAATAGGAAATGGCAAAACGTGCCCTGAGGCGATTGAAATGACAGTTGAGATCATTGATATGCGCAGGCAGACCCAGTTACTATGCCAACGCCTACGAACGTCACATGACATCTCCAGAACAGAGCTTTTGCCACATAATATCAGCTCTTAAAGCTAAACCCACTGCACAAATGCAAATCTAGCTTCATCACATGACGCATGCCCCTGAGAGAGAATGTGTGCGCCAAAGTGGATTTAGAAGCCCAGTGAGCCACCCTGGCTCTTAAAGGGCCGACGCGCCAAATTGATTCTTAAAGAGCCGGCGCACCAAAATGAGTCTTAAAGGGCCGGCGCGCCAAATCGAAAGCTGAGTGACCCAAGGCTCCAAATCGGAGGCTGATAGACCCTGGCCTACAAAAAGGAGGCTGAGCAACCCTGGCATCCAAATCGGACCCAGAGTGGCCCCGCCCACGAAGTCGGACCCAGAGTGGCCTCGCCCACCAAATCAGACCCAGAGTGGCCCCGCCCACCAAATTGGACCCTGAGGAGCCCCACCCGCAAAATCGGACCCTGAAGGCCCCACCCACAAAATCGGACCCTGAGGGGCCCCACCCACAAAATCGGACCCTGACTGGCCCCGGCCACAAAATCGGACCCTGACGGGACCCGGCCACAAAATCGGACCCTGAGGGACCCCACCTACAAAATTGAACCCCGAGGGGCCCCAACCACAAAATCGGACCCTGAGGGGCCCCAACCACAAAATCGGACCCAGAGTGGACCTGCCCACCAAAATGGACCCAGGGGGCTCCACCCACAAAATCAGACCCTAAGGGGCCCCACCCACAAAATCGGACCCTGAGTAGACCCGGCCACAAAATCAGACCCTGAGGGGCCCCAACCACAAAATCGGACCCTGAGGGGCCCCGGCCACAAAATCGGACCCTGAGGGGCCCCAGCCACAAAATCGGACCCTGAGGGGCCCCAGCCACAAAATCGGACCCTGAGGGTCCCCGGCCACAAAATCGGACCCTGAGCGGCCCAACCACAAAATCGGACCCTGAGGGGCCCCGGCCACAAAATCGGACCCTGAGGGGCCCCGGCCACGAAATCAGACCCTGACGGGTGCCGGCCACAAAATCGGACCCTGAGGGGCCCCAACCACGAAACCGGACCCTGAGGGGCCCCAACCACAAAATCGGACCCTGAGGGGCCCCAACCACAAAATCGGACCCTGAGGGGCCCCGGCCACAAAATCGGACCCTGAGAGACCCCGGCCACAAAATCGAACCCAGAGGGGCCCCACCCACAAAATTGGACCCTGAGCGCCCCCAACCACAAAATCGGCCCTGAGGGGCCCCAACCCCAAAATCGGACCCTGAGGGGCCCCGGCCACAAAATCGGACCCTCAGGGGCCCCGCCCTCAAAATCGGACTCTGAGGGGCCCCTCCCTCAAAATCGGACCCTGAGAGGCCCCGCCCACCAAATGAGACCCTGAGGGGCCCCGCCAACCAAATCGGACTCTAAGGGGCCCCACCCACAAAATCAGACCCTGAGGGCCCCCAACCACAAAATAGGACCCTAAGGGGCCCCACCCTCAAAATCGGACCCTGAGTAGACCCGGCCACAAAATCAGACCCTGAGGGGCCCCAACCACAAAATCGGACCCTGAGGGGCCCAGGCCACAAAATCGAACCCTGAGGGGCCCCACCCTCAAAATCGGATCCTGAGGGGCCCAACCAACAAAATCGGACTCTGAGGGGCCCCAGCCACAAAATCGGACACTGAGGGGCCCCACCCACAAAATCAGATCCTGAGGGGATCCGGCCACAAAATCAAACCCTGAGGGGCCCCACCCACAAAATCGGACCCTGAGGGGCCCCAACCACAAAATCGGACCCTGAGGGGCCCCGGCCACAAAATCGGACCCTGCGGGGCCCCGGCCACAAAATCGGACCCTGAGGGGCCCCGCCTACAAAATCGGACCCTGAGGGGATCCGGCTACAAAATTAGACCCTGAGGGGCCCCACCCACAAAATTGGACCCTGAGGGGCCCCACCCACAAAATCGGACCGAGGGGCCCCACCCACAAAATCGGACCCTGAGGGGCCACACCCACAAAATCGGACCCTGAGGGGCCACACCCACAAAATCGGAGCCTGAGGGATCCCCGCCAAGGAATCAGATCCTAAGGCGCCCCACCCACCAAATCAGACCCTGAGGCCAAAGTGGCCCCTGAGAGGCACTCACAGTTAAAATGGATCCTGAGTTGAAAGTCTTGCAGAGGCAGCAGGCAAGTCTCTCTTAAAGGGGCAGCCCAGGCACCATTTCAAACCACTATCTGTACTTCCTTCAGGAAATACACATCTAGTATTATTATTACTATTCAGTTGATTTCCGCAATTAATGCGACCCGAACCGCTACACGCACAGACTCCGTTGAGGTGTCGTTTCGAAGCCAGCGTCCATGAGTGGTGTGCTAAGTATTTTTCGTGTCGATCAGATTTGTAGTTTTTGCGCAATTTGCGCTTTAAAAAACATTTTCCTGTCATTGGAATGCACTGTCTCCAATGCATTTTAATGGGAAAATGTTGCCATAGGGAAAACATGGGGCAGTCGTGAGGTGGCAGTTATGCTCATTGATATGCGTAGGCCAGGGCCGGCGTCAGCACCCGGGCAATTGCCGGTGCCCTGGTGAAATGGGAGGGCCCACTCACACTGTCTGGGATACCCGCCGGCCGCCGCCATGCCCCCATGTACTGACCCCAACCTGCGCCCTCCGCGAGGGACCCACGCAGTGACGCAGCCCCTTAGGCTGAGTGCAGATGACTTTTTAGCCCTGCGGATTTTTCCGCTCAGAATGGAAGAAATCCGCAGGTCAAATGACCTGCATTTTTCCTGCGGATTTCTTCCATTTTTCCTGCGGTTTTATTGTGGTTTTTGTGCGGTTTTCCCCCTGCGGATTTGGAGACAGGGGAGATGGAAAACTGCACAAAAGAAGTAACATGCTGCAGATTTTGTATCGCAGGAAAACCGCGCGGAAAAATCCCCAGCGTCTGCACAGCAGTTTTTTTTTTCATTGATTTTAAGGCTACTGTACTTCACAATGCGGATATGCAGTGTTTCTGCGCGGTAAAATCCGCTGCAGATCCACTGGATATCTGCATCGTGTGCACACAGCCTTACTGCCAGCAATGGTCCTCGCTTCCTTCGGCTGTAATCTTGTGTGCGGTGCCGGCACAGGACCTGTGATGAGGTCACAGGAGGGGAGGAGTCAGGGGTCACATGATCAGGGTGGCTGCAGGACTCTGCTGTGCTGGTCGCTTGTCATTATGGTGCTGGTCTGGATGGATGAGGTAACGTTTATGTGTGGGACAGTGGGGTCAGGAGGGGTTTACAAGGTGGATGTAGCAGAGCCGTGTGTGTACTTTGTGTGGGGTCAGGAGGGGTTTACAAGGTGGATGTAGCAGAGCCGCGTGTGTACTTGTGTGGGGTCAGGGAGGTGTTTTACAAGGTGGATGTAGCAGAGCCGTGTGTGTACTTGTGTGGGGTCAGGGAGGGGTTTACAAGGTGGATGTAGCAGAGCCATGTGTGTACTTGTGTGGGGTCAGAAGGGGTTTACAAGGTGGATGTAGCAGTGCCGTGTGTGTACTTGTGTGGGGTCAGGGAGGGGTTTTACAAGGTGGATGTAGCAGAGCCGTGTGTGTACTTCTGTGGGGTCAGGAGGGGTTTACAAGGTGGATGTAGCAGAGCCGTGTGTGTACTTGTGTGGGGTCAGAAGGGGTTTACAAGGTGGATGTAGCAGAGCCGTGTGTGTACTTCTGTGGGGTCAGGAGGGGTTTACAAGGTGGATGTAGCAGAGCCGTGTGTGTACTTCTGTGGGGTCAGGAGGGGTTTACAAGGTGGATGTAGCAGAGCCGTGTGTGTATTTGTGTGGGGTCAGGGAGGGGTTTTACAAGGTGGATGTAGCAGAGCCGTGTGTGTACTTCTGTGGGGTCAGGAGGGGTTTACAAGGTGGATGTAGCAGAGCCGTGTGTGTATTTGTGTGGGGTCAGGGAGGGGTTTTACAAGGTGGATGTAGCAGAGCCGTGTGTGTACTTCTGTGGGGTCAGGAGGGGTTTACAAGGTGGATGTAGCAGAGCCGTGTGTGTACTTGTGTGGGGTCAGAAGGGGTTTACAAGGTGGATGTAGCAGAGCCGTGTGTGTACTTCTGTGGGGTCAGGAGGGGTTTACAAGGTGGATGTAGCAGAGCCGTGTGTGTACTTCTGTGGGGTCAGGAGGGGTTTACAAGGTGGATGTAGCAGAGCCGTGTGTGTATTTGTGTGGGGTCAGGGAGGGGTTTTACAAGGTGGATGTAGCAGAGCCGTGTGTGTACTTCTGTGGGGTCAGGAGGGGTTTACAAGGTGGATGTAGCAGAGCCGTGTGTGTATTTGTGTGGGGTCAGGGAGGGGTTTTACAAGGTGGATGTAGCAGTGCCGTGTGTGTACTTGTGTGGGGTCAGGAGGGGTTTTACAAGGTGGATGTAGCAGAGCCGTGTGTGTACTTGTGTGGGGTCAGGAGGGGTTTTACAAGGTGGATGTAGCAGAGCCGTGTGTGTACTTGTGTGGGGTCAGGGAGGGGTTTTACAAGGTGGATGTAGCAGTGCCGTGTGTGTACTTGTGTGGGGTCAGGAGGGGTTTTACATGGTGGATGTAGCAGAGCCGTGTGTGTACTTGTGTGGGGTCAGGAGGGGTTTACAAGGTGGATGTAGCAGAGCTGTTTGTGTACTTTGTGTGGGGTCAGGAGGTGTTTTACAAGGTGGATGTAGCAGAGCCGTGTGTGTACTTGTGTGGGGTCAGAAGGGGTTTACAAGGTGTAGGTAGCAGTGCCGTGTGTGTACTTGTGTGGGGTCAGGAGGGGTTTTACAAGGTGGATGTAGCAGAGCCATGTGTGTACTTTGTGTGGGGTCAGGAGGTGTTTTACAAGGTGGATGTAGCAGTGCCATGTGTGTACTTGTGTGGGGTTAGGAGGGGTTTACAAGGTGATGTAGCAGAGCTGTTTGTGTACTTTGTGTGGGGTCAGGAGGTGTTTTACAAGGTGGATGTAGCAGAGCCGTGTATGTACTTTGTGTGGGGTCAGGAGGTGTTTTACAAGGTGGATGTAGCAGAGCCGTGTGTGTACTTGTGTGGGGTCAGGAGGGGTTTTACATGGTGGATGTAGCAGTGCCGTGTGTGTACTTGTGTGGGGTCAGGAGGGGTTTACAAGGTGGATGTAGCAGTGCCGTGTGTGTACTTGTGTGGGGTCAGGGAGGGGTTTTACAAGGTGGATGTAGCAGAGCCGTGTGTGTACTTCTGTGGGGTCAGGAGGGGTTTACAAGGTGGATGTAGCAGAGCCGTGTGTGTACTTGTGTGGGGTCAGAAGGGGTTTACAAGGTGGATGTAGCAGAGCCGTGTGTGTACTTCTGTGGGGTCAGGAGGGGTTTACAAGGTGGATGTAGCAGAGCCGTGTGTGTACTTCTGTGGGGTCAGGAGGGGTTTACAAGGTGGATGTAGCAGAGCCGTGTGTGTATTTGTGTGGGGTCAGGGAGGGGTTTTACAAGGTGGATGTAGCAGAGCCGTGTGTGTACTTCTGTGGGGTCAGGAGGGGTTTACAAGGTGGATGTAGCAGAGCCGTGTGTGTATTTGTGTGGGGTCAGGGAGGGGTTTTACAAGGTGGATGTAGCAGAGCCGTGTGTGTACTTCTGTGGGGTCAGGAGGGGTTTACAAGGTGGATGTAGCAGAGCCGTGTGTGTACTTGTGTGGGGTCAGAAGGGGTTTACAAGGTGGATGTAGCAGAGCCGTGTGTGTACTTCTGTGGGGTCAGGAGGGGTTTACAAGGTGGATGTAGCAGAGCCGTGTGTGTACTTCTGTGGGGTCAGGAGGGGTTTACAAGGTGGATGTAGCAGAGCCGTGTGTGTATTTGTGTGGGGTCAGGGAGGGGTTTTACAAGGTGGATGTAGCAGAGCCGTGTGTGTACTTCTGTGGGGTCAGGAGGGGTTTACAAGGTGGATGTAGCAGAGCCGTGTGTGTATTTGTGTGGGGTCAGGGAGGGGTTTTACAAGGTGGATGTAGCAGTGCCGTGTGTGTACTTGTGTGGGGTCAGGAGGGGTTTTACAAGGTGGATGTAGCAGAGCCGTGTGTGTACTTGTGTGGGGTCAGGAGGGGTTTTACAAGGTGGATGTAGCAGAGCCGTGTGTGTACTTGTGTGGGGTCAGGGAGGGGTTTTACAAGGTGGATGTAGCAGTGCCGTGTGTGTACTTGTGTGGGGTCAGGAGGGGTTTTACATGGTGGATGTAGCAGAGCCGTGTGTGTACTTGTGTGGGGTCAGGAGGGGTTTACAAGGTGGATGTAGCAGAGCTGTTTGTGTACTTTGTGTGGGGTCAGGAGGTGTTTTACAAGGTGGATGTAGCAGAGCCGTGTGTGTACTTGTGTGGGGTCAGAAGGGGTTTACAAGGTGTAGGTAGCAGTGCCGTGTGTGTACTTGTGTGGGGTCAGGAGGGGTTTTACAAGGTGGATGTAGCAGAGCCATGTGTGTACTTTGTGTGGGGTCAGGAGGTGTTTTACAAGGTGGATGTAGCAGTGCCATGTGTGTACTTGTGTGGGGTTAGGAGGGGTTTACAAGGTGATGTAGCAGAGCTGTTTGTGTACTTTGTGTGGGGTCAGGAGGTGTTTTACAAGGTGGATGTAGCAGAGCCGTGTATGTACTTTGTGTGGGGTCAGGAGGTGTTTTACAAGGTGGATGTAGCAGAGCCGTGTGTGTACTTGTGTGGGGTCAGGAGGGGTTTTACATGGTGGATGTAGCAGTGCCGTGTGTGTACTTGTGTGGGGTCAGGAGGGGTTTACAAGGTGATGTAGCAGAGCTGTTTGTGTACTTTGTGTGGGGTCAGGAGGTGTTTTACAAGGTGGATGTAGCAGAGCCGTGTGTGTAATTTGTGTGGGGTCAGGAGGTGTTTTACAAGGTGGATGTAGCAGAGCCATGTGTGTACTTGTGTGGGGTCAGGAGGGGTTTACAAGGTGATGTAGCAGAGCCGTGTGTGTACTAGTGTGGGGTCATGAGGGGTTTTACATGGTGGATGGTGCAGTGCCGTGTGTGTACTTGTGTGGGGTCAGGAGGGGTTTACAAGGTGGATGTAGCAGTGCCGTTTGTGTACTTGTGTGGGGTCAGGAGCGGTTTACAAGGTGATGTAGCAGAGCTGTTTGTGTACTTTGTGTGGGGTCAGGAGGTGTTTTACAAGGTGGATATAGCAGTGCCGTGTGTGTACTTGTGTGGGGTCAGGAGGTGTTTTTCAAGGTGGATGTAGCAGAGCCGTGTGTGTACTTGTGTGGGGTCAGGAGGTGTTTTTCAAGGTGGATGTAGCAGAGCTGTGTGTGTACTTGTGTGGGGTCAGGAGGGGTTTACAAGGTGGAAGTAGCAGAGCCGTGTTTGTACTTGTGTGGGGTCAGGAGGGGTTTTACAAGGTGGATGTAGCAGAGCCGTGTGTGTACTTTGTGTGGGGTCAGTAGGGCTTTACAAGGTGGATGTAGCAGAGCCGTGTGTGTACTTGTGTGGGGTCAGGAGGGGTTTACAAGGTGGATGTTGCAGTGCCGTGTGTGTACTTGTGTGGTGTCAGGAGGGGTTTACAAGGTGGATGTAGCAGAGCCGTGTGTGTACTTGTGTTAGGTCAGGTGGGGTTTACAAGGTGGATGTAGCAGAGGCGTGTGTGTACTTGTGTGGGGTCAGGAGGTGTTTTACAAGGTGGATGTAGCAGTGCCGTGTGTGTACTTGTGTAGGGTCAGGAGGGGTTTACAAGGTGGATGTAGCAGAGCCGTGTGTGTACTTGTGTGGGGTCAGGAGGGGTTTTACAAGGTGGATGTAGCAGAGCCGTGTGTGTACTTTGTGTGGGGTCAGTAGGGGTTTACAAGGTGGATGTAGCAGAGCCGTGTGTGTACTTGTGTGGGGTCAGGAGGGGTTTACAAGGTGGATGTAGCAGTGCCGTGTGTGTACTTGTGTGGTGTCAGGAGGGGTTCACAAGGTGGATGTAGCAGAGCCGTGTGTGTACTTGTGTTAGGTCAGGTGGGGTTTTCAAGGTGGATGTAGCAGAGGCGTGTGTGTACTTGTGTGGGGTCAGGAGGTGTTTTACAAGGTGGATGTAGCAGTGCCATGTGTGTACTTGTGTAGGGTCAGGAGGGGTTTACAAGGTGGATGTAGCAGAGCCGTGTGTGTACTTGTGTGGGGTCAGGAGGGGTTTTACAAGGTGGATGTAGCAGAGCCGTGTGTGTACTTTGTGTGGGGTCAGTCGGGGTTTACAAGGTGGATGTAGCAGAGCCGTGTGTGTACTTGTGTGGGGTCAGGAGGGGTTTACAAGGTGGATGTAGCAGTGCCGTGTGTGTACTTGTGTGGGGTCAGGAGGGGTTTTACAAGGTGGATGTAGCAGAGCCGTGTGTGTACTTTGTGTGGGGTCAGTCGGGGTTTACAAGGTGGATGTAGCAGAGCCGTGTGTGTACTTGTGTGGGGTCAGGAGGGGTTTACAAGGTGGATGTAGCAGTGCCGTGTGTGTACTTGTGTGGTGTCAGGAGGGGTTTACAAGGTGGATGTAGCAGAGCCGTGTGTGTACTTGTGTTAGGTCAGGTGGGGTTTACAAGGTGGATGTAGCAGTGCCGTGTGTGTACTTGAGTAGGGTCAGGAGGGGTTTACAAGGTGGATGTAGCAGAGCCATGTGTGTACTTATGTGGGGTCAGGAGGGGTTTAGCAAGGTGTATGTAGCAGAGCCGTGTGTGTACTTGTGTGGGGTCAGGAGGGGTTTTACATGGTGGATGTAGCAGAGCCGTGTGTGTACTTCTGTAGGGTCAGGAGGGGTTTACAAGGTGGATGTAGCAGAGCCGTGTGTGTACTTGTGTGGGGTCAGGAGGGGGTTTTACAAGGTGGATGTAGCAGAGCCGTGTGTGTACTTGTGTGGGGTCAGGAGGGGTTTTGCAAGGTGGATGTAGCAGAGCCGTGTGTGTACTTGTGTGGGGTCAGGAGGGGGTTTTACAAGGTGGATGTAGCAGAGCCGTGTGTGTACTTGTGTGGGGTCAGGAGGGGTTTACAAGGTGGATGTAGCAGAGCCGTGTGTGTACTTGTGTGGGGTCAGGAGGGGTTTTACAAGGTGGATGTAGCAGAGCCGTGTGTGTACTTGTGTGGGGTCAGGAGGGGTTTAAAAGGTGGATGTAGCAGAGCCGTGTGTGTACTTGTGTGGGGTCAGGAGGGGTTTTACAAGGTGGATGTAGCAGAGCCGTGTTTGTACTTGTGTGGGGTCAGGAGGGGTTTACAAGGTGGATGTAGCAGAGCCATGTGTGTACTTTGTGGGGTCAGGAGGTGTTTTACAAGGTGGATGTAGCAGAGCCTTGTGTGTACTTGTGTGGGGTCAGGAGGGGTTTACAAGGTGGATGTAGCAGAGCCGTGTGTGTACTTGTGTGGGGTCAGGAGGGGTTTTACAAGGTGGATGTAGCAGAGCCGTGTTTGTACTTGTGTGGGGTCAGGAGGGGTTTACAAGGTGGATGTAGCAGAGCCATGTGTGTACTTTGTATGGGGTCAGGAGGTGTTTTACAAGGTGGATGTAGCAGAGCCGTGTGTGTACTTGTTTGGGGTCAGGAGGGGTTTTGCAAGGTAGATGTAGCAGAGCCGTGTGTGTACTTGTGTGGGGTCAGGAGAGGTTTTACAAGGTGGATGTAGCAGAGCCGTGTGTGTTGTTTGGTGGGGTCAGGAGGGGTTTACAAGGTGTACGGAGCAGAGCCGTGTGTGTACGAGGTGTACGGAGCAGAGCCGTGTGTGTACGATGTGTACGGAGCGAAGCCGTGTGTGTACGAGATGTACGGAACGGAGCCCTGTGTGTACGGAGCTGAGCCGTGTGTTTATGGAGCGGAGCAGAGCCGGGGGTGTACGGAGCAGAGCCGTGTGTGTACGAGGTGTATGGTGGGGAGCATTTATACCTCCCGAGTCCCAACCGTCCCGGATCCAGCGAGACAGTCCTGATTTTGAGAGAGAGACTGCCCCAGCCGGGAGCATACTTTCCCCGCGGGACACAGGAGTACACAGCGGAGCCACAAGGAGCAATTTAAAACTTGCACGTAACGCTCTGCCGGAAGTGACGTGCTGGAAGCTGACCAGAAATTAGGTCATTTCAGTAGGAGATTGTGACGGAACCATGGAGGCACTTCAGGGAATGCTTCAGATCCATCACCGTGTCCTCCTCTGACAGAGCGGACAGCGGGATCGCCTTGGAATCGGGGATGTCGGGCATGTGAGCGGATCATGATATGTCCTGCACCAGGAGGCTCAGGTGGGCACTACAATGGGAGCTGGGCTGCTATAGTATCTTTATAGAATTTTTCTTTCTCTGTTTCTTTCTCTCTAATCTTTTTTTCTCTCTCTCTGTTCTCTTTCTTTCTTTCTTTCTTTCTCTGTTCTTTCTCTCTCTCTCTCTGTTCTCTCTTTCCTCTTTTTCTTTCTCTCTCTCTGATCTTTCTTCCCCTCTTTCTTTCTATCTGTTCTTTCCCCTCTTTCTTTTTCTCTCTACCTCTCTGTTCTTTCTTTCTTTCCCCTCCTTCTTTCTCTCTCTCTCTCCCTGTTCTTTTTTTCTGTTGATGCTTTTTCTCTGTGTTCTTTCTCTCTCCGTTCTTTCTTCCCCTCTTTTTTACTCTCTCCCTCTGTTCTTTTTTCCCCTCTTACTTTCTTTCTTTCTCTCTCTTTCTTTCTTACTTTCTTTCTTTCTCTCTCTGTTCTTTTTTTCTGTCCACTCTTTCTTTCTCTTTGTTCTTTTTCTTTCTTTTTTCCTTCTCTCTGTTCTTTCTTTCCACTCTTTCTCTATCTGTTCTTTCTTTCTTTACCCTCTTTCTTTCTCTTTCTCTCTGTTCTTTTCTTTCTCTTTCTCTCTCTGTTCTTCCTTTCTTTCTCTTTGTTCTTTATTTTCTTTCTCTTTCTTTCTCTGTTCGTTCTTTCTATGTTCTTTCTTTCTTTCTCTCACTCTCTGTATCTTTCTCTCTCTGTTCTTCCTTCCATTCTTTCTCTCTTTCTTTCTCTGTTCTTTATTTCCCCTCTTTCTTTCTTTCTGTTCTCTCTCTGTTCTTTCTCTCGCTCTCTTCTTTCTTTCATGCGTACACTAATCAATAGCCTCCTTCACATGAACGTGTTTTGCCACAGAGCGAGTGTCTGTGTGTATCACATGCGTGTCCGTGTGATCCACGCGGAGACAAGTCCGTTTTTGGCGGTCACCACGGATGTCACACGGCATGAGTCGTGGTATGTGTTAAGGGGGGGCCCACTGAGACTTTTTCGCCCGGGGCCCTCAAAAACCTGGAGTCGGCCCTGGCGCAGGCACACCCAGTTACTATGCCAACGAATACGAACTTTACATGACCCCAGCAGGACACAGTTTCTGCCAGATAATATCAGCTCTTAAAGCGAAACCCAAAGCACAAATGCAAATCTAGCTTCATCACATGATGCATGCCCCTGAGAGAGAATGTCTGCCAAAGTGGATTTAGAAGCCCAGTGCGCCAAACTAGCTTTTAAAGGGCCGACGCGCCTAAGTGATTCTTAAAGGGCTGACGCACCGAAATGAGTCTTAAAGGGCCGGCGCGCCAAATCGAAAGCTGAGTGACCCCAAGCTCCAAATCGGAGGCTGATCGACCCTGGCCTACAAATCGGAGGCTGAGCCACCCTGGCCTCCAAATCGGACCCAGAGTGGCCCTGCCCACCAAATCGGATCCTGAGGGGCCCCACCCACCAAATCAGACCCTGAGGGGCCCCACAGGCCAAAGTGGCCCCTGAGAGGCACCCACAGTTAAAACGGATCCTGAGTTGAAAGTCTTGCAGAGGCAGCAGGCAAGTCGCTCTTAAAGGGGCAGCCCGGGCACCATTTCAAACCACTATCTGTACTTCCTTCAGGAAATACACATCTAGTATTATTATTACTATTCAGTTGATTTCCGCAATTAATGCGACCCGAACCGCTACACGCACAGACTCCGTTGAGGTGTCGTTTCGAAGCCAGCGTCCATGAGTGGTGTGCTAAGTATTTTTCGTGTCGATCAGATTTGTAGTTTTTGCGCAATTTGCGCTTTAAAAAACATTTTCCTGTCATTGGAATGCACTGTCTCCAATGCATTTTAATGGGAAAATGTTGCCATAGGGAAAACATGGGGCAGTCGTGAGGTGGCAGTTATGCTCATTGATATGCGTAGGCCAGGGCCGGCGTCAGCACCCGGGCAATTGCCGGTGCCCTGGTGAAATGGGAGGGCCCACTCACACTGTCTGGGATACCCGCCGGCCGCCGCCATGCCCCCATGTACTGACCCCAACCTGCGCCCTCCGCGAGGGACCCACGCAGTGACGCAGCCCCTTAGGCTGAGTGCAGATGACTTTTTAGCCCTGCGGATTTTTCCGCTCAGAATGGAAGAAATCCGCAGGTCAAATGACCTGCATTTTTCCTGCGGATTTCTTCCATTTTTCCTGCGGTTTTATTGTGGTTTTTGTGCGGTTTTCCCCCTGCGGATTTGGAGACAGGGGAGGTGGAAAACTGCACAAAAGAAGTAACATGCTGCGGATTTTGTATCGCAGGAAAACCGCGCGGAAAAATCCCCAGCGTCTGCACAGCAGTTTTTTTTTTTTGATTGATTTTAAGGCTACTGTACATCACAATGCGGATATGCAATGTTTCTGCGCGGTAAAATCCGCTGCGGATCCACTGGATATCTGCATCGTGTGCACACAGCCTTACTGCCAGCAATGATCATCGCTTCCTTCGGCTGTAATCTTGTGTGCGGTGCCGACACAGGACCTGTGATGAGGTCACAGGAGGGGAGGAGTCAGGGGTCACATGATCAGGGCGGCTGCAGGACTCTGCTGTGCTGGTCGCTTGTCATTATGGTGCTGGTCTGGATGGATGAGGTAATGTTTATGTGTGGGACAGTGGGGTCAGGAGGGGTTTACAAGGTGGATGTAGCAGAGCCGTGTGTGTACTTTGTGTGGGGTCAGGAGGGGTTTACAAGGTGGATGTAGCAGAGCCATGTGTGTACTTGTGTGGGGTCAGGAGGGGTTTACAAGGTGTATGTAGCAGTGCCGTGTGTGTACTTGTGTGGGGTCGGGAGGAGGGGTTTACAAGGTGGATGTAGCAGAGCCTTCTGTGTACTTGTGTGGGGTCAGGAGGGGTTTTACAAGGTGGATGTAGCAGAGTCGTGTGTGTACTTGTATGGGGTCAGGAGGAGGGGTTTTACAAGGTGTATGTAGCAGTGCCGTGTGTGTACTTGTGTGGGGTCGGGAGGAGGGGTTTACAAGGTGGATGTAGCAGAGCCGTGTGTGTACTTGTGTGGGGTCAGGAGGGGTTTACAAGGTGGATGTAGCAGAGCTGTGTGTGTACTTATGTGTGGGGTCAGGAGGGGTTTTACAAGGTGTATGTAGCAGTGCCGTGTGTGTACTTGTGTGGGGTCGGGAGGAGGGGTTTACAAGGTGGACGTAGCAGAGCCGTGTGTGTACTTGCGTGGGGTCAGGAGGGGTTTACAAGGTGGATGTAGCAGTGCTGTGTGTGTACTTGTGTGGGGTCAGGAGGGGTTTACAAGGTGGATGTAGTAGAGCCATGTGTGTACTTGTGTGGGGTCAGGAGGGGTTTACAAGGTGGATGTAGCAGTGCCGTGTGTGTACTTGTGTGGGGTCAGGAGGGGTTTTACAAGGTGAATGTAGCAGAGTCGAGTGTGTACTTGTGTGGGGTCAGGAGGGGTTTACAAGGTCGATGTAGCAGTGCCGTGTGTGTACTTGTGTGGGGTCAGGAGGGGTTTACAAGGTGGATGTAGTAGAGCCGTGTGTGTACTTGTGTGGGGTCAGGAGGGGTTTACAAGGTGGATGTAGTAGTGTCGTGTGTGTACTTGTGTGGGGTCAGGAGGGGTTTACAAGGTGGATGTAGCAGTGCCGTGTGTGTACTTGTGTGGGGTCAGGAGGGGTTTTACAAGGTGAATGTAGCAGAGTCGTGTGTGTACTTGTGTGGGGTCAGGAGGGGTTTACAAGGTGGATGTAGCAGAGCCGTATGTGTACTTATGTGGGGTCAGGAGGTGTTTTACAAGGTGGATGAAGCAGAGCCGTGTGTGTACTTATGTGGGGTCAGGAGGGGTTTTCAAGGTGGATGTAGCAGAGCTGTGTGTGTACTTGTGTGGGGTCATGAAGGGTTTTACAAGGTGGATGAGGCAGTGCCGTGTGTGTACTTGTGTGGGGTCAGGAGGGGTTTTACAAGGTGGATGTAGCAGAGCCGTGTGTGTAATTGTGTGGGGTCAGGAGGGGTTTTACAAGGTGGATGTAGCAGAGCTGTGTGTGTACTTGTGTGGGGTCATGAGGGGTTTACAAGGTGGATGTAGCAGTGCCGTGTGTGTACTTGTGTGGGGTCAGGAGGGGTTTTACAAGGTGGATGTAGCAGAGCCGTGTGTGTACGAGGTGTACGGAGTAGAGCTGTGTGTGTACGAGGCGTACGGTGTGAAGCCGTGTGTGCACGAGGTGTACGGAGCAGAGCCGTGTGTGTACGAGGTGTACGGAGCAGTCGTGTGTGTACGAGGTGTACGGAGCAGTCGTGTGTGTACGAGGTGTACGGAGCAGAGCCGTGTGTGTACGATGTGTACGGAGTGAAGCCGTGTGTGTACGATATGTACGGAGCAGAGCCGTGTGTGTACGAGGTGTACGGAGCAGAGCCGTGTGTGTACGAGGTGTACGGAGTGAAGCCGTGTGTGAACGAGGTGTACGGAGCAGAGCCGTGTGTGTACGAGGTGTACGGAGCAGAGCCGTGTGTGTACGAGGTGTACGGAGCAGAGCCGTGTGTGTACGAGGTGTACGGAGCAGAGCCGTGTGTGTACGAGGTGTACGGAGCAGAGCCGTGTGTGTACGAGGTGTACGGAGTGAAGCCCTGTGTGTACTAGGTGTACGGAGCTGAGCCGTGTGTTTAAGGAGCGGAGCCGGTGTTTATGGAGCGGAGCAGAGCCGGGGGTGTACGGAGTGAAGCCGTGTGTGTACGAGTTGTATGGTTGGGAGCATTTATACCTCCTGAGTCCCAACCGTCCCGGATCCAGCGAGACAATCCTGATTTTGAGAGAGAGACTGCCCCAGCCGGGAGCATACTTTCCCCGCGGGACACAGGAGTACACAGCGGAGCCCCAAGGAGCAATTTAAAACTTGCACGTAACGTTCTACCGGAAGTGACGTGCTGGAAGCTGACCAGAAATTAGGTCATTTCAGTAGAAGATTGTGACGGAACCATGGAGGCACTTCAGGGAATGCTTCAGATCCATCACCGTGTCTCCTCTGACAGTGCGGACAGCGGGATCGCCTTGAAATCCAGGATGTCGGCCATGTGAGTGGATCATGATATGTCCTGCACCAGGAGGCTCAGATGGGCACTACAATGGGAGCTGGGATGCTATAGTATCTTTATAGAATTTTTCTTCCTCTGTTTCTTTCTCTCAAATCTTTTTTTTCTCTCTGTTCTTTCTTTCTTTCTGTCTCTGTTGTTTCTCTCTCTCTCTGGCCCCGCCCACCAAATCGGCCCCTGAGTGGCCCCCACAGTTAAAATGGATCCTGAGTTGAAAGTCTTGCAGGGGCAGCAGGCAAGTCTCTCTTAAAGGGGCAGCCCGGGCACCATTTCAAACCACTATCTGTACTTCCTTCAGGAAATACACATCTAGTATTATTTAAATTCGCCCTACGGGAGGCGGTGTATCCAGGGTCACGCGTGTCATGGGTTCGCCTTGCGGTACTCGCTGCGTCCAGACACACGTGACCGTGACAGAATGGTTGGTGACATCAACTTCCTGTTTGTGGCAAATTAGTATATTGGAAAGGAAAAACTTTTCAAGATGGGTGGTGACCATGGTGGCCATTTTGAAGTCCTCCATTTTGGATCCAACTTTATTTTTTTTCAATGGGAAGAGAATCATGTGACACATCAAACTTATTGAGAATTTCACAAGAAAAACAACAGTGTGCTTGGTTTTAACATAACTTTATTCTTTTATGAGTTATTTACAAGTTTCTCTTCATTTACAGCCATTGACATGTCGCAGAGGTTAACACGTGAGAAGCGGATAGAAATTGTGTTGATAATTGGTGAATGCAGGACCTGGGTCATTGCAGCAGATTTCAATGCAAGACACCCTACGCAAGAAAACTGTCACCATTCCCATTTTATTTAGGTGTATCCATATACATGGCCCACCCTGTACTATGCAAATTCAGCTTTCTGACACTGGACACTATGTTACAACACAAAACCCTTTGGGAATCTTCACATCTCAGGATGCCTTGCACACAGTCAAGGCACCAAGGGTCAGAGGCAGCAAAACAACCCCAAAATATCTTTGAACCTCACCCATATTTGACTGTAAGTACTGTGTTTTTTTAGTTGTAGGCCTCATTCCATTTACAGTTAACAGTAGAATGATGTGTTTTTCCAAAAAATGCTATCTCTTCACATATATCCACAAGACGGCTGATGGCCCTCTAAAAATAATGGGGATTACCAGCTTGCCCTCTATAAATTGTGAGGGATGCCTGCTGGCCCTCAAAGTTTCTAACTTTAGAGTATTAATACAAAAAGGAAAATTTGCCCACCCCGGACAAATTATATTGTAGTAGCAATATATGGGTATGCAAAGAAGAGCCTTCTGCTGGCCCCCCAAAAATGCTTAGTGACGGCTGGCTGCTGGTCCTCTAAAATTAGAGTCACGGCTGCATGATAGCCTTCTGACAATAGTGAGGGCAACCTGCTGGCCCCCTAACAATAGTAAGGGATGCCTGATCCTGTTGAGGGTTTTATTAGCATGTGGAAATAATGTATTGAATTTGAATAGTCAAAAAATTCCCCAAAAGGTGATGGTGGGCATATCTAGAAAAACTAATCAGTGAATGCATTATCGGAATGAGCAGTCAAAGTGCCACATTTTCAGTTCACCAGCCATGTATTAAAAGTAATAAATGTGAAATGTATTCACTGCAATCTGTAGAAACGGACTGACCTGAAAACCTCTCAAATTCAGATCTCATGGTCACTTCCACAAATGAAACATCTAAATGAAATTGCACCTTCGAATGATTATCAATATATTTTACATTACTAGATAATTGCTTCCAAATCATCTATATGGCCTCAAAACGACCTACAATGTTCAGTAATTTTCTAAGCTGAATCATTTAAGGACATAAAAGTAGACACAGCTTGAAAATTATTAAGTGGATAATGATGATGCCGTATGTTCATAGTGCTGCTATTAACTTGTAATTGTAGATCTATTTCTTCACAGAATTCTCCTGTAATTTTACCGTGATGTTAAAATGAACATGAACTGAATGGTGGCTTTATGACACTAAGAGGGCACTTCTGGAAAATATATAGTGTTAAGGAGTAGTGATGAGCGAGTATACTCGCTGCTCAGGTTTTCCCGAGTATGCTCGGGTGGTCACCAAGTATTATGGCGTGCTCGGAGATTTAGTTTTTGTCGTCTCAGCTGCATGATTTGCGGCTGCTAGACAGACTGAATACATGTGAGGAATGCCTGTTTGTTAGGGAATTCCCACATGCATTCAGCCTGTCTGCAAGTCGCAAATCATGTGGCTGAGATGACGAAATCTAAATCTCCGAGCACGCCAAAACACTCGGAGGACACCCGAGCAACGAATATACTTGCTCATCACTATTAAGGAGGCATTGCATAGCACTAATATGGCTACAGTTGGGGATTCACATGGTGGTATAGGTAATATTCCTATTTTATTATTGATCCTGTGTATCACGGTTATTCTGGGAATTATGTAATGCTGTTGGGAACATTGTAACGCACTATATATCTGGGCACTACGTTAGAGCTATGTCTTCTCTCCTTGTTTCAACAGGAAAAAAATGGAAAGGCTTCTTAAAAATGTTGCGTTTGCATTAGAAACCATAAGAAAGAACAAAAAAAAACTTTGTGATTCCATGGTTAAATAGGTAAAGTATGTGCTCATAAATTTTCATCCGTGACAAACTATGGGTCTGTGCAACTTGAAACTACAATAGCCATGTGCATGAGCTATTAGACTAACAAGAATAAATATATTAATTTTATTTCTATGGCGTCAACATACAGTATTTGTCAGTACTTTATAATTCAGAGCTGACACGTACAAACAAATGAACGCATATAGAGTAACACATGATTCAAATAAGATTGCAATCTATTTTATAAGGACAAATCACAATGATTGCTGTGGACACAGCCTTGTTGCTCACAAACCTGCATTAAAATAGGTTTTCTTGTGCCGAGAAGAGGGAGGCCATATCGGATAGCATGTTCTGAAGGAAACCAGGGTTAAGTGGCTTCAGGATTCTTTATCTCAGGCAAGGGGGCCTAAAGGCCCTGTCACAAACAGCGAGGTCGCTAGCGAGATTGCTGATTTTGTGACGCAACAGCGATCTTGCTGTGTGTGACACACATCAGCGACCGGCCCCCCGCTGGGTATCGTTGATCGTGCAGCAATGTCCTGGGCCATTTTTTGATCGTTGGTCTCCTGCTGGCCAGCACGCATTGTTGCGTATGGCAGCGGGAGACCGATGATCAGCGAGCTCCCAGCGCTGTAAGCAGACGCTGGGAGCTGGTATCTAAGGTAAATATCGGGTTACTAAGCGCGTGCGTCACTTAGTTACCCGCTGTGTACCTTAGATACCTGCGTGCTGGCTCTGGGAGCTGGTGTCCAAGGTACACAGCTGGTAACTAAGTGACGCGCGTGCTTAGTTACCCGATATTTACCTCAGATACCAGCGTCCTAGCGTGAGCACGCAGGTATCTAAGGTACACAGCGGGTAACTAAGTGACGTGCTCGCTTAGTTACCCGATATTTACCTTGGATACCAGCGTCCTTGCTGGTCCTGATCGCTGGTGAAGCTGCCTGTTTGGCAGCTCACCAGCGATCATGTAGCGAGGCACCAGCGATCCTGACAAGGTCGTAGCGTTGTCGGGATCGCTGGTGCATCGTTATGTGTGATGGGGCCTTAAAGCAAGGAGCAAGCTGAAGAATGATTCTTTATCTCAGGAAAGCAGGTCTAAAGCAAAGATTATATACTAGATAAGAAGCTAGAGTGTAGCCAAGCCTCAGGGTCATACAGGAGATGATTGCCAGACTGAGACATGGCTTCTATGCGGAATCGGAAATGCAGTGGCACAACAAGAAGCATGTGGCCCTTATCGAAATAACTCTGTGAGTAGAACTGAGGAGTCATACCAACGTTTCTCATCCAGTGAGGTCCTCACGAATCCAAGGGGAATTGAGACTAGCTGTGAGAGACTATAGAAGGATTAAATGGACAGCATCCAAACTTAAGTAAATAAATATTCTTTTCATTCTGCCAAATGCATGCAATGTTTCGACAATACAAGTCTTTGTCAAGTATGTATTGTCGAAACGTTGCATGTATTTGGCAGAATAAAAAAATATATATTTACTTCACTGAAGTTTGGATGCTGTCCATTTAATCCTTCTATGGTTGATGTTTGATCTGAGAGTATAATGATCTGGTTTCCTGGATGTCCCTGATGAATGCTGCGAGCAAAATTCTACATTAGCTGTGAGAGACTGTGACAGATAGAAGCTGCACTGTGGATTTAAAATCATCCAGCAACTATAGTGTACTCTACAACCTTGCCTTTGAGGGTACCATGGGCCATATTCTGGGTGTGAAATTTGCTATGAGCTTCTGTGGAGGAAATTTGGTAACATGCTCTGTTGGTGTAATTTTTAACTGGACAGCCGGTAGCAAGCCTCACCGCAGACCACCAGCTCAATCCAAGATCATACTACAAGCTTTTCATTGGCGAAATTAGGAACATACACTACAGGAGCAGACATTTTGAAGCTATCTTGTTACTCTGTCCCATGGTCTGTGGGTGAAATTTGTAAGCTGCTTCTTGGTGGGTACTCTGCCTCATGGTCTCTGGGTGAAATGTGTAATCTGCTTCTGAGGGAGTACTCTGCCCCATGGTCTGTGGGTGAAATGTGTAAGCTGCTTCTGAGGGAGTACTCTGCCCCATGGTCTGTAGGTGAAATTTGTAAGCTGCTTCTGAGGGAGTACTCTGCCCCATGGTCTGCAGGTGAAATTTGTAAGCTGCTAATGTACGTGCACTCTTCCCCATGGTCTGTTGGTAAAATTTTTAAGATGCTTCTGAGGCGGTACTCTGCCCCATGGTCTCTGTGTGAAATTTGTAAGCTGCTTCTTAGGGTGTACTCTAACCCATGGTCTGTGGGTAAAATTTCTAAGATGCTTCTGAGTGGATACTCTGCCCCATGGTCTCTGGGTGAAATTTTTAAGCTGCTAATGTATGGGTACTGTGCCCCATGCTCTGTGGGTGACATTTTTAACTTGACTGGAAGTAGCTAGACTCAGTCTCTGTGAGGGCACCATTACAATTTTTTTGTTATTTATTTACTTACTATTTTACCATGATATCTATGGTGACGGAACCCCTTTAAGTCATTTCCCTATTCCCTATTCTGAGCTTCCTTTTACATCCCACTAGTCCTCACTATTACCCTTTTATAGCCATTTTAAAGCACCGAAGTTCAGGTCCCCATTGACTTCTATCGGGTTCAGGTTCGGGGTCAAGCTAGAGGTTCAGTTTGGTCCAGAACCGAACTTTTTACTGTTTATTCATCGAACCCAAACATCCACGGGTTCGCTCATCCCTTGTTATGACTGCATGTTTGAAGAAGAAGAGAAAGATATCGCATGACGAAAGAAACATATTTTAGTTAGATGAGTAGTGCCAGTTGGGGAGAGGTACTGAAGAAAATGAGAGGGAATAGGGCAGTGTTGCAGGTACTAGGTTCGTGAAGAAGCTAGGAACCTGGTAGTGAATTTTTCTGTGACCAGTTCAAAGACAGAAAGTGAACTTGATGACATGCAGAAGGAAAGAGAATTTATGACATTTGGTGACCAGGAGACAATTTTCTGTTGAAGATGGTCAACTTTTATATGGAAACAAGTTGCCAGATTGTCAGTACTGAAGTTGATGATCAGGGCCTGAACTTTAGGTTTGGGGAGGGAATGAAAATGGTCAAAGAGTCATTTTGGAATTCTGTATATAGAGGTGATGAGGGTGGCAAAGTAGGCTTGTTTGGAAATGTAAAAGGCAGAGTACCTGTTTTGAGCCTAAACATAATGGATGAAGTCTTCAAATCATCAAAACTGACTAAGGGACACACAAAAAACTAAATCCTTGAAAGTGTCACCAAGAAAAATTTTATGAGAAATTATGAATAAAAGCAGAACAGTAATATTCAAGAAAAAAAAATAATGTTTAATCATTAAAAACAAAGTCTGCTGACATTTTGCACCATTTTAAGAAAATAAGTCAGTAGAATGCAAAGTGCAAGTGAAAAAGGGGATTCCAAATATTTTTGTCAAAAAGATTAGCTACGGCGTTTGCTCTACAGAGCCAATATCATGAACAAAAATTAATTAATTGAGGTTTGTGTGGCTGAAACTACATATGCTGTAAGTACATGTGATAGGAAAACCTGCTAGGCCCATCAGGACTTCCTGGGTGCCAGCCAATTGGAAAGGAACGCTGAATGTATGTTTACTTAGAATGACTAATGGGCTTTTGCGCTTCTCTTCCCTTCTGACTGATAAAACCCAAAGCACAATAGAATAGAACCTTTATCTGCAAAAACGATGAACTCCACAAAATGGATATAAATTGTGAGATTCTCCTTCTAATCGGTTGTCTGCAAGAAAGACACAAGCTTTTATAATGTCACATTAATAAGTATAAATCACACTGATGGCAATCATCACTACAATCTGCTTAATGTTCTGCACTTCCATTTGTTTTGTATGATTTATTTCTTTAATTTGTGAACACGTATCATAAAAGTGCAGAGGGAGGCAGTGTCACCAGCGACATTGATTCACAGGGTACACAGTTCAGCTCTATGCAACATTACCTGATTTACTTCTGCTACTATATCACGCAATGAGTGAACTGAATACGTTGTGTTAAGTGAATGGAATGATGAGATGGGCCCCGTTATATCGCAAGCGGTGGCTGAGGAATGCCCCGATCATCCGCTCCTGCTGTCACTGTTATTAGCAGCAGCAGTTGTCAGAAAATGGGAGTAAGGGTACGTACCCATTTGCGAGAAAAACGGATGAGTGTAATCCGATAAAAAATCAGATTGCACTCTGACCAATGTTATTCAATGAGTTACATCTCATCTGCGATTTTTTTTTCCTAGCTCAAATCGGACTGAGCAAAAAAAATGCAGCATGCTGTGTATCTCGGACGACACTCGCCAATGCAAGTCAATGGGTGCGAGAAAAAAATTTCACGCCATACGGACCATCCGTATGCCATCAGTTTTTAACGTATACATTACTATTCTGTGGCATAGAACACTGTAAATGGTCCTGTAAATCAGTGGTCCCCAACCTTTTTTGCACCAGGGACCGGCTTGAAGCAAGATCATTCTTCCATGGCCCGGCAGGGCGGGGATGGAGGTGTGACAGGGGCGGGGCTTTGGTCATAAGGGGGCGGGGCTATGGACGCGGTTGTAGTTTAGCAGTGCATACTTATCATTTAATTATAACATTTATAATGTAACTCAACTCACCATAGATTTTAAATGAGTGGGAGCACCTGGCTTGTTTCTCTGTTTCAGTGGGAGCACCGGCTACTTCTACTGATGGCCATCACTAGAGTTGAGCGAAACGGGTCGAAAAATTTCAAAAGTCGCCGACTTTTGGCAAAGTCGGGTTTCATGAAACGAAATCCGACCCTAGGATGAGGTCGGCCACGAGGTCGGCGACTTACGCGCCAAAGTCGCGTTTCAAAAGTTTGTTTTGCGCTCTTTTTCAGCCAATCAGGATCCACGGACACTGTGGGCAACGTGATGACATAGGCACGGGTCACCACCATCTTTCAGAAGGGCATGCAAGTGATTGGCTTGCTTTGGTGGGCGTCACAGGGGGTATAAAAGGGCGTGCACGCCGACCGCCATCTTACTTCTGCCGATCTCAGTATAGGGAGAGGTTGCTGCTGATTCTGTAGGGAGAGCGTTAGGCAGGGAAGAAGACAAAAAAACTGCTTCTGCTGCTAGCGATTTGGCCTGCACAACACACCAGTCACTGTGTGTGCAGTGCAAGGGGAGGCTATATTGTGGTGTATCAGTGGTGTTGGTTGTTGGGCTGCCTTTTAAGGCTTCCTGACAGGCTGGCATTGCTGTTTACCCACTGCTCTGCAAACTGCTTTTTTAAAAGCAATCCAATCTCCCTTATCCTCTAGTCACTTTTGTCACAGCTGTGCCATCGAGCCTGTGACATAGCGCTCAGATATCAGTGGGCCTCACACAATCCAAAAGTGTCCAGTGTCCACAAGTGTCTGCAGAAATTCAAAATCTCCCTTATCCTCTAGTCATTTTGGTCACAGCTGTGCCATCGAGCCTGTCACATAGCGCTCAGATATTCATTGGGCCTCACACAATCCAAAAGTGTTCAGTGTCCACTAGTGTGAGAAGAAATTCAAAATCTCACTTATCCTCTAGTCACTTTGCTCACAGCAGTGCCATCGAGCCTGTCACATAGCGCTCAGATATTCATTGGGCCTCACACAATCCAAAAGTGTCCAGTGTCCACAAGTGTCTGCTGAAATTCAAAATCTCACTTATCCTCTAGTCACTTTGGTCACAGCTGTGCCATCGAGCCTGTCACATAGCGCTCAGATACTCATTGGGCCTCACACAATCCAAAAGTGTCCAGTGTCCACTAGTGTGAGAAGAAATTCAAAATCTCACTTATCCTCTAGTCACTTTGGTCACAGCAGTGCCATCGAGCCTGTCACATAGCGCTCAGATATTCATTGGGCCTCACACAATCCAAAAGTGTCCAGTGTCCACAAGTGTCTGCTGAAATTCAAAATCTCACTTATCCTCTAGTCACTTTGGTCACAGCTGTGCCATCGAGCCTGTCACATAGTGCTCAGATATTCATTGGGCCTCACACAATCCAAAAGTGTCCAGTGTCCACTAGTGTGAGAAGAAATTCAAAATCTCACTTATCCTCTAGTCACTTTGCTCACAGCAGTGCCATCGAGCCTGTCACATAGCGCTCAGATATTCATTGGGCCTCACACAATCCAAAAGTGTCCAGTGTCCACTAGTGTGAGAAGAAATTCAAAATCTCACTTATCCTCTAGTCACTTTGGTCACAGCAGTGCCATCGAGCCTGTCACATAGCACTCAGATATTCATTGGGCCTCACACAATCTAAAAGTGTCCAGTGTCCACAAGTGTGAGAAGAAATTCAAAATCTCACTTATCCTCTAGTCACTTTGGTCACAGCAGTGCCATCGAGCCTGTCACATAGCGCTCAGATATTCATTGGGCCTCACACAATCCAAAAGTGTCCAGTGTCCACTAGTGTGAGAAGAAATTCAAAATCTCACTTATCCTCTAGTCACTTTGGTCACAGCAGTGCCATCGAGCCTGTCACATAGCGCTCAGATATTCATTGGGCCTCACACAATCCAAAAGTGTCCAGTGTCCACAAGTGTGAGAAGAAATTCAAAATCTCACTTATCCTCTAGTCACTTTGGTCACAGCAGTGCCATCGAGCCTGTCACATAGCGCTCAGATATTCATTGGGCCTCACACAATCCAAAAGTGTCCAGTGTCCACTAGTGTGAGAAGAAATTCAAAATCTCACTTATCCTCTAGTCACTTTGGTCACAGCAGTGCCATCGAGCCTGTCACATAGCGCTCAGATATTCATTGGGCCTCACACAATCCAAAAGTGTCCAGTGTCCACAAGTGTCTGCTGAAATTCAAAATCTCACTTATCCTCTAGTCACTTTGGTCACAGCTGTGCCATCGAGCCTGTCACATAGCGCTCAGATATTCATTGGGCCTCACACAATCCAAAAGTGTCCAGTGTCCACAAGTGTGAGAAGAAATTCAAAATCTCACTTATCCTCTAGTCACTTTGGTCACAGCAGTGCCATCGAGCCTGTCACATAGCGCTCAGATATTCATTGGGCCTCACACAATCCAAAAGTGTCCAGGGTCCACTAGTGTGAGAAGAAATTCAAAATCTCACTTATCCTCTAGTCACTTTGGTCACAGCAGTGCCATCGAGCCTGTCACATAGTGCTCAGATATTCATTGGGCCTCACACAATCCAAAAGTGTCCACAAGTGTGAGAAGAAATTCAAAATCTCACTTATCCTCTAGTCACTTTGGTCACAGCAGTGCCATCGAGCCTGTCACATAGCGCTCAGACATTCATTGGGCCTCACACAATCCAAAAGTGTCCAGTGTCCAGAAGTGTGAGAAGAAATTCAAAATCTCACTTATCCTCTAGTCACTTTGGTCACAGCAGTGCCATCGAGCCTGTCACATAGCGCTCAGATATTCATTGGGCCTCACACAATCCAAAAGTGTCCAGTGTCCACTAGTGTGAGAAGAAATTCAAAATCTCCCCTGTCCTATAGACAGCTTGTACCTTGTTTTACATTACTATATAGTTTGTTGGATTTTGTCTACATTTTTACCAAAAATGAGGAAGGCTGGTGGAAGAGGCCATGGAATTGGGCGGGGGTTGCCAGCTGGTAATGATGGTGTTGGTGGTGGATCTGATGGTAGTGGCAAGAGCAAAATAGGACCGAATGCAGGAGGTGTTGAGCCTGCGTCATCGTCTGGCTCCATAAGGCTTCGAAGGCTTAGTTTTCTAGGAGTTGGCAAACCGCTTTTAAAGCCAGAGCATCAGGAAAAAGTTTTGTCTTACATTGCTGACTCAGCCTCCAGCTCTATCGCCTCCTCTTCTTCAGTTGTAAAAAGTAAAAGCACTGAGTTGTCATTGGAGGCTCATGTTCATGAACCACACCTTTCCTTGTGTCCTTCACCCCAACCAAGATTGAAGGATGACGCAGGCCATACTACTGATTACTCCATGGAGCTGTTTTCACATACCATGCCTGGATTATCAAGTCAAATGGTGAATTACCCAGGCCAAGATGAATCTGACATGGAGTGCACTGATGCATAGCCGCTGATGGATGATTCTGCTGGTACATTCACTCAGAGCACTACATTGTCCTCGCAGTGTACAGAGCCAGATTCTGACCCTGATGAGACTCAGGTGCCCCTTTCCGCACACTATACCACCATACACGGTGACACAGAGGAAGGTGCACATGACATTGAAGAGGAGGTGATGGATGACCCAGTTGTTGACCCAGATTGGCATCCATTGGGGGAAGAGGGTGCTGCTTCCAATAGCTCAGATGAGGAGCATCCACAGCAGACATCGACATCGCAACAGCTGTTATCCGGCAGGCCCGGAGCACTCCAAAGACAGGTTCCAAAAATCAAAAGAGTTGCTGGACAGCTTGTCCAGAGGGTCAAAACATCACAGCGTGCTAGGCCGCAAAATGTCTGCCAAAGTAGGAAGAGTGCAGTGTGGCACTTTTTTGAGCAAAATCCTCATGATCAGGCCAAGTTTATCTGTAAGAAGTGCGCAAATACCTTTAGCCAAGGGAAAAATCTGAAAAATTTGAATACCAGTTGCATGCTTAGACATTTAACCAGCATGCACTTGCAAGCGTGGACACAACACCAAACCTCAAGTGCCACATGTGCAACTGATCACAATGAAGGTAGTCAGCGACGCTACATTGTTTCCCCCACTGTAAGCCCACCAGTTAGCACAGCAGCAAATGTTGAGGTGTCGCTGCAAGGCCACAGCAGTCAGGGAATCCAACTGTTATATCAACGAAAGACTGATTCTAGGCCATCAGAAAGAACACCAACTCCATCACCATCATCAACCCTCTCTCAGTCCGCCCTGTCCACCGCTACTTCCACCATATGCAGCTCTCAAGTCCAGCTCACCCTCCCAGACACTATGAGTAGGTCAAGAAAGTACTCAGTCTCTCATCTGCGTACACTGGGTTTGAACGCCCACATTGCCAAACTAATCTCGTTTGAGATGATGCCCTTTCGGTTGGTGGAAAGCGCAGCTTTCCGCGAACTCATGGCCTATGCAGTACCACGCTATGACCTTCCCAGTCGCCACTTCTTCTCTCGCAAAGCCATCCGCATTGTCCATGCACTCAAGCAGTCAGTGAGCGGAAAGGTGCACCTCACAACTGATGCATGGTCCAGTCGGCATGGCCAGGGCTGTTACGTGTCCATCACTGCGCACTGGGTTAATGTGGTGGATGCAGGGTCCACAGGGGACAGCGGTGGTGGGACAGTGCTGCCTAGCCCACGGTATAGTAAACAGTTGGCTGTAGGCGTTCGACCCTCCTCCTCCTCCTCCTCCTCCAGAAGCGAAAGCTCGTCCACAGAGCGCAGTCGTACGAGCACACCATCTGCAGCTGCCACTGTTGCACACGAGGTGTCCCCCTATCGAGCAGCTAGTGGAAAGCGTCAGCAGGCTGTGTTGCAGATGATGTGTTTGGGCGACAGACACACCGCCGAGGTGCTGGCCGAGTACTTTCAGCGACAAACTGAGTCATGGCTGGGCAGTGTACATCTTGAGGCAGGCAAGGTAGTTAGTGATAACGGCCGTAATTTTGTGGCAGCCATAGCCCTTTCAAAACTCAGACACATACCTTGCTTGGCTCACACCTTGAACCTAGTGGTGCAGTGCTTCCTCAAAAATTATCCAGAGTTAACAGCCCTGCTCCAGAAGGTGCGAAGACTGTGCGCGCACATCCGCCGGTCGCCTGTACACTCCGTTCGTATGCAGAAGCTGCAGCGATTGCTCCACCTTCCCAACCACCGCCTCATTATCGACATTGCAACAAGGTGGAACTCCACCCTGCACATGGTGGAGCGGCTGTGCGAGCAGAGGCAGGCCATAATGCATTTGTGGGAGGATACACGGCCAGGCACTTTGAGAGCAGACATGGAGTTGACCGGTGTGCAGTGGTCGAAGCTGAAAGACCTCTGTAAAGTCCTTCAGTGTTTTGAGGAATGCACACGGCTGGTAAGTGCAGACGACGCCATCCTAAGCATGAGCATCCCACTTATGCGTCTGCTCATGCAAACTTTGACGCACCTTAAGGAGCAGGCTTCTGCAGCCAATGTTGATGAGGAGGAAGAGAAGGAGGGAATCCTTGATGACATTCAGCCATTGTCTGCTCAGGGACCTCTCCTGGACGAGGTGGAGGAAGAAGAGGAGGAGGAGGATGATGGGGATGATTACTTAAGGGAGGAGGATGCATCTCGTGGGGCAAGTGAAAATGTTGGCGTGGCAAGGTCTGGTACAGGGTTTGTGCGTGACTGGAGGGATGTGGATTTGCCAGAAAGTGCTCCTCCAACCAGCACTCGCAGTGCATCATTGACACCGGGAACATTGGCCCACATGTCAGATTATGCCTTGCAGATCCTAAAAAGGGACCCCCACATTGCCAAAATGATGAACGATGACGACTACTGGTTGGCCAGCATCCTGGATCCACGCTATAAAGGCAAATTACAAAACATCATGCCACAGGAGAACCTTGACCTAATATTGGCTAATAAACAAGCAACTCTGGTAAATCGGTTGCTTGAGGCATTCCCAGCACACAGCAGCGGTGATGGTTCTCACACGAGCCGTACGGGCCGGGGTCAGCTTGGCAGAGGTGTTCGTGGTGCACACAGCAGAAGTGGCGTTGGAGACAGGGGTTTCATGACAATGTTGTGGACTGATTTTTCAAGTACCGCTCACACAACTGGTAATACTGCATCGATGGAAAGTGACAGGAGACAGCAGTTGTCAACTATGGTTACAAACTACTTTTCCTCCCATATCGATGTTCTCCCACACAGGTCATTCCCCTTTGACTATTGGGCCGCTAAACTGGACACCTGGCCTGAATTGGCACAATATGCCTTACAGGAGCTCGCTTGCCCAGCTGCAAGTGTGCTATCGGAAAGAGTCTTCAGTGCAGCTGGATCAATCCTGACAGAAAAAAGGACCCGTCTGTCAACCCAAAATGTGGATGATCTAACCTTCATTAAAATGAACCACGCATGGGTTTCCAAGGATTTTGTCCCACCTTCCCCTGATGACACATAGGGTGACAGAAAAATGGCTTGCTTTGGTCCACCTCTTCCTGGGACTTGACCTATTTCACCTTTTGCATCAGCTGAATGTCCAACATCAACATATGCCACTTTCTAAAACTCCCTAACTGTGCTGCCTCCCCCCCCCCATGGCCGGGGTCACCACCTAGCGCACGACACCGTGTGAGTGCCGTTGCCCTGGACAGGTGGGTAGGCCGACTCTTGGGCGCGGGCACTGGCACAGGGTCCCTCATAGTGCAATCAAGTGTCTCTGACGGTGGTGGTGCACACCCGCCGTCAGACACACCGCCGTACTATGAGAGGCCCAGTGCCAGTACCGACGCCCACGAGTGGGCCCCCCTTGCTTGGGCAGGGCCCCAGCATTTGCAATCTTTACCTCTCCCTGCTCCTCCGCTGTGTAGTCTGGGCTGTCAAATCCATACTGGGCCTGACACCGTTTGAGCCTGCCTCCTGATGTATAGACATATACTTTGAATGTGTACGCTATCCATACATGTTATCTGGGGATACGGAACCCTTTCTCACCTTTGTGCAATCACGTGCAATCCATACTGGGCCTAACACCGTCTGAGCCTGCCTCCTGATGTATAGACATATATTTTGAATGTGTACGCTATCCATACATGTTATCTGGGGATACGGAACCCTTTCTCACCTTTGTGCAATCATGTGCAATCCATACTGGGCCTGACACCGTCTGAGCCTGCCTCCTGATGTATAGACATATATTTTGAATGTGTACGCTATCCATACATGTTATCTGGGGATACGGAACCCTTTCTCACCTTTGGGCAATCACGTGCAATCCATACTGGGCCTGACACCGTCTGAGCCTGCCTCCTGATGTATAGACATATATTTTGAATGTGTACACTATGCTATCCATACATGTTATCCGGGGATACGGTACCCTTTCTCACCTTTGTGCAATCACGTGTAATCCATACTGGGCCTGAGAACAGATGGCGAGCTGTTAAGCAAGCTACAGCACCTGTGGTTTGCACACGTAAGTTTTTCATTTTTTCAGGAATGACGGTTAGGCCTAATTCCGGAACTGCGGTTGACCTGCACTTACTGGGAAATCAGCGTTCGCGGGTAATAATTGTAATCACAGATCCCCATCACTAACGTTGTTCAGCGGGTTATCTGCACCTGTAAGCGACAAACGCTGGCCTTTTCAGTGTAGCGCACATGCAGCCACGGACATGTAAGGGCATGACACACCAGTTATTGGCCAATCTCATGTGCCAGAGCCTCACGTGTCCCTCTAGTAAGCCAGACTCGGACCGCGGGGCATGACGGAGTCTCGTTCGATAACGGAATTAAGCTTGCAATGTGTGCATCTGTTCTGTAGCTTGCATGGTTGAGGTTTCCCAGGTGGAGTCGAATTAAACCGTAGGCTCCACTCCTGGTGGTGCCCTTCTGGACATTCCTTTAAGGTTCAGCTTTGCAACCATACTGCCCACGTAAAACAAACACTTTGCATTCATGAACGCTGTTTGGAGGGTCATGACTTATGGGAATAACGCCGCCCAATCAGTTAACCTGCTAGAGAGATCCTTCGTTGCTCCCAAGCATGACATCACACTCCCCAGGAGGAAGGTAATGCCAATGTGGCAACCGTACTCCTGGGGGCGACACAAGTGCACTGATGCCCAGCCACTGCTCGATGAATCTGCTGGTACATTGACCCAGACCACTACATTCCCCTCGCACGCTACACGGCCTGAATCTGACCCTGATGAAACTCAGGTTACCCTTCCCATATACAGTTCCATCTTACACGGTGACAAAGAGGAAGCTGCAGATGAAAATGCAGGTTCGGCCCACCCGCCATCAGACACACTACCGTACTATCAGGGGCCCTGTGCCAGTGCCGTCGCCAACGAGTGGGCCCCCCCTGCTTGCTCAGGATCACAGCACTTGCAAGGTTGAAATACTGTGCAGTGAGATGGAAGATGGTAACGACGAGGAGTCCAGACTAGTACAGGGATTCCCTAGCGAGGAGACTTATTTGATTGTTTTCAATGTTGGGACAGCAATTTTTGGGGAGCACTATACTCTGGAGAATGATAGATGGGGCCCACCATACACTGGAACATTCCAAAGGTGGACATCAGACACTGGAGCAGCATTTACAGGGCCCATTATACACTAGAGCATTAGAAATGGGGCCCATTATGTTTGGAGCATTATTTGGGCCCATAAGACAGTGGAGCTTCATCCATGGGGACCAACATATACTGTAGCATTATGTGGAGCTCATCATATACTGTTTCAAACATTATATGGGACCAATGATTCTGTATGGAGAAATAGATGGGCCTTGTCATGAGATGTAAAAAGTGAAGTATTTTTCATTGTACTATACCGCTTTTTCTCTGCCGTATCGGAGCATGATGAGTTGTGGTATGTGTTAAAGGGGCGCTCTTTCGCCCAGGGCACATGAAAACCTGGAGCCAGCCCCCCCCCCACAACTTTAGCCAAATAACCCCCACTTTTCAGTGCGTAACTTGTATTATGAAGTTAATTAAGGTTGACAAGCTTAAGTAAGAAGAATTGATGCTTTTGGCATTCAAATGGGCACTGTTGGTGTGTTTCCTGTCCTCCTCTCACTGCCGACTTTTATTCCCCATTGACTTACATTGGGTTTCGTGTTTCGGGACGACCCCGACTTTTCCCTATAATCGGACGATTTTGCTCGACCCGACTTTTGGAAAAGTCGGGTTTCACGAAACGAAACGTGACCCTAAAAAACCAAAAGTCGCTCAACTCTAGCCGTCACTGCTAATGATGATTGGAACCTACAAGGAAATGGAGCACTGAGCACTTAAGAAAAATTGTACTGGAGTACTGTACATGCTGATTATCTTCTAATCATCAGAAAATGTATGTGTGGTTCCCCCCGTCCTGTCCAGCTCTGTGTGGCTTCCCCTGTTGTATGCATGGCTCCCCTGTCCCATCCTTGTATACATGGCTCTGCTCCCACTCTCCCATCCTGTATACATGGCTCTCCTCCCACCCTCCCATCTTGTATGCATGGCTCCCCTGTCCCATCCTGTATACATGGCTCCGCTCCCACTCTTTCTCCCCTGTATGCATGGCTCCACTCCCACTCTCCCTCCCCTGTATATATGGCTCCGCTCCCATTCTCCCTCCTATATATATATATATATATATATATATATATATATTTATATATATGGCTCCACTCCCACTCTCCCTTATATATGGCTCCGCTCCCACTCTCCCTCCCCTGTATATATGGCTCCGCTCCCATTCTCCCTCCCTTATATATATATATGGCTCCGCTCCCACTCTCCCTTATATATGGCTCCGCTCCCACTCTCTCCCTTGTATATGTGGCTCCACTCCCACTCTCCCTCCCCTGTATATATGGCTCCCCTCCCACTCTCCCTCCTCTGTATATATGGCTTCACTCCCACTCTCCCTCCCCTGTATATATGGCTCCGCTCCCACTCTCCCTCCCCTGTATATATGGCTCCGCTCCATCTCTCCCTCCCCTGTATATATGGCTCCGCTCCCACTCTCCCTCCCCTGTATATATGGCTCCGCTCCCACTCTCCCTCCCCTGTATATATGGCTCTGCTCCCACTCTCCCTCCTTTATATATATATATGGCTCCGCTCCCACTCTCCCTCCCTTATATATATATGGCTCCGCTCCCACTCTCCCTTATATATGGCTCCCCTCCCACTCTCCCTCCCCTGTATATATGGCTCTGCTCCCACTCTCCCTCCCCTGTATATATGGCTCCGCTCCCACTCTCCCTCCCTTATATATATATATATGGCTCCGCTCACACTCTCCCTCCCTTATATATATATATATGGCTCCGCTCCCACTCTCCCTTATATATGGCTCCCCTCCCACTCTCCCTCCCCTGTATATATGGCTCCGCTCCCACCCTCCCTCCCTTGTATTTATGGCTCCGCTTCCACTCTCCCTCCCTTGTATATATGGCTCTGCTTCCACTCTCCCTCCCTTGTATATATGGCTCTGCTTCCACTCTCCCTCCCTTGTATATATGGCTCCGCATCCACTCTCCCTCCCTTGTATATATGGCTCTGCTTCCACTCTCCCTCCCTTCTATATATGGCTCCGCTCCCACTCTCCCTCCCTTGTATATATGGCTCTGCTTCCACTCTCCCTCCCCTGTATATATGGCTCCACTCCCACTCTCCCTCCCTTGTATATATGGCTCCGCTCCCACTCTCCCTCACTTGTATTTATGGCTCCGCTCCCACCCTCCCTCCCTTGTATATATGGCTCCGCTCCCACTCTCCCTCCCTTGTATATATGGCTCCGCTCCCACTCTCCCTCCCTTGTATATATGGCTCCGCTCCCACTCTCCCTCCCTTGTATATATGGCTCCGCTCCCACTGTCCCTCCCCTGTATATATGGCTCCGCTCCCACCCTCCCTCCCTTGTATATATGGCTCCGCTCCCACTCTCCCTCCCTTGTATTTATGGCTCCGCTCCCACTCTCCCTCACTTGTATTTATGGCTCCGCTCCCACCCTCCCTCCCTTGTATATATGGCTCCGCTCCCACTCTCCCTCCCTTGTATATATGGCTCCGCTCCCACTGTCCCTCCCCTGTATATATGGCTCCGCTCCCACCCTCCCTCCCTTATATATATGGCTCCGCTCCCACCCTCCCTCCCTTGTATTTATGGCTCCGCTCCCACTCTCCCTCACTTGTATTTATGGCTCCGCTCCCACTCTCCCTCCCCTGTATATATGGCTCCGCTCCCACTCTCCCTCCTCTGTATATATGGCTCCGCTCCCACTCTCCCTCCCCTGTATATATGGCTCCGCTCCCACTCTCCCTCCCCTGTATATATGGCTCCGCTCCAACTCTCCCTCTCCTGTATATATGGCTCCGCTCCCACTCTCCCTCCCCTGTATATATGGCTCCGCTCCCACTCTCCCTCCCCTGTATATATGGCTCCGCTCCCACTCTCCCTCCCTTATATATATATATGGCTCCGCTCCCACTCTCCCTCCCTTATATATATATATATGGCTCCGCTCCCACTCTCCCTTATATATGGCTCCCCTCCGACTCTCCCTCCCCTGTATATATGGCTCTGCTCCCACTCTCCCTCCCCTGTATATATGGCTCCGCTCCCACTCTCCCTCCCTTATATATATATATATATGGCTCCGCTCACTCTCTCCCTCCCTTATATATATATATGGCTCCGCTCCCACTCTCCCTTATATATGGCTCCCCTCCCACTCTCCCTCCCCTGTATATATGGCTCTGCTCCCACTCTCCCTCCCCTGTATATATGGCTCCGCTCCCACCCTCCCTTGTATTTATGGCTCCGCTCCCACTCTCCCTCCCTTGTATTTATGGCTCCGCATCCACTCTCCCTCCCTTGTATATATGGCTCTGCTTCCACTCTCCCTCCCTTGTATTTATGGCTCCGCTCCCACTCTCCCTCCCTTGTATATATGGCTCTGCTTCCACTCTCCCTCCCCTGTATATATGGCTCCGCTCCCACTCTCCCTCCCTTGTATATATGGCTCCACTCCCACTCTCCCTCACTTGTATTTATGGCTCCGCTCCCACCCTCCCTCCCTTGTATATATGGCTCCGCTCCCACTCTCCCTCCCTTGTATATATGGCTCCGCTCCCACTCTCCCTCCCTTGTATTTATGGCTCCGCTCCCACTCTCCCCCCCTTGTATATATGGCTCCGCTCCCACTGTCCCTCCCCTGTATATATGGCTCCGCTCCCACCCTCCCTCCCTTGTATATATGGCTCCGCTCCCACCCTCCCTCCCTTGTATTTATGGCTCCGCTCCCACTCTCCCTCACTTGTATTTATGGCTCCGCTCCCACCTTCCCTCCCTTGTATATATGGCTCCGCTCCCACTCTCCCTCCCTTGTATATATGGCTCCGCTCCCACTGTCCCTCCCCTGTATATATGGCTCCGCTCCCACCCTCCCTCCCTTATATATATGGCTCCGCTCCCACCCTCCCTCCCTTGTATTTATGGCTCCGCTCCCACTCTCCCTCACTTGTATTTATGGCTCCGCTCCCACTCTCCCTCCCCTGTATATATGGCTCCGCTCCCACTCTCCCTCCTCTGTATATATGGCTCCGCTCCCACTCTCCCTCCCCTGTATATATGGCTCCGCTCCCACTCTCCCTCCCCTGTATATATGGCTCCGCTCCAACTCTCCCTCTCCTGTATATATGGCTCCGCTCCCACTCTCCCTCCCCTGTATATATGGCTCCGCTCCCACTCTCCCTCCCCTGTATATATGGCTCCGCTCCCACTCTCCCTCCCTTATATATATATATGGCTCTGCTCCCACTCTCCCTCCCTTATATATATATATATATGGCTCCGCTCCCACTCTCCCTTATATATGGCTCCCCTCCGACTCTCCCTCCCCTGTATATATGGCTCTGCTCCCACTCTCCCTCCCCTGTATATATGGCTCCGCTCCCACTCTCCCTCCCTTATATATATATATATATATGGCTCCGCTCACTCTCTCCCTCCCTTATATATATATATGGCTCCGCTCCCACTCTCCCTTATATATGGCTCCCCTCCCACTCTCCCTCCCCTGTATATATGGCTCTGCTCCCACTCTCCCTCCCCTGTATATATGGCTCCGCTCCCACTCTCCCTCCCTTGTATTTATGGCTCCGCTCCCACTCTCCCTCACTTGTATTTATGGCTCCACTCCCACCCTCCCTCCCTTGTATATATGGCTCTGCTTCCACTCTCCCTCCCTTGTATTTATGGCTCCGCTCCCACTCTCCCTCCCTTGTATATATGGCTCTGCTTCCACTCTCCCTCCCCTGTATATATGGCTCCGCTCCCACTCTCCCTCCCTTGTATATATGGCTCCACTCCCACTCTCCCTCACTTGTATTTATGGCTCCGCTCCCACCCTCCCTCCCTTGTATATATGGCTCCGCTCCCATTCTCCCTCCCTTGTATATATGGCTCCGCTCCCACTCTCCCTCCCTTGTATTTATGGCTCCGCTCCCACTCTCCCCCCCTTGTATATATGGCTCCGCTCCCACTGTCCCTCCCCTGTATATATGGCTCCGCTCCCACCCTCCCTCCCTTGTATATATGGCTCTGCTCCCACCCTCCCTCCCTTGTATTTATGGCTCCGCTCCCACTCTCCCTCACTTGTATTTATGGCTCCGCTCCCACCTTCCCTCCCTTGTATATATGGCTCCGCTCCCACTCTCCCTCCCTTGTATAAATGGCTCCGCTCCCACTCTCCCTCCCTTGTATGCATGGCTCCGCTCCCACTCTCCCTCCCTTGTATATATGGCTCTGCTCCCACTCTCCTGGCCTCACTTGTATATATGGCTCCGCTCCCACTCTCCCTCCCTTGTATTTATGGCTCCGCTCCCACTCTCCCTCCCTTGTATATATGGCTCCGCTCGGCTCCCCCATCCTCCCCCATCATACTTACCCTCACATCGCTGACCTTCCTTCCCGTCGCTGAACTTCCCTCCCTGCATCTTGCGGTTCTTCAGCTCCTGTGCGGAGCCGTCACGTGCTACCGCTCATTAAGGTCTATGAATATGGATGCCACGCCTATGGGAGATGAGTGGCGTCCATATTCATGACCTTAAATGAGCGGTACACGTGACCGCTCAGCGCTGGACGAAGCCGCCGCAGGATGCAGGGTGAGTATCAGCTGCTGCACCGCCGCCGGCTCCCCTTCTGTCCGCGGACCGGCAAGGGCACTGCAACGGCCCGGTGCTGGGCCGCGGACTGGTGGTTGGGGACCCCTGCTGTAAAGGAGTGTAGAAAAATAGTTGCAGAGAAAAAAAAAACGCATTGCATACGCATGTCATACAGATATAATACAGATGCTTTGTGAGAAAAATCGCAATGTACTCGCATGACACTCACATGACACTTGTCTGTTTTTCGGTCCTGATATCGGAACTTTTTTTCACATATATGGGTACGTACCCTGAGACCACGTTCACACTATCAGTATTTGGCGAATTTTTTACCTCAGTATTTAAGAAGTATCGTTTCTTCTTGCGGGAATGAGATGCTAGGCATGTCGAAATGAGGAGATTTAAAGCCGCAATGCTCCTCTGGGAAATATGCAAATTGTCTCTTCAGAGAGGAAGAGGACTAGAACTCTAGTGCCACCTATTGGAAGTAACATTACAAAGCAATCACTGACCTCAGGGAGACCAGTCAAAGAAAACACTGTGGCAGCCGGCAAAGGCGCTCAATCAGTGAAATCCTAGGTGCATTGCTCCCTGGAACATACGAATATGCAAATAAAGTCCATGGAGCCTCATTTAAGAGTCTCAGACACGGGACTTGCCAGATCTTCCTCTAGGGAGGGACCCAGCCAAGGAGTGGCTCCTTTCAGAAACCACCATCACCACCATATTAAGTGGCCCTTTAAGTCAATATCCAGCTCTTTACGAGTTTACAGATATGACAAGGGTAATACCAAGGCCAGGTATCCATTCACAGACAGCTGTTTCGGGGTGTTGCTCCTCATCAGTGTGGAGTAGGATTCTGGCTAGGTGGGAGCAATGCCTAGTAGACCAACATCACGAAGCAATCACTGACCTCAGGGAGACCAGTCAAAGAAAACCAGTCAAAGAAAACACTGCGGCAGCCGGCAAAGGCGCTCAATCAGTGAAATCCTATGTGCATTGCTCCCTGGGACATACGAATATGCAAATAAAGTCCATGGAGCCTCATTTAAGAGTCTCAAACACGGGACTAGCCAAATCTTCCTTCAGGGAGGGACCCAGCCAAGGAGTGGCTCCTTTCAGAAACCACCATCACCACCATATTAAGTGGCTCTTTAAGTCAATATCCAGCTCTTTACGAGTTTACAGATAAGACAAGGGAAATGCCAAGGCTAGGTATCCATCCACAGACAGCAGTTTGGGGGTGTTGCCCCTCATCAGTGTGGAGTAGGATTCTGGCTAGGTGGGAGCAATGCCTAGTAGACCAAGATCACGAAACAATCACTGACCTCAGGGAGACCAGTCAAAGAAAACACTGCGGCAACCGGCAAAGGCGCTCAATCAGTGAAATCCTAGGTGCATTGCTCCCTGGGAAATACGAATATGCAAATAAAGTCTATGGAGCCTCATTTAAGAGTCTCAAACATGGGACTAGCAAGATCTTCCTCCAGGGAAGGACCCAGCCAAGGGGTGGCTCCTTTCAGAAACCACCATCACCACCATATTAAGTGGCCCTTTAAGTCAATATCCAGCTCTTTACGAGTTTACAGATATGACAAGGGAAATACCAAGGCCAGGTATCCATCCACAGACAGCTGTTTCGGGGTGTTGCCCCTCATCAGTGTGGAGTAGGATTCTGGCTAAGGTACACATCGGGTTTCTAAGTGCCGCCCGGTGCTTAGAAACCCTGCGTTTCCTTAGTTACCAGTGTGCTGATCGCTGATTGCTGGTCTCCCGCCTGTCACACACAGAGATGCATGCTGGCCAGTGGGAGACCAGCGATCAAAAACATGTCCAGGGCTTTCCATCATCGATCAGCGATACTGGCAGGGGGGACGATCGCTGGTCAGTGTCACACACAGCGATCTCGCTGGTGAGATCACTGTTGCGTCACAAAACTTGTGACTCAGCAGTAGTGTTGAGCTTTCCGATACCACAAGTATCGGGTATCGGCCGATATTTGCCGTATCGGAATTCCGATACCGAGTACCGATACTTTTTTCGTATCGGATACCGGAATCGGAAGTCCAAAATGCAATGAGCCACTTTTGTGGCTCTGATTGGCTGCCGAAATGACGTCATCATGATGCGCTGTCTGTGCGCATCATGATGCGCCGTCAGTTCGGGCCTTCGGGGGGTCTGTGCCGACTGTCCGGGGGTCTGTACCGGCCTGCCGGGGGGCTGTGCCGACTGTCCGGGGGTCTGTACCGGCCTGCCGGGGGGCTGTGCCGGCCTGCCGGTGGTCTGTGCCGACTGTCCGGGGGTCTGTGCAGGCTCCGGGGGTCTGTGCCGACTGCCCGGGGGTCTGTGCGGCCTGCCGGGGGTCTGTACCGGCCTGCCGGGGGTCTGTGCCGGCCTGCCGGTGGTCTGTGCAGGCTGTGGGGGTCTGTGCAGGCATCGTCCGATGGGACTACAAGTCCCATCGGGCTATGCCTGCTACCATGACAGTGATTGACACATTAGCCAATGATGGGACAGTAGTAGTCCCATCATCCGGCTAATGTGTTGAATGTAAAAAAAACTAAAAAAAAAAATTACATGCTACATACATGCTACATACATGCTACATGCATACTACATATATACTACATGTAACATACATACTACATATATACTACATGCAACATACATACTACATGCATACTACATACATGCTACATACTACATACATGCTACATACATACTACATGCTACATACATACTACATACATACTACATACATAATACATATATACTACATGCATGCAACATACATACAACATATATACTACATGCATGCAACATGCATACTACATATATACTATATATACTACATGTAACATACATACTACATATATACTACATGCTACATACATGCAACATACATACTACATACTTGCTACATACATACTACATATATACTACATACATAATACATATATACTACATGCATGCAACATACATACAACATATATACTACATGCATGCAACATGCATACTACATATATACTATATATACTACATGTAACATACATACTACATATATACTACATGCTACATACATGCAACATACATACTACATACTTGCTACATACTACATACATACAACATATATACTACATGCATGCAACATGCATACTACATATATACTATATATACTACATGTAACATACATACTACATATATACTACATGCTACATGCATGCAACATACACACTACATACATGCTACATACTACATGCATACTACATACATACTACATACATGCTACATACATACATACACTACATGCATGCAACATACATATATACCACATGCATGCAACATGCATACTACATATATACTGCAATATATACTACATGCATGCAACATACATATATACTACATACAATACATACATATAGACATACAGTACATATAACATAGAGTACATACTCACCGTCACTTGTCACTTTGATCCCCGAAGCCATTGTCACCTGAGGAATAAATATCAAAATAAAAAAACACCAATATACTTACCCCGATCCGCAGAAGTCCACGAAGGTCCCACGTCGATCTTGCGATCTTGGAATTTCCCACGCAGCAATGGCATAAAGTGAGACTAGGGACTTTTTTTTTTTTTACAGTGGTGGAGGAATACAGTGCGGAAGGATACCTACCTTCCGTCATTGTATTCCTGGAGCTGGTAGAGAACGGTAGCATCAGCTGATGCTGCTGTTCTCCACGCAAGATTGACGTGGGACCCTCGTGGACTTCTGCTGATCGGGGTAAGTATATTGGTGGTTTTTTATTTTGATATTTATTCCTCAGGCGACAATGGCTTCGGGGATCAAAGTGACAAGTGACGGTGAGTATGTACTCTATGTTATATGTACTGTATGTCTATATGTATGTATTGTATGTAGTATATATGTATGTTGCATGCATGTTGTATGTATGTTGCATGCATGTAGTATATATGTTGTATGTATGTAGTATGTATGTAGTATGCATGTAGTATGTAGCATGTATGTAGTATGTATGTTGCATGTATGTAGCATGCATGTAGTATATATGTTGTATGTAGTATGTATGTAGCATGTATGTAGTATGTATGTAGCAAGTATGTAGTATGTATGTTGCATGTATGTAGCATGTAGTATATATGTAGTATGTATGTTACATGTAGTATATATGTAGTATGCAAGTTGCATGCATGTAGTATATATGTTGTATGTATGTTGCATGCATGTAGTATATATGTATTATGTATGTAGTATGTATGTTGCATGTATGTAGCATGTAGTATGTATGTAGCATGTATGTAGTATGTAGCATGTATGTTACATGTAGTATATATGTAGTATGCATGTTGCATGTATGTAGCATGTATTTTATTTTTTTATTTTTTTTTTACATTCAACACATTAGCCGGATGATGGGACTACTACTGTCCCATCATTGGCTAATGTGTCAATCACTGTCATGGTAGCAGGCATCGCCCGATGGGACTTGTAGTCCCATCGGGCGATGCCTGCACAGACCCCCGGAGCCTGCACAGACCACCGGCAGGCCGGCACAGCCCCCCGGCAGTCGGCACAGACCCCCGGGCAGTCGGCACAGACCCCCGGAGCCTGCACAGACCCCCGGGCAGTTGGCACCGCCTCCCGGCAGGCCGGCACAGCCCCCCGGCAGGCCGGCACAGCCCCCCGAAAGGCCCGTACAGACCCCAGAGAGGCTGTACAAGGCAAAAATAGGGTTTTTCTTATTCCGATACCGGAAGTCCCATAGACTTGAATGGGACTTCCGGTATCGGAATCGGCGATACCCGATATTTTTTTTAGATCGGCCGATCCATTCCGATCCGATACTTTTAAGTATCGGACGGTATCGCTCAACACTACTCAGCAGCGATCTCGCTAGCGAGATCGCTATGTGTGATGGGGGCTTTACTCACCAGATAGAGCCCTGACAAAGGCTCATAGAAACGTAAGCTGCTGCAGATCCACCGGTCTCCTTCATCTTCATCTTTTCGATCTTTTTCTGTTTTTTTTTTGTTCCTAAAGAATAAATAGTAAAGATTATGTTAGAAAAAGAATTAATTTCTAGTGAATAAGTTTTGTGTGTTTTTTTTCACTATGAACTATGACATATCATGTGACACTGTTGTTGATTTTTTAATTTTGGACTTATTTAAGAACTGCCAAACATGAATCTATGTACATACTATTGTGGTTTCTTGATGGAGTCATAGTACTCTGAAACGCGTTGAATAAAGCCACACTTTTATTGGATTATCTATTCGGAATTCTATCTTTCAAGCGGTGCACAGAGGAATCCACCTTTATATCCCATTTTTTTTTACTAACATATGGAGTGGCTGATAAATACAGAAGTGGTGACGTGTTTCCATTATACTTTTCCTCTGATATTGGCTTACAAATACTGAGGTAAAATACTGACCAAATGCTGAATGTGTGAACGTGGCCTATGAGTCCCAAAAGCCCCCACCTGCTGTCATCGTTCTGACTTGAATATAACTCTCATCATTGTCTTCTGCTCACATCAATCGCCGACAGAGCAGGGGAGAATGATGAGAGCTGTCTTCAGCACCCACCACCAGGGAACAGCTCTTACTGTAGCGCTTCCACCCCAGCTGCCGTCCATGTGGTACTGATGCTGCACACGGGCGGCCGCCGGTACCGGAAACATCTGGACGTGTGAAACCAGCAAGAGAGAGTATGTGCTGTCCAGCTGGAGTTATCAGCTCCTTGCTACATCCAATTGGAGAGCACCACACCCTACTTAGACTTCCAGCTTAATGTAGTCTTGTGCTTCTCCGGTTAAGTTTGGTCTGTTCAGCTCCTGTGTAGTGTTTTTTTTCCCTGTCTTTACCTCAACTTAATATACTGACTATTCTTGCATCTTCTGATTTTGTATTTTTTTCTGCCCTTTTGATACTGACCTGTTTGACTACTCTTGCCAGCAGCAGCATAACGTCTGCAGTCACCACTGCGAGTGGGCTCGGTGGGTGAGCGATTGGCTGCAGTGTGTGCCTTTGCACGTCACAATACACGCTGCCGGTCTATCAGAAGCCAGCAGCTGACGTTGCAGTACACGTGATGGGACGCATGATGGTCACATCAGCTGCTCCCTTCTCACCCCCTAAGTCAGCTGCTGGCATCATAAGAAAATGTGGGGGAACAGTGAGCATTTTTTTTTAAATATGTAGTGCATTATACTACTATCGATGACTATGGGCTGGGCATTATACTACATGTATGACTATGGGGGTTCATTATAATACTATGTTTAACTATGGGCTGTGCATTATGCTGTGTATTATGGATGACCATGGGCTGTGCAGTACCTTATATGGAGGACAATGGGATGCATTATACTACATGGAGGACTATGAGGAGTGCATTATAATTTATGGATGACTATGGGCTGTGCATTATACTATATAGATGACTATGGGCTATGCATTATACTTTATAGATGATTATGTGTTGTGCATTATACTACATGGATGACTATGGACTGTGCATTATATATTATGGTTGACCATGGGCTATGCATTTTACTTTATGGAGGATTATGCTCTGTGCATTATACTACATGGTTGACTATGGGCTGTGCAGCATATTATATGGGACACTTTATACTACATGGAGGATAATCGGGGGTGCATTATACTTATTCTATCTACACGCCTGGTGATTCTGAACTTGGCGATACCAAATATGTGTATGTTTGATTGTTGATTGTTTTATTGTTTTATTTTGAATGGGGCGAACTTTCATATTATTTTGTATTTTTTTAATATTTTTAAAAACTTTTTTTTTAACTTTTGGCATGCTTCAATAGTCTCCATAGGAGACTAGAAGCTGCCATAACCAGACCAGTGTCATGCAACACAGGTGCCGATGGGTGAGATTTCCTTTGCGCTTGCAGGAAGCCTGTTTTAAATTCAGCTGTCAGAGTTTGACAGCAGCATTTAACTAGTTAACAGCCATGGATGGATCGCGATTCCACCCACGGCTGTTAGAGGTACATGTCACCTGTTCAAAACAGCTGACATGTGCCAGAAAAGATGTGGGCTCAACGCCAGAGCCCACATCAAAGGGATGGAGTCTGACATTAGCATACTATTACGCCTGATATCGGAAAGGTGTTAATTATGCTTCTCTGCCCAGGTAAAAAGGGGAATTGTATGATAACATTGTAAAGAATAAAAAGAAAATAGAAGTAAAAAAAGACAAAAATTGCAGAAAATAATTGATTGAACAGTTTACTTTTGTTAAAGTACTCAATATAAAATAGTATTAGAAATAATATCCAGCTGAAAGATATATTTCCAAAAAAGAAACAATATTGCAATAAAAGCAACAATATAAAACATGTTACAGTAATTGTAGATAAATATATACATGTTATTATGTAGACTTTAAACCATCCAAAGACCCCTGAAAGGCAACAACTGGAAAGCCTCATTCAAATATTTTTAAAGTGTAGTTGCTGCACTCCTACACTCAAAGGCTTGGCACAAAGCTAGGAAAAATTATAAGGAGGGTCATCTATACAGCCTTGAAGCCAACAACTGGAAGGCCTCATTTAAGTATTGAAGATTAGAAAGTGCAAATCCAGACAGAAATTATGAGGAGGGTCATCCATAGACCCCTGAAAGGCATTAACTGTTGGGTGTCAATTAAATATTGACTATTACAAACACTTCATGTGTTGTTGTCTTGTGTTGTGGAAAAGTGGGGACTAATCCAGGCTTTGTTCATTTTTATCAGAGTGAGTCTGTCAGCATTCTCTGTTGACAAGCAAAAGCGCCTGTCTGTTATGACCTCCCAGCGGCACTAAAACCTCCTCAGACAAGACACTAGAAGCACAACACCTCCATGGCATTGAGGGACAGCTCATGCCAGGTGTCCTTCTTTGAGACCCAATAGTTGAAGGTCACAGAAGAATTAGGTAGTATGCTGATTTGGTTGGCCAAGTATTGCTTAACAGTCTTTAAAAACTTTTCCTTTGTGTCAAAAATATCCTTGCCATCAGGCCCAATATGCTTGGACAAGGTCATAAAATGGGCCCAGGCCTTTGACAGTGTACCCTTGCCTCTGCTGTGTGTCTCCCTCTCCTCTCCTTCTTGGTTGGACAAGGAGGAAGCTTGTCCTCTACTGCTAGCATTGTCTGATAGGATTTTATTCTAAATATTTTCAACAATGGCCTTCTGGTATAGCAACATTTTAGAAAACCTCTCCACCTCAGGAAAGTTCTCTTTGTAGCATGGGTTTAGCAGGGTGAACAACCAGTACTCTTTTTTGACCAAGATAAATATAATGCGAGGGTCACTAGAAAGGCAGCAGCACATAAAGTCGGTCATATGTGCCAAGCTCCATACAGCCAAGTGTTATGAATGAGTCACCGAGGAGGAAAATCAAAAACTAGCTAAGCCCCAGAAAACCAGAGAGGTTGGTAACTAAGCATATTGCAGACCCCTGATCCTATCCACACAACTAGCAGTAGCCGTGGAGCGTACCTACGATGATCCTAGATGCCTCGTCACAGCCGGAGAACTAAATAACCCTAAAGCAAGAAAAGGGGAAATCTAAACTGCCCCAGAGCAGACCCCAAAGCAATAGACAGCCCCCAAACATGTATTGTCGGTGAGACAAGATGAAAATACAAACACAGATAGAAAAATAGGCTGAGCAAATGATGGGGCCCACACTAACTAGAAAGGACAGGAAAGGAAAGATGCTGTCTGCAATCACGCACAAAACCCTGCCAAAAAATGTCCAACACTTTCTGATAACAAAAACCCTGAAGTCGCTAGACTTCAATTCCCTATATCAGCACTCTGGTATATTCTGAAGACAGAGCAAAAAGAGACCAATCTGATCAGGGACAAAAAGCAAACTGGCATAAACAGAGACAGAAGAATGGAAATTCAGCACAGCCCCAGCAGGGGCTGACTGACCACAAAAACTGAGTAAACCAGACCAAATCTCATGTGAAAAAATAGCAGAGCACACTTAGCTTGAGAAGGCAGGAACAGAAATGGAAACCAGAACCTCAGGGCAGGAAAAAATCACCAGCACAAAATTAGGGAGTTGGCTGTCTTAAATCCAGTCAGATAAAATGAAAACCTGGCACTCAACTTAATGCTTGGTGAGGCAGTTTATTGTAGTACCAGAAAACGTTTCGGTCGATATAGACCTTCATCAGTTACTACAGTGTGAAAAAAATAAATAAACAAAAATAAATAAAGTATGTACAAAAATCACATAGAATGCAATTCGGTCGTGGATATATACAATATTATACAAGAAATACTACAACAGAGACCAAAAAATATATCTTGGGTGCTCAGATTGAAGGAGAAAAGGATAAGACATACCGTGCTAGTATGTTTGAAAGTAGCTTGAAGGAGGGCGCTTTTTATGTTATTCACTGATAACGCCTAAAAAGAAGTGATTGGCGCTGTTAAAGTGTATACTCGTACATAAGGTCAATTAGATGGTGTTACAGGATGGTACATACCAGTAATCAAATGGTCAGAATGCTGCTGTAACGCAGGATAATCTGTAAGGTAAATGTCATGTAGGATGACATAAGACAGCGGTAAAGTATGCTGTATATCAAAGTTGTGAGTGTCGCTATAAATGGCGAGGTAGTTACCTTAATAGTTGAAAATATCAGCGCAGCCTTTTCCTCCTGGACGTGGTAAACACCACTTGTCAGTGGAGACAGAGGCGAGCTGAGCTTAAGTGGAGGAAGGGCGGGTCTATGGCCTTGACGGACAGGAGGGTAGGGCCAATGAGAGAGAGCTGGGTGGTGACGCTAGTTGAACTAAGATGGCTGCGCGCTCAGAAGCAAAATAGGATGCATTGTAGTGTACTAAAGGGTTATAGAGTCAGGATGCACTGTTTTTCTGTGTGAAATTCATAGCGGTAGAGGGGGAGACTATGAGGAATGTGTATACATCAGAATGTATTATGTGACACTGTTTTTATCCATATGATGGGTGATTATGTATCACTATGTGGGGGAAGAAAATATATGTACATGAATACATGAGAGACATTATTACATATGGAAACAAGTGGGAAAGAGGATGAATAAATAAATACACCAAACAAGGACACTGAGGATGGATCCAAGAATAGAGAGGAATTTTCCATGGAAAGCATATAGTATAAGATGGGTGCAGTCCGACAGAGCCATAGGTGCAGATCACATCAATATAAGTGACTCTATAAAAAACTTTTATCTCTTTTTTATAGAGTCACTCTATCTGTAACAAACTTTCCTGCATCCATTATCTTTTCATTACTACAGTAATAAACTTTCCTTCCTCGTTATCACCGAAACCTGGCTCACCCCCTCTGACACCGCCTCTCCAGCCTCCAGCCGCACTTTCGTATGGTGGATTCCACCTTTCCCACACTGCCCACCCCAGCAGCAAGCATGGTGGAGGAGTTGGTTTTCTCCTGTCAGATAACAGCTCCTTCACCCACATCCCACTTCCACCCTCTGTTACCCTCCCTTCCTTTGAGGTGCACTCTGTGCACATCTACTCTACCACCAATCTCCAACTGGCTTTCATTTACCGCCCCCCAGGGACAACCACCACCTTCTTCGACCACTTCACCACCTGGCTACTTCATTTCCTCTCCGCTGACATCACCACTATCATCATAGGTGACTTCAACATCCTCATTGACACATTCCACTCAGCTGTCACTAAACTTCTATCTCTCACTTCCTCCTTCAGCCTCACTCAATGATCTTCTGCAGTCACACACTAGACCTCATCTTCACCCGCCTCTGCTCCCGATCTAATCTCTCTAACTCACCTCTACCTCTTTCTGACAACAACCTACTCACATTTTCTTTCCTTTTCTCTCCAGGTCCACAACCCCAACCCCACAAACTTGCACACCCTCGCAGAAATCTCAAACACCTCGATCTACACTCACTCTCCCTTCTCCCTCTTACAGTCATAAGTTCCCTACACAATGCACATGCCGCTGCCTCTTTATATAACACCACAATAGCTGCAGCTCTTGAATTGGTTGCTCTGCTCACACATACCAAAGCTCGCAAAATCAACAGACAACCCAGGCACACCAGCCTGACCAAAGAACTGAGGTGGGCTTCTAGGGTTGCTGAGTGGAGATGGAAAAGATCACACTCCAATGAGGACTTCATCGCATTCAAGCAGTCCCTCACTACTTTCAGGGAAACACTTGCCACAGCAAAACAAACCTACTTCTCATCTATCATATCCTCCCTGTCTCACAACCCAAAACAGCTATTCAACACATTCAATTCTTTCCTCAATAGCCCAGCACCTCCTTCCTTTCGACTTATCTCAGATGAAGACTTTGCCTCATACTTCAAACAGAAGATTGATAACATCAATCAAAGTTTTGGCGTACAATCCCCAGAGGCCCTTCTTCCTAACTACTCAGCCCTCCTCCTACAAAACCAGCTTCTCAACCATTACAGAAGACCAACTTTCCGCCCTACTCTCAAGATCACATCTCACCACCTGTGCACTTTACCGATCCCATCCTACTTCATCCCAAACCTCCCCACTGTGTTATGAATGAGTCACCAAGGAGGATGGCAGAAACAGGCTAAGCCACCAGGAAACCAGAGAGGTTGGTAACTCAGCGGATTGCAGACCCCTGATCCTAACAACACAACTAGCAGTAGCCGTGGAGCGTTCCTACGATGCCCTAGACGCCTCGGCACAGCCGGAGAACTACCTAAGCCTAAAGTAGAAAGGTGAAATCTAAACTGCCCCGGAGCAGATCCCCAAAGGAATAGGCAGCCCCCAAACATATATTGTTGGTGAGACAAGATGGAGCACAAACACAGGCAAAAAATAGACTAAGCAAATGATGGGGCCCAAATTGTCTAGATAGGACAGGACAGAAAAGATACTGTCTGCAATCACTCAAAAACCCTAAAAAATCCAACACATCTGATATACAAAAAATCTGAGTCCACACGACTTCACCCCTGCTAGATCAAAACTCTGGTGTGAACTGGAAGCAAAGCAAAAGATACCAATATGACAGGGGACTGAACAAACTAGCACAAGCTGTAACATATGGAGCGGAGCCCAGCACTGCCCCCAGCAGGGAGTATGCTGAACCCTCCCAATAAAGCAGAAAGCAAAACAAAGGCACAACCAGATTAGATGTAAAGGATTAGCAAAAGAACCACTTAACTGAACCATGCAGATCAGGCAGGAGACTGAAGAGCTCAAAATGCACAAGGAGGAAATCACCAGCAACCACTAAGGGAAGCCTGCTCACTTATATGCTCCCAGTCAATACTTCCAGATTCCCAATCATCGTCATCAGGTGGCAAACTTCCATCAGACTGGCCAGCTCCACTACTCCCAGTAACCACCAGAGGGAGCTCCAGCTCAGAAGTCCAAGCAAGGGAATTCACAACACCACTGTCTTCATCCCAACACTAACCCATCTCTTCAACCTATCACTAAAAACTGGTATTTTCCCCTCATGCTTCAAACATGCCTCAATCACACCCATCCATAAAAAGCACTCTCTTGACCCATCCTCTGTATCCAGCTATCATCCCATATCACTTCTCCCCTATGCCTCAAAACTCCTGGAACAACATGTCCATTTCGAACTGTCCTCCCACCTTATTTCCTGCTCCCTCTTCAATCGCTTACAATCTGGCTTCCGACTGCATCACTCCACTGAAACTGCCCTAACAAAAGTCACCAATGACCTACTAACTGCCAAAGCCAAGCCACACTACTCTGTCCTCCTCCTCCTGGACCTGTCCTCTGCCTTTGCACAGTCGATCACTCCCTATTGCTACATACCTTCTCATCTCTTGGCATCACTGACTTGGCCCTATCTTGGATCACGTCATACCTACCAGACCCGACATTCAGTGTCTCCCACTCACACACCACCTCCTCACCTCACCCCGTCCTGCAAGGTTCAGTCCTAGGACTCCTGCTCTTCTCCATTTACACTTACAGCCTGGGACAGCTCATAGAATCTCACGGCTTGCAGTATCACCTCTATGCTGATGACACACAGATCTACCTCTCTGGACCAGATATCACCTCCCTACTAACCAAAATTTCAGAATATGTGTCCGCTATTTCATCCTTCTCCTCTAGATTTCTAAAACTTAATTTTGACAAAACAGAGTTCGTCATCTTTCCCCCGTCTCACTCGACCACTCCATTAAAGTAAATGGCTGCTCACTCTCCCCAGTCCCACAAGCTCGCTGCCTCGGGGTAATCCTTGACTCTGATCTCACCTTCAAACCACATATTCAAGCCCTTTCCACTTCCTGCCAACTTCAACTCAAAAATGTTTCCTGGATCCGTACCTTCGTCAATCTAGAATCTGCAAAAACTCTAGTGCATGCCTCCCTCATCTCCCGCCTTGACTACTGCAACCTCCTACTTTATTGCCTCCCCTCTAACACTCTCACACCCCTCAAATCTATCCTAAACTCTGCTACCCGACTAATCTATCTGTCCCCCCGCTATTCCCCAGCCTCTCCTGTCAATCCCTTCACTGGCTCCCTGTTACCCAGAATCTCCAGTTCAAAACCCTATCCATGGCATACAAAGCCATCCACAACCTGTCTCCTCCGTACATCTGTGACCTTGTCTCCCAGTACTTACGTACATGCAAGCTTCAATCATCACGAGATCTCCTCCTCTACTCCCCACTTATCTCCTCTTCCCATAATCACATACAAGCTTTCTCCTGCGCATCCCCCCTACTCTGTACCTCTCTACCCCAGCACCTCAGACTCTTGCCTACCGTGGAAACCTGAAAAGAAACCTTAAGGCTATGTGCACACACTGCAGATTCACCTGCGGAACCGCAGGTAAAACCGCAGGTAAAGTGACCTGCGGTTTTGCTGCGGTTTGGCCTGCGGTTTCACACCTCTACTATGTTAAAAGTGTGAAACCGCAGTGGAATCTGCAGAAACAATTGACATGCTGCGGAAAAAAAACCGCAGCAAAACCGCAAGGAAAAAAACGCAGCGTGAGCACTGCGGTTTTGAAAACCCATAGGGTTACATGGTACTGTACCATGTCTGTGGAACTGCTGCGGTTCCGCAGGGCCAAAACCGCAGCGTGTGCCCATAGCCTAAGACTCACCTTGCCTATTGTATCCTCACCCATCCCTTGTAGATTGTGAGCCCTCTCTCCTCCTGTGCGAGTCGTGACATGTATTGTTTAAGATTACTGTATTTGTTTTTCATTATGTATGCCCCTTTTCACATGTAAAGCGCCATGGAATAAATGGCGCACTAAGGGTACGTGCACATGCTGCAGATTGTAGTGCGGATTTGGCCGCGCGGATTTTGTAAAACAGGTAAATCTGCAGGTCAAAAGCCCTGCGGTTTTACCTGCGGATTGCTCTGCGGTTTTGCCCTGCGGTTTTTCATCTCCTCAATGGAGGAGATGGCAAACCGCAGCGGAATCCGCAGAAAGAATTGACATGTCAACTCTTTCTGCGGTTTCAAAACCGCAGAAAAACCGTGCGGAAAAATCCGCACCGTCTGCACTGCGGTTTTTTATTCCCATAGGGAATAATGGTACTGTACACCGCAGCAGAATCCGCAGCGTGTGCACACACCCTAATAATAAAGAATAATAATATATGAGTTTCACTTTTTCTATTGAAGAACTCAAATAAATTAACTTTTTGATGAAATTCTAATTTAGCGATAACCACTTGTATATATAGCATTGGATTGTGAAGCACTCAACCGTGCCTTGAGCCTTTATTCTACTACATTCCCTGCTCCTGCAATGGTTCCTAGGCTAAAATGCACAATGTATCTGATACCAACAGCAAAGCACAATTTTAGCCCTTAGAAGGGCTGTAAGGGCTGGATCACACATGAGAGAGAATACAGCCGAGTCTCGCATGTTAATACCCGGCACTGCCGCCGGCACTCAGGAGCGGAGCATTCGGCTCCAAGTATTGCTATGCGGCCGCACGCTCCGATCTGAGTGCCAAGGTCAGTGCTGGATATGAACATGTGAGACTTGGCCGTACTCCTCGCATATGTGATCCCGGCCTTAGTATGATGATTTAGCACCAGTATCAACGCTAGAGGACTCAGATTAGTTAAACTGTACATATACAGGGCTGGACAAACATTCTCTCCCTCCATTACAAACTGTCCCTGTCCTGTGCAATGGTTTGAGTGAGCCCAGCATGTTAGCTCCTGTCCTTTTATACCCCTGATGATGTAATACGGCCAGCCAATCACAGTAGTGCCTCTAACAAGATGGCTACGGCATTACAGTGATATGCAGGCAATACCCGCTTTCTTAGTGGCTGTGTAACAGGTGCCAAAGATGCGGGGCAGGGATTTGAGTTTTAAATCGAGCACCGACCAATACTGGCCTAGTAACGAGAATACCTGAGCACCCACATACTCGAGTGATATCACCAAGTACGTTCACTTAGCCCTAGCATCTATAGATGTGCACCAGAACACCTAAATGTTAATCACATGACCTATCAGATAATCTATCTAGGAAATCATGTTACATGTCATGTGACACATCAGGTCCTGGGGGGGCACCCTCTAAACTTCCCGGGACCCTTGCTACTTGCAATCCGCTTATACATGTAGATGTACAATCTGTTCCTGGACCTGAAAAATATTGCTCCTAATTATTTTTTTTTGCTTTTGCTTTTTTATCCATCATCAGATTCCATAGGTCTGAGCCTTTTTATTTAGTCTTACTTTTTTTGGACTTGCAGGGTAATTATGCAGAGCAGCATAAAAACACACTCCCAGAGAATACTGTGACCCACGCACACTTGCAAAAGATCATAAAATTTAGCACTAAATAAAAAGGCTATAATGATAATTATATGATGTAAAGAGAGTCTTAAAGGGGGCTTCTCTCATATTGTTGAACAGAAGCACACCATTCATTGGCCTCATCGCTTTCTGGAGGCAGGACACTCCTGCTTGATTCACAGTTTTGAACAATGATGATGACATCATCAAGCATCTGTCCAAAACTGTACTTTCTCAGATGTTGCAGATAGAACTTTGCTTCTGCAGCACTGGAGGAGCAGAGTGGTACAGAAGCTAACAGTGAGCTTTACCAATCTCAAGCAGTGCTTACAAGCTCTATTGGATATAGGCATATGCGTATCCATCCAGCAATACCATCAGAAAAGCGTCTGATTGGCTCTAAATGTATTTTGCAACAGGACAACGACGCCAAACATGTTGCCAATGTCAGCAAGAATTCTCTTCATTGAAAAGAAGAAAAAAGAGTCTTGAAGTGATTATATCACCCCACGGAGCCCTGATCTTAACATCATTGCATATGTATGAGATTACATGAAGAGATAGAAGGATTTGAGTTAGTGACATCTACAAAAGATCTGTGGTTAGTTCTCCAAAATGATGGGAACAATCTCGCTTCCAAGTTCCTTCAAAACCTGTGTGCAAGTGTCACGATCCAGTTCTGGATCTGTGTCAGTTTTGGACTGCTCACATTTAACCTTTTTTCCTTTCTGGCCATCAGGGGTTAATGTCTGTTTTTCCCCCCAGTGGCCACTGGTGTTACTACAACTTTAGTCAGTCTGCTGGTGGGTTTTTCCCCCCGGTGGCCGCTGGTGTTATTGCATTGTGATTAATTATCTATGCAGTTGGGTGCCACTCCCACCTCCCTTTATAAGGCTACCTGGTGCTGCAGCTCACTGTTGGTGATACACTTCCTTTTGATACCAACCGTGGTGAAGACTGGAGCTATTATGAATGAGTCACTGGAGGAGGAAAAAACAAAAATGCAAGCTAAGTCCAGAAAACCGGAGAGGTTGGTAGCTAGCAGATTGCAGACCCCTGATCCTATTCACAACAACTAACAGTAGCCGTGGAGCATTCCTACGGTGGTCCTTGACTCCTCTTCACAGCCGGAGAACTAAAGAAGCCTAAAGAAAGAAAAGGGAAATCTAAACTGCCCCAGAGCAGACACCAAAGCAATAGACAGCCCCCAACATGTATTGTCGGTGAAAACAGATGAAAACACAAACACAGACAGAAAGACAGGCAGAGCAAACGATGGGGCCCAACTAACTAGATAGGAAAGGACAGAAAAGATGCTGGCTGCAATCCGCAAAAACCCTACCAAAAATGTCCCAACACGTCTGATAGGAAAAACGGCCCTGAAGTCACTAGACTTCAAAATCCCTATATCAGCACTCCGATATATTCTGAAGACAGAGCAAAAGAGATTTAACCGATCAGGGACATAAAATGGAAATTCAGCAGAGCCCCAGCCGGGCCTGGCAGAACACAAAACTAAGCAAATCAGACAAAATCTCATGGAACAATAACAGAGCTAAACTTAGCTTTAGAAGACAGGAACTGTACTGGAGGCCAGAGCTCAGAGCAGAGAAATCACCAGCAACCCTACAGGGCGTCGGCTGCCTTATATCCACTCAGAGATTCCGGATGTCCAATCGCAATCCACCTGTTCAGGTGACAGGTTTCTCCCATCCAAATCAGTTTCACCACCTCCTTTCACCAGCAGAGAGAGTTCATCGGACATCAAAGGTGAACGAGAAAATGAGCTCACAACATGGAGCTACCTGGTGCAGTGGTGGTTCAGCTTATCAGGAGCAGTTGTGGTTCTGCTGAAAGCTTAGTTCAGAAGCCTTACTCTGCTGTCCGGTGCATGACAGCAGAGCAAACTAAGTGATGTTTGTGTTTCCCTGTCTGTTATTTTCCTTGGTGTTTTATTAGTACAGCGGTGGGACCAGTGTCCGCACTTGCCAGTTCCCTAGTAAGGGATATGTGCAGGGCAAGTGAGGGACCAAGGTATCCTGTTCGGCGACAGGTTGAAAGACCCTGTATAGGGAACATCAGGAGAGTTCAGGGCACATCCTTAGGAGAGTGCAGGAGGTGTCCACTTCCCCGGTCCCGATTGCAGGGCCCACCATTGTAATTGCTTCCCCGGTGTCCCCTTGTTTGTCTTTGTTGGTTTTGTGACCGACCGATCGTCGGGTCGGGTCACACTGGGCAAGTCACATCGTGACAGCAAGTGTACTTAGAGGAATTGATGATTTTATACTGTTTTAAAGGCAATTCATGGTCTCACTAAAAAATGGTTTGAATTAGTTTGCTATTTTGTTAACTGTGTAACAATTCTACTCACTTGGGAGAGATCTGAGGTATTACAGGAACCATTTCTATTTAAAGTCCGACTGGTTTATTGCAATCTTCATTAACCACATCACAGGAAACTCAAATACAGCCCTTGTCTGCCTCAAAGTACAACATAAAGCATAAAGTCCGTACAATACTGCAGGTTTATCTGTCTGGCTTAGAGTTCAACTTCTTAGTCTTAACAAAGGTATCCAATCCAGGAGATCTGCACACCTCCATACACTCAGGGATGGAGATATGATGAGCAGCAGTCTCTGCCAACTGATCAGATACTCACAACTGATCTGTCGTGGCCGATTAACCCCTTTCTGTCCCATATGTACTAAAGCATTATTTCAAGTTTATCTCCCAACCATTAGGTGTCGGACTGCTACCTTACAGCTGATAAAAATAAACTATCACTTCCAATTTTGAAATAATTTTAACTTTGCAGAATTTTTCCACTTCTGACTAAATATTTTCCTTAGTGCTGTACACATACATTAACATACAGTACATATGCATACATTCAACCATATAGAAATATATGTACTAACTTTCTATGTTGGATACCTCAGTCACACAATCTCTTGACAGCAGATTTTTCAGTATCCCATCTAATCCCCCATTCCTATACACGATCATACTCACAGACCCATATACACACACATGTACAATGCTCACCATAAATGAGTACACCCACTTTGAAAAATAAAATATATCACTCAATACAAGAACAATTACCAAAGTTTTGCAAGACAGAGTTTCATAGATAATGTTTAACTTATAACATGAAGTAAGGTTAGCAATATAAATTTCATTACAAAATATTCAATTTTACTCAAATTAGTTTTTGCAAAAATGAATGCAGCTCACATCAAAAACTATTCCATATAGTATTTTGTACAACCTCCATGATTTCTAAGGACAGCACCAAGTCTTCTAGGCATGTAATGAACAAGTTGGCAACATATTGCAACTTCTATTTTTTTCATTCTACAAGAACGACCTCTTCAAGATCTTGGATGCTGGATGGAGGGTTATGACAGCTTGTCTCTTCAGAATTCCCCATAGGTGTTCAGGTGGGTTCAGATCAGGAGATACTTGGCCGCTGAATCATATTCACCCTACTCTTCTTCAAAAATGCAACAGATGTGTGTTTTGGATCATTGTCATATTGGCAAAGTACTCACCTACCAAAAGCACAGATTGATGCCAGTATATTCTCTTTCAACGAAGAACAGTACATCTGTGAATTCATGATACCATCAATGAAATGTTGCACCCCATACACCAGCAGGACTCATGCAGCCCCACATAGGGACACTGCCTCCACCATGTCTCACTGTAGGCATTATGCATTTAGGAAAAAGAATTTAGAAAATGCATGTTGCTTAGAGAGAAACATGGTGATGGCAGTGTTCTTATGTGTTGCATGTTGCATAAATCTTGCTGGTGTCGGGGAGCTACATTTCATTGATGGCATCATGAGTTCACAACAGGTCTACTGCTCTTTATTGAAAGAAAAGATGATACATCATTCCGTGCACTTTTTCAAAATGCATGATACCACTCACTAATGAGACCATGTGTGAGCCTGTTGGAAGAAGCTGATTGGAGTGCTCTGTAATTTCTGTCGAAGTTTCTGTACTTTCCCTAAAGAACCTTCTACCAATGAATCATGGAGAGGAAACACATTCAGATGAATATACTAATCTGAATACATGTATACTGTGATTCAGGGTACATTAATTATACCTTTGAATTAGTCCTTAATTATCTATGTATCTGAACTGAGAGGAGTATACTAATCTTAATTAGTACTAATCTGTAATTAGAAGTACCCTGACTCAATATGGGAATGGCTGTACAGGCTAGCCAAAAGATAGATCTGTGGTAACTAAGAGGTCAGCAATAAATGTGGACTTGTTAAAATTACCTATGAAGGGCCAATGTGATTTACAATAGGGCCAGGTGTTGATGAGTGGGGAAGACATTTCCCTTTCAATTTACCAAGCCAACCAACATGGTAAAGCAGAAACTAAGGTCAGAAAACAATTTGGAGTGTGAGGACTTATGTAGTTCATACATAATGATAAAACTTCCCCTATGTACAAGTGACATATGAGACTAGCTAATATGGATCTATATCTCTATCTACAGTGAGATGGATCGAGGTTTTACCTGTGCATAACTGACTTGTATTCTGATCGATCGGACATGTCATGTGATAACTTGTGTAATACCCACATGCCTACCTGCGTATTGATCATGTCTCTATAAAACCCCGTGTGATATATTTCTGTGGCTTAGGCTGGTTTCACATTTGCGTTTTTTAGAGCTGGAAAAAAACGCACACCTGCGCATGCGTTTTTTCCCCTATATTTAACATGGGTGCGCATACCTGCGCGCTGGTAAGCGCATGTATGCGATTTTCATGCGCTGCGTTTTTTTGGGGTGTGCGTTGGGATTTTCCAGACGCAGCATGTTGCATTTTTTGGCCCTGCAAAAAAGCGCATGCGCACATATGCGCACGTTTTGCGCTAAAAATGGCCATTATAGCCTATGGATGCGCATATGTGCGCACTGGCATGCTCATGTATGCGTTTTTTTGCATATGCGTTTTTTTTTTTAAACCATGGAATTTAGGGGTTTGGGTTAGAGTTAGGGTTAGTTAAGGGGTTTAGGGTTAGGGTTATGGTCAGGGTCAGGGTTAGGGTTGGGGTTTGGGTCAGGGTTAGGGTTAAGTATGGTTTTGTTAAGGATTAGGGTCATGGTTAGGGTCAGGATTAGGGTTAAGTATGGTTTTGTTAAGGGTTAGGGTCAGGGTTAGGGTTAGGGTCAGGGTTAGGGTTAGGGTTAGGGTCAGGGTTAGGGTCAGGATTAGGGTTAAGTATGGTTTTGTTAAGGATTAGGGTCATGGTTAGGGTCAGGATTAGGGTTAAGTATGGTTTTGTTAAGGGTTAGGGTCAGGGTTAGGGTTAGGGTTAGGGTCAGGGTTAGGGTTATGGTTAGGGTTAGGGTCAGGGTTAGGGTCAGGATTAGGGTTAAGTATGGTTTTGTTAAGGATTAGGGTTAGGGTTAGTATGGTTTTGTTAAGGGTTAGGGTCAGGGTTAGGGTTAGGGTTAGGGTCAGGGTTAGGGTCAGGATTAGGGTTAAGTATGGTTTGGTTAAGGGTTAGGGTCAGGGTCAGGGTTAGGGTTAGGGTCAGGGTTAGGGTTAAGTATGGTTTTGTTAAGGGTTAGGGTTAGGGTTAGTATGGTTTTGTTAAGGGTTAGGGTCAGGGTTAGGGTTAGGGTCAGGGTTAGGGTCAGGATTAGGGTTAAGTATGGTTTGGTTAAGGGTTAGGGTTAGGGTTAGGGTCAGGGTTAGGGTTAGGGTTAGGGTTAGGGTCAGGGTTAGGGTTAGGGTTAGGGTTAGTTAGGGTTTAGGGTTTGGGTTAGGGTTAAGTATGATTTGGTTAAGGGTTAGGGTCAGGGTTAGGGTTAGGGTCAGGGTTAGGGTTAGGGTTAGGGTCAGGGTTAGGGTTAGTAAAGTCATGGTTTGGGTAGTGTGAGGGGCCACCTAAAAATGTTGGAAAAAAACGCAAACGCGGTAAAAACGCGCTAAAAACGCATACAAACGCATAAAAATGCTGCGTTTTTTTCATGCATGCTCATAAAAATGCTTGAAAAAAACGCAGCAGTTGTATGCTTATGTATGCGTTTTTTCAATGCGTTTTTTTGCGGGAAAAACGCGCTGCAAAAAAAAGCAAGTGTGAAACTAGCCTTACACATTACGACTGACGAATGCTGATTATTACATATCTGTCTAGTGCACCCTGATGGTATCACAAGGCCCCATCTTATTTTTCTGACCTTCTGATTCTCCTTTGTAAAAACCTATTCTATGTATACAGTGGCATGTATACTGTATGTTTTGGCACCCCTGGTCAAAATTACTGTTGTTGTGAACAAGTAAGTTGAAGATGAAATGATCTCTAAAAGGCCTAAAGTTCAAGATGACACCTTTCCTTTGTGTTTTAGGCAAAAAATATATATTTATTGTAAGATTTCCATTCTAAAAATTACAAAAGGGAAAATGGGCTGATTCAAAAGTTTAGGAATCCTTTGAGATTTCCGTACGCAGATAAGGTTTAAGATGTTAATTAGCCTCTTGGGGTTATGGATGGTTTAATATAATGGTTTGGAAAGGCAAGGTAATGCAAATTTCCCAGCTTTGTAAAAACCCAGCCTCCTCCAACCTTGTGCCAAAAAACAGCAGCCATGGGTTCTTTTAAGCAGCTGCCTAGCCCTCTGAAAATGAAAATGATAGAGACCCACAAAGCAAGAGAAGGCTTTAAGAAGATAACAAAAAGTTTTCAAGTTGCCCTTTTCCTCAGTTTAAGATGTAATTATGAAATGACAGTTAACAGGAACAGTGGAGATCATGATGAAGTCTGAAAGACCAAGTAAAATGTCAGTGAGAGCTGCTCATAGGATTGCTATAAGTCAAATCAGAACCCATACTTGACTGCAAAAGACATTCATAAAGATTTAGCAGACTGTGGAGTTGTGGTACATTGTTCTACTGTTCATAGACACCTGCACAAATATTGCCTTCATAGAAGTGTAATGAGAAGAAAACCTCTCCTGCATCCTCACCGTAAAATTCAGCATCAGTAGTATGCAAAAGAATATCTAAACAAACTGATGCATTTTGGAAATAAGTCCTGTGGACCAATGAGATTAAAATTGAACTCTTTGGCTACAATGTCTAAAGGTATGTGTGGAATAAAAATTGCACAGAATTTCAGGAAGAGAACATCTTGCCAACCATTAAGCATGGGGGTGGATCAATCTTGCTTTGGGGTTGTGTTGCAGCCAATGGCAAAGGGAACATTTGGTAGAGGGAAGAATGGATTTAATGAAATTTCAACAAATTCTTGTTGCAAACATAACACCATCTTTTAAAAAGCTGAAGTTAAAAAGAGGATGGCTTCTACAAATGGGAAATGATCAGCAGACGCTTTCTCCCCCATGATTCTTCCTCGGCGTTTTACATATCAGAACAGCATAATGATGTCATTACAGCGCGCCTGCTGTTCTGAGTTGTGCATGCTCAGGAAATTGAAGCATCAGGTGGAACGAGAAGAGGTGAGTATTGTATTAATTCTTTTAAATCAGTTACTAGTGGCCATAATAGAGTATAGAGGACCATGGGGGTGCATTATATTCTATGGAGGACCATGGGGAGTGGATTATATTCTATGGAGGACCATGGGGAGTGCATTATATTCTATGAAGGACCATGGGGAGTGCATTATATTCTATGAAGGACCATGGAGTGTGCATTATACTATATGGAGGACAAAATGGGGCCCATTATACTATATGGAGAACTAAATGGGGCCCATTATGCTAAATGGAAGGCTATGTGGGGGCATTATAATATTTGAAGGGAAATTATAACATAGTAACATAGTTATTAAGGTTGAAGGGAGACTTTAAGTCCATCTAGTTCAACCCATATCCTATCCTAACTTGCCCTAACATGTTGATCCAGAGGAAGGCAAAAAAACCCATGTGGCATTATAATATTTGAAGAGCATTACATTTTTGTGGGGGCAATTATACTGTATGCAGAAAATGATACAGTATGAAGGTTTGTGCGGGGTCCATCATGCAATGTGGGGGCCATTATTCTATTTGGAGAGCTAGTACTGGTCGTTATACATCGTTATACAGCGTGGAGAAGTGTGGGGTCATTATACTGTATGTAGGCCCATGATACTGCATGGAGGGCTATGTGGGGGTCATATTTGGAGGATCATACTGTTGGGGGGTCACCATACTTTGCCTTGGGAGTTGAGGTGGTATACAGTAGAGTCATTATACTGTGCATGTGAAGGCTAATATACAGAAATTAACCATGGGGGCATCATACTGTGTTTGGGGGGCACTTTTGGTGGCATTATACTTTATGGGGGTAGTGAAAGAGGAATCTAGGACTTCAGCATAAGGAAAATTACTCTGTAAAGGTTGGAACGTTGTTAGATTTGCTCTTCTCTGACCCAATTTTTTCTTTCTTGCAGGGTGAGGGTGGGGGAATGGCCCAATTAGAATTTCTGCTATGGGGCCTCATGATTTCTATGTATGTCCATGTCAATTGTTTAAATATATTATTTTCTTCTCTTTGCCTTCTCAGCGACACCAGCACCTCACATCAGGTATTTCCACGTGCATTTTGTTATGTAATCTTGCAGAATTCTGTTTCATTGTATTTGCAAATTCTAAACTAATATTTTCGCTTTGGGCATGCTATAGAGTGTTGGGGAAGTCAATGTGATTCAGTCTGCTTTCTGTAGCACTTGGCTAGAAAATGAGAAATGTGTGGGCTGCAGGACTAGAGTGACACGGCCTGCAGCAGGCAGTTTAGAGAAACATCTTTCCAACTCACTATCTTTGCATTCAGTAGGAGTTGGGTCCTATTCTTCTCTATTTACTGCCAATTAATGTTCTGCAGTGAGCTATTTCCATCTTTTGGGAGGGGAAGCTAGTGCAGACAGTTTGTGTGAAGAATGTAGACTATGTTAATTAAAGATATTTACATAAATATGCCTATGCAAGGCTATATATCCATGTGTGGCTGCTATGCTGGAGACTGGCGATGAGCAGGCATTGAAATAATGACTGGATGTTATCGTGGTTAACCAGTCTGGCTACTATTTTATTCTAAAGAGAACCAGTCTTGGACTCAAAATGATCTTTCCCGGGCTACTAGGTTTGCCCAGTAGATTCTGTTTGTCTGAGAATACCAGGGTGACACGGTTTTCCGTAGGAAGGCAATATCTATATAGAGTTTGCAAATTCACTCTCACAATTCGATTGTAATCTAATAATAAGATACAATAAGATAATTAAGACAATGGAATTGCAATTAAAGTGTAACCGTCAATTTAATTTTTATTTTGCAAATCAACAGTACACATGAAAATAAGCAACTTCGTAATATATCTGATCAGAGAAATCTGCTTCTTTCTCCTCCATGATTGATGTTTCATTTTCAAAATTCTCCATTCAGAGGTAAAATCTATATTCAGTGAATGTAGAACGTTTCATGGCTGGGATAGGAGATGGCAGTTGGTGCTGCTAAGTAGAGATCAGCGAACCTTTTTAAAGGTTCGGTTTGATTCGCCGAACAATTAGACGTTCGCCAAATATGTTCGACGAACATACCTGAACCCCGTTAGAGTCAAAGGTAGGCCAAACCAAACGTATGCACAACATTTTATGGGGTGACAAAAAGCTTCCCAAACAGCTAACATTAAGGCTATGTGCCCACGTTGCGTTTAAATCCGGACACTGAAAACCGGACTCCTTCCCAGAAACCGCGCGTTTTTTTCCCCGATTATGTTCGTGATTTTGCCACGATTTTCACATGCGATATTCAAGCACTTTACAAGCGATTTGAAGCATTGCATGGAAAGTGATTGACAGGTTGGTCACACTCGTCAAACATAGTGTTTGACAAGTGTGACCAGGTTTTTACTATTGAGGCCGCCTATGCGGCATCAATAGTAAAAGAAAGAATGTAAAAATTGATAAAAAAATAAAAAAATCGGGGTATATTTACCTTCCGACGTCCCGCGCAGTCTCAGCGACGCTCCTGTTCCCAGCGATGCCTTGCGAGACCTGTGATGACGTTGGTCTCGCGTTGCTATAGCAATCTCACGAGACCGCTAGAGTAACGCGAGACTACATCATCACAGGACCTTGCCGCAAGGCATTACTGGGAACGCTGTGGCCCGGGAAGGCAGCGCGGGACGCCGGAAGGCAAATATACCCCGATTTTTTATTTTTTATTCTTTTTTTTACAGGGGTATGGTACCCAGGGCCTGGAGGACAGTCTCCTCTCCTCCACACCGTGGGTACCAACCGCACATGAGACGCTTAACTTCCCGCATGGTGGGCATAGCCACATGCGGGAAGTAAGCGATTCTCATGCATTCCTATGGGTGCGGAATCGCGGCAATTCTTTGCGATTCCGCACAAAAGAATGAGCATGCTGCGATTTTTTTCCGCCTATGCGATTCCGCCGCGGAAAAAAGCGCAGCATTAGCACAGCATGTGCGGAATGCCATAGGAATGCATGGGGTGCGTTCTGTACAAGATTTTTAAATGTTTTCGCAGCATTTTCGCACTGAAAATCGAGGCAAAAATGCTTAAAAATCGCATCGTGGGCATACAGCCTAAGGATAGACACCTTGAAAAGTGGCATCAATTGACCAACAGTAAAAATTTGCAAATGGCACAGTAGCAGTCAGCCATCGGCCATACATGAGGTATCCGGGCCTGGCCCAATATTTACAGATTGGAATTAAAGTTTCAATGAGGACCTGGTGGATAAGTGAACGGTGTAAGTCTTCTTAGCTGGGAGACCTGATACCTCATGCAACACCTCCAATTTTTTTTTTATTCCAGCCACACTCAGATGGCACAAACATCAGTTTCATGCCGTGCTATAGGTAGAAAAATGTAAGTATAGTAGCACAGGTAGTTGACAAATCAATTGACCTACAGTCAAATCTTTTATAATGGCACAGAAGCAATCAGCCATGGCCCATGCATGAGGAATCAGGACCTGGCCCAGCATTTAGGGCTTGGAATTGAAGTTTCAATGAGGACCTGGTGGCTAAAGGAGCGATATAAGCCTTCTTAGCTCAGAATGCAACACCTCCAATTTTTTTTTATTCCCGCCACATTCAGATGGCACAAGCATCAGCTTCATTCAGTACTATTAGAAGAAAAATGTTAGGAAAGTAATACAGATAGTTGACTGAAAGTAAGTACAGGCCTGCCTGCCTTTGAGCCCTACTTACACAGGCAACCCACCAGATAGAGACCCAACTTGGAGTCTCCACTATAAAAATAAATATTGTTACAGAGCACTAAAGTGGCATTGATTTGCACAGAGTAGAAAAAGTATAATAGGCCTCTGACACGCCTTCCACCACAGGCAACTCACCTGATGGAAACCCAATTCTCCCCATTTCAAAAAATTGTTTGTGACCTCAGGAGCAGTAGCAACAGCAGGCACAGAAGACACCACAAAGGTGGCACAGACTGCAATAACGCAAGATCAATAGATGAGACTAAAAACAACACCATCGCCTAGTCTACCCAATCTACGACTGGGTTGCAAAAGTCTTTGGAGATCCATGATTTGTTCATTTTGATGAAAGTTCGGTGGTCTACACTTTCAGTGGAGAGCCGGATGTGCTTATCCATCAGGACACCACCAGCAGCGCTGAACAAACGTTCTGAGAGAACGCTGGCTGCTGGGTATGACAACCTGACAAACAAATTCCAGAAAAAAGACAGGTGAGCTCAGGACACTTTTCCATTTTGAAGAACAAAATGTAAAAGGGTCCAAAGCCCCTGATGGCGTTGACATTGAACTCCAGATACTCCTGCACCATCCTCTCCAGTCATTCACAACATGTCAGACTTGTACTCTGTTCTGCTAGTGCATTGGCTGGTCTAAAAAATGTGTTACATGACATTGCTTATTCCACTTATACTGCTGCTGCTGCTAATGTTTTTGTGATAACGTCTTTACGTTCCCGAGGATGGACGTCTACAACTGGGATGCTCACTGAGTGCATCATTGCTATCTTGGGGAAAACCACTCTTAAGACTGTCTACAAGCATATTTCAATACTACAGCAGGCATGCATCCCTTTCCAGGAGGGAAGCATCTGGCTAAATTTTTACTCTTGTACCTTGGATCCAAAAAAGTGGCAACCCAGTAGTTAGCACTATTTCTAACCCTAAGAATACAGGCATCATATTGAAGATAGTGCAGCAAGAGAGCATTTATGTGTCCGTGAGGTCCAAGTCCATGCTGTGTTGGTTGCGGGGTAACCCTGACAGTTTGCTTCCACCATCTCCCCCCATCAAAAATGGACAACAGAGAGCTGATCATTATCATTTTCATCTCCTGACTGTTGCATGTTCATCACCTCATAATCAATTTATTCCTTGGTTCCTGCATCTTCACTAATAGTTTTGCATGGTACCATGAGCCCCCCTTGATCGCTGTAAGCCACCCACCCATGGCACCCATCTGTAAGATGGCAGTCCAGAAATTAGAGATATTGTTATCCCTTGCGCATCCTCCTCTGCCTCCAACTAAGTGTGCTTCAGCATGTTGATGACTGGAATAATGATGCTGATGACGGTTTCGTCAGTGTTAGCCATATTAGTAGCCATTTCAAAACTGTGCAGAAGGTTGCAGAGGTCCTTCACCTGTGCCCACTCCACAAGTGTAATTTCCACCACGTCCAGACTGCGTTGGCTCATGCTATGCTAAAGGACATACTGCATCAGGGCTCATCACTGCTGCCACAGATGCTGTAACATGTGCAGAGTGGAATTCCAATGTGTAAGAACATCGCTAATTAAACAGTTAACTGATAGGCTGAAAGACCTCTGCAGCGATGCATGTCGATGACCTGCAGGGTGCGACCGTCGGAAGTGAGCACACAGCAACTATGCTTACTGCAGCAGCGCATCCAGGTCGGAATAGTGGAAGAGAGATTGCTGTACCATCAAATTTAGGATGTGATCCATGCAAGACACATGTGTGAGGTTGCCACGGCGTAGGGCAGCCAACAGGTTTTCACCATTATCACACACGGCTTCAGGTTCAGTGGAGGCAGCCATTGCTCTAACTTGGCCTGGATACCTGTCCACAACTCTTGAGCTGTGTGACTGCAATCTCCAAGATATATTAATTTAAACACTGCCTGATTGTGGTGAGCCATGGCTGTACAGTACAGAGGTGGGAAGATCATAACGTTTATATACCAACAAAATGTACTCTAGACCACGGAATAGTCAATGGATAAACAAAATGTTACCGATAAAATTGTATACAATTTTTTGACATTTACATAGCAAAAAATTTACCCAAAAAGATGTAATACCCTATGGATGTGCAATATAATACCAATAAGTTTTGAACAAGTTTTTTGAGGGTTATATACCAAGGAATTGAAACAGCACAGAAAGAGGACTAATAATAATAGATAATTCCAATAATAGAAAACAGCAAAAGAGCAAAAAGGTTTACCAGTCCAGGCCTCCAGACAAATGCACTATCAGGATGCTGTGGACCCATATAATTAAGATGGAAACACAGGTGCAAGAATACCGATAAAACAACCGCTCACAGCCTACCAATATATGAAGGGGGCGGCTGCCTGGTATGTTGATGCACAATAAAAAACTTGTATGCGGCGCTGTTCACACTATGGCCATGCACAGCATCCAGGCCAGCCTAGTAGTGACACCTTTCTATTAGCTCAGGCGGGCTGGCCCAGCGCTATCAAAATGCATGCCATGTGAACAGACACCGCAGTTTACAAGACCAAATGGGCCCAACTGCACCCTAAATAAAAAGTGCAAAAAACACATTAAAAAAATGTGAAGTATTAGCTGATATTTTGGCCAAAATACGTGAGCCCGTAACCTGCGCCAAAGGTCTCCACGTTTACGGGTTTAGGCTGTGAGCGGTTGTTTTATCGGTATTCTTGCACCTGTGTTTCCATCTTAATTATATGGGTCCACTGCATTTGTCTGGAGGCCTGGACGGGTAAACCTTTTTGTTCTTTTGCTGTTTTATATACCAAGGAAATGTACTCTAGCCAACGCAATAACCTATGGTTTTTTGAGGGTTATATACCAATTAAATCTACCCAAGAACATGTAATACTGTAAGACTAAGAAATTTAAATGCAAAATTTTTAAAATTTTTAAATATTTTTCTTTTAGTGTTATATAACACCAACCTGTGATAGAAAACATGTAATACTGTATAGATGAGTAATCTAATTCAGAACTATTTTTTCTAAGCTTTTTGTAAGTTTTACATTCCACTGTAATGAAAAAATAACCATGTTAAATGGTGTGGATGACTCATTGAATTCATAAAACAATTTTTGAACTAAAATATTTTTAATGTGCAGTTTATGTACTTATGCATTTATAAAGGATATGCAGAAAGTGCAAAGCCAAACAGAAATTATGAGGAGAGTCATCCATAGACCCCTGAAAGGGAATAATTGGTGGGCCTCATTAAAGTTTTGAGTGTTACAAACACTTTATGTGCTGCTGTCATCTGGTGGTGTGGAAAAGTGAGGTCTAATCAAGGCTTTGTTCATCTTTATAAGAGTGAGCCTGTCTGCATTCTCGGACATGAGAAAGTGCCTGTCTGTTAAGACCCCCCGGTGACACTAAAAACCCACTCAGAAAAGATGCTAGCGGCAGAGCTGCACAACACCTACAAGGCATATTTTTACATATTTCCCATAAGGGATGGGGGCATTGCTCTAGAATCACTGCGTTGAGAAACATGTGATGGTGTCTCCGCAGTGTTGGATGTTGATCTCCATGAGTTCATTCATCCTCATTTTTCACAATCTTCTACTAGGCATTGCTCCTACTGGCCAGTTTCCTACTCCACACTGATGAGGGGCAATACCCCGAAACAGCTGTCTGTGGATGGATACCATGTTTTGGCATAGGTGGTTTCCTTCATTGGAGACTGCCCTTCCCGTGGTTGTTCCTTCCCGGGGAAAGACCTGGCTAGTCATTGCTAGCGTTGAGAAACATGTGATGGTGTCTCCACGGCTTGTGTTTTGCATATTTTTACATATTTCCCATAAGGGATGGCGGCATTGCTCTAGAATAAAGAAAGGAAAAAATTATCCAGCTCCACACGATATTCAATTTAACGATTTATTCCAATGAAGATAGAATACGAGTCAGCTCCAGGGTTGCATAGCTCACACAGGAGCGGCATTTAGCGACGCGTTTCGATCGCTGAGTGCGATCTTTATCAAAGCTACTACATCAAAATCACGCACAGGTTAAAAAGGAGCAGAGACCAATCCAAAATCCAATACAGATCACATGATTGGAAGGTCCTGTTCCATTGAAACAATACAAGCAAACAACGAATTTGTGAAATATATCTCAAAAATACATATAAAATATGCAAAGAAAACATTGTATGAATGTAAAGAACACCTATAATGGAAAAAATTCACAATTTTATCAAAGACAATAAAACTATATGTATAAATTTGTGGATCATGTGACCACAAAAGCTGATCTGATCAGCGCAAAAATCAATTAGCGGTATCACATGCATTTATCTTTGCTCTCATTATATCAGGACGGCATTTTTATCAATCTCACGATTGTGTTTAATTTTGAAACATGTCTGATCCATCAGCGGACAGAATGAAAAAAGCCGCTCAGGTTTTTTCTCATGCACCTGTGGATGTGAATGTGCCCTCTGGTGTGTCGGCTTCTTATGTGCAGCTAGACAAGCTGATGACACAGGAGATGAAGACTTGGTGGGATCTGACTACGTTGCAGAATTATGTTTCTAAAGATATGGTCCCTCGTGGATTAAGAATTAAGAAAAGATGTACTACGTTTTTTTGTGATAAATTTGTGGATGAGTGGAATGCAGTTTTAAGTAATTGCTCACTCACTTTGATGCGTTTGATCATACAATATGAAGAGACCAAATTAACTGATATACAAAAAGAAATTTCTGATATCAAACAATCCTTTAATGCTTCAGATTCTTTGATTAAATATGAAGGTTGGATCAAGAACATTCAGGATAATATGAATGTGTTGGAGGATGAAATTATGCAACGAAAAAAACGTAAATTTCAGAGAGATCTTGAGGACTACTCCCAGAATAAAGTATTTGATTGGAACACCCGTGATGTGTCCAAATCACCTAAATCCATTTTGAGGCGAGGCAATTATAAAAAAACATATTCTAGACAGCGTGTCAGTTTTTCATCTGAAGGAGACTCTACTGAAAATAATTTGGACACATCAGAAGCGTCTTCCAGCAGTTCAGTCAATTCTAATAGGTCAAAAAACGCAAAAGGCGCGGTGGGCGCAAACATAGAAAACAACTTTGGTATGATGACTCGCCGCAGGAAGAATTACAGAAGGAAATAAATGTTTTTGATAATGTGCTTAATATTTCATCCAGGACTTTGTCTATTGATCATATCAAAGTTTTGGCATATGGATTGAATTTTGTCCCTGATAAAGATTTTAATCTTTTTTCAACATTGCTTGATGTTAATAAATTTATTCGTAATTTGACTATTAGGAAGCACTTTTGGACTGGTTCCCCTGATGTTTCGGAAGATTCTGATGTGGTTTCTTTCAATGAATATCATGATTTGGATTTTCAGGAACAGATTTCTCTTATATCTTAAGATTTCTCTTATATTATTCTTAATAAGAATTGTCAAAAACAAATACTGTTCAGAATGTTTCTATTAATCAATCTGTTGCATTAAAAACGAAAAATCCATTTTTTTATCCAATTCAGTCGCGTTCAGAGTGTATGGATCGCTTTCAAGATGTCATTGAACATGAATTAAAGATTCTACATAATAAGAAAAATGATCTAAGTAGGAGAGTTAATTTGTCTACTAAAGAAAGAAAGGCAATACAAGAATTGAAGGACATGACGGATATTATTATCAAAATGTCGGACAAAGGTGGAGTAGTGGTGGTAATGAATTCCTGTGATTATCAGGTTAAGATTCAAGAAATGCTTTCTGATTCTTCTGTCTATAAAAAATTGTCAAATAATCCTACCTCTTCGTATAAAATTAAAGTTAATAAAATTCTTCAGGAGGGTTTGTCATTGGGGGTGTTAACCAAGAAACAGGTAGATTTTTTGGAGGTGTCTAATCCGGTTTTGCCTAATTTACATGGTTTACCCAAGATTCATAAAAATGAGGATTTCCCGTCTATGAGACCTATAGTCTCGGGAATTGGTTCCATCAATGAGCATCTGGGTGAGTGGCTGGATTCTTTACTGCAACCTCTAGTTCGTTTGATTCCTGGTTTTATTAAAGATACTGGTGATGTTCTTGATATTTTGACACAGAAAAGGTGGTTACCAGATTATTCATGGCTGACCTGTGATGTTACAGCTCTTTACACAAATATACCCCACAACATTGCTCTAGAAGCTTTGGAATTCCATCTTGTGGAATATAGTAATTATTCTTCTGATTTAATTAATTATATGTTACAGGTTACTTCTTATCTTTTGACTCATAATTATTTCTCGTTTGATCACGTTTGTTATTTACAATGCAAGGGCGTAGCGATGGGTGCAAAATTTTCACCATCATTGGCAAACATCGTTATGGCCTTTTGGGAACATAATTTTCTGTATTCTTTGTCTAATGAATTTGCTCATTACATTGTCTGGTATGGTAGATACATTGATGATACTTTAATTATTTGGAGAGGAGATGTGTCTGCCATACCAGACTTTGTGGAATATATTAATTCTAATGATTACAATTTAAAATTTACTTTTGTGCACAATAAAAATGATATTTCATTTTTAGATTTATTTTTGCAGGGTGTTCCAGGTCAGCTTATATCTACCCGTACCTATTCCAAACCAATGGCAGGAAATACTATCCTGCATGCTAATAGTAGTCATCCGAGACATACAGTAAAGTCGATTCCTGTGGGTGAGCTTACAAGAATTAAAAGGAATTGTAAAAATAATAATAGTTTGCAGCAGGAACTTGGTAGGTCTTGCAATAAATTGAGAAATAGGAATTATCCTAATTGGATGTTGAACAGAGCTTTGGATTTAGTTACAGAAGATAGTTGTGTTCTAGTTGATAGTAAGAATAAAAAATCTGCTATGTCCAAAAATCCGTTCATATGTTTTCAATTTAGCCCACAATTTGTTGAAATTAAAAAGATTATTAATAAATTTTTACCTCTATTATATGAGGATCCTATTTTGGCTGCTGTTTTGGGAGAGGGATGTAATATAGTTGCAGCTCCCACTTTAGGTAATATTTTATCACCAAGTTTGTTCTCATCTAGAAATAATAGGGGTACTTGGTTGGATAATAGAGGCAATTATAAATGCGGAGGTAATAATTGTAGGACGTGTAAACACATGATAAAAACTAATTTTTTTTATAATAATGACAAATCTACATCGTTTAAAATTAACAATTTTATTAATTGTAATACTGATTTTGTGGTGTATAAAATTGATTGCACTACTTGTATTAAATCCTATATAGGTTGTACATCTAGAAAATTAAAGACTAGGATAGCTGAACATTTATACGATATAATCAATGTCACAAGTGGAGTCCGCAATATTTCTTCTGCAGCCAGACATTTTATTAACTTCCATTCTCGCAATGTTGCTTCCCTGCAGGTGACAGGTATCGAAAAAATCAGGAAATCTTCTAGGGGTGGTGACATTAGAAGAACTCTGCTCACCCGGGAGGCTTTCTGGATTTTTAACCTGGGGACGAGATTTCCTGATGGATTAAACAAAAAGAATGAAATCATGTTTCATTATTAATATTTCAGAGCATGTTTATATCATAGTGTGTTTTATTTTGTATGTATATATTTTGTGTATGATATTTTTCATGTTTCGTGATAAATACATGTGATACCGCTAATTGAGTTTTGCGCTGATCAGATCAGCTTTTGTGGTCACATGATCCACAAATTTAAACATATAGTTTTATTGTCTTTGATAAAATTGTGAATTTTTTCCATTATGGGTGTTCTTTACATTCATACAATGTTTTCTTTGCATATTTTATATGTATTTTTGAGATATATTTCACAAATTCGTTGTTTGCTTGTATTGTTTCAATGGAACAGGACCTTCCAATCATGTGATCTGTATTGGATTTTGGATTGGTCTCTGCTCCTTTTTAACCTGTGCGTGATTTTGATGTAGTAGCTTTGATAAAGATCGCACTCAGCGATCGAAACGCGTCGCTAAATGCCGCTCCTGTGTGAGCTATGCAACCCTGGAGCTGACTCGTATTCTATCTTCATTGGAATAAATCGTTAAATTGAATATCGTGTGGAGCTGGATAATTTTTTCCTTTCTTCGTTGCATCTACCATTGTGGGATGGTGATCCGTGCTCCTATGGAAGTCGGTGAGCTGGCTTATATATTCTTTGAATGATTGCTCTAGAATCACTGCGTTGAGAAACATGTGATGGTGTCTCCGCAGTGTTGGATGTTAATCTCCATGAGTTCATTCATCCTCATTTTTCACACCATCTTTGCGAAGTCCTCAAAGTCTTGGAGAATCAAACACATCTCAGACATCCATGCCCAATCTTCAGTTGTTATGTGTGGAGGCTGACCAGAATACCAACAGGCATGGTCTCTTCTGCTCACAAAGCATTGCCAGCATGTGCAATGTGAAATTCCAACACATTTTCAAGTGACTCAAGCTGCTGCAGCACTACCAGTGCAGCAGCAGCTGTAGCCACCTTGCAGAAATTTGCACTACTGTGGTGTACCTTAACCAGAAGCTCTGAAAAATCTGGGTATGTTTTCAGAAATCACAGAGCTGCCAAGTTGAGCACATGAGCAAAGCATGGTACGTATGTGAGCTTGTCAAGCTTCACCGGGTTACGCCCATTATCACACATGACAATGCCTGGTTGGAGGTTCCGCCGCAAAAAACAGAGATCTGTCTGGTCTGTTATTCCTTTAAGTAACTCTGCTGTGGTGTGGGACTTGTCTCCTAGACAAATTAGCTTAAGCACAGCCTGTTGCCGCTCCACTGAGGTAGTGCTGCAGAGCTTCCATTTTCTGGCTAATGTGGACGACGTGCTCTGAGATACAAGTGCAATTGTTAAGTGAACAATGCCAAAAAGTGTGTAGCTAAGGGCATGGGTGATGTTCCTGGACATGTGCTGGTACAAGGTGGAGAAGCCACAGTGGGAGAAAAAGTGGAGGCAGGGGGCCAAATACAGAGGGACAGCGGCCACCATGAGTCGACGAGAATTCTCTGTGTCTACCAGCCTAAATGGCAATACTTCTACAACAATCAGCCTGGAAATTTATCCGTTTAGCATTTGGGCCTATGGATGGATGGCAACTGAACGCTGGGCTAGGACAAAGATTTGAACGTGCCTGATGATGGTAAGTCAGAATGTGCAAGGAGTCTTGGAGTATGCAGGTTGAGAGTAAGCAATCAAGAAATTATGTTGTAAAAAGCTCTTCAGAGTGTCCTAGTGTGGGATCACTAGTCTCCTGGGATTCAACATGGTGTGAGGAAGGATCACTGTGAGCATTATGAAATTAAGACTTTAGGCTGGTGAGACTGGACCATGTGGAAGACTGTGTGGTGCCACCAAGCCTGCTGGAAGCATAATATGCTATCCAAACAATTACCTGTTTGCACTGCTCTGGCTTCAGAAGTGGTGTACCGTGCCTCCGTGCAAAGTGGGACAGGAACCTATGTGTCATGGATGGGTGTGTTTTTTGTGCTCCAGGAACAGTAGTAGTCACACCTGACCCATGTCCTCAGCATCTGTGTGCACCATCATCAACACTTTCACTTCCACATCCATTAATGCACGCCTTACACATTTTTTAAATTGCTAGATCTTTTGAAACCAAGTTTATTTTTAATAAAAGAAAAAAATGGGCACCAGCAGCAACCAAAGCAGTTTTTGTGAGTTTTCTACACCATAATGTAACTGAACGAAAAGTGTATGGATGACAATCAAATTCAATCCAGGAAAATGTCTCAATACTTTTTTCAGACTGTATGGCTGAGAAATTGAAGCCTACAAAATTTTTACAAGCTTAGTGGTTTTACAGACCACAGAAATGTTCACAGACCATGTAACACTGTATGTCTGAGCAATGGAAGTATAAACATTTTTTAAAAGCTTTTGTTCACTTTTAGAGATCACAGAAATGTTCATAGACTACATATCACTGTATGTATGGTGAATGGAAGCCTACAACATTTTTAAAAGCTTTTGTTCACTTTTAGAGATCACAGAAATGTTAAAAAAAAATGTAACACTGTCTGAGAAATGGAAGCCTACAACATTTTCAAAAGCTTTTTAGCAATTTTACAGATCACAGAAATGTTCAAACACCACATAAGGCTGTAAGCCGGAGAAATCAAAGCCTACAATATTTTTAGAAGCTTTTTAGCAGTTTTACAGATTACAGAAATGTGCACAGATCACGTAACACTACATCTGAGAAATGGAAGCCTAAAAAGTTTTTTAAAGCTTTTTGTCACTTTTAGAGATCACAGAAATGTTCAAACACCACATAACACTGTACGACTGAGAAATGGAAGCCTAAAAAGTTTTTAAAAGCTTTCTATCTCTTTTACAGGTTACCGAAATGTTCACAGACCACATAACACTGTATGTCTGAGAAATGAAAGTCTACAACATATTTAAAAGCTTTTATTCACTTTAAGATATCACAGAAATGTTCAAACACCACTTCTGACTGTGTGTCTGTGAAATGAAAGTCTACAAGATTTTTAAAGCTTTTTAGCAGTTTTACAGATTACAGAAATCTTCACAGACCATGTAACTCCAAGTCTGAGAAATGGAAGCCTAAAAAGTTTTTAAAAGCTTTTGGTCGCTTTTAGAGATCACAGAAATGTTCAGACACCACGTAACACTGTATGTCTGAGAAATGGAAGCTTACAAAGTTTTTAGGCTGTGTGCCCACGATGCGATTTTTAAGCGTTTTTGCAGCGATTTTCGGCGCGAAAACGTTTAAAAATCGTGTACAGAACGCCCCCCCATGCATTCCTATGGCATTCCGCACATGCTGTGCTAATGCTGCGCTTTTTTCCGCGGCGGAAACGCATCGTGGAAAAAATCACAGCATGATCATTCTTTTGTGCGGAATCGCAAAGAATTGCCATGTTTCCACACCCATAGGAATGCATGAGAATTGCTTACTTCCCGCATGTGGCTATGCCCACCATGTGGGAAGTTAAGCGTCTCATGTGCGGTTTGTACCCACGTTGTGGAAGAGAGGAGACTGTCCTCCAGGCCCTGGGTACCATACCCCTGTAAAAAAAGAATAAAAAATGAAAAATCGGGGTATATTTACCTTCCGACGTCCTGCGCTGCATTCCCGGCCTAAGCGTTCCCAGTAATGCCTTGTTCACAGACCAGACTACGTAACACTGTATGTCTGAAAAATTAATGCACACAAAAAAAATTTAAAGCTTTTTAGCAATTTTACAGGTCACAGTAATCACTACAGCAGGAAAAAACTGCTGTAGGAATAAGGGACATAGGATTACAGCAAAGGACAGACAGGTGTTGATGGTAGCCGACTCTATAATTAGGCCAACAGAGTCATTGTGAATGCCGGACAGTGTGTTGTCTGCAGGGTGCTTAGGTTTGGCATACTGTGGATTGGATAGATAGATTGCTGGGTGGGGCTGAGAAAAACCCAGCACTCACGGTACGGATCGGTACCAATGACAAAGTTAGAGTGAGATGTAAGGTCCTTAAAAACGATTACAGGGAACTAGGAGAGAAGCTGAAGGCCAGAACCTCCAAGGTGGTGTTTTCAGAAATACTGCCGATGCCACAAGCATCTCTAGAAAGACAGCAAGAGCTTAGGGAGATAAATAAGTGGCTTAGAAATTGGTGCAGGAAGGAAGGGTTTGGGTTCATGGAGAACTCTGCCATCTTCTCTGTCGGCTACAGGGTCTACGGTAGGGATGGGTTGCAACTAAATGGTGAGGGTGCATCTGTGCTTAGGGGAAAAAAATTCAGATGGATGGAGGAGCTTTTAAACTAGGATCTGGGGCAGGGTGCTAAAAAGGGGACAGAGTAGATAACCACTGAGCTACCATGCTGCCCAGATTAATGTAGATAAATGTAAAGTAATGCACCTGTCACAGAGTAATCTTATTGCTGCATAAACATTAAATGGGACCATAATTAAGATTACAGAACAGGAGAAGGACTTGGGAATTCTGGTTACAAGTAAGCTGAGCAGCAGTACTCAAGGTCAAGCAGCAGATGCAAAAGCAAACAAGATTTTACTGTGTATAAAAAGAGAGATAAAATCCTGCGATCCCAACGTATTGTTACCCTTTTATAAATCACTTGTGAGGCCACATCTAAAATATGGGATCCAACTTTGGGCCCTACATTTAAAAATAAACATTCAGAACTTAGAGTCAGTTCAAAGGCGACCTACTAGATCACTAGATTATTACAAGGGACGAAAGGCCTCTCATATGATGAGAGGATCAAAAATTTGGGCTTGCTTAGCTTGGAAAAAAGAGGCCTCAGAGGGGATCTCATTTATATGTATGTTTGTATGTATATGTGTGGTCTGTACAAAGGACTTAGCATGACTTATTCCTTCCAAGTACCATACTAAGGACCAGGGGGCACTCATTATGGGTATAAGACACCTAAATACAGGGGCGGACATACCGCCGGTTCAACCAGTGCGGTTGCATCGGGGCCTTGAGGTAGAGGGGGGGCCCTGAAGGAGGCTAATAATGAGTGCAATCTGGCCTGTGTATCCGGCCCCGAGATCTCTGCAGATCTGCTGCCCTCCACTGCCTGCAAGAGAAAATGGCAGCGGAGTGGAGCTGCAGTTATCCGTTCTGCTTCCTGCCCGTGCTTCCTGTCTCACACAGCAGTGGCTGAATGACATCATCATTCAGTGCCGCAGCTGTGTGAGACACGAAGGAAGCTGCTGGCAATGCTCTGGCTGCAAGATACCGTGAGCAGCGGTGAGGTGTGTGTGTTGTGTGTGTATGTTTGCAGCGAGGTGAATGGTGCTGTGTGTGTCTGTGTGTGTAGGTGGAGGACAGGGCAAGTGGGTGTGTGGATGAAGATAGGTGAGTGGTGCTGGTGTGTGTGTAGGTGGAGGAGAGGGCAATGATGGGGGTGATGGGGCAGAAGGCAATGATGGGGGTGATGGGACAGAAGGCAATGATTGGGTTGATGGAGAGGGCAATGATGGGGGTGATGAAGCAGAATGCAATGATTGGGTTGATGGTGAGGGCAATGATAGGGGTGGTGGGGAAGAAAGTAATGATGGGGTGGTGGAAAGGGCAATAATGAAGGTCGTGGGGAAGGAGGAAATGATGGAGGTGATGGAATGAGCAATAATGGGGGTGGTGAGGGAGGAGGAAATGATGGAGGCAGTGTAATGGACAATGATGGGGTGGTGGGGAAAATATAATGGTGGTGGAAAGGGCAATGATGGGGACGGTGGGGGAGTAAGAAATGATGGAGGTCGTGGAATGGGCAATGATGGGGGTGGTGGGGAGAAGAAAATGATGATGGTGGTGGAAAGGACAATGATGGGGTGGTGGGGGAGGAGGAAATGATGAAGGTGGTGGAATGGGTTATTATGGGGTGGTGGGGGAGCAGGCAAAAGATAGTGGAAAGGACAATGATGGGATGGTGGGGAGGAGGCAATGATGGAGGTGGTGGAATGGGAAATAATGGGGTGGTGGGGAGAAAGCAATGATGGAGGTGGTGAAGAGGGCAATCATGGGGTGGTGGAGAGGACAATAGTGGGATGCGGGGGGGAGGATGACAATGAGGGGTGTGGTTGATTGGGATGGGAGGAAGGGGGGTTTATAATGGATTTAGGAACAGGGAAGGTAGAGGATGACATTATTATCGCTTTTTATGTCTAACACAGTTCCTTAGTATAAAGTGTACTCATAGTACACCCTTTATAGTATACCCTTTATACCCTTAGTATAAAGTGCACTATATAGTGTACTCGCTTATTATGTATAGTGCCATCCCTCAGTATATAGTGTAGTCACTTTTTATGCATACCAGGAAAGGGGCTAAGGGTGACCATGCATACCAGGAAACGGGGGTGAGGGGGACCTGGGTAGATTGCTCAGCATAGCCCCCAAGGATAGGCTGGGCCGGGGCCCACCATTTCCCCCCTGGGCCACACCATCTCCGCTCGTGCTCGGAGACTTCATCCTGCCGACTACACCAAATGTAGTAATCGCAGGTACGTGGGATGCAGTGACGAGACGGGAGACGGGATGAACTTTAAGATGTAACTTTTATATAAATATAGATGCCTATGGGGGCTCTCTCGAGCAACCAAACAAGCTAGCAGCAGTTATCCTCACAGGGATCAAAACAAGAATACACTGGTGACAACACGACTAACCCAGCAAAGACTGGTCACTATAGGGCCACGGTATGGCCAACTACGGGTCCAGAATGTTAACTACAACGTGTCACTTATCCTCTCCGATGTCCGGCAGAGAGATGGTCGATGATGCTTCGGCGTATCAGCCGCTGGGCCCTGTCGACGAGGATTTGGCGGAGACTTGGGGCGTTCCTACGCCCTGGAGAAGTGGGGGCACAGCAGGCCCCTGAAGAGTTCCTCTGCATCGCACCTCCCGGTGGAGGTGGGACGGCATTGCCCGGGGTCCTGACGGTGTAGGCCGCAGCCGCGGGCCGGAGCCAAGCTGCAGGGGCCACAGGCGGCAGCAGACAGGCCGCAACTGCGGGCTGGAGTGGAGCGGCAACAGCCGCAGGCAGCAGCGGATGGGCCGCACCCGCGGGGTGTTGTCGGGCATCGACTGCCGCGGGTGGGAGCGGTCAGGCCACACCCTGGGGTGGAGTTGGTCGTCAGCTGCCATGGGCGGGAGCGGTCTGGCCGCACCCGCGGGGTGGTCGGGCGGTGGCAGCCGCGGGCTGCAGTGGAAGGCCACACCCATGGGGCGGAGCCGGGTGGTGTCTCTCTATTGGACGGCTCGATGCCGCCTCCCTTCTGTTAGCGGTGACTCTCCCTTCAGTCTTGCCTGTTGCTGCTCTGCTCTCCTTGCTCTGGTTCTGGCTCTCACTCTGGCTCTCTGGCGCCCTCTAGCTTCCTCGCTTCTCCTTTCCTGCTGCGTCGACTGACTCCTGCTGGCGTCCTCAGCCCCTTTTATAGTAGCTCCTCCCCCAACCTTTCTAGAAGTCTCTGCGGCCCTTCCCCCAATTGTGTCCGCCGGAAACAGTCTCCCTAGGAATCTTGGTGATTGACCCCTTGGTTCCAGCCCGGATACACAGCAGGGACTCCTCCTCCTACACTCCCCCATCCTGTATGCTCGCCAGTCCTCGGGCGAGGGCTTGGGGAGGCCTGGGTTGTTGTCTGGAGATGAAAGTTTCCTTTGCCATATGAACTGATCCTGCTCGTAGCGTTCGAGGGGTTTGCCAGCTGTTGGCGGCTCGGAGCGTCTTGGTTCGACTGTGGTGGAGTCTTCTGGGGTGGTGGAAGGTGGCTGGTCGGTCGGGCCTTCCACCGCCTAGGTCCACTGGGATATTACTCTTTGAATTGTTCGTTTGTGCTACTGGGAGGTCTTCTTCGTCGTCCTCCTCCCATACTGCTTACAGAGGTTCTGAGACCTGAGGCGCGGTCTCGGGTCGTAAGGGGTCGGTGGAAGTACAGGGCCATAACATATTATGGTGCACGGTATGGGTAGGGAGATTCCCATATTTCTCAGGTTGTTTTTCGTACACTGGCCTGTCAGGGCTTACTCGCCGCAACACTCGATATGGACTCTCTTCCCAGCGGGGTTCCAGCTTGTTCTAAGGGCGCTGATCTCGTACGAGTACCCGATCCCCGGCCCGGAGGTCGATGGGTTGAGGCAGATGGATGTTCCAGGTCCTGGAGTTTTGTGTGGACGATTCAATGCAGGGTTTGTAGCCGATGCCGGTGGTTCCGGAACCACGATGAGACCCCTGTCCACGGTTGTTGCTCTTCCAGATTTAATTCCACCTCCGTGATCCCCTTGCCTTCCTGGCCAAATAGCAGCGAGTAAGAGGTGTAACCGGTGACTCGATGTACCCGGTTGTTATAAACCCACACCAGTTCAGGGATGTACTCAGGCCAGCGGGCCTTCCGGTCGCTCTCCAGGGTGCGTAACATTTGGATTAGCATCTGATTAAATCGTTTGCAGGCCCCATTCCCTTGTGGGTGGTAGGAAGTGGTCTGGGATTTACCGATACCATACAGACGGTGTAGTTCTTCCATAACTTTTCCCAGGAAGCACGCACCCTGATCTGAATGTATCCGTTGGGGGCAGCCGTACACTTGGATAAAGTATTTACAAATCGCGTAGGCGGTCGACTCCGCAGTTTGATCTCGAGTAGGAGTTACCACGGCGAAATTGGTGAAATGGTCCAACATGACGAGACAATGTTCATACCCCTGGTGTGTGAGGCCAATGGGCAAATAGTCAATCATCAAGAATTTGAGGGGTGCTGTTTCTATGGTCTGCACTGGGGCCCGTTGTGGGGGTGGTTTAGTTAACTCGCATAGGCGGCACACAGGGCAAGGTTTTTCCACTGCGGTCTGCAAGCAAGGATGGTAAGCTATTTTTTGTAACCACTGAAAAGACTTTTGAGCCCCAAAATGAGCCCCTTTTTCATGGGCCTCTAGAGCTAGCTCATTAAGTTGTGCTCCTGGTACGACTACTTGCCAAGCTATTGCTGATGTTGTCCGCGATACCACCTTGCGGTACAATAGTCCTCCTTTGATTATCAATTTCTCCCATTGGCGTAGCATTAACAAAGAGTCCTGAGTCAAAGTATGTCTCTGAGTGTTGTTAGGTATTTTGTCAGTGGCCACCCATTGGCACAGGGCCCCAATCTCTCCATCTTTTTGTTGCTGCTGAAGCCACTTGTCCTGGGATTGTTCTAGCATGCCTCTAGTGAGTCCTATGTGGGATTGTTCTCGGGTTGTGGCAGTGACTCCGGCGGGGGTCAGAGTGAACGGCATCTCTTCTCCTTCCAGTTCATCGTCTCGACTGTGCCCTGGGGTTGTACGTCGAATCCTGGAGAGGGCATCAGCATTTACATTCTCTGCTCCCCTTTTATAGATGATCTTGTACTTGAACTTGGCCATCCGGGCCACCCAATGTTGCTCCATGGCCCATAATTTGTCATTTTCGAGGTGGGCCAGTGGATTGTTGTCGGTTCGTACCACCACCTCGGAGCCCGACAGGTACTCTGCGAACCGCTCCGTCATGGCCCACATTACTGCGAGGAGCTCAAGCTTAAAGGAGCTGTAATTGTCAGGATTACATTCGGAGTCGTGGAGTGATCGACTGCCGTAAGCGATCACTCTTTCCCAGCAATCTTGGACTTGCGACAATACAGCTCCTAGCCCAGGTAGGCTCCCATCAGTGTGCAGTATGAATGGCTTCGAGAAATCCGCATAAGCTAACACCGGGGCTTCCAAGAGTGCAGCTTTGAGATCTCGGAAGGCCTCTTCCTATGGTTCTCGCCACTGAATCTTCCATCCATTCTCTCCAGCAGGGGCCCCCTTCAGCAGGTCTTGCAGGGCTCATGCTCGATGTGCAAAGTTCTTTACAAAGCGACGGTAATATCCAGCCAACCCCAGGAAGGCTCGTACATCTTTTACCGTCTCGAGAGTAGGCCACCCTTGGATCGCGGCGACCTTTTCCATGGATGGTCTAACTCCTTCGGCAGAGACGGTATGTCCCAGGTATTTGATCTGTGTAAGGAACAGGTGGCATTTCTGGGGCTTTACCTTCAACCCGTACTTCTGCATGCGACTAAACATCTGGGTTCTCAGTTCTCCCACATCAGTCGGGTCCCCATGGGTCTCCTCTAAGATCTGTAACACCCTGATGAAGGTATTTTGCTGCCCCGGGGGCCTCAACATTACGGAATCCCGGGCCTCCCCGTCCAACACCATTAGGGCCACTTCTGCCTCTAGGTCAGGGGTCAGCGGATGCATCCTAAATAGCCCTCGCATTCGCTCTGTCCAGTTCCACAGCATAGTATTGCTGCCGGAGATCCTGGGTAGATTGCTCAGCATAACCCCCAAGGATAGGCTGGGCCGGGGCCCACCATTTCCCCCCTGGGCCACACCATCTCCGCTCGTGCTCGGAGACTTCATCCTGCCGACTACACCAAATGTAGTAATCGCAGGTACGTGGGATGCAGTGACGAGACGGGAGACGGGATGAACTTTAAGATGTAACTTTTATATAAATATAGATGCCTATGGGGGCTCTCTCGAGCAACCAAACAAGCTAGCAGCAGTTATCCTCACAGGGATCAAAACAAGAATACACTGGTGACACAAACACGACTAACCCAGCAAAGATCGGTCACTATAGGGCCGCGGTATGGCCGACTATGGGTCCAGAATGTTAACTACAACGTGTTACTTATCCTCTCTGACATCCGGCAGAGAGATGGTCGATGATGCTTCGGCGTATCAGCCTCTGCGCCCAGCTGACAAGGATTTGGCGGAGAATTCGGGCGTTCCTATGCCCCAGCGAAGTGGGGGCACAGCAGGCCCCTGAAGAGTTCCACTGCATCGCACCTCCCGGTGGAGGTGGAACGGCGTTGCCTGGGGTCTGGACGGCGTAGGCCGCAGCCGTGGGCCGGAGCCGAGCTGTGGGGGCCGCAGGCGGCAGCAGACAGGCCACAACTGCGGGCTGGATCGGAGCGGTGGATGCGGTCGGCAGTGGACGGGCCGCACCCACGGGTGGAGTCGGTCGTCGGCTGCCGCGGGCGGGCCGCACCCGTGGGGTGGAGTCAGGCGGTGGTGGACAGGCCACACTCTCAGGGCGAAGCCGGCGGTGTCTCTCCGTTGGACGGTTCGGTGCCATCTCCATTCAGTTAGCGGTGAGTCTCCCTTCAGCCTCGCCCATCGCTTCTCTGCTCTTCTTGCTCTGGTTCTGGCTCTCGCTCTGGCTCTCTGGCGCCCTCTAGCTTCCTCGCTTCTCCTCTCCTGCTGCATTGACTGACTCCTGCTGGCGTCCTCAGCCCCTTTTATAGTATCTCCTCCCCCAAACTTTCTAGAAGTCTCTGCGGTCCGACCCCCAATTGTGTCCCCCGGAAACAGTCTCTCTAGGAACCTTGGTGATGGCCCCCTTGGTTCCGGCCCGGTTACACAGCGGGGACTCCTCCTTCTACACATGCATACCAGCTAAGGGGGAGGGGGACCATGCATACCAGCAAAGGGGGGAGGGGTACCATGCATACCAGGAAAGGGAGGTGAGGGGACCATGCATACCAGGAAAGGGGGGTGAGGGTGACCATACATACCAGCAAAGGGGGGTGAGGGGACCATGCATATCAGGAAAGGGGGGTGAGGGTGACCATGCATACCAGGAAAGGGAGGTGAGGTGACCATGCATACCAGGAAAGGGGGGCGACGGGACCATGCATACCAGGAAAGGGGGGGAGGGGGACCATGCATACCAGGAAAGGGGGATGAGGGGACCATGCTTACCAGGAAAGAGGGGTGAGAGTACAATGCATACCAGGATTGGGGGATAAGTGGACCATGCATTCCAGGATTGGAGGGTGCGGGGACCATGCTTACCAGGATTGAGGGGTGAGGGGTACCATGCATATCAGGATTGGGGGGTGAGGGGACCATACATATCAGGATTGGCGGGTGAGGGGACCATGCATACCAGGAAAGGGGGGTGACGGGACCATGCATACCAGGAAAGTGGGGTGAGGGGGACCATGCATACCAGTAAAGGGGGGTGAAAGGACCATGCTTACCAGGAAAGAGGGGTGAGAGGACCATGCATACCAGGATTGGGGGGTGAGAGGACCATGCATATCATGATTGGGGGGTGAGGGGACCATGCATATCAGGATTGGGGGGTGAGGGGACCATGCATACCAGGATAGGGGGGAAGGGTACCATGCATATAATAATAATAATAATCTTTATTTCTATAGCGCCAACATATTCCGCAGCGCTTTACAGTTTAACAGTTTCAAAACACAAGTCATAAGTAACAACGTTAACAATACAATAATTAAAGCAAAATAAGACGAAATAAGACGACCCTGCTCGTGAGAGCTTACAATCTACAATGAGATGAGGGAGATACAAAGTACAGGTGTGTATTTACAATGATGCTTTTACAATGATGGTCAAGCCATCTTGAGGGAGTGAAGGATGGATTGAGATAGTGAATGGGCTACACACGCACACATGCACATAGAATGACTTTGATTAGTGAACGTGATAGGCCGCTCTGAACAAGTGTGTTTTGAGGGAGCGCCTAAAACTATGCAAATTGTGGATAGTCCTGATTTCTTGGGGTAGAGCATTCCAGAGGATAGGAGCAGCACGGGAGAAGTCTTGGAGTCGGGAGTGGGAGGTACGGATTAGTGCAGAGGTTAGTCAAAAGTCGTTTGCAGAGCGCAACAATCGGCTAGGCCGATAGACAGAAATGATGGAAGAGATGTAAGGGGGTGCCGCACTGTGGAGAGCTTTGTGGGTGAGAACAAGTACTTTGAATTGGATCCTATAATGAATGGGCAGCCAATGTAAGGACTGGCGAAGAGTGGATGCGTCCGAGTACCGATTAGCCAGATGGACGATCCTGGCCACTGCATTAAGTATGGACTGGAGAGGGGATAGTCGAGTGACAGGGAGGCCAATTAATAGAGCATTGCAGTAATCCAGGCAGAAGTGGATCAATGCAGCAGTGAGGGTTTTTGTTGTTTTCATAGTGAGAAAAGGGAAGATTCTAGAGATGTTCTCTAGATATCAGGATTGGGTGGTGAGAGGACCCTGCATATCAGGATTGGGTGTGCATTATTGCATTATTATTAAAGCTTCATAAATAAACTACATACATATTCTAGAATACCCGATGCATTAGAATCGGGCCACCATATATATATATATATATATATATATATTTACAAGATGGTGGCCCGATTCTAACACATCGGGTATTCTAGAATATGTATGTAGTTTATGTATGAAGATGTGAGAATAAGGCAATGACACAGGGTTTTCTATGTAAAATATATATATTATTATTAAATGATATTGCTCATAGAACTTAATATAACTGAGTAAAATTATTAAACAAATTATTAAAATAGATAATCCATTACATGACTATGTAACTGTATGTAACGAAATTGTCAGACAAAAGAAGTACATGGACACTATAATAGATGTGTTCACAATATCAACCTAAAATATTTTTGTACACTACATTTTTTGTGAATACTTTTTGACTATGTCCAAGTAACTTTCCTTGTAAAGGAGTATCAAGAACCTGCACCTTGACGTTGGATCTCATTTTAACTCTGGAAAATGCAACGTAGAGTTGTACATGGCCAAAAACGGGCTCTGGTAGATATATGCCAACACGGTGTAGAGTTTGACCTTGTGAGTTATTGATTGTCATGGCAAATGCTGGTTTGATTGGAAACTGTCGATGCCGAAGCCTAAATGGAAGACCGGTGTCCGAAGGACATATATAAATGAGTGGAATGAACACGTCGTCTCCAGTGATAACTTTTGCTTGAATTAGGTGGGAATGGAGTGCAGTAACAATAAGGCGAGTTCCATTACATAGACCATTTTTGGAATTTAAGCTGTGCAGTAACATTACGATTGTTCCAACTTTAAGTTGTAGTCTGTGGGATGGCATTCCTGATGGCGTAAGACTATTTAAAAATTCAACAGGATAATGCTCTCGTTCATATTCATTGTCTACATCCACCGAATCATCACTTTTGTACAAGTCCAGGCATTCTGTCCATTACACGGTCATTTAGCATAGCCACATCATCGTTCTTAGTACACAGAATTGCATAGGAAGAGGCCCTCTCAACACTGCTTTGATCATCCACATCAATTTCAACATGTTGTCCAAAAAACATCACTTACGATGCAGTCAGTGCACAACATGTCTTCTGGGATTTCAATAATGTCTTCGCCAAGGTTGTATGGATTACTAAGTTCACCATTACGAAGTTTAATAAGCCAGTTGCTGGAGTCTGGGTCAGAAGATGGCATGTTGTTCATTAGTTGGAGTTTAGTAAACTGTTTCCAAAGATCGGCCATTTTTAAGCTGGACTCTATAACGTCTGCTCTTGTTCCATTTGGGATGACTGGAAGGCATTGTCTAAAATCTCCGCCAATAACAAAAACTTTACCTCCAAACGGAATTTTATATTTTTCTGTAACATTTGTAGTCATTGCTTCACACAGAAGTCTGTCAATTAAGGTCAAAGCGTATTTTGGAGCCATGGTGCATTCGTCAAGTATCAAAAGATTTGCATTGTATAACATTTTTCCTGCAAATGTGTCTTGTTTTATTCGGGAAACAGAGATTTCATTCACTGGTACTGGTATCCCAAAGAATGAATGCATAGTACGACCTCCTTGTAAAAGGTTTGCTGCAATACCTGTTGTAGCCGATGGCAATACCACTTTTCCCAAACTTCTAACGTGATGCATTAAAACTTCATAGAGGTATGTTTTACTGCTTCCTCCTGGACCATCAATAAAGAAACATTTAGGCCTTAGATCTGCTTTGTTTTCTATAGCACTTACAATAGTGTCATATGCAATGCGTTGTTGTGCATTTAATGAGTTTCTTTTCTGTGTTGCCAACAATAATTCGGAACCTTCGTCATACTCTGGAACTTGTGTAACTTGAATTTCAGGCTGGGGCAAATTAAAATCTGAAAACGTTTTACCATGCAGTAGTAAGATATTTTGGACATCTTACATGGCATAAGATTCACAATTTTGACAATTTCCACTTTTGTTATAAAGCTGTAAGCAATAATCTTGGATTATATGTTCTTTGAAATGTGTCCAAAGTTGAGCCGGATTTGTAGGTGGCCCAAATGCGCAGCTGTAGGCAAACAATTCACGACGTTGCTTAGGCATATGTAGGGTAACTGCGTCTTCTAAAGTTAGTGTCCACACAGTATCTATAATAATAAATGCCCTAACCAGCTTCCGGTTGTAACAACTTCCGTCCAGTTGTAACCGGTGACGTCACCACACACACACGCACATGTTAACCCTCAACACACCACACCGCCTCAACACACACTCCTCTCACCTTTCACCTCCACTCATGTCCACTCACTCTTTCACTCCACATACGTTCCTTTCTCTCACTCTGTTTCTCATACTCACACCGTCATCGTCGCTGCCCCGACATCTTCCTCCGCCGCTGCGATCCAGGATCCAGACGTTCTCCAGGCCGCCGACATGTTCTTGCGGGACGCCATCTTGGATGTCGTGAAGTCCCGCGAGATTCAAGATGGCGTCGCCGCAACAATATGTCGCTGGCGTGGACGACATCGGGATCCAAAAAGATGGCGTCGGCGAAATCTCGCGAGATTACGCCGACGCCATTTTGGATCCCGATGTCGCCCATGCCAGCGACATGTTGTTGCGGCGACACCATCTTGAATATCGCGGGACTTCACGACATCCAAGATGGCGTCCCGCAAGAATATGTCGCTGGCGTGGGAGACATCGGGATCCAAAATGGCGTCGGCGTAATCTCGCGAGATTTCGCCGACGCCATCTTTTTGGATCCCGAAGTCGTCCACGCCAGCGACATGTTGTTGCGGCGACGCTATCTTGAATATCGCGGGATTTCACGAAATCCAAGATGGCGTCCCGCAAGAACATGTTGGCGGCCTGGAGAACGTCTGGATCCTGGATCGCTGCGGCGGAGGAAGATGTCGGGGCAGCGACGATGACGGTGTGAGTATGAGAAACGGAGTGAGAGAAAGGAACGTATGTGGAGTGAAAGAGTGAGTGGACATGAGTGGAGGTGAAAGGTGAGAGGAGTGTGTGTTGAGGCGGTGTGGTGTGTTGAGGGTTAACATGGCAAGAGGTGTTAACGACGTCAGCGAAATCTCGCATTTCGCCGACGCCATCTTGCATTCGTGAAATTGCGTCATTTACCTCACGCCGACTTGCTGTGCGGACGCTTGGCATTGCCTGTACCACCATAACTACTGCTGCCTTGGTCCTATGCCTGTTTACTGCCGGTGTCTAATTACTGGACCAATTTGCCTGTACCGCCTTAACTACTGCTGCCTTGCTCCTCTGCCTGTGTCTAATTACAGGACCAATTTGCCTATACCGCCATAACTACTGCCTTTGTCCTCTGCCGGTGTCTAATTACAGGGCCAATTTGCCTATACTGCCATAACTACTGCTGCCTTTGTCCTCTGCCAGTGTCTAATTACAGGGCCAATTTGCCTCTATCGCCATAACTACTGCTGCTTTGGTCATCTGCCTGTTTACTGCCGGTGTCTAATTACAAGGCCAATTTGCCTCTACCGCCATAACTACTGCTGCCTTGCTCCTCTGCCGGTGTCTAATTACAGGGCTAATTTGCCTCTACCGCCATAACTACTGCTGCCTTGTTCCTCTGCCGGTGTCTAATTGTCTAATTACAGGGCTAATTTGCCTCTACCGCCATAACTACTGCTACCTTGATCCTCTGCCGGTGTCTAATTACAGGGCCAATTTGCCTCTACCGCCATAACTACTGCTGCCTTGCTCCTCTGCCGGTGTCTAATTACAGGGCCAATTTGCCACTACCGCCATAACTACTGCTGCATTGCTCCTCTGCTGGTGTCTAATTACAGGGCCAATTTGCCAATACCGCCATAACTACTGCTGCCTTGCTCCTCTGCCGGTGTCTAATTACAGGGCCAATTTGCCAATACCGCCATAAGTACTGCTGCCTTGCTCCTCTGACTGTTCACTGCCTGTGTCTAATTACAGGGCCAATTTGCCTCTACCGCCATAACTACTGCTGCCTTGCTCCTCTGCCGGTGTCTAATTACAGGGCCAATTTGCCTCTACCGCCATAACTACTGCTGCCTTGCTCCTCTGCCGGTGTCTAATTACAGGGCCAATTTGCCTCTACCGCCATAACTACTGCTGCCTTGCTCCTCTGCCGGTGTCTAATTACAGGGCCAATTTGCCTCTACCGCCATAACTACTGCTGCCTTGCTCCTCTGCCGGTGTCTAACTACAGGGCCAATTTGCCACTACCACTTCATAACTACTGCTGGGCAATTACAGGGTCAATTAGTATCTGTTTACGCTACAATACTCCAGGACGCCTTCTTCACTGCCAGATAACTGCCAAATAGACTCCTTTACCTGTGCCAACATGAGTCATAACAAAAAGTATGCCAATGCCAGTGAAAGGAAAGCAGCTTTAGCACTACGACAAAAACAACGCCGTGCTAATGAGACTCCTGAGGAAAAACACCATCGCCTTGAGAAGATTAAGGCTTATAAACGCCGTCGCCTCACACACGAATCCCCTAACTCTAAATCCATAAGATTGGCTGAAGAAGCCTCTGCACGCCGTCACCGCCGACAACAGACGGCCTCTTCCTCATCATTATTATTAGACTCACAACAGGATGCTTCCACATCAGCATGTGGAACAATTTACTGCTACACTTCATCCCATATGCCGTTCACTGACATAACTAATCAGCAATCTGTTTCTGCCCTATCAATACCACCATTCAATACCGATGCACAGTATGCCAATGCCAGTGAAAGGAAAGCAGCTTTAGCACTACGACAAAAACACCGCCATGCTAATGAGACTCCTGAGGAAAAACAGCATCGACTTGACAAGATTAAGGCTTATAAACGCCGTCGTCTCACACACGAATCCCCTAACTCTAAATCTATTATATTGGCTGAAGAAGCCTCTACACGCCATCACCGCCAACAACAGACCGCTTCTTCCTCATCATTATTAGTAGACTCACAACAGGATGCTTCCACATCAGCATGTGGAACAAGTTACTACCACACTTCATCCTATATGCCGTTCACTGACATGACTAATCAGCAATCTGTTTCTGCCCTATCAATACCACCATTCAATACCAACGCACAGTTTCTTCACATACAAGCTGCAGTTAGCCCGCAGAAAGTGCAACCAAGACAAATATACGTTGGTCTCAAAACTAGGCGCACCCCATCGGTTGGACATGCACTTCTACTACAACCTCACATTTTCACTAATGATGAAAATAGTATTACCGAACACAGCTGTGGTGACATGACCCATGTATGTGAGCATTGCGAAGCTTTGCATTTTGTAGCAGAGATACCTTCTGATAACAACTTTACGCTCTGCTGTCAGAAGGGTAAAGTCCATGTACCCATACTACAATATCCTGATGTCTTTACACGTTTGCTGAAAGGGCAAAGTGAATTTAGCAAAAATTTCATGGATAATATTCGAAGTATTAACAGTTCCTTTGCTTTTGCCTCCATGGGTGCAAATATTTCACCACCTCCTGGATATGGCCCATACTGTTTCCGCATACATGGCCAGATCTATCATAGAACTGGAACACTACATCCCTCAGATGACCAGCAACGCGCATTTGCCCAACTTTACATTCTCGATACCACTACTGCAAACGAACAACGCTTACGATGTAAAGAAAAACAAAAATGTCATCCTACATTGATGAACATTATTGCCCTTCAAATCCAAACTATTAATCCTTTTGTGGAAGCTTATCAAATGTTACGTGATGTGGAAGAACAAGAAAAAATTAAATCTCTACAAAACTGAACTGTCATGCCAAACATCACTATGGCTATTAAACAAGATCGTACTCAAGACCCTCGACGCTACAATAATCCCACGGTCAGTGAAGTAGCAGTCGTGTTTCAAAATGACAATGGTGAGCCACCTTTCAATAGAGACATATTAATTCATTTAAAACCTGATCCCCATAACCCTTTAGCTCCAAAAACACAACAAATTAGTATTCTCCATAGCAATTTGGATGCCCTCCTCTATCCAATATTTTTCCCTTATGGAGACCAAGGATGGCATGATGGACTCAAACAACAAGGCAAAAGTTCGAGGAGGATCACTCAACTCCAATACCATTGCTATATGTTATCTGTCAGAAATTACTTTAATCCACTCCTCAATGGTGGTAAGCTAACACAGCAATATTTAGTAGATGCTTATGTCAAAATCGAAGCTAATCGCCTACATTACATCCGCAAACACCAAAAAGATTTAAAAGTGGAGGATTACTGCCTCCTTCAAGAACATCTACTCAAAAAATCGGTTCAAAAGGGCATCCCTATTGGGAAAACCGTCATTTTACCATCTTCTTTTGAAGGCAGTCCAAGAAACATGCAGCAGCGCTACCAGGATGCTATGGCTATTGTTACAAAGTATGGTCGACCAGATCTATTTATCACCATGACATGTAATCCTAAGTGGAATGAGATTACTACACATTTAGAACCGTGGCAGCGTGTTGAACACAGACCAGACTTGGTTGCACGTGTCTTTAAAATTAAACTGGAATCCCTCTTAAAAGACATTAGCAGTGGATTATTTGGAAACGTCACTGCAATGGTCCATGTCATTGAATTTCAGAAGCGTGGTCTCCCACACGCTCATATTTTAATTATTCTTGACAGCCTGTCTAAATTACGGACTGAGGCGGACATAGACAATATAGTCTGGGCTGAAATACCTGATGAAACAATCTACCCTCAGCTCCATAACATTGTTCTTCAACACATGATTCATGGTCCCTGTGGAGAACACAATCCTAATTCTCCCTGTATGGATCTTGGAAAGTGTAGCAAAGGTTTCCCAAAACAAAACCAACCATATACCATCAAAGAAAAGGATGGCTATCCCACTTACCGCAGACCCATTGGCAAAACATATGAACACCATTCTAAGACGATTGACAATTCATGGGTAGTTCCATATAACCCATTTTTACTCACCAAATACAAGTGCCATATTAATGTAGAAATATGTGCTTCCATTCAAAGTGTAAAATATTTATTTAAATACGTTTACAAAGGACATGACAAAGCCAACCTTGAAATTTCCCAAAATAACATCCAACATGATGAAACACACCAATTTACGGATACCAGATATGTTAGTGCACCTGAGGCTGCATGGCGGATATTTGCTTTTCCTATGCATAAACAATCTCATGCCATCATTCGCCTAGCCGTACATCTGCCTAATTCTCAACCACTCTATTTTCATGAGAATGACTCTGCAGACAACATCCATCAAAAGCTCAATTCCAATTCTACACTTATGGCGTATTTCAACCTTAATAAGATCGACCACAATGCACATAACTATTTCTACCGCGAAATTCCAGAACACTACGTTTGGAAACAAGGCACATGGGAACAAAGAAAACGTGGGGGTCTCACAGTTATTGGAAGAATGTATACTGTTAGTATGAAAGACCAAGAACACTATTATTTACGTTTGTTGTTACTGCATGTAAAAGCTGCTACCAGTTTTGACAGCATTAAAACCGTCAATGGAGTTATGCATGAAACCTTTAAGGATGCTGCGTTAGCACTTGGATTATTATTCGATGATAGCATCTGGAGACATACTTTAACAGATGCTTGCATTCTTAACATGCCTTCCCAACTTAGAGACATGTTTGCTTATATCTGTATTTTTGGCCCCCCCAGTAATCCACTTGAATTGTGGAATGAATTTAAGGACCATTTTTTACAAGACTATTGTCATACATACCACAGCAACACTGAAGAGTGTATCGATTGTGAAGGATATGCTATGAAAGATGTCCAAGATGTCCTCATAGTCCATGGAAAAACTTTTGCTAATTATAATTTACCACGCCCAGCAAAAAATATTAAACAACTCCTTAAACAATATGATAAGGATTATGAGTTAAAAAAAGCTGCAGAGATGAAAGAAACTCTTAATCAGGAGCAACTTTTTGCCTATGATGTCATTACTGAAGCTTTACAAAATAGCAGTTTAACACCAAAGTGCTTTTTTCTCGACGGACCTGGTGGCAGTGGAAAGACCTACCTATACCATCTACTTACACATCATTTAAGAGGACAAGGAGAAATTGTGTCACCTGCAGCAACTACAGGAATAGCATCTAACTTGATACAAGGAGGCCGAACAATCCACTCTCTATATGGCATACCTATTCCGATCAACGAAACATCTGTTTCCAGGATTAAAAACGATACAAATGCAGGAAAACATTTACAGAGTACAAAACTTTTTATTATTGATGAGTGCACTATGGTCCAAAAACATGCATTGAATGTGATAGACAGACTTCTACGTGACATCATGACAATAAATGTTGCTGGAAAAAATAAAACACCATTTGGAGGTAAAGTTATTGTTCTTGGAGGAGACTTCAGACAATGTCTTCCCGTCATCGCTCATGGAACAAGAATAGACATTGTAGATTCCTGCATTAAATATTCAGAACATTGGCAACATTTTACCAGACTACCGCTAATTAACAACATGCGCTCCACTGATCCTGAATACAGCACTTGGTTGCTTAAACTTGGAAATGGTGAGCTGTCTAATGAACATAACCTTGGAGAGGATGTCATTGAAATTCCTCCAGACATGCTTTGCACTGGCTCTATAGTAACCGAGATCTTTGGAGACCATATTTGCATTGATGTTAATGACCAACAAAGCCTCGACACTGCTGCATCACATGCTATACTATGTCCGAAAAATGATGACGTCGATTTTCTGAACTGTAAAGTAATGGATCGCATTAGTGGTGATTATACTGTATATACAAGTGATGATTCTGTCGATGCTGATGAGGCAGAGGAATGTGAAAACTACCCAGTTGAATTTTTAAACTCTCTGACACCATCAGGAATGAAATCAAATCTCTTAAAACTTAAAATTGGCACCATTGTGATGCTATTAAGAAACCTAAACACCAAGAAAGGTCTCTGCAATGGCACTCGCCTCATTGTCATTGCCTTACTCCGCAACATCATACAGGCTAAAGTGATTACTGGCTCAGCTGAAGGAGACATTGTGTTTATTCCACGCATCGATTTGTGTCCTTCAGAAACTGGGTTACCTTTTAAATTAAAACGTCGACAGTTTCCTCTAAAACCTGCTTTTGCTATGACCATTAACAAATCCCAAGGACAGACCCTCAATCGAGTTGGAATTTTTTTGCCCGAACCTGTATTTGCCCATGGACAATTGTATGTTGCATTCTCCCGAGTAAAGCAACGCAGCAACGTTAGGGTCAAAGTGGTGGATACACCACTTCAAGGACAATTGCTACTTAATAGCCCAAAAATCTTCACTAGAAATGTCGTTTACAAAAATGTCTTACTTTAAACTATTTAAGTTGGTCCTGGAATTGATAGATATATAGATATATAAATAATAGTTACATTCTAAATAGATATAGATAATAGACTTCTAAGACTTCTATACATAGCTTGATATATGTTATATATATAAATATTTTAAGCAGATAGATATATCTTACACTAATTATCTCTTTCACATATATGTCATAGACATATTTAAATCCATAAAAATATACATAGGTATAGGTATATATAGATTAAAAAAAAAGGCAAAAACAAAAAAAATTTAGGCAAACATACATAGATTTCAACTACATACCTAACACATACCTACATAACTTAGGTAATAATAATTATTTTTTTATTTATTAATAGAGTACTATTATTTCAATAGCACTTTACATACATCAGTAATACTGTCCTTCTTGAGGCTCACTATGTAAATATCTTATCCACATAAAAACATAGGTGTGATACATCTATCTACTATAATAAATGCGCTAAGCAGCTTCCGGGTTGTAACAACTTCCGTCCAGTTGTAACTGGTGATGTCACAGCACACCTCTTGCCATGTTAACCCTCAACACACCACTCCTCCTCAACACACACTCCTGTCACCTTTCACTATCTCCACTAACGTCCAGTCGCAGGATTTTAGAATACTCAAGATGGCGTGGCCGCAAGAACATGTCGCCGGTGTGGACAACGTCGGGATTTAGGATGGCGCCGGTGGAAGAAGATGTCGGGGATCGTGGAGCAGCGATGATGACGGTGTGAGTATGAGAGACGGAGTGAGAGAAAGGGTCGTATGTGGAGTGAAAGAGTGAGTGGAGATGGTGAAAGGTGAGAGGAGTGTGTGTTGAGGCTGTGTGGTGTGTTGAGGAGGTGTGTGTGTATTGAGGGTTAACATGGCAAGAGGTGTGTCACTATCGTCTCGATGCGATAGCATCGGGCCTTAATCTACTATAATAAATGGGCTAAGCAGCTTCCGGGTTGTAACAACTTCCGTCCAGTTGTAACTGGTGACGTCACAGCACACCTCTTGCCATGTTAACCCTCAACACACCACTCCTCAACACACACTCCTCTCACCTTTCACTATCTCCACTAATGTCCACTCGCAGGATTTCAGAATACTCAAGATGGCATGGCCGCAAGAACATGTCGCCGGCGTGGACAATGTCGGGATCCAGGATGGCGCCGGCGGAAGATGTCGGGGATCGTGGAGCAGCGACGATGACGGTGTGAGTATGAGAGACGGAGTGAGAGAAAGGGTCGTATGTGGAGTGAAAGAGTGAGTGGACGTGAGTGGAGATGGTGAAAGGTGAGAGGAGTGTGTGTTGAGGCGGTGTGGTGTGTTGAGGAGGACTGTGTGTTGAGGGTTCACATGGCAAGAGGTGTGTCACTATCCTCCTGATGCGATAGCATCGGGCCTTAATCTACTATAATAAATGCGCTAAGCAGCTTCCGGGTTGTAACAACTTCCGTCCAGTTGTAACCGGTGACGTCACAGCACACCTCTTGCCATGTTAACCCTCAACACACAACTCCTCAACACACACTCCTCTCACCTTTCACTATCTCCACTAATGTCCACTCGCAGGATTTCAGAATACTCAAGATGGCATGGCCGCAAGAACATGTCGCCGGCGTGGACAATGTCGGGATCCAGGATGGCGCCGGCGGAAGAAGATGTCGGGGATCGTGGAGCAGCGACGATGACGGTGTGAGTATGAGAGACGGAGTGAGAGAAAGGGTCGTATGTGGAGTGAAAGAGTGAGTGGACGTGAGTGGAGATGGTGAAAGGTGAGAGGAGTGTGTGTTGAGGCGGTGTGGTGTGTTGAGGAGGTGTGTGTATTGAGGGTTAACATGGCAAGAGGTGTGTCACTATCCTCTCGATGCGATAGCATCGGGCCTTAATCTACTATAATAAATGCGCTAAGCAGCTTCTGGGTTGTAACAACTTCCGTCCAGTTGTAACTGATGACGTCACAGCACACCTCTTGCCATGTTAACCCTCAACACACCACTCCTCAACACACACTCCTCTCACCTTTCACTATCTCCACTAATGTCCACTCGCAGGATTTCAGAATACTCAAGATGGCATGGCCGCAAGAACATGTCGCCGGCGTGGACAACGTCGGGATCCAGGATGGCGCCGGCGGAAGAAGATGTCGGGGATCATGGAGCAGCGACGATGACAGTGTGAGTATGAGAGACGGAGTGATTGCTTGAATTAGGTGGGAATGGAGTGCAGTAACAATAAGGCGAGTTCCATTACATAGACCATTTTTGGAATTTAAGCTGTGCAGTAACATTACGATTGTTCCAACTTTAAGTTGTAGTCTGTGGGATGGCATTCCTGATGGCGTAAGACTATTTAAAAATTCAACAGGATAATGCTCTCGTTCATATTCATTGTCTACATCCACCGAATCATCACTTTTGTACAAGTCCAGGCATTCTGTCCATTACACGGTCATTTAGCATAGCCACATCATCGTTCTTAGTACACAGAATTGCATAGGAAGAGGCCCTCTCAACACTGCTTTGATCATCCACATCAATTTCAACATGTTGTCCAAAAAACATCACTTACGATGCAGTCAGTGCACAACATGTCTTCTGGGATTTCAATAATGTCTTCGCCAAGGTTGTACGGATTACTAAGTTCACCATTACGAAGTTTAATAAGCCAGTTGCTGGAGTCTGGGTCAGAAGATGGCATGTTGTTCATTAGTTGGAGTTTAGTAAACTGTTTCCAAAGATCGGCCATTTTTAAGCTGGACTCTATAACGTCTGCTCTTGTTCCATTTGGGATGACTGGAAGGCATTGTCTAAAATCTCCGCCAATAACAAAAACTTTACCTCCAAACGGAATTTTATATTTTTCTGTAACATTTGTAGTCATTGCTTCACACAGAAGTCTGTCAATTAAGGTCAAAGCGTATTTTGGAGCCATGGTGCATTCGTCAAGTATCAAAAGATTTGCATTGTATAACATTTTTCCTGCAAATGTGTCTTGTTTTATTCGGGAAACAGAGATTTCATTCACTGGTACTGGTATCCCAAAGAATGAATGCATAGTACGACCTCCTTGTAAAAGGTTTGCTGCAATACCTGTTGTAGCCGATGGCAATACCACTTTTCCCAAACTTCTAACGTGATGCATTAAAACTTCATAGAGGTATGTTTTACTGCTTCCTCCTGGACCATCAATAAAGAAACATTTAGGCCTTAGATCTGCTTTGTTTTCTATAGCACTTACAATAGTGTCATATGCAATGCGTTGTTGTGCATTTAATGAGTTTCTTTTCTGTGTTGCCAACAATAATTCGGAACCTTCGTCATACTCTGGAACTTGTGTAACTTGAATTTCAGGCTGGGGCAAATTAAAATCTGAAAACGTTTTACCATGCAGTAGTAAGATATTTTGGACATCTTACATGGCATAAGATTCACAATTTTGACAATTTCCACTTTTGTTATGAAGCTGTAAGCAATAATCTTGGATTATATGTTCTTTGAAATGTGTCCAAAGTTGAGCCGGATTTGTAGGTGGCCCAAATGCGCAGCTGTAGGCAAACAATTCACGACGTTGCTTAGGCATATGTAGGGTAACTGCGTCTTCTAAAGTTAGTGTCCACACAGTATCTATAATAATAAATGCCCTAACCAGCTTCCGGTTGTAACAACTTCCGTCCAGTTGTAACCGGTGACGTCACCACACACACACGCACATGTTAACCCTCAACACACCACACCGCCTCAACACACACTCCTCTCACCTTTCACCTCCACTCATGTCCACTCACTCTTTCACTCCACATACGTTCCTTTCTCTCACTCTGTTTCTCATACTCACACCGTCATCGTCGCTGCCCCGACATCTTCCTCCGCCGCCGCGATCCAGGATCCAGACGTTCTCCAGGCCGCCGACATGTTCTTGCGGGACGCCATCTTGGATGTCGTGAAGTCCCGCGAGATTCAAGATGGCGTCGCCGCAACAATATGTCGCTGGCGTGGACGACATCGGGATCCAAAAAGATGGCGTCGGCGAAATCTCGCGAGATTACGCCGACGCCATTTTGGATCCCGATGTCGCCCATGCCAGCGACATGTTGTTGCGGCGACACCATCTTGAATATCGCGGGACTTCACGACATCCAAGATGGCGTCCCGCAAGAATATGTCGCTGGCGTGGGCGACATCGGGATCCAAAATGGCGTCGGCGTAATCTCGCGAGATTTCGCCGACGCCATCTTTTTGGATCCCGAAGTCGTCCACGCCAGCGACATGTTGTTGCGGCGACGCTATCTTGAATATCGCGGGATTTCACGAAATCCAAGATGGCGTCCCGCAAGAACATGTCGGCGGCCTGGAGAACGTCTGGATCCTGGATCGCGGCGGCGGAGGAAGATGTCGGGGCAGCGACGATGACGGTGTGAGTATGAGAAACGGAGTGAGAGAAAGGAACGTATGTGGAGTGAAAGAGTGAGTGGACATGAGTGGAGGTGAAAGGTGAGAGGAGTGTGTGTTGAGGCGGTGTGGTGTGTTGAGGGTTAACATGGCAAGAGGTGTTAACGACGTCAGCGAAATCTCGCGAGATTTCGCCGACGCCATCTTGCATTCGTGAAATTGCGTCATTTACCTCACGCCGACTTGCTGTGCGGACGCTTGGCATTGCCTGTACCACCATAACTACTGCTGCCTTGGTCCTATGCCTGTTTACTGCCGGTGTCTAATTACTGGACCAATTTGCCTGTACCGCCTTAACTACTGCTGCCTTGCTCCTCTGCCGGTGTCTAATTACAGGACCAATTTGCCTATACCGCCATAACTACTGCCTTTGTCCTCTGCCGGTGTCTAATTACAGGGCCAATTTGCCTATACTGCCATAACTACTGCTGCCTTTGTCCTCTGCCAGTGTCTAATTACAGGGCCAATTTGCCTCTATCGCCATAACTACTGCTGCTTTGGTCATCTGCCTGTTTACTGCCGGTGTCTAATTACAAGGCCAATTTGCCTCTACCGCCATAACTACTGCTGCCTTGCTCCTCTGCCGGTGTCTAATTACAGGGCTAATTTGCCTCTACCGCCATAACTACTGCTGCCTTGTTCCTCTGCCGGTGTCTAATTGTCTAATTACAGGGCTAATTTGCCTCTACCGCCATAACTACTGCTACCTTGCTCCTCTGCCGGTGTCTAATTACAGGGCCAATTTGCCTCTACCGCCATAACTACTGCTGCCTTGCTCCTCTGCCGGTGTCTAATTACAGGGCCAATTTGCCACTACCGCCATAACTACTGCTGCATTGCTCCTCTGCTGGTGTCTAATTACAGGGCCAATTTGCCAATACCGCCATAACTACTGCTGCCTTGCTCCTCTGCCGGTGTCTAATTACAGGGCCAATTTGCCAATACCGCCATAAGTACTGCTGCCTTGCTCCTCTGACTGTTCACTGCCTGTGTCTAATTACAGGGCCAATTTGCCTCTACCGCCATAACTACTGCTGCCTTGCTCCTCTGCCGGTGTCTAATTACAGGGCCAATTTGCCTCTACCGCCATAACTACTGCTGCCTTGCTCCTCTGCCGGTGTCTAATTACAGGGCCAATTTGCCTCTACCGCCATAACTACTGCTGCCTTGCTCCTCTGCCGGTGTCTAATTACAGGGCCAATTTGCCTCTACCGCCATAACTACTGCTGCCTTGCTCCTCTGCCGGTGTCTAACTACAGGGCCAATTTGCCACTACCACTTCATAACTACTGCTGGGCAATTACAGGGTCAATTAGTATCTGTTTACGCTACAATACTCCAGGACGCCTTCTTCACTGCCAGATAACTGCCAAATAGACTCCTTTACCTGTGCCAACATGAGTCATAACAAAAAGTATGCCAATGCCAGTGAAAGGAAAGCAGCTTTAGCACTACGACAAAAACAACGCCGTGCTAATGAGACTCCTGAGGAAAAACACCATCGCCTTGAGAAGATTAAGGCTTATAAACGCCGTCGCCTCACACACGAATCCCCTAACTCTAAATCCATAAGATTGGCTGAAGAAGCCTCTGCACGCCGTCACCGCCGACAACAGACGGCCTCTTCCTCATCATTATTATTAGACTCACAACAGGATGCTTCCACATCAGCATGTGGAACAATTTACTGCTACACTTCATCCCATATACCGTTCACTGACATAACTAATCAGCAATCTGTTTCTGCCCTATCAATACCACCATTCAATACCGATGCACAGTATGCCAATGCCAGTGAAAGGAAAGCAGCTTTAGCACTACGACAAAAACACCGCCATGCTAATGAGACTCCTGAGGAAAAACAGCATCGACTTGACAAGATTAAGGCTTATAAACGCCGTCGTCTCACACACGAATCCCCTAACTCTAAATCTATTATATTGGCTGAAGAAGCCTCTACACGCCATCACCGCCAACAACAGACCGCTTCTTCCTCATCATTATTAGTAGACTCACAACAGGATGCTTCCACATCAGCATGTGGAACAAGTTACTACCACACTTCATCCTATATGCCGTTCACTGACATGACTAATCAGCAATCTGTTTCTGCCCTATCAATACCACCATTCAATACCAACGCACAGTTTCTTTACATACAAGCTGCAGTTAGCCCGCAGAAAGTGCAACCAAGACAAATATACGTTGGCCTCAAAACTAGGCGCACCCCATCGGTTGGACATGCACTTCTACTACAACCTCACATTTTCACTAATGATGAAAATAGTATTACCGAACACAGCTGTGGTGACATGACCCATGTATGTGAGCATTGCGAAGCTTTGCATTTTGTAGCAGAGATACCTTCTGATAACAACTTTACGCTCTGCTGTCAGAAGGGTAAAGTCCATGTACCCATACTACAATATCCTGATGTCTTTACACGTTTGCTGAAAGGGCAAAGTGAATTTAGCAAAAATTTCATGGATAATATTCGAAGTATTAACAGTTCCTTTGCTTTTGCCTCCATGGGTGCAAATATTTCACCACCTCCTGGATATGGCCCATACTGTTTCCGCATACATGGCCAGATCTATCATAGAACTGGAACACTACATCCCTCAGATGACCAGCAACGCGCATTTGCCCAACTTTACATTCTCGATACCACTACTGCAAACGAACAACGCTTACGATGTAAAGAAAAACAAAAATGTCATCCTACATTGATGAACATTATTGCCCTTCAAATCCAAACTATTAATCCTTTTGTGGAAGCTTATCAAATGTTACGTGATGTGGAAGAACAAGAAAAAATTAAATCTCTACAAAACTGAACTGTCATGCCAAACATCACTATGGCTATTAAACAAGATCGTACTCAAGACCCTCGACGCTACAATAATCCCACGGTCAGTGAAGTAGCAGTCGTGTTTCAAAATGACATTGGTGAGCCACCTTTCAATAGAGACATATTAATTCATTTAAAACCTGATCCCCATAACCCTTTAGCTCCAAAAACACAACAAATTAGTATTCTCCATAGCAATTTGGATGCCCTCCTCTATCCAATATTTTTCCCTTATGGAGACCAAGGATGGCATGATGGACTCAAACAACAAGGCAAAAGTTCGAGGAGGATCACTCAACTCCAATACTATTGCTATATGTTATCTGTCAGAAATTACTTTAATCCACTCCTCAATGGTGGTAAGCTAACACAGCAATATTTAGTAGATGCTTATGTCAAAATCGAAGCTAATCGCCTACATTACATCCGCAAACACCAAAAAGATTTAAAAGTGGAGGATTACTGCCTCCTTCAAGAACATCTACTCAAAAAATCGGTTCAAAAGGGCATCCCTATTGGGAAAACCGTCATTTTACCATCTTCTTTTGAAGGCAGTCCAAGAAACATGCAGCAGCGCTACCAGGATGCTATGGCTATTGTTACAAAGTATGGTCGACCAGATCTATTTATCACCATGACATGTAATCCTAAGTGGAATGAGATTACTACACATTTAGAACCGTGGCAGCGTGTTGAACACAGACCAGACTTGGTTGCACGTGTCTTTAAAATTAAACTGGAATCCCTCTTAAAAGACATTAGCAGTGGATTATTTGGAAACGTCACTGCAATGGTCCATGTCATTGAATTTCAGAAGCGTGGTCTCCCACACGCTCATATTTTAATTATTCTTGACAGCCTGTCTAAATTACGGACTGAGGCGGACATAGACAATATAGTCTGGGCTGAAATACCTGATGAAACAATCTACCCTCAGCTCCATAACATTGTTCTTCAACACATGATTCATGGTCCCTGTGGAGAACACAATCCTAATTCTCCCTGTATGGATCTTGGAAAGTGTAGCAAAGGTTTCCCAAAACAAAACCAACCATATACCATCAAAGAAAAGGATGGCTATCCCACTTACCGCAGACCCATTGGCAAAACATATGAACACCATTCTAAGACGATTGACAATTCATGGGTAGTTCCATATAACCCATTTTTACTCACCAAATACAAGTGCCATATTAATGTAGAAATATGTGCTTCCATTCAAAGTGTAAAATATTTATTTAAATACGTTTACAAAGGACATGACAAAGCCAACCTTGAAATTTCCCAAAATAACATCCAACATGATGAAACACACCAATTTACGGATACCAGATATGTTAGTGCACCTGAGGCTGCATGGCGGATATTTGCTTTTCCTATGCATAAACAATCTCATGCCATCATTCGCCTAGCCGTACATCTGCCTAATTCTCAACCACTCTATTTTCATGAGAATGACTCTGCAGACAACATCCATCAAAAGCTCAATTCCAATTCTACACTTATGGCGTATTTCAACCTTAATAAGATCGACCACAATGCACATAACTATTTCTACCGCGAAATTCCAGAACACTACGTTTGGAAACAAGGCACATGGGAACAAAGAAAACGTGGGGGTCTCACAGTTATTGGAAGAATGTATACTGTTAGTGTGAAAGACCAAGAACGCTATTATTTACGTTTGTTGTTACTGCATGTAAAAGCTGCTACCAGTTTTGACAGCATTAAAACCGTCAATGGAGTTATGCATGAAACCTTTAAGGATGCTGCGTTAGCACTTGGATTATTATTCGATGATAGCATCTGGAGACATACTTTAACAGATGCTTGCATTCTTAACATGCCTTCCCAACTTAGAGACATGTTTGCTTATATCTGTATTTTTGGCCCCCCCAGTAATCCACTTGAATTGTGGAATGAATTTAAGGACCATTTTTTACAAGACTATTGTCATACATACCACAGCAACACTGAAGAGTGTATCGATTGTGAAGGATATGCTATGAAAGATGTCCAAGATGTCCTCATAGTCCATGGAAAAACTTTTGCTGATTATAATTTACCACGCCCAGCAAAAAATATTAAACAACTCCTTAAACAATATGATAAGGATTATGAGTTAAAAAAAGCTGCAGAGATGAAAGAAACTCTTAATCAGGAGCAACTTTTTGCCTATGATGTCATTACTGAAGCTTTACAAAATAGCAGTTTAATACCAAAGTGCTTTTTTCTCGATGGACCTGGTGGCAGTGGAAAGACCTACCTATACCATCTACTTACACATCATTTAAGAGGACAAGGAGAAATTGTGTCACCTGCAGCAACTACAGGAATAGCATCTAACTTGATACAAGGAGGCCGAACAATCCACTCTCTATATGGCATACCTATTCCGATCAACGAAACATCTGTTTCCAGGATTAAAAACGATACAAATGCAGGAAAACATTTACAGAGTACAAAACTTTTTATTATTGATGAGTGCACTATGGTCCAAAAACATGCATTGAATGTGATAGATAGACTTCTACGTGACATCATGACAACAAATGTTGCTGAAAAAAATAAAACACCATTTGGAGGTAAAGTTATTGTTCTTGGAGGAGACTTCAGACAATGTCTTCCTGACATCGCTCATGGAACAAGAATAGACATTGTAGATTCCTGCATTAAATATTCAGAACATTGGCAACATTTTACCAGACTACCGCTAATTAACAACATGCGCGCCACTGATCCTGAATACAGCACTTGGTTGCTTAAACTTGGAAATGGTGAGCTGTCTAATGAACATAACCTTGGAGAGGATGTCATTGAAATTCCTCCAGACATGCTTTGCACTGGCTCTATAGTAACCGAGATCTTTGGAGACCATATTTGCATTGATGTTAATGACCAACAAAGCCTCGACACTGCTGCATCACATGCTATACTATGTCCGAAAAATGATGACGTCGATTTTCTGAACTGTAAAGTAATGGATCGCATTAGTGGTGATTATACTGTATATACAAGTGATGATTCTGTCGATGCTGATGAGGCAGAGGAATGTGAAAACTACCCAGTTGAATTTTTAAACTCTCTGACACCATCAGGAATGCCATCACATCTCTTAAAACTTAAAATTGGCACCATTGTGATGCTATTAAGAAACCTAAACACCAAGAAAGGTCTCTGCAATGGCACTCGCCTCATTGTCATTGCCTTACTCCGCAACATCATACAGGCTAAAGTGATTACTGGCTCAGCTGAAGGAGACATTGTGTTTATTCCACGCATCAATTTGTGTCCTTCAGAAACTGGGTTACCTTTTAAATTAAAACGTCGACAGTTTCCTCTAAAACCTGCTTTTGCTATGACCATTAACAAATCCCAAGGACAGACCCTCAATCGAGTTGGAATTTTTTTGCCCGAACCTGTATTTGCCCATGGACAATTGTATGTTGCATTCTCCCGAGTAAAGCAACGCAGCAACGTTAGGGTCAAAGTGGTGGATACACCACTTCAAGGACAATTGCTACCTAATAGCCCAAAAATCTTCACTAGAAATGTCGTTTACAAAAATGTCTTACTTTAAACTATTTAAGTTGGTCCTGGAATTGATAGATATATAGATATATAAATAATAGTTACATTCTAAATAGATATAGATAATAGACTTCTAAGACTTCTATACATAGCTTGATATATGTTATATATATAAATAATTTAAGCAGATAGATATATCTTACACTAATTATCTCTTTCACATATATGTCATAGACATATTTAAATCCATAAAAATATACATAGGTATAGGTATATATAGATTAAAAAAAAAGGCAAAAACAAAAAAAATTTAGGCAAACATACATAGATTTCAACTACATACCTAACACATACCTACATAACTTAGGTAATAATAATTATTTTTTTATTTATTAATAGAGTACTATTATTTCAATAGCACTTTACATACATCATAAATACTGTCCTTCTTGAGGCTCACTATGTAAATATCTTATCCACATAAAAACATAGGTGTGATACATCTATCTACTATAATAAATGCGCTAAGCAGCTTCCGGGTTGTAACAACTTCCGTCCAGTTGTAACTGGTGATGTCACAGCACACCTCTTGCCATGTTAACCCTCAACACACCACTCCTCCTCAACACACACTCCTGTCACCTTTCACTATCTCCACTAACGTCCAGTCGCAGGATTTTAGAATACTCAAGATGGCGTGGCCGCAAGAACATGTCGCCGGTGTGGACAACGTCGGGATTTAGGATGGCGCCGGTGGAAGAAGATGTCGGGGATCGTGGAGCAGCGATGATGACGGTGTGAGTATGAGAGACGGAGTGAGAGAAAGGGTCGTATGTGGAGTGAAAGAGTGAGTGGAGATGGTGAAAGGTGAGAGGAGTGTGTGTTGAGGCTGTGTGGTGTGTTGAGGAGGTGTGTGTGTATTGAGGGTTAACATGGCAAGAGGTGTGTCACTATCGTCTCGATGCGATAGCATCGGGCCTTAATCTACTATAATAAATGGGCTAAGCAGCTTCCGGGTTGTAACAACTTCCGTCCAGTTGTAACTGGTGACGTCACAGCACACCTCTTGCCATGTTAACCCTCAACACACCACTCCTCAACACACACTCCTCTCACCTTTCACTATCTCCACTAATGTCCACTCGCAGGATTTCAGAATACTCAAGATGGCATGGCCGCAAGAACATGTCGCCGGCGTGGACAATGTCGGGATCCAGGATGGCGCCGGCGGAAGATGTCGGGGATCGTGGAGCAGCGACGATGACGGTGTGAGTATGAGAGACGGAGTGAGAGAAAGGGTCGTATGTGGAGTGAAAGAGTGAGTGGACGTGAGTGGAGATGGTGAAAGGTGAGAGGAGTGTGTGTTGAGGCGGTGTGGTGTGTTGAGGAGGACTGTGTGTTGAGGGTTCACATGGCAAGAGGTGTGTCACTATCCTCCTGATGCGATAGCATCGGGCCTTAATCTACTATAATAAATGCGCTAAGCAGCTTCCGGGTTGTAACAACTTCCGTCCAGTTGTAACCGGTGACGTCACAGCACACCTCTTGCCATGTTAACCCTCAACACACAACTCCTCAACACACACTCCTCTCACCTTTCACTATCTCCACTAATGTCCACTCGCAGGATTTCAGAATACTCAAGATGGCATGGCCGCAAGAACATGTCGCCGGCGTGGACAATGTCGGGATCCAGGATGGCGCCGGCGGAAGAAGATGTCGGGGATCGTGGAGCAGCGACGATGACGGTGTGAGTATGAGAGACGGAGTGAGAGAAAGGGTCGTATGTGGAGTGAAAGAGTGAGTGGACGTGAGTGGAGATGGTGAAAGGTGAGAGGAGTGTGTGTTGAGGCGGTGTGGTATGTTGAGGAGGTGTGTGTATTGAGGGTTAACATGGCAAGAGGTGTGTCACTATCCTTTCGATGCGATAGCATCGGGCCTTAATCTACTATAATAAATGCGCTAAGCAGCTTCTGGGTTGTAACAACTTCCGTCCAGTTGTAACTGATGACGTCACAGCACACCTCTTGCCATGTTAACCCTCAACACACCACTCCTCAACACACACTCCTCTCACCTTTCACTATCTCCACTAATGTCCACTCGCAGGATTTCAGAATACTCAAGATGGCATGGCCGCAAGAACATGTCGCCGGCGTGGACAACGTCGGGATCCAGGATGGCGCCGGCGGAAGAAGATGTCGGGGATCATGGAGCAGCGACGATGACAGTGTGAGTATGAGAGACGGAGTGAGAGAAAGGGTCGTATGTGGAGTGAAAGAGTGAGTGGATGTGAGTGGAGATGGTGAAAGGTGAGAGGAGTGTATGTTGAGGAGGTGTGTGTGTATTGAGGGTTATCATGGCAAGAGGTGTGTCACTATCCTCTCGATGCGATAGCATCGTGCCTTTATCTAGTCATCTAATAAAAGTTCTAAAGCTAAAGCTGCAGCTTTAAATGTATCATGCAACACTCCGTTAACTGTTTTCAGATCGTCATAACTTGTCGCTCCTTTGACATGAAGTAATAACAGCCAAAGACAACATCTTTCTTGATCTTTCACACTAACAGTATACATGCGTCCAATTATTCTACTAAGTCCTCGTTGTCTTGGAATCCAAGTTTTATTCCAAACGTAATGCTCTGGAATCTCTCGATACAAATACTGCCTTGAGTTTTCATCACGTTGGTTTAGGAAAAACCATTCTATTAATGTTGATGTCGTGCTTAAAGTTTTGGAGATATCTTCAACTTGAGCATCTTCAAAGAAATAAAGCTGCTGCTGGTTTGGTAAATGAATAGCTAAACGTATAATGGCATGGGACTGTGAATGCATTGGAAATGCAAATATTCTCCAAGCAGCTTCTGGAGCACTTACATATCTTGGAGTCCACAAAAGTTGATCATTCATTGTGATTGACTGTTGTCTGTTGTATTTCAACGTTAGCTTTGTCATGTCCCTTGTAGATGTACTTAAAAAGATATTTTACGCTTTTTATTGAAGCACATATTTCTACGTTGATATAACAGTTGTAGCGTTTTAAAAAGTATGGGTTGTATGGTACTATCCATGAGTTATTTATAAGTTTTTTGTTGTGAACAATGTTCTCAATGTGTTGTCGACGGTAGGATGGATAGCCATCTAAGTCTTTAACATTGTGCTGTTTCAACTCCTTTGGAAACCCTTTTGTACACTTTCTGTTTTCCATGCATGGACTTTTAGGATTTGATACACCACACGGGCCATGAACCATATGACAGACTACAATATTATATAGTTCTGGATACTGTTGTTGGTTAGGAATTTCAGCCCACACTATGTTGTCTATTTCTTCTTCCGTGCGAAACTTGTAATGTGCATCTAAAATAATTAGTATATGCGCATGTGGGAGACCTCTTTACTGAAACTCTATTACATGTACCATTGCTACGACAATTCCAAAAAGGCCATTTTTGATGTCTTTGAAAAGGCTGCTGAGTTTTAGTCGAAATACACGTGCGACTAAGTCTGGCCTGTGTTGAATTTGTTGTCAGGGTTCTAGATTTTCTGTAATTTCAGGCCCTTTAGGATTACAGGTAATTGTCACAAAAATGTCAGGCCTTCCATACTTTGGTGCAATTGCCATTGCATCTTGATAACGCAGTTGCATGTTGCGGGGGCTACCTTCAAATGACGACGGAAGAATTACTGTTTTTCCAATTGGAATTCCCTTTTGAATGGATTGTTTATGCAAATGTTCTTGAACAACGCAGTAGTCTTCAACTTTAAATTGTTTTTGGTTTTTACGTATGTAATTTAGACGATTTGCTTCAATGTTAACGTATGCGTCGACTATATACTGTTGTGTTAGTTTCCCACCATTTAAAATAGGATTGAAGTAATTTCGGACAGACAAAAGAAAACTGTAGTACTGCAGTTGTGTAATTCTTCTTGGAGTTCCTTGCTGGTGTAGGTTTTCATGTCACCCTTCATCATCTCTTGGAAAGAATAATGGATACAGAAGAGCATCAAGGTTGCTGTGTAAAATGATAATTCGTTGTGTTTTAGGAACCAAAGGGTTGTTTTGTTGTGGCTTAAGATGGACTATTATATCTCTTTGAAAAGGAGGCTCTCCGTCATCGTTTTTAAAAACAACTTCGACCTCACTTACACGTGGTTTGTTGTAAAGTCGGGGATCCTGATTACATTCTTGTTTAATGGCCATGACAATAGAAGGCATTTTAGCTCCATTTTGTATAGCCCTCTGTTCCTCCTCAGCTTCGACGTCTTTAAGCATGCGATATGCAGCAGCAAATGGGCTTATTTTTTGTAAATGTGCGGCAATTTGGTTCATTAGTTCAGCATGACACTTTTCATTTTCTTTCACGTTTAGCCTTTGTTCTGTAGCCTCATTAGTATCAAGGATGTATAATTGTGCAAATTTTGGTGGTTGTCCTATTTCTGGGTGAAGTGTTCCAGTGCGGTGGTAGATCTGGCCATGAATTTTAAAACAATACGGTACAAATCCAGGGGGTGGTGCATTCCTTTCAACAATTGCTCAAAGAGATCTGAGTACTGAGGTCTTGGTAGCATACCTTTTCCTTTTTGGCAGCATTGAGTAAACTGGTTGTCAGATGGTTTTTCATTAATGAAATTCAGAGAGTTGCATTTAGAGCAAACAGCATTCATATTCCCACAGTAGTGTTGAATAATTGTAGTTTCGCTGTGTGTTACATAACGTGCAAGTTGTTGAATATTTTGCTGCGCTTGCGTTAGTTGGTAGAGTATTCGTTTTTTATACATTTGTCGATTGTTCTGTTGTCTGCCTGCTTTGGATTGTGAAGATTCATTAACTTGACATTGTGTGTGAGATTGTGCATCCTGGACTTGTCTAGCAGCAGTTTGTTGTGTTGTTTCCTGTTCCCGATGTTGTCTGTGATATTCGGCATCCTGGTTTAGTCTAGCGACAGTTTGTTGAAGTGTCGCTTGGTGTCGACGTTGTCGCTGCCTTGCTGCTCCTGCAGCTTTTTTGTCATCGTCATTGGCGTATTTTCACTTACAACCCATTGGAAGACAGTAAGCGTAAATCGTGATAGTGTTTAGTAAAGAATTATTTCTTCAATGCACTGTGACTGACATAACGTTCACTGTGAAATAAGCAATGTAGCCGTGTTGAGGCGAAAAATAAGTGAGCAATCAGCTGTGCGACGAATCAGCGATGCGGCTGTCTGCTGGACTGTGCCTGTGTAATGATCAATGCAGCAGTGATGCCTTGAGCGGCTGGCAGCTGGACTGTGCCTGGGCAGTAAGCGATGCAGCTGTGTGCGCCTGTTTAAGGAGTGACGCAGCAGTGATGCTTTGAGCAGCTGTCAGCTGGTCTGTGCCTGGGCACTAAGCAATGCGGCCGTGTGCGACTGTTTAATGAGTGACGCAGCAGTGATGCATTGAGCAGCTGTCGGCTGGACTGTGATTGTGCAGTAAGCGATGCGGCTGTGTGCACCTATTTAATGAGTGACGTAGCAGTGATGCCTTGAGCGACGCAACACTGATGGCTTTAGCGGCTGTCGACAGGTCTGTGCCTGGGCAGTAAGCGATGCGGCCATGTGCGCCTGTTTAATGAGTGACGCAGCAGTGATGCCTTGAGCGGCTGGCAGCAGTACTCTTCCTGGGCACTAAGCGATGCAGCCGTTTGCGTCTGTTTAATGAGTGATGCAGACGTGTGCGCCTGTTTAATGAGTGCGGCAGCAGTGATGGCTTGAGCGGCTGTAGGCTGGACTGTGCTTTTGTACTCAGTGATGCGGCCGTGTGCACCTGTTTAATGAGTGACGCAGCAGTGATGCCTTGAGCGGCTGGCAGCAGTACTGTTACTGGGCACTAAGCGATGCGGCCGTGTGCGTCTGTTTAATGAGTGACGCAGTAATGATGCCTTCAGCGGCTGGCAGCAGTACTGTTCCTGGGCACTAAGCGATGCGGCTGTGTGCGCCTGTTTAATGAGTGCGGCAGCAGTGATATCTTGAGCGGCTGTAGGCTGGACTGTGCTTTTGTACTCAGCAATGCGGCCGTGTGCACCTGTTTAATGAGTGACGTAGCAGTGATGCCTTCAGCGGCTGGCAGCAGTACTATTCCTGGGCACTAAGCGATGTGGCCGTTTGCATCTGTTTAATGAGTGATGCAGCAATGATGCCTTGAGCGGCTCGCAGCAGTACTGTTCCTGGGCACTACGCAATGCGGCCATGTGCGCCTGTTTAATGAGTGCGGCAGCAGTGATGGCTTGAGCGGCTGTAGGCTGGACTCTGCTTTTGTACTCAGTAATGTGGCCGTGTGCCTCTGTTTAATGAGTGACACAGCAGTGATGCCTTGAGCGGCTGGCAGCAGTACTGATCCTGGGCACTAAGCAATGCGGCCATGTGTGTCTGTTTAATGAGTGACGCAGCAGTGATGCCTTGAGTGGCTGGCAGCAGTACTGTTCCTGGGCACTAAGCGATGCGGCCGTGTGCGCCTATTTAACCCCTTAAACCCTAAGGGTGGTTTGCACGTTCATGACCGGGCCAATTTTTACAATTCTGACCACTGTCCCTTTATGAGGTTATAACTCTGAAACACTTCCATGGATCCCGGTGATTCTGACAATGTTTTCTCATGACATATTGTACTTCATGTTAGTGGTAAAATTTCATTCATATAACTTGCGCTTATTTGTGAAAAAAATGGAAACTTGGCGAAAATTTTGAAAATTTCGCAATTTTCCAACTTTGAATTTTTATGTCCTTTAATCACAGAGATACGGCACACAAAAAACTTAATAAATAACATTTCCCACATGTTTACTTTACATCAGCATAATTTTGGAACCCAAATTTTTTTGTGTTAGGAAGTTATAAGGGTTAAAAATTGACCAGCGATTTCTCATTTTTGCAACGCCATTTTATTTTTACGGACCACATCACATTTGAAGCCACTTTGAGGGGTCTATATGATAGAAAATACTCAAAAGTGACACCATTCTAAAAACTGCACCTCTTAAGGTGCTCAAAACCACATTCAAGAAGTTTATTAACCCTTTAGGTGCGTCACAGGAACTTTTTGAATATTTTAAAAAAAATTAACATTTAAATTTTTTTCACAAAAAAAATACTTCATGTTCAATTTTTTTTTATTTTACCAAGGGTAGCAGGAGAAATTGGACTGCAAAAGTTATTGTGCAATTTGTCCTGAGTACGCTGATACCTGATATGTGGGGGGGAACCACTGTTTCGGCGCATGGCAGACCTCAGAGGGGAAGGAGCGCCGTTTGACTTTTTCAATGTAAAATTGGCAAGAATTCAGATCGGACGCCATGTCGCTTTTGGAGAGCCCCTGATGTACCTAAACAGTGGAAACCCCCCACAAGTGACCCCATTTTGGAAACTAGACCCTCCAAGGAACTTATCTAGATATGTGGTGAGAACTTTGAACCCACAAGGGCTTCACAGAAGTTTATAACGTACAGCGGTACAATTAAAAAATCATATTTTTTCCACAAAAATGATCTTTTCACCCCCAATTTTTATTTTTCCAAGGGTAACAGGACCCTAAAAGTTATTGAGCAATTTGTCCTGAGTACGCTGATACCCCATATGTGGGTGTAAATGACTATTTGGGTGCATGGCAGAGCTCGGAAGGGAAGCAGCGTCATTTGACGTTTTTGGCTGGAATTGAGATCGGACACCATGTCGCGATTGGAAAACCCCTGATGTACCAAAACAGTGGAAACCCCCCACAAATGACACCATTTTGGACACTTGACCCCTCAAGGAACTTATCTAGATGTGTGGTGAGCACTTTGAACCCCCCAGTGCTTCACAGAAGTTTATAACGCCCGGGCGTGAAAATAAAAAAAATCGTATTTTTTCCACAAACATGATCATTTAGTCACCAATTTTTTTATTTTCCCAAGGGTAACAGGAGAAATTGGACCCCAAAAGTTGTTGCCCAATTTGTCCTGAGTACGCTGATACCCCATATGTGGGAGAAAACTACTGTATGGGCACATGTCGGGGCTCGGAAGGGAAGTAGTGACGTTTTGGAATGCAGACTTTGATGGAATGGTCTGCGGGTGTCATGTTGCTTTTGGAGAGCCCCTGATGTACCTAAACAGTGGAAACCCCCCACAAGTGACCCCATTTTGGAAACTAGATCCCCTAAGGAACTTATCTAGATGTGTGGTGAGCACTTTGAACCCCCCAGTGCTTCACAGAAGTTTATAACGACCGGGCGTGAAAATAAAAATATCGTATTTTTTCAACAAACATCATCTTTTAGTCCCCATTTTTTTTATTTTCCCAAGGGCAACAGGAGAAATTGGACCCCAAAAGTTGTTGTGTAATTTGTTCTGAGTACGCTGACAACACATATGTGGGAGAAAACTACTGTATGGGCACACGTTGGGGCTCGGAAGGGAAGTAGTGTCGTTTTGGAATGCAGACTTTGATGGAATGGTCTGCAGGTGTCATGTTGCCTTTGGAGAGCTCCTAATGTACCTAAACAGTGGAAACCCCCCACAAATGACCCCATTTTGGAAAATAGGCCCCCCAAGGAACTTATCTAGATGTGTGGTGAGCACTTTGAACCCCCAAGGGCTTCACAGAATTTTATAATGCCCAGGCATGAAAATAAAAAAATTGTATTTTTTCCACAAACATGATCAATTAGTCTCCAATTTTTTTATTTTCCCAAGGGTAACAGGAGAAATTGGACCCCAAAAGTTGTTGTCCAATTTGTCCTGAGTACGCTGATACCTCATATGTGGGAGAAAACTACTGTATAGGCACACGTCGGGGCTCGGAAGGAAAGTAGTGACGTTTTGGAATGCAGACTTTCATGGATTGGTCTGCGGGTGTCATGTGCGTTTGGAGAGCCCCTGATGTACCTAAACTATTGAAACTCCCCACAAGTGACCCCATTTTGGAAACTAGACCCCCCACGTAACTTATCTAGATGTGTGGTGAGCACTTTTATCCCCCAAGTGCTTCACAGAAGTTTATAACGCCTGGGCGTGAAAATAAAAAAATCATTTTTTTTCCACAAAAATTATATTTTTGCCCCCAATTTTTTATTTTCCTAAGGGTAACAGGAGAAATTGGACCCCAAAAGTTGTTTTGCAATTTGTCCTGAGTATGCTGATACCCTATATGTGGGGGTAAAACACTGTTTGGGCGCATGGCAGAGCTTGGAAGGGAAGGAGCACCATTTGACTTTTTCAACGCAGAATTGGCTGGAATTGAGATCAGACGCCATGTTGCATGTGGAGAGCACCTGATGTGCCCAAACAGTGGAAACCCCCCAATTATAACTCCAAGCCTAACACCAACACACCCCTAACCCTAATCTCAGCCCTAACCCTAGCCCTAGCCCTAACCCTAACCCTAGCCCTAGCCCTAACCCAAACCCTAGCCCTAACCCTAACCCTAGCCCTAACCCTAACCCTAATGGGAAAATGGAAATAAATACATTTTTTTATTTTATTATTTTTCCCTAACTAAGGGGGTGATAATGGGGGGTTTGATTTACTATTTATGGCGGTTTTTATGTTTGGCAGCTGTCACACGCTAAAAGACGCTTTTTATTGTAAAAATAGTTTTTGCATCACCACATATTGAGAGCTATAATTTTTCCGTATTTTGACCCACCGAGTCATGTGAGGTCTTATTTTTTGCGTGACGAGTTGCCGTTTTTATTGGTACCATTTTCGGGCACGTGACATTTTTTGATCGCTTTTTATTCCGATTTTTGGGACGCAGAATGAACAAAAACCAGCGTTTCATGAATTTCTTTTGGGGGGTGCGTTTACACCGTTCCGCATGTAAAATTGGTAAAGCGGTTTTATTCTTCGGGTCAGTACGGTTACAGCGATACCTCATTTATGTCTTTTTTTATGTTTTGTCAGTTTTATGCAATGAAAACTATTTTATATAAAAAATAATTATTTTTGCATCACTTGATTCTGCGAGCTATAACTTTTTTATTTTTTTGCGGATGATGCTGTATTGCAGTTCATTTTTTGCGGGACAAGCTGACGTTTTCAGCGGTACCATGGATATTTATATGCGTCTTTTTGATCGCGCGTTATTGCACTTTTTGTTCGGTGGTATGATAATAAAGTGAGCGCCGCTGATCGCTATGACGTACTATCCCGTCCCTGGGAATTAAGTTCCAGGGCACATGGACGGGATAGTACGCCTAATGGCAGAAAGGGGTTAATGAGTGCGGCAGCAGTGATGGCTTGAGCGGCTCTAGACTGGACTGTGCTTTTGTACTCAGCGATGCAGCCATGTGCATTTGTTTCATGAGTGACGCAGCAGTGATGCTTTGAGCGGCTGGCAGCAGTACTGTTTCTGGGCACTAAGCAATGCGGCCGTGTGCGTCTGTTTAATGAATGACGCAGCAGTGATGGCTTGAGTGGCTGTACCTCGGCAGTAAGCGATGCAGCTGTGTACACCTGTTTAATGAGTGCGGCAGCAGTGATGGCTTGAGCGGCTGTAGGCAGGACTGTGCTTTGGTACTCAGTGATGCGGCCGTGTGCGGCATTGTAATGAGTTATGCAGCAGTAATGGCACTCATTGTCGTGACCAATCAGTGCCGCAGCCATGTAGCCACCACCAATGAGGGTTGCTGCCCTCTGACGCAGCAGTAATGGCACTTAGCGTCGTGAGCAATCAGCGCATGAGGCCGTGTGCGGCAGTTTAATCAGTGAGACAGCAGTAATGGCACTTACTTTAGTGTCGTGACCAATCATCGCCGCGGCCGTGTAGCCGCCACCAATGAGCATTGCTGCCTTCTGACGCAGCAGTAATGGCACTCAGCGTCGTGAGCAATTAGCGCATGCGGTCATGTTGGGCAGTTTAATCAGTGACGCAGCAGTAACGACACTCAGCGTCGTGACCAATATGCGCCGCATCTGGCGCCAGTGTAATGAGTGACGCAGCATTAGTGACACTCAGCGTCGGGACCAATCAGTGCCGTGGCTGATTAGCCGCCTGCGATGAGCCAGTAGTGGCAGTCAGCGTTCTGACCAATCATCGCCGCGGCCGTGTATCCGCCACCAATGAGCATCGCGGCCCTGTGTCTGCGACCAATCACTGGCACGGGCCTCTGTCTGTGACCAATCAGCAATGCGGGTGCGCCCCCCCGCTCTCCTCTCCACGCGGCCGGCATCGCGGTGTCTGTAATGTTTAGCGCTAAAGACCGTAGATGACGTAACTCTCGCGAGAGGGGACATCATCAGTGGTATAAGCCGCAAAGCATTACTGGATAAGAGTCAGTGATAAGGCCTCTTTCACACTTCAGTTTTTTACAATCAGTCACAATCCGCCAGGTTTTGAAAAAAACGGATCCGCAATTTTCTTTTGAGGATCCGTTTTTTTCCCCATTGACTTCCATTATTGGCGGATTGTGACGGATTGCCGTCCGTTGCATCCATTTTTTTTGCGGATCCGCCAAAAGTTGCTGTCCGTCACCATCCTCAAAGATTTCAAAACGGAGCTTGCAACGTTTTTTTCTCTGGCGGATCCTCCAGACACTCATTTAACCCGAAATTCTTTCTGGGTGCCGGACAAAAAAAAATATCTCTCTCTCTCTCTCTCTCTCTCTCTCTCAACAGTCACATATTATGATAGTCACATGTTACGACAAGATGACATCATATATTATAAAAAAAAAAGAAATAAAAACAACCTACATCAAACGTGAATAAAACAACATGAGGTAAACAAGTTTTAAATGTATAAAATGTGCAAAAAGGAGCAATAAAATAATATAGATAAAATGAATAAAATTATTAACATTTAAAACTTGTTTACCTCATGCTGTTTTATCTCACGTCTTATGTAGGTTGTTTTTATTTCTTTTTTTTTTCTATAATATATGATGTCATCTTGTCGTAACATGTGACTATCATAACATGTGACTGTTTTGACTGTTGTGATTGGCTGCCTCCCATTTAAATACCCCATCCCCTATGTCATTAATAAACTTCCACCTGATGAAGACGGATCCTCCGTCGAAACGCGATGTGGTTTAAACCCATCTCTTGCCTGAGTCTCTTTCCTGCGCTCCTAAGACCGTTTCCATTTTCGCAAAGCATTACTGGGACCGCGATGCCGGGCGCGTTGGAGAGAGAAGGAAAATAGTCTGAGGGCCGCCGGAAGGTGAGTATGTTTGTGTTTTTGTTTTTGTTACCCATGGCCACCTTCCAACGGCCTCCGATGTCCTTTCCTCGCTCCCGGCCCTGCGTTCACAGTAATGCTTTGCGGCTTATACAGCTGATAACGTCGCGTTCTCGCGAGAGTGACGTGATCGCGGGTCTAAGTCGCAAAGCCTTACTGGGACCGCGAGGCCAGGCGGGTGGAAAGGACATTGGAGGCCGTCAGTGATACTAATTATTTTTAATCTTTTTAACAGAATAATCCCTGCGGCTGATTGAGCGCTGTCCCCGACTGCGCTGGCCGCTGATTGGTTGCGGCCTGGCGGCCGCGACCAATCAGCGGCCCGCGATTTCGGCTACAGACAGACACAATAACGCATATATGTATGTATATATATATATATATATATATATACTATATGTATAGGTAGCTTTGTCGCATTAAAAGGAGGGGGGCCCAGACATTTCCTGCACAGGGGCCCTAAGCTGTCAGTGTCCGCCCCTGGCTAAATAGGAATGGGTTCTTTACAGTTAGAGCAGTTAGAATGTTGAATAACCTACCACAAGAGGTAGTAATGGCCGACACTATAACAGCTTTTAATAAAAAAGCTGGTTGATTTCATCAGTCCACATAACATTGCGGGTTATAGTTAATTTAGTGATAAAAAAAACAATTGGTGGAGAAAGGCTGAACTTGATGGACCTAGGTCTTTTTTCCACCTATGTAACTATGTAACACTTTATCTCTGAGAAATGGAAGCACACAAATTTTATAAAGGCTTACTAGCAGTTTTACAGAACATAGAAATGTTCAAAGACCACATAAACCATGTCTGATAAATGGCAGCCAAGAAAATTTTTAAAAGCCTTTGCTCACTTTTAGAGATCACAGAAATGTTCACATACTACATAATACTGTATGTATGGAAGCCTACAACATTTTTAAAAGTTTTTTATCAGTTTTACAGATTACAGAAATATTCAAACTCGACATACCCTTTATGTCACAGAAATGTTCATAAACAGCATAACCCTATGTCTGAGAACATTTTTAGAAGCTTTTGTTCATTTTTTAGAGATCACAGAAATGTTCACAGACCACGTAACATTGTATGTCTAATAAACAGAATCCTACAACATTTTTAAAAGCTTTTGGTCACTTTTAGAGATCACAGAAGTGTTCAAACACCATGTAACACTGTGTGTCTGAGAAACGGAAGCCTACAAAATTTATAAAAGCTTTTGGTCACTTTTGGACATCACAGAAATGTTCACACACCAGGCAACACTATACGTCTGAGAAATGGAAGCCTACAAAAATTTTAAAAGCTTTTAGCAATTTTACAGACTGCAGAAATATTCAGAGACCACAAAACACTGCAAGTCTGAGAAATGGAAGCGTGCTACATTTTTAAAAGCTTACTAGCAGTTTTACAGAATACAGAAAAGTTCATAGACCGCATAACATTGTATGTCTGAGAAATAGAATCATACAAAATTTTTAAATGCATTTGTTCACTTTTAGAGATCACGGAAATGTTCACAGACAACATAACGCTATATGTCTCAGAAATGGAAGCATACAAAATTTTTTAAAGCTTTTTAGCAGTTTTTTACAGATTACAGAAATGTTTACAGACCATGTGAAGCTGTATGTCTGATAAATGGAAGCCTACAAGACTTTTAGAAGCTTTTGTTCAGTTTTAGAGATCAAACAAATGTTCACAGACCTTGTATGTCTAAAGGGTGCTTCACACATAGCGATATCGCTAGCAATATCGCTAAAGCGTCACCGATTTTGTGACGCAGCAGCGATATTGCTAGCGATATCGCTACATGTGACACTTACCTCCAACCGGCTCCCCCGCTAGCTATCGCTGATCGCGCAAGAACGTCCTGGGCCGTTTCTCGGTGGCGGCTTCCTGCTGGGCTTCCTGCTGGCACCGATGAGCAACGCGTGGACGCTGGTGGAGGACTTCATCATCGCCACATCTGACAGGTAAGTAACGACCGCTGCTGCATCATTGCATCGCTGGTGAGATCTGCCTGTTTGGCAGCTCACTAGTGACCATTTAGCGATGCACCAGCGATCCCGACCGGGTTGTATCATTATCGGGATCGCTGGTGCGTCGCTAAATTTAACGGGGCCCAAAGAAATTTAAGCCTACATAAGTTTTTTAGCTTTTTTAGAGATCACAGAAATTTACTTCACACTACGGAATAGTGTATGGTTGAGAAATGTAGCCCAGGAAAATGTTTTAACAATTTTTGGGTGTGTTATGTAACACTAAAAAGGACCTCAAAGCGCATAATACTTGATGGATCAAAAAATATTCAATTTTAGGCTAAATGCAGATTGTATGAGCTACAAACAATTAGCCCTTAGAAGTGCTGTTAGTATGATTGCTTAACTTCAGCACCAGTATCAACACTACAGGCCTCTGATTTATTATACTGTGCACACAGGCCTTGAAAATCACTTTCTTCCTCCAATACGAAGTGTCACAGAGCTGTGCAATGGCGCCAGTGTGCCAAGCCAGGTGGCACCTGTCCTTTTATAATAACTGATGATGTCATATGGCCAGCCAATCACAGTAATGCTACAACCAAGATGGATACAGCATTACAGCGACTCACAGGTGATCCCCACATGCTTATTGGCTGTGTAGCATTTGCCAAAGATGCCGGGTGGGGATTCGAGTTTTACATCAAGCACTAACCATTACTTGCCAAGGAATGAGCACATCCAAGCACAGTGATACTCGAGTGATAACCGGATATCATCGAGCACTTTTGCTCATCCCTACTCTGCATCTCTGGAATCTCCAGTATTGGGTTAGATAGACAGGGTGGACAGTAGTGTAAGCAGCCTCTTCTTACCTCAGCATTCATGGTATCTATAGCAGTAGATCAGATAGACAGGGTGGAAAGCTGTATGAGCAACTACTTCTTACCTTGGCACTCATAGTATTTTCAGTTTTAGACCAGAAAGGCATCTTTTTACCTCAGCTCCCCTTTTATTTACAGCACTAGATCAGACAGACAGGGTAGACAGCAATGTGAGTGGCCTCTTCTTACCTCTGCACCATCTTATATCTCCAGTATAAGGTTAGATAGACATGGTGGACAGTTGAACAGCCTCCTACTTCAGCATTCTTGGTATCTCCAGTATTATATTAGGTAGAAAGGATGGAAAACAGTGTGAGAAGCCTCTTCTTACCTCAGCTCTTCTTCCCCACACACACGGTATGTCCAGTATTAGATCAGATAGATATATTGGACAGGTAAACAGCTTGGTATCTCTAGTGTTAGATTAGATAGAATGGATAGCAGTGTGAACAGCCTCTTCTTACCTCAGCATCCCTGGTATCCCCAGTATTAGATCAAATAGACATGCTGGAGAGGTAAACAGACTCTTCTTACCTCAGCAGCTTGGTATCTCCAGTGTTAGATTAGATAGGATGGACAGCAGTGTGAGCAGACTCTTCTTACCTAACTTTTATTATCTCGGTTAATAACACAAAAATCCACTAGCAGCACATCTTCCTATACATGAAGAGGGTGAAGATTCTGTTGCACCTGTTCACAGGCACTTGTACTATTATTCTAGTACTGGTTTCAATTAGCATAACCAGCTGATGCCAATTTTAATTCTTTATTGATTAGCTACCTAGACAAAATGATTGTGATTTTCTAATTAAAAATATGTAGAAAGTTATACATAATAACATATCATTTGGTTCATTTTTTTTCTGTTGCTGGAGAACTCCTTTAAGGACAAATGGAGCATGACCACTACAATGTGGATAAAAGCAATTCCTATTTGTTCCACCGACAATAGCATAAATGAAATGCATTTGAAGTCAAAATCACAACAGACAATGGCATGAAGCCTTCTTCCTTAATTTAAGGTACATTCCACTTAATGATATTATGAGTACTCAAAGTACAAAGTATCTTTATCCATCAGTGTGTTCTTTAAGAAATTTGTTTTTCTATTGAATATGACAATACTTGTCATTGACGTGGTAGATTTCACATGCACATTCTACCATGCAAAACATATTTGTTAATGGTAGGATCATGTAGATGTAATACTTGGCATAGTATTTAAATGCTTGAATATTTAAGTATACAGTATAAGCTTTCATTTTCTTGTCTCCCATTTCATTTCAACCTGGAGAATCTGACAGAAAAAAGTTTGTATCTTTATGAAATTGCAGGTGGATAAACGATAGTGTAACCCTATAAAAGGCTATGGCAGCCATATTAGTTTCATTCAGAAGGAAATTGTACCTTAAATGTATTACTTGCCATCACTTATGCTTTTAAGTTTCGATTTCCGAGACATCAATTTTTTTTATTTTACCCAAAGCTAGATAAACCTTAAATTGTTGGAAACATTCAACAGCCAGTACAATTGCAAAGTATTAGGAGTCAATTCAATAAGATTAGGCTATGTGCACATGTTCGGAATTCCCGCGGAAATTCCGCAATTCCATTCCGCGGGAAATACGCGAGAAATTCGCATATGTAATTCCCGCATATTTCCCGCGTTTTAACTAGCGTTTTGCAAGCGTAATTAGCTTGCAGAATGCTAGCGTTTTCCAAGCGATCTGTAGCATCGCTTGGAAAACTTATTGACACGTCACACTTGTCAAACATAGTGTTTGTCAAATGTGATAAACTTTTTACTATTGAGGCTACCTATGCAGCATCAGTAGTAAAAATATATAATGTTAACAATAATAAAAAAAATAAAAAATCATCATATTCTCACCTTCCGGCGTCCCACGCAGTGTTCCCGATCCTTGCGATGCTCCCGGCAAGTCCCGTTCCCAGGGATACCCTGCGAAAATGACCTTTGATGACATCTCGGTCTCGCGATACCAAAGCACTGCAACATCATCAAAGGTCATTGTCGCAAGGCATCCCTGGGAACGGGACTTGGCGGGAGCATCGCTGAGGCATGGGGACGCTGCGGGGAATGCCGGAAGGTGAAAATATCGCAATTTTTTATTTTAATTCTATTTTTTACATGGATATGATACCCAGGGCCTGGAGGAGATTCTCCTCTCCTCCAGACCGTGGGTACCATCCGCAAATTTTCTGTTTACTTTTCGCATGGTGGGCATAGCCATATGTGGAAAGTAAGAGGAACAATGCATTCCTATGTGTGCAGAATTCCCGCGATTCTGCACAAAGAATGAACATGCTGCGTATTTTCCCACGATGCGATTCCACCACGGAAAGATACGCAGCATTAGCACAGCATAGGCGGAATGCCAAAGAAATGCATGGAATGCTTTTTTTTTGCATTTTCGCGTCAAAATCATGCATTTAAAAATACCGCGAACATGCAAAAAAAAACACTACGTGTGCACACAGCCTTAGAGTTTCATATGCCAGTCACAAGGAGAACCTGACAGCTGATACTTGCTGTCTGATAATGCTGCTGATACTCTGCCTTGAATAGTACAAGCAATCAGGCAATTATACATATAAGTCCCTTAAGGGGACTAACAAATACAGTAAAATGTGAATAAAGATTTGAAAAAAAATCATCCCCCTTTTTCTCTATTAAAGTAAAACAATGGAAATAAAAAATACACATACAGTCATGGCTGAAAGTGTTGGAACCCTTAAAATTGTACCAGAAAAAGAAATATTTCTCCCAGAAAATTATTGCAATTACACATCTTGTTATATACATTTATTTCCTTTCTGTGTATTGGAACACCACAAAAAGAAAACAAGGAAAAAAGACAAGTTTGACATCAGTGCACACAAACCCCCTAAAATGAGCCTTACAAAATTGTTGGCACCCTTCCAAAATTGTGCGTAAACTACTTTGTTTCAAGCATGTGATGCTCACACAAACTCACCTGTGGCAAGTAACAGGTATGGGCAATATGAAAATCACACCTGAAACCAGATAAAAATGGGAGAAATTGACTCAATCCTGGTATTATGTGTATGTGTGTGCCATGCTAAGAAAAAGAACAGAAAGAGGAGAAGATATCTGTCTGAGGTCTTGAGAACCAAAATTATTGAGAAATATCAACAATCTCAAGATTGCAAGTCCATCTCCAGAGATCTTGATATTCCTTTCTCCATGGTGCACAACATAATCAAGAAGTTTACTACCCATGGCACTATGAAATGAACACAAAATTAGTCCAAAACTAAACACATGGCATTTCAAAGAACATAAACACAAAAAATGGGCACTCATGTCATGAAACAACAGACCCCACAAAGAAATTCATGAAAAAATGCATATATTAAATATTGTAAATTTTATTTATAATATATAAAAATATGCACAGAAATAGTGGCACAAAATAACTGCAAAAAAGTGCAACCAGAAGGGGGCACCGAAATATCACTCTATCTCCAAATACAATCAATTACAATGTGACAAAATATCACCAAAAAATAGAGGCATATCAAATAAGATTAAAATCTCATATATTGTCATATATTACATAGGGTCCATAGTTGCAAATATAAGCAAGGAAGTTATTGTGGCAAACTGATTAAATTATATTATTTTAATTGGCGCTATGATTTCTCAACCAAAGAATTTAACTAGACTAAAAGCATATACATAGAATCAGACCCCACAATGGTATAATAATTAATTAGACCGCCATAGAATATACCTGAAAAAGGTTGCCAGATGATGCAGAGGAGACCGAAGTGCCCCCTCGCCCCAACGCGCGTTTCGCCTGCAGCTTCTTACGGGGGCGTGTCTAATTGGGGTCTGGGAGGGCTTCCTATACCATAATGTGACCCAAAAAAATGCTGGACATGATTCAGAGGAAGTGCTCATTGATGACTCACCGCCAGACAAAGCGGCGCATGCGCCCGTGAACTTCTTATCCACTTCGTTAAAGTATTTCCTGGATAGCGTTATCTGGACCGCAAGCTGGAACGCAAGCCGGGACAGAAATAAGCGCTCCAGGAAGTACGTGGAAAGATGACGATACCCTCATGCGCACAGCCTTTTAGAGGTCACAGAACGGGAATTAAGCATAACGAAAAATAATTAAGTACAAAACAGGGAAATCCTAATAAAATAGGGAATAAGTTTGTTGAAAAAAGTGCTAAGTGCTAAATACTTATTGAGCTATTAATTATATATCACATCATATGTGAATGTAATATAGAAAATCATAATGTTGGAACAAGAGATAAACAGATGTAACATTATGAAAAAAAGGTGAAGCTCAAAAAGATACATATGCAGATAAACATGTATCATTTGTATCATTTACACATTTGGGCAATAATTAAATAAAAGCAACCCCATTGTAGTATAGTGAATCCCATATTAGAGAGAAACTATTTCTAACACTCTCGCACCCCTCCAGTCTGTCCTTAACTCTGCTGCCCGACTAATTAATCTCTCTCCTTGCTACACTCCTGCTTCCCCTCTTGGTCAATCCCTTCACTGGCTCCCAATTTTCCAGCGTATCCAGTTTAAACTACTAACACTGACCTACAAAGCCATCCATAACCTTTCTCCTCCGTATATTTCCGAATTAATCTCTCAATATCTTCCCTCATGTAATCTCCCATCCTCCCAAGACCTTCTACTCTCCTCCATGCTTATTCGCTCCTCACCTAATCGCCTCCAAGATTTCTCCCAAATATTCCCCATCCTCTGTGTATCAATTATATGGGTACTACAGAATCTGATTGCGTGGGATAATATTACACTGAGACAAAAGCTGATGTAAATAAGTATTTTTAACAAGTATTATAAAACTAACAGGCCACTTCCTGCAATGGTAACAAAAACACAGCATAATATGGAATTATGCAAGTAAAGCAAAACTAACAGAGCACTTCCGGCAATTGTAACGAGAGCACAGCTTAATATAGAAATGTCCAGAGTAACTGAAGAGTGGGGCGCGAGCGCTAATATAACCAGTCCAACAATAATATAGCGCTGTTGTGTACAAGTCACTAAACATAGGAGTCCAGCAGAAAGTATGTGAGTATTAATGAGGCAGTTCTTCAATGTTATGAATGAGCACGCACACAGCACTAAACTGTAGAAGTCCAGCAATCATAAAGGTGAGATTGCACTCAGCACTCAAATGTGGAAGTTCAGCATTATACGGGAGTGGCATTAACAAGAGAAAAGTTACTATGTGTACCTTTTGGGCTGTACATCCTGCACAAGTCCTACACAGCAGCCCACACAAATATAGACCTAGAGGAGAAGATGATGCCAGGATTCCTTACAGGCCACAGCGGTTTCAGGGGCGAATAGCTCCAACTCGCAGTCCAGACAGTAGTTAAGCACTGACAGCATAAGGGAGACTGTAGGCAGCAGAACGAGGAGAGGCAGAGCACCGAGTAACGAGCAGCAGCAATAGGTAGTCCACCAGCAGAACTGCAGGAGCTCAGGAGCCAACAGCAACAAAATACTCAGGCAAAGAGGAGCACATGAGTTGGACTTAAATAATCAGGACAGACAGGAATTTCATTGCAGGGCGAGATACAAGACTCCATCTTGGATCAGGGCAAACAGACACAAAGGAAATCCTTCCACTCTGGAATTCTGTGCCCCAACACGTCTGGTTATCCACCACATTTGGATCCTTCAGACGGAACTTGAAAACTCATATCTTCTAAAAAGCTTACAACCTGTAATGACCACACAGCCACCTCAACAATCGGAGCTACTGCATCTCCCGACCTGCTGTCTCCTTTCCCATAATCCTGTAGAATGTAAGCCTGCAAGGGCAGGGTCCTCTCCCCTTTGTATCAGTCTGTCATTGTTAGTTTGTTTACGGTAAGTGATATTTGTATTTTGGTGTAACCCCTTATCCTGTACAGCACCATGGAATTAATCATGCTATATAAATAAATAATAATAATAAACACATCTGCAAACTGTACAAGGTAGGCCCCATGTACTTCATAGATTTCCTATTACAAATGAATACCAAAAAAAAAGTAGTTCTGCAGCCATTTGCACTTCAACGTTATGAATTTTTTCCAGCTGTAGACCATCTCTCTGGAAGACCGATGCTGTAAATAAGGCTTTCCTTGGATGGTAATGTCGAAAACATATTTATTACCATGATTTGGTTTTATTTGCCTTGTTGTACCTGCTGACTCATCAAGTCAAGGACATAATCAAATTGCAATTAGTAAGTCATTATCTATTAAAGTGTGTTTACTTTGCCTGATTTTGTTATTAGTGAAAAGTAAGTCTATAGACCAGAGGGCAGAAATCTTTAAGCCAAATCCGAAAACGCAAGAAAGAATTAAGTAGCAATTCAGTACAACAGGTCAAAAGGGTCCTCATTAGTCATGAAAGATAGCTAATAGACACAAGTTAAAGGAAAGGAGAAGTTGCGTGAAGGTCAGGAAAATATGTTGACATGAAGACAGAACAACCCCATGGCATATTAGGTTTTGCCTGCCAACTCTATCGAACAATATGTTAACTTGGACTTACGCCACTTGAACGTCTGCATGAACGCGTCTGTGGTTACTAAAATAGATAGTTCCGGACTTTATTATTCTGGTTAGCACTGTAACGTATCCATCAATAAGGGAGTTTTTTTTTTCATGATGAACAATTAAGATGAAGTCACAAAGCAGCAGATATTTATGGATAGGGCAACCCATTATGAGCCTTTCAGCTGCTTACATCCATCAGCCATGAATGAGTTTTGAAAAAAACCCAAAATTTTGCATTCCAATGATAAGCTTTAAATCCTAGAATTGGTGACCAGGGCAGCTACAGTTTTATCTAACTGCCAACTCCCTGGAGATAGATGAAATTCTCCATGTTGTAAAATATACAGTGGTCTCTGGCTCTGGAATTGTGGTACTATTTACAGAGATTAAAGGTTTTAATATGTAATCTGAGGACATCATGAGGTAGAGATTAACACAATGAATTTAACATGTATCACATGTCAGGTTGTGTGCTGTTGTTTACTTAGACTGAAGGTTTTATCACCTGATAATTATCACTGTCAGGACTAGAGGTGAGTGAACATTCCAAAGTACAGTTCTGTTTGGTTCACCAAATGTCCTATGCTTGCCAAACAGATTGACACATGTACCCAAGCCCATTTAAATTCAATGGGAGACAAAACTTAACGTATACACAACACCTTAAGGGGTGACAAAAAGATTCCCAAACAACTAAATTTATGGGTTGACACCATGAAAAGTGGCATCAATTGACCCACAGTAGAAATTTGTTAAGGGCACAGGAGCAGTCAGCCATGAGCCATGCATCAGGTATCAGGGTCTAGGCCAGCATTTAGAGCTATGAATTGAAGTTTTAGTTAAGACCTCGTGGTAAAGGGAGCAATGTAAGCCTTCTTAACTGAGAGCTGATACCTCATGCAACAGCTCAATTTTTTTTCCCATCCACATTCAGATGGAACAAACATCAGTTTCATAGAGTACTATTGATAGAAAAGTAGAAGTATAGTAACACAGGTAGTTGAGTGAAGGTAAGTGCAGACCTGATGATCTGGGAGCCCTACTGCTACAAGCAACACACATGAAGAAGACCTAACACTACTTACAATTCCAACAACTATTTGCTCTTTATCTTCCTACTCATACTAATTTCAGGGGACATCTCACCCAACCCTGGTCCACCATCTCCCAACCTCAACCCCTACCCTACCTCATATCGAAACCATAATAATCTAATTAATATTACTTGCACTCCCTCATCTCCATCTTTTAATTGTGCCCTCTGGAATCCACGGTCTGTATGTAACAAGCTTCCTTTCCTGCACAACTTCTTTCTTACTCTCTTAATCTGTTGGCCCTTTCTGAAACCTGGATTCAGGATTCTGAGACTGTCTCTGCTGCTGCCATTTCCTATAGTGGCTTACAATTCTCTCATTCCCCGAGACCCACAAACAGACATGGTGGCGGAGTCGGCATACTCCTGTCCCCACAATCCACTTTCCAGGTCATCCCCCCAGTTCCATCACTCTCATTCCCTTCTTTTGAGGTCCACACCATCAGGCTCTTCCGTCCCCTCTCCCTCAGAGTAGCGGTCATATACCAGCCCCCAGGCTCAGCCACCCACTCCCTTGACCACTTTTCAGCCTGGCTGCCGCACTTCATGTCCTCAGAACTATCAACTCTGATCCTGGGAGACTTCAACATCCCCATTAACAGTCCTACTTCCACATCTGCATCCCAGCGTCTATCACTACCCACCTCTCTAGGCTTCTCGCAGCTTTCAATCTCTGAGACACACAAGGACGGTAACAAGCTTGATCTGGTCTTTGTCTGGCTCTGTTCAATCTCCCACCTAAATAACTCACCGCTTCCACTCTCTGACCACAACATTCTCTCCTTCATGCTCACAAATCCTCGCCCACCCCAACTCACTCCTACCTACCACACAGTCAGAAATCTACAAGCCATTAACCCTCAGACACTTTCAGACTCCCTACACTCATCACTGTCCCCAATCTCCTCTTTTTCCTGTCCTGATTTGGCTGTTTATCACTACATCGACACTCTTAGGAGCACCCTTGATCAAGTAGTTCTCCTCACCCACAGAACCTCCAAGCACAGAGTAAAACAGCCCTGGCTCAAATCGCAAACTCAACTTCTCCAGCGATGTTTAGGAGTGCTGAACGCCTATAGAGAAAAACCCGAACACCAGAAGACTTTATCCACTTCAAATTTATGTTAAGAACCTATAACACTGCCCTTCACCTCGCCAAACAGTCCTACTTCACCACCCTGATCTCCTCACTAGCCAACAACCCCAAGAAACTTTTTGACACTTTTCACTCCCTCCTCAGGCCAAAAGCACAAGCCCCTATCACAGACATTTGTGCTGACGACCTGGCCTCCCACTTTACAGAAAAAATAGATAATATCCGTCAGGAAATCTGCTCCGAGCCATCAAGGGCTGTGACTCCCATCCCTTTCTGCATCTCCCCTGGCTCCCTTTCCGCATTTGATCCCATCACAGAAGAAGTCTCCAGACTCCTCTCTTCCTCTCATCCAACCACATGCACTACCAACCCCATTCCCTAACATCTCCTCCAGTCTCTCTCTTCAGTCGTCACAACTCACCTAACTGCAATCCTTAATCTCTCCCTCTCCTCGGGCATTTTCCCATCCTCCTTCAAACAGGCCATTGTTACTCCATTACTAATGAAACCCGCTCTCGACCCATCCTGCACAAACAACTACAGACCAGTCTCCAATCTCCCCTTCATCGCTAAACTTTTGGAGCGTCTAGTTTACTCCCGTCTTACCAATTACCTCTCCACTTACTCCTTCGTAGACCCTTCACAGTCCGGCTTCCCCCCCCTACATTCGACAGAAACTGCACTCATCAAACCATAACGGTGACCACACTCTGCTCATTCTTCTTGACCTATCTGCAGCTTTCGACACTGTTGACCACCATCTTCTACTCTCTAGGCTCCAGTCACTAGGCATTAAGGACACTGCTCTCTCCTGGTTCTCTTCCTATCTTTATGACCGCTCCTGGCTTTCAGTACCATCTTTATGCTGATGACACAAAACTATATACGTCATTCCCCTACCTTACCCCCTCTGTACTAAAGAATGTCAGCGACTGTCTGTCCGCAGTCTCCACCATCATGTCCGCTCTCTATCTGAAACTCAACCTCTCCAAAACTGAACTTCTTCTGCTCCCGCCGTCTACTAATCTCCCTAAATCTGACATTTCCCTCTCCGTGGGTGGCACCACAATAACACCCCAGCAGCAGGCGCGCTGTGTGGGTGTTATGTTTGACACCATTCTCTCCTTCACATCCCATATACAATCTCTTGCCCGCTCTTGCCGGTTACACCTAAAGAACATCTCTAGAATCCGCCAGTTTCTCAAAATGGAAACAACAAAAACCCTCACTGTAGCACTGATCCACTCCCGCCTGGATTACAGCAATGCTCTATTAATTGGCCTCCCCGTTACTCGACTATCCCCTCTCCAGTCCATACTTAATGCAGCGGCCAGGATCGTCCATCTGGCTAATCGGTACTCGGACACGTCCACTCTTCGCCAGTCCTTACATTGGCTGCCCATTCATTATAGGATCCAATTCAAAGTACTTCTCACCCACAAAGCTCTCCACAGTGCAGCACCCCCCTACATCTCCTCCCTCATTTCTGTCTATCGGCCTAACCGACTGCTGCACTCTGCAAGCGACTTTCAACTAACCTCTGCACTACTCTGCACCTCCCACTCCTGACTCCAAGACTTCTCCCGTGCTGTGCCAATCCTCTGGAATGCTCTACCCCAAGAAATTAGGACTATCCACAATTTGCATAGTTTCAGGCGCTCCCTCAAAACACATTTGTTCAGAGCAGCCTATCACGTTCACTAATCACAGTCATTCTATGTGTAAGTGTGCATGTGTAGCCCATTCACTATCTCCATCCATCCCTCACTCCCTCAAGATGGCTGGACTATCATTGTAAATACATCATTGTATATACACACCTGTACTTTGTACCTCCCCCACCTCATTGTAGATTGTAAGCTCTCATGAGCAGGGTCGTCTTATTTTGCTTTAATTATTGTATTGTTAACGTTGTTACTTATGAATTATGTTTGGAACTGTTAAACTGTAGAGCGCTGCGGAATATGTTGGCGCTATATAAATAAAGATTATTAATATTATTATTATTATTAACAACACTAAAGTGGCATCAATTACCCCAGAGTAGAAATAGTATAAAGGAACTGCCGTGCCTTCCACTACAGGCAACCCACCAGAGAGAGACCAAACTTTCATTCTCCATATTTTAAAAAATTATTGTCACCCACCCCTAAAGTTGCATCAGTTTCCACAGAGTAGAAAAGTATAATAGGCCTCTGACACACATTCCACTATAGGCAACCCACCAGATGGAGACCCAACTCCACATATCAAAAAATTGTCTGTAACATCAGCAGCAGTAGCAACAACAAGCATGGAAACTTGTCACAGACTGCAATGCATGACATTAAAAGCAACACCATCGCCTAGTCTGCACAGTCTGAGACTGGAGTACCAAAGTCATTGGAGATCCATGACTTGCTCATTTTGATGAAAGTTATGTGGTCTACACTTTCAAGGCACAGCCGGATGCGCTTATCCGTCAGGACACCAGCAACAGTGCTAAACACACGCTCTGAGAGAATGCTTTCTACTGGGCATAACAAAACCCCCAAGGCGTGACAGGTGAGCTCAGGTCATTCTTCTGTTTTTGAAGACCAAAATTCAAAATGGCCTAAATTCCACCTGATGGCATTGGTATTGAACTCAAGATACTCCTGCACCATTCTTTCAAGTCGTTCACAACGTGTCAGACTTGGACTCTGTTCGGCTGGTGTATGGGCTGGTCTAAAATATGTGTGAAATGACTCACAGAAATTTTTGCGGCTTTGGCGCTTGTGTATGGGGATCCTGATGGCGTCGCCCTGCAGAATCCCGAATCCGTAGGTGTAAACAGGGAGCCCGGGTTGCTGAGGAGTACTGCTCAGAGTTTAGGAGATGGGCCACTAACACTCAGTGGAATGACCCTGCACTTAGGAGTCAATTTGTGCAGGGTTTGTCTCCAAAGTTGCAGGATACTCTGGTGCAGTATGCCACCCCCAGGTCGCTGGAGGCCGCCATGTCCCTTGCCATCCAGGTGGATAGACGCCTTAGGGAAAAACATATACAAAAAGTGCCCCCTGATGTCCTCGCTAGGGAGGAGGACCCACCAATGCGTACGGAGGAACCCAGACAGCCCGGTTTGTTGATACAAAAAAATGGGTGTCTGCGGCTCGTCGTGGTGGGGGGTATGCTTTTCCTGTGAGAAGCCTCGTCATTTTATGAGAGCCTGCCTAGTACATGCCAAGTCTCCAGAGGAACCTATGCAAGTAGGAGGAGCTAGTTTGTATTCGGAGCTGCCTAAGGTTCGGGGAGTGGTGTCGGCATGTTTGTACTGTGGGCAGACTGGTCATGTCCTGAAGGCTTGCCCATTGCGCGGCAAATTATCTGTGCCATCTGAGAAGCCACATTCCCCTGGTCGCTTGGAGGGAGGCGACCAGGGAGTATACATTTCCTCCATTTTGCCCTCCCAAGGTACCATGTCAGCAGAAGTCTTGGCTGGTGGGGTACCCGAGGTTATACAGGTGCTTGTGGACAGCGGAGCAGGAGTCAGTCTGGTGGATGCTCGCTTTGTCCAGACTCATGGTCTGAGGTGTAGAACGCTAGCCCAACCTATTAGCGTCCAGGCCATAAACTCTGTTCCACTAAGCCAGGGGAGCTTGACCCAAGTCGTAGAGAATATCCATCTGTGTATAGGACATCATGATGAGTCCTTGTCATGCTACGTCTTGGAGGGGATGCCAGTACCTATTGTTTTAGGTCTCCCTTGGCTGAAAAAACACAACCCGGTAATAGATTGGCGGGCGAGGGAAGTGGTCAGCTGGGGGCACTCGCGTGAGGGCTGCTGCCTAGGAGCTGCTGTCTCTGCCATCTCTCTTCAACGGACCCCTTCCTCTCCGGAGAGATCAGCAGATGTGCTGCAGGAGAGTAGGGGCAAGGCTCAACCCTCGCCATTGGCCAACCCTGGGAGGTGCAGACCTCGTGGTGGAAGGGGTTGGAGGGTGGTGTACCCCTTGGTGAAGTGCGGGGGTGTGAGTGTGGTGACACAGGGGGACGCCTCTGTTGTCAATCCCAGAAAGAGTTCTCCAAATGGTGACAAACAAATGAGTGGCAATAAGCGTTCAGGTCCGGACCTGTGTGTGAACGAGCATGTATGGGTGGCCACCAAAAAGCATCCAGTAGAAGTGTGTTGTGGAGTGTTACCCGCTCATACCAAACATACACATACACCACTCGTTCCCCAGGTCAGCGCTTCGGAGATGTGTGTGCCTCCAGAAACGTTGCCAATAACAGCAGGCTCGTTTGTCATCAACCTGACGAGCAGGTAGTTGCTGGGGTGAACTCTGGGTATGGGTGTCCCCGCTGTAGGTGGTTCCCTGATGAGGAGCAGTCTTGAGGGTCCAGAGGCCCCTCATTAAGGGGAGGGTACTGTCATGATCCATGCTGAATCAGGACTGATAAAAAGCACAGGTAACCTTTTTTTTTTTAAGCTGTGCTTGAGTTTGGTTTTTGCCCCCTGTGGTCATTGGGATTATTGCACTGTGGTGTCTTTTGTTCTAACTTTGCCCCCGGTGGTGGTGAGCGTCATTGCACTCTGGTTTCTTTAGTTAAGTGCACATGATTATAATGCAGGTGTGATTGCCTGGCTATAAAAGAGTCACAGGTGTTGTAATCAGTGTTGGTGATAGTGTTCATTTCAACCATCCTTGGTGGAGGAAGGAGCTGGAGAGCGTTCCTTGCAGCACTGTCTTAGCCCTGGTGTGGAAGGAGTCAGAGGGGATTTCCTTGTCGCTCTGACAGAGCTTGGTGGCAGCTATTCAGGAGGAGAGCTGCATTCTGGTGGTGGACTCTGTTGCCAGGAGCAAGTGCAACAGAGTAAAGCTAAGTGGTGTTTCCCTGTTTGTGTTTTTCCTTAGTGTGTATTAGAATGTATTAGACAGTGCCTGCGCTACCCAGCTCCCTAGCAAGGGATAGTAACATAGTAACATAGTAACATAGTTATTAAGGTTGAAGAGAGACTTTAAGTCCATCTAGTTCAACCCATATCCTGTCCTAACCTGCCCTAACATGTTGATCCAGCGGAAGGAAAAAAAAACCCATGTAGCAAACAGTAAGCTTCACATTGGGGAAAAAAATTCATTCCCGATTCCACATACGGCAATCAGACTAGCTCCCTGGATCAACACAATATTAAGGAAACTAGTGTATATACCCTCTAATATTATACTTTTCAAGAAAGACATCCAGTCTCTTCTTAAATTTTAGTACGGAATCACTCATTACAACATCATATGGCAGAGAGTTCCATAGTCTCACTGCTCTTACAGTAAAGAATCCGCGTCTGTGAGTATGCTTAAACCTTCTTTCCTCCAGACATAGAGGATGCCCCCTTGTCCCCGTCACAGGTCTAAGAGTAAAACGATCATTAGAAAGGTCTTTGTACTGTCCCCGCATATATTTATACATTTTAATAAGATCACCCCTAAGCCTTCGATAGGTGTAGGGTGTGCTATGGTGACAGGTTCCTGATCGGCGCCCGGTGCGGAACCGGCATAAGGAACGTTAGGAGCATTAGGGACACTGACTCAGGGGAGTGCAGGAGGTCTCCACGTCCCCTTTCCCTATCGCAGGGCCCACCATTGTAACTGTTTCCCCTTTCCCCGTGTCTTGTTGTTTTAGTTACCGGCCTGCGGGTCGCGTCACACAGGACGGGTCATTGTGACAGAGAGGCTGCAGTAAGGTGAACTTGACAAACTGCTGGACTGTGAGTGAGGTGCAGGCGGAGATGTTATGGTGGATAGAGAAAGATGTGGTGTACTCGGTGAAACAAAAACAGCAGGCATCGCCACTTCCATAACAGCTGATGAGCTCTCACACCTGATTGCAGGGGGTAAGCAAGTGGAGTTTCTACTGCCGGAGACCTGTGGGAGAACACTTGGCATGGTGACGGAGGAGGAAGAAGCAGCAGATGTGGTTTATGGGATGACTGGTGGTTGGTGAGGCCCGCTAGTCTGCATTTTAGCACAGTGAGATCCTTAGACTAAGGCATGTTGATCGTACATGTGCAGGTTCATGCATGTGGTTGTCAAATTATTGCAATTTTTGCCTCTACTGAGATTTTTTAGCAAATTTTGCAGATCACGTTTGTTGGGTCATCCTTTGTGGTCTTAAGAAATGAACAGGCTAAACAACCCTTGCTGGCCCTGCGAACTGCAGATTTGCAACCAATGCTGGTCACAGTCAGAGTTGTGGCTGAGGATGCAGTGCTTGCCCTGGTTGCATCAATCACTCCGTATCTGTGTGGGAAGCCGCAACATAACCTCCTCGTCTTCCTCCTCCTTCACCTCCTCTCCTGAGTTACTCAGCTGCGTACCTCTGAGTTCACATCAAGTGGGTCCTACAACCTCATCGTCAGGCTCCCTGTTCAGCCACTCCTTGCCTTGAAAGTCACCCTACTACTTTTCCTGCCCTGACACCACAGTACTGTCCGCGTGTACTTCTGGTATCTGAACCTCAGACGAGATTATCAACGCAATGCTTGGACTGGGACAGTTTAAACCCTGCACCTGCTTCTATGTCCCTGCCAGTGTTGGTGTATTTAATATGTTACGTATAATGCCTTGCATCATAATGCTGTTATGATGTATAATACATGTGTTCCAGTACTGTACAGATATAGTGAAAGTGTAATACTTAGATTAGCCCACTAGAGGGGGCACAATAGGACACAATAGACTAATAGGATCTTGTCATGATCCCAGTGCAGGTTTTAGAGCTGCACACCGGGGGTTAATGTCTGGAGCTCTGTGCAGGTTTTGACCTGCACACTTGGGGTTAATGATTGTGGCCTCTTTCTGGTTCTGGGAGAGCTTCATAAACCCCTGGGTAGCTTCAATCCCTGCCAGTTATACTTTTGCCTTTGGCCTAGTGTGCTGACCCCTGTGTGCCTGTTTGTTGCTATAGCTTGTTTATATGGTTCTGACCCGGCTCTGTTTCCCGTTGGAGTTTTCCTGTTGATTTTGTACTGCGTTATTATCTGTGTATGACTCATTGCCTGTGACCTGACTACTCTCTGCTCGCCCCCATTGGTACCTTGCAGCTATCTCTGTGTGTGACTCATTGGCTACGTCCTGACTATTCTCACTGTCTATGCCCCTGGGTAACTTTGTCTCGCAGTTACTCTGCTAGGAATTGTCTTGCAGCTCCTAGCTCTGTGGATTTTAGGCCACGCCTCCAGCAGTCACGTGCTTCAGGTCCTGCGGCTCTGAAGTACGCATCTATTCGGTTGCTGCACGCTCCACAGGTAGCTTTGAGCATGCTTTCGCTTTAGTCAGGACCCGCACACTGGCTCAGTGAGCAAGTTCAGTGCGGTGTCTCTGACAGATCTTTACTGAGTTAGGGGGGTCAACTGGGATAAGTTAGAATGAACTTCCTGGGTTGGGGGAGTAGGTCCTGGGAGCCCGGCCAGGGCAGTTGTGCCCTGCAACGTTAAAGCAGAAGAGCCCAGGGCGTCCAGGGGCTAGAAGCCAATGGTCACTTGAGAGGTGGAGGAATACAGGGCAGCATCAACATGGTGATGACTAATTACTTGGGATTAATCCCAAAGGTCCGGGGCAAAGCGAACAGGGAACTCCTGAAGTGGATTAGGCTGACCAGACAGCGCGCTGCAGTACCAGAGGTGACAGTACGACCCTGTGATATTCCTGGAGGTGTAAGGGACAGCACAGGGAAATGTAATGCTAAGCTTTGTGAAGCACCTTGTGCTGTACCTGAGACCATATTGGATGAGCTGTGTAAAGAACTGAGTAAACGTGTTTGTTCAAAAATGGATCCGGTCTCTGCCTGTCATTGTGTGCCGCTGAAAGGGAATAAGCCCTGGCAGATTAGAGAAGACCCTGACAGACAGGAGAGCGGACTAAAAGGTACGCTACAACAGAGACGATGTATTTATGTGGCGGGAGGCCAGGGTACGACAAAGCACCCATTGAGAGCCACGACTACCCCCGTCCCCCTTTACATGAGCATATTTTAAGTTTCTCATCTTGGGTCTTCGTGTCCACCTGCAGACCTTCCTCTCTTCTTGTTGGCAGTGTGTTGTGGTCTCCCTGTTCATATTTGATATTCTCATATCCTTCAACCTTTTGTAGTTTGTTAGTCTATTTTGTATCAATAAAAAAGTAGCGGCCAACACCTTTAAGTCCATTAGCTCTATAGACAATACCTGTAACTAGAATCACATGTATGAACAATACTCATACCAGCTTTTAGAATTATTTTTTCAATATTTATGTAGTTATTAAAATCCTTAAAATTCCATAGCAAAAGTGACTATGTTTATTGGAAAAGCAACCCATATTGATCAATGAACAGGAAACAATTTGTGTATGAAATCAAACCACCACTTGGTTTCACTCATTTCGTGGTTTGCTGGAATTTGGTCGGAAAAAACAAAAAAAATTCTCCAGCACTCACTTTACTGTATGCTCTCAGAAATGGCAACCAGGTAATCTACCATCATATGCTGCCAAACAAATTTCCATCTCAATTTTTGTAGTTTCCCTTGTTTTCATTCAATTATTTGAAATAATATTGTTCAAATTCTATTATCAAAATAATCTTGTTAGCAATTTAAGAAGCACTGTAGGTAAGAGTAGCTACAAAATTGTTGGAGAAGATTTATCAGTAGTGCCATAGGGTCAGCAAAATTACATGAACAGTTTACAGTGCCAAAATGTCGAAATTCAACAAGAAAACTATAATCTCACAGCCCACCCACCAAAAAATGCCTTATATCTTAAGATGCACAGGAAAAAAAGCTTCATGTTGAAAAAAGCAGTAAACTATATATTTAGAAAACATATTTGAAAAAGAAAACAGCCAATGGAGTCAAGCAGATCTCACCGCAATTGCCAGTTTGTCAGGGGTCGCAACTCCGCTGCCTCTAATCATCAGGACAATTACGCAATTGACTGAGGAGTAATGGACGAGGATGCGGCTGCTTTCACTACTAAACCAGTTATTGGGAACTCACAGTGAGTGTATAGTATATACACATCCAATTCCAATGCGTGGAATATAAATACACTTATATACCCCGGTACTGTCACTGCTAATTCCACAATAACAAAAAGAACTACTAGCTGCCACCATCAATCATTTCTACAGGCCAATTGGGCACCTGTTATAGGTAACATATGGCTTCAGGGGTGCGGTTTACAGAGAAAGAGTACCTGAGCTATTACATTTTATATATTTGATCCAGAAAGGTATGGTTTATTTATAAAAAAAAGTATAAAAAATTATACGAAATGGGAGCCAAACAATACCGGATATACAATTACATAAAATAAAAGGGATAACAAAAGAAAATTACTAATCCTGTGTCACGGAAAGGGCTCAGAGCTTAATGGAGGGAGGTATGGGTCGCTCTCCCAGGGCTGTAGGGTACTCGGTACCGGGCCCGATGAGCTTCACTGGGAGATGTCACGGCACCTAGGACCCGGCCCGTGGCCCTGGGGCTCCATTGCAAAGGGGGTTGTTTCAGTGTGCTTATGGTGGTGAAAGTTTATAAGTGATTCGTGACGCCACCTGTGGTGTTCGGCAATAGAGATGTAAGCCGACGCTGCAGACACATCCTCTGGGACAGATGGTGTGGTGCAGCAGTGATGTTATAGCCCTCCACAGGCAGGGCTGTAGTCCCAGGGCAGTGTAGGGGAAGTGACACTTAGATGGTGTAGTGTCAGGCGCAAGGGATGTAGCAGTGCTGGACAGGTTGGCGCAGGAATAAGTGGAGGACACCAGGGCATGTAGTTCCAAAGCTTTACTCACAGTCTGTTGCAGGTACAGGTGCCCGCATCTGTGCCGTGTACTCTGGGTCAGGAGCTCAGCCAACTTCCAGGCAAAATGAAGTACTCCTTTCCAACACTCTGCCAACATATGTGCCTTTTCTGAACGTCTCCTCTTATAGCGCCTTTAGATGAAGTACTCCTAGTACTGAGTTACACTGGAGTTCCTCCTGTCAGATGTTCCTATGAACTCTACTTGTACGGCAGACAGCTGTAGCCTGCTTCGGGGACTCCTTGCTACTGAGTCCCGGCTCACTAATATGTTGCTGTTGTGCCCCCAAGTCTTGTGTGGGAATAAAGTGGTCACTACTTCTATTCCTCCGGTGTCTGCTGCAGGACCATTAGTATCCATACAACCTCGGGGACCGAACCCCGGCCTTGCGCTTAGAACTTGAAAAGGGTTCTCCTCTAACCCTGGTCCTTGCTCTCTTATTCTCCATATGTTCCGTACTAATCTTTCTTTCCAATGGAGAATCAAGCTTCCTTTCTCTGTCTCTTCCTGTGCCAGCAGACCCAGATCACTGTGGCCTGCTGCAGCACTTCCTTCTTCCATCCCTCTCCCGGGGATCTTCTCTTTCTCACACTCTGTCCTTCTACATCCTCACTCATTGACTGAATCAAAGACTGACTGACTGACTCAGCTCTTCCCGCTCTTTTGTGTGAACTAAACTCCACCCACCTCCCAGCGCGTTTCGTGTTCCAAGCAGGGAGCCACCAAGGGGTGCTATGCTACACTCAAAGCAGGGAGCCGTCGAAGGTGCTTTGCTACACTACTTTGTGGTGTGGGGAGCAGGTGTTGGAGTGTGGTCAGGTGTCCCCACCTTACCTGGATAGTGGGGTACCACACCTCAGGAGGAGGTGCAGTACCTCTGTGGCGACTGAACCCTCAGGGGCGCCACAGGTACACCTTACAAAAATGGACAGAACAACAGCAAGCTGTAGCTTCCAGGACTGACAAATGACAAAAACAAAATTCTGATTTTTATTAGAGCAAGGTTATGCCCACATACCTCCTCTTGGTGAGCTCATGTGGATGCTGATTGTGGGAGAAGTGATAGGTCCTTTATAATTTTATGAGATCCCCAAACTTACAGTATATCTTCATCCCTGCAGGTTCCAGGAAGTAGATATTGTAGAAATTTTTCTTGTCATGATTTTACCTGTCTATAGAGATGAAAGATTGCATGGATAGCACCAATCATCTGTCCGTTCTTAAGTTGGAGAGGTTAGCATGACCTTATAGTAATGTGAGTCAATGCATTATGTTCATCCCTTCACAATGTCGCTGAAAATATATCTCCTTTAAATATCAGATCTATGCAAACCTCAATATTCATCACTGATGACTCCAAAATGTCTCAGAACCGTTCTTTGATCAGAAGAATCTCTATCCCTGTGAAGCGTACTTCCCCGCCTCTGCGCAAAAGGTTCCCAGTCTCAGTGTCTGTCTCTCAGAGGAGATCCTGCTGTGATCACCTGGTCAATTCAGGATATCGTACCTCAGTGGAGGTTGAAGTGTCTGCCCTCTCCTACTTCCCAAGCTATAATTAATGCCATATATTCAGTGTAGAGTCCTACTTCAATGGAGGATGAAGTGTTACTTCTTTCATTCTTTCCCTGGTTATAATTAATCCCGTATGTTCAATGTGAGAGTGATATGTCCCCTCTCTGGAGATGTCTTATGGATTTTAATTTTTCTCTATGACAATATCCACAAGAAAATATATTGTAAGGATTAAAAAATTACGCTATTTTAAAGAAAACAATGCTTGTGGTCTCCTGAAAGCACTAAAGATGGCTACCATAAATAGGCAACTCTATTACCCAGAACCCAGGGGTTGCCCTGGCCTTTACTATTTGACTCTTATACAGGGATCTGGATTTAACAGGGGCTAGGGCTACAGAGTTAGCTGCTATTCAGTAGTGGAGAACTGGCAAAAAGAATGGTCCAGTAGTGAGTTCACAACCATTAGGTCAGTGCTGGGACAAAATCGTAACTTAAGGGGGTAGTCAAATTTCAAGTCAAACTCAAAGGATGGGACAAAACATCAAGAGCCCAGAACAGAGCAATGGACCAGGAAAATTATTATACAGGACAGGAGCTATTGACTGGCAGTGGAAGGCAGAGCTTCAAGGGGCTTAACCAGCTGACAGCCCAAACCAGGACTCTCAGGAAAGAGTGATAAAATCAGACCAAATTAACTCCATAACTCACCGACTAAGCAGTACCAAAAGTTCCAGGAAAAAGCTAAGAGGAACAATGAATACACACAGATGTCACAATTTCACATGGCTTAAAACAAGATGAGAAGTCTTTCTTACACATTTTGAACAGTAGTGTTCATATTTTTAGCAGTGTCTCAAATGTAGAGACTCCATTAAATTGGATAGAGAAGGAAATGTAGTGAAGTATCTAAGTGTGGTCACCCTGGTGGCTTGTATAGATGCAACACTATGTTCTTGTCATGAGTATATCTACCTCTTTAATGCATCCCATTATTTTATTTGCCTTTGCAGCAGCTGCCTGACACCGGTCACTAAATTTGAGTTTGCGGTCCACCCATACACCCAAGTCTTTTTCAGTGATAGTTATACCCAGTGTTTTACCATTTACTACATAGTTATATACTTCATTTTCTATGTCCAAATGTATGAGTGTGCAATAATCTACATTAAACATTGTCGTTTCTCAGCCCAAGCCCCCAGCATACATAAATCCAACATTAAATTATCTTCCCGTGTGTTAACTACCTGGCAGAGTTTAGTATCATCTACAAATATTGAAATTCTGTATACCCTTTACCGGGTCATTAACAAATATGTAAAAAAGAATAGACCACAATACTAACCCCTGTGCTACCCTAATGTTTACTTTGACTCAGTCTGGGTATGTTCCATTAATAATCACCCTCTGTTTCTTATAACTAAGGCTAGGTTCACATTTGCGTTCAGGAGGGCCATCCGCAGCCCTCCTGGACGCAAATGTGAAACCAGCTTAAGCCAGTTGTTAACTCACACATATTTTCACTAGTCCAATACTCTAATTTTATGTACTAACCCTTTTGTGTTGCACTGTATCAAAATGCCTTTGAAGGGTCCAGATAGACAACATCCATGGCACTACTGTGAAATAGCAGGGACGCGGGATGAAGTGGCAAGTAGGAGGCAGAGCAAGAGTTAAAGGGTTTATTACATGGGATACTCCACACAGGGAGAGAATGAGTTATGAGGGGAGTAGAACTGAGTATTGTAACAGGGTAAGAACAAATGGTTATGAAACAGGTAAGCTTATCAGTCTCATGGTTTCCGGGCAGTGGAAGCTTGAAATCCCACGGTGGCGCCGCAAGTGAAACGTGAAGTCTCTGGCCTGATCCTGAAGAAAGTTGAGGCACTGTCTCCTGATGGAAGTGGCATATTTTGGCTCTCCTAGGCGAGGTCCTGCGTTCCCGGGGCGGTGTACATGACATGGAGTAGTCTGTGGTCCTGCTAGAGTGTGACTCAGTTCAGTGGCGGAGGTGGGGGTGAAGCTACCTGGTTCTGTATGATTCACCTGGTCAGACTTAGGCCGCGTGCCAGCGGCAGTCAGCGGAACGGTGCTGGAAGAATTCTCTGTAACAGGGGTGAGCAAGCACACAGGTACACATTGCTCACAGTCAGTGTGCGCATAGGCTGGGGATCTGCAGCGTGGGCCTGGCCTATTGAGTCGCTCCACGGAGAGTGAATCAACCTTCTCCTGCTGCGCACTCTGTCTTCCCGCTAAGTCTCCCACTTTCCCTTGCACCGTCCCTTTTATCACTGACCCGCCCCCTACAGTTGAGTGCAAAGGTCTGTCTGGGTCAGAAAGCTCTCTCCCCGGGCAACAATGGTGACAGCCCCGATAGTTCCGGAACCGACGTGAGAGAGGTACCACCGGCCCGGTCCATCTTCCTACACTACCCTAGTTCAGTCTGGATATTAACTCATCATAGAAGCTGATAAGAATACATTTACAGGACCAGTCTATGATAAAACCCTTGTTGATACTGGTGATTAAGCTATTCTTATTGAGATACTCCAGGATAGCATCTCTAAGAAAACCTTAAGCAGGTGACATTTAATTGGGAATTTATGGTGTTCCTGATCATGTCATTTGACATGGGATTTTCTGTGTGAAAGCTGCAAAGAAAAAAATGTTTAGTAGATTGGCCTTTCCTTCTGATTTGTTATGGTGTCCATATGGATTTGATTCCATTGGGCAGTCCTACTCAGTGATTGACAGCTATATCGGCATGCGCAATCATACAGGAAAGACTTCAGGGATTTCAATGATAAAAATACAAGTTTTACAGAAACTTTTCCAACAAAAATGTATATCGATATGATCAGCTCCTCCAGCTCTATAACTTCCCAGTTGCGGTTCAGATATCATTTTCACCATGACAGGTTCCCATTGAAGGTGATACCTTAATTTGAAACCTTCTTTATAATAACAGTATAGTAATTACAATTAGGACATTTTTATAGTAATTCTCCAGACTGGGCTCATTGCTAACTATATCTGCTGCAGATGACTATGGTTATGAGTTCGTCTTTAGAAACTATTGTGAATATTTTACCAAAGCAACACTTAGAAAATGTTTCCTGCACTTTCCTAAGAAATAGGTTGGCATCATGTGTAATAACAAGAAGAACGGAAATGTGATAATATGCATATAAATAATGTATTGCTGAGTCAAGCATTGAGCCAAATATTCAAAGAGCTAATGAAACTTTAGACAAGTGTTATATTCCAATGACTGTTTCAACTCATTGATTTCCAGAAGCCAATTAATATGATTACATCTACGATTCTCATAGAAAGTGAGAAATGTGAGAATGATAGATGGATGGATGGATATAGAGAGATAAATAGACAGATAGATAGATAATGATAGATAGACAGATAGATAGAAAATAGTGTAAATTGGAACCTGTCCGTTTAAGAACCGAAGAAGGTCCTCTATTGAAACTACAGAAAGCAGCTCTGTTAATAATTAGTGTATCGCTCTACAATGCAAGTGCAGCATAAAGAAGAGAAAATTGTGTTAATTATATTCAGATTTACTGTTCTGCAGAGGAAGATGAGAATTTTGCAGGTAATAAATTAACAGTCATGTTCAATTTGTTAAAAAAAAAAAAATCCAAATCCCGAGTCTCGTACAACAACATATTTTAGATTTACACTTTTACCACGTAGACGTGTAACACGTTATACTTTTATTGTAGAAAAATCAACATCACCTCCTCTTCAGTGTAGGTTTTATGGTATCTGGAGGAAAAAAAAAGAACTTTTCTGTTAAGGATAATAAACATGGGCTATTTAATAGGAACATTCTGTACCTGCAAATTCTGAATCTGAATGCTTATGTGTACATTCCGATGAAGCAGAACTCGATGTGTTTGTAAACTTTTCGCAAGTCCTACATTTTTGTATTGTGATAGGGTTGTGGGTTCTGATATCACAGCAGGATCTGCTTCTGTCCTTTAAAACAGACAACAGTCGTGATGTTATGTGTCATGTCCACCATGTCTGCCATGTCTGTTTTGTCTCAAGAACTCCAGGAGCGATGTGCATGCGCATATCTAGTCTGCTATCCTGCTTGTTCCCTAGAGCAGTGTGCACACTCACCTCATGTCTGCTGAGCTGCAAGATGCCTGCGTTTCTGCTTTGCCTTCTGTGATCTTCTCGTCATGTCTGAAACCTTGATCATGTGACGTTTCCTAAGATCCTGCACAGTCTGGTTCTGCAATCATCTTGTCATGTCTGAAACTCTGATCATGTGACCTTTCCTAGGATCCTGCACTGTCTGGTTCTGCAATCATCTCGTCATGTCTAGAATCCCTGATCATGTGTCCTTCCCAGGATCCTGCACTGTCTGGTTCAGTGATTATCTCGTCATGTCTGAAACCCTGATCATGTGACTGCGCTCTGTGATCCTGGAGCATCTGAACTAGGAAGTTCTCCCCTGGTCCTGACCCGGAAGAGGAGGTGCTGTGCCCTATATCAGACCTCCCCTTCCTATGCTCCGGGCCTGAGTATTGTGTTGTGTCCCTGCATGGCTGCTTGGTCTGTAGGGCGCTCCCTCTATTCTGTGCCCTTGCACTCTGCTCTGTCGTGCATCTCTGCACACACTCCGTGCTCGTATTCCGTCTCTTGTCTCGTGCCTTGTCTAGTGTTTGTCCTTCGTGCCATGTTTTGTCTTTGCCTTGCTTTGCCTTGTAGTCCTTGTTTGCTCTGATTCTGTTCCGTGTTTCTTTCCATGTTTCCTGACTCGCTTTGCTTTGTGGCTTCAGGTACCCTGCCTCTGTACTCTGTCCCTGACATGTTTCCTTACACGTGCAGGCTCCTGTCTCTGTACCCTGTCCCTGACGTGTCTCTCTGCACGTGCAGGCCTCCGTCTCTGTACCCTGTCCCTGGTGTGTCTCCTACACGTGCAGGCTCCGCTCTGTACCCTGTCTAGTCCCAAGGTTCTCCCTTGGCCCGGCTCAGGGCTTCGGCCTACGTTCCGCTGCTAGACTCTGTCCCTGTCCCTGGCGTGTCTCTACACATGCAGGCCTCCGCTCTGAACCACTCCCTGGCGTGTCTCTACATGTGCAGGGCTCCGCTCTGAACCTCTCCCTGGCATGTCTCTACACGTGCAGGCCTCGCTCTGTACCCTGTCTATTCCCAAGGCCCTGCCTTGGCCGGGCTCTGGGCTATGGCCTACGCTCCGCTGCTAGACTGTCCCTGTCCCTGGCATGCTCTCTGCATGCCCAGGTCTCTGCCTCGTTCTTTGTCTTGTCCCTGATGTTTCGTGCGCTCTTGCACTTTTCATACTAGGCTTTGCCGTGCGGTATCGCACACGTGTCTCTGTCCTGTACCTTTGCCTAGCCCTGCCTTGTGGCTCCGTGCACGTGACTGGTCGCCTGTGCCTGCCTGGTGTGCCTCAGCCATGCCGCCTCTAGCTGTGCTCACCTGTGTGCCTCAGCCGTGCCCCCCGTCCAGTGCTAAAGTGGTTCCTGGCTGTGTGGTCCCCACAGCGGTGTCGCCTCCCGTGGTCTCCGTGCTCTCTTGCATGCACGCTGGTTCTCGCAATGTGCCTTTTCGTGCTACTCTTGCACAAAGCCTTTTGCCTCTTTTGCTCTGCTCTTAACCCTAGTTTGCCTGCCGGATTCCATAACCTGCCGACCGCTGCCAGAGGTCCGGACCTAGATGACTGCAGCCTGATGTCCGGAGCTGATGTCCGTAGCCAGATACCTGGACCCTGTCAGTTGATGCCAGTACCTCGGTTTCCGATGCCATTGTACCTGTCCCTGGCGTGCCCTCGCACGCGCAGGCCACTGTCCTTGTGTCTCTCCCTGGCGTGCCCTCACACGCGCAGGCCACCGTCCTTGTGTCTCTCCCTGGCATGCCCCTTGGCATGCGCAGGCCTCGTCCTGTGAATCCAAACCTGGCGTGTCCGTTGACACGCATCATGTTGTTAACCCTGTCTTGCTTCCTTGCATGGAACCCTGGCTGACTCTCGGATGTCCGGATCCTGATGATTGCCTACAGAGCTTCAGTATCTGATGTCCCGATTTATCTTCGCTTGCTGTCCGGAGTCTGATGTCATCGTGCCTCCGCCTTCCATCTGCACGTACCATGCTTGGACCTTGGCGTGCCCTTGCACGCACCTTGCTATGTTGTCCCTGTTCTGGTTATGTTTGTACCTGATGTTATCCCTGAAGCCTTCCTTAAATGAAGTTTCTTTGAACTAACGTCTCGCTTTGTCTTGTTTCCCTGAGCCGGCCGTCTGGTCCAGCTGCCGTGGTGGCTCACCCCCTTGGTCTTGCCCCTGACACTCCCTGTATAGGGGGTGGTTCTCACTAGGTCAGCTCGCCCTAGGTGGGTGGGTGCCACGGCTCAGAGGGTCCACTCATTCAAAGAAGAAACGACTCAGCGTAAGCTGACACTCGTCACATTATGAACCTTACAGAATGCTGTAGATAAGCCCCTGATGGCTGTGGCTGCAGCTTAAAGGCCGAAAATGGGGTGACAGATTCTCTTTAACTGACCTCAGGTGAAATTGACCAAACACTATATTTGAGTGCTTGAATAATTCACATCAGCTGTAAACAAGATAGGCATTGGAGGGGGAAACTGTCTAGGGGGCCCCCTACTTAGGCACTACTATTCAGCTGCTAAGCTGGTCCATGGAAGCGAGTGGGAGAAAGCTGAAAAGCAATTATAGCAGTATCGAGCTTAGCCCCTTAACGACCGCAGATGCGCCTTTTAGCGACGATAGTTAAGGGTACTTAAACCACAGCGCCGTTAATTAACAGCACTGTGGAAAAAGTGTACAGCGCCCCCCAGAGTCAGATTTTCTCCGGGGTCTTGGCTGCTGGGGGTAACCGAGACCCAAGAGAACATGATTTGGGTCGGTTTTTACCATCACCGCTATTAACTGTATGACGGCGACCGCAAAAAAAAGTCTGATGTGCCATCTAATTGCTCCCTCCTCTGATGTGATCACACATCAGAGGAGAGAGAAATAGGGTCCCCGATCACCCCCCAGTACCTCCCAGTGGTCCTCAGCCCGTGATCTTCCTCTACATGGGCGCCACCATCTTCTTCCGGGAAGAAAATGCGCCCGCCAAGTTCTGCCGGCTGGCAGATTTAATTCATTCATTTGATCTCTGTGATAAACCCTATCACAGTGATTAATATAAAAAAAAAGTAAATAACCCCCCTTTATCACCCCCTTAGATAGGGAAATATTATGAAATATATTTAGTTTCATTTTTCCATTAGGGTTAGGGTTAGAATTAGGGTGAGAATTAGGGTTAGGGTTGGAAGAAGGGTTAGGGTTGGAATTAGGGTTAGGGTAGGGATAAGGGTTAGGGATTAGGGTTAGGGTTGGGTTTAGGGTTAGGGGTATGTTGAGGTTAGGGTTGGAGCTAGAATTGAAGGGTTTCCACTATTTAGGCACATCAGGGGGTCTCTAATTGCGACATTCAAGCAAAAAAGGAAGGACACTGTAGCGCCAAACCATGCAAACACGAATAATGAATTGCATTACTGCATTAGAAATATGAAAAATTGAGAAAGTTTAGCGCTTAAAATGACAAGTTCTGTGTACCTGGAAGCCACGTTAAGGCATTTCTCGTTTTCCAGGTCCCGATTCTATGCCAATCCTCACTAAGCATATGTGTCATGTGGTGTGATGTCTGTACTTATGGTCTGAGATCCACACTGGGTGCCAAAAAAGCCAAGCAGTCAAAATAGATGTATTTCCGCTTCGTCGGTGCTGCTGCCCCACTCCTGGCCTTCTGCTGTCTTTCCCGCCGGTACTGGTCGCGGATGCTGCGCCAGCGGCTCATCACATCCTCAACTGCAATGTGAATTGAAAAGGGACTGTAACCTTTGTGAATTGTGCCAAGCAATATTCCTAACATTTCACATAGTCATGTGGCCTAGTAGGGGGTGGTTTTTATCTAAATTTTTCTTTAGCAAACAGGGATACCTACATACACAGTCTAGTATTGTAGGGGCTCCATTTAAAAAGCTCAGTTCTGGCCTTTAAGCTAATTGGTAAAAATGGCAATTACTTACGAATTTGTTGTTGCTCCTTACGTGGCCGTTGGGCATAGTCTGGGAACATGTGCTCACAGATGCGCCTCCATGCCACCTCTTTGCGGCCCCAGTTAGAATAATGGGCATCCCGTTGGTCCCAAAGTTCAGGCCTTTCCTGGACCAATACAATTAGGAGATCCACATTAATATGCTTTTTAGGGTCAGAGCTACATTTTCTTTTTTGTACATTTCCTAACAGAACTCAGTCCAACCTCACAGAGAGGGAGACAGGGTCAGATACTGAGCCCATTATAGAGCCGGACTGGGGATGTGAAGAGGTGGCTGGCCCATCTTCTGACCAGAGCTTTTGCAACCCCCAAGCTCCACCAGCATCAGGCCCAGCATCAGGTTCTGCACCTGGTCCAGACCCAGCAGAGCCACCAGCAGCCAGCAACTTAGAAGACCCTGGCAACAGCAGCAGCCCTACTGGCCATGTTGAGGGGTCCCCCCAGCCTGCAGCCGTAGGCAGCCGTGGGAGACGGAGAAGGGACAGCACTGCCTCTGATACCCGGAGGCATGTAGACACAGGTGTCCTAAGTTACCTGTCCAGGGCTGCCCAAGATGAGGGTGAAGAGGCATATTCCCGAAGCCTGGCCCGTTACCTCCGTCCCCTACCCCGTGAGGTGAGGCTACGTGTGCACAGATCCATTCAGATCCTAATTGATGCATGCACACACCTCAATGACCCATATGAGTTGTTTGAGAATCTTGAGAGGTGGCAGAGCTCAACTCGTAACCGCCTCCGCCTTGTCCGACAACCAGCTGTGCATGCTCAATTAGGATCTGAGTGTCCGCCTGCACGTGTGCCTACACCTCCACCCATTCCCCCCCAAACCAACCTTGGCAACAACAGGGCCAAATGGCAGCCTATAACCAACCTGCCCAATATGGCCACTTGTACAGACCTGGTGTTGGAGGCTGGCCCCAACCTGGGTTTTGACGACATGGTCATATTGGGGGTGTGAGGTAGCGCTGTCATTCAGTTAGGGGATTCTCGCTTAGCCGCCACAAAACCAGATCCAGCACGGGTTTTCATAAAGCAGTATAGTCCATGAGGTTTATTCAACATCATAAACCCACAGCAGCAACAAAACTTCATATAAACAGCAGAGCGTCCAAGGCAGAGTTTCACTCTGTAAACCCTGTGTTCACACAGGTTGTACAATGTCCAGCATCACTTATCTCACCCACGTCCGGGTCGCCTCATGGCTGCTTCAGCTTACTGCAGACGTTCATTCCCCCCCGGAACTCTCAGACACGTGTAGCCATTCACCACAGCCACTTCACAGGCTGTTAGCCAGGAAGCTCCATCTCAGCGGAACCTTCCACACTGGACCAATCGGGTCCCAGCATTCACCACGTGTGACCTACCCTGGCCACATTATAAGGTTCATAGCCACACCCACCGGGTCACATGACTCTGATCTCATCACAGGTCCTTCAAGCACTTCCACACTCTTTACAACAGTGTTCTTTAAACACACCCACTGGGTGGGTTTGTAGGTAACTGGCCCGCCCATCTCCCTAGTTACCCGGAGACTTCTCCCTGTCACATTAAAGCAACAACTCAGCAATATCATTGCTGAACAACACATAAGTCTCCATCCCAAAGCCACCCACTTTGGGATACATAACGGTCATTCCGTATTCTGCCATTCATCCTTTATCCTGGGACATCCACACAGCGCCCCCTAGCGGACTCAGTGGTTACTACACCACATACCTCCCCCCTCTGTTCAAACTTGTGGGGTTGAACACACAACATTACACCAGGGTCTCGCGACCGGGCACTCACTACACCTTGCCCCACAGGTCGAGAGAACCGTCTCCATCTGTCATACGGCCTCGTTCCTACGTTAGACCTCCCCTGCCTCCAGCAGTCAGAATATCGGTCATTGGCTTTGACCCCCCAGTCACCGTCTGTCTGCGTCGTCAGACACTGGTTAGTCACCATCCTTTCTCTATCTAAGCGTCTTGTAGGAAATGGTACCCTACCACATCTAAGTTTACTTTTCAGTGCATTAACCTCACAGTTCTTTGCATCTGCTGTCTCTGCAGAAACCTCCAGTTCACACTGTAATTTACAGTGCAACGTATTGGCACGTTGAGACTCTTTCTCTGCTTCTTCCACCTGGCGTTTCAACTGTTTCAGACGCACATCATTTCCCTCCGCCAGGTCTTGGTACTGCTCAGAATTACTACGCCTTTCATCATCCATTTGCCTTAGCCCAACCTTCAGTTTTTTCTCCGTACGACGTACTTGTTTGCTAGCAGATTGTCGCACTCTAATTTCTGCAACAAGCTGTTCCTCCAGTAGTGCAACCTTTGCCTCTAAGTCCTTGTTCTGGTGAACTAATTGCTGACGGGCACTCTCAATCTTCTGAGCATTACTACGCTTTGTCTTCAGATCAGCATCCATCTGGTCAACCTGAAGTGTGGCCTTTCTCAGCTTGTCATTAGCTAATTCAACGTTGCCTTGTTCTTCCTCCACTTCTTCTTCAAGCTGAACAATGCAAGACTCTAACCGCCTCTTTTCTTCCAAAGCCAGAGTACCTTCACCTCTGTTGTTGGCAATCACATCAGCCAGTTCATCTTTTTCCTGCTGTGCTTATCTTTTAGCACACTCTGCAGCAGCAAGCTGCATCTGCAAACGAATCACCTCTGCTTCCATACTTTTCAGTTTCTTTTTGTCTTCACACTGTTCCTTACTCAGGCCTGGCCGCTGTAAGTCTTCGTCCCACTTCTTCTCCCGCAGAAGACCTCTTACTGTTTCTGTTAGTACTCCTACCTCTTCTCTGAGGGACTAATTCAGACCTTCAGAAAGTTGTGGGAAGCAGGGTGTGTTGCAGTCCGCGCTGCCGAGATTCACAAATCACCTGGGATGCAAGATGTTGTAGCAGTGTACTCCTTTATTTCCTCCTACGCGTTTCGGCGCCCTTCCTGGCACCTTCCTCAGGGATATCCTGAGTACAAGGAGTACACTGCTACAACATCTTGCATCTCAGGTGATTTGTGAATCTCGGCAGCGCGGACTGCAACACACCCTGCTTCCCACAACTTTCTGAAGGTTTTTCCACGTGCGAGTGGTTGGTGGAGGTCCTGCAGCAGCTAATTCTGTGATATGCTCTCAAGCCAGTTGTGGGTTACACAACTGGAATAGGTGAGTGGAACTGTATTATACCGCTCATACTTCTAGTGTCACTAGTGATAGGGCACTATTGCGCCTCTTGTTCCCCCCACCATTTTTGTATTAATTCAGACCTTGACACGATGCCAGATGACCTTTGAGCTCGAAGACTTCTTTCTCTAGGTCATCCAGTCTGTGATCCCTTTCTCTCTCAGAGCCACAGTCACCCCTAGAGTCTGAGTCACACCGATCATCCGAGTCAACTCTCCAGTTACCCTTTGACCATGTGTCCACTCTAGTCACCTCATCTCCCAGCCCACCATCTGTCTTATCACGAGACATCAGGTCCGTCAGTTGGGCAGATGTACTTCTTTTTCCGGTCAGTTCTACTCCTAACCTGTCCACTTTAGGAAGCATCACCGTCTCAGCATCCGCTGGCCCCACAGTCGAAACGTCTCCATCGTCCGATCATATGTCATCAAACAACACAAAGTCCCGGCCCCTTTCCAAGGCATAGACTAAGTCTCGTGGTATCCCGCCCCCTTGCCACACACCACCTTCGGTCCCCTCAAACATTACTCGGTCTACTGCATAGTTCACCATGACCCCATGTTTACAGCGAACCCTGGCGTTTTTCTCGGTCAGAGATAAAACGAAAGGAGTTCCTGTCAGAGTCACCTAACTCTTTGAGTCCAGTCTACCAGAGACACCTTCCCCGTGCAGCATCACGGTACACACCTGTGGCCCATCATTATCCGGAAAATACATACCACACTCCTCAAAACTCATACAGACACACTGCGGTTCCCCAGACATACCCACTGAGGCAACCAATGCTGCCATTTCCTGAACCACCCCAATTTGGGTCACCGCCCCTTTCTGGGACTCCACCCCCTTTTGGGCTACCACCCCGATTTGGGACTCCACCCCCTTTTGGGCTACCACCCCGGTTTGGGCCACCGCCCCCTTCTGGGATTTCCCCATGTCCGTTATACCGGTCTTCTCAGACCACAGTTCGCACAACACAGTTTATGTCTTTTAACGATACCACACAAGTCCTTGCTGGCACCACCACAGCTCCTGCTGTCACCGATCACCGACACCACCGGCTGCTGTTCACACACAGCGGCTGGTGTCCTCTTCGTAACCCCGCCGAGTTACAGGAAGCCGCTTGTCCCCTTCGTAACCCCGCCGAGTTACAGGAAGCCACTTGTCACCTTCTTGACTCCCACCGAGCCACCACAGGCTGAGTTGAGAAAAGAAAAAAAACACCACGCAAAACTCACGTGTCCTGTCTGTGTGCTATTCAGGACGTTCCATCTCCGCCTGAGACCATCCAACACACAGGACGCACCGGGTGCTATTCAGGGAGCGGCCCTACTCCCAGGGTTTCGCAATACACTGGCCTCACCAGGTCCAAGGGCTTAGCGGGTGCTCTTCAGGACATCCATCTCCTCCTGAGACTGCCCAACACTCACGCCTCACCAAGGTCATACCACGTGCTCCAGGGATCCGATTCTTCTCCTAGAATCTTCCAACACTGACCCTCCATGACCTTGCTCACTGAACCCTCCAGGTACACAGTCTCCCTCACTGACCCAGGTCAGTACAACACGAACACCTGTCCGTTACCAGTGTCGGCCCCACAGGTCCTCGAATACCTCTTCTCCACAGAGGCACCCTGTCAATCACCAGTCTCTTTCTCACTGACCCCGGTAAGTACAACATGGTTTTCACGACCGTCACTTGCTGGCCGCGCAGGTTCTCGGACCCCTCTACCACAGAGGTATCCTATAAAGTCTCTTTCTCCTGGGGAAACGGCTGCACTGGACTCACCGACCTGGACAGTGCCTTACTCACTAGGCCGCCCCACAGTTCCAGAACCAGAGCCGGGCAGTGCCTTCCCCAACCATCAGCCTTCCTGGATCAGCGTTGCCCTTAGCAACCAACTTTGCAGTCCTCTTCCATTGCTCCCAGCAACAAGGCTACAACAATGCCAATAGCTTTCTCCACCAATTGTGAGGTAGCGCTGTAATTCAGTTAGGGGATTCTCACTTAGCCGCCACATAACCAGATCCAGCATGGGTTTTCATAAAGCAGTATAGTCCATGAGGTTTATCCAACATCATAAACCCACAGCAGCAACAAAACTTCATATAAACAGCAGAGCGTCCATGGCAGAGTTTCACTCTGTAAACCCTGTGTTCAGCATACAGGCTCTCTTAGCCTCACTTATCTCACCCATGTCCAGGTCTCATGGCTGCTTTAGCTTACTGCAGATGTTCATTCCCCCCCCGGGAACTCTCAGACACGTGCAGCCATTCACCACAGACACTTCACAGGCTGTTAGCCAGGAAGCTCCATCTTAGTGGGACCTTCCACACTGGACCAATCGGGTCCCAGCATTCACCACATGTGACCTACCCTGGCCACATTATATGGTTGATAGCCACGCCCACCGGGTCACATGACTCTGACCTCATCACAGGTCCTTCAAGCACTTCCACACTCTTTACAACAGTGTTCTTTAAACTCACCCCCTGGGTGGGTTTGTAGGTAACTGGCCTGCCCATCTCCCTAGTTACCTGGAGACTTTTCCCTGTCACATTAAAGCAACACCTCAGCAATATCATTGCTGAACAACACATAAGTCTCCATCCCAAAGCCACCCACTTTGGTGATTCATAACGGCCACTCCGTATTCTGCCATTCATCCTTTCTCCTGGGACATCCACACAGCGCCCCCTAGTGTACTCAGTGGTTACTACACCACAGGGGGTATGACGGATGTGGCTACAATCAGCCACAGGATTATAATCGACAGTATCCTTATGGTCTCTTTGGTGCGCAGCTACAGGAACATGGCCACATCTTCCCACAGGGCCAAGATCATTCACCCCAACAGGGTGATGGTCAAGCTGGGCACCCCAACCCCCAACAAAGAGATGAAGGCCTCCTGCCATCACCTCCGCCAAGCTACCAGCAGTTATAAAATAGCTAATTGTTTTTTAAATTTTTTTTGTTGGTATTTATAATTTCTTGTTACCTCTTTGCGTGTCAAAAAATGACAATGTTATATACAGAAAAGGCTAAATGGCCTGGGCAATATCTGCCATATGACAAAAATATGGTACACCGTATTGTAAGCTATTTTTGCATTTATAAAACATTTGAAAATGCTTCTTTTGCCTTCTTCCTAAATTATTTTAGGCATTCAAATAAGTAAGTCAACTTTATCACATATGAACAGACAATACAAATCAGAGAAGACCAAACCAAAAAAATTATATACATACACATAAGAACATCACAACATAGATACAGCCTGATCTTGCCAGGTAGTAGAACCATGAGGTGAAACAAAATACTGGGTGAACACATCACGTACTTTGAGTCCTGAGAGAGGATGCCGTAAAGGGAGCACATGTAGCCTAGGCCTAGCCCCGTTGTCCATCACGCCTTCAGTCACATCAGATGAGGAGCAATCATGCAGTCTAGTGAAGTTATGGAGGACCACACAAGCTTTGATGACCTCATTGACGTTGGCTTCACTCAGCTAAATGGCAGACTGGAGGAAATGCCATTTGGCACAAAGAATGCCGAAGGTGCACTCCACCAGTCTTCGGGCACGTGAAAGGCGCACATTAAAAATCCTGTGCCAGTGGTCAAGGTTTCTGCGTGGGTATGGCATCATGACATGCCTGGTCAATTGGAAGGCTTCATCCCCCACTAGGACATAAGGCACCGCTTCTTTATTTGAGCCTGGCAGCTGACGTGGTGGTGGTAGGTCCAACAGGTTATTGCGCAGCCACCGACCCATATTGGAAGTGTCATGATCCAAGGTGGATCTGACAAGTAAATGGACAAAGTGAACTTTTTTTCCTTTGGCTTGGTGCCAAAGTGGTGTGATTGCCCCCGGTGGCCATTAGAATTATTACACATGGTGTCGTTCATTCTAAGTTGCCCCGGTGGTGGTGAGCAGTAGTGCACTTTAGTTTCTTTGGTTTAGTGTGCACGTAATTATAAATGAGGTGTGAGGCTCTATAAAAGAGAGTCAGGTGTGTTCAATCACTGTTGGTGATATTGTGACTTAGTCATTCTCAAGGAAGCCTGGGTGAAAGAAGGGGTTGAATGAGAGTCCGGGGCAGCCCAGCCAGAGGGGTTGAGTCAGCTATGGAGTCTGCATGGAGGGCTGGCATGGCGTGGTGGAGTCACAGTTTATGGTGTCAGCAGGAGGTGCTTGCATGGCTTGGTGGAGTGGCGACAATGGTGAGAGTTGCACTCAGCATGCTGGACTTGGTTGCTGAAAACTGGACTCAAGCATGCTGGACTTTTTGGCAGAAGCTGGACTCATCTTTGGGACTCTGTTTACTGGGCAGCTGCAACTGGTGGTGGACTCTGCTCCAAGGCTGCACTATGGTGATGGATCCAGTTATGGTGATGGATCCGGGTGGAGGAGAAGATGCACGCAGGTGGTGGGCTCTGTTGCTAGGAGCGTATGCAACAGAGCAAAGCTAAGGGGTATTCCCCCTGTATTGTCATTTTCCCTTGTGTGTGTTTAGTGCAGTGGTGGGATTAGTTTGCGCACCGACCAATTCCCTAGTGAGGGTTTAGGGTCAGGGCGAGTCAGGGTTTTAAGGTTCCTGTGCGTTGCCCGGTGCGGAACCGGCATAGGGAACGTTAGGAGTGCAGGGACTCTGGCTCAGGGGAGTGCAGGAGGTCTCCACGTCCCTATTCCCTATCGCAGGGCCCACCATTGTTAATGTTACCCAGGTTCCCCTTTATTATTTAAATTCACCTTACTGGAGGCGGGGTTTCCTGACTATTGTATAAATACGTGTAATACCTAAATTCACCAGTTGGAGGCGGTGTATCCAGCTGCACGTCTTATTATTTAAATTCGCCCAACTGGAGGCTGTGTATCCAGGGTCACGTGCGTCATATGGGTTCGGCTTGCGGTACTCGCTGCGTCCAGACACACGTGACCGTGACAGGAAGAATTGAAGACTCTAGAGTCTCGAGTTCTTCCATAAGCCCCAATGTCTACAATTATAAACCTGTAGTTGCTGTCAACCAGAGCCAACAAAACTACAGAAAAATGTTTATAATTATAGAATTGGGACCCTGAGTTCGGCGGCTTATGCACATGGATGTGCTTCCCATCCAGGGCTCCAATACAATTGGGGAATTGGCAGTGCAAATCAAATCCCCTGGCAATCCTCAACCAGTCTCCCATCTTGGGCTCTGGCATGACCAGATGATGAACTCTGGACCAGATTTCCGAACATGTAGCACGAACGATGCCGGATATTGTCGATCGTCCAATCAAAAACTCCAGATGGAGTGCTGCATAAGAAAGGCCAGTTGAAAGGAACCTACAATTAAACAAATGTAGAAAATATATACATTAAAATACATGCTCAAGGATGCACACATTACATATAGATCACCACAACAGTGTGTAAGTAAGAAGCTAGGCGAACAATACATATACACATGTCCCACGGCTATGTAATGTGGAATAACACATCAAAGTGTTCTAAGTTTCAGAGCATATATTTGGTACCAATACCTAATGTTTCTTGGCCAAAAAGGGGTTACTGAGTAAGAGAATTATTTGAGAAAATAATCATCTACATACATTCTGTAGCTGACAAATACAGTACATTCTGTAACGTAAGGAGAAGGCGCTCCTCCGCAGAGATACATTTGCGCATCCGGGTGTCCTGGAAGGTGATCCCTGGGCGCACTGTCTCCAACAAAACATCAAAGGTAGAAACGGTCATCTGACAATAGCGGAAAAGCGTGTCAGGATGTGTCCTCAGAGCTGCATAAAGCCTGTGAAAATATGCACCCACATTCATCTCCTCCTCCTCAGATCCACAATCACTGGGTATGGCTGGCCAAAGCGCCTGGACAAAACCCAGTTGGGGTGAACTGAAGTGTGTCAGACATGTTTGCTAACAACCAGCAAGACACCAACACAAGCACAGCACCAAAATGGGCAGATTGGAGGCTGCCACCTGATGTTGAGGCAATAAATAGGGTTGGTGCTGATGATTTAAATTATGTGCAGGCCTCAAAACCGTTAAATGTCCGTTTTGCAAGGTTGCGAGAAAAAACGGTATACGGATCACATATGGATTACATACGGATGCTTACATGAGAAAAATACGCGCCCACACCCTGACAATGGATGACATACAGAGCACTATTTAGGGACCATTTATGCGCATTACGGACGTAAAATACGGTCCGTATTTTTCTACCTTGTGTGTGACTCCAGCCTAAGGCTCAGCTCACATTTGTCCTGCGCTCCACATCGAGGTTTCCCTGTAAATCTCTGAAATACTGTACATAATTCAGACGGAACCTTCAGCTGATGCCCTGTAATGAGGCAGATAAAGACACTGTGGACGTTGTCTGGCCTATAATTCGGCAGTGCCCGTCTTCATAAAAGTGCCATCGGCCACAGTTTTGTAAACCTCTGAAAAAAAGAACACCCCTGAACAGAGGCTTGACGGAGTTCATAGTAACTCTGCTACCTCCTTCTAGTGAATGGATCCTTCGGGGTTTTCATCTGAATCATGTCACTTGGAGATTTAGATAGAAACCCCGATATACAGTTGTGCTCAAAAGTTTACATACCCTGGCAGAATTTTTGCCTTTTGGCCTTTTTTCAAAGAATGAGTGATAACACCAGAACTCTTTCTCCACTCATGGTTAGTGGTTGGGTGAAGCCATTTATTGTCAAACTATTGTGTTTTCTCTTTTAACCCCTTCCTGACATGAGACGTACTATCCCGTCCATGGGACCTGGGCCCCTATGCCCATGGACGGGATAGTACGTCTAGCGCGATCAGCGGCGCCCATGTGGTGAGCGCCGCTGATCGCGGCCGGGTGTCAGCTGATTATCACAGCTGACACCCGGCACAATGTGTCAGGGGCGGTCACGGACCGCCCCCGACACGTTAACCCCTTGCACACCGCGATCAAACATGATCGCGGTGTACCGGGGGTTAAAGGGAAGCATCGGCAGGGAGGGGGCTCCCTCCGTGCTTCCCTGAGCCCCCCACGGCAGCGCAATGTGCAGCGATGCTGCGGGGAGCTCCTTTCCTCCAGGCCCCCGAATCCAAGATGGCGATGGGGGCCTTCGGGGGCCTGAGGAAGCTGGCTTCCTCAGTGCCTGCAAAGCGCAGGCATGAGGAAGCCTTCTGCAGTGCCTGTGTCAGATCGCTGATCTGTCACAGTGATCTGTGATGTGACAGATCAGCGATCTGTCACAGGACAGTGATGTCCCACCTGGGACTATTTAATAAAGTAAAAAAAAAAATTAAAAAAAAGTGTTAAAATAATTAAAAAAAAATCGCCAAATAAATTAGAAAAAAAAAAAAAAAAATATTCCCCCAATAAATCCATTTTTTGGAAATAATAAAAAAAAAACAATAAAAGTACACATATTAGGTATCGCCGCGTCCATAATGACCCGCCCTATAAAACTAATGATTTATTATCATACCGCCAAACAAAAAGTTTAATAACGCGCGATCAAAAAGACGCATATAAATATCCATGGTACCGCTGAAAACGTCATCTTATCCCGCAAAAAACGAGCCACCACACAGCATCATCAGCGAAAAAATAAAAAAGTTATAGCTCGCAGAATAAAGCGATGCAAAAATAATTATTTTTTATATAAAATAGTTTTCATTGCATAAAACCGACAAAAACATAAAAAAAGACATAAATGAGGTATCGCTGTAACCGTACTGACCCGAAGAATAAAGCCGCTTTATCAATTTTACCGCACGCGGAACGGTGTAAACGCACCCCCCCAAAAGAAATTCATAAAACGCTGGTTTTTGTTCATTCTGTGTCCCAAAAATAGGAATAAAAAGCGATCAAAAAATGTCATGTGCCCGAAAATGGTACCAATAAAAACGTCAACTCGTCCCGCAAAAAATAAGACCTCACATGACTCGGTGGGTCAAAATACGGAAAAATTATAGCTCTCAATATGTGGTGATGCAAAAACTATTTTTACAATAAAAAGCGTCTTTTAGCGTGCGACAGCTGCCAAATATAAAAGCCGCCATAAATAGTAAATCAAACCCCCCGTTATCAGCCCCTTAGTTAGGGAAAAATAATAAAATTAAAAAAAAAGTATTTATCTCCATTTTCCCATTAGGGTTAGGGCTAGGGCTAGGGTTAGGGCTAGGGTTAGGGCTAGGGTTAGGGTTAGGGCTAGGGTTAGGGCTAGGGTTAGGGCTAGGGTTAGGGCTCAGATTAGGGTTAAGGGTGTGTTGGGGTTAGGGTTGGAGTTATAATTGGGGGGTTTCCACTGTTTGGGCACATCAGGGGCTCTCCAAATGCAACATGGCGTCTGATCTCAATTCCAGCCAATTCTGAGTTGAAAAAGTCAAATGTTGCTCCTTCCCTTCCAAGCTCTGCCATGCGCCCAAACAGTGTTTTACCCCACATGTAGGGTATCAACCTACTCAGGACAAATTGCAAAACAATTTTTGGGGTCCAATTTCTCCTGTTACCCTTAGGAAAATAAAAAATTGGGGGCAAAAATATCATTTTTGTGGAAAAAAATGATTTTTTATTTTCACGTCCGAGTGTTATAAACTTCTGTGAAGCACTTGGGGGTTCAAAGTGCTCACCACACATCTAGATAAGTTCCGTGGGGGGTCTAGTGTCCAAAATGGGGTCACTTGTGGGGAGTTTCAATAGTTTAGGTACATCAGGGGCTCTCCAAACGCACATGACACCCGCAGACCATTCCATCAAAGTCTGCATTCCAAAACGTCACTGCTTCCCTTCCGAGCCCCGACATGTGTCCATACAGTAGTTTTCTCCCACATATGGGGTGTCAGCGTACTCAGGCCAAATTGGACAACAACTTTTGGGGAAAAAAGAAAAGAGAAGCCAGCGTTGCCAAGGTCATAACTAGAGTTGAGCGATACCGTCCGATACTTCAAAGTATCGTATCGGATGGTATCGGCCGATCTTTAAAAAAAGTATCGGTATCGCCGATTCCGATACCGGAAGTCCCATTCAAGTCTATGGGACTTCCGGTATCGGAATAAGAAAAACCCTTTCCTGCCCTTGTACAGCCTCTCTGGGGTCTGTACGGGCCTTTCGGGGGGCTGTGCCGGCCTGCCAGGGGGTCTGTGCAGGCTCCGGTGGTCTGTGCCGGCCTGCCGGTGGTCTGTGCAGGCTCCGGGGGGCTGTGCCGGCCAGCCGGGGGGCTGTGCCGGCCTGCCGGGGGGCTGTGCAGGCTCCGGGGGTCTGTGCAGGCATCGTCCGATGGGACTACAAGTCCCATCGGGCGATGCCTGCTACCATGACAGTGATTGACACATTAGCCAATGATGGGACAGTAGTAGTCCCATCATCCGGCTAATGTGTTAAATGTAAAAAAAAAAAAAAAAAAAAAATTACATGCTACATACATACAACATGCATACTACATACATGCTACATTCATACTACATACTACATACATGCTACATTCATACTACATAAATACTACATGCAACATACATACTACATACATACTACATGCATGCTACATACATGCTACATACATACTGCATACATACTGCATGCTACATACATACTACATACATACTACATACATACTACATGCATGCTACATACATACTACATACATACTGCATACATACTGCATGCTACATACATACTACATACATACTACATACATACTACATACATACTACATGCATGCTACATACATACTACATACATACTACATACATACTGCATGCTACATACATACTACATACATACTACATACATACTACATGCATGCTACATACATACTACATATATACTACATGCATGCTACATACATACTACATGCTACATACATACTACATATATACTACATATATACTACATACATACTACATACATGCTACATACATACTACATACATACTACATACATACTACATGCATGCTACATACATACTACATGCATGCTACATACATACTACATGCATGCTACATGCATGCTACATACATACTACATGCTACATACATACCACATATATACTACATACATACAATACATTCATACAATACATACATAGACATACAGTACATATAACATAGAGTAACATACTTACCAATACTTGTCACATTGTTCCCCGAAGCCATTGTCTTTTCCGGGATAAATATTAACATAACAAACCACAAAAATACTCACCCACGATCCGAAGCAGTCCACGAGTGTGTCCCACGACGATCTTGGGTAGAGAACTGCAGCATCAGATGATGCTGCCGTTCTCTACGGGCTGCAGGAATCCAATGACGGAAGGTAGGTATCCTTCCGCACTGTATTCCTCCGCCACTTAAAAAAAAAAAGTCCCTAGTCTCACTTTATGCCATTGCTGTGTGGGAATTTCCCACACAGCAATGGCATAAAGTGAGACTAGGGACTTTTTTTTTTTAAGTGGCGGAGGAATACAGTGCGGAAGGATACCTACCTTCCGTCATTGGATTCCTGCAGCCCGTAGAGAACGGCAGCATCATCTGATGCTGCAGTTCTCTACCCAAGATCGTCGTGGGACACACTCATGGACTGCTTCGGATCGTGGGTGAGTATTTTTGTGGTTTGTTATGTTAATATTTATCCCGGAAAAGACAATGGCTTCGGGGAACAATGTGACAAGTATTGGTAAGTATGTTACTCTATGTTATATGTACTGTATGTCTATGTATGTATTGTATGAATGTATTGTATGTATGTAGTATATATGTGGTATGTATGTAGCATGTAGTATGTATGTAGCATGCATGTAGCATGCATGTAGTATGTATGTAGCATGCATGTAGTATGTATGTAGCATGCATGTAGTATGTATGTAGTATGTATGTAGTATGTATGTAGCATGCAGTATGTATGTAGCATGTATGTAGTATGTATGTAGTATATATGTAGTATGTATGTAGCATGCAGTATGTATGTAGCATGTATGTAGTATGTATGTAGTATATATGTAGTATGTATGTAGCATGTAGTATGTATGTAGCATGCATGTAGTATATATGTAGTATGTATGTAGCATGCATGTAGTATGTATGTAGCATGTATGTAGTATGTATGTAGTATATATGTAGTATGTATGTAGCATGTAGTATGTATGTAGCATGCATGTAGTATATATGTAGTATGTATGTAGCATGCATGTAGTATGTATGTAGTATGTATGTAGTATGTATGTAGCATGCAGTATGTATGTAGTATGTATGTAGTATGTATGTAGCATGCATGTAGTATGTATGTAGCATGCATGTAGTATGTATGTAGTATGTATGTAGCATGCAGTATGTATGTAGCATGTATGTAGTATGTATGTAGTATATATGTAGTATGTATGTAGCATGCATGTAGTATGTATGTAGTATGTATGTAGCATGCAGTATGTATGTAGCATGTATGTAGTATGTATGTAGTATATATGTAGTATGTATGTAGCATGCATGTAGCATGTATGTAGCATGCATGTAGTATTTTTTTTTTTTTTTTTTTTTTAACATTTAACACATTAGCCGGATGATGGGACTACTACTGTCCCATCATTGGCTAATGTGTCAATCACTGTCATGGTAGCAGGCATCGCCCGATGGGACTTGTAGTCCCATCGGACGATGCTTGCACAGACCCCCGGACATCAGCACAGCCCCCCGGCAGGCCGGCACAGCCCCCCGGCAGGCCGGTACAGACCCCCACAGGGTGCACAGACCACCGGCAGGCCGGCACAGCCCCCCGCCAGGCCGGTACAGACCCCGGGCAGTCCACACAGCCCCCCGGCAGGCCGGCACAGCCCCCCGGCAGGCCGGCAGAGACCCCCGGAAGGCCCGAAATGACGGCGCATCATGATGCGCACACACCGCGCATCATGATGACGTCAGGCCGTCAATCAACTGAACTTCCGATTCCGATGCCGAATTCCGATATTGAAAAAATATCGGAAGTCGGTATCGGAATTCCGATACAGCAAGTATCGGCCGATACCCGATACTTGCGGTATCGGAATGCTCAACACTAGTCATAACGCATAACATAAAGTGCATTTGCACATAACATCTAACTGTATTCAAAATGAGATATTTAGCAAAAAAATTGATCAATTCAATTGAGCCACCCCGCCGCGCCAAGGCAATCTCATGTGGGGGGTCCTACTCTACGTTTTTAATAAACACTGTGCCATTACGGCCTCCTAGATACATTAAAAGCAAGACCACTTTAAATGGGGGTCCAATTTCTCCTGTTACCCTTGGGAAAATGAAAAAATTGGGGACTAATTGATCATGTTTCTGGAAAAAATACGATTTTTTTATTTTCATGCCCTGGCATTATAAACTTCTGTGAAGCTCTTGGGGGTTCAAAGTGCTCACCTCACATCTAGATAAGTTCCTTAGTGGGTCTAGTTTTCAAAATGGTGTCATTTGTGGGGGGTTTCCACTGTTTAGGTACATTAGGGGCTCTCCAAAGGCAACATGACACCCGCAGACCATTCCATCAAAGTCTGCATTCCAAAACGTCACTACTTCCCTTCCGAGCCCCGACGTGTGCCCATACAGTAGTTTTCTCCCACATATGGGGTATCAGCATACTCAGGACAAATTGGACAACAACTTTTGGGGTCCAATTTCTCCTGGTACCCTTGGGAAAATAAAAAAATGGTGACTAAAAGATCATGTTTGTGGAAAAAATACGAATTTTTTATTTTCACGCCCGAGCGTTATAAACTTCTGTGAAGCACTGGGGGGTTCAAAGTGCTCACCACACATCTAGATAAGTTCCTTGGGGGGTCTAGTTTACAAAATGGTGTCATTTGTGGGGGGTTTCCACTGTTTAGGTACATTAGGGGCTCTCCAAAGGCAACATGACACCCACAGACCATTCCATCAAAGTCTGCATTCCAAAACGTCACTACTTCCCTTCCGAGCCCCGACGTGTGCCCATACAGTAGTTTTCTCCCACATATGGGGTATCAGCATACTCAGGACAAATTGGACAACAACTTTTGGGGTCCAATTTCTCCTGGTACCCTTGGGAAAATAAAAAAATGTGACTAAAAGATCATGTTTGTGGAAAAAATACGAATTTTTTATTTTCACGCCCGGGCATTATAAACTTCTGTGAAGCACTGGGGGGGTCAAAGTGCTCACCACACATCTAGATAAGTTCCTTAGGGGGTTTAGTTTCTAAAATGGTGTCTTTTGTGGGGGGTTTCCACTGTTTTGGTACATCAGGAGTTTTCCAAACGCGACATGGTGTCTGATCTCAATTCCAGCCAAAAACGTCATATGGCGCTGCTTCCCTTCCGAGCTCTGCCATGCGCCCAAATAGTGGTTTACCCCCACATGTGGGGTATCAGCGTACTCAGGACAAATTGCACAATAACTTTTATGGTCCTGATACCCTTGGAAAAATAAGAATTGAGGGTGAAAAGATCATTTTTGTGGAAAAAATATGATTTTTTAATTGTATGGCTTTATGTTATAAACTTCTGTGAAGCCCATGGGGGTTCAAAGTTCTCACCACACATCTAGATAAGTTCCTTAGGGGGTCTAGTTTCCAAAATGGTGTCATTTGTGGGGGGTTTCCACTGTTTTGGTACATCAGGGGTTTTCCAAACGCGACATGGTGTCCGATCTCAATTCCAGCCAAAAACGTCAAATGGCGCTGCTTCCCTTCCGAGCTCTGCCATGCGCCCAAATAGTGGTTTACCCCCACATGTGGGGTATCAGCGTACTCAGGACAAATTGCACAATAACTTTTAGGGTCCTGTTACCCTTGGAAAAATAAGAATTGAGGGTGAAAAGATCATTTTTGTGGAAAAAATATGATTTTTTAATTGTATGGCTTTATGTTATAAACTTCTGTGAAGCCCATGGGGGTTCAAAGTTCTCACCACACATCTAGATAAGTTCCTTAGGGGGTCTAGTTTCCAAAATGGTGTCATTTGTGGGGGGGAAAATAAAAATTGGGGTGAAAAGATCATTTTTGTGGAAAAAATATGATTTTTTAATTGTACGTTATAAACTTCTGTAAAGCCCTTGTGGGTTCAAAGTTCTCACCACATATCTAGATAAGTTCCTTGGGGGGTCTAGTTTCCAAAATGGGGTCAATTGTAGGGGGTTTCCACTGTTTAGGTACATCAGGGACTCTCCAAACGTGACATGGCGTCCAATCTGAATTCCAGCCAATTTTGCATTGAAAAAGTCAAACGGCGCTCCTTCCATTCTGAGCTCTGCCATGCACCGAAACAGTGGTTCCCCCCACATATCAGGTATCTGCGTACTCAGGACAAATTGCACAATAACTTTTGCAGTCCAATTTCTCCTGTTACCCTTGGTAAAATAAAAAAAATTGAACCTGAAGTATTTTTTTTATGAAAAAAAGTTAGATGTTCATTTTTTTTTAAATATTCAAAAAAATTCCTGTGACACACCTAAAGGGTTAATAAACTTCTTGAATGTGGTTTTGAGCACTTTAAGGGGTGCAGTTTTTAGAATGGTGTCACTTTTGGGTATTTTCTATCATATAGACCCCTCAAAGTGGCTTCAAATGTGATGTGGTCCTAAAAATAAAATGGTGTTGTAAAAATGAGAAATCGCTGGTCAACTTTTAACCCTTATAACTTCCTAACAAAAAAAAATTTTGGTTCCAAAATTGTGCTGATGTAAAGTAAACATGTGGGAAATGTTAGTTATCAAGTTTTTTGTGTGCCGTATCTCTGTGATTTAAGGGCATAAAAATTCAAATTTGGAAAATTGCGAAATTTTCGCCAAATTTCCGTTTTTCTCACAAATAAACGCAAGTTATTTGAATGAAATTTTACCACTAACATGAAGTACAATATGTCACGAGAAAACAATGTCAGAATCACCGGGATCCATGGAAGCGTTCCAGAGTTATGACCTCATAAAGGTACAGTGGTCAGAATTGTAAAAATTGGCCCGGTCATGAACGTGCAAACCACCCTTGGGGGTGAAGGGGTTAAAATCATAATGGCGACCCAAAACATCCAAATGACCCTGATCAAAAGTTCACATACCCTGGTGATTTTGGCCTGATAACATGCACAGACGTTGACACAAATGGGTTTGGCTGTAAGCCATAATCATCAACATTAACAGAAATAAACACGTGAAATAGATCACTCTGTTTGTAATGACTATAATATATGAGCTTCACTTTTTGTACTGAAATACTGAAATAAGTTAACTTTTTGATGTATTAATTTTGTGAGATGCACCTGTATCTCTCCAGTTTAAGGGCATAAAAATTTTAATTTTCTCCAAATTTCCTATTTTTCACAAATAAACAAAAGTCTTATAGAGCAAATTTTACAACTATCGTGAAGTACAATATGAGAAAAAATTCTCAGAATCAGTGGGATCCATTGATGCACTCCAGATTTACTCCCACATAAAGTGATACTGGTCAGAATTGTAAAATTTGGCTTGGTCATGAAGGTGAAAACAGCTTTTAGGGGTGAAGGGATCAAGAGAGCAGTAAGAAACATGCGAAACAAGGCAGCTATTATTCTGGGATAAGATACGAAAGGAAATACTGTATGTGGACTGCTGAGGTTCGTGTGCCAGGGCTGCGGTTCTTGTCCTAGTCCAGCCCTTCTGACATTACACTGTAATACAAAAAATGGAATAGTGGGTGATCAAAAATGCTTTATTGTGCTAAAATAATACCAGTAAAAACTACAGTTTGCCCTTGTTGGAATATGTTTGGTGCACCAACTTCATTCCTGTGAGTGTTTAGTTGCTAGATTTGTATGCTGTTTATAAAGTTTAAAAAACTCCCAGAGGCTCACAGCAGGGATAGCATGTGACTGTATTTCTTGTTTTATTTCTTGTTGAGAGAAGCAGCCTGCTGTAGATGCTGCACATATAGAGACACACAAATGATTTATTCCTATTTAGTTTATCATATAGTGTTCCTGTTTGTTCCTGAACAAAGAAGCTCTGTCGTCACACGCTTGAAGAGTATCCTGAATAATCCGCTGCCAACAGCCCTATATAGATACAAATTCTCACTCAGTTTAGTCAAAGAAAAATTTTAAAAAACGTAGAAGCATCACATTTACAACTAAAATATTTAGTAAAAAGTCTTTTGCTTTACAAAAGTAATAAAACAGAAAAATAGAAAAAAATTGTACATCTGCAATCTGCAAAATAAAATTAATCGTTTATAAATAAATCATTTACATAGCAAACTGAGCAGTTTGAAAATGAAAACCAAGCATGAAGTGTAGAATTGAAGTTTTTAGTCCATTATGACTCAAAAAGAATTCTTCTTTTCATTTTTCAATACATTGTATAGTAAATGCCTTGGAGTGATCCTAGACTCTGCCCTCTCTTTCAAGCCACGTATCCAAACCCTAGCCCCCCTCCTGCCGTCTCAAACTCAAAAGTATTTCCCGGATCTGTGCATTCCTTGACCATGACACCACAAAAACACTAGTGCATGCCCTTATCATCTCCTGCCTCGACTACTGCAACCTCCTACTCTCTGGCCTCCCCTCGAGGACTCTGGCACCACTCCAATCCATCCTACATTCTGCTGCCTGACTAATCCACCTGTCTCCTCATTATTCCCCAGCCTCTCCCCTATGCCAAGCCCTTCACTGGCTTCCTTTCACCCAGAGGCTCCAGTTCAAAACCCTAACTATGACATACAAAGCCATCCACAACCTGTCTCCTCCATACATCTGTGACATGGTCTCCCGGTACTTACCCACACGCAACCTTCGATCCTCTCAAGATCTCCTTCTCTACTCTCCTCTTATCTCTTTTTCCCACAAACGCAAACAAGACTTCTCCCGTGCTTCCCCCATACTCTGGAATTCTCTACCTCAACACCTCAGACTCTCGCCTACCATAGAAACCTTCAAAAAGAACCTGAAGACCCACCTCTTACAACAAGCCTATAACCTGCGGTGATCCTCAGTCTACTGAACCACCGCACGACCAGCTCTGCCCTCTCTTAGTGTATCCTCACCCATCCCTGTAGACTGTGAGACCTTGTGGGCAGGGTCCTTTCTCCTTCTGTACTTATGTGCAGCTTGTATTGCTCATGTTTATTGTACTCATCTATATTTGCCCCTTTTCACATGTAAAGCGCCATGGAATAATATAAAAATGTATAATAATAATAATAAAATGGACTGGTATCAGTAAAATCTACAACTTGTCCCACAAAATAAAATGAGCTTTCGTATGGCTAGAATGCTGAAAAAATATAAAAGTTATAGTTATTTAAAAGTGGGGATGAAAAATGAAAAAATCTACTATCCTATATACAGTACTGTATATGTCAATGGGATCAGACTACTAAAGAAAAATGGTGTTCACAGGGAGGGAATTCCCTTATAATAATGGGCAAAAGATTGTAAGCCCCATTGAAGGGGCATTTTGCATGCATCTCTGCAGTATATGGAGGTGCAATATAAATGATAGGAAACAAAATAGCATAATTAATAAATCACAACTAAATGTACTTCTATTGTTTCTAACAAGCCCTGGCCAAAACCATAGTAAATGTGTACAAGGAAGGCATTCCAGCTCATCGCGTTCCAGTAATTGTGTTCATCTGTATAACTAGCATAATTTCAGATTCTGGGCATCTCCTTCCCAAATCTTATGAAGTGATGCTGGAATTAAAAGAAAAGGAAAACAATTATGGGAAATACACAGCAGTGAGCTAGACAGGTGGAATAACCAAAAGTAGCTGCACAGTCCAAGACGAGACATCCAAACGTAGAATGCATGACATTAAAAATTCACTAGCAAAGTTAAATATTAAATTTTAATATGAAATATTAATAGCAATAAGCAAAGTCAATATAAAAGGGGACAAAATTAGGGCTTCTGCAAAGCCAATAACAAAACCACAAAAGACAATTAGGAAAGCCCCTGGTTTCCCAGCATAGGAAGCCAAAAATATCTGGTAGAGGAGGCAGCAATGATGAGATAGAAGGTCAGGCCCTCTTGTACTGATGGTGTTGGATTAGTCTTAAAGCTGTCCACAAACTATGATAAATATTAGAACAGGTTTCATTGTAGAGGAAATAACAGTGGATAACTCTTATGCATAGAAGTGATGCAAAACACTATTTTACTGAAGCCATGTCAATATTTGCCTTAGATGCTTGGTTTGAAAAAGTCAATGAGGTCCATCGGTCACTAGCGGAGTTCCAATTGTGATGGATCTGGACACAAATGTGAAGAGAACAGGCAAAAAAAAGAAAAAAGTGTGCTCATGGAAAGAGGGATAGCAGTCACCTGAAGGTGAGTCCGATCCATACAAAGATTGACAATATTTTACTTCTTAGTGCAACATACACACTTCTCACCACGTGACATGGGGTGGGCCTGCGAGAGTTAATTTAACTCTGATCAATCAATCCAACACTCGACCTCTGTTTTAGGCTATAAAGTGAACATAAATCATACCTCGACACAGTGCACACACCCGGATATGTAAACCGCTGCCACCGCTCATCAAACACGAAGGGTGATGAGTCCCCGAAAAATGCTTCTGTCTGACAATCAAAAGAAAGGTCACACACTCTCTGAAAGGCTATGGATTCTTTAGAGTATACAAGTGTGGCGCTACTGAGGCTCAATCGCCACAGAGGTACTGCACCTCCTCCTGAGGTGTGGTATCCCACCATCCAGGTAAGGTGGAAACTCCTGACCACGCTCCAACACCTGCACCCCACACCACAAAGTAGTGTAGCAAAGCACCTTCGGCGGCTCCCTGCTTGGAGTGTAGCAAAGCACCCATTGGTGGCTCTCTGCTTGGAACACGAAACGTGCTGGGAGGTGGGTGGAGTTAGATTACATTTAAAAGAGCGGGAAGAGGTTAAGTCAGTCAGTCAGTAGTTGGTTGGAGAGAGAAGATCCCTAGAGAGAGGGATAGATGGATGGAAGTGCTGCAGCAGACCCCAGTGATCTGGGTCTGCTGGCACGGGAAAAGGAGAAAGAGAGCAACATAGACTGAAAGCCTGACTCTCCATAGAAAGAAAGGATTAGTACGGAACGTGAGGAGTAAAAGAGAACAGAGGACGTGGGTGAGAAGAGAACCCTTCCTAGAAGTTCTAAGCGCAAGGCCGGGGCCCGATCCCCGAGGTTGTATGGATGCTAATGGTCCTGCAGCAGACACCGGAGGAATAGAAGTAGTGACCACTTTATTCCCACATAAGACTTGAGGGCACAACAGCAACTGGATAGTGAACTGGGACTCAGTAGCAAAGAGTCCCCGAAGCAGGCTACAGCTGTCTGCCGTACAAGTAGAGTTCATAGGAACATCAGACAGGAGGAACTCCAGTGTAACTCAGTACTAGGAGTACTTCATCTAAAGGCGCTATAAGAGGAGACGTTCAGAAAGGCACAAGTTGGCGGAGTGTTGGAAAGGAGTGCTTCATCTTGCCTGAAGGATGACTGAGTCCCAGACCCGGAGGACACAGCACGGAAGCGGGCACCTGTTTGTACAACAGACTGTGAGTAAAGCTTTGGAACTACATGCCCTGGTGTCCTCCACTTATTCCAGCGTCAACCTGCCCGGCACTGTTACATCCCCTGCGCCTGACACTACACCACCTTAGTGTCACCATATCTACTCTGCCCTGGGACAACAGCCCTGCCTGTGGAGGGCTATACCATCACAGCTGCACCACACCATCTGTCCCAGAGGATCTGTCTGCAGCGTCGGCCTAACATCTACATTGCCGAACACCACAGGTGGCGTCACAACTTATTCATTCACACTGAACATTTACAATGGGCGCCCAGGGCCACGGGCCTTGCCACAGCTACCATGATAACTCCCATTGAGATCCACCGGGCCCGATACCGAGTACCCCACAGTCCTGGGTGTGAGGGCGTCCGACAAGGATGAAACTTTTTAAAGGTTTAAGCTTTAATGTAAAATATACAGTATTTACAAGAAAAGATATAAAGAGATAGTACTAGAACTGCACATAACTATACAAAACAGCATGAAACATATCCGCCCCCTTCTTTTTCCATTTTCCTCCTGAACTTTCTGAGCTAGACATTTCATCTATGTAACTTCCCATGGGTAGGTATCGGAACAGTCAGGCCAGTATCCTGCTCTGCCCGTGTCTACATTGATGACCGCAAGTTAAAAGGTGGGTGATTAATAATAGAGATAAGATAGGACCGTCCAGACTGAGTAAAATGTACCTTATTGTGGTGGAATGGCTTTTACGTATTTTTTTTAATCAAAATAGTGTTGACTAAGTCCTCAATATTATTTATATGTACTAATACTATTTAGTTTGCTTACTACAGGCTGTATGCTCATTTTCTTTTATGGTTGGGGTTTTTTTTGTGGAATGGCCACAGCTTGTATGTGCTTCTACACATTGCAAGTATTCCAACTTATGCTCTGGCTCATTTCTTTGGTTTTGATAATATCTCCTTTTATTTACTAGAGTGAAGAATTAATATGTTTTTTAAAAAAACTGTATTTCTCTTTGGGACCTTATTCCTTCCAATTTATGAAGAAGAAAAGATTTACGAGAACTTTCTTAAGGCCCAGAAATTTTTTATCTCATAATCCATGTTAGGATCAACGTCAAAAGCACAGTCTGCCAATACACCATGGGAGAATTTTTTGAGGACCAGAGGACATTGTAAGGAGTTATTAAAATCATTTGCAATTTTGTGTATGGGAGGTAAATTCGGGCTAAGGAAACAAATCTAACCAATTATATTGTTAAGAATTGGAGAAAATGCATAGGTTTTGTTACATGGACTGTGTAGTGCTGTGGTAGCTCATTGTGCAGTGATGAGGCAGCCACCCAGCAAAGTTCACAACAAAACAACTCTTTAATGTTCAACTCACAAAACACAGCACACGATATTCTCCAGATTGCAACCGGAAAACAGGAGAGACCACCTCCGGATCGCAGCCGGGAGCAAGACAGTCCACCTCCGTTTCGCAGCCGGGCACATATCCTCTGGATTACAGTCGCTAAACACACCAGTCCACCTCTAACTGTTGCTGTGGGTGACTGCACTGCTGTGTTAAAGTCCAACTCACAGCACTACACAGTACACGATATTCTCTGGATCGCAGCCAAGAACCATATCCTCCAGTTTACAGTCACTAAACATGCCAGTCCACCTCAGGCCAGTTGCTGTGGGCGATTGCATGGCTGTGTACACTGTGGGTGCCAGGCTTTTCAGCTGCCTTGGCTGTTTGGCTCCACTGGTCTGTGTTGCCTCACACAGGTGAAGCTCTGCAGAGTCTCCTGCTCTGTAATCCTACCAACACCAGACTGACACTCACTGAACCTAACACACCCAAACCCTATACTGCAGGATTTTTAACTAGCAACCTGTGGCCTTCAGTCACATGGAAAACATGGCCATGAATGAAACAGACTGCACAACTACCATCTGTACCCTATTTCCATACACAAAAGCCCAGAGTGGGTTTTCCCTAAATATGCCTTGGACAACCAGCATGTCCAAGACCTATACTTACTTTAGTCTGCTTTGCAACCACAGCTACCCCTGTGACTGCAATGCACTCTCATGGCCTCAATATGCCTCTGTGCACATCCTGGGGGAACACACAGCAACTCCTACATGTGGCATCGGTCACTGCCTCACAACAGATTCTTTCAGTTTGCCCATAATTGTTGTGTTAGACAGAGGAGAAATCTAAGGAAATGTTAAAATTCTTGCAAAGTGCCATACAGAACATAGAAATAAATTGCACACTATGGACAGATACTATGACACTATATGAGCAGGAAAACTCTGGAACTAAAAGATTTCTTTAAAGAACTCATGGGCCAGATGCAACGTCAGGTAATAAAGCAAAATGAGACATCTTGGAAAAATGGTCTCTCAAAATGCAGATGGTAGTGGACACTTTTTTCTCACTAAGATTTGCAACAAAGTCCTTGGAGATTTAATCTCAATTTTCTTGTAGAATAAGGGTACTGTCACACTTAGCGATGTACCAGCGATCCCGACCAGCGACATGACGCGGTCAGTATTGCTGGTGCATCGCTAAGTGGTCGCTAGTGAGCTGCCACACAGGCAGATCTCACCAGCGACATCGCTGGGGTCGAGGTCGCTACTTACCTGTCACACTAGGCGATCCTGACGTCCTCCCGCCCGCGTCCACGCTCGTCGCTCGTCTCTCCACAGGAAGCGCCGCAGGAAGCTGACGACGAGAAACAGTCCTGGACGTTCTCGCGCGATCAGCGATAACCAGCGGGGGAGCGGGTCGTAGGTAAGTATCACACACAGCGATGTCGCTAACAATATCGCTATAACGTCAGAAGTTATAGCGATATTGCTAGCGATATCGTTAGTGTGACAGGCCCTTAAGTAAATGTTGAAGAGGACTGAGAACTGAGAAGAACTTGGTATGAAGACTTGAAATGTGCTTTGAGGACATGATGCCACTAACTCCTTGACTACTTATTTCTATTTAAAGTGAACTTGTGTTGAGTAACCTACAGACACTCTCAGGTCGGCGCTGTTAAACTGGTTAAAATTATATGTTGGTTGATTAAATTCATCTTATGGTTGTTGTTTAATCTGTAGTTGTAGTTTTTAGTTAATGAGATTTTCGTGCTTCAGAGTGGCCTGTGGATGGGGCCGTAGACGGGCCTGTGTGGGGTCTTTATGTGGTGCTCTGCTTACATATTCATCTGTATGGCTTATGAAAGGTCAGTGATCCTTCACTAACCTGTCTCCTATTTTACATAATGCATAAGATATTGTTGACATTACTGTTGATAATATTCTTGATATGCATTATTATTGATAATACCTAGAATATTGTGGCTACTGTGAGGCTTAGGCCTGTTTCACACTTCAGTTTTTCACAATCAGTCAAGATCCGCCGATTTGCCAAAAAAACGGATCCACCATTTATCTTGGCGGATCCGTTTTTTTCCCCATTGACTTTCATTATCGGCGGATTTTGACTGATGATCGTCCGTTACGTCCGTATTTGTGCGGATCCGCCAAAATTTTGGCGTCCGCTGAGATCACCGAACGGACCATGCAACTTTTTTTGCTGTCCGGATCCGCATTTTCCCCTTTTAACCCTGAATCAAGTCTCGCTGCTGGATGAAAATTCTCTCTCTCTCCTCACCCGATCTCCATCCCCATCTTCCACGTCTCTCATCTTGCGATCTTCTCTCTCATCGCGCGATCTTCCACCCACATTGCACAATCTTCTCTCTCATCACGTGATCTTCCAACCACATCGCGCGATCCCCTCTCTCATCGTGTGATCTTCCACATCTCTCATCGCGCGATCTCTCTCATCGCGCGATCTCCTCTCTCATCGCGTGATCTTCCACGTCTCACATCGCGCGATCTCCTCTCTCATCGCGTGATCTCCTCTCTCATTGCGCGATCGCTGCTCACCCACATCCCGCGAGATGATCACTCACCGCAGATGCCCGCTCTCTTCCGGATACCACTACATCCGCCGGTATTAATTTTTTATTTTTTTTATTTTTTCCGAGGCGCGGTTCCTTTAAATTTTTACCATCAGCGGATCCGTACATCCGCCGATCCGCTGACCCCCGTTTCTGTCAGTCCGCCTGTGGATCCGTTTTCCGCTATTTTGGCGGATATAGACTGACAGAAAAAACTGATGTCTGAAACAGGCCTCAGAAAAAAAATGTATACCCAGAAAAATGGCACCAGCAGTGGCAACTGTGTAGTAGCATCTATCACTTACTGATGGATGCTATTGTGCAAGCGCCATCACCATTTTGTTGAAGGTAAAAAAAATTGGCTGCAACAAAATGGCAGCGGCACTTGCGCTGTAACACCTATCAGTAAGCGATAGATGCTACTGAGTATGCGCCGTCCCAGGCATCATTTTTGTGGAGGAAAAAAAATTTGGCTGTAAACTTTTTTTCTAAGCCTCACAATAGTCACAATACTATAGTTATTATCAAAAATGCTACATATCAATAATATTATTAACAGTAATATAATATCAACACTATTACATACATTATATAAAATAGGAGGCAGGTTACTGAAGGATCAGTGACCTGTCATGAGCCTATACAGATGGATATCTAAGCAGAGCTCCACGTAAAGCCCTGTGCACAGCCCCACCCACAGGCCACCCCGAAGCACCAGAATCTGATTAACTGAAAACTGCAAATACAGATTAAACCACAACCACAAGATGGATTTCATCAACCAAGGTATCATTTAATCACTATAACAGCACCAACCTGACAGTGTCTGTAATTTACTGAGCACAATCCTGCTGAGAGGTTTGCTTTAAGTACCAATAGAAGCAGGAGAGGAGTTCCACAGTCTACATAACTCCTGGGTGACCAGAGAGAAGAGAACAATGGTCCAAAGTTAACACCTTCTGGGGATGTGCTTTTAAGATGAGAAAAAGCTGATCCTACACCAATAGCAGAGGCATTTGGATCACCATGACGCAGTAGCATAGAAGTACAGGCAGGGGAGGTTCATGTCCTTTCGTGCTCTTTCTTGGGTGCCGCCCACGAAGGCATACCATACTTCACCGCCATGGCGGCCATCTTTACAGTCAAAATCACAGTTCAATAAATCAATTCCTTTGCGCATTTAAGGTTTAGCATTTCTCCAATCAGTCAAATCTACGGCACACAGGACCCGGTGGCACCGGGCTTCGTAATCCTGTTCGTGACGCCAAAATTGGATCACCCCCAGGGCTGTGGGGATTACTAGGTACTGGGCCAGTGTCTTAAAGGGGAAGCGTCACAGTGGCAGTGACCCAGTCCATGGCCCTGGGCGACCAATGTAAAATAGGTGGAATGGAATAGAGTTTGTATGTAGGTAGTTCGTGACGCCACCTGTGGTATCTGGTCAGAAGTGACCAGCGCTGCAGTGCAGATCCTCTGGGACAGATGGTGTGGTGCAGCAAAGATGTAATAGCTCTCCACTGGCAGAGCTGTGGTTCCAGGGCAGTGGGAGTAGATGTTGAGGTAGATGGTGTAGTGTTAGGCACAGAGATGTAGCAGTGCTGGATAGGTTGGCGCAGGAAGAAGGCAATGAGTGCAGCTGAGTGCAGTTCCAATTCATTTAATCACGTTTCTGGCACAGACTGGTGCTCGCTTCAGTGCCGCATCCTCCAGGTCAGGGGCTCAGCCAACTTCCAGGCAGATGGAATACACCCTTCCGATACTCCCTTCCAAAAGTGCCTTTTCTGAACATCTCCTTTCTAGCGCTAATCTGAAGGACTTGTAGTTCTGAATTACAATCAATTTCCTCCTTCTTGATGTTACTTATAACTCCACTCGTATGACAGGCAGCTGTAGCCTGCTTCGGGGACTCCATACAATGATGTCCCAGCTCACACACATTGCTGCTGTGTCTTTGAGTCTTAGGTAGGAATAAAGTGCTCACAACTTCTATTCCTCCGGTTTCTGCTGCAGGATCATTAGTATCACACACAGCCTCGGATACCGGCGCTCGGCCTTGGCAGATTTAAACAAAGGAAAGGGCTCTGCACTAGCCCTAGTCCCCAGTCTCTCTCCTCCTCATGTTATGTTCTTATCTATCTTCCTTCTGAACAACTGATCCTTCTTTCTTTCTCTTTCCTTGCCAGCAGCTCCAGCTCACAGGAGGCGGCTGCATCTACGTCCTTTCCCTCCTTCCCCCATAGGAGAACTGACCTAACTTCCTGTCAGCTTTCCTCTCTAGTGTTTCTAAGCTCCACCCACCACCCAGCACCCTTCATGAACCAAAACAGCTGCCATAAAGGTGCTCTGCTGTTCTAAGGTGTCTGTTCTGGTTGTAGGTGCTGGAGTCTGGTCAGGTGTTACCATCTTACCTGGGGAGTGGGATACTACACCTCAAGAGGAGGTGCAGTACCTCTGTGGCAATTGAACCCTCAGGGGCACCACACATTACCTTCATCGGAGTCATGTAGGTGTGGTACCGGCAGGCACGCGGGATGCAGTGATGAGACGCGAGACGACTTTATGCTTTTGGTAATAACTTTTTATAAGTATGGATCAGGTGACTAGTCTAAGCAACCAAACAGGTAACAGGGATTGTCCTCGCAGGGACTCAACACAAGCAAACACAGATATATAGGAACACGACTACCCCGGCAAAGGCCGGTCACTATAGGGCCACGGTATGGCCGACTATGGGTCCTTAGCTATATAATGTCACTTATACGTCCTGACGTCCTCGGCGTCCTGGGTGATGGTTCTTCGGCGTAGCAGCCGCTGGGCCCAGCTGCTGAAGAATTGGTGCAGTCTTCGAGCGTTCCGACGCTCGGGCAAAGCAGGGGCACAGCAGGCCCCGGAAGAGCCCCTGGACGGATGGGCCACAATCCCCGGACAGGGGGAAAGCTGTCGCGAAGCGAGGTGGCGACTGGCAAGCCACCGGCGCAGCCAGCGGCTGTAACAGGGGGTCTGCGGCAGGCAATGGCCTGACTCTTGCCACGGACAGGAGCAGGGAACTAGTGGCTGCTGTCTGCAATGAACTGGCCACAGCCGCGGTTGGAAGCGGGGCGGCTGCAGGCGACGTGGGGTAGGCCGCAGCCGTGGGCTGGAGTGAGGCGGTAATGGCCGCGGGTGACCGGGGGCAGGCCACAGCCGTGGCCAGGAGTGACACGGTAATGGCCGCGGGTGACCGCAGGCAGGCCGCAGCCAACGGGCTGGAGTGTGGTGGCAACAGCAGCGGGCAGGCCGCGGGTAGAGGCGGAGCAGTGGTTCTCTGACAGCCGACTTGGCGCCGTCCCTCTGCTGTCCGGTGTAAGTGTCCCTCTTGCTTCTGTCCTCTCTAGCTTCTGTACGTCGCACTGGCTCTCACACACTCCCACGGTCTCCTGCTCCTTCTTCCCCGTTCTGCTGACTCACTGTGACTCGCGTTCTCCTCCCTTTTTATATCGGCTCCTCCCCCAGCCCATCTGTCAGTATCAACGGTCCAGCCCTGAACTCTGTCCCCTGGAAACATCCTTCCCCGGAACCTAAATGATGGCCCCCTTGGTTCCGGCCCGGACACTCGAAGGGGGCCCCTTCTCCCACATAGGATTGTACTAATAGAAAACAAAACTAAAATTTCTTGAAGGCTTGTTTGAACAGTGATATCTGACAAGTTCTAAGAATTAGTCCCCTTCCAAATGAGGGCCGTTAGATGAGCCATCTCTTCTTCAGAGTTTTCAAAGAAGATTAACAAGCTGGATGAAGTGGATGGTGAGGCAAACTCCTGATGTAGAAGTGGTAACTGAATGTTATGCTTGTTGACTACTTAGACAACACTTAACTGCCTGAGTAGGACTTAAAAGGATTTAGGTGATTATGTCAAAGTTTGTTGCTAGGTCACTATAGTAACCCAGAACAGACTTGAACAAGGGGAACTGGCCCTATGGGAAGGAACAAATAGTCGATGACTGAGCCAAGATAGATGAGTAGGACAACTTCAGCTTTGCTCAGATTGTTGGTCAGCTTGATTTTCCCAAATGAGCAGGTGATGTTTCATGATGTGCCTTTGGAGAGTTGTGAGAAAAAAAAATAAAGAAGATTGTGAGTCTCTCTTGGAAGGCAAAAACTTCATGACACATTTCCTTTAACCCTTTTACTCCAAGGGTGGTTTGCATGTTAATGACCAGCCAATTTTTACAATTCTGACCACTGTCCCTTTATGAGGTCATAACTCCGGAACGCTAACATCGATCCAAGTGATTCTCACAGTGTTTTCTCATGACATATTGTACTTCATGTCAGTGGTAAAATTTCATTCATATAATTTGCATTTATTTGTGAAAAAAAACAGAAATTTGATGAAAATTTTGAAAATTTTGCAATTTTCCAACTGAATTTTTATGCCCTTAAATCACAGAGATATGGCACACAAAAAACTTAATAAGCAACATTTCCCACATGTTTACTTTACATCAGCACAATTTTGGAACCAAAATTTTTTTTGTTAGGCAGTTATAAGGGTTAAAAGTTGACCAGCGATTTCTCATTTTTACAACACCATTTTTTTTAGGGACCACATCACATTTAAAGTCACTTTGAGGGGTCTATATGATAGAAAATATTCAAAATGACACCATTCTAAAAACTGCACACCTCAAGGTGCTCAAAACCACATTCAAGAAGTTTATTAACCCTTCAGGTGCTTCACAAGAACTTTTTGAATGTTTAAAAAAATGAACATTTAACTTTTTTTTCACAAAAAAATTACTTCAGGTCCAATTTTTTTATTTTACCAAGGGTAACAGGAGAAATTTGATATCAAAAGTTAATGTGCAATTTGTGCTGAGTATGCTGATACCTAATATGCGGGGGGAAACCACTGTTTCGGCACATAGCAGAGCTCAGAATGGAAGGAGTGCCGTTTGAGTTTTTCAACGCAAAATTGGCTGGAATTCAGATCGGACACCATGTCACGTTTGGAGAGCCCCTGATGTGCCTAAACAGTGGAAACCCCCCACAAGTGACCCCATTTTGGAAAATAGACCCCCCAATGAACTTATCTAGATATGTGGTGAGAACTTTGAACCCCCAAGTGCTTCACAGAAGTTTATAACGTACAGCCGTACAATTAAAAAATCTTATTTTTTCCAAAAACATTATCTTTTCACCCCCAATTTTTATATTCCCAAGGGTAACAGGACCCCAAAAGTTATTGTGCAATTTTTCCTGAGTACGATGATACCCACATGTGGGTGTAAACCACTATTTGGGTGCATGGCAGAGCTCGGAAGGGAAGCAGCACCATTTGACTTTTTTGGCTGGAATTGAGCTTGGATGTCATGCCACGTTTGCAAAGCCCCTGATGGGCCTAAACAGTGGAAACCCCCCACAAATGACACCATTTTGGAAACTAGATCCCCCAAGGAACTTATATAGATGTGTAGTGAGCACTTTGAACCCCCAAGGGCTTCACAGAACTTTATAACGTCCGGGCGTGAAAATAAAAAAAATCAAATTTTTTCCATAAACATATCTTTTAGTCCCCAATTTTTTTATTTTCCCAAGGGTAACAGGAGAAATTGGACCCCAAAGTTGTTGTCCAATTTGTCCTGAGTACGCTGATATTCCATATGTGGGAGAAAACTACTGTATGTGCACATGTCGGGGCTCGGAAGGGAAGTAGTGCCATTTTGGAATTCAGACTTTGATGGAATGGTCTGCGGGTGTCATGTTACCTTTGGAGAGCACCTGATGTGCCTAAACTGTGGAAACCCCCCACAAGTGACCCCATTTTGGAAACTAGACCCGTCAAGGAACTTATCTAGATGTGTGATGAGTACTTTGAGCCACCAAGTGCTTCATAGAAGTTTATAACGCCCGGATGTGAAAATAAAAATTCAAAATTTTTCCACAAACATGATTTTTTAGTCCCCAATTTTTTTATTTTCCCAAGGGTAACAGGAGAAATTGGACCCCAAATGTTGTTGTCCAATTTGTCCTGAGTACGCTGATACCCCATATGTGGGAGAAAACTACTGTATCGGCACACGTGGGGGCTCGGAAGAGAAGTAGTGACATTTTGGAATGCAGACTTTGATGGAATGGTCTGCAGGTGTCATGTCGCGTTTCGAGAGCCCCTTATGTGCCTAAACTGTGGAAACACACCACAAGTGACCTCATTTTGGAAAATAGATCTTTTCACCCCCAATATTTATTTTCCCAAGGGTAACAGGAAACCAAAAGTTATTGTGCAATTTGTCCTGATTATGCTGACACCTCATATGTGGGGGTAAACGACTATTTGGGCGCATGGCAGAGCTCGGAAGGGAAGCAGCACCATTTGACTGTTTGGGCTGGAATTGAGATCGGATGCCATGTCACGCTTGGAAAGCCCAGGATGTGGCTAAACAGTGGAAACGCCCCACAAATGACACCATTTTGGAAACTAGACCCCCCAAGGAACTCATCTAGATGTGTGGTGAGCACTTTGAACCCCCAAGTGCTTCACAGAAGTTTATAATGTAGAGCCATAAAATAAAAAAATCATTTTTTTCCACAAAAATAATATTTTTGCCCCCAATCTTTTATTTTCCCAAGGGTAAAAGGAGAAATTGAGCCCCAAAAGTTGTTGTCCAATTTGTCCTGAGTAGGCTGATGCCCCATATGTGGGGGTAAACCACTGTTTAGGCGCATGGCAGAGCTTGGAAGGGAAGACGCACCGTTTGACTTTTTCAACGCAGAATTGGCTGGAATTGAGACCAGACGCCATGTTGCTTTTGGTGAGCCTCTGATGTGCCTAAACAGTGGAAACCCCCCAATTCTAACTCCAACCCTAACCCCAACACAGCCCTAACCCTAATCTCAGCCCTAACTCTAGCCCTAACCCTAAACCTAGCCCTAATCCTAGCCCTAACCCTAACCGGAAAAATGGAAATAAATACATTTTTTTAATTTTATTATTTTTCCCTATTTAAGGGGGGGGATAAAGGGGGGGTTTGATTTACTATTTATAGCGGGGTTTTATGTTTGACAGCTGTCATACGCTAAAAAACGCTTTTTTATTGTAAAAATAGATTTTGCATCACCACATTTTGAGAGCTATAATTTTTCCATATTTTGACCCACAGTCATGTGAGGTCTTGTTTTTTGCGGGACTAGTTGACGTTTTTATTGGTACCATTTTCGTGCACGTGACATTTTTTTATCGCTTTTTATTCTAATTTTTGGGAATGAACAAAAACGAGCATTTCATGAATTTCTTTCGGGGGGGCATTGTCATGTCGGACGCTGTTCACACCACAGCATCCGGCAGGCAGAGGTAGTTCCACCTCCAGCCACTATAGCCTCAGTGGCGCTGGCCTGATCTTCAGGCTCTCGGGGGTTAATCCTGCTGGAGACCAGGTTGGATGGTTAGTCACGCCCACGGTCTTTAAATAGTCCTGCTGGCCTATGGGCGTCGCCGATTATAGCTTGTGTTTCATACCAAGTGGTTCCGGTCTGGAGTGGAGGTGTTCAAGAGAGAGAGATTCATATCTGGTGTTGTATGATCCGTCGTTATCCTTTCTCCTTCCCATATTTGTGTTTAGTTGTGCCCTGTTCACATTACTGTTTATTCCTGTGTGTGTGCGGCGCAGTGCAGTTTAAGTTCTCCCTGTCTGTCATTATTTGTGTGGGAGCTTTGGTGGTGACTTCTCACTGGGTGGAGGGTGGAGGGTTAAGTGCAGGGCTGAGCAGGAGATAAGGAAAGGTCGGAGGCTCAGGCATTTGCACCTTCAGCAAAAACCCTGGGTTGAGGGTCAGACAGGGTTTCCCCTAGTAAAGGGACACCACAGGGGCCCCGGGTATTTCAGCCTTAGTTGAACTAAGCCCCCGTGACATTATAATCGGCCCACATTTTTTCAGGAGTCCATGGATCCATTAGATTCCATAACCCGCCAGTTGGCGGCGCTGTCCATACAGGTCTCCGAGTTGAAAGGGGCAGTTCAGCAGCAGGGCCTGGTAGTAGCAAAGGTGCAAACGGCATCTGCAGGTATCGGTGCAGAGCCGAAGTTTCCGCTGCCAGAACGATTTTCAGGCGATCGCAGCAAATTTGTCGTATTTCGGGAGGCCTGCAAATTATACTTCCGCATGCGGCCAATATCCTCAGGTAATGAGGCCCAGCGAGTAGGGCTGGTGTTGTCATTACTGAGTGGTGACCCCCAAGCATGGGCATTTTCCTTACCACCTGACTCTGCTACATTTCATTCGGTCGATAATGTTTTTTCTGCCCTCGGGCTCATTTACGATGACCCTGACCGACTGGCTCTAGCGGAATCTAAAATCCGCGCCCTCCGCCAGGGGGAGCGCTTGGCAGAAGACTATTGTTCGGAATTTCGCCGCTGGGCTGTAGACACACAGTGGAATGACCCAGCACTGCGGAGCCAGTTTATTCATGGGGTATCAGGGAGGGTGAAACAAGCCCTCCTGATGTATGAGACTCCGGCATCATTGGAGTCTGCCATGAGTTTGGTGATACGTATTGATCGCCGTTTTCGTCAGGGGGCACAGGAGACGCTACCTCTGGGGGAAAACAGAGGTGCAGGTGTGGTTGAAGTAGATGAGTCCCCTGAACCTATGCAGATTGCTGGCGTGGCACAGGTTCAGCCTCGCGCTCCGGGAGTCCGGAAGTCCGGAGCATGTTTCTACTGTGGTAAAGGTGGTCATTATGTTAACGTTTGCCCGGTACTACCTAAGAGGGTCACACCGGCGGAAAACTGTTAAGCTCAGAGGGTATGGAGGAGACCCAACTGAGCGTATGCATATCCTCCATGATGGTATCTCAATGTATGCTCCCTGCCAAGGTTATTGTCGCCGGCAGAGAGCTACCTATATCAGTGTTCGTGGATAGCGGTTCCGCCACCAATCTCATAGATGAGGAGTTTGCACACACCGCCGGGTTTAAGATTGAAAAACTTCCTCACCCCATACAGGTGGTGACCATTAATGCTGTTCCCCTCCCTCAAGGGGAGATTACTGAGTTTGTGGCAGAGGTGAAACTCCACATTGGGGTCCTACATTCTGAGTCGGTTACATGTAGGGTCCTCCGTAATCTCCCAGCTCAAATGGTCCTGGGTTTTCCATGGCTGTCCAGGCACAACCCGGTAATTGATTGGAAAACTCAGGACATAGTACAATGGAGTGGTTTCTGCCAAGACAATTGCTTGGCCACATGTGTGTCCGCCGTGACTCCCAGCCTGCCGGAGGCTTTGCAGGATTTCGCGGATGTTTTCTCTGAGAAGGGTTGCTCAGAACTGCCTCCACATAGAGCCTATGACTGTGCTATTAGGTTAAAACCCGGTGCCAAATTACCTAAGGCCAGGATGTTTAATATTTCTGGTCCTGAGAGACAAGCTCTGAAAGACTACATCGCGGAGAGTCTGAGTAAAGGTCACATCCGGCCTTCGTCCTCGCCTGTAGCCGCGGGGTTTTTCTTCATTAAGAAGAAAGATGGGGGGTTACGCCCGTGTCTGGATTTCCGAGAGTTAAACCAGATTACTATCCGTGATCCCTACCCAATGCCGTTGATCCCGGATTTGTTCAACCAGGTAGCGGGGGCAAAATGGTTTTCCAAGCTGGACCTCAGGGGGGCGTATAACCTCATAAGGGTCCGTCAGGGGGATGAGTGGAAGACGGCGTTTAACACTCCTGAGGGTCATTTTGAGAGTCTGGTTATGCCGTTTGGGTTGACCACCGCGCCTGCCGTTTTCCAACATTTTATTAATGATGTCTTTGCTCATGTCCTGGGGAGATTTGTGATTGTATACCTGGATGATATCCTCATTTATTCTAGCGATCGGGACACTCATTTGCAGCATGTTAGGCAGGTGTTACAGTTGCTCCGGGAGAACCAGCTCTATGCTAAGCTGGAAAAATGTTTATTTTTTGTCCAGGAGTTGCCCTTTTTGGGATATATTGTGTCCGCAGCTGGTTTTAAAATGGACACCGCTAAGGTGCAAGCGGTGTTGCAATGGGAGAGGCCGGAGAGTCTGAAAGCACTCCAGCGGTTCCTTGGGTTTGCGAATTATTATAGGAAATTTATAAAACACTTTTCGACTGTCGCCAAACCGCTCACGGACATGACAAAAAAGGGTGCCGATCTGGCGAACTGGCCTGAGGTGGCTATACGTGCATTTGAGCGTCTGAAGAATAGTTTTGCTTCAGCCCCCATTCTGGTGCAACCAGACGTGTCTAAACCTTTTGTGGTAGAGGTTGATGCGTCGGAGGTGGGAGTGGGGGCAGTACTGTCTCAAGGCTCGTCCTTGAGCGAGATGCATCCATGCGCCTACTTCTCCAAGAAGTTGTCGCCGGCCGAACGGAATTATGATATCGGCAACAGGGAGTTGTTGGCCATCAAACTGGCTTTTGAGGAATGGCGACACTTCTTGGAGGGGGCGGCTCACCAGGTCACAGTTATCACCGACCATAAGAATCTGCTCTACCTGGAGTCGGCCAAGCGTCTGTCTCCTAGGCAGGCTCGCTGGGCATTGTTTTTTACTCGTTTCAATTTTCTTGTGACGTACCGTCCCGGGGCTAAAAACACCAAGGCGGATGCTTTGTCTAGGTGTTTTCCGGGGGGAGAACCTCGGGAAGAACCGGTACCCATCCTCCAGAAAGGGGTAGTGGTCTCGGCTCTCACGACTGAGGTAGAGGCGGAGATTGCCGAGGCCCAAGAGGAGGTACCACCAGGACTTCCCGCCAACAAATCATTTGTACCCCTGCATCTTCGGCCTAAGGTGTTGAAGGAACACCACGATTCGGTACTGGCTGGTCACCCAGGGGTGAAGGGCACCTTAGAGCTGGTATTGCGTCGTTTCTGGTGGCCCAAAATCCGGCAGGACGTGGTCTCGTACGTGGCAGCTTGCATCACGTGCGCTAGGGCTAAGTCACCCCGAACCCGTCCTGCTGGCACGCTACAGCCTCTGGGGGTACCCAATAGGCCATGGACAGAAATCTCCATGGATTTTATCACTGACTTGCCAGCCTCGGCAGGGAACACGGTCATCCTGGTGGTGGTTGACCGTTTTTCAAAGATGGCGCATTTTGTGGCGTTGTCCTCTTTGCCCAATGCTAAGACGTTGGCTCAGGTATTTGTGAAGGAGGTGGTCAGACTCCACGGAGTACCATCTGACATAGTATCTGATAGGGGTACGCAATTTGTGGCGAGGTTTTGGAAAGCTTTCTGCTCAAGGTTGGGGATCAAGTTGTCACATTCATCGGCGTTTCATCCACAGTCTAATGGACAAACTGAGCGCATGAACCAAAATCTAGAACAGTATTTACGATGCTTTGTGTCCGACAACCAGGAGGAGTGGTCTACTTTCCTTCCTCTGGCCGAATTCGCATTAAATAATCACCGCCAAGAGTCATCAGGAGAGTCTCCATTCTTTTGTGTGTACGGTCAACATCCTCAGTTTTGTACCTTACGTCAGGGTGACTCCGGGGGTGTCCCGGAGGAGGATCAGCTAGGAGCCCAATTGTCATCAGTCTGGAGGCGGGTGAAACAGCGTTTGTTGAGCATGAGTGCCAGGTACAAACGGGTGGCTGACAGTAGACGCGTGCCAGGTCCGGACCTGTGTGTGGGTGAATGGGTGTGGTAAGCTACGAAGAACATAAAACTCAAAATCCCTTCTTTAAAACTGGGTCCAAGGTTTATTGGGCCTTTTAGGATTTCTGCCATTATTAACCCAGTGGCTTATCGGTTGGAACTTCCCGCAGTGTACAAGATACACAACGTGTTTCACAGGGCTTTATTGAAAAAGGTGGTAGGCTCTGTGGACACAACGCCGATGCCACCTCCAGTCATGGTGGATGGCGAGTTAGAGTTCGAGGTCGCCAAGGTAGTGGACTCTCGAGTAGTACGCCGTACTCTTCAGTATTTGGTGCACTGGCGGGGGTATGGTCCAGAGGAGAGGTCTTGGGTTCCAGCCTCAGACATACATGCGGATCGGCTGGTCAGTTCTTTTCACCGTCGTCATCCGGACAAGCCGGGTCCTATGAGTCTTGAGGGCCCTGGGGTCCCTCGTAGAAGACGGGGTACTGTCATGTCGGACGCTGTTCACACCACAGCATCCGGCAGGCAGAGGTAGTTCCACCTCCAGCCACTATAGCCTCAGTGGCGCCGGCCTGATCTTCAGGCTCTCGGGGGTTAATCCTGCTGGAGACCAGGTTGGATGGTTAGTCACGCCCACGGTCTTTAAATAGTCATGCTGGCCTATGGGCGTCGCCGATTATAGCTTGTGTTTCATACCAAGTGGTTCCGGTCTGGAGTGGAGGTGTTCAAGAGAGAGAGATTCATATCTGGTGTCGTATGATCCGTCGTTATCCTTTCTCCTTCCCATATTTGTGTTTAGTTGTGCCCTGTTCACATTACTGTTTATTCCTGTGTGTGTGCGGCGCAGTGCAGTTTAAGTTCTCCCTGTCTGTCATTATTTGTGTGGGAGCTTTGGTGGTGACTTCTCACTGGGTGGAGGGTGGAGGGTTAAGTGCAGGGCTGAGCAGGAGATAAGGAAAGGTCGGAGGCTCAGGCATTTGCACCTTCAGCAAAAACCCTGGGTTGAGGGTCAGACAGGGTTTCCCCTAGTAAAGGGACACCACAGGGGCCCCGGGTATTTCAGCCTTAGTTGAACTAAGCCCCCGTGACAGGCATTGACTCTGTTCCACATGTGGTAAAATTGATAAAGGGGTTTTATTCTTTGGGTCAGTACGATTACAGCGATACCTCATTTATGTCTTTTTTTATGTTTTGGTGCTTTTATACAATAAAAACAATCTAATATATAAAGCTCAAGTGTTTGTATGTGTGTGTGTATGTCCGGGATTGGCATCCGCACCGTTGCAGCTACAGCCACAAAATTTGGCACAGTCACACGTCTGGACCCCGAGAGTGTCCTAGGCTATGTTGCGAGGCGAAATTTTAACCCCGCGAGTTCCAATTCGCCAAACAATTTTGCCCCTATCTACATAATGGGGAAAAGTGTGTGTGTGTATCAAGCCTCGCCCCTCATTATGATGTCATAATGGTTGCCATGGCAATGCTGATGTCATCATAGGTTGCAAGCCCCGCCGCTCATTATGATGTCATAATGGTTGACTATTGGATGGAGGATGTGTGATGGGTGTATGGGCACTCGACTATGGGATGGAGGATATGTATGATGGGTATATGGGCACGGGACTATGGGATGGAGGATGTGTGATGGGTATATGGGCACTGGACTATGGGATGGAGATTATGTATGACGGGTATATGGACACGGGACTATGGGATGGCGGATATGTATGATGGGTATATGGGCACGGGACTATGGGATGGAGGATACGTATGATGGGTATATGAGCATGGGACTATGAGATGAAGGATGTGTGATGGGTATATGGGCACGGGACTGTGGGATGGAGGATGTGTGATGGGTATATGGGCACTGGACTATGGGATGGAGGATATGTATGACGGGTATATGGGCACGGGACTATGGGATGGCGGATATGTATGATGGGTATATGAGCATGGGACTATGAGATGAAGGATATGTGATGGGTATATGGGCACTCAACTATGGGATGGCGAATATGTATGATGGGTATATGGGCACGGGACTATGGGATGGAGGATACGTATGATGGGTATATGAGCATGGGACTATGAGATGAAGGATGTGTGATGGGTATATGGGCACTCAACTATGGGATGGCGAATATGTATGATGGGTATATGGGCATGGGACTATGGGATGGAGGATGTGTGATGGGTATATGGGCATGGGACTATGGGATGGAGGATGTGTGATGGGTATATGGGCACTCGACTATAGGATGGAGGATATGTATGATGGGTATATGGGCACGGGCATATGGGATCGTGGGTATGTATGATGGGTATATGGGCATGGGACTATGGGATGGAGGATAGCTATAATTTGCTATAACTAACCACAGTTAGTTACTATGCCCGGGCAGCACCGGGCTCTTCAGTTAGTTTTATATAACAATGATTATTTTTGCATCGCTTTATTCTGCAAGCTATAACTTTTTTATTTTTTGCTGATGACGCTGTGTGGTGGCTAGTTTTTTGTGGGACAAGATGACAAATTCAGCGGTACCATGGTTATTTATATACGTCTTTTTGATCGCGCGTTATTCCACATATTGTTCGGCGGTATGATGATAAAGCATTGATTTTTGCCTTTTTTTGAAGGGGTTCACAAAAGGGGTTAACTAGTGGGACAGTTTTATATGGTGAGTCATTACGGACGCGGCGATACTAAATATGTGTATGTTTATTGTTTTTTTCTTTTATTTGCAAAAAAAAAGAATTTATTAGGGGTTTTTTTAAATTTATTTGGGATTTTTTTAAAGTATTTTTACCCTTTGTTTTTTTTTTAACTTTATTATATTGTCCCAATGTGGTACAATATAATAAAGAGGCACTGCAGGATGTTTTCTCAGTGCCTGCTCTCAGCAGGCACTGACAAAGCCGCCTCCCTGTAGGACCCCAAAGGCCCCCGCGGCCATATTGGATCACATTGCGCTGTTGCCAGGGTCCAGGGTAGCCCCCTCCCTGCCCGATGCTTCCCTGTGCCCCCGGTACACTGCGATCATGTTTGATCTCAGTGTGCCAGGGGTTAATGTGCTGGGGGCAGTCCATGAGTGCCCCTGACACATAGTGCCGGGTGTCAGCTGTGATAATCAGCTGACACCCGGCCGCGATCAGCGGCACCCCCCTCAGAAGCGCCGCTGATCGCTATGACGTACTATCCCGTCTATGGGGATTAAGTCCCAGGACACATGGACGGGATAGTACGTCCAATGGTAAAAAGGGGTAAAGCGAACCTGTCACCAGGTTTGGCCGATTCCAGTTACCGGCACCGTCTTTCAGGGCTTATCTACAGCATTCTATAATAAATAAATAATCTTTATATAGCGCTAACATATTCCGCAGCGCTTTACACTTTGCACACATTTTTCATCTCTGTCCCCGATGTGGCTCACAATCTAAATTCCCTATCAGTATGTCTTTGGAGTGAGGGAGGAAACTGGAGTGCCCGGAGGAAACCAATGCAAACACAGGGAGAACATACAAACTCCGCCTCCAGTGGCTCACGGCTTCAGGAAAATGGCCACTAGGAAAGCGATCATGCACTCTGCTTTGCTCAGCAACAACATCGGGCCCGCAGAATCATTACACTTCTGTCACCACATATTATAAAAAAAATTATCACATTCTGATTTTGATTATTTTAAAAAAATGCATGTGACACATTCCCTTAAGGAAAAATAAATGCAAATATATCTAAAAAGAGTATTGGATATATTAAGACATTTTTAATAGGTTAGAGTAGAGTAGGGCCCTGCCAAAAGAGTCTACCTTGTCGTGGTGGCAGGCTTAAAAAATCTTTTGGTCAAAACCAAAGCTGATGGCTATGTATGTGATATGGTTCCATGGAATGGTGATGTGTGATTGGTTAAGATGTGGTGCAGAAGTGTAGTTTTTTCCAGAGTGGGTTGTGGGACTGTGAAAAGGTGGAGGTGGGACTGGGGTGGAGGCTCACTGGTGACGGCAGTGGACAGGTTGGTCACCTGCATGACCTCGGTCCGACCGTTGCTCATGGCAGGGGGGGCCGAGTCTGCACCAAAGGAGCCAACAGCAGAAACCAGCCACCTGACAACACCGACCAACCAAAGCAGAGGCCCAAGCGGCTAGAGCGGCACCGGAAGACGCGCACCTGTGCTCCATTCCGCAGCGCTGTGGATGTGATGTCATAAAAGCTCATGCCCACTCTGCATTGACGTAACTAAAGTCTGATGGGCCCCGGTGCCAGATTTGGAACGGGTATCCCCATCCTGGTATATACTAGAATCATAGAATCATAGAATCATAGAGTTGGAAGGGACCTCCTGGGCCATCTGGTCCAACCCCCTGCTCAAAGCAGGATTCGCTAAATCATCCCAGTCAGATGTCTGTCCAGCCTCTGTTTGAAGACTTCCATTGAAGGAGAACTCACCACTTCTCGTGGCAGCCTGTTCCACTCATTGATCACTCTAACTGTAAAAAAGTTTTTTCTAATATCTAATCTGTGTCTCCTCCCATTCAGTTTCATACCATTGCTTCTAGTCTTTCCTTGTGCAAATGAGAATAAAGTTGATCCTTCTACAATGTGACAGCCCTTTAGATATTTGTAGACAGCTATTAAGTCTCCTCTCAGTCTTCTCTTTTGCAAACTAAACATTCCCAAATCCTGCAACCTTTCTTCATAAGACAGGGTTTGCAGACCGGTCACCATTCTGGTCGCTCTTTTCTGAACTTGCTCCAGTTTGTTGATGTCTTTTTTAAAATGTGGTGCCAAAAACTGGACACAATATTCCAGATGAGGTCTGACCAAAGAGGAGTAGAGGGAAATAATGACTTCACGTGATCTAGACTGTATGCTTCTGTTAATACATCCTAGAATTGCATTTGCCTTTTTTGCTGCTGCATCACACTGTTGACCCATATTCAGTCTGTGATCTATTAGTATACCCAAGTCTTTTTCACATGTGCTGTCACTTAGCCCTATTCCTCCCATTCTGTATATGCTTTTTTCATTTTTATTGCCCAGATGCATTTCTCCCTGTTAAAAACCATTCTGTTAGTTGCTGCCCACTTCTCCAGTTTATTTATATCTTTTTGAATCCTCTCTCTCTTCTCTAGTATTAGCTATCCCTCCTAGCTTTGTGTCATCAGCAAATTTAATTAGTTTACCCTCAATTCCTTCATCTAAATCGTTGATAAAGATGTTGAACAATATAGGGCCCAGGACAGAGCCCTGTGGTTCCCCACTTGAGACATTCTTCCAACTGGATGTGCAGCCATTTACGACCACTCTTTGGGTCCGATCACTAAGCCAGTTATGAATCCACCTAACAGTTGCCTTGTCCATTCCATACTTAGTCATTTTTTCAATAAGGATTGTATGAGAGACTTTGTCAAATGCTTTGCTGAAGTCAAGATATACTATATCTACAGCATTTCCTTGATCCACCCAATCAGTGATTCCGTCATAGAAGGAAATTAAGTTAGTCTGACATGACTTATTAGTTACAAACCCATGCTGACTCTGTTTAATCACTTCATTCTTATCCAGGTACTGACATACATGTTGTTTAATAATTTGTTCAAAGATCTTTCCTGGTATAGAAGTCAGACTCACCGGCCTATAGTTGCCTGGGTCCACCTTCTTCCCCTTTTTGAAGATAGGAACAACATTTGCTCTTCTCCAGTCTTCTGGCACTTCTCCTGTTCTCCAAGAATTTTCAAAGATTATGGAGAGGGGTTCAAAAATTTCTTCTGCTATCTCCGTCAGTACTCTGGGGTGTAATTCATCTGGACCTGGAGACTTGAATTAATTTAGGTTAGCTAAGTGTTTCCTCACTATCTTTCTGTTTATAGATATCCTGGATTCTTCTATTCCCTTAATAGGACAGTGAAGAACAGTTGATGTTGAAGAACAGTTGATGTTACTGATGTCCTCCATCCTGATATATATGTAAGCTGGCCTCCGGCTCCCACCTAGCCAGAATCCTACTCCACACTCATGAGGGGCAACACCCGAAACAGCTGTTGGTGGATGGATACCTGGCCTTGGTATTTCCCTTGTCATATCTGTAAACTCGTAAAGAGCTGGATATTGACTTAAAGGGCCACTTAATAGGGTGGTGATGGTGGTTTCCGAAAGGAGCCACCCCTTGGCTGGGTCCTTCCCTGGAGGAAGATCTGGCTAGCCCCATGTTTGAGACTCTTAAATGAGGCTCCACGGACTTTATTTGCATATTTGTATTTCCCAGGGAGCATTGCACCTAGGATTTCACTGTGTTTGAGCGCCCTTGCCGGCTGCCGCATTGTTTTCTTTGACTGGTCTCCCCGAGGTTAGTGATTGTTTTGTGATGTTATTTATTCTGCATTTATCAGTACAAGAAAAGTGGATGTGATGTCATAAAAGCTCATGCCCACTCTGCATTGACGTAACTAAAGTCCAATGGGCCCCAGTGCCAGATTTGGAACGGGTATCCCCATCTTGGTATATATTGATGTCCTCCATCCTGATATATATGTAAGCTGGCCTCCGGCAGTAGTCGTGTGAGAAGCCCACCCTTTCCACACTGGGGCTAGTTGCAGGAAATAGAGTTATGTGACATTGTACGTGGATCTGCTACCTCCATCGTCATTTCCGATGCACTTAGTGCAATCCCACATCCTTTTACCTTTTCTGTCAATAAGGCACACCAGTCCATATAAACAATGTCCATTTTATCCACGGTCAAACTGGTGAAGATTATACATTCTCCTTCTTCATCTTCCATACAATACACCGGCTCCTTTCTCAAAGTTAGAGTTTGCATTTTGTTCCCGGCAACAGGAACCGCTGGGGGCATGGGGAGAAGTTGGAATTGCCAGCGTTTCATTAGGGGAAGGGTCATACAGGACCATGTGTATAGCTATCACCCTGGTACCCTGAGCCTTTGCCTATGTCAGTCCCAGGGGCCGCTCATTGAGACAATGCTCCCTGTTTCAGTACTCACAGCAGGGCGCTACCATTTCCTAAAGTCTCCCTTTTCTGCTGGACCCTATGTTTACTGGACAAAGCTTTCCTTTCTACAATGGTCCCCAATTGCTTGGGATGTCCTGCTGCCTCTGTAACAAGCTTCTTTCTATGCTGAGCATACTTTTTTAATCAGAAATATAACTTCACACAAAAATAACCTTCAGCGCACTTGTGACAACGTCTTCTTCATGGGGTCAGTACTTCTTGTCCACCCTCTTACATGTATATCCCCCATCATGGAATATATGTCCCTTATCCTGCATGGGCTCCATCCTGGTATATATATCCCACACTCTGGTATATGTATCCCTAATCATGGGCCCCATCCTGGTATATATACTGCCCATCCTGATACACATATTTCCCATCCTGATATATTTATCCCCATCTTGGTGTATATGTCCTTTATCCTGGGCCTTATCCTGATATTTATCCCCCATCCTGCTATATATATAACTCCTCCTGGCCTCCATCCCGTTATATGTCCCTTATCCTGGATATATATACTGTATATATACTGTATATAAGGATCACCCCCAGGGCTGTGGGATTACTTGGTACCGGACCGGTGTCTCAGAGGGATGTGTCACGGTGGCGGTGACCCGGTCCGTGGCCCTGAGCGTCCAATGTAAAATGGGTTGAATGAAATAGAGTTTATAGGTAGGTAGTTCGTGACGCCACCTGTGGTATTCGGCAAGGAAGGTGTTTAGCTGACGCTGCATTGCAGATGCTCTGGCACATGATGATGGGGCACAGCAAAGATGTGATAGCTTTCCACAGGTAGAGCTGTAGTCCCAGGGAAGTAGTAATAGATGAAAACCGAAAAAAGAAATATGAACTCAAGTAGAAAAAATATAACAATCTTTATTACATGTAAAAATACATACATTACATAAATATTAAAAAGGTGGGAAACCCAATTAGAAATACCGTTAACAGTAGTAATAGATGTTGAGATAGATGATGTAGTGTTAGGCACAGAGATGTAGCAGTGCTGAGTAGGTTGCGCAGGAAGAAGGAAATGACACAGCTGAATGCAGTTCCAATTCTTTTACTCACGTTTCTGGCACAGACAGGTGCCCGCTTCAATGCTGCAGCTTCCATGTCAGGGACTCAGCCAACTCCCAGGCAGATGGATTAACCCTTCCAGCACTCCCTTCCAAATGTGCCTTTTCTTAACGTCTCCATTCTAGCGCTAATCTGAAGTACTTGTAGTTCTGAATTACACTCAAGTGCCTCCTTCTTGATGTTACTTAAACTCCACTTGCATGACAGGTGGCTGTAGCCTGCTTCGGGGACTCCATTCACTCGTGTCCCAGCTAACACAACGTTGCCAATGTGTCTTCGAATCTTTGGTGGGAATAAAGCAGTCACAACTTCTATTCCACCGGTTTCTGCTTCAGGATCATTAGTATCACACGCAGCCTCGGATACCGGCGCCCGGCCTTGGTGCAATGAACTTAGGGAAGGGCTCTGCACTAGCCCTCGTCCCCATTCTCTCTCCTGATGCTTCTTTCTTCCTCTTCCCTGCTAGCAGCTCCAGCTTAGGCTACTTTCACACATCAGGTTTTCGGCGTCAGGCGCGATCCGGCGTCGTGCCGGAACGCCGGATCTGGCAAATGTTTTGTAAAACCGGATGTGACGGATCCGGTTTTCTGCCGGATCCGTCTTGTTCTTGACAGACAAAACCGGATCTGTCTCATCCGGTTCATCCGTTTTTCTATCCGTTTTTCGACGGATTACGCCGGATCCGGTTTTTAAAAACACCCCTTGTGGCCTTCCGAACGGGATTGGCTACTGGAAAACTATATATAGCGTGTTCCTACAGCCCTTCTTTGACAGGTTGTAGAGGAGAAAGTGCAGGTTGGAGAGAAGAGCAAGTTACTGGCGAAGATGGATGTTGTGATTGGAAATATTTTGAAGAATTTGGCGGATTTTACAGCGGAGGCGAATCGTTTGAGGGTGATTGTTCTGGAGAAGGAGAGAGCGAGACAGCAGCGCATCAGGCATCGTAGACGACGTTTGTGGATCCACCCCATCACAGCCAAGAGAATGACGCGTGGGGTCTATTCTACACTCTGCATGGACCTTCGACGAAACCCGGATAAATTTTTTGGATATGTTCGGATGAAAATGGAAAATTTAGATTACTTTGTGGAGCGCATTGCACACCTCATAAGAAAAGCGGACACCTATTGCCGCTTCTCTGTTTCACCCGCAGAGCGTCTGATGGTGACTTTAAGGTAAGCCACATTTATTGGATATGATCGCATCAGAGCACACTTTCACTGCAATCTTGTTGGTGGTAGTTTGTATCTCCAAGTGTTATAGCTCAGTTTTGGTATGTAATGCTGTGATTTAAAACTAATTGATTGTTTTTTAATTCCCCACAGATTTCTTGCAACTGGAGAATCCCTTTCGTCACTGCATTTCCAGTACAGACTCGGGATTTCCACCATATCTGGAATAGTGAAGTACACATGCCATGCACTGTGGGACTCCATAGCTGAAGAGTTTTTACCAGAGCCCACAACAGAGAGGTGGATTGAAATTTCAGAAAAGTTTCAACAGATATGTCAGTTTCCCAACTGCTTGGGCGCTGTGGACGGGAAACATATCCGCATTGTAAAGCCAGCCGGATCGGGATCGGAATATTTCAATTACAAGAAATATTTTTCAATTGTCCTCATGGCCATCGCTGACGCGGAATACAAATTTATTGCTGTTGATATTGGGGCCTATGGCCGCTCCAATGACTCTCAAGTTTTCAAACTGTCTGCCATGGGGCGTAAACTGTATGGAAACACCTTCCAGTTCCCACCACCTAGACCGCTGCCGCAAACATCTGGTCCACCTATGCCATTTGTCTGTGTAGGGGATGAAGCCTTCCAGCTGTCAGAACACCTTTTGAAACCGTACTCTAGCAGAGGATTGACAAGAACAAAACGCATTTTTAATTACCGCCTCACAAGAGCAAGAAGAATGGTTGAATGTACCTTTGGTATTCTGACAGCCAAATGGCGGGTCCTATTGACTGCGATCAACCTCAAGACAGAAACTGTGGACGAGGTGATCAAAGCTTGCGTGGTACTCCACAATTTTGTTATCTGCAAGGAACCCATTTCCATTGAGGACACCTCTGAAGAAACCACCTTGCAAGATTACCATGACATTACCACTAGAAGTTCTGTGACGGTTTCAGTAATGAGGGACAATTTTGCACTATACTTTATGTCACCTCAAGGCAGAGTACACTGGCAGGATGACAGAGTGTGAAAGATTTGTGCCCTTAACCAAACTTGTGTACCTTCTGTACCAACAGTATATACCTTTGCCAACCAAAGTTGGCTATCTTGTCATGGTCTCTATTTTTAGCTTTAGGCCACAGGTGTGTACCTGGTTGTGTTTTATGCAAAGTATTTCACCTTTTAACAAAAGTTGTGTACATTGTTAGGAAATCACCAACAATAAACACAACTTTTTAGGTGAAATACTTTGCTTCAAACACAACCAGGAACACAACTGTGGCAAAAAGCTAAAATTTACCCACAGTTATATACCTGGTTTTGAATACCTTTTTACCTTTTAAATACCCTGTATTTAACCTTTTTTTTAAACATATTTCGCCGCAGAAAGAAATGACAGACAACCAGTGTAAACAATAATTTAACTTTTATTTAAAATATTTTTTTTTTAAACTGTTTTTAAAGTTAAAAAAACTTTTTTAATAAAGGTTTGAAACCAACTGGGCATTTTTATTACAAAACACATCATAAATCTGTGTAGTGTGGGGTGGAAATACTGCTGGAGGGGCTGTGGGACACTTCGACACTGGGAGTGTGGAGAGAGGATTGGGTTCGTGGTGGGGAAGGAACAGTTAGAGGTGAAGGTGTGGAAAAAGCTAGAGAATGGGTGGACATGTGGGAGGCAGAAGAGGTGGTGGGCGGTGGAGTGGAGGGTTGGGCAGGGACTGTAGGAGCAGATGATGTTGATGGCAAGTTGTATGGGGAAGGAGTTTGGTACGGGGAAGGAGTTTGGTATGGGGCAGGTTGCTGGAAGTGGGGAGATGTCTGGTACTGGGGAGGTTGCTGGTACTGGGGAGGTGGATGGTATGTAATAGGAGGGGGAGGATGGAAAGTGGCTGGAGGGAGTGCAGATGTAATAGGAGGGGGAGGATGGAAAGTGGCTGGAGGGGGTGCAGGTGGAGGAACTACTGTGGTGGGAGGAGGAGGTTGGGAGGTAACGTGCTGGAGAGCACCGTGGCATGAATGCATTACATGCATCTGCTGGGTAGGAGATAGCGTTTCCATGCGCTCCACAACAGACCTGAAAAAGGTGTGGTTTGGCAAAGATCTTGCTTCTGAATGCATGGTTTGCAGAAGTGTCTTCACCTCCAGAATGCTGGAGTTGATCTGCTGAAAGCCTGCGGAGATTTGCTCTGACAAGACTTTTAGACAGTTCTGGAAAGATGCATTCAGATGTAAGAACTCTGGCGCATAAGTCTTTTCCTGACCCCTCTGCCGCTGCCGCCCAGTACCCGCAGGTGTACTAGAGGTGGCAGGGGCAGAAGGGTGGGGTAAAGGGAAATCGATCTCCTCACAAGCAGCTTCATGTAATGTAGGCGGCCACGATGCTCCTGTGCTGGTGGATGGGACAGATGGGTCGAATGTGTGGGAAGGCTGGGAAGGTGCAGATGTACCGGGGCGGTCGAAGTGTCCCTCGGTGCCGGTCTCCTCAGGGATCGCCTCAGAAGGGTCCAATCGTGCAGGCTCCCGAGTGCTGCTCACCGTGCTGTGGAATAAAGAGAAAAAAAAACAATTAAAATAGTGACATGGTATGGCCCTGGCTGAAAAAAAAAAGTTACATCTAACATTTTTTTTCACATGTGGTGTGTAATATTTACCTTCTAGTGACCATTGTTTCCCGGAGGAACAACAGGGCTTGTGCGTACTTGTACTTGCTCCTGCGTCCTCCAGATCCACTCGGGGCCCGCATCTCTTTATTGAACTCCTTGAAACGATCCCTCACAGACCGCCACCGCTTCACAATTCTGTCCCCTGAAACGAGAAAGGAGTGGTTAGTATACAACATCAGTGTTTCCCAAACTCCAGTCCTCATGGTCCCCAGGGGTCATGTTTTCAGGATTTCCATAGTAAATAGAAATCCTGAACACATGATCCGTGGGGACCACGAGGACTGTTGTTCGGGAAACACTGGTTTACATCAAGCAACCGGTACTGTATATACTTACGCTCTTTAATTTGGGCCCGAGCATCGAGGTCCTCCCAGCGGTCCACAAGGAGCGAACAGATATCCTCCCACAGTCGCCGGGTAACAATCAGGTCAGCGTGGCGGCGGTCAGCCATATTCCAGAGCGGCTCCCTTTCTCTGACGAGATCGATGAGGTGGTCCACATCGATTCCTCCATCCTCACCGTCAGAGTCGGGAGCACGCTGTGAAGGCTGTTAAAGAAAAAGACAAAAATAACATAATTAGCCTCCACAAAAGAAATGAAATAAAAAGTGCAAAAAAACAAAGCAAAAATATTTATACTTACACGCTGGTGACCGCCGCGTTGCTGTCGCCGACGACCCTGGGAGGCACTGCGAGGACCTCTTGGCCGAGCACCAGATCGGGAAGACTAGAGAAGAAAACAAAAAATGTTATGTCTTTGGATGTAGGCATTTGTTTGCTGTGTGTGGTCTGCAGAACATTGTTTTCTATGTGTTGTGTGTAGTGTGATGTTGTGTTTCTGCGTTTGATGCCAAAAACTTACCAATTGTGAGCCCACTCCAGGTGTCTGTCCACCCCTTCCTTCTTCTTCTGGGAGCTCCTCTTCATCTTGTGATTCCTGTTTTGAAATAAAAGGCAATGAATAGACATATATTACAGAGAAGATGGATTTTGGAAATAAAAACTTACCGTCAAACGCTGACGATGCGAGGGAGGGCTCCCAGAAGAAGATGTGCTGTCCTGTTGATGGCCAGACTCCATGGCTGTGGGTATTGCTGCTGCTGTTGCTGCTGCCAGTGATGCCATTTCTGCTGCTGCTGCTGCTGCTGCTGCTGCTGCATCTCTTGGGCGGCTGTTGAATAAAGAGAAACAAAGGGGCAATGAATATCTTGATATTCCATGGCCCTAGTTTGGAGGAATGGGGGATTTGATAATTACCGTCTCTCATCTGCTGCTGGACTCCCCTCCCGTTGTTCAGCATGCTGCTCCATTTGGGGTGGTGGTGGTGCTGATGGTGCTGCTGCAGATGTCTCCTGCCTTGTCCTGCGCCTGGTTGCTGTCTTGGGTGCCATGTTGGGTGTGGCTGAGGGTCCCACGGTCTTGCTTTTATATATGTGTCTTGTGGGCAGAGCTACTGAGCATGCTCAGACCAAAAATACTGGATCCGGCCGCCGGATCCGGCGCATTGCGGCGCTCATAGGCTTTCATTGTGTGAAAAAGCCGGACGCGCCGGATCCGGCGTGTCCGGCTTTTTCGCCGGAGACAAAAAACGTTACAGTAGCCGTTTTTTCCAGACGCCGGATTGAGACACAATGCCGGATCCGGCGAAAACCGGATGAAACGCATGGCCATCCGGCGCAAATGCAAGTCAATGGGGGGGAAACCGGATCCGGCATTGCATTTCACCGGATCCGGTTTTTGTCAAAAGCGCCGGATCGCGCCTGACGGCGAAAACCTGATGTGTGAAAGAGGCCTTACAGGAGGCTGCTGCATTCACGTCCTTTCCCTCCTTCCCCCAGAGGGGAACTGTGTTCCTTCTCCTCCATGGGGATTCTGCTCTCTAACTTCCTGTCAGCTTTCCCCTCTAGTGTTTCTAAGCTCCACCCACCACCCAGCACCCTTCATGAACCAAAGCAGCTGTCATAAAGGGTGCTCTGCTGTTCTATGGTGTCTGTGCTGGATGCAGGTGTTGGAGTGGTCAGGTGTTACCATTACCATCTTACCTGGGAAGTGGGATACTACACCTCAGGAGGAGGTGCAGTACCTCTGTGGCGACTGAACCCTCTGGGGCGCCACATATACATATACAGTGAAGGAAGTAATTATTTGATCCCGCTAAGGCCTCCTTCACACTTCAGTTTTTTGTGTCAGTTAAAATCCGCCAAAAGGACGGATAGCGGATCCGTTTTAGTACTGATGACAACGGATGCCATTTTTTGGAAATAATAAAAAAAAAAAACAATAAAAGTACACATATTAGGTATCGCCGCGTCCGGAACGACCCGCCCTATAAAACTGTCCCATTAGTTAACCCTTTTAGCGAACCCCTTAAAAAATAAAAATAAAAAACGAAGCAAAAAATAATGATTTATTATCATACCGCCAAACAAAAAGTGTAATAACGCGCGATCAAAAAGACGCATATAAATATCCATGGTACCGCTGAAAACGTCATCTTGTCCCGCAAAAAAGAGCCGCAACACAGCATCATCAGTGAAAAAATAAAAAAGTTATAGCTCGCTGAATAAAGCGATGCAAAAATAATTATTTTTATATAAAATAGTTTTCATTGCATAAAACCGACAAAAACATAAAAAACGACCTAAATGAGGTATCGCTGTAACCATACTGACCCGAAGAATAAAACCGCTTTATCAATTTTACCGCACGCGGAACGGTGTAAACGCACCCCCCCAAAAGAAATTCATGAAACGCTGGTTTTTGTTCATTCTGCGTCCCAAAAATCGGAATAAAAAGCGATCAAAAAATTTCACGTGCCCGAAAATGGTACCAATAAAAACATCAACTTGTCCCGCAAAAAATAAGACCTCACATGACTCGGTGGGTCAAAATACGGAAAAATTATAGCTCTCAATATGTGGTGATGCAAAAATATTTTTGCAATAAAAAGCGTCTTTTAGCGTGCGACAGCCGCCAAACATAAAAACCGCCATAAATAGTAAATCAAACCCCTCGTTATCACCCCCTTAGTTAGGGAAAAATAATAAAATTAAAAAAATGTATTTATTTCCATTTTTCCATTAGGGTTAGAGCTAGGGTTAGGGCTAGGGGTGTGTTGGGTTAGGGTTAGGGCTAGGGCTAGGGTTAGGGTTAGGGCTAGGGTTAGGGTTAGGGCTAGGGTTAGGGTTAGGGGCGTGTTGGGGTTCGGGTTGGAGTTAGAATTGGGGGTTTCCACTGTTTGGGCACATCAGGGGCTCTCCAAATGCAACATGGCGTCTGATCTCAATTCCAGCCAATTCTGAGTTGAAAAAGTCAAATGGTGCTCCTTCCCTTCCAAGCTCTGCTATGCGCCCAAACAGTGTTTTACCCCCACATGTAGGGTATCAGCCTACTCAGGACAAATTGCAAAACAATTTTTGTGGTCCAATTTCTCCTGTTACCCTTAGGAAAATAAAAAATTGGGGGCAAAAATATCATTTTTGTGGAAAAAAAATGATTTTTTTATTTTCACGTCCGAGTGTTATAAACTTCTGTGAAGCACTTGGGGGTTCAAAGTGCTCACCACACATCTAGATAAGTTCCGTGGGGGGTCTAGTGTCCAAAATGGGGTCACTTGTGGGGAGTTTCAATAGTTTAGGTACATCAGGGGCTCTCCAAACGCACATGACACCCGCAGACCATTCCATCAAAGTCTGCATTCCAAAACGTCACTGCTTCCCTTCCGAGCCCCGACGTGTGTCCATACAGTAGTTTTCTCCCACATATGGGGTGTCAGCGTACTCATGACAAATTGGACAACAACTTTTGGGGTCCAATTTCTCCTGTTACCCTTGGGAAAATGAAAAAATTGGAGACTAATTGATCATGTTTGTGGAAAAAATACGATTTTTTTATTTTCATGCCCTGGCATTATAAACTTCTGTGAAGCCCTTGGGGGTTCAAAGTGCTCACCTCACATCTAGATACGTTCCTTAGTGGGTCTAGTTTTCAAAATGGGGTCATTTGTGGGGGGTTTCCACTGTTTAGGTACATTAGGGGCTCTCCAAAGGCAACATGACACCCGCAGACCATTCCATCAAAGTCTGCATTCCAAAACGTCACTACTTCCCTTCCGAGTCCCGACGTGTGCCCATACAGTAGTTTTCTCCCACATATGGGGTATCAGCATACTCAGGACAAATTGGACAACAACTTTTGGGGTCCAATTTCTCCTGGTACCCTTGGGAAAATAAAAAAATGGTGACTAAAAGATCATGTTTGTGGAAAAAATACGAATTTTTTATTTTCACGCCCGGGCGTTGTAAACTTCTGTGAAGCACTGGGGGGTTCAAAGTGCTCACCACACATCTAGATAAGTTCCTTGGGGGGTCTAGTATACAAAATGGTGTCATTTGTGGGGGGTTTCCACTGTTTAGGTACATTAGGGGCTCTCCAAAGGCAACATGACACCCGCAGACCATTCCATCAAAGTCTGCATTCCAAAACGTCACTACTTCCCTTCCGAGCCCCAACGTGTGCCCATACAGTAGTTTTCTCCCACATATGGGGTATCAGCATGCTCAGGACAAATTGGACAACAACTTTTGGGGTCCAATTTCTCCTGGTACCCTTGGGAAAATAAAAAAATGGTGATTAAAAGATGATGTTTGTGGAAAAAATACGAATTTTTTATTTTCACGCCCGGGTGTTATAAACTTCTGTGAAGCACTGGGGGGGTCAAAGTGCTCACCACACATCTAGATAAGTTCCTTAGGGGGTCTAGTTTCTAAAATGGTGTCATTTGTGGGGGGTTCCACTGTTTTGGTACATCAGGAGTTTTCCAAACGCGACATGGTGTCCGATCTCAATTCCAGCCCAAAACGTCAAATGGCACTGCTTCCCTTCCGAGCTCTGCCATGCGCCCAAATAGTGGTTTACCCCCACATGTGGGGTATCAGCGTACTCAGGACAAATTGCACAATAACTTTTAGGGTCCTGTTACCCTTGGAAAATTAAGAATTGAGGGTGAAAAGATCATTTTTGTGGAAAAAATATGATTTTTTAATTGTATGGCTTTATGTTATAAACTTCTGTGAAGCCCATGGGGGTTCAAAGTTCTCACCACACATCTAGATAAGTTCCTTAGGGGGTCTAGTTTCCAAAATGGTGTCATTTGTGTGGGGTTTCCACTGTTCTGGTACATCAGGGGTTTTCCAAACGCGACATCGTGTCCGATCTCAATTCCAGCCAAAAACGTCAAATGGCGCTGCTTCCCTTCCGAGCTCTGCCATGCACCCAAATAGTTGTTTACCCCCACATGTGGGGTATCAGTGTACTCAGGACAAATTGCACAATAACTTTTAGGGTCCTGTTACCCTTGGAAAAATAAGAATTGAGGGTGAAAAGATCATTTTTGTGGAAAAAATATGATTTTTTAATTGTATGGCTTTATGTTATAAACTTCTGTGAAGCCCATGGGGGTTCAAAGTTCTCACCACACATCTAGATAAGTTCCTTAGGGGGTCTAGTTTCCAAAATGGTGTCATTTGTGTGGGGTTTCCACTGTTTTGGTACATCAGGGGTTTTCCAAACGCGACATCGTGTCCGATCTCAATTCCAGCCAAAAACGTCAAATGGCGCTGCTTCCCTTCCGAGCTCTGCCATGCGCCCAAATAGTGGTTTACCCCCACATGTGGGGTATCAGCGTACTCAGGACAAATTGCACAATAACTTTTAGGGTCCTGTTACCCTTGGGAAAATAAAAATTGGGGTGAAAAGATCATTTTTGTGGAAAAAATATGATTTTTTTAACTGTACCGCTGTACGTTATAAACTTCTGTAAAGCCCTTGTGGGTTCAAAGTTCTCACCACATATCTAGATAAGTTCCTTGGGGGGTCTAGTTTCCAAAATGGGGTCACTTGTAGGGGGTTTCCACTGTTTAGGTACATCAGGGACTCTCCAAACGTGACATGGCGTCCAATCTGAATTCCAGCCAATTTTGCATTGAAAAAGTCAAACGGCGCTCCTTCCATTCTGAGCTCTGCCATGCGCCGAAACAGTCATTCCCCCCCACATATCAGGTATCTGCGTACTCAGGACAAATTGCACAATAACTTTTGCAGTTCAATTTCTCCTGTTACCCTTGGTAAATAAAAAAAATTGAACCTGAAGTATTTTTTTTATGAAAAAAAGTTAGATGTTCATTTTTTTTTAAATATTCAAAAAAATTCCTGTGACGCACCTAAAGGGTTAATAAACTTCTTGAATGTGGTTTTGAGCACCTTAAGGGGTGCAGTTTTTAGAATGGTGTCACTTTTGGGTATTTTCTATCATATAGACCCCTCAAAGTGGCTTCAAATGTGATGTGGTCCTAAAAATAAAATGGTGTTGTAAAAATGAGAAATCGCTGGTCAACTTTTAACCCTTATAACTTCCTAACAAAAAAAAATTTTGGTTCCAAAATTGTGCTGATGTAAAGTAAACATGTGGGAAATGTTAGTTATCAAGTTTTTTGTGTGCCGTATCTCTGTGATTTAAGGACATAAAAATTCAAAGTTGGAAAATCGCGAAATTTTCAAAATTTTCGCCAAATTTCCGTTTTTCTCACAAATAAACGCAAGTTATTTGAATGAAATTTTACCACTAACATGAAGTACAATATGTCACGAGAAAACAATGTCAGAATCACCGGGATCCATGGAAGCGTTCCAGAGTTATGACCTCATAAAGGTACAGTGGTCAGAATTGTAAAAATTGGCCCGGTCATGAACGTGCAAACCACCCTTGGGGGTGAAGGGGTTAAGAGAGGCCTGGGGTCAGTACCAAAGCACAGAGTGGATTTGCCCTCACTTCCATACCGGGGATCCCTTTAAGAGGAGCCTGGGGTCAGAATCAGAGCGCAGAGTGGATTTGCCCTCACTTCCATACCGGGGATCAGAGCGCTGAGTGGAATTGCCCTAACTTCCATACCAATGATCCCTTTAAGAGACCCTGGGGTCAGAACCACAGAGCTGAGTGGAACAGTCCTAACTTCCTTACCGAGGATCCCTTTAAGAGAGACTGGGGTAAGAACCAGAGCACTGCGTGGACTTGCCCTAACTTCCATTCTGGGGATCCCTTTAAGAGAGCCTGGGATCAGAACCACAGCGCTGAGTGGAACGGTCCTAACTTCTGTACCGGGGATCCCTTTAAGAGAGGCCTGGGGTCAAAACCAAAATGCTGGGTGGATTTGCCCTGACTTCCATACCAATGATCCCTTTATTAGAAGCCTGTGGTCAGAATCGGAATGCTGAGGGATTTGCCCTAACTTCCAGACCAGAGATACCTTTAAGAGGGAAGATGTGACTATGGAATGGAAGATGTGTGCTGGGCACAGGAGGGGGTGATAAATTTCTGTCATGTGCTCTCGGATGCTTTCTGGGGGGCAGACATTGGCTGGGAGCTTAAGTTCCCAGGGCTGCTAGATTTCTCCCACCCAGTCAGTGTCTGCTGAGGTGTTGTGGAGTGGGAAAACTGTTGCTCATAGCAACCAATCACAGCTCAGCTTCTTTTAAACAGCTCTGGTGAAATGAAAGATGCTTCATGATTGGTTGGTGATACACACACATTCAATTTTATATATACAGTATATATACAGTAGATAGATGAAGGTATAAAAGTTGCAAGTGCAACAAAAGGCCAATGACACTGGGTAACAATCAACATTTGCAAGTTGCAATTCCTCCTCTTCTCTCTGGAATTCTGGTGAGAGAATTTTTCCAGAATAAATGAATATAAGGGGATAACATTGTTGATTCCACAGTTCGGTGTTGGATATCAATGTTGCGTCCTGTGGCTTTTGACGATTTGGTTATGTCTGTTGAGTAGGATCTGGAAGAGGTTTAGGATGAGACAAGTAACTCTTGCCTGGTGTTGAAAACAGACATATCTCCCAGTCATACCATGGGCTGTGAAACTCATGTATTGCCCATTCGCATAGATACCTTTCCAAACATCTACGATATTGTCCATTGTGGAGCTTAAAGACACGTTCAGAGAGCAACCTATATGTTCCTGGACATAAGATCAAAGATTTTACACCCTTTTATGCGATAAATTAAAGTGGCTGGGTATATTCCAGGGAGGATGAGCACACTTCATAATTTCTCAAAAATCAGCCAACTCCACAAGGTGATACGCCAGCGACTGCACCAAAAGCAACTTGACCATGTTTAGTTGGCAAAAATAAACAGAGAGATGTGAAGTAAAAAAGCCCAAATACCGAAAAGATATAAGTTTTATCAGTTGAGTCAGAGAAATAAAAACACATAAAATGGAAGAGTGAGACTTAGAATAAAATCCCCTGCCCAAAAAGAGTCGAATAGAGTACCTCTGAGTCATGTAAAGTACAATCGATATGATAATAAGTGAATCTATCTGTGTATATTTAAAAGTAAAGGGACAGATTAACTGTATACCACAAAATTGACACAGGTAGACCAAAAATGAAGTACACCTGCGAGAGAGGTTATACCATATCTAACATATGTAGCGTGCCAGCACATACAAAATCTGAAACATGTAGTCCAATAAGAAGAAAACCTTGTAGTGGTCTGTGGAGCGCTGAGATAAGGGATAATTATAGGGACAGCAATCTGGTTAACAAACCTTTATTACCGTATTTTTCTGACCATAAGACGCACTTTTTTCCCCAAAAATTTTGGGGGAAAGTGGGGGTGCGTCTTATGGTCGCAATATACTCACTCCTCGGGAGACGAGATTCAAATCTCGGCAACGAGATCTCGGGACGAGATCTGAACCTGAGCATTCGCCGTCCCTGGACCGGCAGCCATCTTACCGGCATCCATGTTCCCGGAGGCCACCGCAACATGGCAGCAACGGATGAGCAGGGGCCTCCGGGCTTTGAGGAAATGTCGGCGGAGCCGCTGCTCCTGCACCGGAGCCGCCGCCCCTGCACCAGAGCACAGCCTGCCGCCACCACCACACCACAGAGCCCACCTGTCCCAGCACAGCCCTCCTGCCCCAGCACAGCCCACCTGCCCCAGCACAGACCACCCCACCTGCCTTAGCACAGCCCTCCTGCCCCAGCACAGCCCACCTGCCCCAGCACAGCCCACCCCACCTGCCTTAGCACAGCCCACCTGCCCCAGCACAGCCCACCCCACCTGCCCCAGCACAGCCCACCTGCTCCAGCACAGCACAGCCCACCTGCCCCAACACAGCCCACCCCAACTGCCCCAGCACAGCCCAACCCAACTGCCCCAGTACAGCCCACCCCACCTGCCCCAGCACAGCACACCTGCCTCAGCCCAGCTCACCTGCCCCAGCACAGCCCAGCCCACCTACCCCAGCACAACCCACCTGCCCCAGCACAGCCCACCTGCCCCAGCACAGCACAACCCACCCCACCTGCCCCAGCACAGCCCACCTGCCCCAGCACAGCCCAGCCCACCTCGCCTGCCCCAGCACAGCCCACCTGATTTTTCCATGCAGATCCGCAGGTAAAACCGCAGGTAAAGTGACCTGCGGTTTTCCTGCGGATTGGCCAGCGGTTTTCAATGGAATAGGTGTCAAACCGCAGCGGAATCCGCAGAAAGAATTGACATGCTGCGGATTTCAAACCGCAGCTTTTCCGCAGTGAAAAATCCACAGCATGTGCACTGCGGATTGTAAATCCCATAGCCTAACATTATACTGTACACTGTCTGCGGAACTGCTGCGGATCCGCTGAGGCCAATCCGCAGCGAATCCACAGCAGAATCCGCAGCGTGTACACATACCATAAGTCCAATAGAGCAACAGAGGTAACAGTGCAAGCAAAGCATAATCATATTGTGAATATCTGAGGTTGTGGGTTATAAAAATTACCTATACAGGTTAACAATGCAACAATTTTATTCCATACATCCATGGTTGTCCAACAAATCCATGTAGATGGCCAAAATACAATGTCCACAGTCCACAAGTTCCCAATCTGAGATTGGTAGTTCTAGTGGCCCCATATCAGGGGATACCTACTGTCTCCCAACTTTTGGTTGGCCCTCAGCTTTTGGTATCTCCAGCCGGTATAGTGTGCAGTCACAGCCTATGTTCCTCTTGAGACTTGATCTGATTGCTAGCCATCTTGCTTTTCACAAATGAACAGTTGATGCCACTTCATCTGCTGATAGAGAGCTGTAGTTCCTAATGCATACAAGCCGGGATGTCCATGATTTATTTTCATCTTGCAAAGACAGCCAACTGCCAAGGAATCATCTGGTGGCAACACGCAAGAGAGCTACCAAACATGAGAAGCCTACACATAGAACTTGCCACCACTGCAAACAGATCATTCAGGTGTTGTATAGTCACCTCCAACAAAAGCATCAACTGTTCCATATCTGACCGCAGAATAAACAGATATTGCCCCAGAGGATCTGTTGACCTCATCTATGTTCTATATCGCCAAGGCCAACATGCTCCCCTTCTGATGACATTATCTACTCGACAATCCTGTCTTGTTCACCACATAATCATCATCATCATCATCAGTCCTGATTTGGCTGACAGTTGTCTCTGTGTGGGAAATGGTCTGAGCTCCTTGCCCACCCCGATTTATTTGGTCAGAGGGCTTCTACCACTGCCAATACCACCATAGCTTGCAGAGCCAACAAGATAGCTTGGCATTCAAATTATGGTCTCCATTTTCTCTGGCTACATATAATTGAAGTATAGAGGTTGGCTGTTCATTTCTTCCAATGTGTGAACTGGAAGAAATTGCTTATGTGTAGTATTTTACTTTATCCTAAAGTTGCTGCTGTGGGTTAAGCAATGGCCGGAGCTGAGCCTCCCCCTCCCCTACAGAAGAGGCGTGGGCGGAGGCCAAACATGACGGGGGGGTTGGAAGGTGAGGGTGGGAGGAGCGTCTTCGGGGAATGGGGGGCGTTGCACATTTAAAAGGGGGTGCAGTGGGCCTTCCTCCCTTTCTGTTCCCGCTCTTACCTGCAGCTTGTCCCGCCCTCCCTCCCTTTTAGCTGATGGATAGTAGCATTGTTGTTTATTCGGGTCATGGCGGTTTTTGAAAGGGGGGGGAGTCCTTGGAGTCGTTTGGAAATTTGGTTTTTGGAGATTCACTGTATAGGGTCTCCTCTGTTTATAAGTTGGTGGTGGTGATCTGGTGAAAGGTGGATGGGGAGTTCCGTAAAGAGTGCGGATCCCCTAGTTGCCTAGTGGACAGACGTGTCGGTGGTTGGTGCTCCCGAGCCTGTGGGGTAACGGCTGGGAGTAATATGTGGGGTTCTGTCCACAGCATTTTGGGGTCGATTCACCTAGATCTTGTGGCTTCAAGGACTCCTCCTCCGGGGTCAAGTTACTGTATCTATGTTATTTATAATACTTTATTGTTAATGTTGTTTGTTTAATAAAAGGCTGCTGTGGCCATATAAATTCCAAAAGAAACCTTTGGTCTTTGGTTTTATGTTGCGGCGTATGGGATTAATTTGTGTTTGGGTGGTGGGTGCGGGGTTGTGGGTGGGTCCCGCCTCCCCCGGCTGGGAGCAACTTGACAATACCAACGTCAAAACAATAAGAGGCAAAACAGAAAAAGGTATCTACTAGCGGCACCACATTTTTAGCCATGGTATGGAAGTTTTTTTTCTCTCATGCTACCATGTTCATTGCCATTGTCACTTTTCATTTTAACATACATTGTGGACACAAATACCATATTTTGCAGACTATAAGACGCACCACAAATTTTAGGGAGGAAAATATGAAAAACTTTTTTTAATAAAATGGTGCTCTTATGGTAGCTTACCAGGAGTGGGGGTCGGCTGTGGTACAACAGGGTCTTGGGAGACAGGGTCACTGCTGCAGGAAGCTGGCAGTGACAAGAGTGGGGCAATTCTGCGGGCCCTGGGCTGGGAGGAGAGTGCGTTCGGCGATGGAAGGCTGCTGCGGGCTCTGGTCTTTTAGAAAATGTCCACACACTTCACATCATGCATTGGACTTCGCATAAAGGGCTACCGAAGGCGACGCATGTGTAGATTGAGGTCCTTCAGCAATAACCCTGCCTCCTAGTACCCGACCTACAGCTGCGTCACAGGTAAGCTACATTCGAATTATAAGACGCACCCCCCCCTCATTTTTCCCCCAAATATGAGGAAAAAATGCAAAAAATATTATATAACTTTCATGTCATTAACAAATTTTTTGCTAAGCATCCCAAATTGGTTCACGCCTGGAAAGAATCATGTGGCTGCATGTGTCATAATTTTTAAAGGTTTTAAAAAAAGAACCCTTGGACCCCTGCCAACAAAGGTGGGACAAAGAGAGAGGGAAGGAAGGGAAGATTGTTATCATGATCAACAATGAAGGCCTCATGGTGAAATATAAACACTTATACACCTCGGCTGCTATCAATTAGGTTATTATTAGTGATGAGCGAGTATACTCGTTTCTCAGGTTTTCCCGAGCATGCTCGGGTGTCCCCTGATTACTTTGGCAATCTCGCAGATTTAGTTTTTGTTGACACAGCTGCATGATTTTCCACATGCCACAATCCACACATGTATTCAGGCTGTCTAGCAGCCACAAATCATGCAGCTGCGTCAACAAAAACGAAATCTCCAAGCACGCCAAAATACTCGGAGGATACCCGAGCATGCAAGGGAAAACCCGAATAACCGGTATTCTCGCTCATCACTAATTATTAATAGTTGTCTGAAGAAACTTCTGCTGCGCTGAATGGACTTGGGCACTCATATCAGTATAATCTGCTATTCGCAGGTCCCTTTGCAATTGTCAGTCAATGACATCCCAGATGTGTTTGATGGGTGACATTTCTGCAGACGGCGCATGCCATATTAACTTATTTAGGCCACACAGACTGCTCACAAAAGCAAAAGCAACATGCGATCTGGCATGGTCAGCTTCATGGACAATATGCAGAATTAACTGTACCTCTGGTTCCATGGACAATTCATTCTGTATTGTAAGATAAATTGGATGTCACATTCCAAATCTAGAATATATCAGTGCCTACACAAACCATCAGAAGGCATTTGCACAATATTGTGCTTAGAACCAGACATCAAGCTTTAGGTGTTTCATTGACCTCATGCTACCGTCCTCATAAGCTATCAGAGTAGGAATGAAGTGGAGGTCTATCATCTTCAGCGATGAGTTGCAGTTATAGCCAGGGATTGGCCCTGAGACCATGTGGGCAACATCATTCAGATTCCTTCATGAAGAAACAACACACTGATGCTACTCCCAGGATTATAAAGTGGGGTGGCACAATGTATGGTAGCCGGATGCTTCTAGTCTTCATCATTACAACTACGCTAATAGCTTGCTCTTTCAATAATTTTTTTGACAGAACTAAGTGTGTGCATTTCTCAAAAGTGTCCCAGGAGTTGTTTTCTAACACCTGGCCATATGTTGCTTGTGCTATTATGTGTAGCCTGTGTGGTCTTAAATGTGCTACCAAGGCCTGCAGCATCTCTGAATTTGTCCTCCATCGCACACATCTGAGACATCATTGGCCAGCAATTGCAAAGGAAGTTGCCAGCAGCAGATCTTTTTGATTTGCCCAAGAGCATTCACCGTGGCAGAACATTTCTCTGACAACTATTAATAACTTCACTGATAGCAGCCAAGGTGTGCAAGTGCGGGGATTTCTGCTAGTGACACTCCTACTCAATGCTGAATAAACGTTTTAAAAGTATTGTTACTATCTAATGATGTGTGAGTATACTCATTGCTTGGGTTTTCCCGTGCATGCTCGGGTGGTCTCTGAGTATTTTGGCGTGCTCGGAGATTTAGATTTCGTTGTCTTATCTGCATGATTTGCGACTGCTAGACAGCTTGAATACATGTGTGGAATGCCTGTTTGTTAGGGAATTCCCACATGTATTCAGCCTGTCCAGCAATCGCCAATCATGCAGCTGAGATGACAAAGTCTAAATCTCCGAGCACGCCAAAAAACTCGGAGATCACCCGAGCATGCTCGTGAAAACCCGATCAACGAGTATACTCACTCATCACTATTACTATTGGGATGCCCTCACACCCAAGACTGTGGGGTACACAGTACCGGGCCCGGTGGATCTCAATGGAAGTTGTCACGGTAGCTGTGACCCGGCCCTGGGTGCCTATTGTAAATATTCAGTGTGAATGAATAAGTCATGACGCCACCTGTGGTGTTCGGCAATGTAGATGTTAGGCCGACGTTGCAGGCAGATCATCTGGGACAGATGGTGTGGTGCAGCAGTGATGGTATAGCCCTCCACAGGCAGGGCTGTTGTCCCAGGGTAGAGTAGATATGGTGACACTTAGGTGGTGTAGTGTCAGGCGCAGGGGATGTAACAGTGCCGGGCAGGTTGACGTTGGAATAAGTAGAGGACACCCGGGCATGTAATTCCAAAGCTTTACTCACAGTCTGTTGTACAAACAGGTGCCTGCTTCTGTGCCGTGTCCTCCGGGTCTGGGACTCAGTCAACCCCCAGGCCAGATGGAATACTCCTTTCCAACACTCCGCCAACTTGTGCCTTTCTGAACGTCTCCTCTTATAGCGCCTTTAGATGAAGTACTCCTAGTACTGAGTTACACTGGAGTTCCTCCTGTCTGATGTTCCCATGAACTGTACTTGTACAGCAGACAGCTGTAGCCTGCTTTGGGGGACTCCTTGCTACTAAGTCCCGGCTCAATATCCAGTTGCTGTTGTGCCCCCAAGTCTTGTGTGGGAATAAAGTGGTCACTACTTCTATTGCTCCATTGTCTGCTGCAGGACCATTAGTATCCGTACAACCTCGGGGACCGGGCCCCGGCCTTGCGCTTAGAACTTCTAGGAAGGGTTCTCTTCTCACCCACATCCTCGGTTCTCTTTAGCCCACCTGCCCCAGCACAGCCCAGCCCACCTCGCCTGCCCCAGCACAGCCCACCTGATTTTTCGTGCAGATCCGCAGGTAAAACCGCAGGTAAAGTGACCTGCGGTTTTCCTGCGGATTGGCCAGCGGTTTTCAATGGAATAGGTGTCAAACCGCAGCGGAATCCGCAGAAAGAATTGACATGCTGCGGATTTCAAACCGCAGCTTTTCCGCAGTGAAAAATCCACAGCATGTGCACTGCGGATTGTAAATCCCATAGCCTAACATTATACTGTACACTGTCTGCGGAACTGCTGCGGATCCGCTGAGGCCAATCCGCAGCGAATCCACAGCAGAATCCGCAGCGTGTACACATACCATAAGTCCAATAGAGCAACAGAGGTAACAGTGCAAGCAAAGCATAATCATATTGTGAATATCTGAGGTTGTGGGTTATAAAAATTACCTATACAGGTTAACAATGCAACAATTTTATTCCATACATCCATGGTTGTCCAACAAATCCATGTAGATGGCCAAAATACAATGTCCACAGTCCACAAGTTCCCAATCTGAGATTGGTAGTTCTAGTGGCCCCATACCAGGGGATACCTACTGTCTCCCAACTTTTGGTTGGCCCTCAGCTTTTGGTATCTCCAGCCGGTATAGTGTGCAGTCACAGCCTATGTTCCTCTTGAGACTTGATCTGATTGCTAGCCATCTTGCTTTTCACAAATGAACAGTTGATGCCACTTCATCTGCTGATAGAGAGCTGTAGTTCCTAATACATACAAGCCGGGATGTCCATGATTTATTTTCATCTTGCAAAGACAGCCAACTGCCAAGGAATCATCTGGTGGCAACACGCAAGAGAGCTACCAAACATGAGAAGCCTACACATAGAACTTGCCACCACTGCAAACAGATCATTCAGGTGTTGTATAGTCACCTCCAACAAAAGCATCAACTGTTCCATATCTGACCGCAGAATAAACAGATATTGCCCCAGAGGATCTGTTGACCTCATCTATGTTCTATATCGCCAAGGCCAACATGCTCCCCTTCTGATGACATTATCTACTCGACAATCCTGTCTTGTTCACCACATAATCATCATCATCATCATCAGTCCTGATTCGGCTGACAGTTGTCTCTGTGTGGGAAATGGTCTGAGCTCCTTGCCCACCCCGATTTATTTGGTCAGAGGGCTTCTACCACTGCCAATACCACCATAGCTTGCAGAGCCAACAAGATAGCTTGGCATTCAAATTATGGTCTCCATTTTCTCTGGCTACATATAATTGAAGTATAGAGGTTGGCTGTTCATTTCTTCCAATGTGTGAACTGGAAGAAATTGCTTATGTGTAGTATTTTACTTTATCCTAAAGTTGCTGCTGTGGGTTAAGCAATGGCCGGAGCTGAGCCTCCCCCTCCCCTACAGAAGAGGCGTGGGCGGAGGCCAAACATGACGGGGGGTTGGAAGGTGAGGGTGGGGGGAGCGTCTTCGGGGAATGGGGGGCGTTGCACATTTAAAAGGGGGTGCAGTGGGCCTTCCTCCCTCTCTGTTCCCGCTCTTACCTGCAGCTTGTCCCGCCCTCCCTCCCTTTTAGCTGATGGATAGTAGCGTTGTTGTTTATTCGGGTCATGGCGGTTTTTGAAAGGGGGGGGAGTCCTTGGAGTCGTTTGGAAATTTGGTTTTTGGAGATTCACTGTATAGGGTCTCCTCTGTTTATAAGTTGGTGGTGGTGATCTGGTGAAAGGTGGATGGGGAGTTCCGTAAAGAGTGCGGATCCCCTAGTTGCCTAGTGGACAGACGTGTCGGTGGTTGGTGCTCCCGAGCCTGTGGGGTAACGGCTGGGAGTAATATGTGGGGTTCTGTCCACAGCATTTTGGGGTCGATTCACCTAGATCTTGTGGCTTCAAGGACTCCTCCTCCGGGGTCAAGTTACTGTATCTATGTTATTTATAATACTTTATTGTTAATGTTGTTTGTTTAATAAAAGGCTGCTGTGGCCATATAAATTCCAAAAGAAACCTTTGGTCTTTGGTTTTATGTTGCGGCGTATGGGATTAATTTGTGTTTGGGTGGTGGGTGCGGGGTTGTGGGTGGGTCCCGCCTCCCCCGGCTGGGAGCAACTTGACAATACCAACGTCAAGACAATAAGAGGCAAAACAGAAAAAGGTATCTACTAGCGGCACCACATTTTTAGCCATGGTATGGAAGTTTTTTTTCTCTCATGCTACCATGTTCATTGCCATTGTCACTTTTCATTTTAACATACATTGTGGACACAAATACCATATTTTGCAGACTATAAGACGCACCACAAATTTTAGGGAGGAAAATATGAAAAACTTTTTTTAATAAAATGGTGCTCTTATGGTAGCTTACCAGGAGTGGGGGTCGGCTGTGGTACAACAGGGTCTTGGGAGACAGGGTCACTGCTGCAGGAAGCTGGCAGTGACAAGAGTGGGGCAATTCTGCGGGCCCTGGGCTGGGAGGAGAGTGCGTTCGGCGATGGAAGGCTGCTGCGGGCTCTGGTCTTTTAGAAAATGTCCACACACTTCACATCATGCATTGGACTTCGCATAAAGGGCTACCGAAGGCGACGCATGTGTAGATTGAGGTCCTTCAGCAATAACCCTGCCTCCTAGTACCCGACCTACAGCTGCGTCACAGGTAAGCTACATTCGAATTATAAGACGCACCCCCCCCTCATTTTTCCCTCAAATATGAGGAAAAAATGCAAAAAATATTATATAACTTTCATGTCATTAACAAATTTTTTGCTAAGCATCCCAAATTGGTTCACGCCTGGAAAGAATCATGTGGCTGCATGTGTCATAATTTTTAAAGGTTTTAAAAAAAGAACCCTTGGACCCCTGCCAACAAAGGTGGGACAAAGAGAGAGGGAAGGAAGGGAAGATTGTTATCATGATCAACAATGAAGGCCTCATGGTGAAATATAAACACTTATACACCTCGGCTGCTATCAATTAGGTTATTATTAGTGATGAGCGAGTATACTCGTTTCTCAGGTTTTCCCGAGCATGCTCGGGTGTCCCCTGATTACTTTGGCAATCTCGCAGATTTAGTTTTTGTTGACACAGCTGCATGATTTTCCACATGCCACAATCCCCACATGTATTCAGGCTGTCTAGCAGCCACAAATCATGCAGCTGCGTCAACAAAAACGAAATCTCCAAGCACGCCAAAATACTCGGAGGATACCCGAGCATGCAAGGGAAAACCCGAATAACCGGTATTCTCGCTCATCACTAATTATTAATAGTTGTCTGAAGAAACTTCTGCTGCGCTGAATGGACTTGGGCACTCATATCAGTATAATCTGCTATTCGCAGGTCCCTTTGCAATTGTCAGTCAATGACATCCCAGATGTGTTTGATGGGTGACATTTCTGCAGACGGCGCATGCCATATTAACTTATTTAGGCCACACAGACTGCTCACAAAAGCAAAAGCAACATGCGATCTGGCATGGTCAGCTTCATGGACAATATGCAGAATTAACTGTACCTCTGGTTCCATGGACAATTCATTCTGTATTGTAAGATAAATTGGATGTCACATTCCAAATCTAGAATATATCAGTGCCTACACAAACCATCAGAAGGCATTTGCACAATATTGTGCTTAGAACCAGACATCCAGCTTTAGGTGTTTCATTGACCTCATGCTACCGTCCTCATAAGCTATCAGAGTAGGAATGAAGTGGAGGTCTATCATCTTCAGCGATGAGTTGCAGTTATAGCCAGGGATTGGCCCTGAGACCATGTGGGCAACATCATTCAGATTACTTCATGAAGAAACAACACACTGATGCTACTCCCAGGATTATAAAGTGGGGTGGCACAATGTATGGTAGCCGGATGCTTCTAGTCTTCATCATTACAACTACGCTAATAGCTTGCTCTTTCAATAATTTTTTTGACAGAACTAAGTGTGTGCATTTCTCAAAAGTGTCCCAGGAGTTGTTTTCTAACACCTGGCCATATGTTGCTTGTGCTATTATGTGTAGCCTGTGTGGTCTTAAATGTGCTACCAAGGCCTGCAGCATCTCTGAATTTGTCCTCCATCGCACACATCTGAGACATCATTGGCCAGCAATTGCAAAGGAAGTTGCCAGCAGCAGATCTTTTTGATTTGCCCAAGAGCATTCACCGTGGCAGAACATTTCTCTGACAACTATTAATAACTTCACTGATAGCAGCCAAGGTGTGCAAGTGCGGGGATTTCTGCTAGTGACACTCCTACTCAATGCTGAATAAACATTTTAAAAGTATTGTTACTATCTAATGATGAGCGAGTATACTCATTGCTTGGGTTTTCCCGTGCATGCTCGGGTGGTCTCTGAGTATTTTGGCGTGCTCGGAGATTTAGATTTCGATGTCTCATCTGCATGATTTGCGACTGCTAGACAGCTTGAATACATGTGTGGAATGCCTGTTTGTTAGGGAATTCCCACATGTATTCAGCCTGTCCAGCAATCGCCAATCATGCAGCTGAGATGACAAAGTCTAAATCTCCGAGCACGCCAAAAAACTCGGAGATCACCCGAGCATGCTCATGAAAACCCGATCAACGAGTATACTCACTCATCACTATTACTATTGGGATGCCCTCACACCCAAGACTGTGGGGTACACAGTACCGGGCCCGGTGGATCTCAATGGAAGTTGTCACGGTAGCTGTGACCCGGCCCTGGGTGCCTATTGTAAATATTCAGTGTGAATGAATAAGTCATGACGCCACCTGTGGTGTTCGGCAATGTAGATGTTAGGCCGACGTTGCAGGCAGATCATCTGGGACAGATGGTGTGGTGCAGCAGTGATGGTATAGCCCTCCACAGGCAGGGCTGTTGTCCCAGGGTAGAGTAGATATGGTGACACTTAGGTGGTGTAGTGTCAGGCGCAGGGGATGTAACAGTGCCGGGCAGGTTGACGTTGGAATAAGTAGAGGACACCAGGGCATGTAATTCCAAAGCTTTACTCACAGTCTGTTGTACAAACAGGTGCCTGCTTCTGTGCCGTGTCCTCCGGGTCTGGGACTCAGTCAACCCCCAGGCCAGATGGAATACTCCTTTCCAACACTCCGCCAACTTGTGCCTTTCTGAACGTCTCCTCTTATAGCGCCTTTAGATGAAGTACTCCTAGTACTGAGTTACACTGGAGTTCCTCCTGTCTGATGTTCCCATGAACTGTACTTGTACAGCAGACAGCTGTAGCCTGCTTCGGGGGACTCCTTGCTACTAAGTCCCGGCTCACTATCCAGTTGCTGTTGTGCCCCCAAGTCTTGTGTGGGAATAAAGTGGTCACTACTTCTATTCCTCCATTGTCTGCTGCAGGACCATTAGTATCCGTACAACCTCGGGGACCGGGCCCCGGCCTTGCGCTTAGAACTTCTAGGAAGGGTTCTCTTCTCACCCACATCCTCGGTTCTCTTTAACTCCTCACGTTCCGTACTAATCCTTTCTTTCTCTGGAGAGTCAAGCTTTCAGTCTATGTTGCGCTCTCTTTCTCTCCTTCCCGTGCCAGCAGACCCAGATCACTGGGATCTGCTGCAGCACCTCCATCCATCTATCCCTCTCTCTAGGGATCTTCTTCTCTCTCCATCCAACTACTGACTAACTACTCAAACTCTTCCCGCTCCTTGAAATGTAATCTAACTCCACCCACCTCCCAGCACGTTTCGTGTTCCAAGCGGGGAGCCACCAATGGGTGCTTTGCTATACTCCAAGCAGGGAGATGCCGAAGGTGCTTTGCTACACTACTTTGTGGTGTGGGATGCAGGTGTTGGAGCGTGGTCAGGAGTCTCCACCTTACCTGGGTGGTGGGGTACCACACCTCAGGAGGAGGTGCAGTACCTCTGTGGCGACTGAGCCTCAGGGGCGCTACACTATCCTGTCATCACTTATATATCATTAACATGTCTATTGATCTTACGATTTCCATAATTATTCCATAATTCCATGACTTTTCCTACTTGGAGTTGCAATTTCATTGTTGAAGTTTGTGTTTCGTTTAATATTTGAGAGATTTTATTAAACTTCACACTGTCATATTACTGACAAGAGTAAGTTACAGGAAATTTTCTTAGGATGCTTAAAAGGAATTACTGTGCGTTCGGTTTGGTTTACCACCGTATTCACAGCTTACTTTATTATTCAACAAGGAAGTGTAATAATGGTCTTCCAACCTCTCATTTTACAGCTCTAGGGAATATTACGACCATCAACAGCCAATAAAAGCCTGCGTAAAGAAAGCACTATTTACTGTAAACCCATTGCTGAATCATAATGAGGCTTCCGTTACACGAGGGTTAGCGTTCATACAAGAACTATGACACTTCCTGATCATTAGTCTTCGTACACGTCACAGCAGTTCCGCTTACTGAGTACTAATGTAACACTTAATCAGCTGCAAAGGAAATGTTAAAGTTTTAGGAAATACAGTTTTACTTATACAAATAACTGATTATTAAAGCCAACACATTATTTAATAATAAACTTTCTAACATAAATAATATTAATACATCATATGTATTTTACACATAGCCGATCTTACAAAATAAACTATGTACTGTATGTACAATCAGTTCGTCGGTTCCCTTAGCAGATGGCACAATTCAGACACAACAACTATTGAATAACACTATCAGTTTGAACATACAATATTGTGTACTGAAAATGGGAAAAAAATTCCAAGTGTGGTGAAACTGCAAAAAAGTGTAATCCCACAGTTGTTTTTGTTTTTTTACTACAGTGGGGCAAAAAAGTATTTAGTCAGTCAGCAATAGTGCAAGTTCCACCACTTAAAAAGATGAGAGGCGTCTGTAATTTACATCATAGGTAGACCTCAACTATGGGAGACAAACTGAGAAAAAAAAATCCAGAAAATCACATTGTCTGTTTTTTTTTCATTTTATTTGCATATTATGGTGGAAAATAAGTATTTGGTCAGAAACAAGCAAACAAGATTTCTGGCTCTCACAGACCTGTAACTTCTTCTTTAAGAGTCTCCTCTTTCCTCCACTCATTACCTGTAGTAATGGCACCTGTTTAAACTTGTTATCAGTATAAAAAGACACCTGTGCACACCCTCAAACAGTCTGACTCCAAACTCCACTATGGTGAAGACCAAAGAGCTGTCAAAGGACACCAGAAACAAAATTGTAGCCCTGCACCAGGCTGGGAAGACTGAATCTGCAATAGCCAACCAGCTTGGAGTGAAGAAATCAACTGTGGGAGCAATAATTAGAAAATGGAAGACATACAAGACCACTGATAATCTCCCTCGATCTGGTGCTCCACGCAAAATCCCACCCCGTGGGGTCAGAATGATCACAAGAACGGTGAGCAAAAATCCCAGAACCACGCGGGGGGACCTAGTGAATGAACTGCAGAGAGCTGGGACCAATGTAACAAGGCCTACCATAAGTAACACACTACGCCACCATGGACTCAGATCCTGCAGTGCCAGACGTGTCCCACTGCTTAAGCCTGTACATGTCCGGGCCCGTCTGAAGTTTGCTAGAGAGCATTTGGATGATCCAGAGGAGTTTTGGGAGAATGTCCTATGGTCTGATGAAACCAAACTGGAACTGTTTGGTAGAAACACAACTTGTCGTGTTTGGAGGAAAAAGAATACTGAGTTGCATCCATCAAAAACCATACCTACTGTAAAGCATGGTGGTGGAAACATCATGCTTTGGGGCTGTTTCTCTGCAAAGGGGCCAGGACGACTGATCCGGGTACATGAAAGAATGAATGGGGCCATGTATCGTGAGATTTTGAGTGCAAACCTCCTTCCATCAGCAAGGGCATTGAAGATGAAACGTGGCTGGGTCTTTCAACATGACAATGATCCAAAGCACACCACCAGGGCAACGAAGGAGTGGCTTCGTAAGAAGCATTTCAAGGTCCTGGAGTGGCCTAGCCAGTCTCCAGATCTCAACCCTATAGAAAACCTTTGGAGGGAGTTGAAAGTCCGTGTTGCCAAGCGAAAAGCCAAAAACATCACTGCTCTAGAGGAGATCTGCATGGAGGAATGGGCCAACATACCAACAACAGTGTGTGGCAACCTTGTGAAGACTTACAGAAAACGTTTGACCTCTGTCATTGCCAACAAAGGATATATCACAAAGTATTGAGATGAAATTTTGTTTCTGACCAAATACTTATTTTCCACCATAATATGCAAATAAAATGAAAAAAAAACAGACAATGTGATTTTCTGGATTTTTTTTTCTCAGTTTGTCTCCCATAGTTGAGGTCTACCTATGATGTAAATTACAGACACCTCTCATCTTTTTAAGTGGTGGAACTTGCACTATTGCTGACTGACTAAATACTTTTTTGCCCCACTGTATGTTCACTATATGTTATAACTGACCTGCCATTATGATACTCCAGGTCATTATGAGTTCATAGACACCAAACATGTCTAGGATCTTTTTCATCTAAGTGGTGAAAAAAATTCCAAAGTTTGTTAAAAAAAAAATTGCACCATTTTTCGTGATCTCGGGTTGGGTTAGGGTTTATTTTTTGCATGCTGAGCTGACGTTTTTAATTATATAATTTTGGTGCAGATATGATCTTTTGATCACCCATTATTGCATTTTAATCCAATGTGGCGGGGACCAAAAAAAACGTAATTCTGGCGTTATGACTTTCTTTTTTGTTACGCTGTTTAGGGATTGGGTTAATTCTTTTTTCATATTAATTGGGCAATTCTGAACGCGGTTATACCAAATATGTGTAGGTTTGATTTTTTTTTTATTGTTTTATTTTGAATGGGGCGAAAGGGGGTGATTTGAACTTTTATATATTTTTTTTTTCATATTTTTAAAAACATTTTTTTTACTTTTGGCATGCTTCAGTAGTCTGCCAAAGGTGACATAATCCGATAGGCTCTTCTTCATACAGACAATGATCAGATCGCCTGTATGTAGCAGAATTGCTCAGCTGCTTTTATCGCCGACCACCAGGCAGCGCTCATAGCAATCCGGCAGTGACCACCATGGAGGTCTGCTGGAGACCTCTGGTTCTCATGACAACCTATCAGCGACCCACGGTCATGTGACATGGGCACCGATGGCCGGGATATTCAGCAGCTTGCCGGAAGCGTGTGTTAAATGCTGCTGTCAGAGATTGACAGTGGCATTTAACTAGTTAACATGGAATCACGATCCACCCGCGGCTGTTAGAGGCACATGTCAGCTTTTCAAAACAGCTGGCATGTGCTGGAAAAGATATGGGCTCAGCCCACATCAAAGGGAGGGAGTCTGACATCGGCGCACTATTACGCCCAATATCGGAAAGGGGTTAAAGATGTGCAGATAGATAGATATAAATTGCAATGTATTATTATACGGTTTTGCATAGTGTTATACGTAATGTTATTAATATACAGTATAATGTAGGATGTGATAATGTAAGGTGTTATAGCACATAGTAATACAGTATATTGCATAGTGTAGGGGGATGCGCTTTGCGTATCCCCTGCTGAATTGAAGAGACGCTGCAGCCACTGGAGGGTTCTACACCCTCAATCAAAGACTGGATCCTATTCAGTAGGGGAGCAGTCAGCAAATGTCTCTAAAGGACTGTGTCCCCGTCCTACTGACTGATGTGGGGCAATGGACTTTGTCCTACTTGGACTGTATCCTAGTCACGAATCACCAATGTTTGTGGGGAGGTGGAAGGATAACTCAATGTCTCAACCAGCTTGATGATACATTGTCTATGAACTGTTGGGCTACTGTTGTGTTCGCCTGAGGGCTGTTGTTTTAAAAAGAACTTGAACTCTTTGTTCCCGGGTCTCAACCTACTAGGGCCGGGGTCGTGCTGATCCATCATGGAAAAGTACACTACATACCCCTGGAGAAAAGACAGTTATTTTTGTTATTGCATTGGCGTCTTTCAGGCATTTGAATGGTCAAGGATGACCATTATTAGAGAAGGTAGGAATGTAAGTGTGGTGATGGACTGTGCTATCGCGTTATTGAACCCAAAAACACAAGTTGCTTTGTATGTACTGTATTATGTTGTGCATCTTTTGTATATATTGTGTCATTTGAATTGTAATATATTGTGATATGGTTATATATACTGCTATCTATATATATAATCGTCTTATGGTGTCTATCTGTCTGTAACCGAAATCCCGCTGCAGGCGCAGCTGTTTTTAACGGTAAGCTGCTCCTGCCGCTGATTGGTCGCGGCCACCAGGCGCAGTCAGGCGCAGCGCATCTGTAAAAAATAGAATTAAAATAAAAAAAGGTTATACTCACCTTCCGACGGCGTCCGATCTCCTTTCCAAGTGCCCGGCCTCGCGGTCCCAGTAATGCCTTGAGCCTTAGACTGGAGATGATGTCACTCTCGCGAGAGCGCGACGTCATCAGCGGTGTTTCACGCAAAGCATTACTGGGACCGCGAGGCCGGGCATGTGGAGTGGAGATCGCGGCTGTCGAAAGGTGAGTATATAACTATTTTTTATTTTAACAGAGACCATGCATACCAGGAAAAGGGGGTGAGGGGTCCATGCTTACCAGGAAAGGGGGGTGAGGGGACCATGCATACCAGGAAAGGGAGGTGAGGGGACCATGCATAAAAAACCTGCAAGAGACAAAATGAGCAAAAACCCTGCTGTAACTAAATAAGTAAAAAGCAAAAGTGCATTTAAATAACAAAAGGTTCTTAGTAATACTGTTTTTGATCAAAAACAGCATACAAGTCATCCCAACATTGACAAGATGACCCTGATTAGGACGGTCCTACACTGTCTAAATTAAAAATCTTACCATGTGTCAGAGTTTACCTCAGTGTGTGAATAAGGGCAGACAAAAGGACTGGGTCCTGACCTGTGGACACCAGTCTGGGGAAGCCTTTCAGGACAGAGTCAGATGGCCATATAACTCGTGCAAGAATCGCATCGCACTGCACAGACTGGCCCAGCACCTCTCCTGACCTGAGCAAGACAGCATGATGAATTACTATGCAGCTATCAAACTCAGGTCAGGAATGCCGACAGCCAGTACGAGTTTTATGATGCCATTCTCGCAAAAGAAATATGGCCATCTGACTCTGCCCTAAGGCCATGGCCACACTATCAGTATTTAGTCAGTATTTCACGTCAGAATTTATAAGCCAAAACCCGGAGTGGGTCAAACATGCAGAATTGGTGCACTTGTTTCTATTATACCTTGTCCTCTGATTGTTCCTCACCAGGTTTTGGCTAAGGCTACTTTCACACATCAGTTTTTTGCCGTCAGGCAGGATCCGGCTTTTTTTAGAAAAAACGGATCCGGCATAAATTTTGGAGAACTGTAGAAACGGATCCGTTTTTTTGCTGGATCCGTCTCTGTTCCTGGAGGCTGGCCAATTGGATCTGAGCATGCGCAGACTTAAAAAAAACCGGATCCGGTGGCTGGATCCGTCTTTTTCTGGATCCGGCGCATTCCGGCGCCCATAGACTTTCATTGTAGCAAAAAGCTGGAAGCGCCGGATACGGCGCTTCCGGCTTTTTCGCCGGAGACAAAAAACGTTACAGTAGCCGTTTTTTCCAGACACCGGAATGAGACAAGTTGCCGGATCCGGCAAAAAACGGATGAAACGCAATGCCATCCGGCACGATCTGGCGCTAATGCAAGTCAATGGGGAAAAACCGGATCCGGCATTGCATTTTGCCGGATCCGGTTTTACAAAAAAAAGCCGGATCGCGCCTGAAGGCAAAAAACTGATGTGTGAAAGAGGCCTTACAAATGCTGAGAAAAAATACTAATCAAATACTGATTGTGTGGCCGTAGCCTAAGGCCGGGATCACACATGCGAGGAATATAGACGAGTCTCGCATGTTAATACTTGTCACTACCGCCGGCACTCAGGAGTGGAGCGTGTGGCTGCATAGCAATATACGGAGCCACACGCTCCGCTCCTGAGTGCCGGCGGCAGTGCCAGGTATTAACATGCAAGACTCGGCTGTATTTCTCTCGTGTGATCCCAGCCTAAGGCCATGTTGAGTATTTGAGTTTTTTACCTCAGTATTTGTAAGCCAAAACCTGGAGTGGAATAGTCAAAGGAAAAGCATAATAGAAATATTTGCACCATTTCTGCATTTTTCACCCACTCCTGGTTTTGGCATACAAATACTGGGGTAAAAAACTCACCAAATCGCAGAAACGAAAATGGGCTGAGGCTGGAAGGGTTTAACCTACAAAGACCCAATAACTCTGGGAACATTCTGATAATACAGTAAACATGCAGTTGTAATCCATCAGTATACTGCCGATTACCATATAGTCTATGTATGGGACTTAGCCTACAGTACAGTGTCCATTTTAGGACATTGTCCATTTTAGGACATGATCATATATTAAAATCAAACATCAGAAATACTCTGTCTGATACCTGATTCTCATACCTGATACCTGATGTCTGATACCTGATAACTGATAACTGATAACTGATACCTGATAACTGATAACTGATAACTGATACCTGATGACTGATACCTGATACCTGATAACTGATACCTGATACCTGATAACTGATAACTGATAACTGATAACTGATACCTGATAACTGATAACTGATAACTGATACCTGATAGAGAATATGGGAAGCAAGATGTGCCACAGTCCGCGCTGCTGAATCCACAAAATCACCTGGGATGCAAGATGTAGTAACAAAGTACTGCTTTATTCCTTCCTACGCGTTTCGGCGCCCTTCCTGGCACCTTCCTCAGGGATATCATTCCCATATTCTCTGGCAGTTTTTCCACTTTGGAGTGGTCGGTGGAGGTCCTGCAGCAGCTGATACTGTGTTATGTCTTCAAGCCAGTTGTGGGTCACACAACCGGAATAGGTGAGTGGAACTGCATTACACCACTCACATCGTAGTGTCACTAGTGATAGGGCACTATTGCACCTCTTGTTCCCCCACCCTTTTTGAACTGATACCTGATGACTGATACCTGATAACTGATACCTGATAACTGATAACTGATAACTGATAACTGATAACTGATAACTGATACCTGATAACTGATACCTGATACCTGATACCTGATACCTGATACCTGATAACTGATAACTGATAACTGATAACTGATACCTGATAACTGATAACTGATACCTGATAACTGATACCTGATAACTGATAACTGATAACTGATAACTGATACCTGATAACTGATAACTGATACCTGATAACTGATACCTGATACCTGATACCTGATACCTGATACCTGATAACTGATAACTGATACCTGATACCTGATACCTGATAACTGATACCTGATAACTGATAACTGATACCTGATACCTGATAACTGATAACTGATAACTGATACCTGATGTCTGATGTCTGATAACTGATAACTGATACCTGATAACTGATAACTGATACCTGATAACTGATACCTGATAACTGATAACTGATAACTGATAACTGATACCTGATAACTGATAACTGATACCTGATAACTGATAACTGATACCTGATACCTGATAACTGATAACTGATAACTGATAACTGATACCTGATACCTGATAACTGATACCTGATAACTGATAACTGATAACTGATAACTGATACCTGATGTCTGATAACTGATAACTGATACCTGATACCTGATACCTGATACCTGATAACTGATAACTGATACCTGATACCTGATACCTGATAACTGATAACTGATACCTGATACCTGATACCTGATACCTGATAACTGATAACTGATAACTGATAACTGATACCTGATAACTGATAACTGATAACTGATAACTGATAACTGATACCTGATACCTGATACCTGATAACTGATACCTGATGTCTGATAACTGATAACTGATAACTGATGTCTGATGTCTGATGTCTGATAACTGATAACTGATAACTGATAACTGATGTCTGATGTCTGATAACTGATAACTGATACCTGATAACTGATACCTGATACCTGATACCTGATACCTGATAACTGATAACTGATACCTGATACCTGATACCTGATAACTGATAACTGATACCTGATAACTGATACCTGATAACTGATACCTGATAACTGATAACTGATACCTGATAACTGATAACTGATACCTGATACCTGATACCTGATGTCTGATAACTGATAACTGATACCTGATACCTGATACCTGATAACTGATAACTGATACCTGATACCTGATACCTGATAACTGATAACTGATACCTGATACCTGATACCTGATAACTGATAACTGATAACTGATAACTGATGTCTGATACCTGATAACTGATACCTGATACCTGATACCTGATACCTGATAACTGATAACTGATAACTGATACCTGATACCTGATACCTGATGTCTGATAACTGATAACTGATACCTGATACCTGATACCTGATACCTGATACCTGATAACTGATACCTGATAACTGATACCTGATACCTGATACCTGATACCTGATAACTGATAACTGATACCTGATAACTGATACCTGATACCTGATAACTGATAACTGATAACTGATACCTGATACCTGATACCTGATAACTGATAACTGATACCTGATACCTGATACCTGATACCTGATAACTGATAACTGATGTCTGATACCTGATAACTGATACCTGATACCTGATACCTGATAACTGATAACTGATACCTGATAACTGATACCTGATACCTGATACCTGATGTCTGATAACTGATAACTGATACCTGATACCTGATACCTGATACCTGATAACTGATAACTGATACCTGATAACTGATACCTGATAACTGATACCTGATAACTGATACCTGATAACTGATAACTGATAACTGATAACTGATACCTGATAACTGATAACTGATACCTGATACCTGATACCTGATACCTGATAACTGATAACTGATACCTGATAACTGATACCTGATAACTGATACCTGATAACTGATAACTGATAACTGATAACTGATAACTGATGTCTGATACCTGATACCTGATACCTGATACCTGATACCTGATAACTGATACCTGATAACTGATACCTGATAACTGATAACTGATAACTGATAACTGATAACTGATAACTGATGTCTGATAACTGATACCTGATACCTGATACCTGATACCTGATAACTGATAACTGATACCTGATAACTGATACCTGATAACTGATACCTGATAACTGATACCTGATAACTGATACCTGATAACTGATAACTGATAACTGATAACTGATACCTGATAACTGATAACTGATAACTGATACCTGATAACTGATACCTGATAACTGATACCTGATGTCTGATAACTGATACCTGATAACTGATAACTGATAACTGATAACTGATAACTGATACCTGATAACTGATACCTGATAACTGATAACTGATAACTGATAACTGATAACTGATGTCTGATAACTGATAACTGATAACTGATACCTGATACCTGATACCTGATGTCTGATAACTGATAACTGATACCTGATACCTGATACCTGATACCTGATAACTGATAACTGATACCTGATAACTGATACCTGATAACTGATACCTGATAACTGATACCTGATAACTGATAACTGATAACTGATAACTGATACCTGATACCTGATACCTGATACCTGATACCTGATACCTGATACCTGATAACTGATAACTGATACCTGATAACTGATACCTGATAACTGATACCTGATAACTGATACCTGATAACTGATACCTGATAACTGATAACTGATACCTGATAACTGATAACTGATAACTGATAACTGATAACTGATACCTGATAACTGATACCTGATAACTGATACCTGATAACTGATACCTGATAACTGATAACTGATAACTGATACCTGATAACTGATACCTGATAACTGATAACTGATACCTGATAACTGATAACTGATAACTGATAACTGATACCTGATAACTGATAACTGATACCTGATAACTGATACCTGATAACTGATACCTGATAACTGATAACTGATAACTGATACCTGATAACTGATACCTGATAACTGATACCTGATGTCTGATAACTGATAACTGATAACTGATACCTGATGTCTGATACCTGATAACTGATACCTGATACCTGATACCTGATAACTGATACCTGATAACTGATAACTGATAACTGATAACTGATAACTGATACCTGATAACTGATACCTGATACCTGATACCTGATACCTGATAACTGATAACTGATACCTGATAACTGATAACTGATAACTGATAACTGATAACTGATAACTGATAACTGATGTCTGATAACTGATACCTGATACCTGATACCTGATACCTGATAACTGATAACTGATAACTGATAACTGATAACTGATAACTGATAACTGATACCTGATAACTGATACCTGATACCTGATACCTGATACCTGATAACTGATAACTGATACCTGATAACTGATAACTGATAACTGATAACTGATAACTGATAACTGATAACTGATGTCTGATAACTGATACCTGATACCTGATACCTGATACCTGATAACTGATAACTGATACCTGATAACTGATACCTGATAACTGATACCTGATAACTGATACCTGATAACTGATAACTGATAACTGATAACTGATACCTGATAACTGATAACTGATAACTGATACCTGATAACTGATACCTGATAACTGATACCTGATGTCTGATAACTGATACCTGATAACTGATAACTGATAACTGATAACTGATAACTGATACCTGATAACTGATACCTGATAACTGATAACTGATAACTGATAACTGATAACTGATAACTGATGTCTGATAACTGATAACTGATACCTGATACCTGATACCTGATGTCTGATAACTGATAACTGATACCTGATACCTGATACCTGATACCTGATAACTGATAACTGATACCTGATAACTGATACCTGATAACTGATACCTGATAACTGATACCTGATAACTGATAACTGATAACTGATAACTGATAACTGATAACTGATAACTGATACCTGATACCTGATACCTGATACCTGATACCTGATACCTGATAACTGATAACTGATACCTGATAACTGATACCTGATAACTGATACCTGATAACTGATACCTGATACCTGATACCTGATACCTGATACCTGATAACTGATAACTGATACCTGATAACTGATAACTGATACCTGATAACTGATACCTGATAACTGATACCTGATAACTGATACCTGATAACTGATACCTGATAACTGATAACTGATACCTGATAACTGATAACTGATAACTGATACCTGATAACTGATAACTGATAACTGATACCTGATAACTGATACCTGATAACTGATACCTGATGTCTGATAACTGATAACTGATAACTGATACCTGATGTCTGATACCTGATAACTGATACCTGATACCTGATACCTGATAACTGATAACTGATAACTGATACCTGATAACTGATACCTGATAACTGATACCTGATACCTGATAACTGATACCTGATACCTGATACCTGATACCTGATACCTGATACCTGATAACTGATAACTGATAACTGATAACTGATAACTGATAACTGATAACTGATAACTGATAACTGATAACTGATGTCTGATAACTGATGTCTGATAACTGATGTCTGAGACTTGATTGCTATCAAAAATCAAGCATCAAAATGCTTTTCAGATACAGTACTTGAGTGGATCATTTCATAAGGGAAGAAAAAGGATTCTTAAGCAGGCTGGTGAGCTGTTGGCTGACTGGTTAAGCAACCAGTTCTAATCCCACATTAGATTTTTAATTATATATATTTTTTTTAACTAGCAGATTACCACACAAAATCCTATCGTGCTTCACTTTTAATATCTGACATTCTTACTATCTTCCTCTCTGGTAATAAAATAATCTATAGTCTAAGGGTGAACCATCTGCATTCCACTTTTAATATCTGACATTCTTGTTATCCTCCTGATTTCTAGTTAAATAATCTTCTATAGCCTAAGGGTGAAGTATCTGGATGAAAAATAGTTTTGGTGTAAAATAATAAGAAAAATTATAAAAATAAAAAATTAAGTTCCACTGCTAGGATTTGAACTCACAACCCCTTGTTTATAATCCTATACACAGTACACTACCACTACACTATAGTGGCAACTGCAAACTTGTTCAGGATGAGTCTGATACTTGACTTAATTGTTGCAAACCTCAAACATTGAAATATTTTCGTCTGATACCTGATACTTGATACTTTATCAAACATCAAACATCAGAATGTTTTTGTCTGAGACCTGACACTTGACCAGTCAAAGATCAAAATCAAAATGTTTTTCAAATACACCTCACTACAGTACTTGCATGGTTCATCTCATAAGGGAAGAAATAGCAGTCTATCACAACATGTTAAGCTGGTGGCTGAGTGGTTAAGCAACTGCTTTTTGGAATGGGAAACAAGGGTTCGAATCCCACATGTTGTGTTTTTGTTTTTATACAGCAGATTACCACATAAAATCCAATCGTGCTTCACTTTTAACATCTGACATTCTTATTATCCTCCTCATGTGTTAGTAAAGAGTTTCGGACATGCTGTGTCTAACGATCAAATTACTTCATAGAATTTTTTTCTTTACATTCACCCAAGAACTGGCTACAAACTCATGAGCACTAGGTGGTGTCACTAATCCCCTGTGTACAAGGCATGGTCCTCCTGTAGCAGCAAAAAACGGAGCTCTGGGTGTGTCCTACACTGCCTGGTTCTGCAGGGGACGAGCGTCTGTTCATTGCCATCTCACAGATCTGCGGAGCATCGGTTCTCTCTGTAAGGCCGGCGTCACACAATACCGTAGAATACGGCCGAGTGCTATGCGAGAAAACATCGGCCCAGTGTTAATCTATGGGGCAGCTCCCATCAGCGTTTATTTTATCAGGCGTATTCAGCGTGCGTGTAAAATCACAGCAGTCTGCGATTGGCACCGAGATTCGGATGAGACTCGCCAATGCAAGTCTATGGGTGCGAGAAAAAAATCGCACAGCACTCGCACCGTGCAAGGCCTGTCCGATTTCTATGCACCAGTGTCCTTAGAAAAAACAGCAATTCATGTGCCGCATACAGTAAAATCACACTGACGGGTTACAATAGAAAAGATGGAATAGATATATAAAATTGTCAGTGACACACACATATATGTATATATATATATATATATTAGATAGATAGATAGATAGATAGATAGATAGATAGATAGATAGATAGAAGAAAAGCCGGTAATGCAGCAGTCACGGCAGTGTGACATCACAGCAGGAGCCGCCAGGATAGAAGAGATGGATTACATACAGTAAATACACACAGGATAGGCAGATGTATGGATGTATGTGACATATACAATCAGTACAGCGTGTGTGCAGCTTACTGTACTTGTTTTTAATTAATAAAAGATTATTTTTCTAGCACAAGTGGCGTGAGCTCCCGTGCAATTTTTGCAACCAGCAGAAGGAAAGCTGATGACTGAGGGCTGTTTTTTATAGCCTGTCAGTGATCTGACATTACATAGTGATGTCCCATACTGGGACAATGTAAAAAAGCAAAAAAAAAAAAAAAAAATGCAATAAAAAGCGATTAAAAGGACAGATGTAAAAAAAATGGTACCGCTGAAAACATTATCTTGTCCTGCAAAAGACAAGCCGCCATACAGCTCGATCAGCAGAAGAATATTAAAGTTATAGCTTTCAGAATAAAGCGATGCAAAAATAATTTTTTTTCCTATAAATTTGTTTTTATTGTGTAAAAGCGCCAAAACATAAAAAAACATAAATGAGTTATCGTTGTAATCGCACTGACCTGAAGATTAACCCCTTCACCCCCAAGGGTGGTTTGCACGTTCATGACCGGGCCAATTTTTACAATTCTGACCACTGTCCCTTTATGAGGTTATAACTCTGGAACGCTTCAACGGATCTAGGCGATTCTGAGACTGTTTTCTCGTGACATATTGTACTTCACTTTAGTGGTAAAAATTTTTCACTATAACTTGCGTTTATTTATGAAAAAAACAGAAATATGGCGAAAATTAAATTTTGCAATTTTCAAACTTTGAATTTGTATACCCTTAAAACAGAGAAAAATGTGACCCAAAATAGATACTAAATAAAATTTCCCACATGTCTACTTTACATCAGCACAATTTGGGAAACAACATTTTTTTTGTTAGGAAGTTATAAGGGTTAAAATTTGACAAGCGATTTCTAATTTTTACAGCAAAACTTACAAAACCATTTTTTTAGGGACCACCTCACATTTGAAGTCACTTTGAGGGGTCTATATGGCAGAAAATACCCAAAGGTGACACCATTCTAAAAACTGCACCCCTCAAGCTACTCAAAACTACATTCAAGAAGATTATTAACCCTTCAGGTGCTTCACAGGAGCAGAAGCAACATGGAAGGAAAAAATGAACATTTAACTTTTTAGTCACAAAAATAATATTTTAGCAACAATTTTTTTATTTTCCCAAGGGTAACAGGACAAATTGGACCCCAAAAGTTGTTGTCAAATTTGTCCTGAGTACGCTGATACCCAATATGTGGGGGGGAACCACTGTTTGGGCACATGGCAGGGCTCAGAAGGGAAGGAGCCCTGTTTGACTTTTTCAACCTAAAATTGGCTGGAATTGAGATCGGACGCCATGTCACGTTTGACGAGCGTCTGATGTGCCTAAACAGTGGAAACCCCCCACAAGTGACCCCATTTTGGAAACTAGACCCCCTAAGGAACTTATCTAGATGTGTGGTGAGTAGAGTTGAGCGAAACGGGTCGAAAAATTTCAAAAGTCGCCGACTTTTGGCAAAGTCGGGTTTCATGAAACGAAACCCGACCATAGGATGAGGTCGGCCACGAGGTCGGCGACTTACGCGCCAAAGTCGCGTTTCAAAAGTTTGTTTTGCGCTCTTTTTCAGCCAATCAGGATCCACGGACACTGTGGGCAACGTGATGACATAGGCAGGGGTTACCACCATCTTTCAGAAGGGCATGCAAGTGATTGGCTTGCTTTGGTGGGCGTCACAGGGGGTATAAAAGGGCGTGCACGCCGACCGCCATCTTACTTCTGCCGATCTTAGCATAGGGAGAGGTTGCTGCTGCTGATTCTGTAGAGAGAGCGTTAGGCAGGGAAGAAGAAAAAAAAAACTGCTTCTGCTGCTAGCGATTTTGCCTGTACAACACACCAGTCACTGTGTGTGCAGTGCAAGGGGAGGCTATATTGTGGTGGATCAGCGGTGTTGGTTGTTAGGCTGGCTTCTAAGGCTTCCTGACAGCTGCATTGCTGTTTACTCACTGCTCTGCAAACTGCTTTTTTAAAAGCAATCCCAATTTTTTTTTTGTCCTGCTGAGGTACTGAGCGTGCATTTTTTCACACCATACAGCGATGTACGCTCCTCACACAGTAACGTGTAACGGCTGTTATCACAGCCTCAGTGAAGCTATCTGTGTGTCACTCTGTGAGAATAAGTCGAGGACATGTTCCGTTCTTACAGACCTGCACCTACTAGTTTTGTCTAGCTTTCAAACAGTTAAATATATTTGCTGTTTGATCACATTCAAAACTATAGAGAGACAGCGTGTGTCAGTCCGTATACTTAAAAAACACAGAGCTTGACAATTTTATGTACACCGGACAGCCGTGTACGTGCACGCTCCTCTCAGTACCGTGTAACGGCTGTTATCACGGCCACAGTGAAGCTATCTGTGTGTCACTGTGGAAGGATAAGTGGAGGACTTGTTCCGTTCTTACAGACCTACACTCTAGGGAGATTCCTATTCTGCCCAATTCTACATACACCTTGTAGTTTGTGATACACTAGCCAATTTCTGCCTGTGACATAGCGCTCTGATATTCAGTGGGCCTCACACAATCCAAAAGTGTCCAGTGTCCACTAGTGTGTGCAGAAATTCAAAATCTCCCTTATCCTGTTTCTCACTTTTTTCACACCTGTGCCATCGAGCCTGTGACATAGCGCTTTGATATTCAGTGGGCCTCACACAATCCATAAGTGTCCAGTGTCCACTAGTGTGTGCAGAAATTCAAAATCTCTGTGATCCTGTAGTCACTTTTTTCACACCTGTGCCATTGAGCCTGTGACATAGCGCTTTGATATTCAGTGGGCCTCACACAATCCAAAAGTGTCCAGTGTCCACAAGTGTGTGCAGAAATTCAAAATCTCTGTGATCCTGTAGTCACTTTTTTCACACCTGTGCCATCGAGCCTGTGACATAGCGCTCTGATATTCAGTGGGCCTCACACAATCCATAAGTGTCCAGTGTCCACAAGTGTCTGCAGAAATTCAAAATCTCCCCTGTCCTATAGACACCTTGTACCTTGTTTTGCATAACTATATAGTTTGTTGGATTTTGTCTACATTTCTACAAAAAATGAGGAAGGCTGGTGGAAGAGGCAGTGGAATTGGGCGGGGGTTGGCAGCTGGTAATGATGGAGTTGGTGGTGGATCTGATGGTAGTGGCAAGAGCAAAATAGGACCGAATGCAGGAGGTGTTGAGCCTGCGTCATCGTCTGGCTCCACAAGGCCTCGAAGGCTTAGTTTTCTAGGAGTTGGCAAACCGCTTTTAAAGGCAGAGCATCAGGAAAAAGTTTTGTCTTACATTGCTGACTCAGCCTCCAGCTCTATCGCCTCCTCTTCTGAAGTTGTAAAAAGTAAAAGCACTGAGTCGTCATTGGAGGCTCATGTTCATGAACCACACCTTTCCTTGTGTCCTTCACCCCAACCAAGATTGAAGGATGATGCAGGCCATACTACTGATTACTCCATGGAGCTGTTTTCACATACCATGCCTGGATTATCAAGTGAAATGGTGAATTACCCAGGCCAAGATGAATCTGACATGGAGTGCACTGATGCACAGCCGCTGATAGATGATTCTGCTGGTACATTCACTCAGAGCACTACATTGTCCTCGCAGTGTACAGAGCCAGATTCTGACCCTGATGAGACTCAGGTGCCCCTTCCCGCACACTATACCACCATACACGGTGACACAGAGGAAGGTGCACATGACATTGAAGAGGAGGTGATGGATGACCCAGTTGTTGACCCAGATTGGCATCCATTGGGGGAAGAGGGTGCTGCTTCCAATAGCTCAGATGAGGAGCATCCACAGCAGACATCGACATCGCAACAGCTGTTATCTGGCAGGCCCGGAGCACTCCAAAGACAGGTTCCAAAAATCAAAAGAGTTGCTGGACAGCTTGTCCAGAGGGTCAAAAGATCACAGCGTGCTAGGCTGCAAAATGTCTGCCAAAGTAGGAAGAGAGCAGTGTGGCACTTTTTTGAACAAAATCCTCATGATCAGGCCAAGGTTATCTGTAAGAAGTGCGTAAAGACCTTTAGCCGAGGGAAAAATCTGAAAAATTTGAATACCAGTTGCATGCTTAGACATTTAACCACCATGCACTTGCGAGCGTGGACACAACACCAAACCTCAAGTGCCACATGTGCAACTGATTACAAAGAAGGTAGTCAGCAACACTACATTGTTTCCCCCACTGTAAGCCCACCGGTTAGCACAGCAGCAAATGTTGAGGTGTCGTTGCAAGGCCACAGCAGTCAGGGAATCCCACTGTTATATCAACGAAAGACTGATTCTAGGCCATCAGAAAGAACACCAACTCCATCACCATCATCAACCCTCTCTCAGTCCGCCTTGTCCACCGCTACTTCCACCATATGCAGCACCTCAAGTTCAGCTCACCCTCCCAGACACTATGAGTAGGTCAAGAAAGTACTTAGTCTCTCATCCGTGTACACTGGGTTTGAACGCCCACATTGCCAAACTAATCTCGTTTGAGATGATGCCCTATCGGTTGGTGGAAAGCGCAGCTTTCCGCGAACTCATGGCCTATGCAGTACCATGCTATGACCTACCCAGTCGCCACTTCTTCTCTCGCAAAGCCAACCCAGCCCTCCACCATCATGTGAAAGACCGCATTGTCCATGCACTCAAGCAGTCAGTGAGCGGAAAGGTGCACCTCACAACTGATGCATGGTCCAGTCGGCATGGCCAGGGCCGTTACGTGTCCATCACTGCGCACTGGGTTAATGTGGTGGATGCAGGGTCCACAGGGGACAGCGGTGGTGGGACAGTGCTGCCTAGCCCACAGTATAGGAAACAGTTGGCTGTAGGCGTTCGACCCTCCTCCTCCTTCTCCTCCTCCAGAAACGAAAGCTCGTCCACAGAGCGCAGTCGTACGAGCACTCCATCTGCAGCTGCCACTGTTGCACACGAGGTGTCCCCCTATCGAGCAGCTAGAGGAAAGCGTCAGCAGGCTGTGTTGCAGATGATCTGTTTGGGGACAGACACACCGCCGAGGTGCTGGCCGAGTACTTGAAGCGACAAACTGAGTCATGGCTGGGCAGTGTACATCTTGAGGCAGGCAAGGTAGTTAGTGATAACGGCCGTAATTTTGTGGCAGCCATAGCCCTTTCAAAACTCAGCCACATACCTTGCTTGGCTCACACCTTGAACCTGGTGGTGCAGTGCTTCCTCAATAATTATCCGGAGTTAACAGCCCTGCTCCAGAAGGTGCGAAGACTGTGCGCGCACATCCGCCGGTCACCTGTACACTCCATTCGTATGCAGAAGCTGTAGCGATTGCTCCACCTTCCCAACCACGCCTCATTATCGACATTGCAACAAGGTGGAACTCCACCCTGCACATGGTTGAGCGGCTGTGCGAGCAGAGGCAGGCCATAATGCATTTGTGGGAGGATACACGGACCGTCACTTTGAGAGCAGACATGGAGTTGACAGGTGTGCAGTGGTCGAAGCTGAAAGACCTCTGTAAAGTCCTTCAGTGTTTTGAGGAATGCACACGGCTGGTAAGCGCAGACGACGCCATCCTAAGCATGAGCATCCCACTTATGCGTCTGCTCATGCAAACTTTGACGCACCTTAAGGAGCAGGCGTCTGCAGCCAATGTTGATGAGGAGGGAATCCTTGATGACATTCAGCCATTGTCTGCTCAGGGACCTCTCCTGGACGAGGTGGAGGAAGAAGAGGAGGAGGAGGAGGATGATGGGGATGATTACTTAGGGGAGGAGGATGCATCTCATGGGGCAAGTGAAAATGTTGGCGTGGCAAGGTCTGGTACAGGGTTTGTGCGTGACTGGAGGGATGTGGATTTGCCAGAAAGTGCTCCTCCAACCAGCACTCGCAGTGCATCATTGACACCGGGAACATTGGCCCACATGTCAGATTATGCCTTGCAGATCCTAAAAAGGGACCCCGCATTGCCAAAATGATGAACGATGACGACTACTGGTTGGCCAGCATCCTGGATCCACGCTCTAAAGGCAAATTACAAAACATCATGCCACAGGAGAACCTTGACCTAATATTGGCTAATAAACAAGCAACTCTGGTAAATCGGTTGCTTGAGGCATTCCCAGCACACAGCAGCGGTGATGGTTCTCACACGAGCCGTACGGGCCGGGGGCAGCTTGGCAGAGGTGTTCGTGGTGCACACAGTAGAAGTGGCGTTGGAGACAGGGGTTTCATGACAATGTTGTGGACTGATTTTTCAAGTACCGCTCATACAACTGGTAATACTGCATCGATGGAAAGTGACAGGAGACAACAGTTGTCAACTATGGTTACAAAGTACTTTTCCTCCCATATCGATGTTCTCCCACACAGGTCATTCCCCTTTGACTATTGGGCCGCTAAACTGGACACCTGGCCTGAATTGGCACAATATGCCTTACAGGAGCTCGCTTGCCCAGCTGCAAGTGTGCTATCGGAAAGAGTCTTCAGTGCAGCTGGATCAATCCTGACAGAAAAAAGGACCCGTCTGTCAACCCAAAATGTGGATGATCTAACCTTCATTAAAATGAACCATGCATGGGTTTCCAAGGATTTTGTCCCACCTTCCCCTGATGACACATAGGGTGACAGAAAAATGGCTTGCTTTGGTCCACCTCTTCCTGGGACTTGACCTATTTCGCCTTTTGCATCAGCTGAATGTCCAACATCAACATATGCCACTTTCTAAAACTCCCTAACTGTGCTGCCTCCCCCCCATGGCCGTGGTCACCACCTAGCGCACGACACCGTGCGAGTGCCGATGCCCTGGACAGGTGGGTAGGCAGACTCTTGGGCGCGGGCACTGGCACAGGGTCCCTCATAGTGCAATCAAGTGTCTCTGACGGTGGTGGTGCACACCCGCCGTCAGACACACCGCCGTACTATGAGGGGCCCAGTGCCAGTACCGACGCCCACGAGTGGGCCCCCCTTGCTTGGGCAGGGCCCCAGCATTTGCAATCTTTACCTCTCCCTGCTCCTCCGCTGTATAGTCTGGGCCGTCAAATCCATACTGTGCCTGACACCGTTTAAGCCTGCCTCCTGATGTATAGACATATATTTTGAATGTGTACACTATGCTATCCATACATGTTATCCGGGGATACGGTACCCTTTCTCACCTTTGTGCAATCACGTGCAATCCATACTGGGCCTAACACCGTCTGAGCCTGCCTCCTGATGTATAGACATATATTTTGAATGTGTACACTATGCTATCCATACATGTTATCCAGGGATACGGTACCCTTTCTCACCTTTGTGCAATCAAGTGCAATCCATACTGGGCCTAACACCGTCTGAGCCTGCCTCCTGATGTATAGACATATATTTTGAATGTGTACACTATGCTATCCATACATGTTATCCGGGGATACGGTACCCTTTCTCACCTTTGTGCAATCACGTGTAATCCATACTGGGCCTGAGAACGGCTGGCAAGCTGTTAAGCAAGCTACAGCACCTGTGGTTTGCACACGTAAGTTTTTCATTTTTTCAGGAATGACGGTTAGGCCTAATTCCGGAACTGCGGTTGACCTGCACTTACTGGGAAATCATCGTTCGCGGGTAATAATTGTAATCACAGATCCCCATCACTAACGTTGTTCAGCGGGTTATCTGCACCTGTAAGCGACAAACGCTGGCCTTTTCAGTGTAGCGCACATGCAGCCACGGACATGTAAGGGCATGACACACCAGTTATTGGCCAATCTCATGTGCCAGAGCCTCACGTGTCCCTCTAGTAAGCCGGACTCGGACTGCGGGGCATGATGGAGTCTCGTTCGTTAACGGAATTAAGCTTGCAATGTGTGCATCTTTTCTGTAGCTGGCATGGTTGAGGTTTCCCAGGTGGAGTCGAATTAAACCGTAGGCTCCACTCCTGGTGGTGCCCTTCTGGACATTCCTTTAAGGTTCAGCTTTGCAACCATACTGCCCACGTAAAACAAACACTTTGCCTTCATGAACGCTGTTTGGAGGGTCATGACTCGTGGGAATAACGCCGCCCAATCAGTTAACCTGCTAGAGAGATCCTTCGTTGCTCCCAAGCATGACATCACACTCCCTAGGAGGAAGGTAATGCCACTGTGGCGACCGTACTCCTGGGGGCGACACAAGTGCACTGATGCCCAGCCACTGCTCGATGAATCTGCTGGTACATTGACCCAGACCACTACATTCCCCTCGCACGCTACACGGCCTGAATCTGACCCTGATGAAATTCAGGTTACCCTTCCCATATACAGTTCCATCTTACACGGTGACAAAGAGAAAGCTGCAGATGAAAGTGCAGGTTCGGCCCACCTGCCATCAGACACACCACCGTACTATCATGGGCCCTGTGCCAGTGCCGTCGCCAACGAGTGGGCCCCCCCTGCTTCCTCAGGATCACAGCACTTGCAAGGTTGAAATACTGTGCAGTGAGATGGAAGATGGGGACGACGAGGAGTCCAGACTAGTACAGGGATTCCCTAGCGAGGAGACTTATTTCATTGTTTTCAATGTTGGGACAGCAATTTTTGGGGAGCACTATACTCTGGAGAATGATAGATGGGGCCCGCCATATACTGGAACATTCCAAAGGTGGACATCAGACACTGGAGCAGCATTTACAGGGCCCATTATACACTAGAGCATTAGAAATGGGGTCCATTATGTTTGGAGCATTATTTGGGCCCATAAGACAGTGGAGCTTCATCCATGGGGACCAACATATACTGTAGCATTATGTGGAGCTCATCATATACTATTTCAAACATTATATGGGACCAATGATTCTGTATGGAGAAATAGATGGGCCTCGTCATGAGATGTAAAAAGTGAAGTATTTTTCATTGTACTATACCGCTATTTCTCTGCCGTTTCGGAGCATGATGAGTTGTGGTATGTGTTAAAGGGGCGCTCTTTCGCCCAGGGCACATGAAAACCTGGAGCCAGCCCTACCCCCCCACAACTTTAGCCAAATAACCCCCATTTTTCAGTGCGTAACTTGTATTATGAAGTTAATTAAGGTTGACAAGCTTAAGTAAGAAGAATTGATGCTTTTGGCATTCAAATGGGCACTGTAGGTGTGTTTCCTGTCCTCCTCTCACTGCCGACTTTTATTCCCCATTGACTTACATTGGGTTTCGTGTTTCGGGACGACCCCGACTCTTCCCTATAATCGGCCGATCTTGCTCGACCCGACTTTTGGAAAAGTCGGGTTTCACGAAACGAAACTCGACCCTAAAAAAACAAAAGTCGCTCAACTCTAGCCCGACGTACTATCCCGTCCACGGTCATACGGGCCCGGGTACCGTGGACGGGATAGTGCGTCGGATGTCAGGAAGGGGCTAAAGCTGTCTTACCAATTATACTACACGTGGAATGGTTTAAAAAAACAAAAACAAAACGCAATTCCTGAATTGCTGGTTTTTGTTCATTCTGTCTCCCAAAAATCAGAATATAAAGCGATCAAAAAATGTCATGTGCCCGAAAATGATACCAATAAAAACATCAGCTCGTCCTGCAAAAAACAAGCCCTCATACAACTGTCAGTCGAAATATGAAAAAATTATGGCTCTCAAAATATAGTGATGCAAAAAATATTTTTTGCAATAAAAAGCGTCTTTTAGTGTGCGACAGCAGCCAAACATAAAAACCCAAGATAAATCTGGCATCACTGTAGTCGCACTGACCTGAAGAATAAAGTCGCCTAATCACTTATACCGCTCGAGGAACGGCGTAAAAAGTAAATAAAACCAATTCTTCACCTACTGTTGATTTTTTCATTCTGCCTCCCAAAGATCACAGTAAGGCTCGGTGCACATTTATCCTGCGCTCTGCGCTTACACTGGGGTTTCAATGTAAATCTCTGAAACAAGTGATTCAAACAGAACCCCCGGCGGAAAATTCCCTATAATGAGGCAGATGTAGTCACTCTGGACACCATAGGACCAGTGATCCGGGGGTGTCCGTCTTTTTAGGATTGCAAAGTTTTGTGCACTTCTGAAAAGGACACCGCTGAACAAAGGCCAGACAGAGTCCAGAGTAACTCTGATGCCTCATTATAGTGAATAGATTAATTAGGGGATTCATCTGAATCACGTCACTCGGAGATTTAGATGGAAACCTCAAAGTAAGTGCTCAGCGTAGAGCGCCAGGTAAAAAGTGATCCCAAATGTTATGTAAAATGTTCCCAATAAAAGCTTCCACTCAATCCACAAAAAAATCAAGTCCCCACTCAGGTCCATCATCTGTAAACAGAAATATAGGGGGCTTCCACGTTACTGGAACAGCTGTTTGTATGTGTGTGTGTATGTATATATATATATATATATATAGTGAAACACACAGTACGAGCACAGCCCCCTGTGGAAGCCAACGCAAAACGCGCGTTGGGGCTGCTGTGTGCATGGTATACTGGGCACTTTATTGATTTGGAGTGATTTATATTGTTTACATTTGGTTAAATTACCAATGGTGACCTCTATTTAATGTGTTACATTTAACTGATAGAGTCCTTATTATTGCTTTTTTACGGTGTGCAGTTAGGAGGTTATCTAGTGGGACTGTTTTATAGAGTGGATTGTTACGGACGTGGCGATACCAAATATGCGTACTTTTATTTACTTTTTATTATTTACATAAATAAATGTATTTATTGGAAACTTTTTTTCTTTATTTAGGCTGTGAGTCCATGATGCGATTTTTAAGCGTTTCCGCGGCGTTTTTAAACGTGCGATTCTGCCGCGGAAACGCTTAAAAAAAGCATTACATGCATTTGTAATAGAAAACGCACATGTTGTTCCAATGGTGCGTTTTTTACCGCTGCGGAATCGCTTAGCGGTAAAAAACGCAGCATGTTCATTAATTTTGCGGAATCACCCGCGATTCCGCATACCATCAATTATATGGGCAAGAACGCATGGGAAAACGCATGTCAAAACACTTGACAATCGCGTCAAAAACGCGTGTCAAAAAGCGTATGTATTTTCCCTAGCAAGGGCATGCATTTCTGCTCAGGAAAAAAATCGCATGAAAAGCCCTACGTGGGCACATAGCCTTAAGGATTTTTTTAAAAAAATTTTTATTCTTTGTAATTTTTTTTAACTTTTTTACATTGTCCCAGTATGGGACATCACTATGTAATGTCAGATCACTGACAGGCTATAAAAAACAGCCCTCAGTCATCAGCTTTCCTTCTGCTGGTTGCAAAAATTGCACGGGAGCTCACGCCACTTTTGCTAGAAAAATAATCTTTTATTAATTAAAAACAAGTACAGTAAGCTGCACACACGCTGTACTGATTGTATATGTCACATACATCCATACATCTGCCTATCCTGTGTGTATTTACTGTATGTAATCCATCTCTTCTATCCTGGCGGCTCCTGCTGTGATGTCACACTGCCGTGACTGCTGCATTACCGGCTTTTCTTCTATCTATCTATCTATCTATCTATCTATCTATCTAATATATACATATATGTGTGTGTCACTGACAATTTTATATATCTATTCCATCTTTTCTATTGTAACCCGTCAGTGTGATTTTACTGTATGCGGCACATGAATTGCTGTTTTTTCTAAGGACACTGGTGCATAGAAATCGGACAGGCCTTGCACGGTGCGAGTGCTGTGCGATTTTTTTCTCGCACCCATAGACTTGCATTGGCGAGTCTCATCCGAATCTCGGTGCCAATCGCAGACTGCTGTGATTTTACACGCACGCTGAATACGCCTGATAAAATAAACGCTGATGGGAGCTGCCCCATAGATTAACACTGGGCCGATGTTTTCTCGCATAGCACTCGGCCGTATTCTACGGTATTGTGTGACGCCGGCCTTACAGAGAGAACCGATGCTCCGCAGATCTGTGAGATGGCAATGAACAGACGCTCGTCCCCTGCAGAACCAGGCAGTGTAGGACACACCCAGAGCTCCGTTTTTTGCTGCTACAGGAGGACCATGCCTTGTACACAGGGGATTAGTGACACCACCTAGTGCTCATGAGTTTGTAGCCAGTTCTTGGGTGAATGTAAAGAAAAAAATTCTATGAAGTAATTTGATCGTTAGACACAGCATGTCCGAAACTCTTTACTAACACATGAGGAGGATAATAAGAATGTCAGATGTTAAAAGTGAAGCACGATTGGATTTTATGTGGTAATCTGCTGTATAAAAACAAAAAAACAACATGAGGGATTCGAACCCTTGTTTCCCATTCCAAAAAGCAGTTGCTTAACCACTCAGCCACCAGCTTAACAGGTTGTGATAGAATGCTATTTCTTCCCTTATGAGATGAACCATGCAAGTACTGTAGTGAGGTGTATTTGAAAAACATTTTGATTTTGATCTTTGACTGGTCAAGTGTCAGGTCTCAGACAAAAACATTCTGATGTTTGATGTTTGATAAAGTATCAAGTATCAGGTATCAGACGAAAATATTTCAATGTTTGAGGTTTGCAACAATTAAGTCAAGTATCAGACTCATCCTGAACAAGTTTGCAGTTGACACTATAGTGTAGTGGTAATGTACTGTGTATAGGATTATAAACAAGGGGTTGTGAGTTCAAATCCTAGCAGTGGAACTTAATTTTTTATTTTTATAATTTTTCTTATTATTTTACACCAAAACTATTTTTCATCCAGATACTTCACCCTTAGGCTATAGAAGATTATTTAACTAGAAATCAGGAGGATAACAAGAATGTCAGATATTAAAAGTGGAATGCAGATGGTTCACCCTTAGACTATAGATTATTTTATTACAAGAGAGGAAGATAGTAAGAATGTCAGATATTAAAAGTGAAGCACAATAGGATTTTGTGTGGTAATCTGCTAGTTAAAAAAAAATATATCTAATTAAAAATCTAATGTGGGATTAGAACCCACAAATTTCATATTCCATGAACGAGTTGCTTAACCAGTCAGCCTACAGCTCACCAGCCTGCTTAAGAATACTTTTTCTTCCCTTATGAAATGATCCACTCAAGTACTGTATCTGAAAAGCATTTTGATGCTTGATTTTTGATAGCAATCAAGTCTCAGACATCAGTTATCAGACATCAGGTATCAGTTATCAGGTATCAGGTATCAGGTATCAGACATCAGGTATCAGTTATCAGTTATCAGGTATCAGACATCAGGTATCAGTTATCAGGTATCAGTTATCAGGTATCAGACATCAGGTATCAGTTATCAGGTATCAGACATCAGGTATCAGTTATCAGGTATCAGTTATCAGGTATCAGTTATCAGGTATCAGACATCAGGTATCAGACATCAGGTATCAGTTATCAGGTATCAGTCATCAGGTATCAGTTATCAGTTATCAGGTATCAGTCATCAGGTATCAGGTATCAGTTATCAGGTATCAGTTATCAGGTATCAGGTATCAGACATCAGGTATCAGTTATCAGTTATCAGGTATCAGTCATCAGGTATCAGTTATCAGGTATCAGACATCAGGTATCAGGTATGAGAATCAGGTATCAGACAGAGTATTTCTGATGTTTGATTTTGATATATGATCATGTCCTAAAATGGACACTGTACTCATGCGAGTCTCTCGCATGAAAACCTGGCACTGCCACCGGCACTTGGACCGGAGCATGCGGCTGCACAGAAATACATGTAGCCGCAAGCTCCGGGGTCCCAGGGCCAGCGGCAGTGCCAGGTTTTCATGCGAGAGACTCACACAAGAATCATGTGAGTCTCTTGCAAGTGAGTATGAGCCCTTAGCCAGAGCAGAAATCATTTTTTCCTGGTATGGAACTAATTACTGGCCAGTAATTTCCTGGTTCCATCTTCTTTCCGTTTTTGAAGATAGGGACAACATTTGCCCTTCTCCAATCTTCTGGGACATCTGTTTTCCAGGATTTTTCAAAGATTTTGGCTAGTGGTTCTGCTGTCTAACCCTCCCAAAAATTGTTAAAAATTGATTGGTATTATATTGCTCATCCACACAGTATTAACTGTTCTTGGGTACATTTCATTGCTATATAGTCCTCAAAAAATGTCATAACAATGTGTCAGTATTATTCTGCTCACCCATAGAGTATTACTTGTTTTTGGGTATATTTTGTTGGCATATAACCCTCAAAAACTTGTTAAAAAATTTGTCAGTATAATATTGCTCATCCATGGAGTTTTACATATTCTTGGGTAGTATTTACGTGGTATGCAATCCTCAAAAAACTTGTTCTTGAGTACATTTTATTACTATATAACCATCAAAATACTTGTTAAAAAAATTATCAGTATATTGCTCATCCATAGAATATTACATGTTGTTGAGTACATTTTGCTGGTATATAACCCTCAAAAACTTGTTCAAAAAATTTGTCGGTAATATTGCTCATCCATGGATTTTTACATATTCTTGGGTAGATTTCGGTGGTATATAAGCCTCAGAAAATGTATTCAAAAATTTATCAGAATTATACTGCTCACCCATAGAGTATTACATGTACTTGGGTACATTTCATTGGTATATAACCCTTAAAAAACTTGTTCAAAAGTTTATCAGTATTATATTGCTCGTACATAGAGTATAATTTTTTTTGGGGTCATTTCATTTGTATATAACCCTCAAAAAACTTATTCAACAACTTATCAGTATTTTATTGCTACTCCATACAAAATAACATGGTCTTGAGTATATTTTGTTGCTATATAACCCTCAAAATACTTGTTCAAAAATTTATCGGTATTATATTGCTTATCCATACAGTAAAACGTGTTCTTGGGTACATTTTGGTGGTATATAACACTCAAAAAAGATTCAAATTTTTTTCCTGCTTTAGTCAATCATCCATACAAATTAACGTGCTTTGTGTAAAACTTCAGTGGGTTAAAGTTTTTACAAACTGCTTGTCCTGGTGCAGATAAAATATTTTTCTTCCAAAAATTGACTTTTGTCCCATATTCTCTACAATCTGGTTTGTGAGAATTTTCTTTGGTTTGAAATAAAATCCAAAATTGGCCTGGTACAGGTGTAGAACTTGGTTGTTCAGAAATTGAATATTGCTACGTATAATTTAAAACTTGGTTGGTGTGAAATTTCACTGGTTTTAAAAAACACCAAAAAATTTAACTGGTTGTTCAAAATTTGACTATTGTAACATGCAGAATAGAACTTGTGTGAAATTTTCTGATTTGAAATTAAAACAATAATTGGCCTGTTACAGGAGTAGAAATTTGATTTTCAAAAATTGACTATTGTCATATATATTGTAGAACTTGATGTGTGAAATTTCGCTAGGTTGAAATAAAAAAAAAAATTGTCCTGCTATAGGTGTACAAATTTGGTCCCTCGGTACTCGGTCCCCAGCCGCCACTATTTCTCCTTTTGTGGTGTCCCCGCCTTGTACCAGCACATGTCCAGGAATACAGGTGCATCTCACAAAATTAGAATATCATCAAAAAGTTAATTTATTTCAGTTCTTCAATACAAAAAGTGAAACTCATATTATATAGAGTCAATACAAACAGAGTGATCTATTTCAAGTGTTTATTTCTGTTAATGTTGATGATTATAGTCCACTGTATTTTACAAGACCAAAGTCAGCGCAGCCGTCTACCAGGAAATTTTAGAGCACTTCATGTTTCCTCTGCTGACATGCTTTTTGGAGATGGAAATTTAATTCTCCAGCAGGACTTGGCACCTGTCCACACTGCCAAAGGTACCAATACCTGATTTAAAAACAACAGTATCACTGTGCTTGATTGGCCAGCAAACTCATCTGACCTTAACCCCATAGAGAATCTATGGTGTATTGTCAAGAGGAAGATAAGAGACACCAGACCCAACAATACAGATGAGCTGAATGCTGCTATCAAAGCAACCTGATATAATAAAACTAGGAAACAAAAGAGCGCAATAGGGTCTTATCTGGTGATAAATTAAATAAATGTGAAAAAAGTCTACTCACCCTTTCCAGGAGAGGTATAAGCATATAAACTCGCCGTCAGCTTGCTGCACGCCCGAAGGTCCACTGCGTGACCTCCAATGCAAATCCTTAAGGATATAAAGTTATTCTCGGGCTTACTGTGCGCTGCTTGACCGGAATGAAATCACCACACTATGAGCAATTTGTCCATTTATTTCCCTACGCGTTTCAAAGTGTGAACCACTTCTTCTTCAGGGGGTGTCAACCCCTGAAGAAGAAGTGGTTCACACTTTGAAATGCGTAGGGAAATAAATGGACAAATTGCTCATAGTGTGGTGATTTCATTCCGGTCAAGCAACGCACAGTAAGCCCGAGAATAACTTTATATCCTTAAGGATTATCAAAGCAACCTGGGCATCCATAACACCTCAGCAGTTCCACAGGCTGAACGCCTCCATGCCATGCTGCATAGATGCAGTCATTCATGCAAAAGAATCCCCGACCAAGTATTGAGTGCATTTACTGAACATACATTTCAGTAGGCCAACATTTCAGATTTTAAAATCATTTTTTCAAGCTGGTGTTATAAAGTATTCTAGTTTACTGAGATAATGACTTTTGGGTTTTCATTGGCTGTAAGTCATAATCATCAACATTAACAGAAATAAACACGTGAAACAGATCACTCTGTGTGTAATGACTCTATATAATAAATGTGTTTCACTTTTTGTATTGAAAAACTGAAATAAATTAACTTTTTGATGATATTCTAATTTTGTGAGATGCACCTGTATAACCTGTGCCCTTACCAATGCAGATATTGGGATTATCCAATTAATGACCAACAGGTGGACAAGTGCTGGTGGCCACAGATGCTACATATCCCTGATGGCACAATGTGAAGGCCGGGGCCAAGTCCCACCCTGGCACAGCACATGTGCTATCAACACCAAGGATTGCTGGCCTTACTTCTATCATGTTTTCCTCCATCTACTACACCATCTTGCTCCTCCTCAATCTCCATCTCTGATGTGCTATCTCAGAGCACATTCTACACATTAGTCAAAAGCAGGAAATTCTGCAGCACTGCCTCAGAGAAGCGGTTGAGGCTAATTTATTTAGGAGACAAACCGCACACTGTGGCAGAGCTATAGAAAGAAATAACAGACCAGACAGATCTGTGACTCTCGCTGCTGAATCTACGATGAGGCATGGTCATGTGTGATAATAGGCATAACCTGGGGGTAGCTGTGAAGCTTGTCAAGCTCACACATGTACCATGCTTGGCCTATGTGCTCAACTTGGTACCTCAGTGGTTTCTGAAAACATACCCAGATTTCCAAATTTGCCAGAGCTTCTGTTCAATGGACATTATGTCGGTGCCCAATTCTGCAAGTTAGCTGCAGCTGCCGCCGTTCTTGCAGTACTGCAGCAGTGTTTGCAAGTGCCAGCTCACCAACTGGTGTGCAATGCAACCACACGCTGGAACTCCACACTACATGCTGGCAAAGCTTTGTAAGCATCAGAGGCCACTTGAGGAATATGAGTTCCAACACGCCCATCAGTTTTCTGGTCAGCCTCCACACATAACAACTGAAGAGTGAGCATGGATGTTTGACATTTGTTCGGTTCACCAACACATTGAGGGCTCAACAAATATGGTGAGCAAAGATGGTGCCATGATCAGCACAATGATCACACTTCTGTGCCTACTTAAACAGCTGCTGCTGACAATTAAACATAAACTGTTGCATGCGGATCATGTGGAGACAGAGTACATGACACAGGGAGATAGTGCCCAGCCTCATCTCATCTGTTCAGCACAGATTGGACAACAATAAGTAGGTGGAGGCTGAAGAAGAGGAGGAGGAAAAGGAGATGTCTCAGTGCAAAAGATGCTAGTACTTACACAAGCTTCACCTGTCTCTCCTATGTGGATGGGCTGAGGAAGGGAATAGGGAGGAAGAGATGGAGGAGGAGGAAATGGAGAGTAGTTATCATGATGGATACAGGGAAGTGTTGGCTGTAGGGACCTTGGCACACATGGCCGACTTTATGTACCGCTTTCTTTCCCATGACCCTCACGTTACATTCATCTAGGCCAAAAAAGAGTACTCGTTGTTTACCCTGCTAGACCCACACTATAAGGACAACTTTGCATCTCCTCTTCCTGAGGCAGAGCGGTCTTCTGAAATGGTGAATTACAAGAAGGCCATTGTGGAAAATATGTTGAAAAAATTGCCATCAGGCAATGCTAGCAGCAGGGGTCAAGCTTTCTTGCCCAACCAAGGAAGAGAGGTGATGGAGACACACACCATGTACAGCAGAGGCGGGTGTACACTGTCAAATGCCTGGGCCAATTTGTTGGCACCATTCCAATATCCATGCTCTCATGGCTGGGTATTTTTGACAAGGGGAAAAAAGTTTTAAAAGATGGTCAAGCAATACCTGGCCGAACAAACCAGTGTATTCACTAATTCCTCTGTGACCTACAGTACATCCATTGGATCTCAAAGCTGGACACCTAGCATGAGCTGTCCCTCTATGCCTTGGAGGTTTTGTGCTGACCTGACCCTAGTGTCTTGTCTAAGCGGATTTTTAGTGCCATGGGGGGTCATAACAGACAGATGCTTTTGCCTGACAGGCTCACTCTGATAACAATGAATAAAGCCTGGCTTAGACCAAACTGTTGCATACCATCAGATGATAGCAGCACATGGTGATTTTAATGTTCTATATTTGAAAGACACAATACAGTTGATGCATTCTAGGGTCTATGGATGATCCTACTTATAATTTTGTCCTGGCTCTGCACATTGTGCAATGCCTTTATGAGTGTATGAGTACCACAACTACTTTTGTTTACTATATTTGAATGAGCCACTACATTTGTTGCCTTCAAGGGTGTATGGATTTCCCTACTTGTATTTTTTCACAGGATTTGAAATTAGTGCATAACCTTTATGAGCCTAGGAGTATCAATACATGCTCATGTGCTCGTTGCTTGGGTCGAGCAAATTGCAATGCTTGGGTGCTCGACCCGATCATAGAGGCCAACATAAGTTTATGAGAAACCCGAGCACTTCTGACGCGATCACCCCCCGGGGGTCTTTTTAGGGTCTAAAAACATCTGAAATCAATAAGAACAGTGTTGAAATGACATGGGAACATCATGGGGAAGACACCTGGAAGCATTTCTGACTCCCAGGTCACTGCTGTGAACAATGTTGTCAGAGTCTTATGCCACTTTTCCAGGCGCATAATAAAACATACAAAAGCAAAACCAAAATTGATTTTCCTGGAAAATATGTTAAGGAACATCCTTTCCAGGGTAATGATTTGTATGTAAGTGTGGCGCCCCCGAGGCTCAGTCGCCACAGAGGTACTACACCTTCTCCTAAGGTGTGGTGCCCCACCATCCGGGTAAGTTGGGAACTCCTGACCACACTCCAACGCTCGCACCTCACACAACAGGGTAGTTCTGCATAACCACATTGCGGCTCCTTGCTCAGAGGATAGCAGAGCACCTTTGGTGGTTCCCTGCTTGGAACACTGGATGTGCTGGGGTGTGGGTGGAGTTAAGATACATAAAAGAGTGGGAAAGTGTAGGAGGACAGGTCAGTCTGACAGAAGGTCAGTCGGGTAGGAAGTCACTCAGACAGGAGTGAGGATCCCTGGAAGAAGGGATGGAGGAAGGATTGCTGCAGCTGCCTCAGTGATCTGAGCCAGCTGGCACGGGAAAAGAAATGGAGAAAGACGTAGAACTGAAATCTATGCTTCCATAAGAAAGAGAGACAAGTATGGAACGAAGGAGTAGAGAGAACAGAGAGGACGTGGGTGAGAAGAGGAACCCTGCATATAGGTTCTCAGCGCAAGGTCGGGGCCCGGTCCCCCAGGTTGTATGGACACTTATGGTTCTATATACAGCACTAGGATATCCACTTCCCAAATTGTTTAACCAGCCAATGGATAGAATAATTAAAATATACCTTTTATTGATTTTTATAAAATAAAGTGCAAGGTGCTCAAGTAACGTTAAACACAACAAAGAAGAACGCATAAATGAAAAAAGCTAGTATTGCCCATCGTTACTGAGTATCCCAATTATCAAGCATATTCATTGGGTATTTTAAATCAGTCCAGAACAACCAACCTTTTCAAAAGACATAAGAATTTCTCAAAATAGTCTCTAGGTTTATCATATCATAGCGTTGGCCGTTTTCATTGGAAACCGGTGTCATGCCATCAGTATGTTCCCAAATATGGCATACCCGTTTCCCTCTCCTCATCAGGAGTACTGTATACTACAGGGTACAATACTGCTATACAACATAAAACAGAACCACATAACCTCAGTTATTACGTTCGCTGCAGGTTCTATGACACATACATAGTATATCAGATAGAAATGTATCAAGTGTCCTATAAAAGATATAATCCCGCATACCCTCCTTATATATCAGCAACAAATCTGAATCCACCAAGTATGCATAAATATCTTAGATAGACCGTCTCTTATATAATGAGACCAATATCTAGACAGCAAAGTATTATATACAACATGGAACAATCTCACCCAAAAGCAGGGGCATTTTTTGATTGATTGCCATCTCCGTGACTAGTAGGCGCGACACCCCTTTCTCCCGACGCGTTTCGTCCTATCTCATCAGGGGAGTCCAGTGGGGTTCATCTGAATGGTGTAGCACGCATGGCCGTTCTATACTTCATCCGACATTATGTGTACATACACTCATGCATGCCTCCTTTTAAATGTTGGCGCCGTGGCGTCTCGGGAAGCCGTCACTTCCGGTCCCTGATCCACCTCACATCCTGTGTTCGGGTCGCGCGCATCATCAGCGTGCTCGCTCAACAGAGCGCGTCACACGCTGAGAGCGCGTACCACCAACTGGGCATGCGCACATAGCGCTGCCCCCTCCAAAGGGAAAATGATATATATACTTTATATTATTATATTGGCGTCATTTAATTGCGGCATCACACAGCCCCTGTTGCACTATATATGCGCCTATCATTACCATCCATACAACAGCAAAATATCATCTCATGCTAATTGTGGGAGCCCCTCTAGAGTTTTAATTCTTGGAGATATTTATCATATTTTGAAGTATCCCCTACTACGATCATGTGCAGGAATTCATATATACGGGATTAGTTCCATATTAAATCAGGGGTTTTAGTTAATACAACTGCAGAATCAACAGACTCCTTCAGAAATATATCAGTTCTAGAAAAATAGGCAGTTATGAAAATTATTGCTATGACAGTACCGACTCACTTTGACCAGATGGGCCTTATAACCACCGAAAAAGTGAAAGGGGTGCCACTATATTCTCCCTATAACAGTTCCTAGACTATCTCTCCCTACCTACCGCGGAGATTGGCACCCTAAGACCTGCGCAGATGGCGTCCCCACTCAACGTCGGCTTTCCCTCACTGCTGACCCTATTAATCCCTTTGCTAGATGAAAGATACAAAGGATAGTTGATCATTAAGACCCTTTGGATATGTAGTTTGTAACCAGAAGATCCATTTTGTTTCTTTTTGAAGGATCATCTGGTCCCAATTGCCTCCACGTGTAGGTGGTCTTATTTTGTCAATACCCATAAATGTAATAGCCTTGGAGTTACCCTGATGGTATCCATTTATGTGGTTAGCAATGGACGTGTCTCTTTTATTACTGATGTCACGTATGTGTTCTCCTACTCTCCTCCGAAACTCTCTCCTGGTCTTTCCTACGTATTCCAGGCCGCATTCACATGTTGCCTTATACACCACTCCTGTACTTTGGCAATTAATAAACAGTCTGATAGAGTACACTTTTCCAATGTTATTACTTTTAAAGGTTTTACCCGGGGATATAGAAGCACAAGCTTTGCATTTCCCACATCTATGACATCCCAGTGGAGGTGACCCCAACCATGTCTGGTTGCACGGATTCTGAAAATGACTGTGGACCAATCTATCCCTCAGTGATCTACCTCGACGAAAGGTGACCTGAGGGGTAGGGCCCACTGTATCCCTGACATCCAAGTCCATACACAACACTGCCCAGTGTCGTTCTAAGATTTTACGTATCTCTTTAGCCCCACTAGAAAACTTCGTTATAAACCTAGAGATATTATCCTCCCGTTTCGGAGGTGCATGGCTCAATAGATCTCTTCTGTTTTTTGTCAGAGAGTTTTGGTAGGCTTCCGTTAGCACATTCTTAGGATAGCCTCTATCCAAAAACCTTTGCCTTAAATCATCAACCTGTTCCTTATAATTGGCTGTATTTGAGCAGTTCCGACGGATTCTAAGATATTGTCCCTTCGGAATGCCTCTCTTAAGGGAGTTGGGATGCCCACTTTCCCATCTTAAGAGGGAATTTTGTAGCCGTAGGTTTACGGTAGTTTTTTGTCATGAGCTCACCATTCTCGTTCTTTTGGACTAGGATGTCTAGGAATGTCAGAGTGCATTTATTAACCTCATAGGTAAAATGCAAACCAATCTCATTGTCATTTAGTCCCCCAACGAACTGACCAAAGTCAACCTCTGTACCTTTCCATATGACGAACACGTCGTCTATGTAACGTACCCACATCACTATCTTCTCGCTGAATTCAGTGAATGTATCATTGAACACTATATTCTCCTCCCACCAGCCCAGGAGCAAATTTGCATACGTAGGGGCACAGGGGCTCCCCATCGCAGTACCCCTGAGCTGGTGGAAGACCTTGTTATCAAACAAGAAGATATTGCTGTTTAGGCAAAATTCCAAAGCTTTCATGACGAACTCATTATGTCTATGGTATTGACAACCTCTTGTATGTAAATAACTATCAACTGCTTTAAGACCAGCATCATGAGGGATTGAGGAGTATAATGCTTCCACATCTATACTTCCCATTATCATATCAGCATCTAAACATACACCATCTAGTTTCCCAAGAAAGTTGGTAGTGTCACGCACATATGAATTTAGAGACAGGACAAATGGTCTGAGTATCTGATCAAGATATAGACCCAAATTTTGTGTGATACTGTTAATACCTGCTACAATCGGTCTCCCCTTAAGGGGATTCGTGCCTTTGTGAATTTTCGGAAGGCAATAAAACGTAGCCATAACAGGGTGCACTGGAATGAGAAAATCTCTCTCATTCACATCAATTACACCAGCATCAAAGCCTTCATTAATCAGGTTTGTTAGATTATGAACAATGTTATTAGTGGGATTACTCTGGACCACTTCATAGTTTTCACCATCATTCAATATTGCCATACACATGGACTTATATTGCATTATGTCCATCACCACTACATTTCCTCCTTTATCTGAAGGTTTAATTATGATGCTTTTGTCCTGCTCCAAAATCTTCAAACTACCCATTTCCTTATTTGTAAAATTGTGAAAATTGGCCTTAAAGGTACTTGACAAATTCATTAAATCATTCGACACAAGATTGACAAAGACATCTATCGAGCTTAAATCTCCCGTTGGGGGTGGCATTTTTGTACTCTTGTTCTTTAATTTTGTAAATGGACCCACTCCTCTATCATTGGGGTTCACATCTCCCAAATGATACAAGAAGCGTACGTCCGCCAATAACTCGTCATCAATGCCAAGCTCTGTCGATGTCTTTTTGTCCTCTCTTATAAAATGCTTTCGCCATTTCAATTTTCGTGCGAATAGGTGCAGATCTTTAATTGTCTCAAAGCAGTCATAATCAGTTGTGGGAACAAAGGATAACCCTTTACTTAGAACGCACATTTCAATTTCTGTTAATGGTCGTGTAGAGAGATTAACTACTTGAGGTTCTAAGGGGCGTTGTGGGTGTTCTGTCGACTTCTTAGGGGGTAGCTGAGGTCTAAAAAATCTCCCTGCGGGGACCTTCTACTACTCCCTCTATTACCACCCCTGTTTCCTCTACCTCTACCTCTTCCCCTCTGATACCTAGACTTTGTCTCAGTATCTGACACCTCCACTTCAGAGGAGGAGATGTCTGTTTCTGGTATTTTAAAGTTACGACCAATGGATACTGAATATGCTTTATTTTCTCTGAATTCCAGAAGGTCCCTATTATAGATTTTATGTTTCCGTTCTTTCAAATGATATTGAAATCTTTCAAGGCTATTTTGCAGACTCAGCTCTTTAGCTGCAAAATCTGGTTCACTTGAGAATTTTTTTGTGACTTCTATCTGTTCTTTTAAAGTCTCGTTTAATTTATTTAGGGTCACCTTCTCTTCATCTAATAATAGTTTCATAAGTCTAAGGGAACTTTCTGTTGCTTCTTTTTCCCACTTTGCTATAAGACCTGGGTTCTTGTATCTATAACCCGGTGCAAGAGTGATTCTTAAATGTCGTGGGACTATTCCTGCTCTGATATAATTGTCCAAACTTTGGACCTCCCACCAGGATGAAACTTGATCTTTATATGTTTTTGTCAATTCCTTGAAGGCAGCAGTGTATGAAGGAGTATATCTCTTCTGTATAAACGTACGGTCCGAAAAAACGTCTCGTGCCTCAGATACCCAAGCATTGGTATCAATCCCTACTGTTAGAAATCCTGCCATAATCTTCAATCAAAATACATATATACAGCACTAGGATATCCACTTCCCAAATTGTTTAACCAGCCAATGGATAGAATAATTAAAATATACCTTTTATTGATTTTTATAAAATAAAGTGCAAGGTGCTCAAGTAACGTTAAACACAACAAAGAAGAACGCATAAATGAAAAAAGCTAGTATTGCCCATCGTTACTGAGTATCCCAATTATCAAGCATATTCATTGGGTATTTTAAATCAGTCCAGAACAACCAACCTTTTCAAAAGACATAAGAATTTCTCAAAATAGTCTCTAGGCTTATCATATCATAGCGTTGGCCGTTTTTATTGGAAACCGGTGTCATGCCATCAGTATGTTCCCAAATATGGCATACCCGTTTCCCTCTCCTCATCAGGAGTACTGTATACTACAGGGTACAATACTGCTATACAACATAAAACAGAACCACATAACCTCAGTTATTACGTTCGCTGCAGGTTCTATGACACATACATAGTATATCAGATAGAAATGTATCAAGTGTCCTATAAAAGATATAATCCCGCATACCCTCCTTATATATCAGCAACAAATCTGAATCCACCAAGTATGCATAAATATCTTAGATAGACCGTCTCTTATATAATGAGACCAATATCTAGACACCAAAGTATTATATACAACACGAAACAATCTCACCCAAAAGCAGGAGCATTTTTTGATTGATTGCCATCTCCGTGACTAGTAGGCGCGACACCCCTTTCTCCCGACGCGTTTCGTCCTATCTCATCAGGGGAGTCCAGTGGGGTTCATCTGAATGGTGTAGCACGCATGGCCGTTCTATACTTCATCCGACATTATGTGTACATACACTCATGCATGCCTCCTTTTAAATGTTGGCGCCGTGGCGTCTCGGGAAGCCGTCACTTCCAGTCCCTGATCCACCTCACATCCTGTGTTCGGGTCGCGCGCATCATCAGCGTGCTCGCTCAACAGAGCGCGTCACACGCTGAGAGCGCGTACCACCAACTGGGCATGCGCACATAGCGCTGCCCCCTCCAAAGGGAAAATGATATATATACTTTATATTATTATATTGGCGTCATTTAATTGCGGCATCACACAGCCCCTGTTGCACTATATATGCGCCTATCATTACCATCCATACAACAGCAAAATATCATCTCATGCTAATTGTGGGAGCCCCTCTAGAGTTTTAATTCTTGGAGATATTTATCATATTTTGAAGTATCCCCTACTACGATCATGTGCAGGAATTCATATATACGGGATTAGTTCCATATTAAATCAGGGGTTTTAGTTAATACAACTGCAGAATCAACAGACTCCTTCAGAAATATATCAGTTCTAGAAATATAGGCAGTTATGAAAATTATTGCTATGACAGTACCGACTCACTTTGACCAGATGGGCCTTATAACCACCGAAAAAGTGAAAGGGGTGCCACTATATTCTCCCTATAACAGTTCCTTAAGGGCAGCACGGTGGCTCAGTGGTTAGCGCTGCAGCCTTGCAGCGCTGGAGTCCTGGGTTCGAATCCCACCAAGGACAACATCTGCAATGAGTTTGTATGTTCTCCCCGTGTTTGCGTGTGTTTCCTCCGGGCACTCCGGTTTCCTCCCACACTCCAAAGACATACTGATAGGGAATATAGATTGTGAGCCCCTCCCGGGACAGTGATGAAAATGTGTGCAAACTGTAAAGCGCTGCGGAATATGTTAGCGCTATATAAAAAAAAAAAAATCTCTCCCTACCTACCGCGGAGATTGGCACCCTAAGACCTGCGCAGATGGCGTCCCCACTCAACGTCAGCTTTCCCTCACTGCTGACCCTATTAATCCCTTTGCTAGATGAAAGATACAAAGGATAGTTGATCATTAAGACCCTTTGGATATGTAGTTTGTAACCAGAAGATCCATTTTGTTTCTTTTTGAAGGATCATCTGGTCCCAATTGCCTCCACGTGTAGGTGGTCTTATTTTGTCAATACCCATAAATGTAATAGCCTTGGAGTTACCCTGATGGTATCCATTTATGTGGTTAGCAATGGACGTGTCTCTTTTATTACTGATGTCACGTAATGTCAATGTGATGTCAATAATTTTCATAACTGCCTATTTTTCTAGAACTGATATATTTCTGAAGGAGTCTGTTGATTCTGCAGTTGTATTAACTAAAACCCCTGATTTAATATGGAACTAATCCCGTATATATGAATTCCTGCACATGATCGTAGTAGGGGATACTTCAAAATATGATAAATATCTCCAAGAATTAAAACTCTAGAGGGGCTCCCACAATTAGCATGAGATGATATTTTGCTGTTGTATGGATGGTAATGATAGGCGCATATATAGTGCAACAGGGGCTGTGTGATGCCGCAATTAAATGACGCCAATATAATAATATAAAGTATATATATCATTTTCCCTTTGGAGGGGGCAGCGCTATGTGCGCATGCCCAGTTGGTGGTACGCGCTCTCAGCGTGTGACGCGCTCTGTTGAGCGAGCACGCTGATGATGCGCGCGACCCGAACAAAGGATGTGAGGTGGATCAGGGACTGGAAGTGACGGCTTCCCGAGACGCCACGGCGCCAACATTTAAAAGGAGGCATGCATGCATGAGTGTATGTACACATAATGTCGGATGAAGTATAGAACGGCCATGCGTGCTACACCATTCAGATGAACCCCACTGGACTCCCCTGATGAGATAGGACGAAACGCGTCGGGAGAAAGGGGTGTCGCGCCTACTAGTCACGGAGATGGCAATCAATCAAAAAATGCCCCTGCTTTTGGGTGAGATTGTTCCGTGTTGTATATAATACTTTGGTGTCTAGATATTGGTCTCATTATATAAGAGACGGTCTGTCTAAGATATTTATGCATACTTGGTGGATTCAGATTTGTTGCTGATATATAAGGAGGGTATGCGGGATTATATCTTTTATAGGACACTTGATACATTTCTATCTGATATACTATGTATGTGTCATAGAACCCGCAGCGAACGTAATAACTGAGGTTATGTGGTTCTGTTTTATGTTGTATAGCAGTATTGTACCCTGTAGTATACAGTACTCCTGATGAGGAGAGGGAAACGGGTATGCCATATTTGGGAACATACTGATGGCATGACACTGGTTTCCAATAAAAACGGCCAACGCTATGATATGATAAGCCTAGAGACTATTTTGAGAAATTCTTATGTCTTTTGAAAAGGTTGGTTGTTCTGGACTGATTTAAAATACCCAATGAATATGCTTGATAATTGGGATACTCAGTAACGATGGGCAATACTAGCTTTTTTCATTTATGCGTTCTTCTTTGTTGTGTTTAACGTTACTTGAGCACCTTGCACTTTATTTTATAAAAATCAATAAAAGGTATATTTTAATTATTCTATCCATTGGCTGGTTAAACACTTATGGTTCTGCAGCAGACACCGGTGGAGTAGTTGGCTGTAAATGCACTACTCCCATCTAAGACTTTGGGCACAACAGCAATTGGATAGAGAGCCGGGACTCAGGAGAAGGGAGTCCCCGAAGCAGGCTACAGCTGTTTGCCGTACAAGTAGAGGTTTTGGGAACATCTGTCAGGAGGAACTCCAGCGTACCACGGTACTGGAGATCTTCACCGTTAAAGGCGCTATAGAGGAGACGTTCAGGAAAGGCACATAAGTTGGCGGAGTGTGGAAGGGAGCTTTCCATCTTGCCTGGAGGTTGACTGAGTCCCTGACCGGGAGGACACGGCACAGAAGCGGGCACTACTGACTGTGAGTAAAGCTTTGGAACTACATGCCCTGGTGTCCTCCATTCCTTCCTGCGTCTGTCCGCCTGGCACTGCTACATCCCCTGCTACACCACCTAAGTGTCTCCCCATCTACACTGCCCCGGGAGGGCTATACCACCATTTCTGCACCACACCATCTGACCCGGAGGATCTGCATGCAGCGTCGGCTTAACACTTCCCTTGCCGAACATCACAGGTGGCGTCACGAACTATTCACCATTAACATTCCCCCATTGATTTGGGCGCCCAGGGTCACGGACCGGGTCACCACTGCTGTGACACATCCCGCTGACACCGGCCCGGTACCGAGTACCCCCCAGCCCTGGGAGGGCGACCCATAAGGCAAACCAAATAACTCAAAACAAAAATGTTCCTCCACCACTTTGGCTATGTTCACACGTAGCGTTTTTGATGCGTTTTTCAACTTTAGCATTGCTTTCAACCAAGACAAATGCATTCACTGGGAACGGTCATTTTAACGTTTTACAACCTTAGCTGGCCATGTGATGTGTGACAGATTATCAGACACATTCTGTTTTATTTATGAAGGAGGGACTGTTAAACGAGGAGGGCCATCAGGCGATCTTCAATGTTCTTAAAGAGAGCCATCAGCCGGCTATGCTTTGTTGTTCCCATTATTAAACAGTGGGTCTCCTATAATGTTATTGCCTATGAATTGAATTCAAGGCCTGCCCCCAATTTGGACACACCCCAATATTCCAGTGAACCAACGTACTGGGTGGCCATTTGAAACCAAAGTTCCTATTATTATTCATTTGGTACTCCCATAATGTTAGCGTATGCATTGAATGCAAGGCCCGCCCTGCCCCAAAGTTACATACACCCCCAATAACCTTTTGAACCAACTCACTGGATGGCCACATGAAACCAAAGTTCCCATTTTTCTTAATTTGCTACTCCCATAATGTTAAATTATTAACACAATGTCCTGGATACATATGGGAATGGCACTTCAAGTCAACAATAAAAACAAAATTCCTATGACAATAGTCAAAGGAAAACGAAGAGATCCAACAAATGATGAAAACACAATGTTTATTATTAATATGAAAATACAAATGCAAAAAAATGTAAAAAAAAAAGCAGAAAAATCTCACAAAGAGATGCCACTAAAAATATCATGTGAGGATGATCATGAACCAGGTAAGCCAGCATCAAGCCATAATTGAATCAGGCAGCAATAGAAAACACTGGGTACAAAAACCATTCCACAATAGGTGACAAGTGTATTTGCTACTCCCATAATGTTTTCCCATGAAGTGAATGCAAGGCCTGCTCCAAATTTGGGTGCACCCCAATACCCCTTGGAAGAGACATGGAGGAGTGCCTACTAAAAATCTTTTTCCAATTTTAAGGAACTGGTTGTGATGCCCATACACTAAGTGTATAGGCTGACAAACATTTCCCCCTGGGGGTACACATCAACATACTGTGTAAACTTTTTATTGCGGGCATCATAAACACCCTCGAAAAAAAATAACCTGGCTGTTGCATCACAGAACACGTTCATGCTGGTGATCTAGTGGTGGTGCCGGAAGAGACGTGGAGGATGGCCTACTTAAAATCTTTTTCCATTTTAAAGAACCGGGTCTCCTATGATTGTAATGCCCATACATTGCGTGTATGGACTGACAAACATGTCCCCCCGGGGGCTACACGTCAACATACTGTGTAAACTTTTTGTTTACGAGCATCATAAACACCCTTGAAAAAAAAACCTGGATCACGGAACACGTTTACCCTGGTGATCTAGTGGTGGTGTTGGAAGAGATGTGAAAGATGGCCTACTAAAAATCTTTTCCCAAATTAACCCCTTTACCCCGAGGGTGGTTTGCACGTTAATGACAGGGTCAATTTTTACAATTCTGCCCATTGCCCCTTTTTGAGGTAATAACTCTGGAACGCTTCAACGGATCTTGGTGATTCTGAGAGTTTTTTCGTGACATATTGTACTTCATGTTAGTGGTAAAATTTCTTCAATATGACTTCCGTTTATTTATGAAAAAAATGGAAATATGGTAAACATTTTGCAATTTTCAAACTTTTAATTGTTATGCCCTTAAAACAGATAAATATGTCACACAAAATAGTTAATAAATAACATTTCCCACATGTCTTCTTTATATCAGCACAATTTTGGAAACAATTTTTTTTTTATAGGAGTTATAAGGGTCAAAAATTGACCAGCGATTTCTCATTTTTACAACAAAATTTACAAAACCATTTTTTTAGGGACTACCTCAAATTTGAAGTCAGTTTGAGGGGTCTATACGGCAGACAATATCCAAAATTGACACCATTCTAAAAACTGCACCCCTCAAGATGATCAAAACCACATTCAAGAAGTTTCACACGAGCAGAAGCAACGTGGAAGGAAAAACTGAACATTTAACTTTTTAGTCACAAAAATGATCTTTTGGCAACATTTATTTTCACAAGGGTAAAAGGAGAAATGGACAGAGCAGAGAAAGATGTTGTGCAATTTATCCTGAGTATGCTGATACCCCATATGTGGGGGAAAACCACTCTTTGGGCGCATGGTCGGGCTCGGAAACGAAGGAGCACTGTTTGACTTTTTCAAACCAAAATTGGCTGAAATTGAGATCGGACGCCATTTCGCGTTTGGAGAGCCCCCTAGTGTGCCTAAACAGTGGAAATCCCTCACAAATGACCCAATTTTAAAAACTAGACCCCCAAGGAACTTATCTAGATGTGTGGTGAGCACTTGGAACCCCCAACTGTTTCACTAAAGTTTATAACGTCTGGGTGTGAAAATAAAAAATCATATTTTTTCTACAAACATGATCTTTTAGTCCCTATTTTTTATTTTCCAAAGGGTAACAGGAGAAATTGGACCCCAAAAGTTGTTGCCCAATTTGTCCTGAGTACACTGATACCCCATATGTGGGGGGAACCACTGTTTGGGCGCACGGAAGAGCTCAGAAGGAAAGGAGCTCCTTTTGACTTTTTCAAAACAAAATTGACAGGAATTGAGATTTGACGCCATGTCACGTTTGGAGAGCCCCTGATGTGCCTAAACAGTGGAAACTCCCGCAAGCGACCCAATTTGGGAAAATAGACCCCCTAAGGAACTTATCTAAATGTGTGGTGAGAACTTTGAACCCCTAAGTGTTTCATTAAAATTTATAATGCCCGGCCGTGAAAAAACAAAAAAACAATTTTCCACAAAAATTATTTTTTAGTCCCCAATTTTTTATTTTCCCAAGGGTACCAGGAAAAATTGGACCTTAAAAGTTGTTTTCCAATTTGTCCTGAGTATGATGGTACCCCATATGTGGGAGAAAACGACTGTTTGGGCACACTTTGGGGCTCGGAAGGGAAGTAGTGATGTTTTGGAATGCAGACTTTGATGGAATGGTCTGCGGGCGTCATGTTCCATTTGCAGAACCCCTGATGTGCCTAAACAGTGGAAGCCCCCCACAAGTGACCCCATTTTGGAAACCTGACCCCAAAGGAACTTATCTAGATGTGCCTAAACAGTGCCAATGCCCAACAAGTGCCCCCTTTTTGGTAACTAGACCCCCAAGGAACTTATCTAGATGTGCCCCCTTGTGGGAACTAATCTACTGTTTCCTGTTATGTAAATTTAAGTAAATTTAAAGTGCATGGAGGATTGGTACAGTTTGAAGCACTCTTTTATACACAGGCCAGGCTTTTCAGGGCAGATGACGCATTGATAAATGGTGTCCTTGCGTATTCCCCTTTTGTAACACACTCGGAGCCTTTTTGCAGCTTACCTTTATTTCCAATTGGAGGGACCACCCTGAGGAAATGCTGACCTGGTACGATACGAGCACCTTCAGTTCCTGAAGTACTGAGTGCCAAATATCAGGACCTAAACCATTCAGAACACTGGAGTGTTGTATAAAATATCTACACTCTAATATTGCCAAAGTTCTGGCTTCTTCAGGATCCCCATGTGAAGGACCATGTGAAGAACCAGGCCCCAAAACTGCATCATTTTGTCATGAACCCAGTGCAGGTTTTTGAGCTGCACGTCAGGGCTTAATGTCTGGAGCTCAGTACAGGTTTTGACCTGCATACCTGGGGTTAATGATTGTGGCCTCTTTTTGGTTCTGGGAGAGCTTCTTAAACCCCTGGGAAGTTCCAATCCCTGTCAGTTATACTTTTGCCTTTGGCCGAGTGTGGTAACCTCTGTGTGCCTGTGCTTGTTCGTTGTTATAGCTTGTTTATATGGTTGTGACCCGATTCTGTTCCCCATTGTGAGTTTGCCTGTTGTATTGCCAACTGTTCAGCAATAAAGGTTCGGATACACTTTAAAGAAGGCTACTACTTGGATATAACACAATTTTATTATACAATGATTAATTTAAATGATAAAACACCAAAATAATGGAATGTATAGTAATTACAGGAAAATAGAAAATAGTATGATATTGCGTATACTTATATATTCAAAACTACAAAGGTTTTGGTACATATACTCACATTAGGAAGAAGGAAAGAAAAGAATCTTCACTAGGGGCATTTACGTCATCGACGTCATCGGTCCGGAAAAACTTCTGCTGGAGGGGCGGTCAGCGGAGACAGAGAATGCTTTCCTAGGATCTACACTGTGCAGAGCATCCTCTCACACAGGTCCAAAAGTTCCCTGTCTCTTCTGGCTGCCTCTCAGCTTTTATATGCTTTAAACAAAGGCTTACTCAATATAATATTGGGTAAACATGAAAATACACAAGTTAGTTGTTTGATGTTCCAATTACATGATAGTAGCCACCTATCATTAATAAATAACATCAAACAAATCTTGTGTCTTCGTACTATTTACTCTTGCCCTGATATTTACATATGATAAGAAAAAAGTTTCCAACAACTTTCTATGACCAGAGCCCTAGCACAAAATATATATTTCAGACCACAGTTAGAGAGATCTTTAAGATTGAATACACTATAATGGGTTTCAGATCACCATCTATATTCCTGGTTCTACATTAGGCTCATCCATCCATATTTCTATAGCCTTATGTACAATAATCTGCAATTGTCTATATGCCTGGTCCACTTTTAACCCCCATATGACACAAATATCAGGTGGTGCCTGGTCAATATACTCACACCATTCACTGCTCTTACAATTCAAGTAAGTCAACAGTGCACATAAAGGTTAATTCTTTCCAGTAATAAAGATTAAACATACTGTTTCAACAAACATTGCCTTTTAGTATACTCAACACTAAGGCTGCATTTCAATAGCCATTGCAGGTCTGACCTCATGAACCCTGGTTTCCAAGAACTGGATATGGGGCCTTCAAATGCAGGTTAATTTCAATATGGACTAATCAATATATTACAATGTGTAGGCTATATACAATATGTAGGCTATAAGATATCCATATTTTTATTAGCACCACACCTGTTGATTCTCTACTTCGTTACCGTCCCTGTGTATGAATCATTGCCTGTGATCTGACTACTCTCTGCTCGCCCCTCTTGTACCTTGCAGCTATCTCTGTGTGTGACTCATTGGCTACGTCCTGACTATCCTCACTGTCTATGCCCCTTGGTAACTTTGTCTCACAGTTACCCTGCTAGGAGTTATCTTGCAGCTCCTAGCTCTCTGGAGTTTAGGCCACGCCCCCAGCAGTCACGTGCTTCAGGTCCTGCTGTTCTGAAGTATGCACCGACTCGGCTGCTGCCCGCTCCACAGGTATCTTTGAGCACAGTTCGCTTTACTTAGGACACGCGCACTGGCTCAGTAAGCAAGTGCAGTGCAGTGTTCCTGATATTATAACTGACGGTCAACTTTTTTTTTTTTTTTCCTCACTTCTGCAGCATGGACCCAATGCATGCCTTATATGAGCAGGTGAAATGCTTGACTCAGTTGCTGCAGAAGCTAAGTTTGGAACACCAAGCTCTGACCCAGTCCCAGCGGCAGGTTGCGGACTCGGTTCAGGGGGTGCTTTCCGCAGGCTTTCAGCAGGTGGGGAATAGAGATGTCATTTTAGTCCCACCCGAATCCCTGGTTAAATTGCCAGATATGATTTCTGGTAACAAAGATGATTTCAGAGCATTTAATGAGGGCTGTAAGCTCTTTTTCTCTTTGAGACCCCGCTCCTCTGGGGATGAGAAACAGAGGGTGGGGGTGGTTATGTCCCTGCTTAGGGGGTCCCCACAAGCCTGGGTATTTTCGCTTTCCTCTTCTGCCCCTGAGAGAATGTCTGTGGATGCGTTTTTTGAAGCCTTAGGGCTTATTTATGATGAGCCAGATAGAGTGCGTTTGGCTGAGGACAAGGTGATGAGTGTCTGTCAGGGGGAGCACTCGGCCGAGTAGTTCTGTACTGAATTCAGACATTGAGCAGCCAAGATTTCTTGGAGTGATGCCGCCCTTTGGGGGCTGTTCCGTAGAGGCCTGTGTGAATGTCTGAAGGATGCTTTGGCACTCCATCCTCCGCCTGACTCTCTGGAGGATGCTATGACCCAAGCAGTTCGTATGGATCGCAGACTGCGGGCTAAAGGCGTTATGCAACTGGAAACACCATTATTTTTCAGTGGAGATGAGACCCGGACTCTTCCTGTGGCTATGGAGGTGAGCGCTGTCACCTGTGAGGAAAAGGAAAGAAGACGCCGCCGGGAGAAGCAGTTGTGCTTCTATTGTGGGGAATCTGGACACTGGAAGAAGGACTGCCTCTCCTGTCCGTCATCCTCCAAGATGGCGGGAAACGACTAGGTCTGGGTAGTAGTCGAGGAGGCTACCCAGAACTTCAGGTACAGTTTTTCTCACGTGCAAAAATGGTGCTGCAGGTGGAACTGGAACTTAGTAATGGTCCGGTTCAAACTACTCTGGTTCTGCCGTGAACCTGATTGATACCAAAATTATGACTCTTAATAAGATAGGGTCAGTCAGGCTTCAGGATCCTGTTAAACTTGTGGCAATTGACTCGTCCCCTCTTACCCAGGACAGTATCTAATCACTTATAGAATTGCCCTCATAATAAAGAAATAAATACCGTAACTATTAATGTAGATCACAATGTCCCACTGAAAAATTAAATCAGAATAAAGGACCAATTGGTATAAAAAGCTATATTTTTATTCACAAAGAATTAGAAAAAGTACAAATGGAGAGATGCACATATCAATAAAGGGACATAGTAAGCCCATATTTATCATATATCAAACACAAATAAATACACCATTATCAAAAATAGTAATAGGTGATAAGTAAGCAATAGCTGCAAAATCCCTTATAAAAACATCCACAGAGAATGTGAAACCTGTGCAATTTATTATAATAAATATCTGTAAATTGGTATGGTAAGGATTCTCATCAGTGCGGGGGCTCTCAGGTCTATAGACCTGAGAGCCCCCGCACTGAAATCAGTGCGGGGGCTCTCAGGTCTATAGACCTGAGAGCCCCCGCACTGATGAGAATCCTTACCATACCAATTTACAGATATTTATTATAATAAATTGCACAGGTTTCACATTCTCTGTGGATGTTTTTATAAGGGATTTTGCAGCTATTGCTTACTTATCACCTATTACTATTTTTGATAATGGTGTATTTATTTGTGTTTGATATATGATAAATATGGGCTTACTATGTCCCTTTATTGATATGTGCATCTCTCCATTTGTACTTTTTCTAATTCTTTGTGAATAAAAATATAGCTTTTTATACCAATTGGTCCTTTATTCTGATTTAATTTTTCAGTGGGACATTGTGATCTACATTAATAGTTATGGTATTTATTTCTTTATTATGAGGGCAATTCTATAAGTGATTTAATATTAATTTTGACTGTTGTTTAAACAGAGTCATATAATGGATCTCAAAGCCAAGGAAAGTTCTTGGCAAGCGAAGGCCACTAGTATGTTCAAGAGAGGTGCCACATCATCATATAGTTCCATTTCCCATGTGAGTCAGGAAAATACACAGAAATATAAAAGAGCTTTGAACAAAAAAATCAAGGTATGGTGGACGAAAATTACCTTAGAAAATTATGTGGCACAGAATATCGTTCCAAGAGGCTTAAGGATCAACATATATCCCACTTTTGATTTGGAGGAAGAAACTCTAATTAATAGGTGGATTGCGGCTGCTAACACCTGTTCTTTGGAATTTATCAAAATAATTATTGAAAAGAATTCTATTATTCTTAAGAATATAGAGACTGAAATTGAGGATCTCCAAAAAATCTTATTACATGATATGAGAAAAGAGGAATTTCAGGAATTTGTTACAAAACTTGATAAAGATATCGAAAAATGGGAGAATCATATTAGTCTAAATAAACAGAAGAAGTATGAAAGGGATTGGGCTGATTTTGAGTCCAAGAGAATTTTCAAGTGGCAAATGCCAAAGAAAAAAGACCCCATCCCAAGGAATCTGTTGAGGGACTTTTCTACATCTAATTCCTCCATTAGTGATGTGGGAAGCAGTACTTTTGAAGCCAGCTATAAACCAAGAACTCGACAGCATTATAAAAAAAGTGCTGCCCCCAAAAATCAAGTGAGTGATACTGTCGAGGTTATTAATTTGTCTAGCCATATGTTAACAGATACACAAACAAGGGTGCTACAAAGAGGGTTAACGTTTTCCCCTTCATCTGATTTAGACACGTTCACGGCAATAAAGGACTTGCATCTCTTCTCCAGAAAACTGGTTTTGAAGAGGTTACATCATAAAAAAGAAAGTGGTGGTGACTTCTCTAGTAGGGAGGAAAATGAAGCTCTTGAGATTCTTGAGTCTCTGATTGATGAGAATACATCAAATGTAAGTAATTTCCCTGTGAAATCAATTAATAAATCTACAAAATTTCCCCCTTTAACATTAGTACCGGCAGTTGATACGTTCACAAAGATTGTGTCATCTGAAATCGATAAATTAAAGAAAACCAGTCATTTTGGCTATAATAATTTGTCAATGCAGGAGAGGAATGCTTTGAGAGAACTTAAGGAATGGGACGATGTGGTTTTCAAGGTGGCCGACAAAGGAGGTAATATAGTAATATGGCCGAACTCCATGTATGAGGCCCAAGCCAATAAATTGTTAAACAACACCCAGGAGTATAGGTTACTTACTTATAATCCTATGGGACAATTCAAATTGGAATTGATTGATATTTTGGAGGCCGCAGTTGAAAACCACATTGTCCCTAAGAAATTATTGGAAATTCATCAAAAACTTAGTCCTAGGTTAGCAACGTTCTACCTGATACCAAAGGTCCATAAAAATTCCCAGGACCCACCGGGAAGACCTATAGTGGCAGCCAATGAGGGTCTCTGTGAGATCATATGTAATGTGATAGATCACTTTTTAAAACCTTTGGTGACTCAGTTGCCCTCATATATTAAGGATTCTACAGCTGCACTTGGACATTTAGAAAATATTCAACTAACTGAAAACATGATCCTCGTTACAGCAGACGTTGAAGCTTTATATACATCGATCCGTCATCAAGATGGACTTAATGCCGTTGGTAAATTTCTCTTAAACAGTAATGTAGATCATGACATGGCCAACTTTGTTCTTGCTTTATTGAAGTATGTATTAACTCATAACGCATTTTCCTTTAATGGAAAAATTTTTCTTCAAAAGCAAGGTACAGCTATGGGGGCGGCTTGTGCCCCCTCATATGCGAATCTATTTATGGGAGCCTGGGAAAGATATATTTTTCAGGACAGTGAAGTAGTGGGTATGGAGCGGATCCATAACTGGATCCGTTACATAGATGACATCCTGTTTATTTATGAAGGATCAGGTGAGGAATTGAGGTGTTTAATGAATACCCTTAACCACAATAACCAAAACATTAGGTTGACGTATCATTATGGACGTAAAATTGAATTTTTGGATTTGTCCATTACAGTTCTATCTGATGGTCGGCTATCAACCACAGTATATCGTAAACCCACGGCAACAAATTCCTTGCTCCATGCTTCATCGGCACATTTAAAATCCACCATAGATGGGATACCCATTGGACAATTTTTGCGCATTAAGAGAATTTGTTCGGATGAAAGTCTTTTTGAAGAACAGTCCTCTATTCTAAGGAAACGATTTCAAAATAGAGGATATAATCGGAAGTCCATTCAGAGAGGATATATGAGGGCAAAATTTGTCCCAAGAGAACAACTTTTACCTTAGAACGTGATTCCTCCCAAGATTGTACACAGGGAACAGCAGGTAAGATTTATTTCAAACTTTAATAACAAATGGTTTGAGGTTAAAAATATAGTACAGAGACATTGGCAAATTCTTTTGACCGATCCTGTGTTGAGAGAAATCTTACCATCAGGTCCCTCATTTGTGGCAAAGAGGGCTCCAAATTTGCGAGACATTTTGACACATAGTCAATATGATCCTCAACGGAAAGAGAGGGAGAAGAATATGGAGCGTATGGGATTTTTTCCCTGTGGTTTGTGCAAGGCATGTGCCAATATGAAAAAAAGCAGCAAGTTTCAGAACTTTGATCAATCTAGATGTTTCGATATCAGAACCTATATTACATGCTCAACGAAAGGAGTGATTTACTATGCTACTTGTCCATGTCAGAAGATTTACATTGGGATGACTAGTAGGGAGCTCAAGATTCGAGTTCGGGAGCATTGCCTTGATATTGATAAAGCCAAAAAGATTGAAGATGCTGCTTTGTTGAAAACATTACCTAGGCATTTTAAAAAATTCCATCACAGTAACTCTAGATTACTCCAAGTCAAGGGTATTGATCACATTAATTTGGGTCTCAGAGGAGGAGATGTTGGTAAAAGATTAGCCAAAAAAGAGTGCCAGTGGATATTTCGATTGGGCACCTTAACTCCTCAAGGACTCAATGAAAGCTTCGGTTTCGGTGCCTTTTTATAGCTTTTTCATTTCATTAATATATCCTTGACTTTCCTCCATGGGTTGTGGACTTTTTAGGGTGGGTTAGTTTTTATTGAGTGATATTAATATGTTGTTTTTTGTAGTTACAGCATATCGGTTTTGGTCTGATTATTCCAGTGGTCAAATGGTAAAGAAGACACATGGTGCATTTATTGAAGATTCAAGATCTGAAGATGCCTCATTTTTTATATTTTGTCCTCATTTATTTCCCCTTTTATTTAATCCTCATATCATGGTCTTTTTCATAGTTGCCAATATAGCACGATTAAGTGTCATTTTTTTATGTGACATTTTCATCATTGATTACATCTTACCTTGTATTTGTCATATTTCCATTTGGGGGTATTGAGAGTGTATTTGAAGTACCCCTTATTACATATATCTTGTGAGTGCGCATAAGTGGGTCTTGATTCACCAGAGAAGAGTGTGATGCTCATATTATGTACGTTTCGCTTTCCAGGGTCATCTGGTGATGACTGGTGGCGAACGACATAGGAGCACACAAACACTTCTCTTATTGATAGCAGTGAATCAAGTTCAACTCCCTCATGCGCCGCCTTTCACTTCATGTATTCAGGGTGATTTCCCTGTTATTTATTTTTTATTTTTATTTTCGTATTTTCAATTTTTTCATTTTTTAGGCCTCCGTGGTTAGTGCTCCAACCATTATTTTGATCATGAAATTTTGAGTAAATAATAGTCTACATCTGTATTTCCGTCCTATATGTATAGACATAGGGTTCCAATACTATAGCATAGATCTCTATACTCGTGTTAACATAGCGCTATAATATGCTGATATACTAGTGATCTATATATTAAGATTATTTGTTTATAAACCTCATTTTTGTAGCGCTTAGTTTTTGGGAAAATTAATATTGTTTTCTAAGATTTGGCGATCTACCTCAAGTGATATTATGATTTACCATTTATGGTTTGGAGCACTTATCTCTGGGCATGCGCTATTGACTTTTCAGTAATGGACATGCGCCTTGGTCATTCTAGTAAGGTAACTGATTGCAGCTGGGCAGAGGATTATTTAAACGGGGATTTCCCTTCCTAAGTCATGCCTCCCGTTGAAGCAAAAGCGAAACGCGCGTCGGGGCAGAGGGACGCCCGAGGAGATCCTTTATCAACCATCGGTAATAGCTGCTTTGCTCCATTATATTATTTGTTTCATTGTCATACGATCAATGCAGTTGTGCAAGTATATGGATTCACATTGTGAGAGCGGACTTGAGTGCCGCTAACAAAGTTTGATACTGCCATAGGGATGTTTAGTACGGTGGCCCAGGTTTTTGTTTTTATTTATCCATGGGCATCGCCACAGTCAGATTCCTTGCGGTTTTTTGGCCATTTATAGGGGTAATATAGACCTGAGAGCCCCCGCACTGATGAGAATCCTTACCATACCAATTTACAGATATTTATTATAATAAATTGCACAGGTTTCACATTCTCTGTGGATGTTTTTATAAGGGATTTTGCAGCTATTGCTTACTTATCACCTATTACTATTTTTGATAATGGTGTATTTATTTGTGTTTGATATATGATAAATATGGGCTTACTATGTCCCTTTATTGATATGCGCATCTCTCCATTTGTACTTTTTCTAATTCTTTGTGAATAAAAATATAGCTTTTTATACCAATTGGTCCTTTATTCTGATTTAATTTCTACCAGGACAGTATCTGTTGCAGGTCTGAACTTTTTTCTCTAAAAGTGGGTTCCATTCATGTGGAAAAACTACGTTATCTTGTGCTAGATAACTTGCCTGCAGGACTGGTACTGGGGATGCCTTGGCTTCAACGCCATAATCCTACCATTGATTGGGTAACAGGGGAGATCACTCAATGGGTGTAAAGATAAATGTGGTAACCTGGGACATCTTGTTAACGCTGTTAAATCTGTATCTGTGTCTTCTGTCGGTCTGGAAGGTATTCTGGAGTACCTGAAGGATTTTGAAGATGTTTTTTTCCGAAAGTGAGGCTGAGGCGCTGCCACCACATAGACCCTACGATTGTGCCATTGATTTAGTACCCGGAGCCAAGTTACCTAAGGCACGATTGTTCAATTTGTCCGGGCCTGAGCGCCAAGCCATGAAGGAGTAAATAGCTGAGAGTCTCCGCAAAGGGCATATCAGGCCTTCTGTGTCACCTGTGGCAGCAGGATTCTTCTTTGTGAAGAAGAAAGATGGTGGTTTGCGGCCGTGTCTCGACTTTCAGGAACTGAACAAGATAACGGTTAGGAACACTTACCCGCTTCCCCTCATCCCAGACTTATGTAACCAGTTAGCTGGGGCCCAATGGTTCTCCAAGTTAGATCTCTGGGGGGCCTACAATCTGATAAGGGTTCGGGAAGGGGACGAGTGGAAAACTGCATTCCTCACATCAGAAGGACTCTTTGAAAACCTGGTAATGCCATTTGGGTTGACTAATGCCCCTCCTATTTTCCAGAATTTCATCAATGTTGTGTTTTCTGACCTGATAGGCCGTTTTGTTATTATTTATTTGGATGACATTTTGGCGTATTCCCCGGACAGCCAATCTCACTTGCAACATCTACAGACAGTTCTCCAGAGACTCAGGGAGATCCAATTGTTCGCTAAATTGGAAAAATGTTCATTTTTTGTAAAGGAACTGTCTTTTTTGGGGTTGATTGTGTCCTGTGAGGGGTTTCATATGGATCCTAAGAAGGTGCTGGCGATCGCTGACTGGGTTCAGCCTTGAGATCTCAAGCGGCTCCAGCGCTTCTTAGGATTTGTAAACTATTATCGGAGATTCATTAAAGGTTTCTCACAAGTGGTTAAACCACTCACGGATCTTACCCAGAAGGGCGCTGATGTAAAAAATTAGTCTGTACTCGCTAAGGAGTCCTTCTCAGCTATTAAGAAATGTTTCATGTCCGCTCCGGTGTTGGTATAACCAGACCTGTCCAAACCATTCATTGTGGAGGTGGATGCTTCTGAAGTGGGGGTGGGGGCTGTGCTGTCCCAGGGTCCGGCCACCCTTACCATTCTCAAACCCTGTGCCTTCTTCTCCAAGAAGATCTCTTCAGCCGAGAGAAACTATGACGTAGGCAATAGAGAACTTCTTGCAGTCAAGCTGGCATTTGAGGAATGGAGGCACTTTTTGGAAGGGGTGGCTCACCGTATCACGGTTGTCACAGATCACAAAAATTTGGCATACCTTGAATCTGCTAAGAGGCTTACTCCTAGATAAGCCCGTTGGTCACTTTTTTTCACGATTTCAGTTCTCCATTACTTTTTGACCGGGGTCCAAAAATGTTAAAGCGGATGCCCAGTCCAGAAGTTTTGACCCGGTGTCTCCCCCCGAATAGCCATCCTCCATTCTTCCCCCAGGGGTGGTAGTGGTGGGGGTTTCATCTGAGTTGGAACAAGAAATTCTAAGGGCTCAGGCCCTAGTTCCGGCAACCAGGCCAGGGGATATATTGGGGGATATATTTGTTCCGGATTTATTGCGGCCTAGACTTCTGCAGGAGTTTCATGAGTCTAGGTTGAGTGCTCATCCAGGTATCACGGCCACTAGGGAGGCAGTAGCCAGGGGTTTTTGGTGGCCTTCACTAAGGTCCGATGTGAAGAAATTTGTTTCTGCTTGTGGTGTGTGTGTCCGTTCCAAAAGCTCGCATAACCGGCCGGCTAGAGATCTCATACCTTTACCGGTTCCTGATAGGCCATGGACTCATCTCTCCATGGATTTTATTACCGGCCTTCCACCTTCCAGGGGCAATACCATGATCTGGGTGCTGGTGGATAGGTTTTCTAAACAGGCCCATTTCATTCCCTTGGCAGCATTACCCTCAGCAGAAACATTGTCAAGGTTGTTTGTGCAGCATGTGGTCCGATTGCATGGGGTACCTCAATGTTGTGTCTGACAGAGGTGTGCAGTTTGTGGCAAAATTTTGGAGGGCATTCTGTATGAAATTGGGCATCTCACTCTCCTTCTCGTCGGCATATCACCCGGAGAGTAATGGTCAGACAGAACGCACCAATCAATCCCTGGAACAAATTCTCAGGTGTCTGACCTCCGCCAGACAGGAGGATTGGTGTGATGTGCTACCGCTGGCGGAATTCGCTTTTAACAACCGGGTGAATCAGTCCACCAACATGTCCCCATTCCTGATTAACTATGGGTTCAATCTGCATTTTGGGGAGTTTTCACGGGTGGATTCCGGTTGTCCAGGGGTAGAGGGGTCCATTCAATGGTTAAAAAACCTCTGGGCTGAAGTCCAGCGTAATATCTCTTGGGCCCAGGAGAGGTACAAATATTTTGCTGACAAAAAGAGAGCCTCGGGAGATATGTTTCAGGTGGGAGAGAAGGTTTGGCTTTCCACATGTAACATCAACTTGAAGGTACCATCAGCTAAATTGGGACCAAAGTTCATTGATCCGTACGAGATTATGGAGATAGTCAACCCAGTGGCATATAGGTTGGGTCTCCCCGCCTCCTTAAAAATATCCAATGTGTTCCATAAATCTCTGTTGAAATCCATAGTCTGTCAAAGAGGACTCCGAGTCTGTTGTTCCTCCAGTGCTGGTGGAGGGTCAATTGGAGTATGAGGTAGGACATATTGTGGACTCTCGCCGGGTGCGCCGCTCTTTGCAGTACCTGGTCCACTGGAAGGGATATGGACCAGAGGAGCGCTCATGGGTCCCTGCTCGCTCTGTACATGCAGATCGCCTGGTTCGGGCTTTCCATGCCCAGTACCCGAGGAAGCCTGGGGGTCCAAAGCCCCCCCATTGAGAGGGGGGGTACTGTCATGATCCCAGTGTAGGTTTTTGAGCTGCACGTCAGGGGTTAATGTCTGGAGCTCAGTACAGGTTTTGACCTGCACACCTGGGGTTAATGATTGTGACCTCTTTTTGGTTCTGGGAGAGCTTCTTAAACCCCTGGGAAGCTCCAATCCCTGTCAGTTATACATTTGCCTTTGGCCGAGTGTGGTGACCTCTGTGTGCCTGTGCCTGTTCGTTGTTATAGCTTGTTTATATGGTTCTGTCCCAGTTCTGTTCCCCGTTGTGAGTTTGCCTGTTGATTCTGTACTTTGTTACCGTCCCTGTGTATGAATCATTGCCTGTGATCTGACTACTCTCTGCTCGCCCCTCTTGTACCTTGCAGCTATCTCTGTGTATGACTCATTGGCTACGTCCTGACTATCCTCCCTGTCTATGCCCCTTGGTAACTTTGTCTCGCAGTTACCCTGCTAGGAGTTCTCTTGCAGCTCCTAGCTCTCTGGAGTTTAGGCCACGCCCCCAGCAGTCACGTGCTTCAGGTCCTGCTGTTCTGAAGTACGCACCTACTTGGCTGCTGCCCGCTCCAAAGGTATCTTTGAGCACAGTTCGCTTTACTCAGGACATGCGCACTGGCTCAGTGAGCAAGTGCAGTGCGGTGTTCCTGATACATTTCAACTGTGTCTACAGTAGACCAGTTAGAAAATGATGAACGGTGGTTTTGTGCCAAAAATTGACGAGCATACAAATTAGTTTGGCCCACCATGAACAAAATCCTCAGAGAAAAATATTATGAAAAAGTGGGCCGATGGTGTCAAACTTGATTCCTGGTTTTGCCACAAAATCAGGAATCAGTGTCTCTTAATTTTCGTGGGGCGAGCTCCATACATTGTTTGTAATGGGGTGCGCTGGTTCACCTTCTGGAAAGGTGGGCGCTGCCTCATCTTCTGTCCTGGGACGTCTGCTTGGTTTTTCCGCAGGACCCGAGGAGGAAGATAAGGAGGCGGAAGAAAGATGGATCAGGGATCAAAACACTTACGGTTAAAGTCTCTCTTCTTTCTTCTGTCTTGTCCTCTTTCTTCTTCCTTTTTTTTTCAGCAGGGATTGTGGTGTTACAGGCTTCTGTGGCACCACAAGTCCCAGCACAGCAGGAGATCCAGCAGTATGACTTCTCTGAAGGAATCCTCAGCTAATGTGAGGACCTGCAGAGCAGTCACAGACAGGTCACAGAGCGATCAGACCGCTGCTGTGACCTGTCATTGGTGTGATCGATGATGACATCGATCACACCAATCAGAACTGGCTCTGGAGACGCTGGTGCTGCTAGGCACCAGCCTAAGATCGACGCTCACATACTATACCGTCCATGGTCACAGGCCCAGGTCACATGGACTTTATAGTACGTTGCATGGCAGAAAGAGGTTAAAGGAGCGGGTCTCCTATGGTTGTAATGTGCATACACTAAATGTATGGGCTGAAAAACATTCTCCCTGGGGGGTACACAGCAACATACTGTGTAAACTTTTTGTTTACAGGCACTATAAATACCCTTGAAAAAAAAAAAACATGGCTGTTGCATTATGGGGACACATTCACCCTGGTGATCTAGTGGTGGTGTCGGAAGTGACTTGGAGAATGGCCTACTAAAAATCTTTTCCCAATTTAAAGGAGCAGGTCTCCTTTGGTTGTAATGACAAACATTTCCCCTTGGGGGATACACATCAACATAATATGTAAAAAAAATATTTACAGGCATCAAAAACACCCTTTAACACAATAACGTGGCTGTTGCATCACGGACCACGGTCACCATGGTGATCTAGTAATGGTGGCTCATGAGGATGAGGAGAAGGAGGAGGAGGATAACAGCAAGTAGGCAAAATCAGGAAGCGTATATCCATGTGTGGGTGTAAAGAGGTGCATGAGAACATACCTCCTAAAAGATGACACTGGATTTGAAGTTATGTTTCACTGTTTTCATTCAGTGGTATAGAGAAGTCTGGCCCAATCCAGCCCTTGTTCATTTTTATGAGAGTCAGCCTGTCAGCATTTTCAGCTGACAGGCGGATGCGCCTATCAGTTATAATTACACCAGTGGCACTAAGTACCCGCTCTGACAAAACGCTAGCGGCAGAGTAGGCCAGGACCTCCAATGCATAAAGAGCCAGTTCATGCCATGTGTCCAGCTTGGATACCCAATAATTATAATGCACAGAGGAATCACAGAGGACGTTGGTACGGTCAGCAAGGTACTTCCATAGCATCTTCCAAAACTTTGCACTCTTTGTGAGAGTACCCCACGCCTCAGGGCCAGTGCAAAGGGAAGTCAGAGAAAACTCTCCCAGAACTTTGCCAGTGTTCCCCTGCCTCTGCTGGATTGGAGTTGTTTCTCTCTCAACTGTACTCCTTGGTTGTCCAACAAACTGTGACCTCTGCCGCCAGCGTTTTAAGATGGGAATTTTTTTATAATTCCGCAACAAGGGCCCTCTGGTACTGCCGCATTTTAGTAGACCTGTCTGTCTCTGGAATAAGACATTGAAAGTTCTCCTTGTAGCATGGGTCTAGAAGTGACATCAATCAGTAATGACTGTCACCCAAAATTTTGAGAATGCGAGGGACACGGAAAAGGCAGCACAACATAAAGTCAGCCATGCATGCCACACTGCTAACAGGCAAGACTTCTGTGTCCACACCAAGAAGATGACTGACCATGCTGTCCTCCTCCTTCCTGTCCTCGCGCCATTCTCACTGAACAGACGTTATGACAGTTGTGCTTGTAGTAATGTCTATAGCACATGAAACTAGCTCCTGTGTTCTTCCTCCTCTTCCTCATTGTCAACCAATTCATGTTGGGATGACATGAGGCTGGACTGTTTGTAATCACCCTGTATGGTTCCTTGCATGGTTCCATCTCATCATGCTCCGCCTGCAATGCATCCTTTTTCATTCTGAGCAGAGAGTTTTTCAGAATACAGAGAAGCAGGATGGTGACGCTAATTATGGCGTTATCGCCGCTCACCATCTTGGTGGACTCCTCAAAGTTTTGTAGGGTGGTACATATGTCTGACATCCATGTCTACTCCTGAGGTCTTAACTATCTGAACTGAATACCGACATCCTTGTTGATGCTGGTAGTCAACAACTGCCCTCTTCTGCTCACAAATCCTTTGCAACATATGCAGTATAGAGTTCCAATGCGTTGGGACATCACACACCAGTCCATGATCTGGAATCTGCAAATGCCGCTGAAGCACGACAAGGGCGGCAGAAGCAATAGCTGACTTTTTAAAATGGGCAAACATGGGGCGCACTTTCACAAGCAGATCCAGCAGCTGCGGGTAACTTTTGAGAAACCATTGAGCAACGAGGTTAAGCACATGGACCAGGCATGGTTCATGTGTGAGCTCGCCTCGCCTCAGAGCCGCCACCAGATTCCAGCCATTGTCACACACGACCAAGCCTGGCTGTAGGTTCAGCGATATCAGGAACAGATCTGGCTGCTCTTTTAGAGCTGTCCATAACTCTTAAGCATTGTCCGGTTTGTCACCTAATTATATTAGCTTCAGTACACCCTGTTGCTGCTTGGCTGAGGCAGTGCTGCAATGCTTCCAGCTTGGGACTGATGTGGCCATTTCGGAGATGGAGGTTGAAGAGGAGGAGGAACAGGAGGAGGTGCAGGAGCTGTAGACTGTGGGCGCAACCCTGATTGACCTAGGGCCCGCAATCCTCAGTGTCGGGAGGACGTGTTCCATTCCAAGGTCCGACTGGGTCCCGGCTTCCATTATGTTAACCCAGTGTGCCGTCAGCAAGATGTACCATCCCTTGCCCAAGCACTTGTCCACGTATCTGTGGTTAGGTGGACTTTCCCAGTAACAACATTGTTGAGGTAATGTTGTGGGACACGTGCTTGTGTAATGCCAGGACGGCACACTGGGAGAAATAGTGGCGGCTGGGGACCAAGTATCTTGGGATGTCCACCGTCATCAGGTTGCGGAAGGCTTCTGTCTCCATGAGCCTAAAAGGCAACATTTCGAGCGCAAGCAGACGAGAAATGTGTGAATTTAGATCTTGTGTGTCACAGAAAGTGTGATACCTTTGTTTTGAGAAGCACAAAATCTTTTTTTTTTTAATCTCCAAAACACTGAAGCTTACAACTGTTTAGTTACCAAAGTATGCGTGTTACTTAAAATAAAAGGTCTGAAAACAAAAAGACAATAAATGGTGCATTCTCTAAATTGGGAATGTCAGCAGTGGGGACCACAACAGTGTTAAGTTCTATTCTTTATTTTTATTCTCTTTCTTAATGACCTTGTGTATAGTTTTAAAAGTGTATTGTCAGTCTTTGCTGATGACACAAAACTTTGTAGCATAATAAACACTGAGCTATGGATTAATGTGTCCCCCTAGACTCCAGTCACAGGTCTCTCATACAGCCAAATCAGATCTCATACTATACTGTGACGAGGGGCAACATACTGATACATGTGTCTGCAAATTGAAATTCTAATATGACTTTTATCTTCCTAAGGCATGTGAGAAGTCTCATTAAATGGTAGATAATGAATTTTAGAATTGCTTCATCCAATAGGTAGCACTATAGGTCAAGTCCTCTTCCTCTCTGAAGACACAATTTGCATTGTTAAACTGGATAATATTATATAACTATCTAGATAAGATATTTTCATGAGCAAACGCATGGCAGATTAAGTTTTTGCCACAGTAATCATATTGCAGTTTATACATCAAATTCAAATATACTCGGGACTACAGAAGAAGGACTTGGGTATTCTGATTACAAGTAAGCTGAGCAGCAGTACTCAATGTCAAGCAGCAGCTGCAAAACACAAACAAGATTTTAGGGTGTATAAAAAGAGATAAAATCCTGCGATCCAGTGATGCACCGCCAATGGCAGCAGGCCACACGGCTGCTTTAGGGCCCGTGAGTCTGGGGGGCACTGTGTGGCACTAGGCTCCCCTCCCCCCACTATCGCAAGTTCAACTGTATCTGCATCTCGGATGTCAAAACAGTTGAAAGCAATGATGAAAAAGGAGCATCAGCTCCCATCATTCCCCCTCTATGTCTGATGTCTGAGCTCTGTGGGCTGATATGTGCAGGCGCCTCAAAACGCTCGCTACAGAAACCTGAGCAGAGATAGTACGAGGAGGAAAGGTGAGTATTGTGCTTTTTTAAATCACTGAGCAAATTGTGGTGGCCATAAAATTGTATAGATAACTATGGGGAGTGCCTTTTACTGTATGGACTAGATGGAGTGTAATATTACTGTATGGTCTATGAAGGACTATGGGGAGTGCATGATACTATATGGTGTATAAAGGACTACATGGATTATAATACTGTATATAGTCTATGGAGGACTATGGGGAGTACATACGGTAATACTCCATGGAGGGCAACAGGAAGTGCATTATATTGAGGACTATGGGGAACACATTAAACTGTACGGTCTATGGAAGACTAGGGGGGTGCATTATACTGTATGAAGGGTGCATTACACTGTATGGAAGACTATGGGGAGTGCATTATATTGTATGCAGAACTATGAGGAACACAATATACTATATAGAAGACTATGGAGAGTGCATTTTACTGCATGGTTCATGGAGGACTATGGATAGTGCATTATATGGAGGACAATGGGGTGCATTATACTATATGGAGGACTATCAGGAGTGCATTATACTGTATAGAGGACTATGGGAAGAACATTACACTGTAAAGAGGACTATAGGATGTGCATTATACGCTATGGTCTATGAAGGACTATGGGAGTACAGTATATTGTATGGAGGACTCTGGGGAGTGCATTATACTGGTTTATGGGGAGTGCAGTATAATGTAAGGACTATGGGAAGTGCATTATACTGTAAGATGTGTTAGGCATTGGGTTCCTGCCTCTGCACAGGAGAGAACTCGAGCCTTGGTGGTCTCCCATTCCTCTCCAGCCAGAGAGGAGGCTGCTGAGCAGAGATGTTGGTCCCAGGCTAATGCTAGGTGTCTGGTTGCTCCTCCTGGCTCTGCTATTGTATCATGCGTGAGTCAGCAGCAAGCAGACGCTCCTGGGACTAAGGCCTGCTTTTCCCCTACTGAGCATGCCCGTGGGACGACCTCTCAATGGAGATCGGAGGTCACATGGGCAGATCCTGTTCCTGCTCGGATTGGTCCATTGGGAAAGTCCCAGAAGGATGCCGGTATAAAAGAGTTGCATGGCCACTCGGCCATGCGCTAGTATAGACAGTTATTATAACTTGTGTTTGAGATGATGGATGCATGAAACTGGTGAATGACTCATTATGAAACCCCTCCCTTTGATACGCATGTTGTAGGGTTATCTTAGTTTGAGTCAGCGCCTTGTAGTGGCTAAGCCTAGCATCACAGTGCTTCGCAGTCACAGTAAGTCTCTGCGCCATATTGTGCCATCCAGCACATGGCACCTAGTGGCTGCATCCACCAGCGTGGCGCCGTGCTCAGGTCTAGCGCTTTCCTCCTTAGTCTGGGTGGTTAGTGGCTTCTGCCAGAGTGGTGCAGTGCACACTAGTGCGTCACTACTCTGTTTGTCTCTTGCTAGCTCCGCTGTAGCGGTGCCAAACGCTAGTGTACTATAGGGACTCTAACCTCATGTCCTTGGGGCAGAGTCCTGTGTCTGTATACTAGTGCTCATCCGGCCGAGCCCTGTGAGCTTAACAGGCTTCGGCATTTACATTGTGTGGCACCGCGGTTCTGTGAATCAACAGAACTTGCTCCTGTACACACCAGGTGACGTTAACCCGCGTATGTTCATTTATTATTTGCCGTATACCCTCCGCCATTACCGAGCAGCAGTTCTACATCTCTGCACGGTGGACCCCAGGCTGCGAACGCACTTCATTATCATCTTTATTATTTATTATTATTATTTATTTATATAGCATCATTGATTCCATGGCGCTGTACATGAGAAGGGGTAACATACAAAGTACAGATATCACTACATACAGATTATTTGGTGCGTTCTGTCAGCCTAACATGGTGGACAATATGGAGTGCAGTGTACTGTAAGAAGGACAATGGAGAGTTCTACGTACTGTATGAAGGACCATGGGGAGTGCAGTGTATTGTATGGAGGACTATGGGGAGTGCAGTATACTGTATGGAGGACTGTGGAGAGTACGTTTAACTGTATGGAGGACTATGTGGATAGCAGAATACTATATGGTTTAAGGAGGACTATAGGGAAAAAGCCAACAACCTATATAGCATATACGGATATTCATGAAGGACAATGAAAACCTACTCAACAAATGAATAAACCAAATTAAATTAAAGTCCAGATTATGAAGACTTAAAAAATATTTTATTAATTACACAATAAAAGCAAAACCAGACAAAAAAGACATAATGCAATACCATAAAATGTCGTAATGTATGAAGGTAGTTACATAGTAAACACATAAGCCATAAGTAAATATAGTGATCATAAAAATTCCATCCGCAACAAAGTGCATATAATGAGCAGGTAAAGAGTATAAAAACTCAAATAAAGTGCATAGGAAAAGTAATAAGATCATAGATACCCGTGATCAATGGCTACATGTGTCTCCAGCTCCCTCCAACGTACGTTTCGCCTACCGTGGCTTTCTCAAGGAGACTGAGAAAGCCACGGTAGGCGAAACGTACTTTGGAGGGAGCTGGAGACGCATGTAGCCATTGATCACGGGTATCTATGATCTTATTACTTTTCCTATGCACTTTATTTGAGTTTTTATACTCTTTACCTGCTCATTATATGCACTTTGTTGCGGATGGAATTTTTATGATCACTATATTTACTTATGGCTTATGTGTTTACTATGTAACAACCTTCATGCATTACGACATTTTATGGTATTGCATTATGTCTTTTTTGTCTGGTTTTGCTTTTATTGTGTAATTAATAAAATATTTTTTAAGTCTTCATAATCTGGACTTTAATTTAATTTGGTTTATTCATTTGTTGAGGAGGACTATAGGGAGTATGGTTTATTGTATGGAGGACTGTGAAGAGTGTATTATACTGTATGGAGGACTATGGGGAGTTCAGAATATATATGACCTATGGAAGACTATGGGAGTACAGAATGCTGGATGAAGGACCGTTGGGGAGTGTATCATACTGTATGGAGGACTATGGAAAGTGCATTAAACTGTATGGAGGACTATGGCGATTGCATTATCTATAATATATCCGGCTAAGCGTCACTCTGTTCAAAGCCTTTATAGACTGAGCAAGCGCGCTGCGCCTGCACAGTCTGGCTCCAGACAGAATGAAGCAGCCAGTGGTGAGGAGTGTGTATGGTGCCGGAGATGGCGGTACGCGTACACACTGCATACCGCTATGTCCGGCGCCATACTTACATACTTACCTGACCGGGAGGAGCGTTGCCGCGGCACTTCTCTTCGGCCAAAGACCGGGCCAGGAGAGCGGCAGGAATTGCGCATGCGCATAGTGCGATCCGGCGCCATTTTACTGAAGACATATTTGCAGTGTCTTCAGCAATATGGAGCCGGACAGCGCTATGGGCATGCACGTACTCTGGTGCCAGACTCCTCCCCCGGCCTCCAGCAGAAAATGACAGGCAGTGCTGGAGCACAGGGAAGAAGGGTGAGTATAAATGTTTTTTTTTGTATGTGTGTAGTATCATAGGGGTGAGGGGGACCATGTATACCAGGAAAGGGTGACAGGGGACCATGTATACCAGGAAGGGGGACAGGGGACCATGCATACCAGGAAAGGGGAGTGAGGGGACCACGCATACCACGAAAGGGGGGTGAGGGGACCACGCATACCACGAAAGGGGAGTGAGGGGACCACGCATACCACGAAAGGGGAGTGAGGGGACCACGCATACCATGAAAGGGGGTGAGGGGACCACACATACCACGAAAGGAGGGTGAGGGGACCACGCATACCATGAAAGGGTGAGGGGACCACGTATAACACGAAAGGGGGGTGATGGGACCATGCATACCACGACAGGAGAGTGAGGGGACCAGGCATACCACAAAAGGGGGGGTGAGGGGACCACGCATACCACGAAAGGAGGGTGAGGGGACCATGTATACCACAAAAGGGGGTGAGGGGAACCATGCATACCACAAAAGGGGAGTAAGGGGATCTTGCATATGGGGAAAGGGGGGTGAGGGGACCACACATACCAGGATAGGGGGGTGAGAGGACCACGCATACCATGAAAGGGGAGTGAAGGGAATCAAGCATACCAGGATAGGGGGGTGAGGGGACCATGCATACCAGGAAAGGGGGGTGAGGGGACCATACATACCAGGATAGGGGGGTGAGGGGACCATGTATACCACGAAAGGGGGGTAAGGGGACCATGCATACCCAAAAGGGGAGTGAGGGGACCACGCATACAAGGAAAGGGGGGTGAGGTGACCACGCATAACATGAAAGGGGGGTGAGGGGGCCACGTATACCACAAAAGGAGGGTGAGGGGACCACACAAACCAGGATAGGGGGGTGAGGGGACCACGCATACCATGAAAGGGGAGTGAGGGGACCACGCATACCAGGATAGGGGGGTGAGGGGACCATGCATACCAGGAAAGGGGGGTGAGGGGACCATACATACCAGGATAGGGGGGTGAGAGGAACACGCATACCACGAAAGGGGGGGTTAAGGGGACAGCGCATAACATGAAAGCGGGGTGAGGGGAACACGTATACCACAAAAGGAGGGTGAGGGGACCACACACACCAGGATAGGGGGGTGAGGGGACCACGCATACCATGAAAGGGGAGTGAGGGGACCTCGCATACCAGGATAGGGTGGTGAGGGGACCATGCATACCAGGAAAGGGGGGTGAGGGGACCACGCATACCAGGATAGGGTGGTGAGGGGACCATGCATACCACGAAAGGGGAGTGAGGGGACCATGTATACCATGAAAGGGGGGTGAGGGGACCATGCATACCCAAAAGGGGAGTGAGGGGACCACGCATACAAGGAAAGGGGGTGAGGTGACCACACATAACATGAAAGGGGGGTGAGGGGGCCACGTATACCACAAAAGGAGGGTGAGGTTACCACACATACCAGGATAGGGGGTGAGGGAACCACGCATACCATGAAAGGGGAGTGAGGGGACCATGCATACCACAAAAGGGGAGTGAGGGGACCACGCATACCAGGATGGGGGGTGAGAGGACCACGCATACCATGGAAGGGGGGGTGAGGGGACCACGAATACCACGAAAAGGGGGTTAGGGGACTATGCATACCAGGAAAGGGGAGCGAGTGGACCACGTATACCACGAAACGGGGGTGAGGGGACCATGTATACCATGAAAGGAGGGTGAGGGGACCATGTATACCATGAAAGGGGGGTGAGGGGACTATGCATACCACAAAAGGGGAGTGAGGGGACCATGCATACCACGAAAGGGGGGTGAGGGGACCATGCATACCACAAAAGGGTAGTGAGGGGACCACGCATACCATGAAAGGAGCATGAGGGGACCATGCATACCACAAAAGGGTAGTGAGGGGACCACGCATACCACAAAAGGGGCATGAGGGGACCATGCATGCCACAAAAGGGGTGTGAGGGGACCATGCATACCACAAAAGGGGTGTGAGGGGACCACGCATACCAAGATAGGGGGTGAGGGAACCACGCATACCAGGAAAGGGGAGTGAGGGGACCACACATGCCATGAAAGGGGGGTGAGGGAACCATGCATACCACGAAAGGGGAGTGAGGGGACCATGCCTACCACGAAAAGGGCATGAGGGGACCACGCATACCAGGAAAGGGGAGTGAGCGGACCACGCATACAAGGAAAGAGGGTTAGGGGACCACGCATACCACAAAAGGAGGGTGAGGGGACCATGCATACCACAAAAGGGGAGTTAGGGGACCACGCATACCAGGATAGGGGGGTGAGGGGACCACGCATACCAGGAAAGGGGAGTGAGGGGACCACGCATGCCATGAAAGGGGGATGAGGGAACCATGCATACCATGAAAGGGGAGTGAGGGGACCATGCATACCACGAAAGGAGGGTACGGGACCACGCATACCACGAAAGGGGGTGAGTGGACCACGCATACCAGAAAAGGGGAGTGAGCGGACCATGCATACCAGGAAAGGGGGTGAAGGGACCATGCATACCACAAAAGGGGTGGTGAGGGTACCACGCATACTATGAAAGGGGGTGAGGGGACCACGCATACCAGGACAGGGGTGTGAGCGGACCACGCATACCAGGAAAGGGGGTGAAGGGACCATGCATACCACAAAAGGAGGATGAGGGGACCACGCATACCACAAAAGGGGAGTGAGGGGACCACGCATACCACGATAGGGGGGTGAGAGGACCAAGCATACCAGGAAAGGGGAGTGAGGGGACCACGCATGCCACGAAATGGGGGTGAGGTAACCATGCATACCACGAAAGGGGAGTGAGGGGGCCATGCATACCACAAAATTAGGGTCAGGTGGACGATGCATACCACAAAAGGGGGGTGAGGGTACCACGCTTACCAGGAAAGGTGGGTACGGGACCACGCATACCACGAAAGGGGGGTGAGGGGACCACGCATACCACAAACAGAGGGTGAGGGTACCATGCATAGCACAAAAGGGAAGTGAGAGGACCATGCATACCACGAAAGGAGGGTCAGGTGGACCATGCATACCACAAAAGGGGTGGTGAGGGTACCATGCATACTATGAAAGGGGGTGAGGGGACCACGCATACCAGGACAGGGGAGTGAGCGGACCACGTATACCAGGAAAGGGGGTGAAGGGACCACGCATACCACAAAAGGAGGGTGAGGGAACCACACATACCACAAAAGGGGAGTGAGGGGACCACGCATACCACGATAGGGGGGTGAGAGGACCACGCATACCAGGAAAGGGGAGTGAGGGGACCACGCATGCCACGAAATGGGGGTGAGGTAACCATGCATACCACAAAAGGGGAGTGAGGGGACCATGCATACCACAAAATTAGGGTCAGGTGGACCATGCATACCACAAAAGGGGGGTGAGGGTACCACGCATACCAGGAAAGGGGGGTGAGGGGACCACGCATACCACAAACAGAGGGTGAGGGTACCATGCATACCAGGAAATGAGGGTGATGGGACCACGCATACCAGGATAGGGGGATGAGGGGACCACGCATACCACAAAAGGGAGTGAGGGGTCCACACATACCAGGATAAGGGGGGTGAGGGGACCATGCATACCACGAAAGAGGAGTGAGGGTACCACGCATACCAGGAATTTGGAGTGAGGAGACCACACATACCAGGAAAGGGGAGTGAGCGGACCACGCATACCACGAAAGGGGGTGAGGGTACCACGCATACCACAAAAGGAGGGTGAGGGGACCTCGCATACCTCAAAAAAGGAGTGAGGGGACCACGCATACCAGGATAGGGAGGTGAGGGGACCACGCATACCAGGAAAGGGGAGTGAGGGGACCACGCATGCCACGAAAGGGGGGTGAGGGAACCATGCATACCATGAAAGGGGAGTGAGGGGACCATGCATACCACGAAAGGAGGGTCAGGTGGACCATGCATACCACAAAAGGGGGGTGAGGGGACCATGCATACCACGAAAGGGAGGTAAGGGGACCATGCATACCATGAAAAGGGGTGTGAGGGGACCATGCATTCCAGGATTGGGGGGCAAGAGGACCATGCATACCAGGATTGGGGGGTGAGGGGTAGCATGCATACCAGGATTGAGGTGTGAGGGGACCATGCATACCAGGATAGGGGGGATGAGGGGACCTTGCATACCAGGATAGGAATGAGGGTGCCATGCATACCAGGATAGGAGGGGAGCAGCACATACCAGGATGAGAGACCATATACCAATAAAAATGCTCGAAACCCGGGCGTAGAACAGGTTCATAGCTAGTACTATATAAGGGGCTATGGGGAGAGAATTGTATTACTGTGTGAGGACTATGGGGAGCACATTATACTATATGGAGGACTAAGATGGAGCTATTATAATATTTGGAGGACTATGTGTGGGCCATTAGAATATTTGGAGGGATATGTGGAGGGAGCCTTTATACTTTATGGAGGGCTATGTGGTGCCATTATACTGTATGCAAGTAATTATACAGTGTGAAGTTCATCATAATGTGTGGGGGCCATTATACTATTTGGAGGGCTAGAGGGGGCATTATACAGTGTGGTGATGTGTGGTGATATGTGGGACAATTATACTTTATGTAGACCCATTATACATGGAGCCTGCAAAAGACAAAATGAGCAAAAACCCTGCTGTGACTAAATAAGTAAAAGCAAAAGTGGAGGACTGTGTGGGGATCACTTTTGGGGATCATACTGTATTGGGTCATCACATTTTGCCTGGGGAGTTGAGGTAGGGTACAGTAGGTTCATCATGCTATGTGTGTGGAAGAATTAACTGTGGGGGTATCATAGAGTGTTTGTGGGGCACTTTTGTTTGCATCATACTTTATGAGTGCAATGAAATCTAGGGCTTAGTATGATGAAAATTACTTTGTAAAGACTGTAAGGTTGTGAGATATGTTCTTCTATGATCCCACCGAATATTAATTATTTTTTTGGGTGGGGCAGCCCATTTAGAAGTTCTGCTATGGGGAAACACGATTTCTATGTATGCCCCTGCCGTGATTCCATTCTATGTATTACCACTCTATAAATATCTTGTAAGACCAAACAACAGGCCCAAATCCACGTTGGAATCCTGTTATGGGCAGCATATTCTAAAAGGTTATTGAAAAGATAGAGTGGACTCAATGGTCAGCAGCTAGATTATTAAATGGGATGCAATGTCTCTAATAATGAGAGGTTAGAAAAATTTAGCCTATTCAGCTTAGAAAACAAGTACCTAATTTACATGTATTAATTGATGTGTAGTCAATTTTAAAAAAAATGGGAATGCATTCATTCTAACAACTTTAAAAAGGACTAGAACACATTCTTTTCTTTTGGAGGAAAAGTAATTTAGGCACTCAAAAAGTACGGGTTCTTTATAATCAGAGTTATCAAATTATGGAATGCCCAACCTCAAATGGTAGCTACTTCATAAAATGTCAGCATTCAAAACAGTATTGTGGGTTTTTAAAATATATTGTGATAGATAATGCACATTGATCAACAATGTTTGAGTCTTTTAAACTATCTATGTAATTATGACTAAGCTCTGCAGAAACATTGAACAAGTAGATATTACTGTTACATGTTAGGTCAGGAACTTGTAGCTGCTGCCATGCAGAACAAGTATTAACCCCTTCACCCCCAAGGGTGGTTTGCACGTTCATGACCGGGCCAATTTTTACAATTCTGACCACTGTACCTTTATGAGGTCATAACTCTGGAACGCTTCCATGGATCCCGGTGATTCTGACATTGTTTTCTCGTGACATATTGTACTTCATGTTAGTGGTAAAATTTCATTAAAATAACTTGCGTTTATTTGTGAGAAAAATGGAAATTTGGCGATAATTTTGAAAATTTCGCAATTTTCCAACTTTGAATTTTTATGCCCTTAAATCACAGAGATACGGCACACAAAAAACTTGATAACTAACATTTCCCACATGTTTACTTTACATCAGCACAATTTTGGAACCAAAATTTTTTTTTGTTAGGAAGTTATAAGGGTTAAAAGTTGACCAGCGATTTCTCATTTTTACAACACCATTTTATTTTTAGGACCACATCACATTTGAGGTCACTTTGAGGGGTCTATATGATAGAAAATACCCAAAAGTGACACCATTCTAAAAACTGCACCCCTTAAGGTGCTCAAAACCACATTCAAGAAGTTTATTAACCCTTTAGGTGCGTCACAGGAATTTTTTTGAATATTTAAAAAAAAATGAACATCTAACTTTTTTCACCAAAAAAATACTTCTGGTTCAATTTTTTTTATTTTACCAAGGGTAACAGGAGAAATTGGACTGCAAAAGTTATTGTGCAATTTGTCCTGAGTATGCTGATACCTGATATGTGGGGGGGAACGACTGTTTCGGCGCATGGCAGAGCTCAGAATGGAAGGAGTGCGTTTGACTTTTTCAATGCAAAATTGGCTGGAATTCAGATCGGACGCCATGTCACGTTTGGAGAGTCCCTGATGTACCTAAACAGTGGAAACCCCCTACAAGTGACCCCATTTTGGAAACTAGACCCCCCAAGGAACTTATCTAGATATGTGGTGAGCCCACAAGGGCTTTACAGAAGTTTATAACGTACAGCGGTACAATTAAAAAATCATATTTTTTCCACAAAAATGATCTTTTCACCCCAATTTTTATTTTCCCAAGGGTAACAGGACCCTAAAAGTTATTGTGCAATTTGTCCTGAGTATGCTGATACCCCACATGTGGGGGTAAACCACTATTTGGGCGCATGGCAGAGCTCAGAAGGGAAGCAGCGCCATTTGACGTTTTTGGCTGGAATTGAGATCGGACACCATGTCGCGATTGGAAAACCCCTGATGTACCAAAACAGTGGAAACCCCCCACAAATGACACCATTTTGGAAACTAGACCCCCCAAGGAACTTATCTAGATGTGTGGTGAGCATTTTGAACCCCCCAGTGCTTCACAGAAGTTTATAACACCCGGGCGTGAAAATAAAAAATTCGTATTTTTTCCACAAACATGATCAATTAGTCCCCAATTTTTTCATTTTCCCAAGGGTAACAGGAGAAATTGGACCCCAAAAGTTGTTGTCCAATTTGTCATGAGTACGCTGACACCCCATATGTGGGAGAAAACTACTGTATGGACACACGTCGGGGCTCGGAAGGGAAGCAGTGACATTTTGGAATGCAGACTTTGATGGAATGGTCTGCGGGTGTCATGTGCGTTTGGAGAGCCCCTGATGTACCTAAACTATTGAAACTCCCCACAAGTGACCCCATTTTGGACACTAGGCCCCCCACGGAACTTATCTAGATGTGTGGTGAGCACTTTGAACCCCCAAGTGCTTCACAGAAGTTTATAACGCTCGGACGTGAAAATAAAAAAATCATTTTTTTCCACAAAAATGATATTTTTGCCCCCAATTTTTTATTTTCCTAAGGGTAACAGGAGAAATTGGACCCCAAAAATTGTTTTGCAATTTGACCTGAATAGGCTGATACCCTATATGTTGAGGTAAAACATTGTTTGGGCGCATGGCAAAGCTTGGAAGGGAAGGAGCACCATTTGACTTTTTCAACTCAGAATTGGCTGGAATTGAGATCAGACGCCATGTTGCATTTGGAGAGCACCTGATGTGCCCAAACAGTGGAAACCCCCCAATTATAACTCCAACCCTAACCCCAACACACCCCTAACCCTAATCTCAGCCCTAACCCTAACCCTAGCCCTAACCCTAGCCCTAACCCTAACCCTAGCCCTAACCCTAGCCCTAACCCTAGCCCTAACCCTAACCCTAGCCCTAACCCTACCCCAACACACCCCTTGCCCTAACCCTAACCCTAATGGAAAAATGGAAATAAATAAATTTTTTTAATTTTATTATTTTTCCCTAACTAAGGGGGTGATAACGGGGGGGTTGATTTACTATTTATGGCGGTTTTTATGTTTGGCAGCTGTCGCACGCTAAAAGACGCTTTTTATTGTAAAAATAGTTTTTGCATCACCACATATTGAGAGCTGTAATTTTTCCATATTTTGACCCACCGAGTCATGTGAGGTCTTATTTTTTGCGGGACGAGTTGACGTTTTTATTGGTACCATTTTCGGGCATGTGACATTTTTTGATCACTTTTTATTCCGATTTTTGTGACGCAGAATGAACAAAAACCAGTGTTTCATGAATTTCTTTTGGGGGTGCGTTTACACCATTCCGCGTGCGATAAAATTGATAAAGCGGTTTTATTCTTCGGGTCAGTATGCTTACAGAGATACCTTATTTAGGTCTTTTTTTATGTTTTGTCGGTTTTATGCAATGAAAACTATTTTATATAAAAAATAATTATTTTTGCATCGCTTTATTCTGTGAGCTATAACTTTTTTATTTTTTCGCTGATGATGCTGTGTGGCAGCTCGTTTTTTGCGGGACAAGATGACGTTTTCAGCGGTACCATGGATATTTATATGTGTCTTTTTGATCGCGCGTTATTACACTTTTTGCTTCGCGGTATGATAATAAATCATTATTTTTTGCTTCGTTTTTTATTTTTATTTTTTAAGCGGTTCGCTAAAGGGGTTAACTAATGGGACAGTTTTATAGGGCGGGTCGTTACGGACGCAGCGATACCTAATATTTGTACTTTTATTGTTTTGGGGTTTTTTTATTTCTAAAAAATGGATTTATTTGGGGGAATATATATTTTTTTTTCTAATTTATTTGGCGATTTTTTTTAATTTATTTTAACACTTTTTTTTATTTTTTTTTTACTTTATTAAATAGTCCCAGGTGGGACATCACTGTCCTGTGACAGATCGCTGATCTGTCACATCACAGATCACTGTGACAGATCAGCGATCTGTCACAGGCACTGCAGAAGGCTTCCTCATGCCTGCGCTTTGCAGGCACTGAGGAAGCCAGCTACCTGCAGGCCCCCGAAGGCCCCTGTCGCCATCTTGGATTCGGGGGCCTGCAGGAAAGGAGCCCCCCGCAGCAGCGCTGCACATTGCGCTGCCGTGGGGGGCTCAGGGAAGCACGGAGGGAGCCCCCTCCCTGCCGATGCTTCCCTTTAACCCCCGGTACACCGCGATCATGTTTGATCGCGGTGTGCAAGGGGTTAACGTGTCGGGGGCGGTCCGTGACCGCCCCTGACACATTGTGCCGGGTGTCAGCTGTGATAATCAGCTGACACCCGGCCGCGATCAGCGGCGCTCACCACGTGGGCGCCGCTGATCGCGGTAGACGTACTATCCCGTCCATGGGCATAGGGGCCCGGGTCCCATGGACGGGATAGTACGTCTGATGTCAGGAAGGGGTTAAATATATAATGTTGTGAGGTCTTTCTAAATAAGGCCACTGTTGGAATATGTTTGTGCTATATTTGTATGCTGTTTATAAAGTTAGAACAAAAAAAAACTCCCAGAGGCTCACACAGGGAGAGCATGTGACTGTACTTCCTGTTTTCCTGTGTCTGTGTATGAGAGAAGCAGCCTGCTCTGTAAAGAAGTTCTGTTGTCACATGCTTGGAGAGCATCCTGAATAATCCACTGCCAACAGCCGCAAACACATTAGTACTTATAAAAGTTCTTCTAGAACCATTAGCAAAAGAAGTGTAATAAGAGTATAGTTACTAAGCTCATTCAAGTTAATGCATGGCAGTCTTTAGACAGTGACCACCTTTTAACTCACAATGTTCTGCAGTAATATCTTAAGTCTACTAATGATCTTCTCATCAGAACACTCTTCTTAATTTGAGAACAAGCTCCCTAGAGAAATGCCAGAGGTGTCCAAAATGGCAGTAAATCAGAAAGAGCCAGATCACGTCTGAGACGTTTTTACCCTTGACAAAAAGGAAATTTGATAAGAGCATGTTATGTACGATCTTTGTACTTCTACTGTACGTTAAAACGGCCAAAGAAGCTTGGAAAACAAAGACTGGCTTCTTAGGTTTTCAAATAGTTTTCTCTATTAACGGCCTCGAAAAATAACACTTCCACATATTTTCAAATATTGTCAGGTTCAGTTATGAAATGAGCCATTTCTTAATGACTTTGACCTCCAAAATTCAAATCTGGCAATGAAAATTTTTAGTTGGCTTATGTTTCTATGACATCAAAGCGTTTTCCTTTTACTGCTACATATACTTAATGCATAAAAGTTTCAGTACTTTGGAACATTATAATTTTTGCAAATGGAAAGATGCAGAATATTTTGTCATGCCAATTTTCTGATATATATTTATAGGAAACTAAGCAACAATTCTAATAACCAAAACGAAACACTATTGTGAAACAGTTACAGAAATTACACTGCAAAATTTGGTCCTCATTCAGTGACAACTCTTTTTTGATGGTCCCCTGTACTCCTGCATCGGATCATCTCTTACAATTTTCCAGCAGTAATCTGCAAGCATTAATGGATTCCATTTTCCTTTATATTCTTTCTCTATAGCTGAAATATCTTGGTAAAATCTTTCACCATGCTCGTCTCTCACTGCTTTGCAGTTTGGTGGAGAAGAGTCTGGATGCGAATGTAAGAAATAAATCTTTAAATACATGGTACAGGCAATAGCCTTATATGTTTTGAGGAGATTTTCCACTGACTCATCATAATTATCTACTATTGAGTTTCCCAAAAGCGTTACAACTAAAGGGAATGCTACCAATGCAGCTTTTTCATTGCCTTGCAACAAAGAAACCCCTCATCTTGAAGAAGCTTTCTTATCTGAAGCCTAATAAAGACTCCTTCCTTTATCTTTGCTTCACACAGCCTAAAGGTACTGTCACACTTAGCAATGTACCAGCGATCCTGACCAGCGATATGACGCGGTCAGGATCGCTGGTGCATCGTTAAGTGGTCGCTAGTGAGCTGCCACACAAGCAGATCTCACCAGCGACATCGCTGGGGACGGGGGTCGCTACTTACCTGTCACACTAGGCGATCCTGCATCCTCCCGCCAGGCTCCACACTCGTCGCTCGTCTCTCCACAGGAAGCGCCGCAGGAAGCTGACGACGAGAAACGGTCCTGGACGTTCTCGCGCGATCAGCAATAACCAGCGGGGGAGCTGGTCGTAGGTAAGTATCACACACAGCGATGTCGCTAGCGATATCGCTATAACGTCACAAGTGACAATACCTTTAGAAATACTGTTATATCAGTGAGATACTTGGATGCTTTTGCTTTTTTTATTCATTGCCTTTACAAAGTTCTTCTCTAGGCCCTTCTTGATATGCAATATTGGTAACAAAATCATATGTGGGTTCACAAGTGCTGAATGCAGGACATTTTTACTCCCTGGCTAAAGTGAATGTTGGAGAAGCCAGTCATTTTTATTGTAGTGGTATTCGCTTGAATGACTATCCCACTCACACAGAAAGCAGTAGTACTTTGTATATCCGCCCTGGAGACCAAGTAAGTGGGTAACCACCTTTAAGTCACCAAAGAGGGGCCACAAATGTTGCTCATAGATCAAGCACCTCAACAACTGTTTCATGTTGTCATTGGTTTCTTTTATGTGGACTGCATAACCAACTGGAATTCAAAGTAGCACATTGCCATTAGGCAGCAATACAGCTTTTAGCCTTGTTTTGGAAGAATCAATGAAGAGCCTCTATTCCTCTGGATTATGACTTTTATTCAGCGTTTCTATTAAACTGTTGATGCTGTTGCATGCCATAAGATCGACCTCATGAAGAAGAATTGGACAAGATCTTTATCACGGTTGTGGAAAAAAGAAGTCTGAACCTGCTAGGAGATTCCACTACTGTAGCCTGGTGCCTAGGAGCTCAGACTATATAGGGGTTTACACATAGCAATATCGTGTATACCGATTTTGTGATTTTACCGATTTTACACATAGCGATACCAATTTTGTGATTTTGTGGTCTTAGACAAGACCAGTTCAGACAAGATGCTAGCGGCAGGGCAGCACAACACCTCCAAGGCATAGAGTGAGAGCTCATTCTTGGTGTTCAGCTTTGAGACCCAATAGATGAATGTCACAGAGGAATGAGGGAGTATGCTGGTTTTGTCGACCAGGTATTGTTTGACCATCTTTAAAAACGTGTCCCTCCTTGTCAAAATTACTCAGTCATCAGGCCCTGGGCACTGGGCTGGTGTCAAGAAAGTGGCCCAAGCCTTGGCTTCTCCTTATTGCTTGAGCAAGGAAGCTTCTCCCCAGCTGCTAGTATTCTCTGATAGGAATATTTTCAACATATTTTCTACAATGGTCTTCTGGTAGGGCACCATTTTACAAGACCTCTCTGCCTCAGTAAGAAGAGATACAAAGTTCTGCTTGTAGCGTGGACCTAGCAGGATGAACATCCATCACTCTATTTTAGCCAAGATGAATGTAACATGAGGGTCATTGGAAAGAGTGGTGCATAAAGGCTGCCATATGTGTCAAGGTCCCTACAGCCAGCACTTCCACCATGATGAGTACCCTCCATCTTCTCCATCTCACATTCCCTTCTTCAGCCCATCCACATAGGAGAGACAGGACAAAGCTGTGTGGGTACTAGCCCCTTTTGCATTATCAGCCAGCTCCTGTTCCTCCTCCTCTTCCTCAGCCTCCACCTTCTCATTATTACGCTATCTCCGCTGAGCAAATGAGATTAGCCTGGGTTGGGTAGTATCTCCCTATCTCATGTCATTCTGCATCTCCACCTGGTCAGCATGCAAAGCTTCATGTTTAATTGTCAGCAGCGACTGTTTAAGTATGCACAGAAGCAGGATCGTTGCCCTGATGATGGCGTCATCCCCGCTCACTATCTTTGTATAGTCCTCAAAGTCTTGGAGAACCACACAAATGTCACACAAATGTCAGATATCCATGCCCACTCTTCAGTTGTTATGTGGGAAGGCTGACCAGAATACCAACGGGCATGTTGGAATTCGTATTCCTCAACTGGCCTCTGCTGCTTCAAGCTGGACGGTGCCAAGATGCATTCGTCCAGGCTGAGAACCACTGTCGAATGAGCTGCTGCGAGCACAGCCTCAGTGACTAGCGGTATCATCACCGAGGTTACCGCAGGCTCTGAAGGTGCCTTTCCAGTCGGTGAAATCACCACTAGCACAAGGAGAAAAAGTCTCATGGTGCAGCGCTGAGCTCACCGAGGTCACCACAGTTCAGGAGCACAGTTGGGAATGCAGCCTCAGTGCCTGCGGTAACCTTGATGAGGTCACCACTAGTCACTGAGCTGGATGGTCGCGTCTTGAAACTGTCCTGGTAGATAACTGTTTATCCCCAGACATGGATTACGGTGTGGGACAGAAAGACGAACAACTGAGAGATATGGTTGTCTTTTATTTTTATTATACTAAAAGAGACCATGGCTTCAGTCGAATAGGTGATGACGTGAGTATGGTTTAATTTAGACTCATTAAAGGAGTCTGTGTCAGTCTTTCAATTAAATGACTTTATTTTGGCTGTGTCTATTTACAATATAACTATAGGTTTATTAATGGCTAGGTGTCTTATAGATGCCTCTCCATTACTAAACTGTGGACTTGATGTCACCGGACAATACAAAGGTGACATCAACCATATATTAACCCCACCTTGCCCTGACACAGGGCAAGTGGGAAGAGTTGGGCAAATTACCAGAATTAGCAGATCTAATAGATGCGCCTTTTCTGGGGAGGCTGCGGGCTGCTATTTTTAGGCTGGGGGGGCAATATTCATGGCCCCTTAAAAGCCTGAGAATACCATCCCCCAGCTGATAGCTTTAGCTTAGCTGTTTATCAAAAATAGTTGGGGGAACCCCACACTGTTTTTTTTTTCAATTATTTTCTAAATTTAAAAAAACTGCTTGAGGACCACTCTATTCTTGATAACCAGCCTTGCTCACACTGACAGCTGAGAGTTGTTGCCCACAGCAGTCAGTTTTGACTGGCTGGTTATCAAAAATACAAGAGAATGCCACATCATTTTTTCATTATTATTTATTTATAACGCAGCTGGTGGCTGATGAATACTCTATTCAGCGGCCGCTTGCTCTCCCTGTTAATAGTTGAATACATCTCTCAACATTGTCCCCAGCTAGCGCTGATTGCAGCTCAAGCAGGTAACAGTGATGCAAGCTGTCTTCACTTCAGCCCAAAGATTCAGAACAGGTGAGGAATATGTAGGCACAAGTGGTTAAACAGTTTTAAAAACCAATAGCAGCTGTTCAGGAAACTTTAGATGGTTGTCGTGCAGTGGCCAACAAGTGGCATACAAACATAAAAAAATATGGAAAGGCAGCACTCACTGTTTCCTGTGGTGAAAAGAAGTCCTTTATTTCAATTCATGCGGACATCCAAAGCGTCACAGCGACGTGTGAGAGGAGATATGCAATGAGATGGAAGGACGAAGACCGTTTCACACACAGGTGACGCTTCTTCGGGTCCAATCTCAGAGACAAAAAGGAACTTAGGTTGGAGACAATCACAAACAACACTGTTACTAGGATCTGGATTACCAAGGAACTGTCCAGCGAGCTGAAGACCTGTCCAGTGAGGGAAGAGCTGATGCTTGGTGCACAAGAGCTGCTGGGTTCGAGTCTTTCCAGGATGGCCCTTGGACAGCTCAGGTGCTGACTTTTCTGGATATCTCCGATGAAAAGCTCTTGTAACCCTGGGTGCATGGACGTTGCCCTCCAGCTCCCATTAATTATCTTCTGGTCCATAACCCCTCCATTGCACTAAATACTGTAATTTTCCGCTAAATCTTCTAGAGTTCAGAATTGCATCCCCAATTTACTCTTCCTGGGGGGGTCTAGTTTCCAAAATGGGGTCACTTGTGGGGAGTTTCAATAGTTTAGGTACATCAGGGGCTCTCCAAACGCACATGACACCCGCAGACCATTCCATGAAAGTCTGCTTTCCAAAACGTCACTACTTCCCTTCCAAGCCCCGACGTGTACCCATACCTATACAGTAAAAATAAAATGGTGTTGCAAAAATGAGAAATCGCTGGTCAATTTTTAACCCTTATAACTTCCTAACAAAAAAAATTTTGGTTCCAAAATTGTGCTGATGTAAAGTAAACATGTGGGAAATGTTACTTATCAAGTTTTTTGTGTGCCATATCTCTGTGATTTAAGGGCATAAAAATTCAAAGTTGGAAAATTGCGAAATTTTCAAAATTTTCACCAAATTTCCGTTTTTTTCACAAATAAACACGTTATTTGAAATAAATTTTACCACTAACATGAAGTACAATATGTCACGAGAAAACAGTGTCAGAATCACCGGGATCCATGGAAGCGTTTCAGAGTTATTACCTCATAAAGGGACAGTGGTCAGAATTGTAAAAATTGGCTCGGTCATGAACGTGCAAACCACCCTTGGGGCTTAAGGGGTTAAACGGAAAGCAGAAATTTTAAAAGGTCATATGAATTTCTGACCCCATTTAGATTATGGTATGCTCGTTTTCAGATTTTTTTGTAGGAAGCCAAACCTTTTCACCGACCTGACGTGGGCTTTGCGATGTTTATCTGTTGTTTCTTTGTAATCTTGTTGTACCTTTTGTAACATCTCAAATAGTTCTTTCTGAGCTTTCTGCAACTCTGTAAGTCTGTTAGTAACAGCAGGAACCAAAGTATTAAATGGAAGGTTAGGAATAAATACTGGATGCAAGCCATAGTTAGCAAAAAAATAGACTTTGGGATGTAAGTGGAGTTTGGTGGAGTTATTAAAGGCAAATTATGCTCTTGGTAAATAATCCTCTCACTCATTCTTTAGGTAAGAAATAAAACAGCACCTGTATTGTTCGAGATTTTGGTTAGTTCTTTCAGTCTGGTCATTGGTTTGTAGGTGGAAGACAGTAGACAAATTGATAGTAACTCCTAAAGCTGTACAGAAGCTCTTCCAAAATCTTGATGTAAACTGAACACCACTATCAGAAATTACATTGTCAGGAATTTCATGCAGACTGAATATCTCCGAGACCATTAATTCTGCAGTTTGCTCAGTGGTAAGAATCCCTATAGTTGGCATAAAACGGTCCATCTTTGTGAGCCGATCCACCACAGCGAGGATAGAAGTAATTTAAGTAGATGGAGTTAGGTCCATGATAAAATCCATTGAGAATGATCCTCAAGGCATGGATGGAACTGGAAGAGGTTTTAGGAGTCCTAGAGGAGAATATTGTGGCATCTTGTCCCGTGCGCATGTTAAACAGGAGAAAATATATTTTCTCACATCCTTTCTACAATTAGGTCACCAACAAGAATGAAGCAGTAGTTCTTGCGTTTTCATTTCTTCAGGGTGTCCTACAAGTTTAGAATCATAGACAAGTTTGAGGACTTAAACTCAAGCAGATTCAGGGGCATATATTTGGTGGTCTGGCATCCAAATCCCCTCCTCAAAAGAAAGATCAACGTCTTTAAGAGGGATGGGTAAGAAAAAGTCAGTTTGGTATCCATCTTTAATCTTTGTTAAAAATTATTTGGTGTCCAATATTCCAAAATTTTTGGACATAGAATAGTACAGTCAGTGTTTGACCTCTTCTGAGGTCCAAGTTCAGTAAATATCCTGAACAGAGCATCAGCCTTGCCATTTCTTGAACCAGACTGATAAGAAATTATAAAATTAAACCTGGAGAAAAATAAGGCCCAACATGCTTGTCCTGCAGACAACCTCTTAGCTGTATGGATAAATTCTAAATTTTTGTGGTCAGTAAGGACAGTGACAGGAAAATTGGCCCTTTTCAAAAGATGTCTCCATTCATGGAAGGCGTCTTTAATGGCTAAAAGTTCTTTATTTCCAATGTCATATTTCTTTTCTGCAAATGACATGGTATGAGAAAGGAATGCAGATGGATGAAGTTGCATTTTGTCTCTGTGGCAAAAAGGCTCCCCCCGAAGAGCCTAAAGGTGTCTACTTCAACAACAAACAGCAGTTCAGGGTTTGGATGGACTAGTCATGGTGAGGAAGCCACTTGTGCCTCTGGAGACCGGGAAAACACTTTGGTTTTCTTTGTGAGTGAAGTAATTGGCAAAAAATTTCTGAAAAGTTTTTAATGAATCTTCCGTAGAAATTTGCAAATCCTATAAAGGGCCGGATGTTTTATAAATTTCTTGGGGAATACAAATCAATTACCGCTCTGATTTCAATGGGATCCTTGCTCAAACCATCTGGGGAGTTGATATCACAGAAATTCAGTCCTGGTTTGTTCAAATTCACATTTTTCAAGTTTGATATAGAAATGGTTCACCTGTAGACATTCCAGGTCTAACTGGGCATGAATGTGATGCTCCTCCAAGGAATCTGAAAATATAAGAATGTCATCGAGATAAACAGCAACAAATCAATTCAAAATTCTAGAAACTAGTCTTTAATGAAGTGCTGAAAGGTGGCAGGGGCGTTCCTAAGGCCAAAAGGCAAAGCCAGATATTCAAAATGTCCGTATCTAGTTCTAAAGGCAGTTTTCCACTCATCTCCAGGGCAAATTCATATTCGATTACAAGCCCCTCTTAGATCGAGTTTGGTAAAAATCTTGGCAGAACGCAGTCTCTCCAGCAACTCAGTAATTAAGGGGAGTGGATTATGATTTTTAATGGCAATCATATTTATATCATTGTAATCAATACATATCCGCAAGGTTGAGTCCTTCTTTTCTACAAAAAAACAAGGGTGCTCCAGCTATTGAAAAAAAAGCTTAAATTAAGCCTTTCTCTAAATTTTCATCTAAATATTCTTTTAGTACTTTCAATTCTGGCTCAGAAAGATTGTAAATTCCTTCAAACGGAATGGATGCTCCAGGAAGCAATTCAATGGGACAGTCATGAGAACGGTGAGGAGACAGTTGATCGGCTTTCTTCTTACTGCAGACCTCATTTAACTGTTGGTACTGAGGTGGTAGTTTATCATAATTCTGATGAAAAATCTCAGATACTTGAATTTGTTTGAAAAACAGATACATTAGCATAGCAATTGTTCTTTCAGTACTCAGAGAGAAAGGTAATGGTCCTCGATGACCAGTTGGTAGAAGGGTTGTGCATTGAAAACCAGGGTATTCCTAGAATAACTGGAAATTTTGGATTGAAAATATGAAAACTTACCACTTCATGATGATTCGGTTCTTTACAGATTTCAGTTTCAATTGTCTCATAACAGGTCCAGACTATAAAGGTGATCCATCCACAGTTTCCATATCAATTGGCATGGATTTAGTCCTATTTGCAATGTTATTATTGAGTGTGAATTGTAAGTCCATGAAATTCCCTCCATAATCGAACATGGCAGAGTATTGTATTTTTTGGCTCCCAATTATGACCTGTGTGGGAACAACAAAATGAGAAGATGAAGATTGCTCCTTGACCTTATTCTGCATTACAGATGAGATGGCCTGCATAACTGTATCTAGTCATTCAGAAAGGTCTAAATTGCTTGCAGTTTTGGCATTTGTGAAGGCTATAGTCCTTTTATTAGGACAATTAATACCAAAATGTCCAAAGCCCCCACAATAGAGGCATACATTTTCTGTGTGTCACCTCTCCTTCTCTACTGCAGAGAGACATTTTTGGATTACATCAATTTAAATAGGTTCAGGCACACTTTTCATTTCCTGTTGGTTTTTAATGCGGATTGAGTAAAGGAGTAGTTAGGGTTTTTTTCCAAACACTCGCGTCTTTGCTTTCTTCGTTCAGTGAGTCTCTGTTCAATTCGGATGCATAATTGAATAAAGTCCTCTAAATTATCAGGGATCTCGACCCTTGCAAGTTCATACTTAATTAGCTATGATAATCCTCATCGAAAATGTCTCTGGGCAGTTAAATTCCATGTAGTGTTTGCCACCTTTTGACGGAATTCGGAGGTATATTCAGCTACAGAGCGCCGCCCTTCATTTAGGTTATGCAACTTGTTTTCAGCTGTAGCACAAGGATTTGGGCGATCAAACACTTTATCCATAGCTGTGATGAAGGAAACTAGGTCATTAAGGCGGTCAGAATTCTATTCTACATAAGGTGAGGCCCATGCAAGAACCTAACTGGTAAATGGAGAAGGTTGCTTCTGAAAATAGATACGGCATTGATTAAAGAATTCACGGTAATGATAACGATCTCCAGTGAACTTTGCGGGTAGCAACATGTGTGTATTTGATTCAGGGCCAGAGTTGCGCAAATCCAGAAGTTGCCTCTGTAATTAAATTTATTTTTTGCTGACCCAACACCCATGTTTGCAAATTCGAAAACTTTTCTTGGTATTTGGCACCAAAATTCTGAAGTTCAGCAACTTGTTGCCTCAGAGAGGCTGCACCAGACTCCATTTTGTGTGCAAGATCATTCTGTTATAGACTGACCTGGGTTGGAGTAGTGGTATTGCTACCACTAGGGGCAGCATCCACAGATAGTGTAGTCAGGAATAGCCAGAGGTCTGTACAAGGAGTAGCAATGTCCCCCCCCCCCCCAAGTTTCCCTCAAGACTATTTTAATTTATGACAGCCTGTTATCTTGGGGTCTGACTTTTTCTCTGATCGGTACCACTTCTGTGTGCAGTGTACTTCAACACAGCTTCATTTAAGGAAAATATCAGTGGTGCTGGACTAAAAATTCCCAGTCTACTAATAGCTGATTCTTTTTAATTTAATGACGTATATGCTGGAAACATGTGGATCCCACCTCTGGAACACATGCCTATGGGAAAAATGAGGGTTCTCTGCTCTTCCACCTTTTTAGTCGTTACATCTAGGAGGAGAATGAATGGAGAAGTGTCTGCACATGTACGTAACTATATCCATTCATTTGTATTAAAATGGAGCCAAGGAAACATCTTAGGTTGATAATTTTCAACATAAGTTTCAAGCAACTGTAGGACATAAAAAAAAGTCCCAATTTGTGAAAAATATGACATTGGTCTCCTGCGCTTTCCTAACAATGGTAAGTATAACAATTAATATGTATGAAAATTCACAATTTGCACTCAATTTTGAGAAACCTGACTTGTGTCATTTAAAACAATAGTCCCAGACTCTTGCCTACCTCTGGACACTACCATGCTTAAAAAGTTGCTCTGCCACAATTTGCACCAAATTTTTCATCAAGATGCAACACTGGATAAATATGAAATGGAAAAGTTAAAGCCAGTAAACTGAAAATGGGGTGCAAATTACACAATTCTTGATAAATGCAGGCCACCATTTCTATTTCAAATAATTGTTAATAGATAAAAAAATTTAAATTCTAATTTGCCAGCCTTGTCAAAACTTAATTTCGGTGGAGGATTCAATCTTCTGAAATTTTTAAAATGGAGCCAAGTATTTCCTTGGGAATTTGCACAAATTGAATAGTAAATTGTTCAAATTCACCAGGCCTTATGGATATATTAGTATTCAGTAAGAACTTGATTAGCATTTAATTGATTTGTAAATCTCTATTAGGTACATATTGCAGAATGCTACACCTCACTTGTTTTTTTTCCTTGAGAAAGATGCCGGTCTAGCGATGAAATGTTGAAAAAAAAACCTTGTGTCACGGTTCGACTGACGAGGGTCCAGGGGGCACCTTTCCTGTCCCTAACACTAGAGGGCAGAATAGCTCAGATGGTGAAGATGCCGTGGCCTCCGCCCTTGCCTTATCTTCTAGTACAGCCCTTCATCTGTCCCCTTCCCCCACCCGGGGAAGAGAGGTGCTACTTTGCAATGCAATACACCAACCCGACAGACAGGGTAACAAATACAAGGGTAAACTGAAAACTTCACACACACCAAATATACACTCACATAAAACAGAGGTATTCACCAGGGTGTGTAGGGAGGGGGAAGAAAGTAAAACAGGGTAGGCTAAGGAATTTCCAAGCATATAAACCAGGCAACAATAAACTCCTCCAGCACTCCTTCACAACACCAACCTCTCCCACTGAAAGATCATGTAGCTATTGCAAACTCTGACAATGACTTGGTAATCGGGCCCAGATTTTATAGGGGAAAGGAATGGCTAACCGAGCACAGCTGAATGTAGGATTATTCCAACATGGCTGATTAACCCCTGTTCTGCTAGTAGAAATAAGCACGTTTAATACACTAGAGAAGTGTTTCTTCTCAGCGCAGTAGGAGCAACCAGATACTGCGGTCTTCAGGCTCCGCGCCATTGCGGTAACCCTGTGACACCTTGTTTATACTCTATGGATCTCATTCCTTTCTGCGAGTGCAGCCTGCCCCTCATGATAAACTCCACTTTTCCAGAATGCTTTAACTGTCTCTATAATATTCATTGAAGTATTAATGAGAGCACAGCGTCTCAGGAATGGGAAACAATTTCTATGAGTTCCTAATGTAATACATATTGGGAATCCCTGCTTTGTTGTACCTACAGAAAACATAGTAAAATATACGTATATTAGCTTACCTTCTGTACAATCAACAATTATATGTTTTGCTCCATCTAGAAGTAATACAAAAATACAATAGATTAGAAACAAATTATTGTTGCATATTATAGGCTGCCACTTCCAGTAGTCTGCATTCTGCTTTTAGTGCATATCTATATTTTCTATTGGGAAGACTCCAGGCGATAGACTTACAGGATGTTTTCTAGCTATTTAATTGAACTGTTCAACATCACAAATATCAGGGCTTTGGATGAATTATATATTAGGTATTTGTGAAGTCTTTGAATATATAGGTGTAAATTCACCTTTGACTCTAATATTTTAAAATCTTGGTCCATTATGAATTAGGAAATTCGTTCCTATACAGCAGTGGTCCTCAACCTTTCTGACCTTGAGAGCTTCATCCACCTCTGAGAGAGGGTCGTGAGCCACATCCAGCTCTGAGAGAGGGTCGCAAGCCATGTTCAAATTTGAGAGATGGTTGCAAGCCACATCCGGCTCCCACACTCCCTCACATTAGTGGCAACCAAAGCCCTTATTATGGGTAGCTTTTACACACAGAACCAGTATACCAAGATCCAAGGGTTCCCACAATCTCCCCTTCAGTATAGTCCCATCAAGCACTCCAACCACACTGTCGTACCCAGCTTCAAGCACCTTCTCTGACTAGTAGTATCATCTTGTCTCCAGCACACCATCCTTAAATTATTTCTAAACTCCTAAGACCAGTATATGTGCATCCAGTTCTACTCTTCTGTGCTGGACTACTCACAAAATTCACCATTTTGAGATGTGCTCTTCATAGCTCTTTACTAGATCTGTAGCTAATGCACCAAGCTAGCAGACAGCCGTGAGCCACAATTCATTAGATCACCAGCCACATGTGGCACCCGAGCTACACGTTCGGGACCCCTGCTATATAGTATCTTGTACATGTCAATGAACTGACGGCCCAGACTGAAGGCGATGCAGCTATCGTGTGTGGTTTGTCTGCTGCTATGTTTTCTCTAGGACCAAATTGATGAAATCAAGTAAAACCTTTTACAGGCTTGTAAGGACATCAATATTCTTTACTTTGCTGAGAGTCATAAATTGCTGAAATCATCATGCATGGTAAGCAGCCACCAATACCTTGCTTTATGAATGGAGGTGTCAGCCAGTCAATTAGCTGCAGAAATAACACTCGCTCCCTTAGGGAGGATTCTCTCTTTCTCATTGATAGCAGCTGAAATGTCAGACATGCTGTAAATGTCGTGGAGGAGGCAGATTACAATTGGCAGCTGTTTGCTTTATTTCTTTGCTTAAAAATGGAGTTTTCATATAAATAAAATATATTTTTTTTCTAAACTTAAAAAGGTGAATCCTTTATTTGGAAGAGACAATGATGGACCTGACATTTAAACTAACTTGAAGGTGGGTTAGTTATTAAAACTTTTACAGCTGTGGCAGTACTGGAGATGCATAGACTTTTTCAGGGATTATCTTGCCATGGACACTGCGAAGCAGAAGCCACTATTGCCACCAGACAAAATCCAACAATTGTTCGATTGAATATATTATCTACCCAAGATAATTGGAATGGTTGTATCACCATTGACTTTAATGGAAATTTACTTGTGTTCTTGCAAAAATGGCAATAAAAATGAATGAAAATGAACAAGCATCTCCTAACTCTTGCGCAAATTACATCATACAATTTGTGTTGACTGTAACTTCACAACCAGACATGATACAACAAAAGCAACTTCAAGATGGGGGCTGGGGAGGGCACAGCCTGAGAGGAAGCCCCCCCATAACTGCAATGGGAGGGCAGGTTTTCAAAATTGTTTGGGCCTCAGTGTCCTGAATGGCTGGGACTGGGTCATGGGAGGAATTCTGGGTGGGGACGGCCTGGGGGTAGTGGGAGAAAGTGTGGGAAAGACCGCATTCGGCGGACCCACCTGATCACAGAAGAAAGATGGAGACCGTGGATGCGCTCTTGTCCAGGCTCCAGGATGTGGCCTGGTCCAGGAGGGGAGGATGGCTCCAATTTCAGCTGTCCTCTCTCCTCAGGTGGGTGGATACGCCCAGAACTAGCCAGCGGGGCAGGAGGACGAGGCCCCCTGAAAGGTTGTCACCGGAGGTGACTGCGCGCAGCACGTGACGGCTGCGGAGCCCCTCCAGGGACTCTCCGGGTGGCGCGAGCACCGGGGCAGCTCCCCCCCTCAGCGCCGGTCCCGGCAGGAATCCACCCAGCCGACCTGCAGGCGCAGCAGGAAGGAGAGCGGGAGCCGTGCCGGAACAGCAGGCCGGGCAGGAAGTGAGAACGTCGTGGGCTGGAGCCGAAGTATCATGGGACGCAGCGGTGCCAGGCCGGTCCCCAGGCACAGGAGCGGTCCGCGGCAGGCCTGCATTGCAGCGGCGAGCAGGTCAGCGGGCAGAGGCGACGTCATTGAGGATGGCGTCAGCAGGCCATGCAGCGGGTGCTCCCGGGAGGCCATGCAGCGGAGAGGTCCACACCGGGGGGCCCGCCGGACAGGGCGCCAGACAGAGCGGCACAGCGGGCAGGCGGGGGCAGTATGAGGATGTCCTGCCTGGCCCCAGCACTGAATACAGGTCAGGGAGAGCAGCGGGCAGCAACGGGCAGCTGCCTGGCAGTCGGCCGGAGTGTGGTACGGACCGGACAGGCCGGTCCGGGTCCGGGGATCGAGACAGGTCCCGCTCGGGCCGAGATCCACGGAGCACCAGGAGTCACGTGCTCAGGTCCCCCCTGGTGACGAGGAGGCCAGGGGCGCGGGCCAGGAGCAGTGCAGAGGGTCCGATGGTACTGGCTCGGACAGCGAACAGCAGGATCGTGGAGGACGTCGGGATTCTGGACAGTCGGCTGGCGGGGACACAGCACCCGCGCAGCTATGTGAATATGGCTCCATGTCGTGTCTGTCGCCCGCAGGGGCTGTATTGCAGGAGGTTGTGGGTAGTCTAGGGGATAGTAGAGAGCAGAGGGGGTGTAGTGGGCCTAGCGGGGCTGAAGTGCCCGGGCTGAGGGATATTTTGAATAATATGTCAAAAATTTTGAGAGACTCGAGGGGGGGGTAATTGGGGAAGCAGCCCCATCTCCGGTGGGGGCATGGTTAGTGGGCAGGGGGTCCGGCACTCAGACAGAAGGAGAGGCATTACGCCCGGTCGAGTGTGACGGAAGGGCATCAGCGGGGGTATCGGTTTCGGTGCCAACGAAGACGGACAAGGGTGACAAGATAAAACTGGACGATAGGGCTAAGGGAGAGGTTTGTGTGTGCTTTGAGGGGCATTTGGGTGCCCATTTAAAGAAGGAAGTGAAGGAAAAGATTTGGCGGGATGAGTACGTCGAGATATTTTCCCTCATTCCGTTGGAAAATTTAACCTGGATAAGGGGAAGAAGGACGATATCAAAAAAGAGGAGGAGGAAAAGAGGAGGTGGCGGTTGATTCCACAGACGTTTGTAAATTGGATGCAGGCATTCACTATTTTGGCAAGTGTCATAGGCGAAAAGTTTCCAGAAAATTGTTCTGGCCTATTTTGCTATTTAGATGCTATTGGGGAGGCGCATCGTATTTACGGGGGTCAGGCATGGCTACGACACGATGAGCAGTTTAGACAGAGGAAGGCGGTGCGGCCAGAGATAAAATGGGATCAGAAGGCTATTGGGTTGTGGCTGAAGGTGATGGCCCCAGTGAGGTATGGGCAGTCCTTTCACGGGAGCGGGGGCAGTGGCAACCAGCAGGCAGGACACGGAAGTGGTGGTCAGCCAACCCAGGGAGGAAAGGAAAAGTCTGGAACGTGCTGGCAATTTAATGACTGCCAGTGTAAATACGGGAACAGCTGTAAGTTCAAGCACGTGTGCTTCCACTGCAATGGTTCTTCTCACGGGGCGGCAAAATGTTTCTGTCACGTCGCCGTCAGACTCGGGGCCTGCTGTTCCACCCTCAGCCACTAGGAGGTGATGGACTGTCACGCCGCCCTCGGGCTCAGGGCCTGCTGTCCAGACCTCGGCCACCAGGAGGCGCCGGACTGACATGTCGTCGTCGAACTCGGGGCCTGCTGTTCCGCCCTCAGCCACTAGGAGGCGCCGTGGCTCGCGCCCGAGTGATGGCAGCAACAGTGAAAGGGCTTCTGCACAGGCGTCTAGTGGACACAGACTCCGCTCCTCTGTCAGTCATGAAGGGGTTGGTGCATCGTCATCAGGTCTGGTCCTGGGGGCAGTCCTGATGACATTATCAGCCCGGGAGCCTGTGAGGGATGACCTGATCCTTCAAATACCTTGGGACTGGGCTTGCAAGCCGCCGGATATTTTCTTGGTTCCCCTGCGTGTTACTGTGTGAATTGCTATAGTTGACTGACTCTGACTCTGACCTTGGCCTGGACTTCTGACTTTGCTTCTGCCTAATGATTCTGTACCTCTGCTGCCCTCCTGGTTTATGACTCTGACCTTGGCCTGGACTTCTGACTCTGCTTCTGCCTAACGATTCTGTACCTCAGCTGCCCTCCTGGTTTATGACTCTGACCTTGGCCTGAATCTGACTCTGCTACTGTCTACTGTTTTTGTACCTTGCTGCCCGACTGGTTTAGACCTGGATACCACTACGTTTTTGTCCTGTTTTGGAACACCTTTCTGGCGACCGTCCTGCTCTGGCCACTGCTCCTATTCAGACAGCGCCTCCTGGGCTCTGCTATAAATCCAGATCCCTGTATAGGGGTAAAGGGTATCAGTGTTTCTCGGGGTGTTGGCTGGCTGCGGCCCAGACCGCAGACGGACGTCACAGTTTCAAAAAGGGAATGGTAAGCCACACGTGGGTACCGGTCAAGGGGGAGAGCCCTGTGAGAATTCAAGAGATGGCCCCCTTTCTAAATAGGTACCCAGCTCGGGTGGAGGCCAATGTTATTTGGAAGGGTTTTGTTGAGGGCTTCCGGATTCCCCCTCCTGGCCATGTGGTTCCTTTCTCGGTTAAAAATTTGCGGTCGGCAACGATGCATGTGGAGGTAGTGGATGTGAAGTTGAAAAAGGAAGTGGAACTGGGCAGGATGGCTGGTCCGTTCCCCACGGCACCAGTAGCGGGTTTGATTGTTTCCCCTTTGGGGGTAGTGCCGAAAAAGGAGCCGAACAAGTTTCGTTTGATCCAGCATTTATCATACCCAAAAGGTTTGTCAGTTAATGATGGGATTGATAAAGAGTTGTGTTCGGTGGAGTATACCTCGTTTGATACGGCATTGCATTGGGTGCGACGTTATGGTTCAGGGGCTCTGTTAGCAAAGACCGACATTGAATCGGCTTTTCGTTTATTGCCGATTCATGCGGTGAGTATCCCGCTGTTGGGTTGTTTTTGTAACTGGGATTTTTTCCTCGATAGGTGTTTGCCGATGGGTTGTGCAATTTCTTGTTTACTTTTCGAGATGTTTAGCATTTTTCTGGAATGGGTGGTAAGGGACGTTGCAGGTGTGCAATCGATCATTCATTACCTGGATGATTTTCTTTTTATCGGTCCTCCGGATTCATCATTGTGTAGGAATGCGTTGGCAGCCATGGTTTGGGTGGCGGAGAGTTTTGGGGTGCCTTTGGCGACGGAAAAGACGGAAGGCCCTAAGACCGTTATAAGTTTTTTGGGCATAGTAATCGATTTGGAAAGGATGGAGTGTCGTTTACCAGAGGACAAATTATCATTGTTGAAGCAGGAAGTAGATAGGATTGCGAGGTTGCGGAAGGTGACGTTAAAGGAGTTGCAATCCTTATTGGGGAGATTGAACTTTGCTTGTAGGATCATGCCCATGGGTCCCATTTTTTCCCGTCGTTTGGCTTGCGCGACGGCTGGAGTGAAGGCTCCGCACCATTATGTTCGCTTGAATAAGGAGCATAGGGAGGATCTGATGGTTTGGCAGCGTTTTTTACAGAATTACAATGGTTGGTCGTTGATGCAGGAGGAGACGTTGAGCAATTTTGACTTTGAGATCTATACGGATGCAGCGGGCAGCTCTGGTTACGGTGCCTACTGCAAGGGGAAGTGGAGCGTGGGGCAGTGGCCGCAAGCATGGAAGTTGTTAGGCCTTACCAAAAACTTGGCGTTGTTGGAATTGTTTCCTATTGTCGTAGCTGTCTCGGTGTGGGGTCCTATGTTCACGAATCGGAGGGTGCGCTTTCATTGTGACAACGCAAGTGTAGGGTGATTAACAGTTTGTCGGCTTCATCTCCCCCGGTGATCAGATTGGTTAGGGTTTTGGTTCTACGGTGTCTGGAGTTGAATACGGGGATTTCTGCAGTACACGTGCCCGGTGTTACAAATTCAATAGCGGATTCTTTGTCTCGTTTTCAGTGGAGGCGTTTTCGAGAGTTGGCGCCTGGAGCAGATGCCTCGGGCGTGGAATGCCCTTCTTATCTGTGGTGAGTAATTACGGAAGAGCAGGAAGATTGATCCGGGAATCGGTATCGCACCAGACCTGGTCGTCATATGAATCCTCGTGGTGAGTATGGCTAAGTTGGGTGTCGGAATGGGGCGGGGTTAACAGCGAGGAGAGGATGTTGGCAGTATTGTTTTTAATTGGAAAGGCGGCTGACAGCAGTTGGTCCGCGGCCAAGGTAAACAAATTTGTAGCGGGTCAGGCTTTCAGTTTCAAATTATAGGGTGTGACGGACGTGACAAAACAATTTTTGGCTAGACAGGCATTGCGAGGGTTTCGCAGGGGTAATAAAACTTGTGACAAACGGAGGCCTATTTGTTCAGTACATTGGAAGCTTTGGGTAGCGTCTTGGAGGGTATTTGTACTTCTGGGTTTGAGCTGGCAATGTTTAGGTTAGCTTTTTCTTTGGCCTTTTTCAGAGCAATGCGCATCGGTAAGGTAGTGTCAGGTAGCAGGGTCGCGGCCGGAGGTGTGTTGGCAGAAGATGTGGAATTTTGGGCGGGGGGCATTGTTTTTTGGATTTGGCATTCCAAAACCGATCAACTGGGTAGAGGCAAGAGGGTAGTGTTGGGGTGAGTTGATATAATGTGCCCTCAGAGGTGTTTGGAGTTGTATTGGGAAGGGTGGTCAGGTAGAGTGGGTACTTTGCGGTGCCATGCGGACGGTACATATTTGTCTCGTTTTCAGTTCATTGCGGTTTTGAAGAAGGGATTGTTAGAGCTTGGCCTCCCCCCGGATATGTATGGGTCCCATTCCTTTAGGATCAGTGCCGCGTCTGAGGCTGACAGTCTTGGTCTGGGGGCCAAGGTGATCAGGACAATTGGCAGGTGGAGGTCAGATCGTTATTTACTGTATGTTCGGCGTTAATTGTTGTTATTGAATGTTAAGGGATTTGTTTTTCCATACTCTGTTATATTTTTTCAGGTGGCGACCCCTTTCTGGCCTGGATATTTGTACACTCGTACGTGTATTGGGGTGCGCTACGAGCTGATGCAAAGCCGGATAGTAGGCAATTGGGCTTTAGGAGGGAGCAAGTGGTGATCCGTTGGTTGGGTTTTCGAGGCATGGTGTGGAGCAGGGTGCTCTCTGAAGTAGCCAAGTCCGCTCGCCTTGATAGACCCCCCGACGTTCTTGTCATACATGCGGGTGGTAACGATTTAGGGGTCAAGCCGGTAAGGGAATTCATTAGGGACATACGTTCTGATTTTTTGAGATTGTGGACATCTTTCCGGGATGTGTTGACTGTGTGGTCAGATGTGGTACCCAGGAAGAAGTGGAGGCAAGCGAGGTCTTTAAAAGGGATTAACAGGGCTAGGGAAAAATTGAATTGGGCAGTGTCGGGATTTGTATCTAGGAATGGGGGTATTAGTGTTAGGCATTTTGAGTTGGATCGGGGGTCGATAATTATTGGTTGGCCGACGGGGTTCATTTAAATTCTATTGGAGTTGATTTGTGGGCATTGGCAATACAGGAGGGGATAGAGAGGGCCTTGGTGGCTTTGGGGCACTCTCGAGCCTGAGGTGGTCAGGGCTATTCGTGGTTGGCGGGGGGTGGGGTTCTTGGAGTTGATGATGCAGTTTTCAAATGGTATGGGGATCTGGCTTTTTGGAAATGGGCTCTGGACGGGGTTTTTACCTCGGGAGCTCTGGTGATTAGTCTCCCAAAACGGGAGTTACGGTGCCCTCGAGATGGGGATGGATGGCTGAGGGTAACATGGTGGTTGAGTTTTCCCATTGGTTTTTTGGCCAAAAGGTTTTAGCCAGATCTTTTAGCTCCAAGAACCCTCCCCTCATATTTTGCATTATGATTGTATATTAATGCTTATTGTTAAATGTTATTGTTTCTTAATAAACTTGGCCGCTGTGGCCAAATTATTCAAAGAATTCAATTAGTAGCGTGTGTTCTTTTGGGAATATGAATATCGGAGGGAGTCGGGTACGTTTGGATAATGGTAAAAGGGAGAAAACTGGACTCGCCATATGCGGTCATGAAGCTTATTTTTGAGATAGTAATAACTCTGTACAAGACCTTTTTATCTCGTAATCCTTGTTACCTGTGATAGAATGCCATTGCCCTGGAGTCCTGTGCTGTTCTGAAACTCCAATTTTGATGTATTCTTTCCTGCAAAAATATATATAAATCTGCTTAGCTATACCTACCCAATAACCAGTAGCGTAGCTACCGCGAGGGGGCAGATGGGGCGGTTACCCCAGGCCCAGTGCTCTGAGGGGCCCGCCCTGAGCTATGCTATTGTTAACTCTATGTTGACTGCACAGCCATCCGGCTGCTATGGAGCCCTAGAGCAGGAGGGGTGGGGAGCATCATCGTAAGTTCAACTGTATTGGCTGGAGGCCTACGGGGAGTACATAATACTATATGGAGGTCTATGAGGAGTGCATTATACTATAGAGGCCAATGGAGAGTGCATTATACTATAGAGGCCTATGGGAAGTGCATTATACTATATTTAGTTATATGGGGAGTGCATTATGCTATATAGAGAACTATGGGGAGTGCATTATACTCTATTGAGGACTATCTGGTGCATTACACGATATGGAGGCTATTTAGGGGGGCCACCATACAGGGAGACAATGTGCGGTCTTTTTATAGTGTAGGGGCCATCATACAGCATTGGAGCAATCAAACAGTTTGGGAGCTACTAGAGGGTCAGTATACTGTGTGGGGGATACTATACAATGAGGGGGCATTACGCTATGTGTAAGAGAGCATCGTGCTGTGTAGAGAGGAGCTGTACGGGGGTAGACTCAAGATATTATTAAATATTAAGTAGGCACTTATTGTTATAGGGGACCTCAGGTTATTGTGACTGTCAAAGGGGCACACAGAGGGCATTATTACTTTCCAGGGGGAAAAATATGGGCACTGTTTTCTAGGGCACTTTCATACGGCATTACTGTATTAGAAGTTGTCTTACCATTTAGAAGGCACACAATAACATATAGCAGGTGCAGTAATAGGGACATATATGGCAGCAGAGGCTCTGCTTTGAGGTATCAGCAGGATGAGGAGTTTGTGCAAGTTGGGAATAGATGGGGACGATGCAGGAAATGTGAGAAGTCAAATGTGTCTTTGTTGTATTCTCTGCAGCCGAGTCCTGACTGGAGAAGTTGTTGAGTCAGTCTGGGCCAGAAGGAAAAGACGGGAAAAGTGAACAATTACATCAGAAAAAACATAAGCTGTAAGTCACTATTAATAACTGCACTGTTATCTATTACATGTTCTGTAGGACTGGTATATTCCACTCTATGGACAACATGTGGCGGTAATATCGATGTTGGTCTTTGTATAGAGATTATTTTCAGTAACAGCCTGGTCATCTGCTGAGGTTCTCCTACATCCACAATTAGTATGCACCACCATAGTTGTAATCAGGCTTACCTGGTTAGGGGCCACTTAGAAGTTTCACCCCATCCAGAACCAAAACCCTAGCTACTCCTCTGCCTAGAACATAATTTTTGCACATTGAACAGCAGACTGAACATTGTAGTTTCACTTTAATAAGTCAAAATTGTAGGAGTAGAAAGTAATTAGTTTCAGACTGACCCACTGAACTACCTGAAATGTAAGCTCAAACTTTAAATGGTTCCGTAGAAGACAACCAACTAAAATATTTTGAAAGTGAAGTTGATGTACTTATAAAGTCATAAAGGCTTTGCCGAAAGTGCAAAGCCTGACATAAATTATGAGAATGGTCATCCATAAACCCCTGAAATGCAAAAACTGGACTGGTGGGCCTTATTAAAATATTGAATATTGCAAACACTTTATGTGCTGATGTCATCTGGGTGGTTGAAAAGTGTGGGCTAATCCAGGCTTTGTTCATTTTTTGAGAGTGAGTCTGTTGACAGACGAAAGTGCCTGTCTGTTACTACCCCCATGGAGGCACTAGAAAGCCTCTCAGTCAAGATGCTAGTGGCAGGGTAGCATAATACCTTCAAGCCATAAAGGGACAGCTCATGCCAGGTGTCCATCTTTGAGGCCAAATAGATGAAAGTTGCAGAGGAAATAGGGAGTATACTGGTTTGGTTGGCCATGTATTGCTTTACAATCTTTCAAAACTTTTCCCTCCTTATTAAAATTACCCTGGATGCTGGGCTGGTGTCATGAAATTGGCCCACACCTTTGACAGTGTACTCCTGCATGTTTCCTTGACATCTCCTCCTAGGTTGGGCAAAGAAACTTGCCCCCTGTCGCTAGCGTTGTCTGATGGGAATTTTTTCCACATATTTTCCACAATGGCCTTCGTGTACAGCAGCATTTTAGAATACCTCTCTACCTCAGGAAGAAGAGATGAAAATTTTTCCTTGTAGCATTGGTCTAGCAGGGTAAACAGCCAGTACTCTTTTGTGGCCAAAATGAATGTAACACGAGGGTCACAGAAATGGCAGCGGTATATAAAGTCTGACATATGTGTCAACATCCATACAGCCAACACTTCCTTGTTTCCACCATGATGATGACTCTCCATTTACTCCTTATCCCATTATCACACAAGACCATGCCTGGTTGGAGGTTCAGCGACAAAAACCACAGAACTGTCTGTCACACCGGGAGAAAAAGTAGCAGCTAAGGCCCAACTACTGAGAGACAGCTGCGGCAATGAGTCGGCAAAAACGTTTTGTGTCTATCAGCCTAAATTACATTTCCATGGCAAGCGACCTGGAAATGGGCTCATTTAGCACTTTGGCCTCTGGGTGGGTAGCTGGGAACTTCCATTTTTGTTGCAAGGCCTGGGCTGACAGCTGAACAAGGGACATGGATTTGGAAGTCACTGATGATGGTAAGTCAGAATGTGCAAGGATAAAAATAAAGAAAAAGATGGGAAATAATGGAAAGTCAGCTCACCACATCACAATGCACCTTGTCAGGTAGAATTGGATCACACAAAGCCATCCCAGTCTCGGGCGTAAGCAGCAAATACAAAAAGGAATAAAAACTCAAGTAAATAAGCCAATGTGAAAAATTTATTTAAAAAAAATTGCTTTTATTGTGTCAAATATAAAAATAGAAAGCACTGGTCACCAAGAGATATCCATGGAAGACAAGGAGCCTCTAGCTAGGAGCCTCAATCATAGTGTATAAATGAGCGAGGATAATTGCAGGTCAGGAGACATCTGTGACAGTGTTTGGACAAGGATTTGGGAAGCACCAAGCACAGGTGAAGATGCACCATGCACACAGGCCTAGACAAGTACTATCTCCATCCAATACGAAGTGTCACAGAGCTGTGCAATGGTACCAGTGTGCCAAGCCGGGCAGCATATGTCCTTTTATTATTCCTGATGATGTCCAACGGCCGGTGAATCACAGTAATTACACAACCAAGATGGCTACGGCATTACAGTGACTCACATGCAATCCTCGCATGCTTATTAGCTGCTTAACAGGCGCGGATGGGGATTTAAGTTTGAACTTGAACACGTCCCATTGCTCACAGAGTAACGATCACATCCAAGCACCATGACACTCGAGTGATAACCAAATATCATGGAGCATGTTTTCTCATCCCTAATTTATATGTAAGAGAATTGTAGAAGTAGTCCTCAAACATCCGCTAAAAATTATGAAGGAGGGCATCACACACCCTGAAAAAATTAACAGTGAGGGTCGCATGATGAGCCTCTAAAAAATGATAAGCGAGGACCGCCTGATGACCCTCTAAAAATTATGAGCTAGGGCTACCTGATGACCTTTTAAAAATTATGAGCAAGGGCAAGATGATGACCCTCTAAAAATTATGATTGAGGGCCATCTGTTATCTCTCTAAAAATTATGAGTGAAAGCCACATAATGACCCTCTAAAAATTTGGAGATAGAGTCTCTTGTTTACCCTCTAAAAATTATTAGCAAGGGTCGCATGATGACCTTCTAAAAATTATGAGCTAGTTCCACATGATGACCCTCTAAAAATTTAGAATGAGGGCCACATGCGTTTGCGCATGTTAAATTAGCTATATAATATATGCCTGCAAACTTTCTAGTATTAATAGGGAGAAAAAATATGTAGTGCTGAATAAGACTACTGTTTTTAGGGTGCAGCAGCAGTAAACCTATAGAAGGATTATAAGACAATAAATCCAGACTGTATACCTCTAATTCAAAACTTTCCCTCCTCCACCAGCTATCCCTACACTGAATGCAGGTAACAGTAGTTTTACTACATAAAGGACAGAATACACTATAAGAGAAGACTGCAGTATAGAGTGCCAAAAGTGAAATTAAATTTTATTTGAACATGATTAAAAAATATACAGTATATACATTTAAAGTGTCCAAGGTGACTGAATTCCAAGCAGGGAAAACCACCACAGATAATACGATCCAATACCAAATGTGCCAGTGTAGCTCAGTATAATTAAAGCCTAGAGTATCTTACTTACAGTAAAGGGATAAATCACTCCTTGTCAAATAAGGTTATTTAGTAGGGCAATAACAAGTAGTACTTACATGGATGGATAGTCTGTGTATGGCATCCCCGCCGCCCCAACGCACGTTTCGCGTCTTCGTTGCTAAACTTGATCGCTCATCACTAATCAAGAACTATCTTTTAGGACATAGAAAAACAATGAGTTCTTGAAATAATTATATGGACCCCACAGAGCCCTGATCTCAACATCATCAAGATTTTGTGGCATTTCATGAAGATTTGAGCAACCTTACTGTACATCCAGAGATCAACAATTGGTTCTAGAAGATGTTTGGAACAAACTCCCTGACAAGTCTCTTCAAAAACTGTGTGCAAGTGTAGCTAGAATAATTGAAGCTTTTATCGTGTTTTCAAGGCAAAGGTTGGTGATACCAAATATTGATAAAAAATAAGAACTACCACATGCCCACAGAGAAGAGAAAATTTGAGACAATTCTATTTTTAAAGCATTCTTACTTTGCAGCACTTTTCCACACCTACCTAAAACTTTTGCTCAGTACAGTAAATAGGACATCATAAGAACTGTAGAACCAAAACTGAAAGATACTAAAAATCAAGGGTTTTCTTTATTTTAATAAAGCATTGAAGAAAAAGTAGAAATGTTGCTCCAATGTGCATACCCTTTATGTGCCTTTTAAAAACAAACACTCACGTGGTCAAAATAGTTGGTAATGACAGAAAAACCCACAATGGGTTTTTCATGAGTTTTATTTTTAAAAAAATTCTGTGGAAGCATGGTTGAAAAGTAATGTCTGAGTTTCATTTGTTCATTTTCATAGATTTTTGATTTATTATTACTTTTGTCAGATTCAAGTTATTTCGGTCACCATTGTGGGTTTTTCTATCATTAAACGAAGGGTACCAACAATTTTGACCACGTGTGTACTGTACGAGAATATACCCATATGCAACACTAATAAAATGCTGAAATTCTAGTTAGATTTTTCTGCCTTTCTTCAACATCCACAGCAGTGATGGAGAAGACAGTTGTTAAAATGTATTGTAAAGTTAGAAACGATGAGTTTCCACTCAAATGTCTTGCTGCCATCCTTCTTTTAGAACCATTGTAAAGGTTGCATTATTGACCTGTTTTGTCAGTGTCACTATATAATATCATTCAAAGACGCAGAGATACTGTGACCTATATAACAACTACCACCTGCCTAGACTCTTCTGTATGTTTCTTCCTTTTTTCTTTAAAATTAAATACCATATCACCTATTTTCTGGTTTTCCAAAAACAAAATTTCAACTTGAAAATCTATTGACCTCAGTTGGAACGTCATGAAATGATGCTGAAAAAAAAACACTTTGGATTAAGTTCTTAATAAATATCAGAGCGAAGTACATTAAACGAAATCTTAAACATCAGTACTTAGAATACTGTAGTAAATTGCAAAAATACATAAAATTAAAGGGGTTGTTTGAGATGTTTAAGAAACAAGGTAAAGAGGTAGTCACCTTTCCGAAAACTTTCTTCAGTAAGCAGTCAAGGGCCCACCAGTAACACTGACTTTGGGGGGGGCAACTTTTCAGGGAAGAAGAACCAAAAAACTGCTTCTGCTGTTAGCGATTTCCACTTACAACACAACACTTTGTGTGCAGTGACTGGGGAGGCTCTATTTTTGTGCATCAGCTCTGTTGGTTATTAGGCTGCCTTATAAGGCTCCCTGATAGCTGCATTGCTGTTTGCACACTGCTGTGCAAACTGCTTTTTTAAAAGCAAAAATACTTTTCTTCCTCTTTTCTGCACAGTTACCAAGCGTTCATTTTTCCACAATTTTGTGTGTGCAGCAGTCCTGCTTATTAGGCTGCCTGCTGCCATACTTGGACTGAGAGCATCATTGTCAGCCTCCTAAAATCTCTAGTGAGATCCAAATTCTCAACCATACTATATACACCTTGTACATGGTCATACACCAGTCAATTTCAGCCTGTTAAATTGAGGTGTAATCTATAGTGGGCCTGAGATAAGAGTTCAGGCTCCTAAAATCTCTAGGGAGCTTCCAATTTTCCCCAATACTATATACACCTTGTACCTTGTTATACACCAGCCAATTTCAGCCTGTGAAATTGAGGTGTAATCTATAGTGGGCCTGAGATAAGAGTTCAGCCTCCTAAAATCTCTAGGGAGCTTCCAATTCTCCCCAATACTATATACACCTTGTACCTTGTTTTACAGTACCATATAGCTGGTGGTATTTTGGGTACATTTTTCCAAAAATGAGGAAGTATGGTGGAAGAGGCCATGGAAGTGGGCGGGGGTTGCCAGCTGGTACTGATGGTGGTGGGGGTGGGGGTGCATCTGCTGGTAGTGGCAAAAGCACAATAGCACCTAAGGCAGGAGGTGTTGAGGCTGCGTCATCGTCTGGCTCCACAAGGCCTCGAAGGCTCCCTTTTATGGGAGTAGGTAAACCGCATTTAAAACCGGAGCTTCAGGAACAAGTTTTGGCTTACATTGCTGACACAGCCTCCAGCTCTATCGCCTCCTCTTCTGAAGTTTCAAAAAATAAAAGCACTGAGTCGTCAGTGGAGGCTCCTGGTCAGGAACAACACCATTCCTTGTGTCCTTCACCCATACCAAAAGTGAAGGATGCGGCAGGCCACACTACAGATTACTCCATGGAGCTCTTTTCACATACCATGCCTTGGTTATCAAGTCAAATCGTGAATTCCCCAGTCCAAGATGAATTGGACATGGAGTGCACTGATGCACAGCCACTGCTAGATTTTTCTGCTGGTACATTCACTCAGACCACCTACATTGTCCTCGCAGTGTACTGAGCCAGAATCTGACCCTGATGAAACTCAGGTGCCCCTTCCCGCATACTATACCACCTTACACGGTGACGAAGAGGAAGATGCAGATGAAAGTGCAGGTTCCTTGAGCAGGTGGGGGGGGCATACTCATGGGCGACGGCACTGGCACAGGGCCCCTCATAGTATGCAAAAGTGTCTCTGCCGGTGGGAGGGCCCACCCGCCATCAGACACACCGCCGTACTATGAGGGGCCCTGTGCCAGTGCCATTGCCAATGAGTGGCCCCCCCTGCTTGCTCAGGATCACAGCACTTGCAAAGTTGAAATACTTACCTCTCCCTGCTCCACCGCCGTGACGTCTTCCGCGTTTCCTGACAGTGACATTCTGGTCAGAGAGCGCGATGACATCACGTCTTTACACCCTCTGCCTAAACAGTCCAAGTGCAGAGAGATGGAAGATGGGGACGACGAGGAGTCCAGACTAGTACAGGGATTCCCTAGCGAGGAGACTTATTTAATTGTTTTACAGGTTGAGAGCAATTTTTGGGGAGCACTATACTATGGAGAATGATATATGGGGCCCATCATACACTGGAGCATTCCAAAGGTGGACATCAGACACTGGAGCAGCATTTACAGGGCCCATTATACACTGGAGCATTAGAAATGGGGCCCATTATATATGGAGCATTATTTGGACCCATAAGACAGTGGAGCTTCATCCATGGGGACCAACATATACTGTAGCATTATGTGGAGCTCATCATATACTGTATGGAATATTATATGGGACCAATGATTCTGTATGGAGAAATATATGGGCCTCATTACTCTGTATAGCACACTATGCGGTGGCCGTAATACTGTATGGAGTAATACACTGTCTGTTTTTGGAGCTATTGAAGAATTTAAAATGGATATCAGTCATGAGATGTAAGAAGTGAAGTATTTTTCATTGTACTATACTGCTATTTCTCTGCCGTATCAGAGGATCATGAATTGTGGCATGTGTTAAAGGAGCCCATTGACACTTTTTGGCCCTGGGCCAACGAAAATCTGGAGCCAGCCCTACCCCCCCCCCCAAAACTTTAGCCAAATAACCCCCAGTTTTCAATGCCTAACTATTATTATAAAGTAAATTAAGGTTGACAAGCTTAAGTAATAGGAATTGATGTTTTTGGCATTAAAATGGGCACTGTAGGTGTGTTTCCTGTCCTCCACTCACTGCCGACTTTTCTTCCCCATTGACTTACGTTGGGTTTCGTGTTTCAGTCGGCCTTCAACTTTTCACGATAATCGGCCGATTTCGTTCGACCCGACTTTTGCGAAAGTCGGGTTTCATGAAACCCGACTCGACCCGAAAAAAGGCAAAGTCGCCCATCTCTAATGCCAAGTACTACCCATATAGTGGAGTTCAGGGCCCATGACTCCAAAGGGGCCCAACGGGGGATTCCACTGTTCCCCTATGGGCCAGTACGAGCCCGTCTGTAAGTTGAGATAAACTTTAAAAGAAAAACAGAGTATTATTAACAGCAACATCTTTCCACCGCTGCAACAGTCTCTGTTGTTTGCCTGCAGCACTGATGCCACATTGACAATCAGTGAGCTTAATGGATCTTGCCATCTACACTGCAGATCTGTCAATCCTAGTGAATGGCAGCAGCACTGTCAATGTGATATCAGTTCTTCAGACAAACAGAGACCGTGTCAGCAATGGAGATCCGGCACTGTTCCCAGCTGGGTTAAATAAAAGGGAAGGAAATGTGTTAAAAAAACTATAAATAATAGCCATCATTGCTACAAACCTGGTGGATTACATCAGGTAAATGCTTATTTTTTTTATTTTATCACATTTCCTGTTATTAGTCCATTTAAAGAAGTACTCCCTTCTATTTATTTTTATAAAATATGTGTATATGCTCATGTATTTCAGCGTGATTTCAGGGCCTCATACTGAAACATTTTCAGAACCCATTTTAAGACTCCACCCAGGGTCCACCTCTCCAACCTTCCACAGTCACATAGCCCGGGTTGGGTCCGTGACCCCCCTCTTACTTCTGCTCCCCGGGCCCCATACAAACAGTAAGGGCAGTAATGTCCTGATGGTGGCCCTGTGTGACTATTAATATACTCACCTACTTCTGCTCTCTCCAGTGTCCAGTTCCGCTTTGCTCACCTTCTCCATGACGTGACCCCTCTGCAGACTACCTGGGTCACACTGTGATTAGTATGACCTGGAAGTGGCTTTTACAATTTAAGTCTGTTTAACATCATAAAGAGGCCCGATTGGCTAACACTGTAAAAGAGACTTCTGGCTCATGCACAGAGGGAGGTGGCTAGTAGGAATTGCTGTGACATCACTGAGAAAGGAAGGAGAACAGCTCTTGACACCGGAGAGAGAAGCGGTAGATGAATATTACATTACATGCATATGTACACACATTAAGTAAAACAATAGAGTTGTGAGTGATTCTTTAGGAAAAACATTTTTTTTTAAATCTCCTTTAACCCCTTCCCGACATTCACCGTATAAATACTGCGCCGCGGGAGCTGCGTTCCCGCAAACCGCCGTATATATATGGTGCTGTGATTGTGCAGGTTCACACTGACATTTAACCCATCTGATGCTGCTGTCAATAGTGACAGCGACATTAAGAAGCATTTGAGAGGGAGTGAGCGGCGTGATGTGATCACATTTTGCCAATGGTCTCCATTGTGTAAAAGCGACAAAACATTAAAAAATTATTCAAATGTGGTATTGCTGTAGTCATACTGACCTGAAAAAAAAAAAAAGCTGCCTTATCAATTTTACCACATGCAGAATGGCATAAGAAAAATCAATTCCTGAATTGCTGGTTTTTGGACATTCTACCTCCCAAAAACTGGAATAGAAAGCCATCAAAAAAGTCATATGCCGGAAAATGGTACCAATACAAACATCCACTTGTCCCGCAAAAAAGAAGCTGTCACATGACTCAGTCAGCTAAAATATGGAAAAACATAGTTGTCTAAATATAGCGATGCCTAGTTTTTGCAATAAAAAACATCTTTTACTGTGTGACAGCTGCCAAACATAAAAGCCCAATATAAATCTGGTAGCGCTGTAATCACACCAACCCGAAGAATAAAGTCACCTAATCTTTTATGCAGCACGAGGAACAGTGTAAAAGATAAATAAAACCAATTCCTTACCTGCGGTTGATTTGTTCATTCTGCCTCCCAAAGATCACAGCAAGGCTTGGCTCACATTTATCCTGCACTCTGCACTGAGCGCTTACACAGGGTTTCCATGTAAATCTCTGAAATATGTGATTCAGCTGGAACCCCCAGTGGAAGATTCCCTATAATGAGGCAGATGGAGGCACTGTGGATGCCGTCACATGTGTGATCTGGCAGTGTGCGTGTTTTTAGGCGAGCATAAAAGCGGTCAACCACAGTTTTGTGCACTTCTTAAAAGAAGGGTGACGCTGAACAGAGGCCAGACAGAGTCCAGAATAACTCTGTTGCTTCATTATCTTGAATAGATCCCTTGGGGGGTTTATCTGTCATGTCACTCAGAGATTTAGATGGAAACCTCAAAGTAAGCGCTCAGTGTAGAGCACAGGATAAATGTGATTCAAAATTTTATGTAACATGCTCTCAATTAAAGCTTAAACTCAATGCACAAAAAAGCTACCACTCAGGTCCATCATCTGTTAATAGAAATATAGAGGGCATCCAAATTACTGGTAGTACAAAGGCTCTAAATGGCTCCTCGTACCCCAAAAGAAACTCAGCAAATTCTGTGCTCCCAAATCCAAATGCCCCTGTCAGGAACACCGCACTCCACTTGCTCACTGAGTCAGTGCGCATGTCCTGAGTATCAAAAGTGCCCACCGAGCCTGTCTGGGGGTCAATCTCTTGGCAGACTCGATATAGGCCAAATTTATGTGATTTGTGATGACTGTAATGGGATGAACGGCCCCCTCCAGGAAATGCCTCCATTCTTCAAAAGCCAACTTTACCGCCAACAACTCTCTATTGCCGACATCGTGATTTCTCTCGGCAGAGGAAAATTTTTTAGAAAAGAAGGCGCAAGGCCTCAGATTAGTAAGGGTAGGAGGGCCCTGAGACAAAACTGCCCCCACTCCTACTTCCGAGGCGTCAACCTCCACGACAAAAGGTCTTGATGGGTCGGGTTGTACCAATACAGGGGCTGAAGAAAAGCACTTTTTTAATGACATGAAAGAATTTTTTGCAGCTACAGACCAATTTTTTACATCAGCTCCCTTGAGAGTGAGGTGCGTTAGAGGCTTTACCACCTGCGAGAAGCCCTTAATAAATTTCCTATAAAAGTTAGCGAAGCCCAAAAATCGCTGCAACCCTTTCAAGTCATGAGGCTGCACCCAATCCGTAACAGCCTGGACCTCCTTAGGATCCATGCGGAGCCCCTCCCCTAACACAATCAAACCCAGAAAGAATAATTCTTGCATGAAGAATGAGCATTTTTCCAACTTGGCATACAAATGATTCTCCCTCAGTCTCATGAGAACCATCCGCAAATGGTGCAAGTGAGATTGACTGTCCACCGAGTACAAAAACTTTGCACAAAGATACCTGTGGAGCAGGGCAGCAGTGGTGATTATGCATGCTCCAGGCTCACAGGACCTGAAGCATGTGACTGCTGAGGGCATGGCATAAACTCCAGAGAGGTAGGAGCTGAGGAAAACTCCTAAAAGGGTAACTACTGGACAATGTTACCATGGAGCAAAGACAGAGACAGAAACCAGATCAAGCCGAGGTCAAAGCATGACAGTACCAAAGGGTTAGACAGAATGGATAGTCAGGACATAGAAATAGATCAGAAACCAGAATGGGCAATAGACGGTACAATAGGGACAAACTGTAACGGAGTAACGATAGCCAAGCCAGGAGGTCAGAACCGGAGAAAACAATAGTACCAAAATGAGAGATGGAGTACAGAGTGAGGGGACAAACCTGGTCATACACGGGAAACAAACAAGCAATGCAGTATACACGCACACCAGGGGGGTCAGACACACAGCCAGAACAACAGTATAGCTGACAGAGAACCCTGGTAAAGAGTGAGTATAAATACCCCTCCCAGATCCAGAAAGAGGCCACGTACACTTAACCCTGTGAGTGCAAGGCAAGAACCCTGTTCAAATCATGACAGCCCCCCTCTCTTATGAGCCCCAGTGTGTTTAAACCACATATAGCGTCCACATATTTGGAATTTTTGTAGTGATAAGAGCCTGCCTAATTTACTGGTGTATGTCTCCAGAAGCATGAGCTGAGCACAGCATACTGGTCACTTCAACCTACTGGTTACTACAATGGAAGTTTGTAATTTTCATTCACCAACATCCACTACTGGTTTTTACTGTAAAACACCCATGGAGTCAAATTCGTTATTACACCTGTAGATAAATTCCCAAAGGGGTATAATTTCCAAGATGGGGTCACTTAAGGAGGGATTCTGCATTTCTTGGACTTAGGGACTCTGTATATGAAGTCCGCAAACTATTCTAGGAAAATCTGCGCTCCAAGAGGCAAAGAGTGCTCTGTCCATGGGACAAATTTTGGTGCCATTTTTACCCATTTCCCAATATGAATATGTAAAATCTGGGGCTAACACACAATCTTGATGGTAAAAATGTAAATTATTTTTCTTCACTGCCCAATGGTCTATAATTCTGTGACACACCTGTGGTGTCAACATGATCACTGCACCCCTAGATGAATTCATTGAGAGGTGTAGTTTGTAAAACGGGGTCACTTTTTGTGGATTCTGGTGTTTTGGCAACATCAGGTGCTCTGCCAATGTGACATGGCACACTCAAACGAGTGCAGCAAAATCTGCAATGTAATATGGTGCGCCTTCCCTTCTGAGTTTTGAACTGTGCCTCAAAAGTAGTTTTTGACTACATGTGGAGTATCTGTGTACTCAAGAAAAATTGCACAACAAATGTTGGGGTCCATTTTCTACTGTTACTCTTGTGAAAAAAAAATTGGGGCTAAAAAAACATTTTTATGGGAAAAATGTGATTTTGTTCTTTTTCACAGCTCAATCTTATAAATTTCTGTGAAGCACCTGGGGTTTCAAGATGCTCACCACACATATAGATAAGTTCCCTGAGGGGTCTAGTTTCCAAAATGGCATCAATTGTGGGGGGTCCACTGTTTAGGCACATCAGGGGCTCTTCAAATGGAACATGGCATCCACTAATTATTCCAGCAAATTTTGCATTCAAAAAGTCTAATGGCTCTCTTTCCCTTCCAAGCCCTGCCGTGTGCCCAAATAGTACCGTTGTCCTACACATATTGGGTATCAGCATACTCAGGATAAATTGCACAACAAACTAAATGGGCATGCAAACTAAATGGAGAATTTCTCTTCTTACCTTTCTGAAAATGCAAAATTTGGGGTTAAAAACTTTTTTTGAGGGAAAATTTTTGATTTTTTTATTTTCACAGCTCAACATTATAAATGTCTGTGAAGCACATGGGGGTTCAATGTGCTCACCAAACATCTAGATAAGTTTCTTGAGGGATCTAGTTTTCAAAATTGAGTCACATGTGGGGGATTTCTACTAATTAGGCACATTAAGGGCTCTGAAAACACGACATGGCATCCGGTAATTGCGCCAGCAAATTTTACATTCAAAAAGCCAAATGGCGCTCCTTCCCTTCCAAGCATTGCCGTACACTCAAACAGTGGTTTTCCCCCAGATTTGGGGTATCCGTGTGCTCAGGATAAATTGTGCAACTAATTGTATGGTCCATTTTCTCCTGTTACACTTGTGAAAGTAAAAAAAAAAATGAGTCTAAAGGAAATTTTTGTGAGAAAAAGTTAAGTTTATTTTTTCCTACCACATTCCATTAATTCCTTTGAAGCACCTGAGGAGTTAATAAACTTCTTGAGTTTGGTTTTGAGCACCTTTAGGGGTGTAGTTTTAGAATGGTATAACTTTTGGGTATTTTCTGTCATATAGACCCCTCAGTCACTTCAAACACGATGTGGTAAAAAAAAAAATTATTTTGTAAATTTTGTTGCAAACTTTAATGAGAAATCGCTAGTCAACTTTTTGATAACCAGCCAAGCTAAATCGGACAGCTGGGGTTGGTATTTTCAGACTGGGATGGGGCCATGGATATTTGCCCTCCACAGTCTAAAAATAGCAGCCCGCAGCTGCACCAGAAAAGTCGCATCCACTAGATGCGCCAATTCTGGCATTTTGCCTGGATCTTCCCAGTTGCTCTGGTGCAGTGGCAAGTAGGCTAATAGTTGTATAGTAATAGTTGTTAGGGTGATGTTAGCCGTTTTATTGCCACTGACATCAATCCTATTGGTTAATAATTGAGAGGGTTCTATAAGACAACCCCATTACTAACCCCATAGTCAAATGTAATAAAGACAGAGACAGAGTAAAGTCCTTTAATTAAAATAAATACAGACTCCTTTGTTAGAAATTAAAACTCCCCAACCCTCCCTGCTACTTTTAGGCTTGGGAAGGACAATATTCATGGCCACTTCCCAGTCTGAGAATACCATCCCCCAGCTGTCTGCTTTAGCTTTGCTGGTTGTCAAAAATAGGAGTGAAACCATGCAGGTTTTTTATTATTTATTTAAATAATTTAAAAATTACAATGTGGGGACCCCTCTATTCTTGATAACCAGCCAAGATACAGCTGATGGCTGAGGGCTGCATCCCACAGTTGTCAGCTTTACCTGCGCTGCTTAGCAAGAATAGCTTACTTCTTGGAAACTGGGATGCAGGTTCTTCAGACCATATAAAATAATTGCCATAATCAATCCGGTAGCATTTCATCTTCACTTGCCATCTACTTTCAAGAACCATAATGTGTTTCACTGATCACTTCTCAAAAATGTATATTGCTTCCTTAGAAACAGCTCTACTGCCACCTTCCCTTGTCATTGTTAATGGAAATCTGGTGTTCGATTCTCGTTTTGTACGCCAGTCACTTCAGTATTTAGTACATTGAAAAGGTTACGGTCCAGAGGGGAGAATATGGGTACCAGTGTCTGATGTTCATGCGATCAGGTTGGTTTGGTCTTATCATCCCTCATACCCAGATAAACCTGGTCATGAGGGTCCAGAGTCCCCTTTTAGGAGTCTGGCAAAGCACCCCAATTGGCGCATCTAATATATGTTCCTTTTCTGGACGGCTGCAGGCTGCTGTTTTTAGAATGGAGAGGGTAATATCAATGGCCCCTTACCAGCTGGATAATAGCTGTTTGCTTTAGCAAGGCTGGTTGTCAAAAATGGGGGGACCACACATTTTTTTTTTTAAATGATTTATTTAAATAATTTAAAAAAACAGCGTGAGGACCCCTCTATTCTTTATAACAACCAAATAGCAACTAGACCCCAGTGGTCACCTTTAGTTGGCTGGTTGTCAAAAATGGGGGGGAACCCAAGTTGTTTTTTTTAATTATTTATTTAAATAATGAAAAAAACATATAGCTTGGATACCCCTCTATTCTTGATAGCCAACCTTGCTAACACTGACAGATGAGGGTTGCAGCCCCCCGCTGTGAGTTTCGCCTGGTTGGTTATCAAAAATGCAGGGTTACCCACGCAGTTTTTTTTTTACTTATTTAGAGTGCAGGCGCCGGCTGATGAATGCTCCCATCAGCCGCTGCCTGCTCTCACTGTTATTAGCACAGCAGGCACAGGCTGATGGGAGCAGTAGTCCCATCAGCCCATGTCAGTGACCGGAGCTAAATTTTATACCTCCGATCACAGCTGCGGGCTCAAGCTGTCATTTGACAATGTAGGAACAGTGGCTGTCTGACAAGATGTAATGATTTAACCACTAATCAGAAGCAGTATTTGCTGCGCTGTCATGCACATGTCATATTCTTTTTCCCCATCTGGTATAAATTCTTAGCTCTTAGCTTGAGTATTTGCTAGTGATAACTTACTATACCTTGAAGTTGCTTTGGGAGCTGAGAGCCTTGAAAAAAGAAACCTTTTTTGAGTCGTCTCTGGAGATTGCTGTTTGGACGTTTGTTTGGTGTTATCCTTCTCCTATCCCTCTTTTTGGTTTGCCTCATCCTTCCTCTCCCATTATATACAGTTCCTAAGTCTGGGTTTGCTGAGATCATGGCTCTACTACGAAGGACACAGGTTTAATATTCTACTGGATGCCAGCTTAGGGAGCCAAGGCCCCAGCTGAATGAATACAGATCTGTTCCATTGACCATCACTGAACCCATTAATACATATGGGGTAGTTAGGATTTGCACCCACCGGTCAGCTGAGCCTCATGGATAAGTTTGGGAAAGCCAGGATTGGGACCCTCCGGTCACCTGGCCTTGTAACTCAATGGACTGTCAGGTTCCTAAGCTTGTCACTACCTCCTCTCTGTGCTATCCACAGGTCGGGGTAGTCAGCCCTGGAAGTCGCAGCTGCTTTTATCTCGGCATGTCATCGGAATGGTGAGACTTTGTTATTTTGCACCATCTTGGGTATTTTGCTGGGACTGTTCTATGTGTTTTTCACCTGTGTTGTGGTTCAATAAAGTATTGCCACACTATTTTACCACCAACCTGTGTTATCTGAGTAGTAATATGTCCAGGGTAAAAGTATAGCGGGCGTTCAGTGGGATCATCTCTGGTCCATGCGTTCTCATGCCAGCTCAGCGGACTAGAGCACCTTCTGACCCCCCGTGTCTCCACAGAAGCATTTCCTAAAGTGGTTTCCACTGGAAAAGTCATTTTTGACCATCTCAGAAATATTCCATACACTTTATAGCTTAATTTCCTTATTGTAGCCAAACTACCTGCTAAACATAATTTATATGCTATTTACCTGCAGATTACAACTACTGTATATATAGATAAATAGTGTTTTTGAAGGTAATTATTTCCCTTTAAAGGGAATTTTTCAGCAGGTTTATGCTATTTAATCTGTAAGCAGCAAAATATAAGGCAAGTGTGCCCAATTCCAAAGATGCATCATTTAGTTTACTGGGTGCAGTAGTTGTGACCAAATCAGAGTTTTTAGTTGCATTATGTAGCAGAGCTCAGAAAACTAACCCAGCCCACACCAAGCTCTGTGTATACATTGTCTACTGACAACGAGCTGCTTATTAGAGGAGGGGGCGAGGCCCAACCAGGGTTCATGAGCTGCTATAGTCCAGCAGTGCTAATCTCTTGTGCTAAAACCTTCATCGTAAGTGAACAGTGGATCGCCCGCCAGGGCAGTGAGGATACTCGGTACCGGGCCGCTTCTTAAAGGGATGTGTCACGGCAGCTGTGACCTGGTCCGTGGCCCTGGGCATCCAATAAAAGGAGATATTTACAAGGGATAAAGTTTATAAAGTTTGTAATAAGTGTTCGTTATGCCACTAGTGGTTTCTGGTCAGAGGTGACCAGCGCTGCACAGCAGAACCTCTGGGAATGATTGTGATGCAGCATAGTTGGTATAGCTCTCCACAGGCAGAGCTTTGTCCCAAGGCAATTGTAATAGAAGAGATGTAGTACTTGGCAAGGGATGTAACAGGGCTGAGTAGGTGTTCAGTGATGATAGATGTAGCAGAGTTGGAAAGGTGATGCAGGAACAATTAGAGGTCACAGCTGGGTGCAGTTCCAAAGCTTTACTCACAGTTCTGGCTGCAACACAGATGCCCGCTTGGTGCCGTGTCCTCCAGGTGAGGGGTCCAGCAAACTCCCAGGTAGATCTGGATACAACTTCCCAGGACTCCCTTCAGTGTGTGCCTTTCCTGGCCATCTTACTGTGTTGTTTTCTCACCTCTCCTGCCCAACACCTCAAAGTCAGTGTCCCAGGCCAGCAGCTGTGGACCTTGTCTGGTAACGTACTCTCTGCGTTCCCTTGCCCCTCTATGACTGTCTTTCTGGCGAAGATAACTGTGGCTTGTGGCTGCAACACTTAAAGGTGCCTCTGCCTCCGGCTTGCTAGTTGAGTCTGATGATCTCTCCACAAGACTAGGGGGCCAGTACCCCACTGCGACCTGGTCTCTCCACTACTGGATCGGGCCCCACGGGTGGCATCTGCACTTCCTGTGCCCCTGAGACCCCTTCTACTCTCCTCTGGGAGCTTCTTTCTGTCTCTTTCCTTCTGCAGCTCCTCCTGACAGGGAGCTGCTTCATCACACGTCTGTTACGTTCACTTTCTCCTCATGTTCTGCCTAACTCTGCACTGTTCTTCCTGCTCTCCTTCTGTTACACTCCACCCACCCCAACACCCTTTCCTACCCAGTAGGGATTACAGGAGTCCCTGCTACTGTAGTGTGTGTGGGGTGCGAATGCTGGAGGTCTGTGGGGTGCTCTCTCCTTACCTGAGAGTGGGGTACCACACCTCTGGATGAGGTGCAGTACCTCTGTGGCGACTGAACCCTCAGGGGTGCCACAACAACATACAACCAAAAAAAGTGATAAGTCAAATATCAGTGTCTCAGCTGGTACCCGATGCTGTCCTCAGTTTACATAGCAAAACTTGCTCACAGATTCTCTTTAAATTAAATAAATAGGTGTGTTAGATTGAAAGACATACAACTCTCTGAAAAATTCCCCCCACCCCAAAAAAAAACCCTCCAAACCCATTAATCAGTTGCACTGGTTTGGCTATTGAAAATAGTGATGAATTGAAATAACTAGAGGAAGCTATGAACAGCAAATTCATGGGTCTGACATGCCCAATAGAGCAGTACAGCACTTTTGCAGCAAAGCTTCACTTTAAAGTTGGAGATCAAGAATGGTCCCCACTATGACAAACATTCATATCCTCTAATAGGACAAAAACAAAAATATATTTAAAAAAATCAATTTAAACTTATTCTAAGGTCATATTCCCAAGTATGAAAGTGTTGCTATATTTTCCGCAGCTTTTTTTCCTGCAGATATTTGTACCAAACTACTGTATACAATTGCAATCTTCTCTGATTAGTGCATTTTTCTGCATTTTTCTGTGATTTTGGTGCGTATTTGATGCAGCATTGTTTTAGTGAGCATTTTATTAATGGAAACCTGGGATTCTGCACTTAAAGATGACATTACGTTTTTACATGCATTTTTTCAGGCTCTCCATAGTAGTCTATGGAGAAACAAAGAAGCACCAAAAACAAAAGCACAGTTCGACAGACTTTTTAAATGCACAATGAATATGAGTTTTCATGAAATCACATCCACTTTGCTTGAATTATTTAACACGAAAAAAAAATTTCTGCACACAAAAAAATGCAGTGTTTACTCTACATGGGAACTTGTCCTAATCCTTATCCTTAACTTATGAAGATAGAGAATATTTTGCATAAATGTTATCGTTTTTCACCTGCAGGAAAGAGCACACATCAAAATTGCTCCTAAAAATTGCCTTTTTAACATACTAGTTGTGAAAAAACAACATTTCTAAGTAACCTTATTGTTCTGGAACCTTTATTTATCCAGCTTTACGAATTTCTCTTGAAGTTGTTTGTAGAATAATGAGATATTGATTCCCCGCACCTTGTAAAGTGAAAAGATCAGGTCCGGGACACTTATTTGAGCAGAAGAGCGCTCCAGATATTAGGATTACATGATGCACAAATATTCTCTCAGTGGTTGATAGACCATTCACTTAAATTTGTCCCCGAGATCAGATGTGCAGGTGTTTTCGATAAAACAAGTTACAAATCATACAATCATTAGAACAGCACTGTACTGGAACAACACAAAAAAAAAACAGAGGAAGAAAAAGGCAAATTGAGCATAATTTCACACAAAACCCTAAAAATAAACCGGACAAAATTGTTGGCACCCTCAATTTGGTTGCACACCCTTTAGAATAAATAAGTGCAATCAATCACTTCCTATGACCATCAACAAGCTTCTTACAACTCTCAACTGGAATTTTGGATCACTCTTCTTTTGCGAACTGCTCCAGGTCTCTCATATTTGAAGTATACCTTCTCCAAACAGCAATTTTCTACACAGGTCTCTCATTACCGGCCACTTCAGTACTCACCAGTGCTTTGTTTCCATCCATTTCTGGGTGCTTCTTGAAATATGTTTGGGATCATTGTCTTGCTGGAGAGCCCATGAACTAAAATGCAAACCCAGCTTTCTGACACTGGGCACTACATTGCAGCCCAAAATCCTTTATATCCTCAGATTTCATGATGCCTTGCACACAGTCATGGCACTCAGTGCTAGAGGCAGTAAAGCAACCCCATAACATTTTTGAAACTCCACCATATTTGACTGTAGGTACTCTGTTCTTTTCTTTGCACGCCTCATTCCATTTTTGGTAATCAGAAAAATTATGTGCTATAGCAAAAAGCTCTATCTTGGTCTCATCTGTCCACAAGATGCTTTTTCAGAAGGATTTTGGCTTACTCACATAAAAATCTGTAGTTTGCTAAAATGTATGTCTCTGTGACAACAGTGGGGTCCTCCTTGGTCTCCTACCATAGTGCTTCATTTCATTCAAATGTCAAGGGAAAGGTCACACTGACACTGTTGCACCCTGAAGGAAAGTTCACACTGTTGCATCCTGAGCCTGCAGGACAGCTTGAATTTCTTTGGTACTTGATTGAGGCTGTTTATCCACCATCAGGACTATCCTGCTTTGCAATTTTTCATCAAATTTTTCTCAGCCGTCGACATTCAGGGAGATTAACTACTGTGCCTTGGGTTGTGAACCTCTTAATTATGTTGCATGACAGGGACAAAGGTATATCAAGATCTGTGGAGATGGACTTGTAACCTTGAGATTGTTGATATTTTTCCACAATTTTGGTTCTCAAGTTCTCAGACAGTTCTCATTTCTTCTTTCTGTTCTCCATGCTTAGTGTGGCACACACAGACATACAATGCAAAGATAGTCAGTCGCTCCCCTTTTTATCTGGTTTTAGGTGTGATTTTCATATTGCCCACACCTGTTACATACCACAGGTAGTTTGATGAGCATCACGTTTGAAACATAGCTGTTTACCGAAAATGTTTGAAAGGTGCCAAAAATTTTCAGAGGTTTCGTGTGAAAATTATGTCCAATTTGCCTTTTTTTCTGTTTTTTTTGTGTTGTACCAATGCACACAAAGGGAATAAACATGTGTATAACAAAACATATGTAATTGCTATTGCGTATATTTCTCCCTGTGAGATGCTGACAAATCATAAGCAGGCAAAAAATTTAAAGGAAAGAACACGCCCACATGATACCTAGTGTGATCAAGTAACTTGTAATTGTTCTGCAGTGAGATCATAGTAGGTTGTCATTACATGCCTATCATAATAGCAATCTGCCTATTCTGGACTACTACAGCAATGAGAGATATCATGAGTCCCTGCTCCAATCTTACTGCAGAGTTAACCTGAGCACAATAGAAATAAGGGTAAAACTGACACATCTCTGGACAGGCAGTGTCAGGGGAGGGAAAGTACAGCAGAGGTGAAAGTACTATGAGAGGAGGAGAGCTAATATAAGGGTTTGTAATGTGACTAAGCTAAACTCAAAAGTACTGCTCTTTCTCCTATAAGTTCCTTGTTTGAAAGGTGTTAGTCATTTGTGCTTTCTAATCATACAGGCTTGATTATGGATATATGTCATTCATTGCACAAACTGAAAAACCTGCTCTGAGTTATAGTGGAGGTGTGCTCTTTTCTTTTTCTGCTGTGTTGCTGCCTGCATATGAGTCTTGGAAGAGGGAGAACAGCTTACAGTCAATGGCTCCTGAGTGTAGCTGGGGCTGGCCTCTGAAGGGGTAAATCCATAGGTACAGGAGTGTATGGATACAGTTCATGCTCACCCCTTAGTACTCTATATAGAGGAAGCAGTAAGGTCCTTACTAAGTTGCGAACAGTAAAATATTTACATTTCACATAACAGTTTGGTGCTTTACTGACATATACAGGACAGGTTGACCCTTTTCTAGTTACTGTGTGTATCTAACTGGTAAGTGAGCATTGGTACTGCATTCTGAGTGGTGGGGAAGGTCAATCCCGGGTGTAATGGGTGAACGTCTTCTAACCATGGGACTTACCAAGGATACAGCAGGCTCTGGAGCACTCGCCATTCCTGGAAGTTCATGATTAAAGACCAGGGTCGGTATTACTACAGCTTCTTTGAATCGCAAACAACTGTCAGGGAGCATACCAAGTATAGTCGCCAAGTCCAGGCCACCCAGGTCTTTCTTATTGATATAGTTGGGATTAGAGATGAGTGACTTTGCCTCCGGGAGGGTCGAGCCGGGTTTCGGACCACCCGACTTTACCAAAAGTCGAGTCGAACGAAATCGGCCGACTATCGGCAAAAGTAGAAGTTCCGACCGAAACCCGACCCCAATGCAAGTCAATGGGGAATAAAAGTCGGCAGTGAGTGGAGGACAGTAAACACACCTATAGTGCCCATTTCAATGGCAATGACATCAATTCTTATAACTTAAGCTTGTCAACCTTAATTTACTTTAAAATAATAGTAACGCATTGAAAACTGGAGGTTATTTGGCTAAAGTTGTGGGGGGGGTACAGCCCAGTTAGGGAGGTGGAAAAACTGGCATATGTTGAGGTGTAGGCTGGACGTTCAGCAGCTGCAAATGGAGGAATTAAAGAAGTCGGAGGAAGAGGAGGACAAAGCGAGCCATTTTGCTGGCAACCTATGTGTCATCAGGGGAAGGTGGTACAAAATCCTTTGAAACCCAGGCATGGTTCATTTTAATGAAGGTGAGATCACCTACATTTTGGGTCGACAACCGGGTCCTTCTTTCTGTCAGGATTGATCCAGCAGCACTGAAGACTCTTTCTGATAGCACACTACCAGCAGGGCAAGCGAGCTCCTGTAAAGCATATTGTGCCAATTCAGGACAGGTGTCCAGTTTACAGGCCCAGTAGTCAAAGGGGAATGAACTGTGAGGGAGAACATCGATAGGGGAGGAGAGGTAATTTTGAACCATAGTTGGTTGCAATTGATTCAGTAATACCAGTCGTGTGAGCGGTACTTGAGAAATCAGTCCACAACATGATCATGAAACCCCTGTCTCCAATGCCACTTCGACTGTGTGCACCACGAACACCTCTTCCATGTTGCCCAGTACGGCTCGTGGTAGAACCTGCACCGCTGCTGTGTGCTGGGAATGCCTCTAACAAAAGGTTTACCAGAGTTGCTTGTTTGTTCACCAATATTAGTTCTAGGTTCTCCTGTGGCATCATGCTCTGTAATTTGCCTTTATAGCGTGGATCGAGGATGCTGGCCAACCAGTAGTCGTCATCCTTCATAAATTTGGCAATTTGGGGGTCCCTTTTTAGGATCCGCAAGAGATAATCACACATGTGGGCCAATGTTCCAGGTGTCAATGATGCACTGCCAGTGGTGGGTGGAGGAGCACTTTCTGCCAAATCCACATCCCTCCAGTCACGCACAAACCCTGTACCTGACTTTGGCAAGCCAACATTTTCTCTTGCCCCCGAGAAGCATCCTCCTCTGCAAAATAATCATCCCCCTCATCCTCCTCCTCCTCATTCAGGACAGTTCCCTGAGCAGACCATGCCTGACTGTCATCAAGGCTTCCCTCCTCCTCCTCCTCCGCTGCAGACGCCTAATCCTTAATGTGCATCAAAGTTTGCATGAGCAGACGCATAAGTGGGATGCTCATGCTTATGATGGCATCGTCTGCGCTTACCAGCCATGCGCATTCCACAAAACACTGAAGGATTTTACAGAGGTCTTTCAGCTTTGACCACTGCACACCCGACAACTCCATGTCTGCCCTCAAACTGCCTGCCCGTGTATCCTCCCACAAATGCATTACAGCCTGCCTCTGTTCGCACAGCCTCTCAACCATGTGCATGGTGGAGTTCCACCTTGTTGCAACGTCTATGATTAGGCGGTGCTTAGGGAGGTGGAGCGATCGCTGCAGCCTCTGCATACGACTGGAGTCTACGGGCGAGCGACGGATGTGCGAGCACAGTCTTCACACCTTATGGTGCAGGGCTGGTAACTCCGGATAATTATTTATGAAGCACTGCACCACCAGGTTCAAGGTGTGAGCCAGGCAAGGTATGTGTCTGAGTTTTGCCAGGGCTATGGCCGCCACAAAATTACGTCCATTATCACTGACTACCTTGCCTGGCTCAAGATGTAGAGGGCCCAGCTATGACTCAGTTTCTCGCTGCAAGTAGTCGACAAGTACCTCCGTGGTGTGTCTGTTGCTGCCTAAAGACATCATCTTTAAAACAGCCTGCTGACGCTTACCACTAGCTGTTCTACAGTGGGACACCTCGTGTGCAACACTGGCAGCTGCGGATGGAGTGCTCGGGTGACTGCGCTCTGTCGACGAGCTTTCACTTCTGGAGGAGGAGGAGGTGGAGGGTCGAACGCCTACAGCCAACTGTTGCCTATACCGTGGGCTAGGCAGCACTGTCCCACCGCCGCTGTCCTCTGTGGACCCTGCATCCACCACATTCACCCAGTGTGACGTGATGGACACGTAATGGCCCTGGCCATGCCTACTGGCCCATGAATCTGTTGTGAGGTGCACCTTTCCACTCACTGATTGTTTGAGTGCATGGACAATGCCCTCTTTCACATGCAGGTGGAGGGCAGGGATGTCTTTTCTAGAAAAGAAGTGCAGACTGGGTAGGTCATAGCGTGGGACAGCGTAGGCCATGAGCTCTCAGAACGCTGCGCTTTCAACCAAATGGAAGGGCATCATCTCTAATGGGATCAGTTTGGCAATGTAGGCATTCAAAGCCAGTGTATGCGGATGAGAGGATGAGTACTTTCTTGTCTTACTCAGAGTCTCTGCTAGGGTGAGATGGACTTGAGAGCTGCATATGGTGGAACTAGCGGTGGACATTGCGGACTGAGAGGGGGTTGGTGATGGTGGTGGTGGTGGTGATGGCTTAGATGCAGTCTTTCGTTGGAAAAACATTGTGATTCCCTGACTGCTTTGGCCTTGCGATGACGCCTCAACATTTCTTGCTGGTGGTGTGCTAACCGGTGGGCTTACAGTGGTGGAAGCGATGTAGCGTTGATGGCTACCTTTAGTCGGAGCAGGTGCACATGTGCTACCTGAGGTTTTGTAGTAGTCCTTCCACGCTTGCAAGTGCATGGTGTTTACATGTCTAAGCAGACAACTGGTATTCTAATTTCGGAGATTTTTCCCTCGGTTAAAGATCTTTCCGCACTTCTTACAGATAACCTTTGCCTCATCAATAGGATTTTGGTCAAAAAAGTGCCACACTGCACTCTTCCTACTATGGGAAAAATTTTCAGGGCTTGCCGCTGTGCTAATTTGACCATCTGGCCAAGCTGTCCTCCAACTATTTTTGTTTTTTTAACACATTATTGGATTGCTATGGGCCTGCCAGATAACCGCAGCTGCGATGTCGATGCCTGCTGTGGATCCTCCTCCTTTTCTGAGCTATTGCCAGTGGCATCCTCTTCCCCCAATGGATGCCAATCCGGGTCAACAACTGGGTCATCCATCACCTCCTCTTCTATGTCATCTGGACCTTCCTCTGTGTCACCGTGTAAGGTGGTATAGTATGCGGTAAGGGGCACCTCAGTTTCATCAGGGTCAGAATCTGGCTCAGTAGACTGTGAGGGCAATGCAGTGCTCGGGGTGAATGTACCAGCAGAATCATACAGCACTGGCTGTGCATCAGTGCACTCCATGTCATATTCATCTTGGACTGGGGAATTCAGGATTTCACTTGTTAACTTAGGAATGGTATGTGAAAAGAGCTCCAGGGAGTAATCTGAAGTGTGACCTGCCGCATCCCTCACTTTTGGTGGGGGTGAAGGACACAAGGATAGGTGTTTTTCCTGACCAGGAGCCTGCACTGACGACTCAGTGCTTTTATTTTTTGAACTTTCAGAAGAGGAGGTGATAGAGCTGGAGGCTGTTTTGGCAATGTAAGCTGTTATGATTGAGTCACCGAGGAGGAAAAAACAAAACACAAGCTCAGCCCAGAAAATCAGAGAGGTTGGAACTAGCGGATTGCAGACCCCTGATCCTATCACAAAACTAGCAGTAGCCTTGGAGTGTTCCTACGGTGATCCTAGACACCTCGTCACAGCCGGAGATCTAAATAAGCCTAAAGAGAGAGAAGGGAAAAACTGACTGCCCCAGAGCAGACCCCAAAGCAATAGGCAGCCCCCAACATATAATGACGGTGAAGCAAGATGAAAACACTAACACAGATAGAAAGATAGGTTGAGCAAACGATGGGGCCCAAGCTAACTAAAAAGGACAGGACAGAAAAGCTGCTGTCTGCAATCCGAGAAAACCCTGCTAAAAATATTGCCAACACAACTGATAAGTAAAAAGGACCCTGAAGTCACTAGACTTCAAACACTATATCAGCACTCAGAAAATTCTGGAAGCAGAGCAAAAGAGAACACTGATCAATGAAAAAGAATCCAGCACACCCCTGGCCGGGGATGGCTGAACTCAAAAAACAAGGTAAACAAAACCAAAACTAATAAGTTCAATAGCAGAGCAAAAACTTATCTTTGGGAAGCAGGAATCAGACTGGTCTCCAAGAATCCAGCAGAGAAATCACCAGCGACTCAGAAGGGCGTCGGCTGCCTTATATCCAGTCTGTAGTTCCCGTTACCCAGTCCACCTGATCAGGTGTTTGGTTTCTTTCATCCAAATCAGCCTCACTACCTTCCTTCACCAGAAGAGGGAGATCCTCGGACACAAAAGATGAATGAACAGATGAGCTCACAACAGTAAGCCAAAACCTGTTCCTGATGCTCCGGCTTTAAAAGCGGTTTACCTTCTCCCAGAAAAGGGAGCCTTCCAGGCCTTCTGGAGCCAGACGATGATGCAGGCTCACCACCTCCTGCCTTAGGTGATATTGTGCTTTTAGCACTACCAGCAGATGCACCACCACCACCATCAGTACCAGCTGCCCCACCCACGTCCGCAGCCTCTTCCACCATACTTCTTCATGTTTGGGAAAATGTATCAAAAATACCAGCAGATATATGGTACTGTATGAGGAGCATACAGCTGTATACGGTGTAGGGAAAAATTTAAATCTCCGTATATATTTCCGGAGTCACACACAGACTCTCACTCAGTATGGATTTGACCGTTATACAAGCAGCAGATATACGATACTATATGAGGAGCGTACAGCTATATACCGTGTAGGGGAAAATTTAAATCTCTGTATTTATTTCCGGAGTCACACACAGATAGTCAGTATGTATTTGTCTGTGATACCAGCCGGTACACAGTAGTGTGTGAGGAGCGTCCAGCTCTATACGATGTGGGAAAAAATGAACGGTCGGTAACTGTGCACAAAAAAAGAATAAAAGCATTAGTGCTGTGTAAAAAGCAGTCTGCACAGCAGTGTACACACAGCAATACAGCTATCAGGCAGCCTAATAACCAGCGCTGCTGCACACAAGAAAACCCTCCCCTGTCACTGCACACTAACTGTACAGCACAATTGCTATCAGCACAAGCACATAAGAACTTCTTATATCTTTACAGCCCTAACTCTCTCCCTACTGATAAACAGCAACCTCTCCCTACTGTTAAGATCGTCAGAAGTAAAATGGAGGTCGGCGGTCAGGGCTTTTATAGACACTATGACGCCCCCCAAAGCAAGCCAATCACTGCAATGCCCTTCTCTACGATGGTGGTGGACGCTGCACAAGTCATCTCGTTGCCCACAGTGTACGTCCTTGCTAATTGGCTGAAAAAAAGCACCTGCAAACATTCTGGGAAATCCGACTTTGGCGCTCGTTTTGCCGACCGCAAGGCGGACTTCACACTATGGTCGGGTTTCGGTCGGCGAAACCCAACTTTGGCATAAGTCGGCGACTTATGAATCTGGCCGACCTGTTTCACTCGACTCTAGTTGGGATGCACTCAGCTTAAAGTTATCATGAGAAACCACTTTGTACATTTTCCCTACATCTCTTGTGATCTGGAAGACTTTATGATCCTGATGTTCTTGGGGACAGATGGTGTTCAGTTCTGCTTCTCATTGATCATTTAATTAATGGGTCCTGGATTTGCACTTTAGAACGGGGTCTCCAGCTGGCCTTGCTGGGGCATGTTTGCTATATTCTCACTATTGGTTCTGTGTTGCTTTGTTCAGATGTTCAGCAATGCACTGTTGTACTTTCTGATACTGTTCCTGGTGTTCTTGGATTCCATGCGCATTGGAAGAAATAAATACATCTTCAGGTCAGATAGCTACCATTTGGTGATCAACTGGTAGCTTGCCTGGTCTCACTCTCATCAAGTGCTCAAGTGAATACCTGGTGGAACTGATGGGGGACTCGATTGTAAATGTCCGCTAAGTCAAGCAAGTTCTGTGGTTACTGGTTACGCTGTTCCAAAGGTAGGGTCTTCAATAGTTTCAGGTTAACCCCATTCATTCTTTCACATAATCCATTTCCTTGCAAGAGGTAAGTGTCATGATCCAGGTTGGATTATGACAGATTTTGCACTAGTAACCTTTTTTTTTTCCTTAAGCAGTGTGCTTAAAGATAGTTCTGCCCCCGGTGGCCATTCGGGTCATTGTACTCTGGTTACTTTAGTTTAGTGCACGTGATTAAGAAGCAGGTGTGATTGCTGGCTCTTACCTATAAAAGAGTTTCAAGTGGTTGCAATCACTGTTGGTGATATTGCTCATTTCAAACCAAGTCTGGTAGAGGAAGGAACTACAGAGAGGAGTTCCTTGCAGCTCAGGCAGTGCTCTTGTGTAGTAGTTTCAGGTGGAAGCTGAATTCTGGTGGTGGACTCTGTTGCTGGGATCAAGAGCAACAGAGCAAAGCTAAGTTGTTGTGACTTCATTTTCCCCTTCATTACTGAGGCCCGAGGAACTCCGTCTTCTGGTAAAGAAAGGTAGTGAGCCTGATTGTCAAACACCTGAGGCTGATGATTGTGACTGGCTGAGTGGAGTTACGGACTGGATATAATGCTGCCGACGCCCTTCTGCCCTGCTGGTGATTTCTCTGTGGGATCCTTGGAGACCAGTCTGAATTCCTGCTCCTCCAAAGCTAAGTTTGCTGCTCGGCCTTTTGCTTTTGTGCTTTGACTTTGTTTTTTGCTTTGTTTTTCTGGATTTCTGCCATTCCCTGCTGGGGTGTGCTGAATTCATTTAGCTCTGTCTTCCGAAAATACCTGAGTGCTGATTCAGTTTTTGAAGCCTAGCTGCTTCAGGGCCTTTTTCATATCAGCTGGTTGGCTTATGTCTTTGATAGGGTTTTGGCAGATTGCAGACAGCAGCCTTCCTGTCCTTTCCTATCTAGGTAGTTTTGGGGCCCCGTCTTTGCTCAGTCTATCTTTCTGTCTGTGTTAGCATTTTCATCTTGCTTCACCGTCATTATATGTTGGGGGCTGCCTATTGCTTTGGGGTCTGCTCTGGGGCAGTTTAGATTTCCCCTTTCTTTCTTTAGGCCTATGTATTTCTCCGACTGTGATCGAGGGGTCTAGGGCATCGTAGGAACCCCCCACGGCTACTGCTAGTTGTGTTGATAGGTTCAGGGGTCTGCAATCTGATAGTTGCCAACCTCTCTGGTTTTCTGGACTTAGCTTGTATTTCTGCTTTTGCCTCCTACGGTGACTCATTCATAACAGAATCACCCGCCATACCGCAGATTCTAGGGTACTCAATAGCAGGAAAGAATTGTAAAAAAAAAAAAAAAGTGTGTATATTTTTTCCTCTATATCTCTGAGGCCGTGGGGGGAATTTTTTTTTCTCTCAATGGAGATAAAGCAATTGTTTGATCGTGTGGAGCAGCTCGCTTCGGAAGTGCGGGGAATTTCCGCCTACCTTGCTCATTCACATGCTGCTGAACCAAAGATTCCTACACCTGATGTATTTTTTGGGGAGCGGTCTAAATTTTTGAATTTCAAAAATAATTGTAAATTATTTTTTGCCTTGAAGCCTAACTCATCAGGGAGCTCCGCGCAGCAGGTTAAAATTGTCATCTCTTTGCTGTGTGGCGATCCCCAGGATTGGGCGTTTTCTTTGAAACCAGATGATCCTATTCTGACTAATGTGAATGCATTCTTTCAAGCCTTGGGGTTGTTGTATGACGAACCTAATGCCATTGATCAGGCTGAAAAGACCCTGCTGGCATTGAGCCAGGGTCGTGACTCTGCAGAATTGTACTGTCAAAAATTCCGAAAGTGGGCAGTACTTACTACCTGGAATGATAATGCCTTGGCTGCTCTCTTTCGGAAGGGGTTGTCAGAAGCCGTAAAAGATACTATGGTGGGATTTCCTGTTCCCTCTGGTCTTGACGATTCTATGTCATTAGCCATTCAGGTTGATCGGCGTTTGCGTGAACGCAAAGCTGCACGAGAGGTGTTGCCACCTCTTGAACAAATGTCTGAACCTATGCAATGTGATAGAGTTTTTTCCAGAGAGCAGCGTCAGGAGTTCAGAAGGCATAATAAGTTGTGTTTTTTCTGTGGAGACGCCTCGCATATTATTTCTGTCTGTCCCAAACGAGAGAAACGCTTTGCACACACGTTTTCTGTTGGGGGTGTTCAACCTAAGTTTCTTCTGGCTATTACTCTGATCTGCTTCCTGTCCACATTTTCCGCCAAGGCGTTTGTGGATTCGGGAGCAGCCCTAAACCTAATGGACTTGGATTTTGCTAAACGTTGTGGATTTCCGATGACACCTCTGCAGACGCCTATCCCTTTGAGGGGAATTGATGCTACTCCTTTGGCTAAAAATAAACCCCAATTTTGGACCCAGGTGGTAATGCGGGTCGCCCCAGACCATCAAGAAAATTGCAGATTTCTGGTGTTGCATAATCTGCATGATACTGTTGTTCTGGGGTTTCCCTGGTTACAGATTCATAATCCAGTTTTGGATTGGAAATCTGTGTCCATGGTGAGTTGGGGTTGTCGGTGTGCCTTTAGTGAGGCTCCGGTGTTTTCCACCTCTCCTCAGTCGCATGATGTTCCTGATTATTTGGCGGACTTTTATGATGTATTTAGTGAGAATGAGTCTGCGTCTCTGCCTCCTCATAGGAGTTATGACTGTGCAATTGAACTGAGCCCGGGGTGTAAATTTCCCAAGGGTCGGCTCTTCAATTTATCTGTACCCGAGCACGAGGCTATGCGATCCTATATTAAGGAGGCGTTGGAGAAGGGTCATATTAGACCATCCTCGTCACCCTTGGGTGCAGGTTTTTTTTTTGTAGCCAAAAAGGATGGATCATTAAGACCTTGTATTGATTATCGTGCCCTCAACAAAATTACTGTTAAATATCAGTATCCGTTAACCCTGATTTCTGATCTATTCTCCAGAGTTAAAGGTGCTTGCTGGTTTACCAAGCTTGACCTCAGGGGGGCGTATAATCTTATTCGCATTAAGCATGGGGATGAATGGAAGATGGCGTTTAATACTCCGGAGGGACATTTTGAGTACCTGGTGATGCCTTTTGGGCTCACTAATGCCCCTTCTGTCTTCCAGTGCTTCATGAACGATATTTTCCGAGATTTTGTCGATAAATTTTTGATTATCTATCTGGATGATATTTTGATCTTCTCCAAGGATTGGGATTCTCATGTGGACCATATTCGGACTGTGTTCCGGATCTTGAGGGAGAATTCCCTGTATGTCAAGGGATCTAAATGCCTTTTTGGAGTACAGAGGATTTCTTTTTTGGGATTTATTTTGTCCCCGTCAACTATTGAAATGGACCCGGCCAAGGTACAGGCCATTCACGATTGGGTTCAGCCCACTTCTTTGAAGGCCCTCCAGAAGTTTTTAGGTTTTGCTAATATTTATTGGAAATTTATAGCAAAATTTTCTAGTATTGCCGAGCCATTGACTGATTTGACTAAAAAGGGTGCTGATGTGTTAAATTGGTCTCCGGAGGCTGTTTCTTCCTTTCAGGAGTTGAAGCGAAGATTCACCTCCGCCCCGGTTTTGTGGCAACCTGATGTCTCACTTCCATTCCAGGTAGAGGTGGATGCTTCTGAGATTGGTGCAGGAGCTGTTTTGTCCCAAAAGGATCCTGTAACATCTAAAATGAATCCCTGTGCTTTCTTTTCCCGAAAGTTCTCTCCATCTGAACGTAACTATGATGTGGGGAATAGGGAACTGTTGGCCATGAAATGGGCATTTGAGGAGTGGAGACATTGGTTGGAGGGAGCTAAGCATCAAGTCGTGGTCCTCACTGACCACAAAAATTTGATTTACCTAGAGTCGGCTAAGCGCTTGAACCCTAGACAGGCTAGGTGGGCCTTGTTTTTTACACGTTTTGATTTTGTGGTTTCTTTTCTTCCTGGAACAAAGAATGTCAAGGCAGACGCCCTCTCTAGGAGCTTCTTTGCTGATTCTCCTGTGGTGACCAAGCCTGCTACCATCTTAGGCGAAGGGGTAGTTCTTTCTGCCATCTCGCCCGATTTGAGACGTGCTCTGGAAGAGTTCCAGGAGGACAAACCTAAGCGTTGTCCCAGTGGAAAGTTGTATGTTCCTGACCAGTGGAAGAAGAGAGTGATGTCTGAAGTTCATTGCTCTGCTTTGGCTGGTCATCCAGGTATTTTTGGTACTAGAGATCTGGTGAGTCGGTTTTTTTGGTGGCCCTCCTTGTCTCGTGATGTCAGGAATTTTGTGCAGTCCTGTGGGATGTGCTCCCGGTCTAAATCGTGTTCTCGCTCTAGTGGGTTGTTGATGCCTTTGCCTGTCCCCAAGAGGCCATGGACCCATATTTCAATGGATTTCATCTCTGATATGCCTGTCTCTCAGAGGATGACTGTTATTTGGGTGATTTGTGATAGGTTCTCTAAGATGGTTCATCTTGTACCACTCCCTAAGTTGCCGTCTTCCTCTGAGTTGGTGCCCCTGTTTTCACAACAGGTGGTTCGTTTGCACGGGATTCCTGAGAACCTTGTATCTGACAGAGGAGTGCAGTTTGTGTCTAGATTTTGGAGAACTTTCTGTTCCAGGCTGGGAATTCAGTTGTCCTTCTCCTCTGCTTTTCACCCTCAGACTAATGGGCAGACAGAGAGAACAAACCAGACCTTGGAGTCATATTTGAGATGTTTTATTTCTGCTGATCAGGATGATTGGGTTTCATTTTTGCCCTTGGCCGAATTTGCTTTGAATAATAGAGCTAGTTCTGCCACTTTGATGTCACCTTTTTTTTGTAACTTTGGGTTTCAGCCTCGATTTTCTTCAGGGCAGGTGGAGCCCTCTGCCTGCCCAGGTGTTGACACTGTGGTGGAGAGAATGCACCAGATCTGGGACCAAGTGGTGGATAAGTTATCTCTCTCCCAGGAGAAGGCCCAGCGGTTTTCCAACCGACATAGGACCATTGGTCCCCAGTTTAAGGTTGGTGATATGGTGTGGTTATCATCAAAAAATATTGCTATGAAGGCGGCTTCTCCTAAGTTTAAGCCTAGATTTATTGGACCTTACAAGATTGTGGAGATTATTAATCCGGTCTCTTTTCGTTTGGCTCTTCCTGTCACATTTAAAATCCATAATGTGTTCCATAAATCTTTGTTGAAGAGGTTTGTTGAACCTGTTGTTCCGGGGGTGGCACCTCCAGACCCTGTATTGGTTGAAGGTAACATGGAGTACGAGGTAGAGAAAGTACTGGATTCCCGTCTGGCTAGACGGAGACTCCAGTATTTGGTTAAGTGGAAGGGTTATGGTCAGGAGGATAATTCCTGGGTCTCCGCCTCTGATATTCATGCCAAACGATTGGTGCGTGCCTTTCATCTGGCTCACCCTGATCGCCCTGGTGGCATAGTTGAGGGTTCGGTGACCCCTCGTCAAGGGGGAGGTACTGTTGTGAGTTCATTTTCCCCTTCATTACTGAGGCCCGAGGAACTCCGTCTTCTGGTAAAGAAAGGTAGTGAGCCTGATTGTCAAACACCTGAGGCTGATGATTGTGACTGGCTGAGTGGAGTTACGGACTGGATATAATGCTGCCGACGCCCTTCTGCCCTGCGGGTGATTTCTCTGTGGGATCCTTGGAGACCAGTCTGAATTCCTGCTCCTCCAAAGCTAAGTTTGCTGCTCGGCCTTTTGCTTTTGTGCTTTGACTTTGTTTTTTGCTTTGTATTTCTGGATTTCTGCCATTCCCTGTTGGGGTGTGCTGAATTCATTTAGCTCTGTCTTCTGAAAATACCTGAGTGCTGATTCAGTTTTTGAAGCCTAGCTGCTTCAGGGTCTTTTTCATATCAGCTGGTTGGCTTATGTCTTTGATAGGGTTTTGGCAGATTGCAGACAGCAGCCTTCCTGTCCTTTCCTATCTAGGTAGTTTTGGGGCCCCGTCTTTGCTCAGTCTATCTTTCTGTCTGTGTTAGTATTTTCATCTTGCTTCACCGTCATTATATGTTGGGGGCTGCCTTTTGCTTTGGGGTCTGCTCTGGGGCAGTTTAGATTTCCCCTTTCTTTCTTTAGGCCTATGTATTTCTCCGGCTGTGATCGAGGGGTCTAGGGCATCGTAGGAACCCCCAACGGCTACTGCTAGTTGTGTTGATAGGTTCAGGGGTCTGCAATCTGATAGTTGCCAACCTCTCTGGTTTTCTGGACTTAGCTTGTATTTCTGCTTTTGCCTCCTACGGTGACTCATTCATAACACTAAGTGGTGTTACCCCTGTTTTGTAACTTTCCTTTTGTGTGTTTCAGTGCAGTGGTCAGATTAGTTTCTGCACCGTCCATTTCACTAGAAAGGGCTAGGTGCAGGCTGAGCTAGAGTTTTTAGGTTCCTGATCGGCGCTCGGTGCGGAACCAGCCTAGGGATCGTTATGAGTGTAGAAACACTGACACAGGGGAGTGCAGGAGGTCTCCACGTCCCTGTTCCCTATTGCAGGGCCCTCCATTGTATCAGTTTCCCTGGTGTTTCCCTTTATTATTTAAATTTGCCCTGCTGGAGGCAGTTTATCCAGTTATACGTGTAATTCTGAAATTCGCCTGCTGGAGGCGGTGTATCCGGCTGCATGGTATATTATTTAAATTCGCCCTGCTGGAGGCGGAGTATCCAGGGTCACGTGTGCCATAGAAATTCGCCCTGCTGGAGGCGGTGTGTCCAGTCACACGTTGACCATCACATTGTCACCAACCATAACGTTTTTCTCTGTTGAGTCATGGGCCAAGTGCAGACCGGTGAGCAGTTGCTGCTGGTCCTCACTGAGATTAGTGAGGAGCTGAATGATGTGTTTCAGCAGCACCTGCAGTGGAATTATGGGTCTGAGGCCTATCCTCTGCCTCAACTAGAGGGTCCATATACGGCTTTGGCGAGGATGTGCCGTGGAGTCCCTGCTGGGGAGCAGGACTTGCATATACTGGCAGACATACCCAGGCAGGTGGGTGGAGTCGGTGTCCCCATGGTGCTGCCTGGTGTTCCCCAAGGTGAAGGGGTACGTCCCTGTAGTGAGCAGACTAATGATTTAGTCCTTCGCACTGACGCCAAAAATTCTGTACTGTCAGAGAAGCTGTGCCTCCCTGGTCGTGTGGTGGAAGACGACCTGGGAGTGTATATTTCCTTCTCGCCCTCAGAAGGTACTAGGTTAGCAGAGGTGATGGTTGGCAAGGTACCTGAGGGCATACCGGTGCTTGTGAACAGTGGAGCTGAAGTCAGTCTGGTGGATGCTCAGTTTGTCCAGACTCATGGTCTGAGGTGTGAGACGCCGCACAGACCCATAAGCGTCCAGGCCATTGACTCTGTCCCACTGAGCCAGGGGGGTTAAACGAAGTCGTAGAAGACATTGTGCTGTATAGTGAACATCATGACGAGTCCCTGTCATACTACGTCTTGGAGGGAAATCCAGCACCTATCGTTGTGGGCCCCCCTTGGTCTAAAAAACACAACCCGGTTTTAGATTGGCGGACTAGGGAAGTAGTCAGCTGGGAGCAGTCGTGTGAGGGCTGCTGCCTAGTGGCTACTGTCCCTGCCGTCTCTCTACAATCGTCCCCTTCCTCTCCAGTGAGAACAGCGGAGATGCTGCAGGAGAGTAGGGGCAAGGCTCAACCCTCGCCATTAGCCAACCCTGAGAGGCGCAGAACTCGTAGTAGGAGGGGTTGGAGGGTGGTGTTTCCCTTGGTGAATTGCGGGGGTGTGAGTGTGGTGACACAGGGAGACACCTCTTTTGTCAGTTCCAGAAAGAGTTCACCCTATTTTGACAAACGAATGTGTAGTGCCTCCAGAACATACTTTGCCAATACCAGCGGTGCTTGATTGTCATAAACCTGAAGTGCAGGTACTTGCTGGGGTGAACTCTGGACCTGAGCGTCCCCGCTGTAGGTGGTTCCCTGATGAGGAACGGTCTTGAGGGTCCAGAGGCCCCTCATTGAGGGTGGGTACTGTCATTATCCAGGTTGGATTATGACAGATTTTGCACTAGTAACCTTTTTTCCTTAAGCAGTGTGCTTAAAGATAGTTTTGCCCCTGGTGGCCATTCGGGTCATTGCACTCTGGTTACTTTAGTTCAGTGGACGTGATTATGAAGCAGGTGTGATTGCTGGTTCTTACCTATAAAAGAGTTTCAGGTGGTTGCAATCACTGTTGGTGATGCTTCTTTTTTCCAACCAAGTCTGGTGGAGGAAGGAACTACAGAGAGGAGTTTCCTGCAGCTCAGGCAGAGCTCTGGTGTAGTAGCTTCAGGTGGAAGCTGAATTCTGGTGGTGGACTCTGTTGCTGGGAGCAAGAGCAACAGAGCAAAGCTAAGTGGTGTTACCCCTGTTTTGTAACTTTCCTTTTGTGTGTTTCAGTGCAGTGGTGGGATTAGTTTCTGCACCGTCCATTTCACTAGAAAGGGCTAGGTGCAGGGCGAGCTAGGGTTTTTAGGTTCCTGATCGGCACCCGGTGCGGAACCGGCCTAGGGATCCTTAGGAGTGTAGAGACACTGACTCAGGGGAGTGCAGGAGGTCTCCACGTCCCCGTTCCCTATTGCAGGGCCCTCCATTGTATCAGTTTCCCTGGTGTTTCCCTTTATTATTTAAATTCGCCCTGCTAGAGGCAGTGTAACCAGTTATACGTGTAATTCTGAAATTCGCCTGCTGGAGGCGGTGTATCCGGCTGCATGTTATATTATTTAAATTCGCCCTGCTGGAGGCGGTGTATCCAGGGTCACGTGTGCCATAGAAATTCACCCTGCTGGAGGCGGTGTGTCCAGTCACACGTTGACCATCACAGTAAGATGGCGTCCTTATTTTCTGACATTCGTATAATGCACAGAATTCTTGGAAAAGTTCTGCTTCTAAGGCTGGACCTTGGTGAGTCAATACTTTCTCGAGGTAACCATGAGGGTGACAAAAATGTTGTTTGAAGGTCTAAGCTGCTAAATTACAGTGAGATCTTTAACTGCTCTGACCACTAGGAAGTGGGAAGCTCTCTGACTTGTCAGATCTTTCCTTTTTAGTGTACATGGGCCACATTCTCTGTACCACTAGTCAATGGAGCTTCGCATGTTGGGCCAGTATGTGAATTAATCGTTCCAAACTGGGAGACTATGTGTTGATACGAATGGTACTGGATTATTCTCAGATTTTTTATCTGCCATTTGCAAATCTTTATCTTTCTACATGTCATCTCAATTTTTTTTTCATTCACTATACTCTCTGTTAATATACAATTTGCAGCTGTATCCTTCCAGGGTCACTGCAGGAGTGCCAGTACCCCTGATCACTAATCCCTGAGAATGCAGATTAACTTGACATATCTGGATGGGTAAGGTTCTGCATCACCAGTAAACCATTACTTCCCAGTAAGTGAATCTCATTTTCAGGATCCTGGGTAAAGTCCTCAGTGGTGCAATATTTTTCATACAAGGTCAAAGGCATAGTTGTTACCTGAGCCCAACATGTTCACCAGGGCCATTAAAGGAATACTGTCAATCAGGACTGCAACCACAAGATGACTGCCAACATATTTGCACTGCACTTGCACACTTGGGGACCACCAGGCCTTACTCCTGAGAGTTGGTCCACTGCTCCAGGACCTTCCCATTTAAAATACACCTTCTCTCAATGTGACCGGCTTTGTAACACCATCTGCAGACTGGTTGGCTGGCGTATCGAACTTGTTGGTAGCCCTTCAGTCCCTATGGGGATACCTTCTTTGGGATGTTAGCAGGTGCTTTCATCGATACCGAGGCAGTTCTTCTGGACTGGAAGCGAGCTGATGAGCCTATACCGTTTGGTACAGCACAGCAACACTTTATGTCAAGTTATTCACTTGCTGTTGTAGTGTTGAGATAATACTGTCCAGTGAAGCTTTTTTTTTGTCTGGGTGGGCCCACACCAAGCCAGGACATAAGAGCAGCAAATGGTCACAGAGTTCTCACAGCAGGTGAACCGTTCTCAGCAGAATAAAAAGGGAAAAGTTGTGGAAGATCAGTGTGTCTCAATAAGCAATTTCCAGACCTTAGGTGCATGATGATGATTGCAGCTTTCCGCAGTTATTCAGCACACTGAGCCAACAGCCCCTTATGGTGTGATGAACCCAGCTCTTTTTGGCAGTGTGTAGTAGCCCTATTCACTGCCACTGCATATAGTACTATATGTGCACTAGAACTTCTCTAAGCCTGGATCTTGGCATCCACGGCACCACGGAATGACAGGAAAGTACCTCAGCTCTCTTCCCACAGCTGATAACTAAGGATCGTATCAAGACATCTCTCCTCTCTGGTCCCTAACTGACATTATTTGGCAGTTGGGCATTTCTTGAATGGAGTCCCAACAGCAATCACAGCAATGTCACTGGCTGCCCTCTTTGATCTCCAGCACCACCTAAACCCAAGGGCACAGAGTTGTTTCTCCTGGGCTCGATAGTTCTCCAGCGTGGGTCTGCTACCCACCAGAATTCACAATAGCCCTTACACTAATTGCATGTGTGTGTGTGTGTGTGTGTGTATGTGTGTAAAAATGGACGAAGAGCTGGCTTCTCACACCATCACAGATATTTTTGACGGCAGACTTTGCAGAGCACCACAGATTGAGACATATGTGCCCACAATGAAAACTATCTGATAACTCCCTCTTAGGGTGCAATCAGATGGCCGTATAACACAGCTACGATACCATCGCAATGCTCAGGCTGGCTGGTGGCTCTCCTGACCCAAGCCTGGCAGCATGTACAGTATTTCTATGTAGCTGTCACACTTGGGTCAGGAGACCCACCGGCCAGACCAAGCATTTCGATGCGATCGTCGTCCATATAATACGGCTGTCACACTGACCACTTAGACCTCAAAAAATTAACTCATTAGATGCCAAATATTTTGATTATAGATATCTCTTCAACAGAGAGGCAAAATAAAAACAAATATGAACTATGTTTTATTGCATAGAATGTTCAGTTCAAAATGGAAAATTTGAAGAAAGATCCTCTTTTATTAGTTGAACCGTTATTAGTTATTCAATCACATGGACTTTATATTAGTGTAATTTAAATAAATGAGTCGTATAAACTCATGTAAACTAATCCCGTATATATCTTGCATCATAAATTACATGGGATGTCTGCTCATTATAGATTTTCACATTGTGACTAGTGTTGAGCGATACCTTCCGATATCGGGAAATATCGGATCGGATTGGATCAGACCGATACCCCAAAAATATCGGGTATCGCCGATTCCGATACTGGAAACCCATGCAAGTCAATGGGGCACAAATATCGGAATGAAAATAAACCCTTTCTTTCTTTGCACATCCAGTTCGGGAGGGGGGAAGAGTGTGGGCGGTGCGTGGGCAGAGACTGTGCGTGTGTGTGCGGGCGGGGTCTGTACGAGCCTTTCGGGGGTTTGTGCGGGCCTGCCGGGGGTCTGTGCGGGCCTGCCGGGGGTTGTGTGTGTGCAGGCATCGTCCGATGGGACTACAAGTCCCCTTGGGCGATGCCTGCTACAATGACAGTGATTGACACATTAGCCAATGATGGGACAGTAGTAGTCCCATCATCCGGCTAATGTGTTGAATGTAAAAAAGAAAAGAAAAACAAAAAACCATACATACTACATACATACTTCATATATAATACATTCATACATACTACATACATACTTCATATATACCTCATTCATACATACAACATTCATACAACATAATACATATGTATGTATGCTGTATGAATGTAGTATATATGTAGTGTGTATGTAGTATGTATGTAGTATATATGAAGTATGTATGTATGTTGTATGAATGTTGTATATATGTAGTATGTATGTAGTATGTATTATGTTTTGTTTTTGTTTTTTTTTACATTCAACACATTAGCCGGATGATGGGACTACTACTGTCCCATCATTGGCTAATGTGTCAATCACTGTCATTGTAGCAGGCATAGCCCGATGGGACTTGTAGTCCAATCGGACGATGCCTGCACACACACACAACCCCCGGCAGACACACACACAATCCCCGGCAGCCCGCACAGACCCCCGGCAGACCCGCACAGACCCCCGGCAGACCCACACAGACCCCCGGCAGACCCGCACAGACCCCCGGCTGGCCCGCACAGACCGTGCATCATGATGACATAATTTCAGCAGCCAATCACAGCCATGCCATTAGTTAACATGGCTAACACAACTGGCTCATTGCATTATGGGAACTTCCGATTCCGGTATTCGATATTGTAAAAATATCAGAACTCGGTATCGGAACTCCGATACAGCGAATATCGGCCGATACCCGATACTTGCAGTATCGGAATGCTCAACACTAATCGTGACACTTTATGTCGATGAATTATGCATATATCAACTCCCTATGTGACATTGTATCATGTAAATATACAGTATCTGGTGTGTGACTCTTCTTTATAATGTTTTCTGTTACGTCATTACACTTTTTTTCGCTGTAATTTGATGTAAGAGCTGCCTCGCTTGGATTTTGTAGATAGAGAGATATTGCTTGGTTACTTCTTTTCCTACATCGTTACTGCTTCATACATTGCGATATCTATCGAAACCGTTCTTTCATAAAACATCTAAATGTTCTAATCATCTAATATAAAATGCATATCTATGGGTAACAAGGCATGAATCTGTAATGATGCTAAATGTATCTTCTACAATTATGGCCAGCTGCACAAGAGATGGGAAGTGCACATCACACCGGCGTAACCAGCCTGACATTACACTCGAGAGATGTTTTTCCCGGAAATAATTTTGGTTTATTCATTGTCCCATCATATTTCAATGGAGAAAGCCACTAGGATTTGGTTATAATTACATATTTACAGTAAGTGCTCTGAAACTAAGAGAATTAGATGATTTCACATGTACACAAACCGCAGACATCCAGCAACATGATAATTGTCAGACATCTGTGCTTGTGTCACTAGTCAGACATACTAATGTTCCACATATAGGATTGGCATATAAATAACTGCAATTAATAATGCTGACGATAAAATGCAAGATGTAGTCTAGTCTCTGGATACAGTCATTATCACGCCAGATAAGTTCTGGAACAATATTACTGCACCGACATGAAACTCAGGTTATTGGGTGTGTAGTACGTGTCATATGACTCCACTATGACTACATTCAGAAAGAAAAAATACATTGTGTTTAGTTGTGCAGCCACTATTACACAGTGCGTCCAGTTCAACATGAAAAATTTGGTGAAAGGCCTTCTTTAAATGGCCCCAAGTAAAATGGACATATGATAAGCCTCCTGTGTACTGATACCACTTTTATTGGAGGTGGAAAGCTTTGACTATGTTTCGCCCCTGTGGGTCCAGTGGCCACAGAGGTACTGCACCTCAGCCAGAGGTGTGGTATCTCACGACCGGGTAAGATGGGAGCACTTGACCACACTCCTAACACTGCACCCAACACACACTAGTTAGTCAGGGCATCTGGGTGTACCCTTCGGGAGGATGGCCTCATTCCAGACTGGCTAGGAAAGGGTGTTGGAGGGTTAGTGGGAAAGGTAGGTAGAAGGGGAGGAGCTTAGAAAGTGGAGTGATTTAGAACAGCCAATCATTGACAGCAAGTGGGCAGAGTTAGAGAAAGAGTGGGAGATTTGAAGTGAGTGGAGGGAGTTCCCTCAGGGGGAGAGCAAGTGGAAGGACGTGTTGGGGGGCAGCTCCTGTCAGGAGGAGCTGCTGGACTGGTTTGCTTGGAAAGAAAGGCTCCCTGAAGGAAGGAGTGATTCTTCTAGAGTCCCACGCTGATTGCTATCAGGTGGGGGAAGAAATTAGGTCGCAGAAGGGTCTCAGCCCCTAGCCTAGTGAAGTGAACATCGAACTTAACTAGCAAGCTGACAGCTGTGGTTACTGTATGGGCCACAGCAAATTTCCACAGTTACCTTCTCCAGAAAGGCTGCCACGTAGGATCAAGAAATCGCCTGAGTTACGAATTCTGACAGGATCCGCGGCAGCTAGCCTGGGACACTGACTGTGAGATGCTGATAGGAAGGAAGGAGTTAAAGCAGCATTGAGGAAATGGCCTAGGAAGGAATATACTGATAGGGAGTGCTGGAGGGGTGTACTCATTTACCTGGGAGTTTACTGGACCCCTTTGCCTGGAGGACTCAGCACCGAAGTGGGCATCTGTATGCACCAGACTGTGAGTAAAGCCCTTTGGAACGGCATTCAACTGAGTCCTTTGTCTCCTTTCTGCACCAAGCACCCAGCACTGCGACATCCACCTGACAACATCACCCCTAAAAACAACTCTCAATGGCCCTGGGACTATTGCTCTACCTGTGGAGAGCTATTTTCACCTCAGCTGCGTCACACCAACAGTCTCAGGGGAACAACACCGCAGCCCTGGTCGCCTCTGACCAGAATACCACAGGTGGTGTCACGTATTCATATATATAACTTTATTCTCATTTTATTACACTTCAATAATAACTCAACAAACATTTTCCATTTGACCGCCTGGGGCCACGGACCGGGTCACAGCAATCGTGACATCCTCGATTGAAGTCGACGGGCCTGGTACCGAGTTCGCCACGGCCCCCGGGACGCGTCAACTACACTTGGGACAGAATGCTTGAAAAAGACCATGTGATGGTCGAAACGTTGCATGTTTTCATGGCATAATAAGTTTTATATGCTTCTTCACCCGGACTGGATGCTGCTCTTCTTCATTCTGTGACTTCTCATGTCCAACTGGGTCCCTGGACTTAGAGCGCGCATCCTTTGATCCTGTAAGTGCTGTCAGCCATTTTCTATTAACTACACTTGGGAGTCAGGGTGCACAGGGTTGTCAAGTGTCCGTTAATTCCTGGACCAAGAAAATAAATTAATGTATTCACTTTTTTTTTTAGGTTTGTGGCATTTAACTAGTTATTAAATATAATTATCAGAATTGTACAGCTTACAGACAGTTAATGCTGGTGGTAATGAGTATATATCAGAGGATTGAGCTACAACCATTTATTAATATAATATTTGTACGTAGAAAATAAAATGGTGTCTGTTCTTGATTTCTGGATAATTTGAACAGCTAACATAGGAAAAAATTCAAAAAAGCACACATATGAAAGGTAGACTCACCAAACCCTGACTGATGCACTAGTAGGATGCAGCAGACCTCCACTGATAAAGGTTTAGGGCAGCACGGGTGCAACCCACTGATGAAGACAGCCAGTAACCAAAAGAAAAAGAGGAGGTGACTGCCTAGTGGGAAAAATGCACACAGATGAGGCTTGCATAGGACATCAGTCACACAGTGCAGTGCAAAGTGTCTGAACAGCCTATTGATCACGCCCATAGTATTAGCAGGCGGGCTGTTCTGCACTTATACATACGGTACATCACACAGAAAAAACCAAGCCAACATAAAGAGGCCTAGCTGCATCCTGCAAATATGATAAAAAGTGCAAAAAGATAAAAAGATGGGGCCTCTTTCACACATCAGTTTTTTGCCTTCAGGCGCGATCCGGCTTTTTTTTGTAAAACCGGATCCGGCAAAATGCAATGCCGGATCCAGTTTTTCCCCATTGACTTGCATTAGCGCCGGATCGTGCCGGATGGCATTGCGTTTCATCCGTTTTTTGCCGGATCCGGCAACTTGTCTCATTCCGGCGTCTGGAAAAAACGTCTACTGTAACGTTTTTTGTCTCCGGCGAAAAAGCCGGAAGCGCCGGATTCGGCGCTTCCAGCTTTTTGCTACAATGAAAGTCTATGGGCGCCGGAATGCGCCGGATCCAGAAAAAGACGGATCCAGCCGCCGGATCCGGTTTTTTTAAGTCTGCGCATGCTCAGATCCAATTGGCCAGCCTCCAGGAACAGAGACGGATCCAGCAAAAAAACGGATCCGTTTCTACAGTTCTCCAAAATTTATGCCGGATCCGTTTTTTCTAAAAAAAGCCGGATCCTGCCTGACGGCAAAAAACTGATGTGTGAAAGTAGCCTTAGTTACTATTTTGGCCAAGACAGATAAGCTCGCAACCCAAACGTCAAGGGTCCCTAGATTTTGCGAGTCCCTAACACTAAATCTGAACAGCTAACATTGGAAAAATTAAAAAAAAACTTACATATGAAAGGTAGACTCACCAAACCCTGACTGATGCACTAGCAGGATTCAGCAGGCCTCCATTGATAAAGGCTGGGATAGCACAGGTGCAACCCACTGATGAAGACAGACAGTAACCCAACAAAAGAGGGGCTGGCTGCCTAGTGGAAAAAATGCACACAGATAAGGCTTGCATAGGACATCAGTGTTAGGCGTCGGGTTTCTGTAACTGCACAGCACAGATCCTGAGCCTTGCATTCGGCAGTCTCCCATTCCTCTCCGACTGCAGAGGAGGCTGCTCAGCAGACTCGTCGATCCAGGCGCTCGGCTCAGACCAGCTCTGGTTGCTGCTGTCACCTCTGGTCCAGCTATAGCAACGCATGCTGGTCAGCAGCGAGCTACTCCAGGGACTAAGATCTCCTTTCGGTCCATTGAACATGCTCTTGGGACGATCTGTCATTGGAGATCGGAGGTCACATGCTCAGGTCCTTCTCCAGTTCGGATTGGACCATCAGGAAGGTCCCGGAAGGACGCTGCTATAAAAGAGCCGCATGGCTGCACGGCCAAGCGCTAGTATAGACTCTTATGCTTATTTGTGTGTATGATGATGGATGTATGTAGCTGGTGATTGACTCATTAAGACTCCCCTCCCTTTGATACACATGTTGGTTAGGGATTTAGAGTGAGAGTCAGCGCCTATGGGTGGCTATACTCAAGCCACGGTGCTCCCAGTAGTCTATGCACACTAGCGTCCGACTGTGCCTCCCTGCTACGGGCAGGGTCGTACCGCACCAGGTAGTTGTGACCGCCATGCAACGCCGTGCACACCTCCAGCGCTTTCCTCCCCGTCCTGGGTGGTTAGTGGCGTCCGCCGAAGCGGCACTGTGTGCACTTGTTGTGATTAAACATATTATTACCTTTTGATGGTACTGCAGCCACGGCGCCGAGCGCTGATGGTCTAGAGGAGCTCTAGTCCGGTGTCTCTAGGACACGGCTCTGTGACCCTAATTAGTGCTCACTCAGCCGAGCTCTGTGAGTTCAACAGGCTCCGGCGTTTGTTTCAGCGGCTCTGTGGAGTAACAGAGTTCGCCTCTATTCACATTGGGTGAAGTTAACCCACATGTAAGCAAGCGTTTAGCCACCATCTTGTTCCGCCATTACTCAGCAGCAGGATCCATCTCTGCACGGTGGACCACGGGCTGCAAACGCACCTCATATCTCCTTTCATATTATTTGGTGCATTGCGCAGTCCCTAACATTATACTATCGCCATGGTCTAGCTAGTAATGGCGGACAAGCAGCGACTGCATAGGTACTGTCATAGTCCAATTCTTGGATCTGTGTCAGATTCGAGATTCCCTTATTTAAACCATTTTTTTCCTTTCATGCTTTTAGGGCCTTAATATGGGTTTTGCCCCCAGTAGCAACAGGTGTTATTACATGTCTGATAGTTTTCTTTGCTTTACCTTTTGCCCCCGGTGGTCACTAGAGTTATTACATGTCTTTGGTTTCTCTGGTGATGGTGACCACTTCTCCTTTGCTATATTAGGTCACCTGGTGTATCAGCTGGTGTTGGTTATAGCAGTTCCTTGGTGGATTCCAACCACGGTGAAGTTAGCAGCTGGCTCTGAGGTGTTTAGCCACTGCTGAAAGCTGATCTGGTGCTGAACTCTGCTGCCCGGTGTCTGCAGCAGAGAAATATGGTGAAGGTAGCAGCTGGCTCTTAGGTGTCGAGCCACTGCTGAAAGCTAATCCAATAATGAATTCTGCTGCCCGGTGACTGCAGCAAAAAAAGATAAGTGTTTGTTGCTTTCCCCGTTTGGTGTATTTTCCTTCGTGTGTATTAGTGCAGCGGTGGGACCAGTGTCCGCACTAACCAGTTACCTAGTAAGGGATAGGTGCAGGGTTAGTGAGGGATTCAAGCATCCTGGTCGGCGACAGGTGAAGAGCCTGTATAGGGAATGTTAGGAGTGTTCAGGGACACTGCCTCAGGGGAGTGCAGGAGGTCTCCACGTCCCCGTTCCCTATTGCAGGGCCCACTGTTGTAACTGTTTCCCCGATGTTTTCCTTTTTTGTCTTGTTGTTTCAGTTACCGACCTGCGGGTGGGTCGTGTCACACAGGACAGGTACACGTGACAGGTACATCCAGCAGCTGGAGGGCAGGTTGGCAGCGCTAGAGAGTTCCACCTCAGCTGCGGATGTTACCTCGGTCGCTGTTCAAGCAGCCACAGAGGCTGTCTCCCGTGTCTCCACGGCCATCTCTGCTCTGACTTTGTCCCGCCTCCCGCTGCCCGAGAAGTTCTTGGGTGATAGTGCATCATGCAGGGGTTTTGTGAGTCAGTGCTCCATTCACCTAGAGTTGTTGGCCACATGATTTCCCTCTGAGTGGGCTAAGGTTGGATTCATCATCTCCCTCCTATTGGGCAGGGTGTAAGGACTGGAACTGTGTACCTGCTTTGTCTGCTCTTGCCCTTAGTTCGGTTGGATTCTGCCCGTAACCAAAATGGAGTTGCTGGCTTCACGGGGGCCATCTTGCTTCCTGTCTGATACTGCTGGTTTCCTGTCTGCTGTGCATATAAATGAACTCTGCACATTGTACCTTGCTTGTGAATCTTGTACCTTAGTTGCTGCCAAGCTGGAAGGACCTGCAACCTGCTTGCTTCTTCTAATCTTTGGGATACCCCCCCTGCTTTTGGATCTACGTACCACGGAAGGACTCTGTTGCTTTACACCAGCTCTGCACCCACCTCCTCTACAGTCTGCTTTCCTTTAGGAGCCTGCCCAGGCTCTGGGCCCTGGACCCTGCATTGCTGGACTGGTCTGTACTACTACATCTGCACACTCTGAGACTGTCTTATTTGCCTGCTTATCTGTACAGTCACCGTTTGCATCTCATCTGAAGTTCATATCTCTGCAATATATATATATATTGTAGGGATGCAACTCGCTCAGGAGCAATGGGAGTAAATCAGGAGGCACGTTCCTTTAAAAGATCATAGGGTTTATTGCTTCATAACCCATAAAGCAGCACATAACACAAGGAATAGCCTTTTGGTCAGGCGAAAGCAAGCATAAATGTCCATTATTTCAGGCTCAGTCCTGGAGCCTCAGCAAAACACAGGAGACTTATCCCTCCTCACATACAGCCAATATACACAGGCCTCCCTGGGTCAGCAGCCTCAGCTAGTGGTCTTCAGGAAGGTAGCACACCTTCTTCCACCTAGGCCTGCCGGGACCTTCCACATGGCCCAATCAGATCCATGCGCTCTCCCTCATGTGACCTACTCTGGTTACCTTATATGGTCCGTAGCCACACCCAGCGGGTCACATGGCTATAGCCTCATCACAGGTCCTTCAAGCATTCATACACATTACCACAATGGATATGACTGTAGGCCCGTCCTGGGACACCCACACAGTGCCCCCTAGCGGACATAGTGGTCACTGCACCACATACCTCCCCCTTCTGTTCAAACTTGTGGGATTGAACACATGACATCACCCAGGGATCTCGAGACCGGGCACCGATGTCACCTTGCCCTACAAGTCGAGAGGACTGTCTCCATCTGTTTTGGCAGTCAAACTGTATCATATTTACGTTAGGCCTCCCCCGCCCCCAGCGGTCAGTATCTCGGCCTTGGGCTTTGGCGTTTCCATCAATGTCTGTCAGAGTGACCAGACACTCATTAGTCTCCACCTGTCTGCGGTGCGCTCCGTCACCTGACCTTTCTCTCACTGGCCGGCTCTTCCAGTTCGTACTGTCATGAGTCCCACGTCCAGTCGAGCCAACTGGCTGGTCTGAGTCTGACCCTTTGTTGCTATGTCCACCACCGGGTCTCCTGCCTATGCTACTAAGATTAGAACTGCCACCTACCTGTCCTTTCATTATTTGGAGGATCCCTTCGGGCCCTTACACCTTGGGATGGAGGTGGATGCCACCTGACATTCTGTATCTGCGTATTCATTTGCAGACGGTCCTGTCTTAGCTGCTCTATCTCCTTCAGGTACGCTACCCGATATTCCAGGAGCATGCGGAGGTTCCCAATGCTTTCCACTGAACCAACCACAATGACAGGAACCATGTCATCTTCAACAGCAACTTGGATTTCACCAGCAGGTGGGATCCTCACTCCTTTCACACCGGATCCATGCACCATCTCCTGCATCACCTTTCCAAGTCTGCCAACGACTTTCCCCACCAGATTTCTGGGTAACGGAATTATGTCTTCCACAAAGCCCAGCCGACTTTGAGCCTCCCCTGCAAGCTCCAGACGTCGAGCGGCTTTCCTATTACGCACCACGAGCACCTGTTTTGTGCGGAGACATTGTAGGTGCTTCTCCTTCAGGACAGCCACCCTTCTCTCTGTGTCTTCCGTTTCGGCCAGTATCACAAACTGGTCTGTCTCTGGTGCCCAGTTCACACTATAGGCCGTTACTGCCTTTTTAAAGGTCTCATGCACACCCTCGCTGGCACATGCTTCTCGCACGTCTTCGGGTACCTCCATCATGCACTTGAAGGTCATGGACTTGCTCTCATCCTAGACAGACGGCTTTGGGTTTACCACGGACACTTCCCTCAAGATATCTGCCACGACCGGGTGACCATCTTGTGCAGCTCTTGGCTCACCATCTTCCTGAGATTTACAGTCTTCAGGACCCTTTTCCAAGATGGGCTTTGGCAGTTCAACCTTGTTATCACTTGGGCACGGCCGCTGTAAGTCTTCGTCCTGCTCTTCTCCCGCAGAAGACCTTTTACTACTCCTCTGAGTTCTTGCAGAACTTTATCCCGCTCCTCTGCCAGGTAGCGACGCTCATCCTCTCTCCAGAGAATCTCCTGTTGATGCTTCTCTTGGGCCTCTCTGAGCACTTCCATATCCTTCACTATAGCTTTGTTCATAATTTGACACGCTGACAGGTGACCTCTGAGCTCAGAGACTTCCTTCTCCAGCTCATCCACTCTGTGCTCAGCTGCTTGCCTTAGGACCCTTTCTTGTTCGACATTTTCTTTTACAGTCTCTTTAAGCATCTCTATTGTGTAGTCCTGTTCTCTTTTGGCCAACACACGTCGCGCCATAACTTCTATAATTAGATTTTCAGATGGGCTCTCTTGCCTACCCACACTCTGCCTGTTCAGAGTTACACCTGTTCCTGCATCTAGCTCTATGGTCTCTGCGGGTCTACTACAGGTCTGTTTTACTTCCAGCCCATCACTAACTCCCTCTGTGCTGGCGATTGTCCGAGATAAAGTGACCTCCTTACTACACACTCTTTCCCTTGTGTTGGAGTCACAGTCTGAATTGGAGACACCACTCACCCTGTCATCCTGGAACAGCCAGTCCCCACTCACACAGGTGTCGGATCCCTTTCCTGGAGGTACCCCGTTTCCCACGGTCACACCTTTGGTCACCCCGGCCAAATCCCTGAGTTGGTCAGACCCACACTTTCTCTCAGTCACCCGAAACTCTGGACTATCGACCTTAGGTGGTGCTACCTCCTCCTTTGAGCCACCCCACACTTCATCAACTTCCCATGCATCGTCAAGCAAGCCAGTGTCCCGGCCCCTCTTCAAGGCATACACTAAGTTTGGTGGCATACTACCACCTTGACACTTCCCCTTTGTCATCTCAATCATAACTCTGACCACCGTATAATTCACAATGACCCCATGGTCGCAGCGAACCCTGACGTTTTTCTCAGTCAGAGGTAAAATGAGAGGAGTTCCAGTCAGAGTCACCTGACTCTTTGAGTCCAGCCTACCAGGGACTCCTTCCTGGTGCACCATCACGGTACACACCTGTGGCCCATCGTTATCAGGAAAATACATGTCGCTCTCCTCAAAACTCATACACACACACTGCGGTTCCACAGACATACCCACTGAGGCAACCAGTGCTGCCATTTCCTGAACCACCCCAATTTGGGTCGCCGCCCCCTCCTGGGACTCCACCCCCTTTTGGATTACCACGCCAACTTGGGTCACCGCCCCGTTTTTGGACCCCGCCCCCTTTTGGGCTACCACCCCGATTTGGGTCACCGCCCCTTTCTGGGCCACCACCCCGATTTGGGCCACCACCCCCTTTCGGGATTTCCCCATGTCCGTTCTGCAGAACTTCTTATGCCACAGTTCACACAGTACAGTTTATGTCTTTTTGGGCTGGTACTGGCCCTTTAAGCACGACACAACACCAGTTCCTTCTGGCGCTGCCACAGCTCCTGCTGTCACAAATCACCGGCACCACCAGTTGCTGTTCACACACAGCAGCTGGTGTCCTCTTCGTAACTCTGCCAAGTTACAGGAAGCCGCTTGTCCCCTTCATAACCACGCCGAGATACCGGAAGCTGCTTGTCCGCTTCGTAACCCCGCCGAGTTACAGGAAGCCGCTTGTCACCTTCTTGACTCCAACTGAGCAACCGCAGGCAGATCCAGGGGCTCAGCAGGTGTTCTTCAGGACATCCGTCTCTGCCTGAGACTGCCCAACACTCACGCCTCACCAGGTCCAAGGTTATACCACGTGCTCCAGGGATCCGATTCTTCTCCCAGAACCTCCCAACACTGACCCTCCAGGACCTTGCTCACTGAACCCTCTAGGTTCACAGTCTTTATCACTGACCCTGGTCAGTACAACACAGACTCCTGTCTGTTACCTGTTGGTGACGGCCACACAGATTCCCGGACGCCTCTTCTCCTCAGAGGTATCCCACAAATATCAGTACAGTCACTTTCTCTGACCCCGGTCAGTATTACTCACGATTTTCCTGACCATCTGCTCTCCTGGCTCAGAGCCACCAGCACGGCAACATGTGCTTCTTGGAACCGCTGCCCGCATTCTCCACCAATTGTAGGGATTCAACTCGCTCAGGAGCAACGAGAGTCAATCAGGAGGCAAGTTCCTTTAAAAGTTCATAAGGTTTATTGCTTCAGAACCCATAAAGCAGCACATAACACAAGGAATAGCCTTTTGGTCAGGCGAAAGCAAGCATAAATGTTCATTATTTCAGGCTCAATCCTGGAGCCTCAGCAAAACACAGGAGACTTATCCCTCCTTATATACAGCCAATATACACAGGCCTCCCCGGGTCAGCAGCCTCAGCACGTGGTCTTCAGGAAGGTAGCACACCTTCTTCCACCTAGGCCTGCCGGGACTTTCCACAAGGCCCAATCAGATCCATGCGCTCTCCCTCATGTGACCTACTCTGGTTACCTTATATGGTCCGTAGCTACGCCCAGCGGGTCACATGGCTATGACCTCATCATAGGTCCTTCAAGCATTCATACACATTACCACAATGGATATGACTGTAGGCCCGTCCTGGGACACCCACACAGCACCTCCTAGCGGACATAGCGGTCACTGCACCACAATACATATACATCTTAAACTGTGATATACTGTGTTTGTCTTAATTTCTGACCCACGTCATCGGGCTCCATAGAACGTTAGCATAAACTTATAACACAGGGCCTTGGAGTGGGCCACCCTGCTGTGGGAGCATGGGGATCCCCTGGTACAGAGTTCCACCCATTTTCTGGTCACTCTGAAGCAGGTTTTCCTGGGGCTTCGGGTCACGCACGACACCACACTTCAGTTGCTGGCCCTAACTCAGGGTTTGTCTCTGGTCAGCCAGTATGCCATCCTCTTCAGGACTCTGGCCTCAGAGCTGGAGTGGCCAGATAAGGTTCTCATACCTATATTCTGGAGAGGTCTGGCTGATCATATCAAAGACGCCCTGGCCACCAAGGAGGTGCCCACCACTCTGGAGGAGCTCATTACTGTCTCCACCCGAATTAACCTTCGTTTCACGGAGCGAGGGCTGGAGCGCTCCAAGTCCAGTCAACGGTATAGGTTGGCCCCAACTTTTCCTAAACCACTGGAACCTCCCGGTCAGGCGCCCAAGTCTTTAGAGGCCATGGAGATGTCCCACACGGGTTCCAAGTTCCGGTCCGTGCAGGTACCCCCGGTCTGTTTCCGTTGTTGGCAGACTGGCCACCTTGCCAACCAGTGCCCACAGCGCTCAAGAAACGCTCACGTCTAGTGGTTATCGGAGGGGGCCTACTAGACACAGCGACTTTCTCCTCCAAGCTATTGTTTAAAGGGGCGCTGGAGTTCAATTCTTCCACTCTGATCATGGAGGTTTGCGTGGACTCCAGGGCAGAGGGCAATTTCATATCATCTGCCTTCACCCAACAACATGCAATTCCCCTGGTCTTGCTACCCCAACCAGTCACTAACAGAGTGGTGAATGGTGCGACACTACCGCCCCAGATCACCCACCAGACGGCTCCACTGAGGCTCTCACTGTCTCCTCATCAGGAGATGTTATCTCTCCTTGTTATGCCCGAAGGTATCGACCAGGTCCTCTTAGGGGTTCCCTGGCTACGATTTCACTCTCCTCATATAGAGTGGTCCTTGGGGAAAATTCTCTGTTGGAGCAAGTCCTGTGAGGGTAGGTGTCTGAGGGACTGCATACAGGTCGCTGAGGTTCCCACAGATTTCTCCTCGCTTCCCAAGCCCTATCAGCAGTATGCAAAAGTTTTCTCCAAGAAGGCGGCGAAGACCCTTCCGCCGCACCGCCTTTACGACTGTTCTATTGACCTCTTGCCGGTGCTGAGCCTCCTCGGGGTCGAGTCTACCCCCTATCTCTCCCAGAGACAGAGACCATGTCTCAGTATATCAGGGAGAATCTGGCAAGAGGATTTATTAGGAAGTCGGTGTCACCGGCGGGAGCGAGATTCTTCTTTGTCCAAAAGAAAAATGGAGAATTACGCCTCTGCATCGATTACAGGGGCCTTAACGCTATAACCATTAAGAACAAATATCCTCTGCCCTTGATATCAGAACTGTTCGATAGGTTATGTGGAGCGAGGGTATTTCCCAAGTTGGATCTGTGGGAAGCCTATAATCTGATACGTATTCGTGCGGGGGATGAATGGAAGACGGCCTTTAACACCAGGGATGGCCACTATGAGAATCTGGTCATGCCCTTCGGCCTCTGTAATGCCCCAGCCGTCTTCCAAGACTTTGTAAATGACGACTTCTGGGATATGCTCTCCACCTTGGTGATGGTCTATCTGGATGACATTCTTATCTTCTCTCCAGACTTGGCTTCCCACCGGAGAGACGTCTGCAAGGTCTTCGACCGGCTGCGAGCGCATTCCCTCTATGCCAAGTTGGAGAAGTGCCAGTTTGAGCAGGAGTCCTTGACTTTCCTGGGCTATATCATCTTGGCCCAGGGTTTGGCTATGGATCTGGCCAAATTGTAGGCAGTAATGGACTGGCAAGAACCCCACTCCCTTAAGGCGGTGCAGCGCTTTTTGGGGTTCGTTAGCTATTATCGCCAGTTCTTTCCCCATTTCTCCACCTTGGTGGCTCCTTTGGTCGCCCTCACCAAAAAGGGAGCCAATCCTAAAGTATGGTCTGAACAGGTCTCCGAGGCCTTTTCCGCCATCTAGACACATTTCGCTGGCGCTCCCATTCTCCACCGTCCCCATGGGGATAAACCATTTATCCTGGAGGTAGATGCCTCGTCCGTCGGTGCCGGGGTGGTCCTTTATCAGAAGGACGCTCAAGGTCGAAAGCATCCCTGCTTCTTCTTCTCTAAGACCTTTTCACCGGCGGAGAGGAACTATTCCAGGGAGGTGTTGGCCATGAAATTGGCCTGTTCTGAGTGGAGACACCTCCTGGAGGGTGTGCGGTTCCCCTTCCAGGTGTACACCAACCATAAAAACCTTGTATATCTACAAACGGCCCAGCGGCTGAATTCCCGCCAGGCCACATGGTTGCTGTTTTTCTCCTGATTCCGTTTCACCCTTTGCTATCTGTCCGGTGAGAGGAATGTTCAGGCCAATGCTCTTTCTCGCTCCATGGTGTCACTGGAGGAAGAGGAGACTGAGCTTTGGTTAATCGTCCCATCGGAGAGCTTGAGGACTGTGGCCCTGGTCGCTCTTGAATCGGTGTCCCCGGGCGAGACCTTTGTCCCCGACCGTCTGCGGCCAGAGGTTCTCTCTTGTGCCCACGCATCCAGGGTGGGAGGTCACTTTGGGATGAAGCGGACCACCGAACTCTTGGCGAGGACATATTGGTGGCCGCACATGGCACGAGACGTGGGAGATTATATTCGGGCATATGTTTCCTGCGCCCAGAACAGGTCTTCTCGTCAGAGGCCTGCCGGGCTACTTTACCCCGTGCTGATGGCGGACAGACCTTGGGAGATGGTCGGCATGGACTTTGTGGTCGGCCTGCCCAAGTCCAGTGGCAGCACGGTCATCTGGGATGTCACCGATCATTTTTCTAAAATGGTGCACCTGGTACCACTCTCGCGGCTACCTTCTGCACGAGGCCTGTCAGCCTTGTTCATAAAATACGACTTTCGCCTGCATGATACGCCAGACAAGATAGTCAGTGACCGGGCCCCCAGTTTGCGTCTTGGTTCTGGAGAGAGCTCAGTAGTCTGCTCAGTATTGAGCTAAATCTCTCCTCGGTCTACCACCCCAAGACAAATGGGTTGGTTGAGAGAGCCAATCAGATCCTGGTCATATACCTGCGACATTTTGTCTCGGCCAGATAGGAAGACTGGGCATCCTTGCTACCATGGGCGGAATTTGCGTTGAACAACGCTGTGGCCGACTCCACTGGTCAGATGCTGTTCCTCCTTAACTACAACCAGCATCCGCACGTCCCTGTCCCTATGCCTGTGTCGTCCACCGATTCCAGGGTGGCAGACTGGGCGGTGGAGGCTCGTGACATTTGGGACCGCACTCAGGATGCCATCCGGGCCTCTAAGGAGAGAATGAGGGCTTCTGCCGACACGCATCGGCGCACTGCTTCGACCTTTGCTCCTGGCGACTTAGTGTGGCTCTCTGCCCGTAATATCAGGCTGAGTCCACTAAGTTCTCTCCTCGCTACATTGGCCCCTTCAAGGTTCTTGAGCAGATCAATCCTGTGGTTTACCATCTGGCCCTTCCACCACACTTGGCTATCACTGACACCTTCCACGTGTCTCTCCTTAAGCCTATTCACATGTCCCGGTTCTCTGAGTCATCTGTCGGGACATCAGACCTGTCTTCGGACGAGTTTGAGGTCAATGCCATCATGGGATGCAGGGTGGTGCGTGGAAAAAAGTATTATTTAGTGGACTGGAAGGGTCATGGTCCAGAGGCTCGGACCTGGGAGCCAGTGGAGAACATCCATGCTCTGCTTCTCATTGCGGCATTTGAGCGTAGCGAGGCTCAGGGAGGAGGGGGTCCTAGGGGGGGTAATGTTATGCATCGGGTTTCTGTAGCTGCACAGCAGAGATCCCGAGCCTTGCATTCGGCAGTCTCCCATTCCTCTCTGGCCACAGAGGAGGCTGCTCAGCAGACTCGTCAATCCAGGCGCTCTGCTCAGACCATCTCTGTAGGTTTGGTTGCTGCTGCCACCTCTGGTCCAGCTATATCAACGCATTCTCGTCTGCAGCGTGCTACTCCAGGGACTAAGTCCTCCTTTTGGTCCACTGAGCATGCTCTTGGGACGATCTCTCATTGAAGATCGGAGGTCACATGCTTAGGTCCTTCTCCAGCTCGGATTGCACCATCAGGAAGGTCAGGAAGGTCCCAGAAGGACGCTGCTATAAAAGAGCCGCATGTCCGCACGGCCATGCGCTAGTATAGACTCTTATGCTTATTTGTGTGTATGATGATGGATGCATGTATCTGGTGACTGACTCATTAAGACTCCCCTCCCTTGGATACACATGTTGGTTAGGGATTCAGAGTGAGAGTCACGCCCTATAGGTGGCTATACTCAAGCCACAGTGCTCCCAGTAGTCTATGCACACTAGTGTCAGACTGTGCCTCCCAGCTACGGGCACGGTCGTACCGCACCAGGTAGCTGTGACCTCCGTGCGACGTTGTGCGCACCTCTAGCGCTTTCCTCCCCGTCCTGGGTGGTTAGTGGCGTCCGCCGAAGCAGCACTGTGTGCACTTGGTGCGATTAAATATATTATTACCTTTTGCTGGCACCACAGCCACGGCGCTGAGCGCTGATAGTCTAGAGGAGCTCTAGTACGGTGTCTCTAGAACAGGGTCTGTGACCCTAATTAGTGCTCACTCAGCCAAGCTCTGTGAGTACAGCAGGCTCCGGTGTTTGTTTCAGCGGCTCTGTTGAGTAACAGAGTTCGCCTCTATTCACATTGGGTGAAGTTAACCCACGTGTAAGCAAGCGTTTAGCCACCATCTTGTTCCGCCATTATTCAGCAGCAGGTTCCATCTCTGCACGGTGGACCCCAGGCTGCGAACGCACCTCCTATCTCCTTTCATATTATTTGGTGCGTTCCGCAGTCCCTAACATTCAGTCACACAGTGCAGTGCACAGTGTCTGAACAGCCTAATGATCACGCCCATAGTATTAGCAGGCGGACTGTTCTGCCCTATAGAAAAAACCAAGCCAACATAAAGAGGCCTAGCTGCATCCTGCAAAAATGATAAAAAGTGCAAAAAGATAAAAAGTGGGTTGCACCTGTGCTGCCCTAAGCCTTTATCAATGGAGGTCTGCTGCATCCTGCATGTGCATCAGTCAAAGTTTGGTGAGTCTACCTTTCATATGTGTTTTTTTCTGGATAATTTGCCCAGAAAACATAAAATTGACCTTGGCCTTTCTTATAGTTCCGGGTGGTTGAATAGGACATTGCAAAAGTCAGATCCTGGTGGAGATCTCATTATTTATTGAAATTACCATATTCCATCTTGTCTACTGCCAAAATGACAGTCATATATCAAAATCAAAGTCTTATCTTAGCTTTCTTTCTCCTGGGCGCACATTTAGTATAGTCTAGACATTTATCGTTATACTCTCATTTATCTAATTGGTGACTTCTACAGCACAAGTGACACATACCACACAAGCACTACCTGCACTCCCTCCAAGTCTAGGCATCTTCATGATATGACTGGTGCAGATAAAGAAGTCATTAAATCGCTTAGCAAGTATGAAAATTGGTCCATACATAGGGTTTTGGGCAATGCCAACCAGAACAAAAGGATCTAGTGTTAGTTTGCTCTCCATATTCTCTTTATATGACACTTGTATCTATTCCTTCCTTCCTGGCTTGACTCCTTTGCTGTTCCAATGAAGAAGGGCGTCCCGAACAACCTTAAATGAGCTCTTTATAGTGCCTTGGTTTGGTACATACAACCTTGTGAAGTGCCCACTACACAAGACCTAACTTTATATGTATCTCACTGTGTATAGACACTTAAGTAAAATAACTGAACATCGCAAATCTACCAAAAGTAAGGAGGAGGTTAATTTATCTAAGACATATCCACAAAACTCCATATCAAATTTAGTGTATTCAAATATTCCTTGGAAAATCTAAGGAATAAATTAGCAGATTTTAGCTACACCTTTCTGTGTGAAAACTGTAATAAAAGAGGTGCCAGTCTCTACTTACTGAGAAATACAAGCAAATACTAGGTGTACATGTGCCCTACAATATGATTGTACTGACAAAGTAAAAGCTGACTTCAGGACAAGTGTTAATAAGGAGAAGGCAAAGCCAAATGTGAAAACTGAGGACAATAGGACAGAATATGTTGTGAAGAGGAAGAATTGAGATGAACTGATCTTACCTAGTGCGGGCAAGGTCAGATTCCACCACCAGAGATCACCATACTAGATGTTCAGGCTGTTCTGAAGACCAGCATCTTCATATGTTATGTTACAGACATTTTGGTGGCACTTTTTGATTATACATCAACAGCTTTTCATATATTTCGCAAGATAAGATGTACAATTCTGAAGCACGATACATTGCAGAGTAAACCCTTAAGTCTGAAACAAAGGTTTTGATTTAGCTATGAATCCTCGCCTGAAACCTCCAACCAATAAAAAAATGGCTAGGTTAAGGGCGCATTTCTGAGCGGCAGCTAGGGCCTAGTTGTAGCATCTCGAATGGTACCGGAGCGTACTCCCAGTTCAGCTTCACTATGTTCAGGAGTTCCCTTGTCCATTTCGCCCCAGACATGAAGACATCTGCCCATGTAGTAAGTTTTTTATGAATATATAGTCCCATGACATTGTGACACCTTCAAGGTTTGGGGTTATTATAATGTCGACAGGGATCCTGAATCATACCACTGAGGAGTTGTGTACAGTGATTGGTTAATGTATAATTATCATTGTCACATACAGGCTGACATTTAATTTAACCTGTATTGTGAGACTTGGGTTATCTTTTATGTACAGCCAACATGGGACAACCACTCTGTATATTGAGGATGTTGCTCCATGTTTTTCCATGGTCTATTGTGTGAGATCATTTTATTTGCAGCTATTCTAGGAGACTTGTAGGTCTCCATGGAGATTGTACACTGTGTTAGCTGTCTGTGTGTTCCATACACAGGATATGCGGTCCATGGACCGGAAGCGCATCACACGCCGGGGCGTGGTTTCGTGTGGCGCATCTCCCGGCTTCTATATTTATATCACGCTGCTTAGGACATCAGTAAGGCAGCTCTCTACTTTATTATAACTCCCTTGATGAGTCCGTGATTGGACGAAACGCATCGGAAGACGCTGTACACTATTGAGGCAAAGTGACGTCACCCATCTTTCTGGATTCCCTGTTACTTGATGCTGAGGCGTGCGTTTCCCGGCTGTATGGGTGAGAGCTAATAATGTCCTTTAAGGATTGTTTGAGATGTGTATCATTTTAAAGTTATCACACTGCATCATCTTAAAAAGCTCTTGTGTACCAATAACCTGTGACAAGGAATGCTCATTATTTTTGAATGGGGCGACATGATTCCATGGTTTATCTGGTACCTTTATACTTGGAAAGGTTTATGATTATATGTTTTTTCTAATTTGTGCCTCAAAGCTGCTGCTAAATTTAAGTACTAGATGGTGGCCCGATTCTAACGCATCGGGTATTCTAGAATATATATGCAGTTTATTTTTGAAGATTCAATAATAATGCAATAATGTACCCCCCAATCCTGATATGTATGGTCCTCTTACCCCCCCTTCGGGGTATGCATGGTCCCCTCATCCCCCAGTCCTGGTATGCATGGTCCTCTCACCCCTCAATCCTGGTATGCATGGTCCCCTCACCCCCCTATCCTGGTATGCATGGTCCCCTCACCCCCCTTTCTTGGTATGCATGGTCCTCTCACACCCCAATCCTGGTATGTATGCTCACCATCACCCCCCTTTCCTGGTATGTATCGTCCCTTCACCCCCCAATCCTGGTTTGCATGGTATCCTCACCCCCCTTTCCTGGTATGCATGGTCCCCTCACCCCCCTTTCCTGATATGTATGGTCCCCTCACCCACCAATCCTGGTATGCATGGTCCTCTTACCCCTTTTTGGGGTATGCATGGTCCCCTCACCCCCCATTCCAGGTATGCATGGTCCCCTCACCCCCAATCCTGATATGCATGGTCCCCTCACCCCCCAATCTTGATATGCATCATTCCCTCACCCCCCTTTCCTGGTATGCATGGTCCCCTCACCCCCCAGTTCTGGTATGCATGGTCCCCTCACCCCCCAATCCTGGTATGCATGGTCCCCCACCCCCCAATCCTGGTATGCATGGTCCCCTCTCCCCCCCTATCCTGGTATGCATGGTCCCCTCACCCCCCTTTCTTGGTATGCATGGTCCTCTCACACCCCAATCCTGGTGTGTATGCTCACTGTCACCCCCCTTTCCTGGTATGTATGGTCCCCTCACCCCCCAATCCTGGTATGCATGGTATCCTCACCCCCCTTTCCTGGTATGCATGATCCCCTCACCACCCTTTCCTGGTATGCATGGTCCCCTCACCCCCCAATCCTGGTATGCATGGTCCCCTCACCCACCCCAAAATCCTGGTATGCATGGTCCCCTCACCCCCAATCCTGGTATGCATGGTCCCCTCAACCCCCTATCCTGGTATGTATGGTCCCCTCACCCACCTTTCTTGGTATGCATGGTCCTCTCACACCCCAATCCTGGTATGTATGCTCACCGTCACCCCCCAATCCTGGTATGCATGGTATCCTCACCCCCCTTTCCTGGTATGCATGATCCCCTCACCACCCTTTCCTGGTATGCATGGTCCCCTCACCCCCCAATCCTGGTATGCATGGACCCCTCACCCCCCCAATCCTGGTATGCATGGTCTCCTCACCCCCAATCCTGGTATGCATGGTCCCCTCAACCCCCTATCCTGGTATGCATGGTCCCCTCACCCACCTTTCTTGGTATGCATGGTCCACTCACACCCCAATCCTGGTATGTATGCTCACCGTCACCCCCCTTTCCTGGTATGTATGGTCCCCTCACCCCCCATTCCTGGTATGCATGGTATCCTCACCCCCCTTTCCTGGTATGCATGGTCCCCTCACTCCCCTTTCCTGATATGCATGGTCCCCTCACCCACCAATCCTGGTATGCATGGTCCTCTTACCCCCTTTTGGGGTATGCATGGTCCCTTCACCCCCAAGTCCTGGTATGCATGGTCCCCTTACCCCCCAATCCTTGTATGCATGGTCCCCTCACCCCCCAATCCTGATATGTAGAGTTGAGCGAAACCGGTAGGTCATATTCTAAATTCGCCGACTTTTGCTGAAGTCGGGTTTCATGAAATGAAACCCTACCATAGCGTGAGGTCGGCCACGAGGTCGGCGACCAGAGTGCCAAAGTCACGTTTCAAAAGATGCTTCCAGCGCCCTTTTTCAGCCAGTGATGGAGGACGCACACTGTGGGCAACGCGATGACATAGGCATCGGTCACCACCATCTTTGAGAAGGGCATGCAAGTGATTGGCTGGCTTTGTGTGGCGTCACAGAGGCTATAAAAGGGCGTGAACGCCGACTGCCATCTTACTTATGCCGATCTTAGCATAGGGAGAGCTGCTGCTGCTGATTCTGTAGGGAGAGTGTTAGGCAGGGAAGAAGAAAAAAAAAACTGCTTCTGCTGTTAGCGATTTCCACTTACAACACAACACTTTGTGTGCAGTGACAGGGGAGGATATATTTTTGTGCATCGGCTCTGTTGGTTATTATTCTGCCTTATAAGGCTCCCTGATAGCTGCATTGCTGTTAGCACACTGCTGTGCAAACTGCTTTTTTTAAAGCAAAAATACTTTTCTTCCTCTTTTTTGCACAGTTACCAAGCATTCATTTTTCCACCCTTTTGAGTGAGCACTGTACAGCAGTCCTGCTTACTAGGCTGCCTGCGTCCATACTTGGACTGAGAGCATCATTGTCAGCGTCCTCAAATCTCTAGTGAGATCCAAAATCTCACCAATCCTATAGACACCCTCCACCTTGTCATACACCATCCAATTTCAGCCTGTTACATTGAGGTGTAATCTCTACTGGGCCTGAGACAATAGTTCAGCGTCCTCAAATCTATAGTGAGATTCAAATTCTCAACAATCCTATAGACACCCTACACCTTGTCATACACCATCCAATTTCAGTCTGTTACATTGAGGTGTAATCTCTCCTGGGCCAGAGACAATAGTTCTGTGTCCTCAAATCTATAGTGAGATTCAAATTCTCACCAATCCTATAGACACCCTCCACCTTGTCGTACACCATCCAATTTCAGCCTGTTACATTGAGGTGTAATCTCTACTGGGCCTGAGACAATAGTTCAGCGTCCTCAAATCTATAGTGAGATTCAAATTCTCACCAATCCTATAGACACCCTCCACCTTGTCATACACCATCCAATTTCAGCCTGTTACATTGAGGTGTAATCTCTACTGGGCCTGAGACAATAGTTCAGTGTCCTCAAATCTCTAGTGAGATTCAAATTCTCACCAATAGTAGATACACCTTCTACCTTGTTTTACAGTACCATATAGCTGGTGGTATTTTGGGTACATTTTCACAAAAATGAGCAAGTATGGTGGAAGACGCCATGGAAGTGGGCGGGGGTTGCCAGCTGGTCCCGATGGTGGTGGTGGTGTTGCATCTGTTGGTAGTGGCAAAAGCACAATAGCACCTAAGGAAGGAGGTGTTGAGCCTGCGTCATCGTCTGGCTCCACAACGCTTTGAAGGCTCTCTTTTCTGGGAGTAGGTAAACCACTTTTAAAGCCGGAACAAGTTTTGGCTTACATTGCTGACACAGCCTCCAGCTCTCTCGCCTCCTCTTCTGAAGTTTCAAAAAATAAAAGCACTGAGTCGTCATTGGAGGCTCCTGGTCAGGAACAATACCTTTCCTTGTGTCCTTCACCCCTACCAAAAGTGAAAGATGTGGCAGGCCACACTACCGATTACTCCATGGAGCTCTTTTCACATACCATGCCTGGGTTAGCAAGTCAAATCGTGAATTCCCCAGTCCAAGATGAATCTGACATGGAGTGCACTGATGCACAGCCACTGCTAGATTTTTCTGCTGGTACATTCACTCAGAGCACTACATTGTCCTCGCAGTGTACTCAGGCATAATCAGACCCTGATGAAACTCAGGTGCCCCTTCCCGCATACTATACCACCTTACACAGTGACACAGGGGAAGGTGCACATGAAATTGAAGAGGAGGTGATGGATGACCCAGTTGTTGACCCAGATTGGCATCCATTGGGGGAAGAGGGTGCCGCTGCCAATAGCTCAGAAGAGGAGGAGGAGGAGGATCCGCAGCAGGCAACGACATCGCAACAGCTGTTATCTGGCAAGACCGTAGAAGTCCAAAAACGTGTTACAAAAAACAAAAGAGTTGCAGGATAGCTAGGCCAGACGGTCAAATTAGCACAGTGTGCAAGGTCTCAAAATGTCTTCCATAGTAGGAAGAGTGCAGTGTGGCACTTTTTCGAACAAAATCCTAATGATCAGGCAAAGGTTATCTGTAAGAAGTGCGCAAAGACCTTTAGCCGAGGGAAAAATCTGAGAAATTTGAATACCAGTTGCATGCTTAGACGTTTAACCACCATGCACTTGCAAGCGTGGATGGACTACCAAACCTCACGTACCACATGTGCACCTGCTCCGAATGAAGGTAGCCAGCAACACTACATCGCTTTCCCCACTGTAAGCCCACCGGTTAGCACAGCACCAGCAGCAAATGTTGAGGTGTCGTCGCAAGGCCAAAGCAGTCAGGGAATAATAATAATCTTTATTTTTATATAGCGCTAACATATTCCGCAGCGCTTTACAGTTTGCACATATTATCATCACTGTCCCCGATGGGGCTCACAATCTAAATTCCCTATCAGTATGTCTTTAGAATGTGGGAGGAAACCGGAGTACCCGGAGGAAACCCACGCAAACACGGGGAGAACATACAAACTCCTTGCAGATGTTGTCCTTGGTGGGATTCGAACCCAGGACCTCAGCGCTGCAACGCTAACCACTGAGCCACCGTGCCGCCCATTCACAATGTTATTGCTATGAAAGACTGAATCTAGGCCATCAGCAACACCACCAACACCATCATCATCACCAACCCTCTCTCAGTCCGCCATGTCCACCGCTAGTTCCACCATATGCAACTCTCAAGTCCAGCTCACCCTACCAGAGACTCTGAGTAGGACAAGAAAGTACTCATCCTCTCATCCATGTACACTGGCTTTGAACGCCAACATTGCCAAACTAATCTCGTTAGAGATGATGCCCTACCGTTTGGTTGAAAGCAAAACTTTCCGCGAGCTCATGGCCTACGCAGTACCACGCTATGACCTACCCAGTCGGCACTTCTTTTTGCGAAAAGCCATCCCAGCCCTCCACATGCATGTGAAAGACCGCATTGTCCATGCACTCAAGCAATCAGTGAGTGGAAAGGTGCACCTCACAATAGATGCATGGTCCAGTAGGCATGGCCAGGGCCGCTACGTGTCCATCGCTGCACACTGGGTTAATGTGGTGGATGCAGTATCCACAGGGGACAGCGGCGGTGGGACAGTGCTGCTTAGCCCATGGTATAGGAATCAGTTGGCTGTAGGCATTCGACCCTCCTCCTCCTCCTCCTGAAGCGAAAGCTCATCCACAGAGCGCAGTCGCACGACCGCTCCATCCTCAGCTGCCAGTGTTGCACACGAGGTGTCCCACTATCGAACAGCTAGTGGTAAGCGTCAGCAGGCTGTGTTGAAGATGATGTGTTTGGGAGACAACAGACACACCGCGGAGGTACTGGCCGACTACTTGCAGCAACAAACTGAGTCATGGCTGGGCAGTCTACATCTTGAGGCAGGCAAGGTAGTTAGTGATAACGGCCGGAATTTTGTGGCAGCCATAGCCCTTTCAAAACTCAGACACATACCTTGCCTGGCTCACACCTTGAACCTGGTGGTACAGTGCTTCCTCAATAATTATCCAGAGATAACACCCCTGCTCCATAAGGTGCGAAGACTGCGCTCGCACATCCGCTGGTCGCCCGTACACTCCAGTCGTATGCAGAAGCTGCAGCGATTGCTCCACCTTCCCAAGCACCACCTAATTATCGACGTTGCAACAAGGTGGAACTTCACCCTGCACATGGTTCAGAGGCTGTGCGAACAGAGGCAGGCTGTAATTCATTTGTGGGAGGATACACGGGCAGGCAGTTTGCAGGCAGACATGGAGTTGTCTGGTGTGCAGTGGTCGAAGCTGAAAGACCTCTGTAAAGTCCTTCAGTGTTTTGAGGAATGCACACAGCTTTTAAGCGCAGACAACGCCATCATAAGCATGAGCATTCCACTTATGCGTCTGCTCATGCAAACTTTGATGCACATTAAGGAGCAGGCATCTGTAGCCGAGGAGGAAGAGGAGGAGGGAAGCCTTGATGACAGTCAGCCATTTTCTGGTCAGGGAAGTCTCGTGGACGAGGTGGAGGAAGAGGAGGAGGAGGAGGATGATGGGAATGTGTTGTGAGTTCATTTTCCCCTCCGTCACTGAGGCCTGGTGAACTCCCTGTTCTAGTGAAGGAAGGTAGTGAGCCTGATTATCAGGCACCTGGGACTAATGAAGACGATTGGCTGAGTGGAGTCACTGACTGGATTTAAGGCAGCCTACGCCCTTTCTGCCCTGCGGGTGATTTCTCTGTGGACTCTTGGACACCAGTCTGATTCCTGCTCTCCTAAAGCTAAGTTTTCTGTTTTGCCTTTTGCATTTAAGATTTGTTTTTGTTTTTCTTGCTTTTTGGATTCTGCCACTACCTGCTGGAGTGTGCAGTGTTCCGTTAGCTCTGTCTTCTGAAAGTACCTGAGTGCTGATTTAGTTTTTGAAGCTTAGTTGCTTCAGTGCCATTTTTATATCAGCTTGTTGGCTTTTGTCTCTGATAGGGCTTTGGCAGATTGCAGACAGCAGTCTTCCTATCCGTTCCTATCTAGGTAGTTTTTGGGCCCCGTCTTTGCTCAGCCTGTCTTTCTGTCTGTGTAAGTGTTTTCATCTTGCTTCACCGTCATTATATGTGGGGGACTGCCTATTGCTTTGGGGTCTGCTCTGGGGCAGTTAGATTTCCCCTTTCCTTCTTTAGGCCTATGTATCTCTCCGGCTGTGATCGAGGGGTCTAGGTCATCGTAGGAACCCCCCACGGCTACTGCTAGTTATGTTGATAGGTTCAGGGGTCTGCAATCTGATAGTTGCCAACTTCTCTGGTTTTCTGGACTTAGCTAGCATTTCTGTTTTTGCCTCCTACGGTGACTCAATCATAACAGAATCACCCGCCAAACCGCAGATCCTGGGGTACTCAATAGCAGGAAAGAATTGTATAAAAAAAATAAAAAAAAAGTGTGTATATTCTTTCCTCTATATCTCTGAGGCCGTAGGGGGAATTTTTTTTTCTCTCAATGGAGATAAAGCAAGTGTCTGATCGTGTGGAGCAGCTCGCTGCTGAAGTGCGAGGAATTTCCGCCTATCTTGCTCGTTCACATGCTGTTGAACCAAAGATCCCCACACCTGATGTATTTTTTGGGGATCGATCTAAATTTTTGAGTTTCAAAAATAATTGTAAATTATTTTTTGCTTTGAAGCCTAACTCGTCAGGGAGCCCCGCGCAGCAGGTTAAAATTGTCATCTCTTTGCTGCGCGGCGATCCCCAGGATTGGGCGTTTTCTTTGAAACCAGATGACCCTATTCTGACTAATGTGAACGCATTTTTTCAAGCCTTGGGGTTGCTGTACGACGAACCTAATGCTATTGATCAGGCTGAAAAGACCCTGTTAGCATTGAACCAGGGTCGAGAATCTGCAGAGTTGTACTGTCAAAAGTTCAGAAAGTGGGCGGTCCTTACTACCTGGAATGATAGTGCCTTGGCTGCTCTCTTTTGGAAGGGTTTGTCAGAAGCCGTAAAAGATACTATGGTGGGATTTCCTGTTCCCTCTGGTCTGGACGATTCTATGTCTTTAGCCATTCAGGTTGATCGGCGTTTACGTGAACGCAGGATTACACGAGAGGTGTTGCCACCGGTTGAACAGACGTCTGAACCTATGCAATGTGATAGAGTTTTGTCTAAGGCGCAACGTCAGGAATTCAGAAGGCGCAATAAGCTGTGTTTTTACTGTGGAGATGCCTCACATATTATTTCTGTTTGTCCTAAACGTGAGAAACGCTTTGCACACACGTTTTCTGTTAGTGGGGTTCAGCCTAAGTTTCTTTAGGCGATTACTCTGATCTGTTCCCTGTCCACATTTTCCGCCAAGGCTTTTGTGGATTCGGGAGCAGCGCTAAACCTAATGGACTTGGATTTTGCTAAACGTTGTGGATTTCCGTTGACACCTCTGCAGACGCCTATCCCTTTGAGGGGGATTGATGCTACCCCTCTGGCTAAAAATAAACCTCAGTTTTGGACCCAGTTGGTCATGCGGGTCGCCCCAGACCACCAAGAAAATTGCAGATTTTTGGTGTTGCATGGTCTGCATGATGCCGTTGTTCTGGGGTTTCCCTGGTTGCAGATTCATAATCCAGTTTTGGATTGGAAGTCTGTGTCTGTGGTGAGTTGGGGTTGCTGGTGTACCTTTAGTGAGGCTCTGGTTTTTTCCACCTCTCCTCAGTCGCATGAGGTTCCTGACTATTTGGCGGACTTCTATGATGTATTTAGTGAGAATGAGTCTGCGTCCTTGCCTCCTCATAGGAGTTATGACTGTGCAATTGAACTAAGTCCGGGGTGTAAATTTCCCAAGGGTCGGCTCTTCATTTTATCTGTACCCGAGCACGAGGCTATGCGGTCCTATATTAAGGAGGCGTTGGAGAAGGGTCATATTAGACCATCCTCTTCACCCTTAGGTGCCATTTTTTTTTTGTGGCCAAGAAGGATGGTTCTTTAAGGCCTTGTATTGATTATCGTGCCCTCAATAAAATTACTATTAAATATCAGTATCCGTTACCCCTGATTTCGGATCTATTCTCTAGAGTCAGAGGTGCTTGCTGGTTTACCAAGCTTGACCTCAGGGGGCGTATAATCTTATCCGCATTAAGCAGGGGGATGAATGGAAGACGGCGTTTAATACTCCGGAGGGACATTTTGAGTACCTGGTGATGCCTTTTGGGCTCACTAATGCCCCTTCTGTCTTCCAGTGCTTCATGAACGATATTTTCCGAGACTTTGTCGATAAATTTTTGATTATCTATCTGGACGATATTTTCATCTTCTCCAAGGATTGGGATGCTCATGTGGAACATATTCGGACTGTGTTCCGGATCTTGAGAGAGAATTCTCTGTATGTCAAAGGATCAAAATGCCTTTTTGGAGTACAGAGGATTTCTTTTTTGGGATTTATTTTGTCTCCGTCAACTATTGAAATGGACCCGGCCAAGGTACAGGCCATTTATGATTGGGTTCAGCCCACTTCTTTGAAGGCCCTCCAGAAGTTTTTGGGTTTTGCTAATTTTTATCGGAAATTTATAGCAAAATTTTCTAGTATTGCCAAACCATTGACTGACCTGACCAGGAAGGGTGCGGATGTGTTGAATTGGTCTCCGGAGGCGGTTGCTTCCTTTCAGGAGTTGAAGCGTAGATTTACCTCCGCCCCGGTTCTGCGGCAACCTGATGTCTCACTCCCGTTTCAGGTAGAGGTGGATGCTTCTGAGATTGGTGCAGGAGCAGTGTTGTCCCAAAAGGATCCGGTAACATCTAAAATGAATCCCTGTGCTTTCTTTTCCCGAAAGTTCTCTTCATCTGAACGTAACTATGATGTGGGGAATCGGGAACTGTTAGCCATGAAATGGGCATTTGAGGAGTGGAGACATTGGTTGGAGGGAGCCAAACATCAAGTTGTGGTCCTCACTGACCACAAAAATTTGATTTATCTAGAGTCGGCTAAACACTTGAACCCCAGACAGGCTAGGTGGGCCTTGTTTTTTACACGTTTTGATTTTGTGGTCTCTTTCCTTCCTGGAACTAAGAATGTCAAGGCAGACGCCCTCTCTAGGAGTTTCTTTGCTGATTCTCCTGTGGTGACCAAGCCTGCTACCATCTTAGGCGAAGGGGTAGTTCTTTCTGCCATCTCGCCCGATTTGAGACTTGCTCTGCAAGAGTTCCAGGAGGACAAACCTGAGCGTTGTCCCAGTGGAAAGTTGTATGTTCCTGACCAGTGGAAGAAGAGAGTGATGTCTGAAGTTCATTGCTCTGCATTGGCTGGTCATCCGGGTATTTTTGGTACTAGAGATCTGGTGAGTCGTTCTTTTTGGTGGCCCACCTTGTCTCATGATGTCAGGAATTTTGTGCAGTCCTGTGGGACTTGCTCCCGGTCTAAATCTTGTTCTCGCTCTAGTGGGTTGTTGATGCCTTTGCCGGTCCCCAGGAGGCCATGGACCCATATTTCAATGGATTTTATCTCTGATATGCCGGTCTCTCAAAGAATGACTGTTATTTGGGTGATTTGTGATAGGTTCTCTAAGATGGTTCATCTTGTACCACTCCCTAAGTTGCCATCTTCCTCTGAGTTGGTGCCCCTGTTTTTGCAATAGGTGGTTCGCTTGCACGGGATTCCTGAGAACATTGTATCTGACAGAGGAGTTCAATTTGTGTCTAAATTTTGGAGGACGTTCTGTTCCAAGTTGGGAATTCAGTTGTCCTTCTCCTCTGCTTTTCACCCTCAGACCAATGGGCAGACAGAGAGAACAAACCAGACCTTGGAGTCGTATTTGAGATGTTTTATTTCCGCTGATCAGGATGATTGGGTTTCATTTTTGCCCTTGGCCGAATTTGCTTTAAATAATAGAGCTAGTTCTGCCACTTTGATGTCAACTTTTTTTTGTAACTTTGGGTTTCATCCTCGATTTTCTTCAGGGCAGGTGGAGCCCTCTGCCTGCCCAGGTGTTGACACTGTGGTGGAGAGAATGCACCAGATCTGGGACCAAGTGGTGGATAAGTTATCTCTCTCCCAGGAAAAGGCCCAGCGGTTTTCCAATCGACATAGGACCATTGGTCCCCAGTTTAAGATTGGTGATATGGTGTGGTTATCATCAAAAAATATTGCTATGAAGGTGTCTTCTCCTAAGTTTAAGCCTAGATTTATTGGACCTTACAAGATTTTGGAGATTATTAATCCGGTCTCTTTTCGTTTGGCTCTTCCTGTCACATTTAAGATCCATAATGTGTTCCATAAGTCCTTGTTTAAGAGGTTTGTTGAGCCAGTTGTGCCTGAGGTGGCACCTCTGGACCCTGTATTGGTTGAAGGTAACTTGGAATATGAAGTAGAGAAAATTCTGGATTCCCGTCTGGCTAGACGGAGACTCCAGTATTTGGTTAAGTGGAAGGGTTATGGTCAGGAGGATAATTCCTGGGTCTCTGCCTCTGATATTCATGCCAAAAGATTGGTGCGTGCCTTTCATCGGGCTCACCCTGATCGCCCTGGTAGCGTTGTTGAGGGTTCGGTGACCCCTCCTCAAGGGGGGGGTACTGTTGTGAGTTCATTTTCCCCTCCGTCACTGAGGCCTGGTGAACTCCCTGTTCTAGTGAAGGAAGGTAGTGAGCCTGATTATCAGGCACCTGGGACTAATGAAGACGATTGGCTGAGTGGAGTCACTGACTGGATTTAAGGCAGCCTACGCCCTTTCTGCCGTGCGGGTGATTTCTCTGTGGACTCTTGGACACCAGTCTGATTCCTGCTCTCCTAAAGCTAAGTTTTCTGTTTTGCATTTTGCATTTAAGATTTGTTTTTGTTTTTCTTGCTTTTTGGATTCTGCCACTCCCTGCTGGAGTGTGCAGTGTTCCGTTAGCTCTGTCTTCTGAAAGTACCTGAGTGCTGATTTAGTTTTTGAAGCTTAGTTGCTTCAGGGCCATTTTTATATCAGCTTGTTGGCTTTTGTCTCTGATAGGGTTTTGGCAGATTGCAGACAGCAGTCTTCCTATCCGTTCCTATCTAGGTAGTTTTTGGGCCCCGTCTTTGCTCAGCCTGTCTTTCTGTCTGTGTAAGTGTTTTCATCTTGCTTCACCTTCATTATATGTGGGGGGCTGCCTATTGCTTTGGGGTCTGCTCTGGGACAGTTAGATTTCCCATTTCCTTCTTTAGGCCTATGTATCTCTCCGGCTGTGATCAAGGGGTCTAGGTCATCGTAGGAACCCCCCACGGCTACTGCTAGTTGTGTTGATAGGTTCAGGGGTCTGCAATCTGATAGTTGCCAACTTCTCTGGTTTTCTGGACTTAGCTAGCATTTCTGTTTTTGCCTCCTACGGTGACTCAATCATAACAGGGATGATTATTTTGGGGAGGAGGATGCTTCTCAGGAAAGGCAACAAAAAATGTTGACTGCTGATGACGCTGATGACGTTGGTCTTTCTCGCTCTCGCGATAGTGATGACGGTCTTCTTTCTCGCTCTCACGAGAGTGACTTCATCAGCGGTCTAAGCCGCAAAGCATTACTGGGAACACGAGGCCGGGCGTGTGGAAAGAAGACAGGAGTCCGTCGGAAGGTGAGAGTAACTTTTCTTTATTTTAATTCTCTTTTTTACAGATTAAGGCCTGTGCCTGCCGCTGATTGGTCGCGGCCTGGAGGCCGCGACCAATCAGCAGCAGGCGCAGCTTACCGTTACAAACAGCTGTGTCTGTCGCTGATTGGTTGCGGCCTGGCGGGGGCCTGGCGGCCGCGACCAATCAGCTGCCCGCGATTTCGGTTACAGACAGACACGATAAGGCGTTTATATATATATAGATGCTGTATTCGTCTGTTTTTGTGGCCATACAATAGACACTGGAGAGTGTTGCTGTGGCCTGTTTATTAATGCACCATTAGAGGTTTTAGAACATATACAGTGCTGTGTAAATTAATGGGGAAAAAGCATTTTTTGAAGTAAAATCGTAAGTTGGTTACCAGTCAGTGATTCTAACCAGTTTTAACTGCTTTGAACAGGTGTGAGTGTCTGTTCAAAGCAGTTAAATCTGGTTTGAATCACTGACTGGTAACCAACTTACAATTTTACTTAAAAAAATGCTTTGTCCCCATTAATTTACACAGCACTGTACAGTATTTGTTCAGGATTTGTTGTTTTTAAATATCCTAGATTCCTCTTAACACATTTGGCTAATTAGTGGGCATTATTGGTGGTCAAAAGAATATGCAAGACATTATATCCAAATTCTTGTAGACCACACTGTGTCTATCAGTAAATTTCAAAAGAGGTTTTTGTAGTGCTATATGACAGACCTATTTGTTCAGTAAGGTTTTTTAAATATATTTGCCCTGCATCTTGTGTCATTGTTCTCGTTTTTTCACTTGAGTTTGTGTTTTTTTTGTTGTGGTTATTTCACATTTTATACAGTAATTGAATAAATGTTAAGTTTTATGGTATCCATATGCTAATTTTCTATGATACCGTATATATTCACGTATAAGCTGAGATTTTCATCCCATTTTTGGGGGCTGAAAGTCCCCCTCTCGGCTTATACGCGAGTCATATACGCCAGGGGGTCGGTGTAGGAGGGGGAGTGGGGGTGTCAGATCATACTTACTCCCTCCTGGCGCGCCTCTGCAGCTCCCCCTGCTTCTCCCTCGGTCTCCCTTCCTTCCTTCAGCGGTCACGTGGTACCGCTCATTAAAGTCTTGAATATGCGCATATTCATGACTTTAATGAGCAGTACCACATGACCGCTGAAGGAAGGAAGGGAGACCATGGGAGAAGCAGGGGGGGCTGCAGAGACCGCGCCAAGAGGGGGTAAGTATATGTGATATTCACCTGTCCCCGTTCCATCGGTGCTCGCCGCTGTCTGCCATGTCCTCTGTCTGTGATGTTTAGGCAGAAAAGGGCGTGATTACGTGGTTAGTGTGCGCCATGCCAACTGCTGCCTGAACAGTCACTGTCAGAGGATCTGGCAGACAGCGGCAAGCAGTGATGGACCGGGGACAGGTAACTATCTCAGTTGCCGGGGTCCTGAGACAGCGGTGACACTGGCACCTGGCCCCCAGCGACAAGAGGTGAGTATGTCATTTTATTTTATTTGCAGCAGCAGCATATGGAGGCATAATCTATGGAGCATTTTATGGGGGCATAATCTATGGAGAATCTCATGGGGGCAAAATCTATGGAGCATCTTATGGGGCATAATCTATGGAGCATCTTATGGGGGCATAATCTATGTAGCATTTTATGGGGCAGCATATGGGGCATATTCTATGGAGCATCTTATGGGGGCATAATCTATGGTGCATCTTATGGAGCATAATCTATGGAGAATCTTATGAGGGCATAATCTATGGAGCATCTTACGGGGGCATAATCTATGGAGCATTTTATGGGTGCATAATCTATGTAGCATCTTATAGGGGCATAATCTATGGAGCATTTTATGGGTGCATAATCTATGTAGCATCTTATAGGGGCATAATCTATGGAGCATCTTATGGGGCATATTCTATGGAGCATCTTATGGGGGCATAATCTATGAAGCATCTTATGGGGGCATAATGTATGGAGCATCTTATGGTGGCATAATCTATGGAGCATTTTATGGGGGCATAATCTATGAAGCATCTTATGGGGTATAATCTATGGAGCATCTTATGGGGGAATAATTTATGGAGCATTTTATGGGGGCATAATCTATGGAGCATCGTATGGGTCATTATCTATGGTGCATCTTATGGGGCCATAACCTTTATGGAGCAGCATATGGGGCATATATATCTATGGGGAAGCATATGGGGCATAATCTGTGGAGCATCTTATGGGGGCATAATCTATGGAGCATTTTATGGGGACATAATCTATGGAGCATCTTATGAGGGTATAATCTATGGAGCATCTTACGGGGGGCATAATCTATGGAACATTTTATGGGGGACATAACCTTTACTATTATTATTTTATTATTATTATTTATTTATATAGCACCATTGATTCCATGGTGCTATACATAAGAAGGGGTTGCATACAAATTACAGATATCACTTACAGTAAGCAAACTTACAATGACAGACTGATAGAGAGGGGAGAGGACCCTGCCCTTTCGGGCTTACATGCTACAGGATGGTGGGGAAGGAGAAAGTAGGTTGATGGGTTGCAGCAGTTCCAGTGTTGGTTGAGGTGATAACTCAGGTAGTGGTGAGGAGGCAGGGGTTCATTGCAGGCTGTAGGCTTTCTTGAAGAGGTGGGTTTTCAGGTTCTGTCTGAAGGATCCGAATGTGGCTGATAGTCGGACATGTTGGGGCAAAGAATTCCAGACGATGAGGGCTATTCGGGAGAAGTCTTGGAGGCGGTTGGGTGAGGAACAAATAAGTGTGGAGGAGAGAAGGAGGTCTTGGAATGACCAGAGATTACGTGAGGGAAGGTATTGGGAGATTATTTCAGAGACATATGGGGGAGACAGGTTATAGATGGCCTTGTAGGTCAGTATTAGTAATTTGAACTGGATATGCTGAGGGAATGGGAGCCAGTGAAGAGATTTGCAGAGGGGAGAAGTGGAGGAGTAGTGAGGAGAGAGATGAATTAGTCGGGCAGCAGAGTTAAGGATGCACTGGAGAGGTGTGAGGGTGTTAGCAGGGAGACCACAGAAAAGGATGTTGCAGTAGTCGAGGCGGGAGATGATGAGGGCGTGCACAAGCATTTTAGTAGATTGAGGGTTGAGGAAAGGACGGATTCTGGAAATATTTTTGAGCTGTAGGCGACAGGAGGTAGAAAGAGCTTGGATGTGCTGTTTGAAGGACAAGACAGAGTCAAGGGTTACTCTGAGGCAGCAGACTTCCGGTACTGGGGAAAGCGTGATGTCATTAATTGTGATAGATAGGTCAGGTAAGGAAGATCTGTGAGATGGAGGAAAGATGATGAGTTCAGATCTGTCCAGATTGAGCTTGAGGAAGCGAGATGAGAAGAAGGAGGATATGGCTGATAGACACTCCGGGATTTTGGGCAGCAGAGAGGTGACGTCTGGGCCAGAGAGGTAGATCTGAGTGTCGTCGGCATAAAGGTGGTACTGAAATCCATGGGACTTTATGAGTTGACCCAGGCCAAGGGTATAAATTGAGAAGAGTAGGGGTCATAGAACAGAGCCTTGGGGGACACCAACAGAGAGAGGGTGGGATGAGGAGGTAGTTGGGAGTGGGAGATGCTGAATGTGCGGTTTGAAGGGTATGAGGAGATCCAGGATAGGGTGAGGTCTTTGATGCCAAAGGAGGAGAGATCTGTAGTAGGAGGCAGTGGTCAACTGTGTCGAATGCAGAGGACAGGTCTAGAAGCAGGAGTATAGAGTATTGTCCGTTTGCTTTGGCTGTATGGCTTTATGGAGCAGCATATGGGGCATATTCTATGGAGCATCTTGGGGGGCCATTATTAACCTTTGTGCAGCATTATATGGGGTGTATTTTGTATGGAGCATCTTATGGGCCATCATGAACTGTATGAGGCTCCTGATTCAATATGGGTATTCAAAAACATTTAACCTACTGATGTCTCAATTAATTTTATCTATTTTTATTTTTGAAATTTACCAGTAGCTGCTGCATTTTCCACCCTAGGCTTATACACGAGTCAATAAGTTTTCCCAGTTTTTTGTGGCAAAATTAGGGGGGTCGGCTTATACTCGGGTCGGCTTATACACAAGTATATAAAGTAATTTTGGATATTGATTCCTGCTACTTCTACACATATTGGAGCAACCTGCATTTCTGTTCGGCTGTGGCTTCTGCTACAGCTTCTGTTTCCACTGCTGATGTCATTGCTGCCCTTCTGTCCCACTGGCTCTGGATGGCTGAGCTTCTCACTTTAATGTTATGGGGTCACTATGCTGTCCCGGGCTCTATAGCCCAACCGGACTCTATGGGTTCCCTGGCCCCTCTACCTACAAGCAGGAAATATCTATTGACTTACCCACAGCGGACTCCTCCTATGTTAACTATTTACAATACTCAGGTGTCATGTGCCCCAACTAGTGGCCTAACTAAATCACTATGCTTTCCCTACAAATACACATAAATACATTACATTACTACGCAGTATATATACATAGCAGCATTACGTTTAGCACCCCCCTTACACATTGACACCTGAAACACATAGATGTCGGCGGTATGCTAGCACTTCATTACTTGCCATCATCTCACTAGATGTCTTTTGTATGAATTTTATTTGAAAAAGATGATCCTGTTTATTGAGATGTATTCCTTTCCTTTTTATTGGAACATTTCGGCAGTGGCAGAGCCAGCATCTGACCTCCGAACAGATTGGGTGAATATCAATGGTGATATGGAATCATAATTACTATGTTTAAAAAGGCATATAAATGATTTAATCCACCTGTGTAGGAGGATGGGTTAGTATGACACCACTTGCTAGAAAATTTAGTTTTCAGCATAAATGAGTACACCCCCTTTGAAGAGTAAAATTTAAATTAATTTCTCATTGAACACAAGAACAATTTCAAAAATTTTGACAAGACTGAGTTTCATAAACATGTTTTAAACTCACAACATAAAAGTAAGGTTAATAATATAAGTTTCGTAATAAAATCTTCAGTTTTGCGCAACTAAATTAATGTAGAAATGAATACATTTCAAATAAAAAAAACTACTACTTCTAGTATTTTGTATGACCTCCTTGATTTATAATGACAGCACCAAGTCTTCTAAGCATGCAATGAACAAGTTGACAACATATTGCAACATATTTGTTTCCATTCTTCTGGAACAACCTCTGTTTGAGCCTGGATTCTGGAAGGAGTGTGATTCTCAACTTCTCTCTTCAGAATTTCCCATAGGTGTTCGATTGGGTTCAGATCAGGACACATGTTTGGCTACTGAATCATTTTCGACCTGTTCTTCAGAAATGGACAGTGACCTTAGGTGTGTGTTTTGGATCATTGTCATGTTGGAAAAATACATGTCTACCAAGGAGACGGAGTGACTGCAGCATCTTCTCTCTCAATATAGAGCAGTAAATCCATGAATTCATGATACTATCAATGAAATGTAGCTCATGACACCAGCAGGACTCATGCAGCCCTACATAAGGACACTGCCACCACGTTTCACTGTAGGCACACTGCATTTTTCTTTGTATTTAACATTTATTCATATACTAGCTGACGAGCCTGGCACTGCCCAGGCATAGTAACAAATTATAACATTCTATGTAGTCATAACATTTATCATGGTCTCATCACTCCAGAGTATAGGGTAGCAGCAGTCTGCATATTTTTCAGCATGGGCCCTGGCAAATAGTAGGCGGGATTTTTTGTTCATGGGCTTTAGGAGAGGCTTTCTTTGTGGACAACAACCATCCATGCCATTTCTGTGCAGTGAATGCTGTACTGTGTCACTGGAAACACTCAACCCGGTTTGGCTTTCTACTTCTTTAGCTAAATGCATTGAACATGTATGTCAATTTACTTCAACCCATACCATCAGAAGGCAATCCCCTGTGGGATAGTTGCAGTTCCATCTTTGTTTAATTTTTGTATCACTTTTGCTAAAGTTTTCTGACTGATAAGTAAAGTTCTGCCGATCTTCTTGTAGCCTTCATCTATGTTGTGTAAATAAATTATTTTCTTTCTCAGATCTTGTGACATTTCTCTTCCATGTGGTGCCATTGCTCACAACATGGAATGGGAAGGGATTTTCTTTGTTAACTAATGCCCATTTATAGTCAATGATCTGCTGGACACCTGTTTAATTAATACCTGTAGTTGAATTCTTGTTAATTAGAATTATGTAGTGTAAACTTTAGTTTTGTTCCTAAGACTATCATTGGGGTGCACTCATTTTTGCAACACGGTCTTAAAATAATTTGTAAGGAAACTTAATTATTTTGGTGTGCAAAATAACAAATTTTGTTTTCAATCAACAGCTTATATTTGTGGGAATATTTTGTAGCATGCAATCCATAGAAAATGTTGATTCTGAAAGGAAACTGAAAGTTTTTGACAAATATGTTGGGCTGTATTCATTTAAACTGAGCACTATATGTTTAAAAGCGGCCTATCTAAGGGGTGCACATGTGCTTACATTGTCCTATGTGAGAACATTCACCACCTCGGAGCCACACGATGAACCTTATATAAAATGGGGAAGCGAGTTGAGGCTGTAACCCTTTTATTTTATGAGGAGATAATATGTATTAGTAACTACCAACTATATTTGGGTTGCTTAGTTTATCCCTATGATGTTATGGCTTGTTAATTATTCTTTATCATCAGTCCATATAGTAGGCTTCATCAAATGTTAGGGATTCATTAGTGATTACTAAGGCTTAGCTTATGTTGACTCCAATTTTGGGTTGCCAACCTTCATGGCTTAGGTAGGGTCTTTTTTAAGATTTACAGCTCTAGAAGAACATTATTGGTGTCCAGCCTCTTTCTCCAATTCTCTGAGGGTGAGTATTCTATCCTTGTCCCCTATTATTATATATGTTTAGTACTATGTTATCCCTTTTAGCATATAATTTCTTAATATAATTTAATAAAGGTTTATTGGCTTTTAACCATATGATTTAATAACTGGGGTTCATTTCTTCCATTGCACTCTTTCTGTACCAAGATTTCCAACAGTTTGATCATGATGTCTCCTTGGACATGGAAAAGCTTGGAGATCATGAACATCAAAGCTTTTATTTTATAATTACTCTATCTTCACCCTTAATAACAAGAATTGCAATGGTCTTGAAGACAGGCTACAATAGGCTTCACTTGTTTGTCAATTGAGCAAGAACATACTGCAGTCCAACATGTATAATTCTTGTTTCAACCCCCACCCCTTCAAGACATAGAAATACAGGTGGGCTGCTGCATATGAATAAGACACATTATTCTCAAGAGATTGAAAGGAGAATTATAACATAGCAGAGGGCTATATTTTTCTTCTGGTTTTCCCTGCTTACAGGATATTAATATCTATTCCTCCAATTGGTAAAAAATATATTAATGTGATCTCCCGAATAAGATGTACACCGGGGTTTAGACTGTCTGTGAATCCTGTTGATTTTGGTGACTTGTTCCAACAACTGTCTCACGTGTTTACCTATTATTACTACAATGATGTAGAATTAAATATTCATCATTATTTTTGCTCAGCGGCAGGGGCATAACTAGAACTGATTGGGCCCCATAGCAAACTTTTAAACGGGGACCCCTCAAAGACACACACCCTCAAAGACACACCCCTCCAGGAACTACATTTCCCAGAGGTCCATGCAGCAAGCAACTCTGCAGAGAGCTATTAGACAGCGAGGGCTCAGGGAAGGGGCGGGGCTGAACTAGTCTGCAGCAATACACTCTGTGACTGGCTGCAGGCAGGGAGGCGGGCCCAATATGTGCTTCGCTCCGCACAGCAGGCACAGAAATGCAGCGTAGGCTGCGAACTCATAGTGTACATTTTTTTCCTCCGGGGCCCCGGATCCCCTACACCAGTGGTCCCCAACCTTTTTTGCACCAGGGACCGGCTTCAAGCAAGACCATTCTTTCATGGCCTGGCAGGGTGGGGATGGAGGTGTGACAGGGGCGGAGCTTTGGTCATAAGGGGGCAGGGCTATGGACGCGGTTGTAGTTTAGCAGTGCATACTTATCATTTAATTATAACATTTATAATGTGACTCAACTCACCATAGGTTTTGAATGAATGGGAGCACCTGGTTTTTGCTTGTTTCTCTGTTTCAGTGGGAGCACTTGGCTACTTCTACTGATGACTGTCACTGCTAATGATGATTGGAACCTACAAGGAAATGGAGCATTGAGCACTTAAGAAAAATTGTACTGGAGTACTGTTACATGCTGATTATTTTCTAATCATCAGAAAATGTATGTGTGGTTCCCCCTGTCCTGTCCAGCTCTGTGTGGCTTCCCCTGTTGTATGCATGGCTCCCCTGTCCCATCCTTGTATACATGGCTCTGCTCCCACTCTCCCATCCTGTATACATGGCTCTGCTCCCACTCTCCCATCCTGTATACATGGCTCTGCTCCCACTCTCCCATCCTGTATGCATGGCTCTGCTCCCACTCTCCCATCCTGTATACATGGCTCTGCTCCTACTCTCCCATCCTGTATACATGGCTCTGCTCCCAACCTCCCATCCTGTATACATGGCTCTGCTCCCAACCTCCCATCCTGTATACATGGCTCCACTCCCACGCTCCCATCCTGTATACATAGCTGTGCTCCCACCCTCCCATCCCGTATACATGGCTCTGCTCCCACCCTCCCATCCTGTATACATGGCTCCCCTGTCCCATCCTGTATGCATAGCTCCCCTGTCCCATCCTGTATGTATGGCTCTGCTCCCACTGTCCCTCCCTTGTATATATGGCTCTGCTCCCACTCTCCTTCCCTTGTATATATGGCTTCGCTCCCATTCTCCCTCCCTTGTATATATGGCTCTGCTTCCACTCTCCCTCCCTTGTATATATGGCTCTGCTCCCACTGTCCCTCCCTTGTATATATGGCTCCGCTCGGCTCCCCTATCCTCCCCCATCATACTTACCCTCACGTCGCTGAACTTCCTTCCCTGCATCTCGCGGGGTTTCAGCTTCTTCCTGTGCAAAGCGGTCACGTGCTACCGCTCATTAAGGTGCATGAATATGGACGCCATGCCTATGGGAGAGGAGTGGCATCCATATTCATGACCTTAAATGAGCGGTACACTTGACAGCTCAGCACTGGATGAAGCCGCCGCGCCGACAGGGACCGCTATGCAGGGTGAGTATCAGCTGCTACACAGCCGCTAGCTCCCCTTGTGTCCGTGGACCGGCAAGAGCACTGCAATGGCCCGGTGCTGGGCCGTGGACCGGTGGTTGGGGACCCCTGCCCTACACTACACGCACAGGGCCGGCGGGCCCCCAAGACAGCGTTGGCCACCCACAGCACCCGCCGGAGTGCCGCAGTAATGTACTTAATTAAATTGCACAACCGGGTAGCGCCAATCGGAGCCGGGGACCCGGGCCCCTATATGGGCCGGGCCCCAAAGCAACTGCTTTGGCTGCTACCCCGGTAGTTTCGCCAGTGATCAGCGGTGTCCACCAACCTTCACTTGGTAGTGTCTCATTTTCTATTTTACAGTGAATACTGCCATTGACTGGAAATACCTAAGAAAAATTCCCAAGTACATCACAGGGAAGGTGAAGGTCACAAGGAAGCATTCTCAGCATCTGGAGGAGAGTAGATTTTTTCACCAACATAGAAGAGGAATCTTTACTGTTAAGGCAGTGAGAATCTGGAATTCCTTGCCTGAGGAGGTGGTGATGGTGAACTCAGTCGAGGGGTTCAAGAGAGGCCTGGATGTCTTCCTGGAGCGTAACAATATTGTATCTTACAGTTATTAGGTTCTTTAGAAGGACGTAGATCTGGGGATTTATTCTGACGGAATATAGGCTGAACTGGATGGACAAATGTCTTTTTTTGGCCTTGCTAACTATGTTACTGGGCCGCCCTCACACCCAGGGCAGCAGGATACTCGGTACCGGGCCGATGTCAGGTGGAATGTGTCACAGCAGCAGTGACCCAGTCTGTGGCCCTGGGTGCCCAATATCAATGGCGGTGATGTTAATGGTGTTAAAGTTTATTGGAATAGTTTGTGACGCCACCTGTGGTGCTCGGCAAGTGTGATGTTAGGCCGACGCTGCAGGCAGATCCTCTGGGACTGATGGTATGCAGCTTAGATGGTAAAGCTCCCCACAGGCGGAGCTGTAGTCCCAGGGCAGTGTAGATGAAGTAATGGCAGGGAGGCGCAGTTGGTGTAGCGGTGCTGGAATAACTGGAGGACACCAGAGTATGCGGTTCCAAAGCTTTACTCACTGTTTGCAGTTCACACAACTGCCTGCCTCCGCACTGTGTTCTTCAGGTCAGGGCCCCAGCCAGCCTCCAGGCAGGATAGGATTCTCCCCTCCACACTCCGCCAATATGTACCTTACTGAACGACTCCTCCAATGCGCCTTTAGGTGCAAAGCACTCCAGGACTTAGTTACCCTGGAATGCTTCTCTCTAGGTGATCCTAGTCTCTTCTTGTATGACAGACAGCTGTAGCTTGCTTCGGGGACTCCTCTCTGCGTCCCGGCTCACTATCCAGTTGCTGTTGTGTCCCAAGTCTATGATGGGAGTAAGGCGTTAGTGGCTCACTACTCCTCCGGTGTCTGTTGCCGGACATAAAGATCCAATCAACCTCGGGGACCGGACCCCGGCCTTTGCGCTCTGGACTGGAAGGGTTCTCTCTCTTTCTCAACCTGCTTCCCACCGTCCTTCTATTCTCCTTCACTCCGATCTGTTCTATCTCTCTTATGGAATCTGTAGTCTCCAGTCTACGTCTCTTTCTCCTTCTCTTCCTTCCCATGCCAGCTGGCCCAGTTCACTGGGGTAGCTGCAGCACTCCTTCTTCCATCCCTTCTTCCAGGGATCCCCACTCCTCACCGAGTGGCTGTCCGAGTGGCTGTCCCCTCCTACTCCGCCTGCCCTCTTCTGCGGACTGACTTGAAATCCTACACCTTCCCTCTCTTTTATATCTAACTCCACCCGCCTCCCCAGCACCTCTCGTGTTACGAAGCCAGGGACCACAAAAGGCACCCTATGACCTTTCCAGCATAAAGCATGGATGGGTCCCTGCTGAACTATCCTGTGTGTGGGGTGCAGGTGTTGAAATGTGGAAGGGAGTTCCCACCCTACCTGGATGGTGGGGTACCACACCTTAGGAGAAGGTGCAGTACCTCTGTGGTGACTGAAGCCTCAGGGGCGCCACATTACTATGTTAATTAATTTACACAACTTCCTGTTAGGCAGGACATTCTGCAGTAAGTCCTATATCATTTCCTATAAGTCTCAGTACTTTTGAAGTTAATTCATTATTGGTTGTGTGTTTTGTTGCATCAACAGCTGAAACAAAAGCCTAATTCTAAACAAATGGTCTCCCCAGGAAGTCGCCATTATATTTCATTGCTATTTAATTAAAATAATGCTATCATACCAATATATTGTGGATGCGCCAGCATTCTCGGTCCAGGACCAATTTAACAATGTCTAGTTTTGTTACCATCAATCCAATCTTGAAATTCACTTCCCGTCAATCATTGATAGGAAATTCCAGCTGCACACGTCACACTGCCTCTGGCGTTAGTGGTGGGCGTATTAACAAGCTACCTCTGTAAACAAATACTTTCAAGAAATAATAATTTCATGTTTCTCAAGGCTGACATTATCTGATCATCTGGAAATTGCAGGAATCTGAAGTGATTTGATCTAATTCTTGCAAAGCATGTTGTTTTATATGTGATTGGTTTAAGAAGTGGGGGAGAGGGGCCAACTGCCTGGTAGTGTCCTACTTTTTGTCTTAGGCCGGGATCACACTACCGTGTGTGATACGAGAAACTCGCACGAGTCTCTCGCATCAACACCCGGCGGCAGAAATACATGCAGCTGCAGTTCTGGTCCTGAGTGCCGGCGGCAGCGCCAGGTGTTGATGCGAGAGACTCGTGCGAGTTTCTCGCATCACACACGGTAGTGTGATCCCGGCCTTAAGCTTATTATCCTCCATTATTTTGCATTGGCTGTTGGCTTGGTTGTCCATTGATGGCGCAGGTAGAGCACATTATGCATAAAAGGTAATCCGAATCATGTTAATAAGGCCTCATTCAGACACTTGTTTTTCACGAATGTCTTCTGTTTTCCGCATGAACAGAACCAATATCCATTGAAGTCTACGAGGCTGTTCCCATTTCTATTGTTTTTTTGTAAAGCTTGCGTGCGAAATAAATCACAGAGACAAATCGCACATCAAAATCACCCAAGACATACATGTCTATTGGTTGGTAAAAATCATGGAGAGAAAGTGGATGCCATCAGTGCATAGTTAGTGTGTGTGTGATTAGCACTGTAATGGATAGGGACAGCTTTGTATTTTTTTTTACATTGCAGGTGAAATAATCTTTTACGGCACAATTGGGTCTCTTTTATTTACACTAGATTACTGCATGTGTGCTTAGGTTCAGTAATTTACATGGTTGTCCACCCCTGAATCTTAAAAAAAAAAACAGCATAATCTTGTAGCATATTAAAATAAAGTATTATTATTCTGTAACAGGTGTGACGGCCGTGGGGGAGGGTGGTATCCGAGCCCAAAGTTACAACAAAAGAAAGAAGATCCTGCTTGGGTTGTGTGTGCTGTTTTCTTAGCGATACGCCGCCACAGACTGCATGCTGCTGCTTAAAATGGCAGGCCAGGTACCGATGAGGTAGAGATGAATGAAGGAGTCCAAAAATAAACTTTTTTTCACTGAACAAGCTGATGAGAAGTATGTACATGAGATAGCAGGCATAACACTTAAATAATATATCTTTTGCACAATCCAGAAGCAATAATAATAATAATAATCTTTATTTTTATATAGCGCTAACATATTCCGCAGCGCTTTACAGTTTGCAGACATTAGCAAGAACTTCACGGTTACACGTAGCGGTACATTACTTCTGTAACATGTTACATTAGACCAATAAATCACTAAGGGAACCTCCATCATCCCTTCTTGTGAGGACATCACCAGATGTGGTGCATTGCAGCGACTCCTCACTAGAGATGAGAGAATATTTCAATGTTCAGTTCGGATTACAATCGCCAAATCTGCAATATTCTTTGATTAATTTGTGAAATATTTGCAAAACATAACCGAACGCTATTCAGGTCAATGGGAGGCAAAAGCAAACGCATGCACAACACCTTATAATGGCCCCAAATGCTACCAAAACATCAAATGAGGGACAGACACGGAGAAAGTGGCCTCAATTCAACCAGAGTACAAATTTTAGCATGACACTGCAGCAATCAGCCAGGCATGAGGTATCAGGGTCTGGGACAGCATTTACAGATTTCAATTGAATGTCACAGTAAGATGTGGTGGGTGAGGGATGGGTATAGGCCTCCTTTGTTGGGAGCCCTGACACCACATGCAACACCTTTACCTGTTTTCATGCTGAGCCACACTCAGGTGGCACAAATATCAGTTTTCTAGTCTACCAATATAAGAAAATTTTAAGGATAGTAACACGGGTAGTTGAGTCCAAGGAAGTGGAGGCCTGACATTCTCGGAGGCCTACTGCTACAGGCAACATGCATGAAGGAGACCCAACAAGGAGTCTACACATTTACAAAAACTAGTGGCAGACACCAACAAAGTGGCATCAATTGCAATAAAGTAGAATTAGTGTAGCGGGGACCGACACCTCTTCCAGTACAGCCAACCCAGCAGATGGAGACTGTAATGCGCAAGGTGATAGAATCACTGTTCCATATCCCTCTGAAAGCTTGGAAGGGGTGTATCTAGGTGGCCTACCAAATCCCTACTCGGACAAGTGGCAGTAGGCGAAAAACTGCGACCCAAGGAGGTACAAAGAGATGGCACAGGGTACTACTCCATGGCTGACCTACAGAATGTGTCAGCTTACCCCCTATAGTGGGTAAGCTGCTAAGGCCCAAAGGAGGGATGAAAAATGCAGGCAGGCATTTTAGAGACTCTGGAACCATGGGTGAATATGGGACCAGCTGAGGAGCACTAAAACATTGGCAGGTGCGGGCTGGACTAGGTGTTAGACAGTTGGGTGCTGGCAGGTGTGATCTGGACCAGCTGCTGGACAGAATAGCGCAGACAGGTAGAAGCAGATGGGTACAGACAGGTAAGAGCAGATGAGTACGGGGTAGACAAGCAGACAGAGAGACCTGGGGAACCTGACAACTAGCAAGCATGCAAGGCAAACTAAAAACGTAGCTCAGGCACCTCCAAATTGGAGGAGAAGCCTTAAATAGAAGGTGTCGCCCAGCTATAGGTTCAGAATATCGTAGGTTGATGTGGGTGCTCATTTTAAGAGGGAGGGAGCACGTGAGTGCGCCCTACAAGCATAGTTCCCCATCCTACAACTGAACCTTAGTGGACACTGACACATAGGGGGTGAAATTAGGAAGTGGTGTGTGAGTGGGTGACACTGAATGTCTTGTCTGTTATGTACGAGGAGATCCAACAAAGGGCTAAGTCTGTAATGTCAACAGATCAGAACGTCTGTAGTAAGAGGAAATGGTCCACTGTGTCAGGGACAGATGCCAGGTCCAGGAGAAAGAGGAGAACAAACTCACATCTCTTTCATTTGAGGTTAGTAGGTCATTGGTGACTTTATTCAGGGCAGTTTCAGTGGAATTGTGCGGTCTGAAGTCAGATTGTACATGGTCAAAGAAAGAGCAAGAGGAGAGGTGAGAGGACAGTTCAAAATCGACATGTTGCTCCAGTAGTTTGGTGACATTTAGTGTCCAGTGTCAGGCAGCTGCTGCAAAGGCAAATAAAATAATGGGATGCATTAAAAGAGGCATAGATGTTCATGAGGAGAACATAATTTTACCTCTATATAAGTCACTAGTGCGACCACACTTGGAATACTGTGTACAGTTCTCGTCTCCGATGTATAAAAAAGACATAGCTGAACTGGAGCGGGTGCAGAGAAGAGTGACCAAGGTCATTAAGGAACTAGGGGGTCTGCAATACCAAGACAGGTTATTACACCTGGGGTTATTTAGTTTGGAAAATCGAAGGCTTAGGGTTGATATTATGACAATGTATAAATATATGCAGGGACAGTACAACCACCTTTCTAATGATCTTTTTTACTCTTAGACCTGTGACGGGGACAAGGGGGCATTCTCTATGTCTGGAGGAAAGAAGGTTTAAGCAAAATCACTGTTAGCAGCGGATTAATCAGCGTAACATCCAGAGTCAGCAAAACAGAATGTAGATTTATTCATATTCAGGTTGAACAGCTTACAGCATGAAATGTGATCAGTCTGGTATCTGCTGTGGCTTGCAGCATGGGAGCATTCCAACATCAAGAAGGGAAGAGAAGGAGGGGGCATCCTGTCTGTTTTTTTTTTTTGTCACTGAACTTTGTTAACAATCTCACAATATGCACAATATATCAAACAGTACAGTAGTAGTTGTTGCAATACATGCAGATCAATATGCATTATTCCAACACCCCCACTCAACAACTACTTATCCTCTTAGTCCCAGTGTGGTTCTCAGTTCTTGGAACCTGGCTTGTGGCAATAGCTTTGTCATAATGTCAGCTGCCATCTTATCAGTTTCACAATACACGAACTGAATTATGCCACGATCTATCAAATCACGTAAATGATGATGTCTGACGTCAATGTGCTTGGTTCTAGCACTGATCTTTTCACTGCATGCAAATTTAATGCATCCTTGGTTGTCCTCATAAATCACCGTCGGCTGAGTTGACGGTGTGCCAAGATCATTCATCAATTGTCTTAGCCAAATGACCTCCTGGCTTGCATAGGCTGCGGACACATACTCCGCTTCTGTAGATGACAAGGCAACAGACACTTGTTTCCTACTAGACCAGGAGATTAAACTTTCTCCAACTTTAAACAAGTATCCGCTTGTTGACTTACGATCATGCGAATCACCAGCTCAATCTGCATCTACATAGCCGGTGAGTTCTAGATCTCCCGTTGCAGACAGCTTTAAATTTACATCTTGCGTTTCTTTTAAATATTGGAGAAGTCTCTTAACAGCATTCCAGTCTCTTTGGCGTGGTTTTTCCACATATCTGCAAAGGATTCCAACTGTTGTTGTGATATCCGGTCGAGTCATAGTTGATATGTATAGAAGTGCCCCCACTGCCTGACGATATTTCTCATTGTTTGTCAACAGGTCATCTCCTTCCAGCTTCAGGTAGGATGGTTCCATTGGGGTTGATATACCTTTGGCTTCTGACATTCCAAACTGATTCAGAATCGAATTAATTTTTGCACTTTGGTTTAGAAGAAAACTTCCATCTTCCTCTCTCTGGATTTGGATTCCTAGATAATATGTCACATTTCCAAGGTCTTTCGTTTCAAAATGCTGGTTCAGAATTTCAGCCATTTTTCCATTTTCTGTGTCTTCCTGATGAACTACAATCACATCGTCCACATATAAGAGAATATACATCCACTTTCCATCTGTATATTTTGTGTATAAGCATGGATCCGCTTGACCTCTTTTAAAACCTTCTTCCAACAAGACCTTATTCATCTTGGTATTCCATGCTCTTGCTGATTGCTTAAGATCATAAAGGGATTTTTGTAGTTTGCAAACAAGATTCTCTTCACCCTCTTTTACATAACCTTCAGGTTGAGTCATGTATAAGTCCTCCTCAATGTCACCATTTAAAAAGGCAGTTTTTATATCCAAATGTCTGACATTCATCTTTTGTACAGCAGCTACAGCTAACAAAGCTCTGAACATGGTCTGTTTAGCGACTGGAGCAAACATAGCATCGTAATCTTCACCATACTTTTGAGAATATCCTTTTGCCACCAACCTTGTTTAAATCTGTGGACTTTACCTTCAGAGTCATATTTGGTTTTGAAGACCCACTTGCACTTGATTGCCTTTTTGCCCTGTGGCAGCTTGGTGAGTTTCCAAGTTTGAAGTTGATGAAGCGATTTGATTTCCTCATTAGCAGCATTGATCCACTTTGTTCTTTCATGGACAGGTAGTTCTTGCATTTCATCCCATGACTGCGGCTCTGATTCAGGTAGTGTCTTGACTATGTAGGATAGACGTTTAGCTGGTATGCCTCTGTTTGATCTTGAAGATCTCCTGATTTCAGATTCACCTGATTTTTCTGTTCTTTCAGTGGTTGAAGAATCCAGCCAGACCTCTACATCCTCCTTGTTATTGTCTTGTAATTGGGACTTCAGCTGGACTACTGGCGTGATGTCACAAAACTTGGGGGACGCAAAGTTCTCATCAATCACTACATCTCTACTTATTGTGACCTTGTTTGTTTCTGGGTGTAGAATCCTATAACCTTTCTGGGTTTCACTGTAGCCTACCAGGATCCCTTCCTTAGCGTGAGATTCCCACTTAGTTCGCCTTTCTTTGGGAACATGTACAAGCGATTTACTTCCGAATATTCTTATATGATGTAGTTTTGGCTTTCTGCTGTTCCATTGCTCAAACGGAGTTTTCTCTGTAGCTTTACCTGGTAGTCTGTTCTGAAGATAGCAAGCTGTCATGATTGCTTCACCCCAATATGCTGTGGGCAGATTTGCATCAAACAACATACTTCTTCCACTTTCACAGAGTGTTCGGTTCCTTCTTTCCGCAACACCATTTTGCTCAGGATTGTACGGTACAGTGGTCTGAAATAGGATTCCATTTTTCTTTAAAATACTCTGTCTCATTACTTGTGTATTCAGTCCCATTATCTGCACGTAGAATCTTTGGCATTCTCCCAAATTTATTATATACCTCAGCTAGATATACTTCAATTTCTCTAGAACTTCTTTCTTGCTGTGAAGCAGATGGACAACTATATATCTTGAATGATCATCAATAAATGTGAGAAAATATCTCTTCTTCCCAGGAGTCTGAGTGCTCATTGGACCACAGACATCTGTATGTATTAAATCTAGTGTCTGTTCTGTTCTTGTAGTACTTCTCTTAGGAAAAGCTTTTCTAGACATTTTCCCTTTGATGCAGCTAGTATATTTCATTATCTGGTTACATAGTTCAATTGTAATGTCCTCAGCTAGTTGCTTTTGAACTAACTTCCTTATTGCTTCTGGGTCTCTGTGTGCTAGGCGCCTATGCCATACATGAATGCAGTTATTGTGCCTTTCTTCCTGAGCAGTGTACACACACTCTTTGCATTTAAGCTGGTAAAGTTCATTTGTGATTTTTCCTTCTGCTAGTGTGTGGCCCTCTTTTGAGATGATGCAGCTATCATGCTTAAATGTAACTTCATTTCCTTGTTTTGTGAGTTTCTTCACAGATAGTAAATTACTCTCAAGACTAGGCACATAGAGCACATCTTTTACTGGGATCTTCTTGCTTTGTGTTGGTGAGATTTGACAATCAATATAACCATCTCCTATACCTTGTGAAGTCATGTACTGACCATTAGCCATAATCACTTTCTCTGACTTACTTTGGTTAAGCTTAGAAAAGAAGTCCCTGTTATTAGTCATGTGAATAGTTGCTCCAGAGTCTATACACCATGCATGCTTTGATGTATTTACGCTGACAGTATATGCAGTTTCAGTATTCACAGAATCATTTTCTGCAGACACAGCACTTTTAACCCTTTGAAGACTGCTTTGCTTTTTCAGCTGATTCATTCTAGCTTTCCAGACTCTGCAGTCGGCTTTCAAATGTCCTGATTTCTTGCAAACAAAACATTCACGTGTTTCTTTTAGGTGCTTTCTGTTATCATTTAGATTTTGTGTCTGTAAAGCAGATTCTGCATCGCATGTCCTGCTGTTTACACCTTCCGCTTTCCGCTTATATTCATCTATGAGCTGCCCTCTGACATACTCCAATGTAAGCTCATCATCTGGGCGCGCATCTAGTGCGGTTACAAGCGTGTCATAGTTTTCTGGAAGACCACTAAGCAGTAATGCGGCTACATGAAAGTCCTTCAAATCTTCCCCAGTGCCTCTCAGGCATTCTACAATCTCTAGAATGCTTGTTATGTAGTCCTGCATATCCTGGCCATTCTGTAGTTTAGACTTGTACAATTTTCTCATGAGATAAAGTTTATTGCTTAAATTTATCCTCTCATGCACCTTTTGCAGCTGCTCCCACATTTCTCTTGCAGTTTCACTTTTACACAAATGCACAATCTGATCATCATCTATACTGAGTGATATAGTACTTTGTACTTTCTGATCCATCTCTATCCACTCCTGTGATACTGGGTCAGGTTTAGGCTCCTGTGTGTATTTCCACGTACCTTCTCTTATCAGCAGCATTTTCACTTTGAATTTCCAGGATTGATAATTCTGGTTAGTGAGACTTGGTACTGTAAACTTCATGGAGTTGCTGCTGCTGGTGGCCATCTTTGCTGTCTTCCTTTCTTTTCTTTTCTCTGTGCTCTGGGGATCTGGGACTCTAGGACTCTGGGCCCATAACCTGTTAGCAGCGGATTAATCAGCGTAACATACAGAGTCAGCAACACAGAATGTAGATTTATTCATATCCAGGTTGAACAGCTTACAGCATGAAATGTGATCAGTCTGGTATCTGCTGTGGCTTGCAGCATGGGAGCATTACAACAGCAAGAAGGGAAGAGAAGGAGGGGGCATCCTGTCTGTTTTGTTTTTTTTGTCACTGAACTTTGTTAACAATCTCACAATATGCACAATATATCAAACAATACAGTAGTAGTTGTTGCAATACATACAGATCAATATGCATTATTCCAACAATCACAGACGCGGATTCTTTACTGTAAGAGCAGTGAGACTATGATGTTGTAATGAGTGATTCCCTACTAAAATTTAAGAAGGGACTGGATGCCTTTCTTGAAAAGTATAATATTACAGGGTATGCACACTAGTTTCCTTAATATTGCGTTGATCCAGGGAGCTAGTCTGATTGCCGTATGTGGAGTCGGGAAGGAATTTTTTTCCCCAATGTGAAGCTTACTATTTGCCACATGGGGTTTTTTTGCCTTCTTCTGGATCAACATGTTAGGGCAGGATAGGTTAGGATATGGGTTGAACTAGATGGACTTAAAGTCTTCCTTCAACCTTAACCCCTTACCTACAATTGACGTAATATTCCGTCCATGTGACCATGGACCTAATTACCATGGACGGTATATTACGTCATCGCGATCAGCGGCGCCCACGTGGTGAGCGCCGCTGATCGCGGCCGAGTGTCAGCTAATTATCATAGCTGACACCCAGCACAATGTGTCAGGGGCGGTCACGGACCGCCCCCGACACGTTAACCCCTTGCACACCGCGATCAAACGCGATCGCGGTGTACCGGGGGTTAAAGGGAAGCATCGGCAGGGAAGGGGCTCCCTCCGTGCTTCCCTGAGCCCCCCACGGCAGCGCAATGTGCAGCGCTGCTGCGGGGGGCTCCTTTCCTCCAGGCCCCCGAATCCAAGATGGCGACGGGGGCCTGAGGAAGCTGGCTTCCTCAGTGCCTGCAAAGCGCAGGCATGAGGAAGCCTTCAGCAGTGCCTGTGTCAGATCGCTGATCTGTCACAGTGATCTGTGATGTGACAGATCAGCGATCTGTCACAGGACAGTGATGTCCCACCTGCGACAAGGTAATAAAGTAAAAAAAAAAAAAAAAAAAGTGTTAAAAATAATTTAAAAAAAATCGCTAAATAAATTAGTAAATAAAAAAAAAATATTCCCCAATAAATCCATTTTTTCAAAATAAAAAAAAACAAAAACAATAAAAGTACACATATTTGGTATTGCCGCGTCCGTAATGACCTGCCCTATAAAACAGTCCCATTAGTTAACCCCTTTAGCGAACCCCTTAAAAAATAAAAATAAAAAACGAAGCAAAAAATAATGATTTATTATCATACCACCGAACAAAAAGTGCAATAACGCGCGATCAAAAAGACGCATATAAATATGCATGGTACTGCTGAAAACGTCATCTTGTCCCGCAAAAAACGAGCCACCATACAGCATCATCCGCAAAAAAATAAAAAAGTTATAGCTCACAGAATAAAGCGATACAAAAATAATTATTTTTTATATAAAATTGTTTTCATTGCAAAAAAACGACAAAACATAAAAAAAACGACCTAAATGAGGTATCGCTTTAACCGTACTGACCCAAAGAATAAAAACGCGTTATCAATTTTACTGCACGCGGAACGGTGTAAACGCACCCCCCCAAAAGAAATTCATGAAACGCTGGTTTTTGTTCATTCTGCGCCCCAAAAATCGGAATAAAAAGCGATCAAAAAATGTCACGTGCCCGAAAATGGTACCAATAAAAACGTCAACTTGTCCCGCAAAAAATAAGACCTCACATGACTCGGTGGGTCAAAATACGGAAAAATTATAGCTCACAATATGTGGTGATGCAAAAACTATTTTTACAATAAAAAGCGTCTTTTAGCGTGCGACAGCCGCCAAACATAAAAACTGCCATAAATCGTAAATCAAACCCCCCGTTATCACCCCCTTAGTTAGGGAAAAATAATAAAACTAAAAGAAAATGTATTTATTTCCATTTTCCCGCTAGGGTTAGGGTTAGGGTAGGGTTAGGGTTAGGGCTAGGGTTAGGGTTAGGGCTAGGGTTAGGGCTAGGGTTAGGGCTAGGGTTAGGGCTAGGGTTAGGATTAGGGCTAGGGCTAGGGTTAGGGTTAGGGCTAGGGTTAGGGCTAGGGCTCAGATTAGGGTTAGGGGTGTGTTGAGGTTAGGGTTGGAGTTATAATTGGGGGTTTCCACTGTTTGGGCACATCAGGTGCTCTCCAAAGGCAACATGGCGTCTGATCTCAATTCCAGCCAATTCTGCGTTGAAAAAGTCAAATGGTGCTCCTTCCCTTCCAAGCTCTGCCATGTGCCCAAACAGTGTTTTACCCCCACATGTAGGGTATCAGCATACTCAGGACAAATTACAAAACAACTTTTGGGGTCCAATTTCTCCTGTTACCCTTAGGAAAATAAAAAATTGGGGGCAAAAATATAATTTTGCGGAAAAAAATGTTTTTTTTATTTTCACGCCCAGGCGTTATAAACTTCTGTGAAGCACTTGGGGGTTCAAAGTGCTCTCCACACATCTAGATAAGCTCCGTGGGGGGTCTAGTTTCCAAAATGGGGTCACTTGTGGGGAGTTTCAATAGTTTAGGTACATCAGGGGCTCTCCAAACGCACATGACACCCGCATACCAATCCATCAAAGTCTGCATTCCAAAACGTCACTACTTCCCTTCCGAGCCCCGACGTGTGCCCATACAGTAGTTTTCTCCCACATATAAGGTATCAGCGTACTCAGGACAAATTGGACAACAACTTTTGGGGTCCAATTTCTCCTGTTACCCTTGGGAAAATAAAAAAAATGGGGACTAAAAGATGATGTTTGTTGAAAAAATACGATATTTTTATTTTCACGCCCGGTCGTTATAAACTTCTGTGAAGCACTGGGGGGTTCAAAGTGCTCACCACACATCTAGATAAGTTCATTAGGGGGTCTAGTTTCCAAAATGGGGTCACTTGTGGGGGGTTTCCACTGTTTAGGTACATCAGGGGCTCTCCAAACGCACATGACACCCGCAGACCAATCCATCAAAGTCTGCATTCCAAAACGTCACTACTTCCCTTCCGAGCCCCGACGTGTGCCCATACAGTAGTTTTCTCCCACATATGAGGTATCAGCGTACTCAGGACAAATTGGACAACAACTTTTGGGGTCCAATTTCTCCTGTTACCCTTGGGAAAATAAAAAAATGGGGACTAAAAGATCATGTTTGTGGAAAAAATACGATTTTTTTATTTTCACGCCCGGACGTTATAAACTTCAGTGAAGCACTGGGGGGTTCAAAGTGCTCACCACAAAACCTAGATAAGTTCCTTGGGGGGTCTAGTTTCCAAAATGGTGTCATTTGTGGGGGGTTTCTACTGTTTTGGTACATCAGGGGCTTTCCTAACGCGACATGGTGTCCGATCTCAATTCCAGCCAAAAACGTCAAATGGCGCTGCTTCCCTTCCGAGCTCTGCCATGCGCCCAAATAGTGGTTTACACCCACATGTGGGGTATCAGCGTATTCAGGATAAATTGCACAATATCTTTTAGGGTCCTGTTACTTTTGGAAAAATAAGAATTGAGGGTGAAAAGATCATTTTTGTGGAAAAAATATGATTTTTTAATTGTACTGCTGTACGTTATAAACTTCTGTGAAGCCCTTGGGGGTTCAAAGTTCTCACCACACATCTAGATAAGTTCCTTGGGGGGTCTAGATTCCAAAATGGTGTCATTTGTGGGGGGTTTCCACTGTTTTGGTACATCAGGGGTTTCCATTCGCGACATGGTGTCCGATCTCAATTCTAGCCAAAAACGTCAAATGGCGCTGCTTCCCTTCCGAGCTCTGCTATGCGCCCAAATAGTCATTTACACCAACATATGGGGTATCAGCGTACTCAGGACAAATTGCACAATAACTTTTAGGGTCCTGTTACCCTTGGAAAAATAAAAATTGGGGGTGAAAAGATCATTTTTGTGGAAAAAATATGATTTTTTAATTGTACCGCTGTACGTTATAAACTTCTGTGAAGCCCTTGTGGGTTCAAAGTTCTCACCACATATCTAGATAAGTTCCTTGGGGGGTCTAGTTTCCAAAATGGGGTCACTTGGGGGGTTTCCACTGTTTAGGTACATCAGGGGCTCTCCAAACGCGACATGGCGTCCGATCTGAATTCCAGCCAATTTTGCATTGAAAAAGTCAAACAGCGCTCCTTCCCTACTGAGGTCTGCCATGCGCCGAAACAGTGGTTCCCCCCCACATATCAGGTATCAGCGTACTCAGGACAAATTGCACAATAACTTTTGCAGTCCAATTTCTCCTGTTACCCTTGGTAAAATAAAGAAAATTGAACCTGAAGTATTTTTTTTGTGAAAAAAAGTTAAATGTTCATTTTTTTTTAATATTCAAAAAATTCCTGTGACGCACCTAAAGGGTTAATAAACTTCTTGAATGTGGTTTTAAGCACCTTAAGGGGTGCAGTTTTTAGAATGGTGTCACTTTTGGGTATTTTCTATCATATAGACCCCTCAAAGTGGCTTCAAATGTGAAGTGGTCCCTAAAAATAAAATGGTGTTGCAAAAATGAGAAATCGCTGGTCAATTTTTAACCCTTATAACTTCCTAACAAAAAAAAATTTTGGTTCCAAAATTGTGCTGATGTAAAGTAAACATGTGGGAAATGTTATGTATTAAGTTTTTTGTGCGCCGTATCGCTGTGATTTAAGGGCATAAAAATTCAAAGTTGGAAAATTGCGAAATTTTCAAAATTTTTGCCAAATTTCCGTTTTTTTCACAAATAAACGCAAGTTATTTGAATGCAATTTTATCACTACCATGAAGTACAATATGTCACGAGAAAACAATGTCAGAATCACCGGGATCCATGAAAGCGTTCCAGAGTTATGACCTCACAAAGGTACAGTGGTCAGAATTGTAAAAATTGGCCCGGGAGTTAACGTGCAAACCACCCTTGGTAGTGATGGGTTAATAACTATGTTACTATGACACAGGGGAGAAGTGATATGAGGTGATAGGTAGACACAGGATGGGTCAATGGTGGGCTTTTAGAGGATGGGATGTGATCGAGGTATGTTTCAATTAGGATGTATTGTTTCAATATTCAATTAGTATTAAAGTATTCAATTACTATTCAGTTAGGATGTATGTTTCAATTAGGATTAATTAACAACACCAGTTGTTATTGACAGATTTAAGAGGTGGGCTTAGCTTGTGATGAAGACTGTGGTAAAGTTAAAAGGTTGTGAGGCATAGTACTCCGCTGAGATGAAAGGCGAAGGAAGGGGAACTGGTGGACGAAGGAAAGAATTGAAAGTACTGAATAGCTATTTAGGGTTGTGAGACAGGTATGATATGAGGGATGAGAAATCGGTTTGTTTTGCTGCAGTCAGAATTTGCGCAGCTTTGTAGATGAGGGACAGAAAGAACCTGTGCTCCAGTAGATGGCAAGTGCTGCATCAAGTGGCCTCTGCTCTTCTTCCTCCACCTTTGTTACACCAGGCCCCCGTCCTGGCGCTGCGCCCAGGTCTGCCGCTGTTACAGCTGGCCCACGTCCTGGCGCTGCGTCCAGGCCTGCCGCTGCTCTCCGTTTTGGGCACTCACCTCGAGCCTCTCATGCTGCTGCTCAGCGTTCTGTCCTCCCTCCTGCCTCCTCCTTCTGGCGTCCTGTGAGGAGATCTGTAGCTAAGACTATTAGGGCACGCCCGCCCGCTCTCTTGCCTTCTTAAAGGGGCGGTGTGCATTATTCAAAAAATGCAATCAACCAATGGCAGCGCACTGGCTGCTATTTCTGGCCTCTCCTCCATAGGGAGAGCACCAGAGCAACGAGTATCTATCAATGCTACAGCCGGTTCTCATACTAACCTGTCTGCGCTGCATCTGCAGTCTCTGTGCATTGTCTAATGCTCTCTGTCTCCACAGCATATCAGTATCCTGTGTTACCTGTTCCGCCTACAGCCATCTGAGTCCAAGGACTGTGTGAAGGTCACTGGAACCGACTCCTTACCAACTAACCGGATCCAGGACCCAGCGCATTACAGACTCTGCTGTAACTTTTGTTATCCCTTTTGGTCCTGCTGGGACAGCTGCCACGTGTTCGTGGTCTAGCTGGAGGTAGCACCTGTGTCCTCTGGGTATTCCATTCTGGCCCTGCCTGAGGGGCTTTACTACGGGTGCCCGGGGCTCACTAGTCACGCCCCCTTCGGAGCCCCCCAGACCGTGGTCCCGAGGTTCCTCTTAAAAAATAAAAACGAATGTGAAATTCACCATCTCTGCCTCCGCTTCCATTCGTTACAACCTTAACATCACACACAGTACATTCCTCAGTGGTGGAACCCCAATTAACCTTTTTTCCCCAACATCACAACTCTGCAAGTGCCCAACTGACTGCGGGGAACCACAGATGGGCCATTCTGCAGAGCTGTTCACACATTCTATTCCATGGGTATCAGAGGTATGCTCTAAAGATTCACAGAGTCAAGAAGAAGAAATCTTCTGCACCGATGGCCAAATTTTTTATGACTTAGATCTATGGCCGGATGAAATTTTGTTGAAGCATAAACCAAACCCTCTTGAACAGACATTAACCCCATTGGATGAAGGTGATCTATTTGTGATGAGACTCAGATAATTGAGGCGCCCCCGGACTGTACTGTGCTGTCAAGGCAGGAAGAGGAGGAGGATGACTCTCAGGGCGAGGAGTGGGAGAACAGAGAGGATGACGATGAGGTAGTAGATCATACTTGATGTAAACCCAGAGGCATGCAGCTGAGTAGCTCAGCTGAGGAGGAGAAGGAAGATGAGGAGGTTACGTAGACCCAGAGTTATGCAACCACGACAACCAATTCATCCTGAGGCCCAACTCTGGCAGTGGACAGCAGCATTCGTGGTTCTGCAGTTGCCTATCTTGGGTCTTTGTTTCAGATTGGCAAAAATCTAAAAAGTCATGTTATCTGTCAACTTTTTTAAAGACAACCTCATAAAGTAAAAAAATGAAATCATTTCAGTACTAATACATGACCTGCCACAAGCATGATCAACATGTGTTAATCCGGGAATATCATTGTGCTAAAATGCAGACTAGCGGGTCTCACCAACCACCTTCCAGCACATCAACCGCATCTTCTGATTCTTCCTCCTCCCTCACCATGGCAAGTGTTGTCACATAGGTCTCTGGCCGAAGAACCTCCACTTGTTTAACACCTAATGTTGGAGTGATTGATAGCCCGCCAGCTGATACGGAATTGGACATGCATGCTGTTTTTGACTGATCTTACATACCAAGCACACCCCTTCTTTCTCAATCCACTGTAACACCCCTGTCTGCACCTCCCTCGTAGTCCAGAAGCTTGTTGTGTTCACCCTACTCCACCCTGTGTCAGCACAGCAGCAAACGCTCGTTTGTGCAGTTGTGCTCACACAAAAGATTCTTCAGTCCTACACATGGCACAGATAACAGTTTGAATTTCACCATCTTCAATCTACTAATAATAATAAACTTTATTTAGTACTTTATGTACTAGCTGAAGAGCCTGGCGCTGCCCGGGCATAGTAACTAACTACGGTTAGTTATAACAAATTATAATGATTATATCTACATATATAAAGCTGAGTGTAGAGCCCCGCCCACGCCACATAGCCACATTCACTATACTATCCCACATCGTCCCATCAGCCAAAGCCACCAGACTACTAATATGCCACATCATCCCATCAAAGCCACCGGACTACTACCCCTAATATCCCACATCATCCCATCAGCCATAGCCACTGGACAACTACCCCTAATATCCCACATCATCCTGTCAGCCAGAGCCACTGGACTACTATCCCTAATATCCCACATCATCCCGTCAGCCAGAGCCACCAGACTACTACCCCTAATATCCCACATCGTTCCCTCAGCCTGGGGTCAGAACCAGAGCACTGAGTGGAATGGCCCTAACTTCCATACCGGGGATCCCTTTAAGAGACGCTTGGCATCAAAACCAGAGCACTGAGTGGATTTGCCCTGACTTCCATACAAATGATCCATTTAATAGAAGCCTGGGGTGAGAATCAGAGCGCTGAGGGATTTACCCAACTTTCATACTGGTTATCCCTTTAAGAGAGGCCTGGGGTCAGTACCAGAGCGCAGAGTGGATTTGCCCTCACTTCCATACCGGGGATCCCTTTAAGAGGGGCCTGGGGTCAGAATCAGAGCGCAGAATGGAATTGCCCTAACTTCCATATCAATTATCCCTTTAAGAGGCCCTGGGGTCAGAACCACAATGCTGAGTGGAACAGTCCTAACTTTCATACCGGGGATCCCTTTAAGAGAGGCCTGGGGTCAAACCAAAGCACTGGATGGATTTGCCCTGACTTCCATACCATTGATCCCTTTAATAGAGGCCTGGGGTCAGTACCAGAGCATTTGAAGGCAATTGTCCTGACTTCCATACCGGGGATTCATTTAAGAGAGCCTGGGGTCAGAACCAGAACGCTGAGTAGAATTGCCCTTTCATACCGGGCATCCCTTTAATAGACCCTGGGGTCAAAACCAAAGCGCTGGACGGATTTGCCCTGACTTCCAAACCAATGTTCTCTTTAAGAGACCTTAGGGTCAGAACCACAGCGCTGAATGGAACAGTCCTGATTCCATACCAATGATCCCTTTAAGAGAGGCCTGGGGTCAGAATTAGAGCACTGAGGGATTTGCCCTAACTTCCATACCAGAGATCCCTTTAAGAGGGAAGATGTGCCTATGGGATGGAGGAAGTGTGATGGGTATATGGGCACAGGAGGGGGTGATTCATATCTGTCATGTGCTCTCTGCTCCTTTCTGGGGGGCAGACAATGGCTAGGAGCTTATGTTCCTGGGGATGCTAGATTTCTCCCACCATGTCAGTGTCCGCTGAGGTGTTGTCGAGTGAGAAAACTGTTGCTCATAGCAACCAATCACAGCTCAGCTTCTTTTAAACAGCTCTGGTGAAATGAAAGATACTTAGTGATTGGTTGCAAAGAAAACTGTTGCTCATAGCAACCAATCACAGCTTAGCTTCTTTTAAACAGCGCTGGTGAAATGAAAGATGCTTTGTGATTGGTTGGTGATACACACACACATTCAATTTTATATATAGATCACAAACACATTACGCATAGCTTTACGAGTCAGCAGTTCATATAAAACAGTAAAAAGTTACAAAGTTTAAGATATTCAATCAATTCAAGCAAAAATAATGATGACTCTGCTCTTCAGAGCTTACAATCTACAATGAGGTGGAGGTGACACCACTTACAGGTGCTTATTTACAATGATGGTACAACCATCTTGAAGAAATGGGGGGTAGATAAAGTCTGCATGAGCCTTTTGGGTACGGTTGAGTTTGATGATGAATTATGTTCAGAGAAGTAGAGAATAAGCTATATATATATAAAAGGAGTTTGATTAGGGAACGTGATAGGCCGCCCTAAACACGTGTTTCTAGGGAGCACCTAAAAATGTCTAAGTTATGGTTATACTCCTAGTTTCATGGGGGACAAAGGGAAAGAGGTGAGTCATCTAGGTAGGAGATTGCACTGAACTGGACAAAGTCCAGATCAGGGGTGTTACCGTCATATGGAAAATGATATGTATGTATCACCTATATGATGGGATAATTGGATATGCTCTTTCCTGTATGGCCCCTGTAATCAGGGCAAGCTTGCGTTCCACTTGCTGGAAAGCACCGCGCACCTTCCCTCCTACTGACTCACTCGACTCGCATCTACTTGCGGTGAGCGTGCGTTCCACTGTTGAACGCATAGAACTTATCACATGTAATTTTCCGGTTGTGATGGACCAAGCAGTGTGTCTACTTCAGGTTTATGTGTAACGCATGGAATTCAACACATCTAATCCTGAGCGGACGCACAGGGTAAGGCAAGGACCAATTGGGTGGAATTTGATAATGGCGCCAATATTTAAAATTCCCAACGGATTGTGAGCACAAATATGGGGAGAGTCTGCCAATATAAAGAGGTTACTCGCTGTGGGTGTAATTCAGGGAACGGATGTACATAAGAAGGGAGGTACACAGGGATACCCCTTTACACCAATGGCCCAGACATAGGCTGAGACACAGATAGATTGGCTCTAGGGATCTCCTGCCACTGCAGGGTCCCATAATAAAGACGGATATATAATTATTCTACCACAGAATCTATTGGAATAGTTTCCCTGATGAATCCCCAGAAACAGGGAGGAAACACGTAGGGAAGTTGCAATCTATCTGTGGATGGTGGGTTATCCATAGTAGGGCACACTTGAGGCCTGTCCTTCTAAGGACAGGAGCTATACAGGGGCACAACAGGGAGTCAGAGGAGATCATTTCTGTCCTATCCCTCCCCTTTCAAAAATGGACCCTCCATGAAAATACATCTACTACAATGGTGAGACCAAACCATTTTTTAACTTGAGCACTGGCGTGCACGAGCACTTTATACATGTGGTTTTTGTGTCCTTTTTTGTCCATGATTTTAGTGTTGTATTAAAAGTTATGTTTTATTAATTAGGGAGACTCTCCTATCTATACTTCATTTGTGATCCCGGGAGTGCTATTATAGTGATATTATCTAGGCACTATAGCTGAGTGTGTAAAGCGAATGTTGAATTATTGGCGCTATATAAATGATAAAAAAAAATTTGAAATTGATGCTCAGCCACACTCAGATGGCACAAATTTGAGTTTCGTTGATTACTATTGTCAGAAAAATGTAAGAATAGTAACACGGGTAGTTGACTCTATGGGTGTGGAGGACTGCCGATCTCAAAGGCCTACAGCTACAGGCAACTCACATCAAGGATACTCAACCAGGAGTCTACACATCTCCAAAAATGTATTGGCAGATACCAACAAAGTGACATCAATTTCACCACAGTAGAAATAGTATAATAGGGACTGCCAAATCTTCCACTACAGCCAACCCAGCAGATGTACACTTAACCACGAGTGCACACATTTCCAAAAATTAGTTGAGGACAGGACACCAACAAAGTGGTATAAATTTCAAGAGAGTAGAAATAGTATAGTAGGGACAGACGCATCTCCCACTACAGCTAACCCAGCAAATTGACACCCAACAAAGAGTGTACACATTTCTAAAAATTAGTGGCAGACATCAATAAAGTGGCATCAATTTCACCACATACCCCATTTAGACCTCAAACACTGAGCCTAATCCCCCTTCTACCACAACCTCACTTTTTCCCAGTCATGTTGCTCACATAGTGTGCTATGAGCACAGTATTAGCAACTAAAAATTAGATTTTTTACTCTGCACCACCTTTGCACAGCTGAATTTCAGCACTAAATGAGAAGGTGAAATATGGCATGCTGAATCGAGTTAGTCACAGGAAATTTTTTTTTCTCTGTGTGGATGAGGCCTGTATGACAAAGAAGATGTTCTCCAAACAATTTAAAACTGTAATCTCCCCTACTGTATGACTTTATTAACAAGAATTTTTGGGGGCCTGTCGATAAGGCCTGTATAAGATTGAGTGGATGCTCCAAACAATTTAAAAGTCACATGTCCCCTGCTGTATGACGCTAGTAATAGAAGAAGAATTTTTCTGGGCCTGTTGATAAGGCCTGTGTAAGATTGAGTGGATGCTCCAAACAATTTAAAAGCTACATGTCCCCTACTCTATGACGTTAGTAACAGAAGAATTTTTGGGGGCCTGTCGATAAGGCCTGTATAAGATTGAGTGTATGCTCCAAACAATTTAAAAGTGACATGTCCCCTACTGTATAATATTAGTAACAGAAGAATTTTTTGGGAGGGAATGGGAACGTACAATAGGATCCATAACAGGGCGGCTATGGGAAGTAAAGATCCAGGATCCTGCCTACAACTATTACGCATCTACCAAACACCAACTACCAGAGAGCATTTCATGCTCGTCAGAAGATAGGTGTAACAGATGCGTGTCTCAAGCTAGGTATAAAAGATGCCCGTGAGAAATTAGATGCAAAAGATACACATAATCTAGAAGATAGCCTCCAAATAATTTCAATGTCACCTACTGTATGATGTTAGTAACAAAAGATTTTTGGGGGGCCTGTCGATAAGGCCTGTATAAGATTGAGTGGATGCTCCAAAACAATTTCAAACTGACATGTCCCCTACTGTATGACGTTAGTAACAAAATAATTTTTGGGGGCCTATCAATAAGGCCTATATAAGATTGACTAGATGCTTCAAACAATTACAAAGTGACAAGTCCCCTACTGTATGACGTTAGTAACAGAAGAATTTTGGGGGGCCTGTCGATAAGGCCTGTATAAGACTGAGTGGATGCTCCAAACAATTTAAAAATGATATGTCTCCTACTGTATGACGTTAGTAACAGAGGAATTTGTTTGGGTGGGAATGGGAACGTACAACAGAATCAATAACAGGGCAGCTATGGGAAGTACAAGATCCAGGATCCAGCCTACAACTATTACTCATCTACCCAACACCAATTACCAGAGAGCTGTTGATGCTCGTCAGAAGATAGGTGTAACAGATGCGCATCTCAAGCTAGGTATAAAAGATGCCCATGAGAAACTGGATGTCAAAGAAGCACATATCTAGAAGATAGGCTCAAAATAATTTCAAACTCAGATCTCGCCTGCTGTATACATTTGTAAAAAAAATGAAATAAATTAATTTTAATGTGCAACAGCACTGCACACAGAACAATTTCAACGCCACTAAATGAAAAGGTTGGATATAGCGGCTGTATCACCTTTATCAACAGAAAAAAATTAGAATTTTTTTAATGCAGACAGTTTAATATCACCGCCACAACATGACAAAGTGAGATACAGCAGGCTGTATCTCATTCAGCAAAAGAAAATATTCTATTTTTTTGCTTAAATGCGCTTTAGGTCTGCAGACAGGTTCATATCACCACCACAACATTTTAATGTGGGATACGGCGGGCTGTATCTCATTCAGCAAAAGAAAATATTCTAATTTTTTTTATGCGTGTTAGATCTGCAGACAGGTTCATATCAACACCACAACATGACAATGTGGGATACGGCGGGCTGTATCACATTCAGCCACAGAAAAAATGAGATTTTTTTTTAATGCGGAATGCTGTAGGTCTCCAGACAGGTTCATATCACAGCCTCAACATGACAACGTGGGATACGGCAGGCTGTGTGACATTCAGCAACAGAAAAAAATTCTACTTCTTTTAATGTGCCTTAGGTCTGCAGAGAGTTTCCTATCACCACAGCAATAAATGACGAGGTGGGATACAGCAGGCTTTTCACATTTAGCTATCAAAAAAATATTATTTAGAATGTTATACTTGTGTATGGAGCAGAATAGAAGCAGTGCACAACGCACTAGTTGAGCATGCGCCCTGCTGGCTTTGTCTGAGAACATCAGTAATGCCCCCCCAAAAAAAATTCCGGAAATTAAATTTTACAGCCACATTGGACACTATCGAGCTGTGGGGAGGAGGACTCCCAGACAGTGACCGGGCAGGTACCCAGGGGACCGCCATCAGGGTTCCTGAGGGAACGATACTGGGAGGACATTAAAGGGAGAGACTTGACTGAAGTTGTCAGGGAAACAGGGGGTGGGGCAAGGATAAAAGGAGCATGGGGCGCGCTGAAGTGGCAGTTGGGAGAGAGTGTGACAGGAGGCAGGAAGCTGGGTGACTTAGAGAGACACCGACAGGAGCCTGTGAGGAGGATACTGTGCACTCACCGACAAGAGAGACGTGAGAGACTTTTACCAGAGGCCACTTCCCACCCCCGTTCGCAGAGAGACACGCCTGCCGCCCCCCGCTTTTGTGAGACAGATCCCTTACCTCAGGTCGTGGCTGTGACTACACGTAAACCAGCCACAGAGGCCTGGACACTGCCCCCCGGCCTTCTTCCACCGCGGCGACCCTGTCATCACCGGCCTCAGGGGACACCACCTCATCCTAGGCGACATTAGAGGCCCATTTCCCGGCTGTGGAGGGACCCTTATCAGAGGACAGCTACTGGTCATTTGGGGAACTGCGTCATTACCGCGCCCCACCGTCATCGTTTCTTCAGGGCCTGTTGCACCCCACTGTCATCATTTTTTCAGGGCCTGTTGCGCCCCACCGGCATTGTTTCTTCAGGGCGTGTTGCGCCCCACCGACATCGTTTCTTCAGGGCCTGCTGTGCCCCACTGGCATCGTTCCTTCAGGGCCTGTTGCGACCCGCCGTCATCGTTTCTTCAGGGCCTGTTGCGCCCCACAGCCATCGTTTCTTCAGGGCCTGTTGTGCCCCACCGACATTGTTTCTTCAGGGCCTGTCGAGCCTAAATCTTCCCAGAATATCGAGGCGTCAAGACAGCCACATCAACGATCTCTAAGCGGCCGCATCTGCGATCCCGAGTGACGCAAGGAAGGATAAGTGGACTATAGTACTATAGTTTGGCCACGTTCCGGTTTTTCTACACCCGGACTAGCCAGGGTACTCCCAGTTTCCTTAGAAAAGCATTGTTTGTTTTATTGAGTCCCTGCGAGGACAGATTTGTGTTTACCCCTTTCTGCCTGTTCAGCATAGCCCTAGGGGCTCCAATTTATAAAAGTTGATTATACAAGTTTTACCCTGTCTCGTGTCTCGTCACTGCATCCTGAGAATCTGCTGGTCACTACAGAGCTACACTATCAGACTCATATGCAACCACCTATCTAACTAGCTACAATGTGGGATACAGCAGGCTTTTTCACATTTAGCTACTGAAATAGTATTGTTTAGAACAGGGTTTCCCAACTCCAGTCCTCAAGGCACACCAACAGATCATGTTTTCAGGATTTCCTTTGTATTGCACAGGTGAAGCAATTATCACCTGAGCAATACTAAGGAAATCCTGAAAACATGATCTGTTGGTGTGCCTTGAGGACTGGAGTTGGGAAACCCTGGTTTAGAATACTATACTTGGGCATGGAGCACAATAGAAGCAGTGCACAACACACTTGTAGGACATGTGCCCTGCTGGCTTTGCCTGTGGACCTCAGTAATGCCCCCCCAAAATAATTCCAGAAGGTAAATTTTACAGCCACACTGGACACTATCTAGCTACACTATCATACTAATTTACAATCGCCTAACTAACTAGCTAAAATCTTGCTGTTAACAGTGCCAGCGTCAGTAGCAGCCTCTCTGCTCTGTTGCAGTGTCAAAATGGCGCTAACACAAAGTGTACACTAGTTACATGGAGAGGGACATGTGATTTCAGCAGCCAATGACACAAGCCATTGTGTCAGGACATTGTGGACATTCCTGTGCCCTGATTGGTTAGCCGCAATGTGCACACAAAGTTAGGGAAAAAAATGACTGCTGTGCTGTGCTTACAAGAACGCTGCGCCTCTGAGCTCTGTAATCCTCCTCCCCTCATCAAACACGTGCCAAACGCTCATGATACACCACCATTATCATTGCTAAAGTGCTGAAAATATTTTTGTGGTAGCACAAATATTTTCCCGCACTGTTGCCAAATGTTACCAATTTTTACCGATTTTATATAATTTTGCTCGGGTTTCCGATCACGAATCCGAATGTGCCATATTCATGCTAAGTTTATGTTTGGCGATCGTTTTCCAAACAAATTCATGCAAAACTAGTTATAAGGGTTAAAAGTTGCCCAGCGATTTCTTATTTTTCAACAAAATTTACAAAACCATTTTTTTTAGAGACCACATCACACCACCCACTGGGCTAGCTATATCTTTAACCATTTCCTATTTTATATGCTAAACCTATTACTCTTATTCTATAGCCTATGCTGTCCTAAGTTTATCCTTTTGCTATACTCACATTATGCATTAACACTTTATATACTGTACATCTCCATAATACATTACCTTAGACTAGTGATGGGCGAGTAGCATCATTGCTCAGGTCTCCCAGAGCATGCTCGGGTGATCGAGTATTTTGGCGTGCTCGGAGATTTAGATTTCCTCGTCTCAGCTGCATGATTTGCGGCTTATAAATATAGATAGGTTGATCCCATTATTAACATGTTTATTACGGAGCAGCCATCTCTATCTTTCCGACGTGCTAAGAATTTGAAAGACTGTTTGGTTTCAAGTCATTATGTTAATCATAAACCATCTACATTTTTGGATAATTTTGTTCCTGTGGATGGGTGTGTTCCATGTGGCCGTTGTGTAGCCTGCCCCAACATTGTTCGCAGTAATTCCTTTAGTACCTCGGATGGCAGTAAGACCTTTTTCATTAGACAGCGGATCACGTGCACAGCGAGGTACGTTGTCTATTATGCCACATATCCTTGTGACCTTATTTATGTAGGTTTGACTACGCGCCAATTGAAGGTATGGGTAAGAGAGCATGTGTTGGGGATTCAGGCTGCACACGGCCATGTTGATGCTGCCACCCTTAGGACCATTCCGAGGCACTTTAAGGAACATCATAATTGTGACTCGACACTATTGAAAGTGCGAGGCATTGATGCTCTGAAAATTGATATTAGGGGTGGTGGATTGTCTAAAAGACTGGGCCAACTGGAATCTAAGTGGATATGGAGGTTGAAAACTGTACATCCACAGGGCCTAAATGAATGTCTATCCTTTGCCCCTTTTCTATAGTTCCCCGTTAGCTGCATTGTGGCATGTGTCTTTTGTGTGTTTTTAACTTTTGTTTTTATTTTTAGTGACTGCTTTTCATCACATCAGTGTTGCTGTTGGGTTGTTATCTCCATTCTACAGGAATATTGGCGCCATTTTTCCGTGCTGGGGATGAAGGAGGAACTAGACCTTTTTCTATCTATATGATGGATTGGACTCCATATTTGTTTATAAACATTTATATTTCTATTTGAACCTGTTAAGTGGGATTTATGTCCTTTGGCTTCTCCTCACTTTTAGCTCTGAGCTATATGTATATATGTGTGTGTAATAATGGATATGGGGGTATATATATTTGTGGGGTATATCATTATTGGTTATATGTTTGTTCCCTTTTTCTCCTTCTTTTAATTAGGGTGATTGTTACATGTTTATTATCCTTTTGTATATTGTTTTGTTTTCGCCCCCTTCCTAGTACCTTATTTATGTATTATATTATTCTATTATAAATATATCTTAAAACAAAGTATTGTGATCGCCATTGTCCCCTATATTCTTCTTTATGAGCGCCCCCTTTCTGTGTGTCACAAATGCTGCGCAGTGAATTTTATCTGTATAACTATCAGTGACGTGCCCACATGCTTGCACTCTTTCAAGAAGGCGGCTGCACGTCTCTTTGCTTCTGCGCATGCGCCAGATGGTCCATCCTCCATTCCTGTCACTTCCGCCCGCGGTCTGGAGCCTGACGTCACGGTGCCCCGTGCACTCGTCGGTGTCAGCTGTGTTGGCGGTTGGGACTGGGGGGTTGGGCTGGACCTTCCTGCGCTATTGGTGCACATATTTTTATGGCGCTTATAAATAGCATCTAATTCAGTATACTTGCACGCCCCCTGAGGAAGGAGTTCTTTTCTGAAACACGCGTCAGGGTCAGTGGCGTGGGTGTACAGTGCTTCCCTATCCTGGTATGTGTTTGAATTAATTTATTTCGCCCATATAGTTTCCAAATTTGCATATTACCATTTCATACTGGTCAGCTGGGGACTTTTCCCTATACTCATTATAAATGCTGGCTATCTACCTTTCTTTGTGACCATATGGATGTAGTTCTAATTACTTTTACAATCAGGTATAGGTTGTAATTTTCACTGCTATGTAATTATAAGCATTGTGCATCGTCAGGCTGCCGCTATTTCATATGTCACTTTTTAGCCACATTGTTTTCTTGCCTGGTTTATTAATAAAGATTTGGTAATTTTACCACACGATTGTTTGGACTTTTTTGCATTGCTTTTTCTTTGTGGTTCATGATTTGTGACTTGTAGGCATGCTGAATACAAGTGGGAATTGCCTAACAAACAGGCATTCCACACATGTATTCAAGCTGTCTAGCAGTCGCAAATCATGCAGCTGAGACGACAAAAACTAAATCTCCGAGCACGCCAAGATACTCGGAGACCACCCGAGCAACGAGTATACTCGCTCATTACTACCTTAGACACACGTTACTTTTACCTATAAAACTGCACAACAGTTTTCACATAGCGCGCCTGTTGTCTTCAGGGGCAAAACAAGGTAAGACAGTCCACATCCCTAAAACTGCACCCTTATGAATCCCCCCCAGCACATGCACTGTGCGCTGCGGGGAATCAACGGTTTCTGAGCTGGGACCAGAGGGTATGTATGATTTAGGACTCTTTCACACTTCAGTTTTTTGTGTCGGTTACAATCCGCCAAAAAGGTGGAGAAGCGGATCCATTCTTAACTGATGTGAATGGATGGCACAGGATCCGTTTTTTGACGGATCTGCAAAATGAGGAAATTTAAAGGAACCGCTGGCCGGGAAGGAGAGAGAGAGACAGAAGGAGAGAGAGAGAGAAAGAGAGAGAGAGAGAAGGAGAGAGAGAGAAAGAGAGAGAGAGAGAAAGAGAGAGAGAGAGAGAAGGAAAGAGAGAGAGAGAAGGAGAGAGAGAGAAGGAGAGAGAGAGAGAGAGATTTTTTTTTTGTCCGGCACCCAGACAGAATTTGGGGTTAAATCAGTGTCTGGAGGATCCGCCGGCCAAAAAAACATTGCAAGCTCCATTTGGAAATCTTTGAGGATGTTAACGGACAGCAACATTATGGCGGATCCTCACAAAAACGGATGCAACGGACGGCAATCGGTCAAAATCCGCCGATAATGGAAGTCAATGGGGAAAAAAACTTTATGGAAGTGAGGCCATGCCCACTGCCCAGGAGTATGTATAAATCATACATACCCTTCAGTCCCGGCTCAGAAACAGCCGAATCCTAGAGTGACTGCAAACTTATCGATATGGACCCGACAACCCCTTTAAAGCAAAAAGAAATAGTCTAAAACCAATTTATTCCGGTTGTGTCTGATGGTAAAAAAAAAAAAAATCTGCAAAACAAAAGCTGAATAAATATTTAATTCCCGACGTTCTGTAGGTCATGGTTTGTCATTACAGATTTATTCTTTGAGATCTTTTCGTAAAAAAAAACCTCATATTAGCAAGACCAACCAAGTAATATTCTTCTACTAGCCATCGAGTGTCTATGTGTTACAGAAAACAAATAATTCACAAACTCATTTACGAGATGCACTGTTTTTATTAAAATATACTTTTAGTCAGCCTCCGTCAAGCAACTAGCGCTTGACAAGATGCTGTGAGAGTGATTTTTTATTGCTTTATATTATTGCATTGCATTGGAAATATTTTGCTACAACAGGACCAATTGCATTGTCAACTGTCCACCCACTCCCCACTTCTCTGGCGAAGTTAGAAAATGCAAGTATGGGTTGCGTACTTTGTATAATATAACCAGAGGCAAATCTTACAGCTGATCCAGTAGTGCTTACTTTGACAATGAGAATTTGCATTGCTTTTTGTTGTTATTGCCTTGTTATGTAGAAATGTGTCTAATTATTATTCAGCAAGGTTATTACCTATACTGCTCTTTGTAATAAGCGTCAAGTCACTCTATAAACTGACATTATATACAAACACATGGAAAAAAAAATCCAGTCTGGTGCTGGCACTCCCGAAAAAAGTATATTGTGAGAGATCGGCTTATTTAAAAAATGTTTTTAAAGATTTTTATTCTGAAATGTAACAGTAAAAACAACAACAACGCGTTTCGGCTTAAAAAAAGCCTTCATCAGGCAAAATATACATGTTAAGCCGAAACGCGTTGTTGTGTTTTTATTGTTACACTTCAGAATAAAAATCTTTTAAAAAATTTTTTAAATAAACCGATCTATACTTTTTTCGGAAGCGCCAGCACCAGACTGAATTTTTTTCCATGTGTTTGTATATAATGTCAGTTTATAGAGTGACTTGACGCTTATTACAGAGCATTATAGGTAATAACCCTGCTGAATAATAATTAGCCACACTTCTACATAGATGTAGAAAGGTGGTGGTTAGCAGGGAGAAGGAAGGGAAGAACACACGCAGATGACCATCACTGTGGCTTCTTCAGGGGTTATGGTAAAGATTGTAAAATTCTTTAAATATTGTATATCAATGATACAGTTCTTCACAATATTACCTGTGATTAGAGATGAGTGAATATTTCAATGTTCGGTTCAGATAACGATCGCCAAATTTGCAATATTTGTCGATTAATTTGCCGAACATAACCGAACATCATTCATCTCAATGGGAGGCAAAAATAAACGCCTGCACAACACCTTATAATGGCCCCAAATGCTGCCAAAACACATCAAATGAGGGACATACACCAGAAAAGTGGCCTCAATACATCCACAGTAAAAATTTTAGCATGGCAATGCAGCAATCAGCCAGGCATGAGGCATTGGGGTCTGGGAAAGCATTTATAGCTTTCAAATGAACCACACACTAAGACGAGCTGGGTGAGGGATCGGTGTAGGCCTCCTTTGCTGGGAGCCCTGATCCCACATGCAACACCTCTACCTGCTTTCATGCTGAGCCACACTCAGGTGGCACAAATATCAATTTTCTAGACTACCATTGTCAGAAAACGTTAAGGATCGTAACACAGGTAGTTGACTTCAAGGAAGAGGAGGCCTAACAGTCTCAGAGGCTTACTGCTACAGGCAACATTCATGAAGGACACCCAACCAGGAGTCTACACATTTACAAAAATTAGTAGCAGACACCAACAAAGTGGCATCAATTGCAATAAAGTAGAATTAGTATAGCGGGGACCGACACCTCTTCCGCTACAGCCAACCCAGCAGATGGAGACTGTAACGGGCAAGGTGGTGGAATCACTGTTCCGTATCCCTCTGAAAGCCTGGAAGGGAGCATAACTAGGTGGCCTACCAAATCCCTAATCAGATAAGTGGCTGCAGGAGAAAACTGTGACCCAAGTAGGGAAAAAGAGGTGACACCAAGTGCTATTCTATTGCTGACCTACAGAAGATGGCAGCTGACCCCTACAGTGGGTAAGCTGCTACGGCCTGAACGAGGGATGAAAAATGCAGGCAGGCACTGTAGGGACACTGGAACCATGGGTGCAGATGGAACCGCCTGAGGAACAGAAAAGCACTGGCAGGTGTGGGCTAGACAGAGTGCTAGACAGATGGGCACTGGCAGTTGTGATCTGGACCGGCTGATGGACAGAAGAGCACAGACAGGTATGAGCAGACCAGCACATTCAGAAAATAGCAGATGGGTACAGTGTAGAGAAGCAGACAGGTGGACCTGCGGAACCTGACAACTATCAAGCATGCAAGGCAAACTAACAACGTAGCTCAGACACCTCCATATTGGTGTCACGATCCATTTTTTGATTTGTGTCAGTGTGAGCTTCTCATATATAAACCTTTTCCCTTTCAGGCCATTGGAGGTTAATGTCAGTTTTTGCCCCCGGTGGCCGCTAGTGTTACTACAACTTTAGTTAGTCTGCTGATGGGTTTTTCCCCCTGGTGGCCGCAGGTGTTACGGCATTGTTATTAATTATCTATGCAGATGGGTGCCACTCCCACCTCCCTTTATAAAGCCACATTGTGCTGCAGCTCACTGTTGGTAATACAGGTCATTGCGAAGCCAACCTTTCTGAAGAGAGAAGCTATCTTGAGCAGTGGTGTTTGCAGCTGATCCGGAGCAGTGGTTTTCCTGCTGGAAGCTGTGTTCGGGTGCCTTACTTTGCGGTCCGGTGCATGACTGCAGAGCAGGCTAAGTGTTTTTTGTTTTTCCCCTGTCTGTTATTTTCCTTGGTGTCTTATTAGTTCAGTGGTGGGACCAGTGTCCGCACTTGCCAGTTCCCTAGTAAGGGATAGGTGCAGGGCAAGTGAGGGACCTAGGTATCCTGGTCGGCGACAGGTTTAAAGAACATGTATAGGGAACGTGAGGAGAGTTCAGGGCTCTTTCAGAGGTGAGTGCAGGAGATGTCCATTCCCCCGTTCCCTATTGCAGAGTCCACCTCTGTAATTGTTTCTCCGGTGTCCCCTTGTTTGTCTTTGTTGGTTTTGTGACCGACCAATCATCGGGTCGCGTCACGCAGGGCCTGTCGCCCCTGTGACATTTGGAGGAGAAGCCTTAAATAGAAGGTGTCGCCCAGCTATAGGCTGAGAATACATTAGGTTAATGCGGGTGGTTCCATTAAGAGGGAGGGAGAACACGCCCTCAAAGCATAGTTTCAGGTCCTACAACTGAAACTTGGTGGGCATCGACACATAGAGGGTGAGATGAGGAGGTGTCATGTGAGTGGGTGACACTAAATGTCAGACCTAACGCAGATTAAAAAAAATTATATTTTCTGTTGCTGAATGTGATGCAGCCCACCATATCCCACACTGTCATTTTGTGGTGGTAATATGAAACTGTCTGCAGACCTCAAGCACATTAAAATATTTTTTTTTCTGTTGATAAACGTGATACAGCCTGCTATATCCAACCTTTTCATTTAGTGGCATTGAAATTGTTCTGGTGAACAGCTGTTGCACATTAAAATTAATTTATTTTTTAGGTTAGTCACCCCATCTGTAGAGGGTAAACAAGTGGAAGTTCTTCAGCCGGAGACCAGTATGACAAAACTTGCCTTGGTGAGGGAGGTAGAAGAATCAGAAGATGTGGTTGATGGGGTGGATGGTGGTTAGTGATGCCCGCTAGTCTGCATTTTAGCACAGTGACATTTCCAGATTAACACATGTTGAGCGCGTATGTGCCAGTTCATGCATGTAGTACTGAAATTATTTCTTTTTTTGTTACTCTACTAGGTCTTTTTTTAAAGTTGACGTGATTTGCCTACGTAACCTCCTCGTCTTCCTCCTCCTCCTTCTCTGCTGAGCTACTCAGCTGCATGCCTCTGGATTTACACCAAGTGTGATCTACTACCTCATCATCAGCCTCTCTGTTCTTCCACTCCTCACCCTGAGAATCAACCTCCGCCTCTTCCTGCCTTAATAACTCAGCACAGTCCACGGGCGCCTCAAGTATCTGAGTCTTGTCACAAATGGATCACCTTCACTCAAATGGGTTAACATCTGTTGACAAGGGTTTGGTTTATGCTCGGACTAAACTTCGTCCGGCCATGTATCAAAGTGAGAAAAAACTTGGCCATCAGTGCAGATGATTTCCTACTCTTGTGAATCTTTAGAGTTCACTTCCTATGCCCATGGCATACAATGTGTGAAGAGATCTGCAGACTCAGCTATCTGTGGTTCCCAACAGTCAGTTGGGCGCTTGGAGAGCTGTGATGTGGGAATAAAAAAGGGTAATTGGGGTGCCACCACTGAGGACTGTACTGTGTGTGATGGTAAGGTGGAGGAAGAGGACCAGAGGCCACTTGATGCAGCGCTTGCCATCTACTGGATCACATGTTCTTTCTGGCCCTCATCTACAAAGCGTACCATTATATGGCTGCCAAAGAAAGGGAGCAGAGTTGCCCGTCCAGTAACAGAAGTTGTAAAAATGCTGCACAATTGCTCACAGCAGAAAAACAAACCGATTTCTCATCCCTCATATCATACCTGTCTCACAACCCTAAACAACTATTCAGTACTTCCAATTCTTTCCTGCGACCACCAGCTCCCCCCTCCTCTCATCTCATCTGAAAACTTTGCCTCAACACCTGTGAACTTGACACATTAATGTACCACATCATTCCAAACTTTATCACAGTCTTCATCACAAGCATAACCCACCTCTTCAACCTGTCACTAACAACTGGTGTCTTCCATCCAGATTTAAACATACCTCGATTACACCCATCCTCAAAGAGCCCACCCTTGACCCATCCTCTGTGTCTACCTATCACCCCATATCATTTCTACCCTATATGCCTTCAAACTACTGGAGCAACACATCCATTTTGAACTGTCCTCACACCTCTCCTCTTGCTCCCTCTTTGACCGCTTACAATCTGGCTTCAGACTGCACCATTCCACTGAAACTGCCCTGACTAAAGTCATCAACGACCTTCTAACCGCCAAATGAAAGTTTAATGAGTTTGTAATCCTCCTTTTCCTGGACCTGGCATCTGTTTTTGACACAGTGCACCATTCCCTCTTACTGCAGACTTTCTGATCTGTTGACATTACAGACTTGGCCCTTTGTTTTATCTCCTCAGATCAGGGCTTATTTGGATTGGTGATAATCATACTGAGATGCTATAGGAACTAATTTATTTCATTATCCTTAGCACCCTATTTGGCTACTTATAGTATTAATTAAGCCTTAGTAATATTGCTAATATTAATTGTACACTAAATTTTCACTACTTCTATATTGCTGGGAGTTTTTGTACTTGTTGATATATATTGTGAGGTTGCTTTGGCTGGTCCCCTTGTGGGGTATTTTCTGTGTAAGAATGAATTATGTCTTTTATCATTTTAAATATCTAATATATAAGGCTCAATGTGGGTGTGTAAGTATGTGTCATGATCCATGCAGGATCATGTCAGATAAGAGCACTGGTAATGGTAACCTTTTTTTCCTCTCTCTAAGCTTTGTGCTTAGAGATAGTTTTGCCCCCGGTGGCCAGTATGGACATTGCACTGGTGTGCTTAGAGTTAGTTTTGCCCCGGTGGCCAGTATGGTCATTGCACTGGTGTTTTTAGAGATAGTTTTGCCCCTGGTGGTGGTTAGTGTAATTGCACGGGAATCACTAACAGGTGTGTTTACTCAATAAAGGTGTGTCAGTTGTGCTCACTCATGTTGGTGATATTGTTGGTCTTTTCCAACCATGCTGGGTGAAGGAAGGAGCTGAGGAGAGTCCAGTACAGCTCAGTCAGAGTCCTGGAGTGGCAGCTATGGTGTCAGCGAGGAGTTCGTGTAAAGCATGGTGGAGTGGCAGCTATGGTGTCAGTGAAGAATTCTGGCAAAGCTTGGTGGAGTGGCAGCTACGGTGTAGAGCTGCACTCAGTTGCTGGACTCTTTTGCTGGAAGCTGCACTCAGGTGCTGGACTCCGTTGCTGGACAGCTGCACTCAGGTGCTGGACTCCGTTGCTGAACAGTGCACCCAGGTGTTGGACACGGTGGGATGAAGATGCACTCAGGTGTTGGACTCTGTTGCCTGGAGCAAGTGCATCAGAGCAAAGCTAAGTGTTTCCCTGTTTGTCACTTTTCCTCATGTTGGTGTTAGTACAGCGGTGGGGCCAGTGCCTGCACCACCCAGCTCCCTAGTAAGGAATAGGTGGAGGGTGTGCTAGGGTGACAGGTATCCTGATCGGCGACAGGTGAGGAGCATGTATAGGGAACGTTAGGAGTGTTAGGGACACTGACTCAGGGGAGTGCAGGAGATCTCCACATCCCCCGTTCTCTATCGCAGGGCCCACCATTGTAAATGTTTCCCTATTCCCTGTGTCTTGTAGTATTAGTTACTGGCCTGCGGGCCGCGTCACACTGGACAATTACACATGCTGTGGCCTGTTGTATTAGTTACCGGCCCGCTGGCCGTGTCACACAGGACGGGCACATGACAGTATGTATGTATGTATGTGTGTGTGTCCGGGATTGGCATCCGCACCGTCGCAGCTACAGCCACAAAATTTGGCACAGTCACATGTCTGGACCCCGAGAGCGTCGTAGGCTATGTTGTGAGGCAAAATTTTAACCCCGCGCTTTCCAATTCACCAAACAATTTTGCCCCTATCTACATAATGGGGAAAAAGTGAAAGGAAAAGTGTTGGAGGCAAATTGACAGCTGCCAGATGTGAAGAAGGGGGACTTAAAGAATGAGAGCAATGGCGCCAAACAGTATATACCGTACAGTTGCTAAGGTGGGGCCCTGACATGAGATACTCACCACACATGGGAATATGAACACACACACAAAATGCGCCACACACTACCACGTGCTTCAACACATATACCACCCTCAGCACACATTTCACCACACATACACCAACCTCGCCACATAAAAGTCGAAACACAAAAGTCACCACTCAAAACTCGCCACGCTGTCCTAGAGCTGTTTAAAAGATGAAAAATGAGCTGTGATTGGTTGCTATCAGCAACAGTTTTCTTTGTAGACAGTTGTGGTAACTGAGGCCTATTATTCTTATCATTTCTATGGTGTTATCGTCCTTCTGTAAAGCTGGAAATAACACAATTTATTACCGTGCCAACACAGACCACCCTCTGACACAGACTGCAGGGGGAGCCCAGTATCACACAGGATAGGATTAGATACATGGCTCAGCAGTCAGTATCACACAGGATAGGATTAGATACGCAGCTCAGCACACAGTATCACACAGAATAGTATTAGATACACGGCTCAGAAGACAGTATCACACAGAATAGGATTAGATACACGGCTCAGCAGTCAGTATCACACAGGATAGAATTAGATGCACGGTTTTTATGTGCAATATAATCATTATAATTTTTTATAACTAACCACAGTTGGTTACTATGCCCAGGCAACGCCGGGCTCTTCAGCTAGTTTATTAATAATTGATATTTTAATTCTGGGGGGCGTGGCCTGCACGCTGATGGCGACGGCTGCTTGAAAGGAGAGCTCTGTGCTTCAGCAGGATAAACCAGCTCTTATCAGCTCACAGATAACAGGATTACCAGCTACAGGAGGTGTGAGTAACCCCAGCCCTTAGCAATGCCTAAGTTGAGACCTAAAAAAACTGGCACTCCAGCCAAGCTGACAGACTTTTACCCCCGGGATAGGGAAGTCTCCTCACCTAGCAAGATGGTGCTGGCTTCCCACTCAGCGTCTTCCCACTCCTCACAAGGAGATACAGGCTGCGTGAGAGGCAATACAGGCATTCCTCTGACAGAGGAAACAATGCAATCTCTGCTGAAAACGCTGAGGGTTTCCCTACAGGGTGATCTCAGAGAAATAGTCAGAGAGCTGAAGGAAGAAATCAGGTCTCTGGGTGATCGCACAGAGCATGTAGAAACTAAAATGGCTGAATTTGCAACATCACATAACAATCTGATAGATGCTAACACAGCTTTGGAAAAGGAGGTGGAGGCATTAAAACTTAAAATCAGTGATATAGAGGACAGATCCCGAAGAAATAACCTAAAAATCAGAGGGATTCCCTCATCTGTAGCAGATAAAGACCTCCATGAATACTTCCACAAGTTTCTGCAGCTTATACTTCCTGGATGGGACGCCAGAGACCTGATAGTGGACAGAATTCATAGAGTCCCTAAATCCAAAGGCATAGATCCAGCTCTGCCTAAAGATGTCCTGGCTAGACTTCATTTCTATAAAACAAAAGAAGCTGTGCTGTACACACTGAGGGAAAGTCCAGCCCTGACAGACACTTTCATGGGACTAAAAATCTTCCCAGATCTTTCTGCTACAACTCTTAATAAAAGAAGAGAATTCGCCCACCTTTCTAAACTCCTTAGAGATCAAGACATTAAGTACAAGTGGGGTTTTCCGGTGAGGATGATAATTTTCAAAGATGGAGGCACTTACATATGTCATACTCCTTCTCAGCTGGGCAAATTGCTGGATGACTGGGGAATAGCCCACCCACCAAACCCTGGCGGGCGGGAGAATCAAAGAAGATCTCCAGACAAGATTAACCCTGAATGGTCAGCAACTTAGCTGGGACTCCTTCCTGCTTATGGCACCTGCTGTCCTTGCTCCTGTGACACGGGATGTCACGTAGCCCCCCTGATGTTCTTGCCTATGGCGAGCGGTTATACTCCGGTCACCCTACTCGGGGCAAACCGGTGTTGATGGAACTTTTTTGTTTTTGTTCTTCTCAAAAATGTTCTTTAATTTTTTTCAGAAATTTCTTTCAATTCCTTGTTGGTCTAACCCTTCTCATCCCTGATGGCGTTCCTAGGAATTCAAACCCCCCTGCGGCTCCAATATGAGAATTAAGATATTGTCTATTAATGTGAACGGACTCAACTCCCCAGCAAAAAGGTCAATGATGTGGAGAGAGGTGATGGCATCTAACTGTGATATAGCGTGCATTCAGGAGACCCACCTTCTTTCCACAGATAATAAACGGCTACTTCATCCCAGGTTTCAACACGCCTTTTTTGCTAATGACTTAAAAAAAAGAGGAGGAGTGGCCATTTTAATAAAGAACTCAGTGGCCTTTAAATTGATAAATGTCAGTTATGGAGCGGATGGAAGATATATTATTTTGTCTTGTTATATTAACAGTGTCCCTTATACCTTGGCAACGGTCTACTCCCCAAATTCATCGCAATTGACCTTTGCTAGGAAATTTTTCCAAGCATTCAAGGATACTGCCACAGGGGCGAAAATCATCTGTGGAGACTTTAATATACCTGTTATACGCTCCATGGATTGCTCCAACATCAACATCTCACATGCTAAGGAACTTAAGCATCTCATCAATGAATTCCATTTTCATGACATCTGGAGATATTTACATGCATCAGAAAGAGACTATACATTCTTCTCTTCCAGGCATCGCTCATACAGTAGAATTGATTTCTTTTTGGTCGACAGCAAATCTATAAGTAATTGTGTTGCAGCTGATATTGGTTTAATCACTTGGACAGATCATGCGCCGATCTCTTTGTCTGTTCAGGGTGGCTTTAATGTTCTAAATTCCCCCAGGTGGAGATTGAATACTAGCTTGCTTGGTAGGCAGAAGGTACATGATGAAGTAGAGTCAGTGTTAACAGAATATTTCAAACTTAATAATAATGGGGAAATTTCTGACGAGACCCTGTGGGCTGCTCATAAAGCAGTAGTCAGGGGGCAGTTCATAAAACTGGCCTCCATCCAAAAACGGCAAAAAGACGTAGATATTAAATATATATTAACCCGTATTCAACACCTTGAATCCCTGAATAAAGCCAAAGCAACCCCTAACTTGACTAAAGAAATTGTAACCCATAGATTTCAACTAAGATCCCTACTCCTGCAAAATTACGAACATAATCTAAAAAAAAATAGATCGACATTTTATGCTATGGGGGATAGAGCGGGGTCCTTATTGGCAAGAAGGACGAAAAAACGTGAGATTCAATCTAAAATAGAATTCCTGAGGGACCCAAATGGAACAATCACTAGACATCCCATTGAAATAGCAGAAGCATTTGCGAAATATTATGAGGCCCTGTATAATCTAAAAAATGATTCCAACACGTCACAGCCGACTCAAGTGGATATACAGGGCTTTCTAGACACCCTGGATCTTCCCCGGGTCTCAGATGAGCAATTAGAGGAACTTAATCTTCCCTTTACTACACATGAAATCCTAGGTGCCATCAAAATGACTAAGTCTAACTCTGCCCCGGGCCCCGATGGGCTGCCATACGAATATTACAAACAATTTACATCCACTCTGTCCCCCTTTATGTTAAAAACCTTCAATTTTTGGCAAAATAAAGGGTCAATTTCCCCAGACAACTTGGAAGCGATTATTATCACGCTACCCAAGCCAGGGAAACCTGCAGACACCCCGGGTAATTTTAGGCCCATTTCACTCCTAAATTGTGATGTTAAAATTTATGCCAAACTAGTGGCGGATAGACTTCATAAAGTGATCCCGGCCTTAGTGGCCCCAGACCAAGTTGGTTTTGTGACAGGCAGGCAATCTAAGGATGGCACCAGACGGATGCTTGACTTGATTGGACTTGTGGAGATATCGGGTGAACCCAGTGCATTCCTGTCTCTTGATGCTGAAAAAGCCTTTGACAGGGTGCACTGGGGATACCTGGAGAGAGTTCTAACAAAATTCGGGTTCTTGGGAAAAATTAAGTCATCCATTCTAGCTCTCTACTCTTACCCAAATGCGTCAGTGTTGGCATCGGGGTTTCTGTCATCTAAATTTCAAATAAGTAATGGCACTCGCCAGGGGTGTCCATTGTCTCCCGCTATTTTTGCTTTAGTGGTAGAACCTCTGGCGGAAGCTATACGAAAAAACATAGCCATTTCTGGTATAAGAGTTGGGGAATTTGAACATAAACTTGGTTTATACGCAGATGATGTGATAATTTCCTGTTCTAACCCTGTAGTTTCGATTCCAGCAGTGGTGAACACATTATCGAACTTTTCTAAAGTGTCGTATTATAAGCTTAATGCGGCAAAGTCTTTGATATTGCCGTTTAATGTACCGGTGGAAGCCAGGAGTGTGCTGGAGGGGGCCTTTCAATTCAAATGGTGCGACAGGGGGATACCTTATTTAGGTATTAAGCTGACACCATCGCAGATGTTAATTAAAGAAAATTTGGAACCTCTGATCCAAAATTTAGAAAAGGAATTGGGAAGGTATGAAAAAATATCGTTGTCCTGGATGGCCAGGATACAGTCCTTTAAAATGGTTTTCTTACCCAAAATATTGTATGTACTCAGATGCTTACCCATCAAAATTTCTCACAAAACCCTGATGAAACTTCAATCGTTGACTAACAAATTTGTCTGGGGTAATAAAAGGGCCAGGGTCGCAGGTAAAGTGTTATATCCCCCATATGACTCAGGGGGAGTGGGCACCCCAAACATATCGGCATATTATAAAGCCTTACTAATTGAATCACTAAAGGAATGGTGGCGTCCAGGTAATTCACATAGATGGGCTCAGATTGAAAATTTCCTGTCCCGCCAGGGCTCGGTCAGAAGAATGATGGAAGCAGAATATTTGAGCCGTTCACGGTTCTCCCCGTGTGTTCCCACCATGTCAGCTTCCCTGGAGGTCTGGCGAAATGACTTGATTCATAAGATTCAGATTCCTCTTTCAGAGATTTCCCTCAAGTCGTTGGAATCTCAAATCCCCTTTTTGAATCTAGCCAGGTGGGAGGGATCGGGCATTACAGTGCTGGCGGATCTATTCTCTGATTTGGGTGTTAACCCCTTTAATGAAATAGTATGGAAACACCCCTCTTTAAAGGGTTGTTTCTATCAACACATCCAAATTAGTCATTTTCTGGCCTCTAAATTTCCTCTAAAGTCGAATCCTCTGTTACCTACAACAAAGGCTTTGGTATTTAAAAAGATAATTAAATCCAAAGGTATCTCCTCAACATACAAATGGCTCAATAACCCCCCCGAAGAGCAAAAATCTCCTTATATGAATAAATGGGACGTGGAGTTGAATGTTTCTACCTCTCCTTCAAACTGGCACTCGGCTTCAGCAAATATCCAAAAATATTCCAAGTGCATAAATCATCTGGAGCAACTGAAAAAAGTACACCTGCGATGGTATCGGTCCCCAGCCAACTTAGCACAGTTCCTCCCAAATTATTCGCCACATTGTTGGAAGGGCTGCCTCCAAAGGGGTACTCTTGGTCACTGCTGGTGGGCTTGTCCCAAGGTTTTCTCGTTCTGGCTGGAGGTGTTTGGCCTGATGGGTGAGCTGACAGGCAATACTATTAATCCGAATCCGGGTCTGGCAGTGCTAAACGTGGGTATAGAGGAGTTCTCTTGGGAATCCAGGGGATTATTGGTTCACATTCTAGTTGCTGCCAGATATTGCATAAGTAGCTATTGGAAATCCCCAAAGACACCTACATTAGCTGAACTATATAACCGAATTAATCTCCATTGCCAATACGAGTTCTGTCTGGCTCACTCCATCCGCGCCAAAAACAAAATACTTCAGACTTGGGACACGTGGCTAAACTCTGTATATGCATCCCCTGTCAGGCACCTGTTTCCAGGGCAAACTGTCTGAGATTAATAAAATGGGTCAAATAGGGTCAAAGAGAGTGTTACGCAGGGAGTTCATCCGTACCACATGTCAATATTCAAGGTGTTTATATCTATGTTGTTGTTACTGCTCGGGCTACCCCGGAACGCCATCTAATTCCCTAGCTCCCCCCCCCTCCCTGGTTGCCGCTTTGCAACCATCCATGGTTCTCCCCCCCCACCTCTTCCTCCCTTCCCCTTTCTTATCTTCCTTTCTTACTCTCTGGTTCTGGTTGTTTGAAACCCTCGTTTTGAGGATTAAAGAGTAAATGGTAGGTTGACTTTATACATATTAGGTGTTGATTAACCAAAAAAAAAAAAAAAAGTTGTAACTTGTATCAGACATGATTGTTGGTGGTATGATGGGAAATGTGAATCATAATCAAAAGATATACTACCACGTGTTACAGCGTTGTTCTCTTTGTGTATTAATGCCATTGATGCCTGAATTTTTTTCCCTTTTCTAATGTAACTTCCTACAATAAAAATTGATTGGAATAAAAAAAAAAAGATATTTTAATTCTTATTTTGGTTCTCTTCGTTTGGTTGGCTGTTTAATTTCAGCTTAGACCTTTTGGTTATTATAGTGATTTGAAGTGCCAAGAATTTGCCGCTTACTACTGTACAGGACAGTTTTTTTGTGTAATTATACAATCTCTCTGTGTTACATCTTCTTCTGTTCTTTCCTCTCTGTGTTATGTTTGCCTCTAACCTCTTCCTCTCTGTGATATATCTCTCTGTGTTACGGATGGATCCCTAGCTGCTCTGCATGCAAAGCTTCATGTTTCATTGTGTGCAGCAACTGGTTAAGTAGGCACAGAAGCAGGATATTTGTGCTGACTATGTCACCGCCACTCACCATCTTTGTGGAGTTCTCAAAGTCTTGGAACCAAACTTATGTCAGACATCCATACACTTTTCAGTTGTTATATGTGAAAGATAACAAGAATGCCGATGTGTGTGTTTGAGCTAATAGCCAACCACTGGCCTTGTTTGCTCACAACCTCTTACCAGCATGTGCAATGTGGAGTTCCAGCGCGTGGTGATGTCGCACGCCAGTTGGTGAGTTGGCACTTGCATGTGCTGCTGCAGCACTGCCAGAGCGATGGCAGATGTACCAGACTTGCGGAAATGGGCACTAACAAGGTGTACCTTAACCAGAAGCTCTGGGAAATCAAAGTTGAGCACATGTGCCAAGAATGGTACATGTGTGAGCTTGCCAAGCTTCACAGTCGCGGCCAGGTTACCCCCATTTTCACACACAACCGTGCCGGGTTGAAGGTTCAGCGGAAAAGATCACAGATTCGTCTGGTCTGTTAATCCTTTAAGTAGCTCTGCCTCAGTGTACAGTTTGTCTCCTAGACAAATTAGCTTCATCAGAGCCTGTTGCCAGTTTGCTGAGGCAGTGCTGCAGAGAATCCAGCTTCTGCCTTATGTGTATGACATGCTCTGAGATGCCCCATTGGAAATGGAGGATGAGAAGCAGGAGGGTGTGCAAGAACTGCTCTAGGAGATGGAGAAAACCATGATAGAAATAGTGCCAGTAATCCTCAGCAACAAGAACACATGCCAAGGTGTGACTCGGCCCCAGCCTCCACAATGTTTACCCAGTGTGCCCGCGGGAAAATGTAGTATCCCTGTCCACAAGGGCTTTTCAACATGTTGCTCATTAAGCGGACAATGCCAATAAGTGCATTTGTAAGGGTACATGTGATGTTCCTCGACACATACTGATACAAGGTGGGTAGGTGGGGACGCCACATTGGGAGAAAAAGTGGCAGCTGGAGACCGAGGGATGGTTGTTGCCATGAGTCAGCGTAAATCCTCCAAATCTACCAGCCTAAATGGCAACATTTCAATTTCATGCAGCCTGGAAATGTCCCTGTTTAGCATTTGAGCCTGTGAGTGGGTGGATAGGAACTTTCTTTTTTTGCACCAAGGCCTGCAGTAGGACAGCTGAAGGCTGTACTGGGACAAGGATTTGAAAGTGCGAGAATATGGAAGGATAGCTGCAGCCCAGAAGGCACCTGTGCCAGTGTTTTGGACAGGGGATTGGGAAGCACCTAGCAACTGGGGAAGAGGCAGTGGTGTCAACCGATGGCACCAATTGTGGACCCAGGGGTTCAGCCCACCAAGTTGGGTGCTTAGATGACATGTGCCTGATCATGATGGTGGTGGTTAAGTTCTTAGTGGTCAGACCCTGCTGATCTTGGTATGGCACAGGTTGCAAATACTTAGTTTGTCTCAGAATTCTATTTAAAAAAGTCCCAGACTGGGGAACACCTAACTCTTTGACAGAAAATCAGGAGTGTCGGTGCTCTGCGGAACAGTTGTCAGCTTCTCCCTCTAACCACCCCACTGTCTCTTCTTGTCTGTTTTGTTGCTGACAATCTCAACCCCTCATTGCTGCTGGTCTTGTGCTGCATGCCAGCTTCCCAGTTTGGGCTGGTGACTTCATTATCCAGCCCCTCGTTATCAACCACTGCACCCTGGTCCTCTTGACTTTGTGACTTAACAACAACAAGACTTAAAGTTAACTGTGTCTCATCATCATCTTCCTCCTCCTTATCTCAAATTTGCTATTATGTCATGTTCTCAGACGTCAAGGTTAGATTTCAGAAAGGCAGATTTTAAGGGATTCAGAAAGAGAATTGGAGGGATCCAATGGCTGGATATCCTTAAAGACAAAAATGTCCAGGAAGGATGGGAAATCTTGAAAAATGAAATTCTCAAAGCACAGTTGTTAACAATTCCGAAAAGAGGGAAGAATAGGAAGCAGTTAAGGAAACCAGGATGGATGAACACAGAACTTAAGCACATGCTAAAAAGGAAGAAAAAAATGTTTATAAAATGGAAAGAGGGAGGCATATCTAAAGAAGAATATAATGCTGTCTGCAGAACCTGCAGGGCACAAATCAGATTAGCTAAAGCTGAAAATGAATTGAGGCTTGCAAGAGATGTCAAAAGCAATAATAAAGGATTTTGGGGATATGTCAAAAGTAAAAGAAAAGTCAAAGATGCTATAGGATTTTTACAGGATGAAAATGATGAAATGGTAAGACAGGATGTTGAGAAGGCTGAACTTTTAAATTCCTATTTTGCATCTGTTTTCTCTCAGAAAGGAAATGTAACATCAACTGTTATTCACTGTCCTATTAAGGGAATAGAAGAATCCAGGATATCTATAAACAGAAAGATAGTGAGGAAACACTTAGCTAGCCTAAATGAATTCAAGTCTCCAGGTCCAGATGAATTACACCCCAGAGTACTGAAGGAGATAGCAGAAGACATTTTTGAACCCCTCTCTATAATCTTTGAAAATTCTTGGAGAACAGGAGAAGTGCCAGAAGACTGGAGAAGAGCAAATGTTGTTCCTATCTTCAAAAAGGGGAAGAAGGTGGACCCAGGTAACTATAGGCCGGTGAGTCTGACTTCTATACCAGGAAAGATCTTTGAACAAATTATTAAACAACATGTATGTCAATACCTGGATACGAATGAAGTGATTAAACAGAGTCAGCATGGGTTTGTAACTAATAAGTCATGTCAGACTAACTTAATTTCCTTCTATGACGGTATCACTGATTGGGTGGATCAAGGAAATGCTGTAGATATAGTATATCTTGACTTCAGCAAAGCATTTGACAAAGTCTCTCATACAATCCTTATTGAAAAAATGATTAAGTATGGAATGGACAAGGCAACTGTTAGGTGGATTCATAACTGGCTTAGTGATCGGACCCAAAGAGTGGTCGTAAATGGCTGCACATCCAGTTGGAAGAATGTCTCAAGTGGGGTACCACAGGGCTCTGTCCTGGGCCCTGTATTGTTCAACATCTTTATCAACGATTTAGATGAAGGAATTGAGGGTAAACTGATTAAATTTGCTGATGACACAAAGCTAGGAGGGATAGCTAATACTAGAGAAGAGAGAGAGAGGATTCAAAAAGATTTAAATAAACTGGAGAAGTGGGCAGCAACTAACAGAATGGTTTTTAACAGGGAGAAATGCAAAGTACTACATCTGGGCAATAAAAATGGAAAAAGCATATATAGAATGGGAGGAATAGGGCTAAGTGACAGCACATGTGAAAAAGACTTGGGTATACTAATAGATCACAGACTGAATATGAGTCAACAGTGTGATGCAGCAGCAAAAAAGGCAAATGCAATTCTAGGATGTATTAACAGAAGCATACAGTCTAGATCACGTGAAGTCATTATTTCCCTCTACTCCTCTTTGGTCAGACCTCATCTGGAATATTGTGTCCAGTTTTGGGCACCACATTTTAAAAAAGACATCAACAAACTGGAGCAAGTTCAGAAAAGAGCGACCAGAATGGTGACCGGTCTGCAAACCCTGTCTTATGAGGAAAGGTTGCAGGATTTGGGAATGTTTAGTTTGCAAAAGAGAAGACTGAGAGGAGACTTAATAGCTGTCTACAAATATCTAAAGGGCTGTCACATTGTAGAAGGATCAACTTTATTCTCATTTGCACAAGGAAAGACTAGAAGCAATGGGATGAAACTGAATGGGAGGAGACACAGATTAGATATTAGAAAAAACTTTTTGACAGTTAGAGTGATCAATGAGTGGAACAGGCTGCCACGAGAAGTGGTGAGTTCTCCTTCAATGGAAGTCTTCAAACAGAGGCTGGACAGACATCTGACTGGGATGATTTAGCGAATCCTGCTTTGAGCAGGGGGTTGGACCAGATGGCCCAGGAGGTCCCTTCCAACTCTACGATTCTATGATTCTATGATTCTATGATTCTTGTGGCCGTGGCTGCTTTAAGTTTTGTGCATCACTACACAGCATGTATTCCTGTGCCTCTTGGAGAATGCAGGTTGAGAGGCCACAATCAAGAAATGTTGTGGTAAAGAGCTCCTTGGAGTGTCCAAGTGTGGGATCACTAGTCTCCTGGGACTCAACATGGTGGAAGGATGGAGGATCAGAGTAAAAATTAAGTGATACAGACTTTAGGGTGGTGAGACTGGACCACCCAGACTGTGTGGTGCTGCCAAGTCTGCTGGAAGCATTATCTGCTATTCAACAAACCACCTGTTCGCACTGCTCTGGCTTCAGAAGTGATGTACCATGCCTCCCTTCAAAGTGGGACAGGAATCGATGTGTCGTGGATGGGTGTGTTTCTTGAGATCCAGCAACAGGCATAGTCACAGCTGCCCCACGTCCTCGCCATCTGCGTGCACTATCATCAGTACTTCCACTTTCCCATCCCGCAATGCACGCCTTACATATTTTGTAATTGCTAGGTCTCTTGAAACCAAGTTTATTTTTAATAAAAGAAAAAAATTGGTCACCTGTAGCAATCAAATCGGGTTTCGGGAGTTTATTCCACTGTAATGTAACAGAGAGGATGCAAAAGTGTATTGATGACAATTAAATTAAATCCAGTAAAATGTTTCAATGCTTTTTATCAACTTTAGAGATCACAGAAATGTTCACAGACCAAATAACACTGTACGGCTAAGAAATGAAAGCCTACAACATTGTGAAAAGCTTTTTATCATTTTTAGTAATCACAGAAATGTTCACAGACCACATAACACTGTAGGACTGAGAAATGTAAGCCTACAAAAATTTGAAAGGCTTTTTTTTAGTTTTAGAGATCCCAGAAATGTTCACAGATCATGTGAAACTGTAAGGCTGAGAAATTGAAGCCTACAACATTTTTAAAAGCTTTTTATCAGTTTTAGAGATTACAGAAATGTTTGCAGGCCACGTAACACTGTGCATATGAGAAATGGAAGGCTACAAAATTTTGAAATGCTTTTTATCAGTTTTAGAGATCACAGAAATGTTCAAAGACCACATAACACTGTAGCGCAGAGAAATACAAGCCTACAAAATGGTTAAAACCTTTTTATCAGTTTAAGGGCTCATACTCACTTGCGAGAGACTGACATGATTTTTGTGCGTGTCTCTCGCAGGAAAACCTGGCACTGCCACCGGCACTCGGACCGGAGCGTGCGGCTACATAGAAATACATGTAGCAGCACGCTCCGGTCCCAGTGCCGATGGCAGTGCCAGGTTTTCAAGCGAGAGACACGCACAAGAATCATGCAAGTCTCTCACAGGTGAGTATGAGCCCTTAGAGATCACAAAAATGTTCACAGACCACATAACACTGTAGGGCTGAGAAATGGAAGCCTACAAAATTTTTAAAAACATTTTATCAGTTTTAGGGCGCATACTCACTTGCACTGGCACTGGTACCGGAGCGTGCGGCTGCATAGAAATACATGTAGCCACATGCTCCGGTCCGAGCGCCGACGGCTGTGCCTGGTTTTCATGTGGGAGACTTGCACGAGAATCGTGCGAGTCTCTCGCAAGTGAGTATGAGCCCTTAGAGATCTCAAAAATGTTCACAGACCATGTAACACTGTAGGGCTGAGAAATGGAAGCCTATAAAAAATTTTCAAGGTTTTTTATCAGTTTTAGAGATCACAGAAATGTTAACAGACTACATAATACTGTAGGACTGAGAAATGAAAGCCTACAACATTTTTAAAAGCTTTTTTTCAGTTTTATAGATCACAGAAATGTTCACAGACACTGTAGGGCTGATAACTGGAAGCCTACAAATACTTGATGGATCAAAATATAATCAATATTTTCAGCCCCCGCAAAAAAAGCTGCAGCTATAAACCGTATTTTTTGGATTATAGGACTCATTTTTGCTACCCCCAAATTTGGGGGGAAAATGGGGGTGCCTCTTATAATGCGGATATACCATACCGGCCGCCACGGTGGAGCAGGGTACCAGGGTTGCTGCTGGAGGATGCAATAGTGGCGTATTGCTGCAGGCCGCAGGCTGAAATCAGGGGGTGTTCCGCTGCAGGTGAAAACGGCTGCGGTGCTCTGTGGTGCGGGGGGCTCCGCCGGCATTTCCATTACTGTGATGGAAAATTTTGCTTCCATTTTTCAGAATTTGTCCATCATTAACATCTCTATGCATCCTATGATTCCCATAATTTCATGAAATTTTCAGTTTCAACTTTGAGGACTGTATATTCAGATCAAAACTATCCATCTTCAACCTGCATGTACAGTATATCGAGTATAGTCTGTCTAATGGTTTCCGCATGAACCAAAGTTAGAAAATAATAGAATAAAAGGGATTTTTGGTTCACTTCATTTGTAGCTGATGAATTAGTAATCAAGCTCCAGAAATTCATCTTTTCTCATATCCTGATCCCAGGGACCTTGTTGTCAACATTTTGCTATTAGCTCAACATTGATTATGAGTCATTGGCTGCAAACAAGAGTTCCTGCACTTCTGCTTTTGAAATGACAAGTCACCAATAAAATTATAATTTCTGATAGTAACTTATGTACAGTGAGATGGAAATAATACATGAAGGAGAGAGCTGTATATATTACTGTAAATAATAAAATAATTGTGAGATAATGAAGCTGGAGTGCAGCAAAAAGTATTCAGTTACAACATTGAAATTGCTACATCAAAAATAAAAAGTCAAGGATTTATTAAAATAACAGGATGGATAGACATTTTAATGATATGCAAATGATGACAAAATGGAAAAAAATTAAGCTAAATTCTATTTATTCAGTATGGAGTATGAGTGCTATGCTCTTGGCATACGATCAATGACATTATTAATGTTGAGGAATGTTCTGCTACTTTGAATGCATTTGGAAACACAAATCATGAAGATCCAAATTATTAAGGTCCCTTAACAATTGTTGACCAATGGCATTCCAGATGTGCTCTATGGAAGGCAAGTCTGGAGAAGATGCAGGCCTTTGATGCAAGTTTAAGCCACACAGGCTGCTCACAATTGCATGAGCAACATGCGGCCTGGTCTTGTCATGTTGAAAAATGGCTCTTTGGACATGATGGAGAAATGACCATACCGCTGCTTATATAACCAAATCAATGTAAAGGCCAGCTGTTAATGCCGATTGATCCTGTGATTTTCATGACTACATGATTTTTCTATCTTGGCATTGCAAGTTCAATGCTGATAACTGTATATAGTTTCACTTCAACTTATTTGCAGCTGGTTCAGTACTATGACCCATTGTGACTATTAGGTTTAAAACTATGTTTCACATGGTATGCAGCAGACCTGGATGAACTGCGGCATGCAGGCCACATCCAGTCCTTTGAGTGTTCCTCTCCAAACCATGGACTGAAACAACCAGGGCTGCCACTAGGAATTTCAGGGCCCCATAATGGCAAAATTTTCGGAGCCCCCTTTAGACTCCGCCCAGGCTCCACCCCAGCACCGCCTCCACCCCTCAAACTGTCCACAGTCCCACCACCCTCTCTTGGAAAAACTCCACTTCTCACCAATCACACATTAACAGTTCCCATCACTAGATCACACATATAGTCGGCAGCTTTTGCTTTGGCCAAAAGATTTTTTACACCGCCATCACAACACTGTAGACACTTTTGGCCAAGCTCTACTCTACGCTAACCTATTAAATATTTGTTAAAATATGCAATACAATTTAGGTATATTTTTATTTATTTTTCAATTTTTAAAATGACCAATAATGTCACATACAAGGGACAAATACCACCGCACCATGTCCAGACCACATATTACCACCACATAGTGACCTTTAATACCACATACAAGGAACAAATACAGCCACACCATGACCAGACCACATATTACTTTCATAGTGACTGAATAATATCACATAAAAGGAACAAATACCACCGCACCATGACCAGACCACATATTACCACCAAAAGTGACCAAATAATAGCACATACAAGGGACAAATACCGCAACACCATGTCCAGACCACATATTACCACCACATAGTGACTGAATACTACAATACTGATCAGTAATAAAAAAACACAATACTATCACCATAAGTGCCATTATACACAGGAGATCTGTACTTAGTATGCAGTATCTGTGTACAGGTAATACAGTGATCAATGACATTATTCACAGGAGCGCTGTATATAATGTACAGGTAATACAGTAATCACTGGTGACATTATACACAGGACCTCTGTATATAGTATACAGTGTATAGTGTCAGTGTCAGTGTATAGGTAACACACTAACTCACCAGTGATGTCTCTAGGTGGAGTCCTTCATCCTTGCATTTCATCTTTCATCCAGCACAGATCACCATCACGTCTTCCAGCCAGGGCTCGTCTCTGCAGGAAATAACACAGTTATCTAGAGCTCCGCTTACAGAACACATTATTTATTTTTTTCCCAGCTTCTACATTACATCGCATGAATAAAAAAAGGGCGACATAGTATCACTCTACACAGTAACAGGACCGCCCCCCCCATTTAAAACAATATACGGTACTCAAAAAATAAAATAAATACATCACTGCAGTAATAATATCCCTTTATTAGCCCCTATGATAATAATATCCCCATCCTGGCCCCCGTATGTCTCATTCCTGGCTTCAGCTATATGTTCTCCCATCCCGCCCTCATGAGTATCCATTGTGCCCCATATGATCTCCCCATCTGTCTCCATCATATCCATCCTGCCCCATGATCCTACACCATGTGTCTCCCATCCTGCCCCCTCCTGTGTCTCACATTCTGCCCCCTCCTGTGTCTCACTGTCACATTCTTCCCCCTCCTGTGTCTCACTGTCACATTCTGCCCCATGTCCATCCTGCCCCCTCCTGTCTCTCACTGTCACATTCTGCCCCGATATCTCGCATTTTTCCCCCATCATGTCTTGCACTCTGCCCCCATTATGTCTTGCACTCTGCCCCATCATGTCTTGCATTCTGCCCCATGTCCAGCATTCTGCCTCCATGTCTGCATTCTGCCCCCATGTTTGCATTCCTTGCATTCTGCCCCATGTCTTGCATTCTGCCCCATCTCGAGCATTCTGCCCCATCATGTCTGCATTCTGCCCCCATGTCTGCATTCTGCCCCCATGTCCAGCTTTCTGACCCATCATGTCTGCATTCTGCCCCCATGTCCAGCATTCTGCCCCCATCATGTCTAGCATTTTGCCCCATCGCGTCTTGCATTCTGCCCCCATCATGTCCAGCATTCTGCCCCCATGTCCAGCATTCTGCCCCCATCATGCCTACATTCTGCCCCCATGTCCAGCATTCTGCCCCCATTATGTCCAGCATTCTGCCCCCATTATGTCCAGCATTCTGCCCCATCATGTCTTGCATTCTGCCCCCATCATGTCTGCATTCTGCCCCCATGTCTAGCATTCTGCCCCCATGTCCAGCATTCTGCCCCCATCATGTCCAGCATTCTGCCCCCATCATGTCCAGCATTCTGCCCCCATGTCCAGCATTTTGCCCCATGTCTGCAATCTACCATTATGTCCAGCATTCTGCCACGTCTGCATTCTGCCCCGGGCCCCCCAGATTGCCACTTTCAATTAAAAAAAAGCAAGTTCTTCTTACCTGGCCGCGCTCCAGCGGCGACGCTCATGCTCCCTCCACGCTGCTGAAGTGCGCACTTGCTGGCGACTGACAGTGATGTCAGACGCAGGCGACGTGCGCGCTGCGGCTGACATCAGCTGCCAGTCTCCGCATGTCAATAGCGTTCAGTTGTCACAGCACAGCGCTGCTCAGGGCCCGGTTTAGCCTGCCAGTAGGAGCCCAGTGAGCAGATGAGATAGGGCCTGATGCGGGCCCCCTCTGCCCACTGGGCCCCATATGCCAGTCAGGGCAGTAATAATTCCCTGATGGCGGCCATCGTAACAACCAGTAAGCTAGAGCCAATGGCGTATCACACCACATGGCTCCTCTTCTCTCACACTCCCTGCATGGTGTCTCAATTGACATGCAGATACAGTTGAATACATTGCTGGATTGGGGAGTTGTTGGCTCCATTGTCCATCAATCAGTCTGTGCAACTGAGTGCCTGTGCACCATAAGCAATTACATAACCAGATTGCACCTGCATAGTGAAACCTCAGTTCACATGCTACACAAAGTGGAGCATCGCATCAGGGGAACGGTAAAAGGAGACTTGACTTTTTTATTATCAGTCAATATTTACAGCCATGGCTGAAAATGTTGGCACCCTTAAAGTTGTTCCAGAAAATAAAGTATTTGGCTGGGTTCACACGTGGCGTTTTTTTTCGTTTTTCCGCGGCGGTTTTTACCAGGGCTGTGGAGTCGGTAAGCCAAACCTGAGACTCCGACTCCTCAATTTCCCTTACACCGACTCCGACTCCAACTCCGACTCCGACTCCACAACTCCGACTCCCACATATATTGCTTATATTTAAGTGAAGAATGTATTGTAGTACAATGTGAACATCAGACATTTAATCATTTCTATGATCCAATAATCAAGATATTTAGATAGAACATAATATCTATTTATTGGAATACAACTTTAGAACACAAAAAACTGTAATAAATTGTAAATATGTAATACACTGTATAATATCGATTACATACATACGGTACAGACCAAAGTTTGGACACACCTTCTCATTCAAAGAGTTTTCTTTATTTTCATGACTATGAAAATTATAGATTCACTCTGAAGGCATCAAAACTATTAATTAACACATGTGGAATTATATAATTAACAAAAAAGTGTGAAACAACTGAAAATATGTCTTATATTCTAGGTTCTTCAAAGTAGCCACCTTTTGCTTTGATTACTGCTTTGCATTCTCTTGATGAGCTTCAAGAGGTAGCCACTGGAAATGGTCTTCCAACAGTCTTGAAGGAGTTCCCAGAGATGCTTAGCACTTGTTGGCCCTTTTGCCTTCACTCTGAGGTCCAGCTCACCCCAAACCATCTCGATTGGGTTCAGGTCTGGGGTCTGTGGAGGCCAGGTCATCTGGCATAGCACCCCATCACTCTCCTTCTTGGTCAAATAGCCCTTACACAGCCTGGAGGTGTGTTTGAAGTCATTGTCCTCTTGAAAAGTAAATGATGGTCCAACTAAACACAAACCGGATTGAATAGCATGCCGCTGCAAGATGCTGGTTCAGTATACCTTCAATTTTGAATAAATCCTCAACAGTGTCACCAGCAAAGCACCCCCACACCATCTCACCTCCTCCTCCATGCTTCACGGTGGGAACCAGGCATGTAGAGTCCATCCGTTCACCTTTTCTGCGTCGCACAAAGACATGGTGGTTGGAACCAAAGATCTCAAATTTGGACTCATCAGACCAAAGCACAGATTTCCACTGGTCTAATGTCCATTCCCTGTGTTCTCTAGCCCAAACAAGTCTCTTCTGCTTGTTGCCTGTCCTTAGCAGTGATTTCCTAGCAGCTATTTTACCATGAAGGCCTGCTGCACAAAATCTCCTCTTAACAGTTGTTGTAGAGATGTGTCTGCTGCTAGAACTCTGTGTGGCATTGACCTGGTCTCTAATCTGAGCTGCTGTTAACCTGCGGTTTCTGAGGCTGGTGACTCGGATGAACTTATCCTCCGCAGCAGAGGTGACTCTTGGTCTTCCTTTCCTGGGGCGGTCCTCATGTGAGCCAGTTTCTTTGTAGCGCTTGATGTTTTTTGCCACTGCACTTGGGGACACTTTCAAAGTTTTCCCAATTTTTCGGACTGACTGACCTTCATTTCTTAAAGTAATGATGGCCACTCGTTTTTCTTTACTCAGCTGCTTTTTTCTTGCCATAATACAAATTCTAACAGTCTATTCAGTAGGACTATCAGCTGTGTATCCACCAGACTTCTGCACAACACAACTGATGGTCCCAACCTCATTTATAAGGCAAGAAATCCCACTTATTAAACCTGACAGGGCACACCTGTGAAGTGAAAACCATTTCCGGTGACTAGCTCTTGAAGCTCATCAAGAGAATGTTAAGAGTGTGCAAAGCAGAAATCAAAGCAAAAGATGGCTACTTTGAAGAACCTAGAATATAAGACATACAGTATTTTCAGTTGTTTCACACTTTTTTGTTAATTACATAATTCCACATGTGGTAATTCATAGTTTTGATGCCTTCAGAGTGAATCTACAATTATCATAGTCATGAAAATAAAGAAAACGCTTTGATTGAGAAGGTGTGTCCAAACTTTTGATCTGTACTGTATATATATACAGTATATATATACACTGTTTGTGTATATATATATACATATATATATATATATATATATACACACACTATGACTTATCTCGGCTAACATAAAGCCTAGATCCTCAGGCTATATTCACACTATGGGCGTAGCCAGGATCAAACCTGGGGGGGCAGAACCTCATACTGTTCTGCAGAATTTCATACTGCACACCTCAGCTGCTGCAGAACCTCATACTGCACACCCCTACACTTGAAAATAAAGCCTGCACCTTAAGAAGATGTGGTGATGAATGCAGTCTATTTATTCCAACTATCAATTGATGTTGATGTGTTACTGAAGACGAGCAATGCCTGTCCTGGGCGTCCTTTTGGGCAGCTATGAGGTGTACCTGACTGGTTCTAAAAAAGGAGTGTTAGTCTGTGTGCTATCCGGCTTTCATTCTTTTTGGTACAGATATGATATGGATAGACAGATATGGATAAATGGATATATAGATAGAGCAGATTTCTAATCTGCTTTTGCTATTGAAAACATTAGCTATGAGCTCAAAAACCTTTCAGGTGATGCCGTTTTTTTAAAAAGCTGATCTGCTTTTGCAACTGAAAAACGTATCCTCAAACAAGGCAGGAAAAACGCTGTGTGTGAATGTAGCCTTAGATCAGGAATAGAACAGTCATTTATAGGACATTTCATAACTTTCCCAAATTCCTATGAAAAAATATTCAGCACATTCTGCATTGAACAACTGTACCCAATTTATTATATATTTTAGGAGTCGGAGTTGGTCCATTTTATACCGACTCCGACTCCACCAAAATGAGCACCGACTCCGACTCCACAGCCCTGTTTTTTACCGCGTGATTTTGCCGCAAAAACGTGAAAAATAAGCATCCTATGGATTCCTATGGGATTCTGCAATGCTGTGCTAATGCTGCGGTCTTTACCGCGGCGGAATTGCTTCGTGGTAAAAAACGCAGCATGCTCATTAATTTCGCGGAATCGCGGCGATCCCGCACTCAAAGGAATGCATTGTTCTGCTTACTTTCCTCATGTGGCTGTGCACACCATGCGAAAAGTAAGCAGAACATTTGCAGATGGTACCCACGGTCCAGAGGAGAGGAGACTGTCCTCCGGCCTTTAGGTACCATATGCCTGTAAAAAATAGAATTTAAAATAAAAAATATTGTTATTCTCACCTTCCGATGTCCCGCGCAGCCTTCCCGCCTCTCTCCACGCTCCCGGTCCCAGTAAGCCTTTGCGAGCGATGGCGTCCGTTCTCGCGGGATCGCGAAGTCTCGCGGTCATTCACGCGACGTCATCGCGAATGACCGCGAGACGTCGCGATCCCACGAGAACAGACGTCATCGCGGTAATTGTCGCAAAGGATTACTGGGACCGGGAGCGTGGAGAGAGGCGGGAAGGCTGCGCAGGACGTCGGAAGGTGAGAATAACAATATTTTTTTATTATTATTATTTACATTCTATCTTTTACTATTGATGCCGCATAGGCGGCCTCAATAGTAAAAAGTTGGTCACACTCGTTAAACACTATGTTTGACGAGTGTGACCAACCTGTCAATCAGTTCTCCAAGCGATGCTACAGATCGCTTGGAAAACGCTAGCAATTCTGCAAGCTAATTACGCTTGCAAAATGCTAGTTTTTCAGTGGGAAAATCACGGGAATTTAAAATGCGATTTTCCCGCGAAATGGAATTCCAGAATTCTTGCGGTAATTTCCGCGAGAGTTCCGCTACGTTTCTCCCAGAAAATGATTGTGATTACATGTTTTGCTATGCACATGTTTATTTCCATTGTGTGTATTTGGACAACAGAAAAAAAAATCAGAGAAAAAAGCAAATTGGACATAATTTTACACAAAATCCCTAAAATGGGCCAAACAAAATTGTTGGCAACTTAATATTTGTTGCGCACACTTTAGAATAAATAACTGCAATTTCTTGCTTCCTATAACCATCAACAAGCTTTTTACACCTCTCAACTGGAATTTTGGACAACTCTTCTTTTGCAAACTGCTCCAAGTCTGTCTGAAAGCGCCTTCTCTCAAAAGCAATTTTGAGATCTCTCCACAGGTGTTCATTCGGATTCATTATGGCCACTTGAGAACTCTCCAGCACTTTGTTTCCATCCATTTTGGGGTGTTTCTTGAAGTATATTTGTTATCCTCCTGGAAGACCCATGACGTAGGACGCAAACTCAGCTTTCTGACACTGTAAACTATATTACAACCCAATATCCTTTGGTAGTCTTCACATTTCATGATCCTTTGCACACAGTCAAGGCACCCAGTGCGAAAGGCAGCAAAACTTCCCCAAAACATCTTTGAACCTCCACCATATTTTACTGAAGGTACTGTGTTCTTTTCTTGGTAGGTCTCATTCCATTTTTGGTAAATAGTGCATTATCCAAAAAACTCTATCTTGGTCTCATCTGTCCACAAGACACTTTCTCAGAATGATTTTGGCTTACTCATGAACAATTTGGAAAACTGTAGCCTATCTTTTTATGTCTCTGGGTCAGCAATTGGATCCTCCTATGTCAAAAAATGAGAAAATCTCAGCTCACCCCTGAGATGTAATTCCAGGCACAAGAAGGAGTGTTTTTTGTTTTTTATTTGTTTTTAATATTTTTTCTCCCATTTTTAATTTCATCTTTCTAGTTTGTCGTGGGACCTTCTAAATCATCTGGAAGTGAAAATACATTCTCAGCACCTCTGATCATCTACCGTACTATCAAGCCCCTCTACTATATGTCTATATGATCTTTTGTATTGTGCTTGTATGTATGTCTGAAAGTATATTCTTGATATAGGATGTTTTATATATGACTATATACTGTCGCATATTCGCGATTGTAAGGCTGCATATTTTTGGTACACTTTTGTCCTATATTATATCACTCTAATGTGGAGGTTCTTTTCTCTCTACTTTGATATTATGTTCCGGTGGTGATGTAGTGGTTGTGCGCGTGCGCGCTGTTTTCCTTGGTGTTGGCGATCGGGGGCGGCGTCTTTTTGCCTTCCCCCGGGCTCTGGGAGGTTTTTCTTCCTCCTTGCGCCCGGGGTAATGTATGACGCCTTCCCCTGTAACGGCTGACGCCTCTGGTCTCCAGTGCGCACGCGCCATCTAGAACCACGTCGATTGGCTCACTGATTCCCATGTGACCGCATCACATGGGACATAAGAAGGTCCTGCGCTTCACCACACACAGACTTCCCTTGAGAAAGCATGGTCTCTTCACGCGAAACGCGCGTCGGGCTTTTCCTCACCTGGCCCTGGGGTCATCCCGCTCCTGCCTATGCCTGGGTAAGATATCGTGTTACTGATGCTGTTTTCAGGCGATCGGTATTTACTTGCATTCTATGGTGTCTCTCTGGGCATTATTTAATAACATGTCGGTGTACAACTGCACTTGCTGTCTATTTCTTTATATATACACCGCATGTATATCCTATTTCATAAGGCATGGTGGAGTGGGTATTACCCTGGGTGAGCTGTTTCTACCCTGTGGTGCTGTCATTTTATTTATTATATTTTTTTGATATGATGTTACCTTATATACCTCAATAAAGATTGTAAGATTTTTTATCTTATTCACCTGTTGACTCATATTTTCTCTTGCATGCAATTTTGTTGGAGTGGGTGTCCCTTCTCTTAGGGGGAGCACAATTTATCTCCCCTTTCTCATGACACGTATGATGTCACTGAGGCATTTGTATCTAACAAGAAGGAGTATGTCTTCCTCAATGCTGCACAGCGTCAAAGGCAATAGGAAAAATAGAAGTAGATCCAGCTCACTTACAGGGCTTATTTAAAAATTAGAAAACAAATTGGATAATCTTTTAAAAATGCAAGATTACAAACAGACATCTCAGATGGCACAGCAATGACAGGGGGTGGGGTGTAATGAGACCATACACGTTTCGTGCAACATGGTTCCTCCTAGGTCTCGTAGCACTGACAATAATGCACCCTCAGGGCGCAGGAATGCTTGAATTTCTTTGGAACTTTGCTTGGGCTGCTTCTCCACCATATAGACCAGGGGTGGGAAATTAATTTTGCCATGGGGCCGCATTAGAAACTGAGATGGTGTCAGAGGGCCGGACTAATATAATTAACTCAGTTGTACCCAATACTAAATATGTATATAATATATAGTATACATATGCTATCTTTTCATAAACAAGGGGCTTTATTAGGTGCTGACTAGTGTTGAGCATTCCGATACCGCAAGTATCGGGTATCGGCCGATACTTGCTGTATCGGAATTCCGATACCGACTTCCGATATTTTTTCAATATCGGAATTCGGCATCGGAATCGGAAGTTCAGTTGATTGACGGCCTGACGTCATCATGATGCGCGGTGTGTGCGCATCATGATGCGCCGTCATTTCGGGCCTTCCGGGGGTCTCTGCCGGCCTGCCGGGGGGCTGTGCCGGCCTGCCGGGGGGCTGTGTGGACTGCCCGGGGTCTGTACCGGCCTGCCGGGGGGCTGTGCCGGCCTGCCGGTGGTCTGTGCACCCTGTGGGGGTCTGTACCGGCCTGCCGGGGGGCTGTGCCGGCCTGCCGGGGGGCTGTGCTGATGTCCGGGGGTCTGTGCAAGCATCGTCCGATGGGACTACAAGTCCCATCGGGCGATGCCTGCTACCATGACAGTGATTGACACATTAGCCAATGATGGGACAGTAGTAGTCCCATCATCCGGCTAATGTGTTAAATGTTAAAAAAAAAAAAAAAAAAAAAAAATACTACATGCATGCTACATACATACTACATGCATGCTACATATATACTACATGCATGCTACATATATACTACATACATACTACATACATGCTACATACATACTACATACATACTACATACATACTACATATATACTACATACATACTACATACATGCTACATACATACTGCATGCTACATACATACTACATACATACATACTACATACATACTACATACATGCTACATACTGCATGCTACATACATACTACATACATACTACATGCATGCTACATACATACTACATATATACTACATACATACTACATACATGCTACATACATACTGCATGCTACATACATACTACATACATACTACATGCATACTACATATATACTACATACATACTACATACATGCTGCATGCTACATATATACTACATGCTACATACATACTACATGCATGCTACATACATACTACATATATACTACATGCATGCTACATACATACTACATACTACATATATACTACATACATACTACATATATACTACATACATACTGCATGCTACATACATGCTACATACATACTACATACATACTACATACATACTACATGCATGCTACATGCATGCTACATGCATGCTACATGCATGCTACATGCATGCTACATACATACCACATACATACTACATGCTACATACATACCACATATATACTACATACATACAATACATTCATACAATACATACATAGACATACAGTACATATAACATAGAGTAACATACTTACCAATACTTGTCACATTGTTCCCCGAAGCCATTGTCTATTCCGGGATAAATATTAACATAACAAACCACAAAAATACTCACCCACGATCCGAAGCAGTCCACGAGTGTGTCCCACGACGATCTTGGGTAGAGAACTGCAGCATCAGATGATGCTGCCGTTCTCTACGGGCTGTAGGAATCCAATGACGGAAGGTAGGTATCCTTCCGCACTGTATTCCTCCGCCACTTAAAAAAAAAAAGTCCCATAGACTTGAATGGGACTTCCGGTATCGGAATCGGCGATACCGATACTTTTTTTAAAGATCGGCCGATACCATCCGATACGATACTTTGAAGTATCGGACGGTATCGCTCAACTCTAGTGCTGACCACTCTACCCAGAGTCCCAGACCCTGGCCTGACGTAAACACCCAGTCCAGACCCATACACCCAGTCCAGACCCAGTCTAAAGTAATTGAAGCTAGCCTTACGTTGCACCACAGTGTCACTGGTCTGCTTGCAGCAGTATAGATCACACCACGCCCGCACGTTTTAGCACAGAGTTGGAGGCATGGTGTGATGTATACTGCTGCAAGCAGACACCATCAACGGCATCTACGCAGCCCTCTCTCAGACCATGCCCCCCTCCAGCCTCGACTAGTCAGCACCGCAGGTCTGGTGTGTGGGCGGTGCGCTGGAGGCAATGTTTCTGTGCCGCTCTCAGAAGGTCGGGGTCTGCTCCGCTTCCTGCTTTCCTCATGAATGATTCAAGAGGAAAGCAGGAACCGGAGAAATCCCGGACCCCTCCGCGGGCCGGTCACAGGCAGGGGGGCCGCCCCTTGCCAGGTCTGATCTAGACTATCCTGCATTGCAACTTTTTTCTGTAATCCATGTCCGGTAAAATTAACTTTAGTAGACTGTAAACTTCTTGATTATGTTGCGCATCGTGGACAAAGGAACATCAAGATCTCTGGAGATGGAATTGTACTCTTAAGATTGTTCATTGTTTCCAACAATTTTTGTTCTCAAGTCCTCAGACAGTTCTCTTCTCTTTGTGTTCTCCATACTTAGTGTGGCACACACAGACGCACAATGGAAAGATTGGGTCAACTTCTCCCCTTTTTATTTGGTTCCAGGTGTCATTTTCATATTGTGCATACCTGTTACTTGCCCCAGGTGAATTTGAATGAGTATCACATGCTTGGAGCAAAGTCATTTACTCACATTTTGGGAAAGGTGCCAACAACAACTTTGTCCAGACCATTTTTGGGGATTAGTGTACAGTTATGTCCAATTTGCCTTTTTTTCTGTTTTATGTGTTGTTCCAGTGCACACATAGGAAATAAACATATGCAAAACAAAACATGTGTAACTGCAATAATTTTCTAGTAGAAATACTTCATTTTCTGGAACAATTTCAAAGGTGCCAACAAACGCCATGACTGTATACAGGTATACTTGGGCAGTGGGCACTATACCTTGTGGGGGTCAGTGGGTCCATCATATTGTGAAAGTGTGTGCGCGTAAGTGGGTGCGTGCGTGTGAGAACTGTGTGCATCTTATACTGTGTGGGGAGCTGTGGGGAGATTATACTGTGTGTCATGTCATGAGAGCATCATACTAGGTTTGTCGAGCTGTGGGAACATCATACTATGTGAATGGGGAGGTGGGGGCATTATATTGTGTGAGGACTGTAGGAACATCATACTGTGTGCATGGAAGATAGTGCGGACCATTCTAGTTTGTGGAGAGCTATGGGATCATTACACTTTGTAGAAGGCTGTGGTGATATTAGGCTAAATGGAGGGCTTTGAGGAATCTAACTGTGTGTAGGGGGATTTTGGGGGCATTATACTGTGTGGGAGTGACTGGGGGAATCATGCTATGTGGGGAACTGTGGGACATCATACCGTGTGGGGGTATCGTACTGTGTGGAGGGAGCTGTTGATCAAGGAAAATCTATACTTAGTATTTACACTTAAACCTATATATAATCAGAATCAGTATGGTTTAGTGATTTTAAAACCTTATTAAAAGGCAGCAAATTATATGGTCCTGGTAAGAATATGTGTTAAATTAAGCCTTAATGTAAAATGTATTAGCAGTAGTAGCTGGTAAACAAACTTAATTTTGATCAACAATAAAAACTAATTTTTAAATAATAATATTAATATTGAGCAAAATTAGGTTTAGCGTGTTGGTGAGGCCCTCCACAACAATTATGGTCTCTCATCTGTCCCATTGAGAAATTTAATTGCGTACCCCAGGATTATTAAATTAGTGCAATCATTCTATTCTCTAACTTCTTACACAGAATACACAGAAGAGAGAGTCTCTATTACCGATCAGCGAGTATACTCGTTGCTCGGGTGTCCTCCGAGTATTTTGGCGTGCTCGGAGATTTAGTTTTCGTCTTCTTATCTGCATGATTTGCGACTTGTAGACAGGCTGAATACATGTGGAGATTCCCTAACAGGCATTCCACACATGTATTCAAGCTGTCTAGCAGTCGCAAATCATGCAGATAAGATGACGAAAACTAAATCTCCGAGCACGCCAAAATACTCGGAGGACACCTGAGCATGCGCGGGAAAACCCGAGCAATGAGTATACTCGCTTATCACTTGTCTCTATAGCAAATATCATACTTAGCCCCCATTTCAGTTCTGGACTCAGGGACCTTCTCTTATCCAGAGAGTAAGGCTATGTGCACACGCTGCGGAGTCACCAGCGGATTTTTCCGTGCAGATCCGCAGGTAAAACCACAGGTAAGTTGACCTGCGGTTTTATCTGCGGATTGGCCAGCGGTTTTCCCCTGCGGTTTGACACTTGGGCAATGGAATAGGTGTCAAACTGCAGCGGAATCCGCAGAAAGAATTGACATGTCAATCCTTTCTGCGGATTTAAAACCGCAGCTTTTCCGCAGTGAAAAAACCGCAGCATGTGCACAGCGGATTGTAAATCCCATAGACTTACATGGTACTGTACACTGTCTGCGGAACTACTGCGGATCCGCAGAGGCCAAATCCCCTGCAAATCCGCAGCAGAATCCTCAGCGTGTGCACCTACCCCAAAGATAACAAAAACTGGTGTTGCCCAGCGCTATTGTAGCACTGCTAAATAGTGGAGCGCACCGCTGTGCAGCAAACTGTACCTGGCTACATTCATTGACGTGAGGCAGTGGTGTGGTTCTTTTGCTTAGATGAGGGCTACTATGCAGGGAAAAAGCAAGAACCACAGTGTTACAGCAGAGCTTTATCCCCTTCATTCTCAAGATCAAGTGGTGTTATATCACAGTAATGCTAGTTGGATTCTAGGAAGTTGAGGTTTCGAGCTTTTATAGGCTTCTTCCAAGGATGTTGTCAAGATAAGTCAACACTTTTCTCAAGATGATGTCTGGGAACCGTAATATCACACTCATCATATTCTATTATAGTCTTTGTGATTGACAGGTTGACTTTAATGTGTTATCAGGCGGATAAATAAAAGTTGATACTCGTTTTGAGAAACATGCACGTCTCTTAGTAAAAGTTGTAAGGTCTTCTCCCAAGGCTTGTGAGGAATTCGACAGCACTTGAGATACATTTGTTTATAAGACTACTGCTAATGTGAAAACTAGGGAAGAACTGTAGGAGTATATTCGCAGACTAGTTGAGCCAATTGGTTTCCTTTATCTCCTACGTTTCTCTATTTGAAGAACCATTATCAGAGATGCGGGACAGAATAATAAGATCCTTATGCCCTATCAGTACTTAAAGAGGTTTGTAAGGAAAGTTCATTTGTTTCGAGCTGCATGCAAGTTGGAAAGTTGAAAAAGAAAATGCGCTTTGTTTGACTATGAGTCACCTTTGAAATTTCCTAGCTATGAATCAGATGACCTGTCTCTGGCGGCAAAACTATGTTTAGAAAAGTTTAGCAGAGCGGCTATGATAATGGACCCCTGTACACAGTTCTTTGATCAAGTATGCTCCATAACAAACAGTAGCATCCAGCTCTCCAATATGGAGTATTAGTGCGTTGTGAAGCCCAGCCAGGCACAGCAGTCACAGGTGATTGCGATGACAGCATCAGAGATATAAGCAGAAGACCAGCTGAGTTTACTGATGGCTGACGTACAGACTCGGCTGTGCCAACAAAACATTTTGGGGCCTCATGCCAGAATTAGAACAACAAGGAAATCTCCTGGGGACATGTTTGATCCGTTGTATTTATAATGAGCTGGCAGATGAGTGCACTTGTTATAATTGTGAAAAAAATGTATAATAATACCCAGAGTTAAATGCGGGAATAGTGATTGATTTTGACATCCAGTGTATTGAATGTCTTTGTAAGGGAAAGTTAAAAAGTGCTGAAAGAAGAGTCAGGAATATGTAAAGTACAAATCTTGTATTGCAGACATAATGTAAAGTCTCATCAAGTTTCATTCACATTTTTTTTTTTCAACTCTTTTTTTTCTATAGTCTTTTTTTTTTTTTTTTAATAAAGACACACCAAAGCCCATGAAAGCAGAAGGATAAAAAGGCAAAACCACGGCATAAATATATTGTATAAAGTGTTAAATGCAGTAACATAAAATAGAAAAATTAAGACTGTCATCAGAAAATACTAGGGAAGACAGACAATACCTACAGTAAGAGTCATCAGAAAATACCAAGGGAAGACCGCCAATATTTACAGTAAGGAAGAGTCATAAGAAAATACCAAGGGAAGACCACCAATATTTACAGTAGGGAAGAGACATCAGAGGATACCTCGGGAAGACAGCCAATAGCTACAGTAGGGAAGAGCCATCACAAAATACCAAGGGAAGACAGCCAATATCGATAGGAGGGAAGAGTCATCAGAAAATGCCAAGGGAAGACAGCCAATATCTACAGTAGGGAAGAGTCATCAGAAAATGCCAAGGGAAGACAGCCAATATCTATAGTAGGGAAGAGTTGTTAGGAATCTGTGTCCTGCCATACTTATGCAGAGATCCAGATCCTCACATTTGTCTCCAGAGGCTAAGTCCTTTCAGCCAGCTTCTGAGCATGCTCCTGGAATGAGCTCCCATTGGAGTTCAGGAGTCAGGTGCTCAGGTCCTGCTCCTGATTCCATTAGTTCAGCTCAGGGCTCTGGAGATTTCCGGAAGGTCCCGGTCACTATAAAAAATGCGCATGGCTGTCCCGCCATGCGCTAGTATTTTTCATACTTGCTGCTGTGTGTTTGGTATTGGATGCTTGGACTGGTGAATGACTTATTATGAAACCCCTTCCGTCTGATATTACGATTGTGTGAGTGATTGGGCAGTCGCCAGTAGCAGCGTTAGCGCCAGCGCGCTCCAGCAATACCTTTTGCAGCAGCTAAGCGTCCAGCATTGCGCCAGCGTCTTTGCAGCGCCTTGCTTGCGGCTTTGTTCACGCCGCGCTGCGGTTGCAGCCTCCCGGGTGTTCGCAGTCGCGACACCTCGTACCTTATTTTTTACGGTAGGTCTATTGGGGATAGTCCTGGTGTTTAAGGCTATTTCTGTGACCTTTATTACCGTGTCCACATCGCTGAAGTCTGTGACTCTATACAGACTCAGCGGTATTTATGCTTTTGTTGGCAGCTCTTTGCATATAACAGAGTCTGCTTTAGTGCACGGAGTGCAGCTAAAACCCTGTGCACATTACCGCCTGAGTGCCCTGCCTCTTTTAGCAGCGGTTACCCCATCTACCGCACGGTGGACCCCGAGCGGTGAAGGCACTTTATTTTAATTTTATTTAGTGCGTTCCACCGCTCATAACATAATACTAGCACCAGAGTCTGGCTAGAGATGGCAGATCAGCAGCAGCTGTTACAGCTTGTGCGTCAGCTCGAGGCTCGTCTTGCTACTCTTGAGAGGTCTCTCGCAGCTGAACAGGCTACAGATGCTGCCGTCCAGGCACTCACAGATGCGGTAGGACGTATGTCCATGTCCGCCCTTGCACTGACAGTTACCTGCCTCCCGTTGCCCGATAAATATGCTGGGAATGGCGCCTCCTGTAGGGGTTTTATCAGCCAGTGCTCGATACACCTGGAGCTGCTGGCTGCGCAATTTCCTACAGAGCAGGCCAAGGTGGCTTTTGTTATCTCCCTACTGTCGGGCAAGGCGCTGGAATGGGCTATGCCTCTGTGGGAGCGTGCTGACCCCGAGATTCGGTCCTCGGCTAACTTGCTAACCGCCATCAGGCAAGTTTTTCTCGGTCCTCGGGTCATGCATGATACGTCCCTGCAGTTATTCGCCCTTACTCAGGGGTCACTCTCGGTTAGCCAGTATGCCGTCTGTTTTCGGACACTGGCATCCGAGTTGGAATGGTCCGACAAGGCCCTAATCCCCGTTTTTTGGCGAGGTCTAGCGGAGCATGTGAAGGATGCTCTCTCTACTAGAGAGATTCCCACTAGCTTGGAAGAGCTAATCTCAGTCTCCTCACGCATCGATCTCGGTTTTTCAGAGCGCGGTATGGAGCGAGCTCACTCCAAGCGCAAATCCGTTTCTGCTCCCAAATTTTTTGTACCCCTTGAGCTAGACGAGCCGGAGGTTCTACTTCCTGAGCCCATGCAGGTGTCTCGCACCAACTTTAATACAGACTCTGACCAGGATTCCATCTGCGGTTGTCACCATGTCTGTGCGGTTTCTCCGGAAGCCGGCTCCCCGCAAAGGTCGGAGTCTGAACCGGCTATCGAGACCTTTGTCCCTCCTCATCTCAGGGCTCAGGTGCTCGCCTGGGCACATGCGCCTAACACGCACCACCATCGGAGCTATATGCAGGTCTCAAAAATGTTGGCTGATGCGTATTGGTGGCCCCATAGAGCTCGGGACATAAAAAATGTATTCAGGCTTGCACCTTATGTGCTCAGCCTAACCCTCCTAGACAGAGGGTGGCGACATCTGCCGACACGCGGCAGCGTGCCTCTGTCACTCCTGCTCCTACTATCTCCCAAGTGTCCCTCTTGAAACCTGGTGACCTTGGTTCCTCTGATGCCTTCCAGGTGTCCCGGGTTACGGTAACCCCTACCTGGACACCAAGCTCGCCCTCGGACGAGTTTGAGCCCTATGCCACCGTAGGGCACAGGGTAGGCGCCCGGAGGGCTCGGGGAGGAGGGGGCCTTAGGAGGGGGGGTAATGTTAGGAATCTGTGTCCTGCCATACTTATGCAGAGATCCAGATCCTCACATTTGTCTCCAGAGGCTAAGTCCTTTCAGCCAGCTTCTGAGCATGCTCCTGGAATGAGCTCCCATTGGAGTTCAGGAGTCAGGTGCTCAGGTCCTGCACCTGATTCCATTAGCTCAGCTCAGGGCTCTGGAGATTTCCGGAAGGTCCCGGTCACTATAAAAAATGCGCATGGCTGTCCCGCCATGCGCTAGTATTTTTCATACTTGCTGCTGTGTGTTTGGTATTGGATGCTTGGACTGGTGAATGACTTATTATGAAACCCCTTCCGTCTGATATTACGATTGTGTGAGTGATTGGGCAGCTGCCAGTAGCAGCGCTAGCGCCAGCGCGCTCCAGCAATACCTTTTGCAGCAGCTAAGCGTCCAGCATTGCGCCAGCGTCTTTTCAGCGCCTTGCTTGCGGCTTTGTTCACGCCACGCTGCGGTTGCAGCCTCCCGGGTGTTCGCAGTTGCGACACCTCGTACCTTATTTTTTACGGTAGGTCTATTGGGGATAGTCCTGGTGTTTAAGGCTATTTCTGTGACCTTTATTACCGTGTCCACATCGCTGAAGTCTGTGACTCTATACAGACTCAGCGGTATTTATGTTTTTGTTGGCAGCTCTGTGCATATAACAGAGTCTGCTTTAGTGCACGGAGTGCAGCTAAAACCCTGTGCACATTACCGCCTGAGTGCCCTGCCTCTTTTAGCAGCGGTTAACCCATCTACCGCACGGTGGACCCCGAGCGGTGAACGCACGTTATTTTAATTTTATTTAGTGCGTTCCACCGCTCATAACAAGAGTCATCAGAAAATGCCAAGGGAAGACAGCCAATACAGCCAATACCTAGAGTAAGGAAGAGTCATAAGAAAATACCAAGGGAAGACAGACAATATCTACATTAGGGAAGAGTCATCAGAGAATACCTAAGGAAGACAGCTAATAGCTACAGTAGGAAACAGTCATCAGAGAATATCAAGACAGCCAATACCTACAGTAGGGAAGAGTCATCAGAGTATATATACTAGGGAAGACAGCCAATATCAACAGTAGGGAAGGGTCATCAGAGAATATCTGAGGATGATGGCCAATATCTATAGTAGAAAAATTAAGACTGTCATCAGAGAATACTAGGGAAGACAGACAATACCTACAGTAGGTGTCATCAGAAAATACCAAGGGAAGACCACAAATATTTACAGTAGGGAAGATGTACAAAAATACTTGGCACTCAAAAATGAAGAAGCAGTATATTCTTTATCTAGCATCCAGACAAAAATAGACTCATATCATATGAATGTTATCGGTCCAACAACGGATCTTCATCTGAAAGGTTTTTGGTTTCTTTTGGTAGAAAACTGCAAAAGATACAGATAGGGTAATAGATATCCTTAGGTGGTAGCAAAGTCTATGCTGCTGGTATTATATAGAGGCTGGAGCACGAGTCTATCTGGTTGGAATTAGATAAATGTGACTGGATAAGGCAGGGCTACAGGAATGGGTTAACTGCGCTAGGAGTGCAGGCTCTGCAAACAGATACAGCGCTTAATGCCTGCAGGAGAAATCCAGGGTGCCGCCGTGCGCAGTGTTATCAAGAAGTTTAAAGCCCATGGCACTGTGGCTAACCTCCCTAGATGTGGACGGAAAAGAAAAATTGACAAGAGATTTCAACGCAAGAGTGTGCGGATGTTGGATAAAGAACCTCGACTAACATCCAAACAAGTTCAAGCTGCCCTGCAGTCCGAGGGTACAACAGTGTCAACCCGTACTATCCATCTGCGACTGAATGAAAAGTGGCTGTATGGTAGGAGGCCCAGGAAGGCCCCACTTCTTACCCCGAGACATAAAAAAGCCAGGCTGGAGTTTGCCAAAACTTACCTGAAAAAGCCTAAAATGTTTTGGAAGAATGTTCTCTGGTCAGATGAGACAAAAGTAGAGCTTTTTGGGCAAAGGCATCAACATAGAGTTTACAGGAGAAAAAAGAGGCATTCAAAGAAAAGAACACGGTCCCTACAGTCAAACATGGTGGATGTTCCCTGAATCCCATAGAACACCTGTGGAGAGATCTAAAAATGGCAGTTTGGAGAAGGCACCCTTCAAATATCAGGGACCTGGAGCAGTTTGCCAAAGAAAAATGGTCTAAAATTCCAGCAGAGCATTGCAAGAAACTCATTGATGGTTACCGGAAGCGGTTGGTCGCAGTTATTTTGGCTAAAGGTTGTGCAACCAAGTATTAGGCTGAGGGTGCCAATACTTTTGTCTGGCCCATTTTTGGAGTTTTGTGTGAAATGATCAATGTTTTGCTTTTTGCTTCATTCTCTTTTGTGTTTTTTCATTTAAGACAAATTAAATGAAGATAATAATACCAAAGAATTTGTGTTTGCAATCATTTTCAGGAAGAAACTGAGTATTAGCTGACAGAATTGCAGGGGTGTCAATACTTTTGGCCACAACTGTACATACATTACTTATATTGTATTGATTCCATAGAATGTAAGTCCGCATGGACAGGGTCCTCTCCCCTCTGTACCAGTCTGTCATTGTAAATTTGTTTACTGTTAGCGATATCTATAAGTTTGTATGTAACCCCCTTCTCATGTACAACACCATGGAATTAATGGCGCTATATAAATAAATAATAATAATGACACCACTGAACAGAGGACAGACGGAGTCCAGATTAACTCTGCTGCCTTACTGTAGTGATTGGATCCATCGGGGGTTTCATCTGAATCATGTTACTCAGAGATTTAGATGGAGATGCCAAAGTAAGTGGTTAGCGTAGAGCGCCGGATAACTGTGATCCCAAACGTCATGTAATATGCTCCCAATAAAAGCTTCCACTCAATCCACAAAAAAAGCAAGTCCCCACTCAGATCTGCCATCTGTTAGCAGAAATATAGGGGGCTGCCACATTACTGGTAACACAAAGGCTCTGGAAAAGAGAAATGGCTCCTCACTTGCCAAAAGAAATTCAGCAAATTCTCCGCTCCCAAATTCAAATGCCCCCTTCCGTCTGAGCCCCAGTGTGCCTAAACCACATATAGCGTCCACCTGTTTGGCATTTCTGTAGTGATGAGAGCCCACCTAATTTACAGGTGTGTGTCTCCAGAAGCATGAGCTGGTCATAATGTACTGGTGACTGCATCGTACTGGTCACAACAGCATGCTGGTCACTACAATGGCAGTTTGCAATTTTCACTCAGCAACATCCACTGCTGCTTGTTTCTGGAAAACACCCATGGAGTCAAAATTGTCACTACATCTGTAGATAAATTCCCAAAGGGTTATAATTTCCAAAATGGGGTCACTTGAGGGCAGATTCTGCTTTTCTAGCACTTAGGGGCTCTGTATATGGAATCCACAAACTAGTCTAGGAAAATCTACGCTCCAGGAGGCAAATAGTGCTCTGTCATTAACGAGTCACTCCGTATGGCAAAGTAGTACTGTACATCCACATATGGGGTATTTCTACATTCAGCAGAAATTGGGGGACAAATTTTGGTGCCATTTTTAGCCCTTTCCCAGTGTGAAAATGTAAAACTTGGGACTAACACACAATCTTGGTGGTAAAAATGTAAATTATTTTTTCTTCTCTGCCCAATGGTATAAAAGTCTGTGACACACCTGTGGTTTCAATATAATCACTGCACCCCTAAATGAATTCACTGAGAGTTTTAATTGGTAAAAAGGGGTCACTTATGGGGGGTTCTGCTGTTCTGGCACCTCAAGGGCTCTGTCAATGTAACATGGCACCCTCAAACAAGTGCAGCAAAATCTGCACTGTAATATGGCGCCACTTCCCTTCTGAGGTTTGCACTGTGCCTCAAAAGTAGTTTTTGACCACATATGGGGTGTCAATGAACTCAGGAGAAATTGCACAACAAACTTGGGGTCCAGTTTTTCCTTTTGTCCTTGTGAAAATACAAAATTTGTAGCTAAAATAGATTTTTGGGGGAAAAATGTGATTTTTTTATTTTTATTTTCACAGCTTAACATTATTAACTTCTGTGAAGCACCTGGTGGTTCAAGGTGCTCAATACACATCTAGATAAGGTTCCAAAGGGGTCTACTTTCCAAAATGGTGTTACTTGTGGGGGTTTCCACTGTTTAGGCACATCAGTGGCTCTTCAGACACAACATGGCGTACGCGAATTATTCCATCAAATTTTGCATTCAAAAAGTCAAACTGTGCTCCTTCCCTTCCAAGTTCTGCCGTATGCCCAAACAGTAGTATTTCTCCACATATGGGGTATCTGCATACTCAGGAGAAATTGCACAACAAATTATATATATTCAAAATATGGAGCTAAAAAGATTTATTTGGGAAAATTTGATTTTTTTTTATTTCTATGGCTCTACGCTATAAACTTCTGTGAAGCACCTGTGGGTTCAAGGTGCTCAATAGACATCTAGATAAGTTCCATAAGGGATATAGCCAAAGAAATAGGGTCTACCTCAAAATGGCACTTCAAAGTTACAAACATATCAAAACAGACGAAGAAGTAATGCCATAAAATATGAATTTTATTAAAGCACAATGGCCAAACAAATAAAACCACAATAAAAGGAGATTCCAGTCCAAACAGGCCAAACAAGGTAAGCATATGCATATATATCACAATGTTATTTACTGGTGGGAGATACAAAGTTTCTAATATCTTAATATAACGTCATGGTGGCATATAAGATTATCCCTTAGCTCTTTTGTAATTAGTCCCACTTCAAAGGCTTTATCCAAAATAGTCATTATTTCTTTCTGAAATTTCAACGTGGGATTGAATGTCATCCTCTCATAGCATACGATATCCCTCAGTTGTCTGAAAGCCTCTCTCTCATATAGTACGGTGGGCCAGATGACAACATTTCCACCTTTGTCCGCAGGCTTAATAACCACCTCTTTGAGGTTTTTAAGTTCCTTGAGTGCTTGTTTTTGGACAAAGGTGAGGTTGCCATGTTCCACATGTCCCCTAATATTCTCAAACTCCCTAGTAACCAGACACTGGTACATAACATTGTGATATATATGCATATGCTTACCTTGTTTGGCCTGTTTGGACTGGAATCTCCTTTTATTGTGGTTTTATTTGTTTGGCCATTGTGCTTTAATAAAATTCATATTTTATGGCATTACTTCTTTGTCTGTTTTGATATGTAAGTTCCATAAGGGGTCTAGTTTCCAAAATGGTGTCACTTGTGGGACGTTTTCACTGTTTAGGCACATCAGGGACTCTCCAACTCGACATGGCATCCACCAATTATTCCATCAAATTTTGCATTCCAAAAGTCAAATGGTGTTCCTTCCATTCCAAGCCCTGCTGTGTGCCCCAACAGTTTTCCTCCACATATTGGGTATCAGCTAACTCAGGAGAAATTGCACAACAAAATATATGGTTTATTTTCTCCTGTTACCCTTGCGAAAGTAAAAAAAATAGGTCTAAAGGAAAATTTTTGTGAAAGAATAGTAAACGTTTATTTTTTCCTTCCACATTCCAAAAATTCCTGTGAAGCACCTGAAGGGTTAATAAACTTCTTGAATGTGATACTGAGTACCTTGAGAGGTGCAGTTTTTAGAATAGTGTCACTTTTGGGTATTTTCTTTCATATAAACCCTTCAAAGTGACTTCAAATGTGAAATGGTCCATAAAAAAAATGGTTGTGTCAGATTTGTTGAAAAAATGCTGGTCAACTTTTAACCCTTATAACATCCTGACCAAAAAAAAATTTGGTTGCAAAATTGAGCTGATGTAAAGTAGACATGTGGGAAATGTTATTTTTTAACTATTTTGTGCGCTATGACGCTCTGATTTAAGGGCATAAGAATTAGAAGTTTGAAAATTATGAATTTTCTAAATTTTTGCCAACTTTCCTTTTTTTACAAATAAACACAAGTCATATCGAAGAAATTTTACAGCTATCATAAAGTACAATATTTTCAGAATCACAAGGATCTGTTGAAGCATTACAGAGTTATTACCTCATAAAGTGACAGTCATCAGAATTGTAAAAATTGGCCTGGTCATTAAGGTGAAAACAGGCTTCGTCTCAAAGGGGTTAAGCATGTCTGTGGAATATGTTGGCACCATAGAAATAAAAAGTATTATTCTTAGCCTGATTATGGAAATCTTAAATCAAAGATGAAGACTAAAAATTGCACAAAAATGTTGTTACTTTTGCCGTTTTTATACCAGTGAATAATTACTGAAAATGTCTAATTTTTTTAGACCGTGTAACATTAAATAGCTGAGACAGTCCTTAACACTTTACATATAAAATAATCCAATAACAGTGCTACAACTGTAATAATGTGTATACAGTAATATTGCTGTAAAAATGAATATTTAGATTTGCAATGATTGCAGGTCTTAGATAATAGGCCATAAAACTCTTCACATATTCAATGGTTTTTAATATGGTTCCCTCCTGGGCACTGCTGTCGGACACAAGTGGATTATACTGTGTACCTCCCGGAAGATGATACATGTCATATGATACTGGGTGTTGTACGGACACACTTGCACCATCGATAGGTTACAAAGTCGATTGGCAATATGTACAATCACAAAGTGTCCCAGAGCTGGACCGGTTCCTTCATCATGTATACATAAAAATCTTGCTCAACTGTCAAGTTTAAAAGGACATAAGGATATGAAATGGTAAAACAAGGGGAGGAGGGGAGTTAAAATAAAAGAAAAAATGTCTAAAAATGTCTTCTCGGTAAACAGGTGAGGAATATGGTGGTTTATTATTTTATTCTTTTACAGGGGGCATTGGCTTCAGTGGATTAGGCATGAGGTAAGTGTAATTTTTTTTATTTTAATTTCAATAAAGGAGTGTCTGTCATTATTTCAATTAAAAGACTTTATTCTGGGTGTTTGTTTTCTTACAATATGATTATGGGGTTAGACGCTTCTCTGTCACTAACCTGAGCTTGATTTTGGTGAAACTAAAACAGCTGACATCATCCCCACAAATAGTGGGAATAGACAGGTAATGCGCCATAATTGGCACATCTTATGGATGTGCTAATTGTGGGGCGGCAGCAGGCTGTTATTTTTAAGCTCGGAAGGGCCTCTATCCATGGGCCTGGCCAGCCTGATAATACCAGGCTGTCTGCTTTATTCTTAGCTGGTTCACAAAAATAGGGGAACCCCATGTCATTTTTTTTTAGTGGGATCTCACTATTTTTTCTAACCATCCAAGGTAAGCAGACATCTTCACCCTTGTATTATCAGGTTGGTAAGGTTCATATATATTGCATTCTTACCATCCTAAAATACCAGCCCCCAATAGTCTGCTTTACCCTGGCTGGTTAACAAAAAAAGGGGGACACCACAACATTTTTTTTAAATAAATTATTTCTTTATTAATAAAAGGTTCAAGGAGGGGATGGCATTACATTCAACTGACCTCTCTTTCTGCTTTCTTCAACTGTCTGTCTAATCTATGTCCTACTCTGTCACAAGACTCACAACTAATTATTTAAATGAGTACACATGCATAGTACGGTGCGTAAACACACTCTAAAATGCATGTGTCATGAAGATATGCAGATTTATCGCATCTTATGAAAGTGTATGGCCAATTTAAGCAGAGGAGACTGATCGTCACTGCTACATAAATTGATATACTGCGGCTCATAAACCTGCGCTGCAGGTGAGTTTACACAGCATCAAAGGAAGCACAGTGGGCATGGGATTTCTTGTAATCTATAACGCAGCATTTTGAACACAGAGGAAGAGCGTTCCTGCTAATGCTGCTATACCAGATCATACCCTCAAAGGAAGATTTTACATACACTCTGTCTCCACCCTCTTAAGGGGGCAGGTGTACATGTAATGAGCTGATCTGGTTTTCATTTGCAGTTTGCTTTTAGAAGTTTCCTGGTCAACACCATCTCATTTTAATAGTCTAATATGTCATTAACCCAATAATATCCTGAGCATACTAGTGCAAACTTGAGTCTCTGTTACCTAGCAGTATAGTACAGCTGTATCCTGTGTAACGTTCCACCATGTGAGTGGACATGGATTACTCACTTTGCAGGTCTTTGAGGTAAACACTGGCACGCTCAGGGTTTAAAATGAAGCCATTCAGTTTTTACTAAGACAGTTCCAGCAGCCATTTGCACTGTCTGTTAAACATTCAGCTTTAGCACATGAATACAGATACAGTCTCTCACTGAAAATACTTCTCACTGACCCCGGTCAGTATAACACGGACACCTGTCCGCTACCTACTGGTGTCGGCCACACAGGTTCCCGGGTACCTCCTATCCACAGAGGCACCCTATAGCAACTTCTCACACAGTCTTTCACTGACCCCAGTCAGTATAACACACGGGTGTCAATACCGTCACCTGTTGGATCGCCCAGGCAGGTTCTCGGATCCCTCTTGTCCTCAGAGGTGTCCGATAGATATCAGTCTCTTTCTGACCCCGGTCAGTATCACATGGTTTTCAAGACCGTCACCTGTTGGCCACGCAGGTTCCTGGATCCCTCTTACCGCAGAGGCATCCTGTACACATTTCTCTCTGACCCCGGTCAGTATCACACAGTTTTCAAGACCGTCCGCTCCTTTTGGCTCGGAGTCGCCAGCACGGCTTCCCCAGGCTATGCAATGTCCAAGCCTGGAACATGAGAGCTCTGTCCTCACTGACAGACTCCTAGCACTCTCTCACACCTGTGCAACACACCTTCCTTAGATAGCCTGTAACCACTCCCAGTTACCAATCACATGGCTAGTCACATGTTCATGACCTCATCACAGGTCCTGCAGATTCACAACCACATACATATCTCTTCAGACAAAATGGGGTACGGTGAGCCCCCTCACCACAGTGTGTGGTACATGGGTAGCCCGACCCTCCCAACTCTCAAAGCTACCCGTAGCCCGGACCCAACTGTGAACAACTACTTAAGAAAACACTCCGGGCTACATCACAGGAAGCTGCCATCCCAGTGACACATACCTTTCATTAACCACGCGACCACCAGTCACACCACACCTGGTACAATAAGTGCATTAGCATTTACACAATGTAATAAATAGTGATATAAAGACATTTGTGCTAATAGATAACAGTAAGCATTCTGTTGTACCCTGCTTTGGGGTACTACATATGCACCTGTTTAAAAAGTTACGTATATGGTTCCATATTAAACTTCTGATGCTTTTCCCTTAATCTTAGCAATATCCTATCCTTATCACATAACATATTTAAAAACATTATGGACCAATCATGTAAGATTCTCATAACAATATTTGCATGTGTTCTTTTTCTTTGTTTTTTCTTTGTTACATTTTGGTATATACTGCGATAGCCATGTTTTTCTGTTTTTTTTGTGATCCTTGTAAAGACTAGGCAATAGGTTTCCTAATGACATACCTCGTTTAGCTACCGTCCTGTAGCCTTGATCAAGTATTTTTGTTTTAAATTTTTATTGATGACTATATATTGTACTAAACGTTGACAAAATTGTATTTTTTTAATTCATTTTTGATTTATAATTTGTATCCAAAAGTTTAGTTCCAAATTGATTTTGGAGTTCAATACTTGGAAACATTTTATCTTATTCATTGGGTTGAACAATTATTTATTTCCTAAAGCTATTAAACTTATATAACAGATGATAATCTTATGTTTATATCTGATTGTATAAATCTGAGTTCTCCCTTTGCTCCTTTCACTTTCCTCTTTTTACCTTGTTCCTCCCCAAATAAGTAATTTTTTAACCCCCATTCCTAATTTTTCATTTCCTCTCTAGTTACCCATGTATATACAGCATTAAAAAACCCAATAAAAATGATTGAAAACCAAAGGTTTAGTTGAGTTCTATTTTCGTCTTTTTAGTATGATTTAATTTTATCCTTGTCATTGTATCCCTGTACTTGTAATCTGTTTTTTATTTTATTAATTTCTATAGTGAAAGCTTGTGAACATATACGATGTGCATGTATGAATTCATTATATGGAATTGTTTTGAATGTGTGTTCAGGATGACAGCTGTTGGCTAGCAAAGTTGCATTGCGACTAATAGGCTTGCAGTATATTATTGTGTGAACAGCATCTAAAGACACATTGCCTTCCAATTGGATATCTAAAAAAATCTTTTTATTTGAAGAAGGATGTAAATTTGTGGTTTAAAATGTTACTATTTATATATCTGATGTAGTTTGGTATGGCTGTCATGCCACATGCCACATGTGAGTATATCGTCAATGTAGCAGCCATACCAAGCTACATCAGACAAAAAGGCATGGTGATCAGAATAAATAAAAAACTCTTCCCACGATGCCACAAAAAGAAGTGAAAGGGGGGTGGAGAAAAGCTATCCCATGGGCGCCCCTTTATCTAAACAAAAAACTCATCATTACATGACAAAAAGCTTGTATTTTCACAAACATTCAGTGGCAAGCATGAATTGTTTTAGACCATCGCTGTACTTGCTATATTTGTTTACATGATGTCCCAATGCTTTTATGGCTAAAATATGTAGATTTTTTTTCTAATAATAGTAGGATACCAATGATGTCTATGATGTTACTTTAAATGGAAATTAATTTAGCAACTTATTGTTCCAGGAACAAAATGCATTGATTGCACTAACTTATTTGGAAAGGGAAAATACAGTAGATAACTCAGTACAGTTTCTCGTCGTTTCTCACCCTCCTTAAAAATTATTTTTTCCTTATGAATTGCACTAATACCTCCCAATTGTCTACTATGGCATTGCATTAGTCCCATACTCCGACTCTTTCCCTCTATCGATCTATTCCACCCAATTTCTGGAGATGCCGATCACACACTGGTACCTTAATTTATATTTTCTGGGAATGCAATTGTGGCACCCCTGAGGGTTCAGTCGCCACAGAGGTACTGCACCTCACTCAGAGGTGAGGTATCCCACTTCCCAGGTAAGTTGGAGGCACCTGACAGTACTCTAACACCTGCACCTAACACACACCCTATAGCAGCAGGGCATCCTTGATGGACCCTATGGGAGGACGGGAGGAGGATCTCAACCCTGCCGGGTAGTAAAGGGTGTTGGGAGGTGGGTGGAGCATGTAGGATCAGAACGGGAGAGTAGAGTTGTTGTTAGGATAATCTTCCCATAGGGGAAGAAGTGAACAGACATGTGTGGAGCAGCTCCAGGTCAGAGGAGCTGCTGGAAAGGGAAAGACAGAAGGAAGCTGCCTGAAGGAGGAGTGGATCCTAGAGGCACTGAGCAGTAACCTTACTGCCCGTGGGGCTCGTTCCACGCCGGCTGACATTGGGTGGAGGGATCAGGTCGCAGCGAGGTACCGGCCCCCTAGCCTAGTGGAGATATCATCTGACTCAACTAGCAAGCCGGAGGTTGAGGCACCTTTAGGTACCTTATCCACAAGTCACAGTTATCCTCATCGGAAAGGCAGCCATAAGAGAGCAAGGGAACGCAGTGAGGATGTTACCCAACAAGGTCGGCGGCTGCTGGCCTGGAACACTGACTGTGCGGTGTTGAGAAGGAAGAGGGGAGAAAGCAACATAGTGAGATGGCCAGGAAAGGCACACACTGAAGGGAATACTGGAAAGGTGTTCTCCATCTGCCTGGGAGTTGGCTGAGCCCCTTACCTGAAGGACGCCGTACCAAGCGGGCATCTGTGTGCACCAGAACTGTGAGTAAAGCTTTGGAACTGCACCCAGCTATTTCCTCCAATTATTCCTGTGTCACCCCCTCAGCACTGCTACATCCCTTGACAAATACTACATCACTACCATCTTCAACACATTGCAACTGCCCTGGGACTAAGCTCTACCTGTGGAGAGCTATACCAACTCTGCTGCATCACCATCAGTCCCAGAGGATCTGCCCTGCAGCGCTGGTCACCTCTGACCAGAAACCACAGGTGGCATCACGACCACTTTACAAACGCTTTATTTCTCCCCTGTAAATATCCCCTTTTTTGGACGCCCAGGGCCACAGACCAGGTCACTGCTGCTGCGACACTGCCCCTTTAAGAAGCGACCCGGTACCGAGTATCCCCACTGCCCTGGCGGGCAATCCACAGTCTCATTTCTTGTTTCTGTGGCATGATTGAAGAGTTTGATGAATACCATTTTCCCAACAATAATTTTCTTGGCTTTCTATATTATCTACTAAATGTCCCCTCAAAAAGACTTATGGAAAAAGTTCACCAGGCTGCTCTTATCAGCACTGTGGCAAAATCTCTTATTATAAGGTCTTGAAAAAAGACTATATCTGTCATGTTCAGTTCTCTATGGAAAATTAAAGGAATTGTGATCAATGGAGCACTTGACTTCCTCCTTTAATAATACTTTAGATACATGTACACAGATTTAGAACCCTTTGGACGCTTTTGACACCATGACTAATTTCTTGGATGCCTAACATAAAAAAGCTAAATACTAGAAATAAGTGGATCAGGAATATGATTTCGCCTGTTTGTGTATGTTTTTCCTGAAAATTTGGTTCTTCAAGAACTTATATCTTTGCACTTTGTAAAGCAAATTGCAAGAGGGACCAGAATAGCAAGGAATCATCTCTTACGTTAGAAAACTAAACAAGAAAATAACTGGGTGCCTCTATTGGTCACCTACTATCCAGATCTGGAGGAGATAAGGGGAGCTGCATGGAAACTACAACCTTTAGTACAAAATGATGCTCGATTACAATCCATATTTCCAGACCCTTCACTTCTGTGTTTTAGGCAGCCCCCAAATCTAAGAAGCATTATTGTCAGAAGCTGCCTGTACTCCCCAACAGCTACAGGCACATTTCCCTGCAACCACAAAAAAATATAAAACCTGTCCATTTATAACGGCCACGAACAAGATAAAGATCCCCAACTCACATCAGGACTACAAGATCTCAGGTACTTTCAGCTGCATCACATCTAATGTGGTGTACTTAATTTTTTGTACTATATGTCTAGCTTGGGGTCTGTATGTTGTAGAGACAGGGCCAGAACTTAAAACAAGGATGAATTCTCATCGCCACACAATAAAAGAAAAAAGAACAGATCTACCTGTGGACAAACATTTTTATATCCCTGATCACTGCATCATGGACATGAAATTACTGGTATCAGAAATTTAGCTGAAATCCCAGAAAGACACAAAAATTTTGGATTACAAACTTATGACAACCTTTGGCACACACAGAGCAAGAATGAATATGTGCTCCTCAGACCATTTGGGGGCATCACAACCATGGACTAGAACTCAATCACAGGACAATAAAACTTTCACACTCCTTATCTAGGAACTGTTCCAATATTTAGGGCCACAACTGTTTTTCACTCTCCCATACTGACAGTTCGGCTTCACATCACTTGTCTTATCTATTGCATTATTCCTGTGTCCTGTTGTGCATTAATATATGACCTCAGATTTTGTGTTATTTTATGCCTGATGAAGAGACCTGAGTAGTCTCGAAAGCTTGTTACCATCTTTTCAGTTAGTAATTAAAACGTATCAACCACTGAGGACTCTCAAATCTTAATATTGTTGAACAAGTTATTTTTCACAAATTTAATGTCCCTTATCATGCTCTGGGGTCTCTCCAGACTCTGGTTCATAATAACTGTAAAATGTAAAAAATAAATCATTATAGGCACCCTATACTCATCTCTCTGGCTCCTCTGCTATTCACAGTGACACTTCCAGTCCCCAACGCATCTTCTGATCCCATGCTGGTCACTTCTTCTAGTACTGTGCCGGTCTTCCAGGGATCATGACGTCAAGGAGGGTTCTGCGCAGGAACACAGAAGGTCAACAACATCATGACATGCACTGTGACCTTTCACATGCTTGCACAGAACCCTCCTGGATGTTCAGCCCAATGCGAGAAGGCTGAAGACTCCAACGCCATTATGGCTTAGAAAAATGGAGGTTGTGTTGAAGAGTGTTACAAAAAAATCTGCATTTTGGCAAATACATCTTTTCGTAAAATTCAAGTAGAACTCAATTTCCTTTAATTTATTTTTCTTTTCTTTCCGAAATACAATGAATAGACAAAATGCATTAGTATTAATGACACAATGTGCTCCGAGTATTATGGCTTTGTAGATAAAACCCCTAATAGGAGGAGGGATGACTCCAAGTGTAGTAGCAGATATTGATATGTGTATTTTAACCAATAAAATACTTCATCTATAAATACTCCTCACATGGGTTTTCATCATTTTGGACAGTGGAAGTGGAAGTCTACGGCACATTATAGTTATCAGGATTATTTTCTATGACATCTGAGGGAATGACAATAAACAAAAGCTGGGACCCTTTTTGGTCGTCCATAAACTTGCTTAATTGATACCATCAGGCTAGTGAATTGTTGTCCAAACACATTACACAAACTTGATTTCCATCATATGGCTACATAATGCATTATGAGAATAGACGTGTTAGAATATAAATTGCATTTCTGATTGTATCTGGATGAACTATATCCGTCTTGTTTGCTCGGAGACTTGAAAACTTTGTATTCACATCTGTTCAGTCACAGTTCTCCTATTATTTTCTTCTACACAGATGTTAGCAGGACAATTGAGCTGAGTGTTGAGCCTGGTTTATGTGTCTCTGATGATAATCTTTAGCTATGAGTTCTCCATGTGAAGACTATGATTGGTGTAATCCCTAATGTAAATGAGACCATAGCATCTTCAGATCGCAAACAGATGTTCTGCTCATTGGGCCATTACAGTCCCATTAGATAATTATTGACTAGTTTTCTAAAACTTTTTGGTTTCTTGCCTTTTACTGTACATAAACTTAGTTACTGTAGTTCGGGGCTACAGAACCACCATGCAGCCCTTTGAAAATGATGGTTCAGTAATGTCAGTGAAATCTGGTACCTATGTGTTTGTGGGCTGAAATCTAGTGCTCCGGTCACATTTACATTCAAACATTCCAATCACCTGTTCTGCTTTCAGGGACAGGCAAATGGAATTAAAGTCCAAAATGGATTTTTTACATAACTAAAGCAGAAAGGTGCCATTGATTATTATGGGGTGTGCCTGGGTACCCATTATGTGCCAGTTTTGAGCGTGGGAAAAAAAAACCGTTCTGCATGAAGCGCTTCTCATACCGTTCTAAAAATGGACACATACCAGAACCAAGACGGACCTCGTAATAATCAATAGGTTCCATCTGCTTCTATCTGCATCAGACATGCAATGGATCTATTTTGAATATCAATTCCAGAACAAGCAGAATGTCCGAATGCAAGTGTGAACATAACCTAACTAAGACATAGTCTGTAGTGCAAGCAATGGTGGAGCCACAGTGCCCATGCAATTGTCAGCGGTAGGGTGGTCATCAGAGGCATAGTTAGGGGTCTATGACAAGAGAATGAGGGGGAAATACTTGGATTAGCCCAAAACAAGGTAAAACATTTACACATTTAGAGTGGGTACAGTGGGCATCACAGCAGACGTCACTGCTGTATAAAAAGAACTATGCAAACACCAAGACCAATATTACCACAAGTGTCCATATGAAGGTGCTGCAGATATAAGGGTATACAGTAGCATGAAATCCAGTGGCTCATGTTGCATTCTCTGATTGGATGCATTCACTTTTCTGGTCTTTTCCATCTTGCCCAGACCGTCATGGAGACTTCATAATGACTTTACTTGTCTACAGAGATACAGTCATATGTTAAAGTTTGGGCACCCCTATTAATGTTAACCTTTTTTCTTTATAGCAATTTTGGTTTTTGCAACAGCTATTTCAGTTTCATATATCTAATAACTGATGGACTCAGTTATATTTCTGGATTCAAATGAGGTTTATTGTACTAACAGAAAATGTGCAATCTGCATTTAAACAAAATTTGACCGCTGCAAAAGTATGGGCACCTCAACATAAAAGTGACATTAATATTTCGTAGATCCTCCTTTTGCAAAAATAACAGCCTCTAGTCGCTTCCTGTAGCTATTAATGAGTTCCTGGATCCTGGATGAAGGTATTTGTGACCATTCCTGTTTACAAAACAATTCCAGTTCAGTTAAGTTTGATGGTCGCCGAGCATGGACAGCCCGCTTCAAATCATCCCACAGATGTTCAATGATATTCAGGTCTGGGGACTGGGATGGCCATTCCAGAACATTGTAATTGTTCCTCTGCATGAATGCCTGAGTAGATTTGGAGCGGTGTTTTGGATCATTGTCTTGCTGAAATATCCATCCCCTGCGTAACTTCAACTTCGTCACTGATTCTTGCACATTATTGTCAAGAATCTGCTGATACTGAGTTGAATCCATGCGACCCTCAACTTTAACAACATTCCCGGTGCCGGCATTGGCCACACAGCTCCAAAGCATGATGGAACTTCCACCAAATTTTACTGTGGGTAGCAAGTGTTTTTCTTGGAATGCTGTGTTTTTTAGCCTCCATGCATAACGCCTTTTTGTATGACCAAACAACTCAATCTTTGTTTCATCAGTCCACAGGACCTTCTTCCAAAATGTAACTGGCTTGTCCAAATGTGCTTTTGCATACCTCAGGTGACTCTGTTTGTGGCGTGCTTGCAGAAACGGCTTCTTTCGCATCACTCTCCCATACAGCTTCTCCTTGTGCAAAGTGCGCTGTATTGTTGACCGATGCACAGTGACACCATCTGCAGCAAGATGATGCTGCAGGTCTTTGGAGGTGGTCTGTGGATTGTCCTTGACTGTTCTCACCATTCTTCTTCTCTGCCTTTCTGATATTTTTCTTGGCCTGCCACTTCTGGGCTTAACAAGAACTGTACCTGTGTTCTTCCTTCTCCTTACTATGTTCCTCACAGTGGAAACTGACAGGTTAAATCTCTGAGACAACTTTTTGTATCCTTCCCCTGAAAAGCTATGTTGAATAATCTTTGTTTTCAGATCATTTGAGAGTTGTTTTGAGGAGCCCATGATGCCACTCTTCATAGGAGAATCAAATAGGAGAACTACTTGCAAGTGGCCACCTTAAATACCTTTTCTCATGATTTGATACACCTGGCTATGAAGTTCAAGGCTCAATGAGGTTACAAAACAGCACGGTGGCTCAGTGGTTAGCGCTGCAGCCTTGCAGCGCTGAAGTCCTGGGTTCGAGTCCCACCAAGGACAACATCTGCAAGGAGTTTGTATGTTCTCCCCGTGTTTGCGTGGGTTTCCTCCGGGCACTCCGGTTTCCTCCCACACTCCAAAAAAAAACATACTGATAGGGAATTTAGATTGTGAGCCCCATCAGGGACAGTGATGAAAATATCTGCAAACTGTAAAGCGCTGCGGAATATGTTAGCGCTATATAAAAATAAATTATTATTATAAAACCAATTTAGTGCTTCAGGAAGTCAGTAAAAAGTAGTTAGGAGTGTTCAAATCAAGAAAATGATAAGGGTGCCCATACTTTTGCACCGGTCAAATTTTGTTTAAATGCAGATTGCACATTTTCACCTCATTTGAATCCAGAAATATAACTGAGTTCATCAGTTATTAGATATATGAAACTGAAATAGCTGTTGCAAAAACCAAAATTGTTATAAAGAAAAAAGGTTAACATTAATAGGGTTGCCCAAACTTTAACATATGACTGTATATTGGATTTCTCGCATGTCCGGCACAATCCCTGCTTATTTCCAATCCCATGGTTCCAATTTTCAGAGGGCCACCAGGTGCTGTGAAACCTGCATTTTGTAAGGTCCACAGTTCATTTTTTGCCACCGGATCCCAGTGGAGTTATTGTCTTAGCGGGTGAAGCCGCTGTAAGGTGAATATAATACAGGAGATGGGGGAGCTGTATGATCAATGTCAGGAAACTGGATTCTACCACCAAAAGCATTAGAATTAAATTCTGAATACAGTGGATGCAAGCGAGGGCCTGTATTGTGGACAGTCTGTCAGGCCTCAAATCCATGTCAGGAACATGTACAAGCCTCATTTTACTTGGAAGCAGCCTCCTCAAGGGACAGAGACAGGAGTGCCGTTGACCAATCTGCACAAGTTACACACTTTTTCAGGAAACTATCCAACCAGGCAGAATGTTTCTTTTCATGGTGTTGAGCAACAATGGAGTAATTACAGGATATGTCCCAGAGAGTGACGAGGTCTGTGGAGTGTATTACTCAGGTGATAGGCAGTGCTACAGAGTTTAAGTAAAGACCTTAGCGTTGCAATGACCATGCTCCAATATATGTAAGGCTGCGGAATAGGTCTGTGGAGAGTATTAACCCAATTTCTTAGACGTGCTTAAAATCTACAGAGACTGGCCAATACCCCACCCCAATTTTTTTTGCAAGGACCCAAATTTAGAAAATGTAAGGGAAGCAACAGTTTAATAAAGAAACACAAGTCTCAATTAGGAGCCTGGAAAAATCAGCAATGGTATTTGTCCATCACCGGACACTGTAAACTGCTAATGTTGAGAGACCTGACAAATTACAAGGGATTGTAAACAGTTCCTCAGAGTTGCCAGCATTAGTGTCATATGTCTCATGGGACTCTTGATGGTGGGAGGAAGAAGGATCAGGTGGAGGATTCAGAGGCCCAGCCTCTTGGCTACTGAGACTGGACCGTGTGGAAGACATCATGGTGCTGATTGTCAACACATCGGAGCCTTTGTCTGCCATCCAACCTACGACATCCTCACCTTTGTCTGGGCCCGATAGTGGTGTAGGGCGCTGACCAAATTTTGACAGGAACCTAGTACGAGATACTGTCACCTTCGGATCTGTCACATGGCCTTGGCTCGCACCACCACATCCATGTCCCTTCATGTCACCCTTTCTCATCTTGAATGTGTTATGATTATGAAACCAAATAATACTGTCTTTATTTTTCACAAGTACCCTTGCAAAGGTCTTATGTACAAATTCATGGTATCTAGCTATGTGTGGCTATTTTATGGAGATCGTCTTGCTGATACACTCCTAATGCGGAGCTATGAAGATAATTGCCCCTGCTAAATTGTCACGTAAGATTATCTGTACCCATCTTGCTAGATAAAGATACACTATTTTTTGAACCAATAGAAAATTCAGATATTTGTTCAATCATCTTGGTGATACACTCCAAATGCAGAGTGATGAAGATTATTGACCCTGCTAAACTGTCACGTAAGAGTATCTCTACCTGGATTGCGCCAGTCGTACAACTGCTAGGCAAATATTATGTATTTTAAGCAATAGACGAGGAATATTGTTCAGCAATTAGATTTTAAAATGGATGTTACTATATGATGGCACTGAGGAATATTATTTTGCGGTAAAAAAAAAAAAAATTATAGGCTGCTTCACACAGGAATTATGTAGCTCCCAAAAAATGGTTTTGTATATGCTGGTATTAATAAATATTATTTCCCTCAACAAATAGCTGATTTTTATTTTTCGGTGGTGGATGAAACCCTCCCTATTTCACTCTAATCCCACAGTCTGTTCATAACACTAACTACTATACAATGTAAGGAGATAGACCGGACCTCAGGTACCTGCATGCCGGGTCCAGAACTAGAGAGGCTGCATCCTCTATTCCCGGGGGGAAGCCTGAGCGAAGCGGACCTTCCCCTGCTGCCTGGGGGAAGCCGGATAGAGATGGAGCTTCCTCCTGACAGGAGGGGGCGGGGAGAGCCAGAAAAGGGAGCGCAGCAGCCAGTGGATCAAAAGGGAAAGCGCGCAAAATAAAGCAGTTTGGCACCAAGGCAGAGCAGCGCGCAGAGCGATGAGTGGTGCACTCTGCTTCCCTTGTCCCCTGCATGGAGTACCGACGCTGCAAGAGGTTGCATAGAAAGGGCCCCGACGCCTGCAGAGCCAAGTAGTAGCACACTGGAGAGAGAGACTGCTGCAGAGCCATGCAAAGCAGAGCAGAGAAGGGCTGTACATTACACCTCGGGCAGAACCGTGCAGAACCGAGCCATGCACATGGAGCAGAGACGTGCACACTGAGTAAAGCTGAGCCAGCCTTGCAGCAGCCAGAGGGATGAGCGCCATGTCCTGAGGACACCAGCAGCATGCAAGCCAGTGACTGTCGTCGCCCGCCGCCAACAGCAGGGACCAGAGAGACGGAACATACAGCATGGGTCCGGTGACTGTCCGAAAGCAAGGCACAGAACGCTCCATGTCCATGAGTGTAACACATGTGCCCCATATGAGTGACCGAGGGCAGGACAAACACTTGTACCCTGTCCGGGCCTTTAAACAAATTCTGAGCCACATAGGGCCCGTACCAGATCGTGACCCCTTTTACTGTCAACCAATTTGGGCTCGCTTGACCGAGACTGTGAGAAGAGTTGTGCAGGAGTCTCGTCGAGCTTAGACAGTAGTCGTGGCCCTTACCTTTATAGGAAACTACAGTATATGGACTAGGGGCAGTGGAAGGTACCGGAGACCGACCACTGTCACCAGAAGACAGGGGTATTGTTGTCTGTGTAGGGTTCGAGCAGGCTCACAGGATGCAGTGACGAGACACGAGACTGAATGTGGTGTGAAATAAACTTTTATAAATTTCAAGCCGCAAGGGCTAAACTGTTTCAACAAAAAAAAGGTAACAACTATTCGTCCTCGCAGGGACCCGGGAAACAACGTAACCAACTAAGGGTCCTTATTTCTCTATAGTGCACTTAGCCTTCCGGGCGTCGCTTGAGTTCACAGATACGACCACTCGGGGATTGCGGATGTGGCTGCCTTGTAATCCACGATTTCCCGGAAGGATTTGGGCTCGTCCGGCCCTGAAGAAACCAGAATGGTGGGGCGCAGCAGGCCCTGAAGAAACGGGAACGATGAGGCGCAGCAGGCCCTGAAGAAACGGGGATGGTGGGGCGCAACGGGCCCTGAAGAAACTGGAACGATGGGGGTGCAACAGGCCCTGAAGAAACTAAACGGTGGGGTGCAACGGGCCCTGAAGAAGCTGGAAAGGTGGGACGTAACAAGCCCTGAAGAAACTGGAACGGTGGGGCGTAACAGGCCCTGAAGAAACTGGAATGGTGGGGCGTAACAGGCCTTGAAGACACTGAACGGTGGGGCGCAACAGGCCCTGAAGAAGCTGGAAAGGTGGGGTGTAACAGGCCCTGAAGAAACTGGAACGGTGGGGCGTAACAGGCCCTGAAGAAACTAGAACGGTGGGGCGTAACAGGCCTTGAAGAAACTGAACGGTGGGGCGCAACGGGCCCTGAAGAAGCTGGAACAATGGGGCGCAACAGGCCCTGAAGAAACGAGGACGGTGGGGCGCAACAGGCCCTGAAGAGACTGGTCAGGGGGAATCTCCCAGGCGTCCGTTTAGAGGTTCTCGTCCCCCAGCCAGGTCATGACGCAGTTCAAAAACATAAATGTTAACAAACTCCGCTTACTGTCCCCTCAGTAACTGGGACGGGGCTCTGCGGCCGCCTATAGCGAGGTGGCGCCCCATGAGGCCGGTAATGACGGGGCCGCAGGTGTGGGAGGAGACAGGGGGGCAGTGTCCTGGCCGCTGTACCGGATTGCTGTCTCGTCGCAGCGGTCGCCTGAGATCCCAGTCCTGTCACGCCACGGAGAGAATCAGCGGGCGTCACTTTATCTGAACGTATGCGGGGAGGGTCTCTTACGCGCCGCTTGTCGGTGAGTCCCAAGTTTTCCCTTCACAGTCTCCTACCTGTCTCTCTTCCACACACCGTCCGTTACCTCAGTCCTCTCTCTGTCACACAGCTTCCTCTCTCCTGTCAGGCTTTTTTCCAACTGCCACCTCAGCGCGCCCCCTGCTCCTTTTGCCCTAGCCCCGCCCCCTGTTGCCCTGACAACTTCAGTCGCATGTCTCCCTTTGTAATCCCCCTGATGTGGTTCCTTCAATAACTCTGATGGTGGTCCCCTTGGTTCCGGCCCAATCACTATATGGGGGTCCTCCTCCCCACATCTGCTTGACCCCATTAATGAGGACACTGCGTCGGCTGTTGCCGGCACCATTGAGTTTGCAGCAGGAGCTGCAGCATTAGGACTTCCTTATACGTTTGCTAATATTTGAATAGTTGAATTGTACTGTTCCTTTAATGCTGTTTAACTCTTTACCTCCCTGAGTGGAGTATTTCCCCTGTAAATAAACCTGTCACCCCTTGCTCTGCTGCTTGCATACCGTCACTGCATCCTGCGTGTCTGCTTCTTACCTTACAACAACACAGTGGAAAATAGCAGAGATCTGCAGCATGTACTTGCAATGCTGAGAATACCCAGGTGCCTGCCTTTCACCCTCCCTCCTATTAAATCTCTCCCTACTTAATTCCCCACATAACAAAAATGTAATCTCTTCACAATCTTCAGCTCTTAAAAGAGCTTTTGGTAATAAATAACACTCAATATAACTTTCTATCACTCTCCCTATGCTCACACTACGCTCTCCCTATTCTGTTTCCAGCTGCAATGTGGGCAAGATGGAGCCAGCAGTTTTTAAATAGCCCCTATAATGCTGGAAGGCCAGCCACCACAGTAATGCCACACCAAAGATGGCACTGGCATTACTGTGATTGGCAAGCAAGCCCAGCATGTTCATTGGCTGCAAATAAAGTGTCAAACATGCTGGGCGGGTCACTCGAATATACCTAGGTGAATACCTAATTTCTCGCCTAGTAGCGAATAGCCCAAATACCGTACTATTCGTGCGAGTAAGGAATAGTGCCGAATGTATTCGCTCATCACTACTTATAAAGCATTTCTCATCTGGATGACTTTTGGATAGGTACTTGGACTTAATTCCTTTAATCCATCTTGTGCATTATGATTTTATTTCTGTTTCCGTCCACTTGGTTTCCAGTGAAAAGAAAATCCATGGAAGTCATCTTACAATTTGCAGAATTCAACAAAAAACTGCAAAACCAGCCTTCTCCTTTATTTTCAACTCCCATTGAAACTAGATAAAGAGAATGTCTGACAATGCTGCAGTGAGGCTCTGTTCCATCTTCAGACACAGACCACTTGTCATTTTGTTTTTTGGTTCAATTTTCAAAGATATCTATAAAGATATCTATCTATCAACAAAAAAAGAGCCAGCACTCCCAAAAAAAAATCTGGGCAAAAACGTCAATGTGGAGACTGTCAGTTCCATAACAGAACCTTTCTCAAGAAAAAGTAGGAATACAATTGAAATATACATAGGAGTATCAATTAAACATATAATCTCTTTCTGGCATGCTTCAAATCTACACAACTTTACCTGGCATCTGACTGTCTATGTGAAGTGCATCTCTTTCTGGTATGCTTTTCTTACCTACCATTTGATTTCCATGATCTGTTTCATTCCTCTTGATTTTGTTATTCTAGCATATTTTTGACCAGTCACTCCAACCCCTCCCTCTGTTTTATGACCTTTGTTTAACTCTCAGCATCTGGTCTGACCATACCCACCCACCTCCTCATTCACACCTGATTGTCCTTAGCTGAAGATATATTCAGACCCATGAGTCTGATCAAGACTTTAGTCTGATCCAGGCATCTTTCCAATTACATCTTTCAAAGTACAGCTTTCTATGTACAATACTTTAAATTAGACTACAATGGGACTGGAATTGACTGTAAGGTAATAGAACAGAAAACCACTACAATGTTTCTGCTGAGCGGAGATGGAAGAGATCCCGTACTGCTGAGCACTTTATCGTATACAAGCAGTCACTCGTCAGCTTCAAGTCCCCGCTCACTGCTGCAAAACAAATTTACTTCTCATCTCTCATATCCTCCCTGTCTCACAACCCTAAACAGCTTTTCAACACTTTCAATTCTCTACTCCGGCCCCAGCACCTCCTCCCTCTCCTCTCATTTCAGCTGAAGACTTTGCCTCTTTCTTTAAGGAGAAGATCGGTAACATCAGAGAAAGCTTTGGCTCACAGCCCCCAATGCCCCTTCTCTTAACTGCTCAGTCCTGTTCTTCCAAAACCAGCTTCTCCACCATGACAGAAGATCAGCTCTCCACCCTTCTGTCGAGATCACATCTCACCACTTGCACGCTCGACCCATTCCTGCCCCACCTCATCCCTAACCTCTCCACAGTCTTCATCCCAACCCTAACACATCTCTTCATCCTTTCACTTACAAATGGTGTCTTACCCTCATCCTTCAAGCATGCCTCAATCACACCCATCCTCAAAAAGCCCTCTCTCGACTCATCCTCTGATATCACTTCTCCTTTATGCCTCAAAATTGCTGGAACAGCATGTAAATCTTGAACTGTCCTCCCACCTCTCCTCCTGCTCTCTCTTTGACTGGTTGCAATCTGGCTTCCGACTGCATCACTCAACTGAAACTGCCCTAACTAAAGTCATCAATGACATACTAACTGCCAAGAGCAAGTGACACTACTCTGTCCTCCTTCTCCTGGACCTGTCTTCTGCCTTTGACACTGTGGACCATTCCCTCTTGTTACTGATTCTCTCATCTCTTGGCATTACAGATTTGGCCCTATCCTGGATCTCATCATATCTAACAGACCGGACATTTAGTGTCTCCCTCTCCCACACCACCTCCTCACTTCGCCCCCTGTCTGTTGGTGTTCCCCAAGGATCAGTTCTAGGACCCCTACTCTTCTCCATCTATACCTTCAGCCTGGGACAGCTCATAGAATCCCATGGTTTGCAGTATCATCTCTACGCTGATGACACGCAGATCTACCTATCAGGACCAGACCTCACCTCCTTACTGACCAAAATCCCACAATGTCTGTGTGCTATTTCATCTTTCTTTTTTGGTCGCTTTCTAAAACTGAACATGGACAAAATTGAATTCATCATCTTTCCCCAATCTCACTATACCCCTCCACCAGACCTATCCATCAATGTCAATGGCTGCTCACTTTCCCCAGTCCTTCATGCTCGGTGCTTTGGGGTGATCCTCAACTCTGCCCTCTCTTTCAAGCCACATATCCAAGACCTTGTCTCCTCCTGCCGACTCCAACTTAAAAATATTTCCAGGATCCATACATTCCTTGACCAAAAAACTGCAAAAACCCTTGTGCATGCCCTCATTATCTCCCCCTTGACTATTGCAACCTCCTACTGTCTGGCCTCCCCTCTAGCACTCTTGCACCACTCCGATCTATTCTAATCTCCGCTGCCCAACTAATCCACCTGCCTCCCCGTTATTCCCCAGGCTCTCCTCTCTGCCAAGCCCTTCACTGGCTTCTTATTGTCCAGAGGCTCCAGTTCAAAACCCTAACTATGACATACAAAGTCATCCACAACCTGTCTCCTCCATACATCTGTTACATAGTCTCCCGATACTTACCTACACGTAACCATCGATCCTCTCAAGATCTCCTTCTCTACTCCCCTCTTATCAATTCTTCCCACAACCGCATACAAGACTTCTCCCATGCTTCCCCCATACTCTGGAACTCTTTACCCCAACACATCAGACTTTCACTTACCATTGAAACCTTCAAAAGGAACCTGAAGAACCATCTATTCCGATAAGCTTTCAATCTGCAGGGATCCTCAGTCTACTGAGCAGCAGCACGACCAGCTCTACCCTCTCCTTGTGTATCCTCACCCATCCCCTGTAGACTGAGTCCTCATGGGCAGGGTCATCTCTCCTGTTCTTGTGTGTGTGCCTTGAATTGCTCATGTTTATTGTACTTGTCTATGTATGCCCCTTTTTTACATGTAAAGTGCCATGGAATAAATGGCGCTATAAAAATGAACAATAATAATAATACTTACAAATTCATTAGAACCAAGATACTAACCCAATATGTAGTAGGTGAAATAATAATAATAATAATAATAATAATAATAATATTAGCAAGTACCTCCAATCAGAAATATATAGTTCTTCTGATTCACTATATTTCTTATCCCATGTGCAGGGTATTGCAGTAGCTTAGCTGTCCATGGTTATGACCACTAACAAATAACTGTCATTTTACAAGTGGTGTTAACTACGGATACCTACAGTAAGTTACTGCAATTCCCTGTACATGTCATAAGCAACATAGCTAATCAGAAGAACTATACTATATTTCTAATTGTAGGTATTTGCTAATATTATTTTATTATTATGAAGTGGAAAATCCCCACAGGTGACCGTATTTTCAAAACTATACTCCTCAAGATATTTTTGAGGTATAGTTATAGTAATGATAATAATACTTTTGGTTTTATTGGTTTATGAATCTATAATGTGGTGGTACGTGGAAGTTGGGAGGAACACATCAGAGAGAGTATTCCCCTCTTGGAGCATACTCTGCATGTTTTCTGTGCTCTTCCTTTCTTTGCTGTTTTTTGGAATCTCACCAGGAAAATATTGCCCTGGTACAATATGGACACCTTCAGTTTCATAAGTACTGGGACCCTCACCTTCTTGATTGCCAAACATTAGTGCCTTGATAACTCTTTACTGAAACTGAAGGAAGGTTCCCATGTTGCCTGCAGATCAGAACAGGACAAAAGCATTATACAGTGCCATTTATAGAATGTGCACAGCCAACTTTTTGTACCATACTTTTGATGTTCGCATGGCAATGTATGGTTTGAGTACCTGATCTGAGAGATCTACACCTGCTATGAATTTATTATAACACAATCTAGCTTTGGGACTTATGTAGTGGTACCTCGAGTAGGAGCTGTTGCCATGATGTTTTGTGGTCAAAATAAGGACAGCCCTCTTGTCCTTCTGCTTGATCACCAGCATGTTGTCACTAAATTGGGGTCTGCTCTCGCCTTTCTTAGTAGCTGCCCAATAAGCAGCTTAGGGAGGCCTGATTTCTTTGCACTGTGTTGTAACACTGGTTCCACAACCAAATCCATGAAACAATGAGCTGTTATTGTACTTCAAATGAAGATTTGAGGGGTCCTGCTACCGTACATTATGCCACCCCCACACCATAAACCTGGGAGTAGGACATGTGTGATGTTCCCTCTTCGTGGCATTGCCCACGTGGTCTCAAGACTAATCTCTGATGGTCCATACACCAGAAACAAACATTTGAGTCAACACTGGATAGGATAGACGTCTATTCCAGGTTCTTCTGTTGTCTTGCTCTGCACCATGATAGCCTTTGAGAGCGGTGACATGAGATCTATGGATCACCTGTAGCTGGACATCTGGCTAATAGGCTAATGATGTTCATATGTCCTCTCATAGTTTGTATATACACTATACTTTAGACTGAGAATGTGATGTCCATTTTAATTCTCAGTACAGAATGGATCAATCATGGAACCAGTGGTATGGCTATTTCTCCAAACAGTCTCAGGAGCCGGTTTCAACACAATGATGCCAGGCCACATGCTGCTCAGGCTATGTGGCCAAAGATCACAGACAGGGAAAAAAGGACTTAAAAATCCTGTAAAATTTTAGCAAAAACACCTCTTGAAAAAATAGCCTCACCAAACCTTGTCCAAGTGTAGGGAGAAGGGCCCCCATAAAGTGTCCGGGCCGGAACCAAGGGGACCGCCATCTAGGTTCCTAAAGGAACTGTACCCGGGGAACGGAGGAGGAGAGTGGACTGCTGGGAGTGACAGGACAGCAAGGGGAGGGGCGAGTATAAAAGGGACAGGGAGTGCGCAGGGGAGTCAGTTGGCGGAACGGCAAACACGAAGCAAGAGACTGTGGGAGTTTGAGAGAGCCAGAGTGACAGACGGTGACCAGAGAGGAGACCAGCGGCAGAGGTGAGACTTACAGTGGCCTGGGGAGAGTAAGCGCCGAACTTACCAACAAGATACTGCTGCTTCACTCCAATCCTGGGTCACTACCTGCCCACGGTCTTCCGCAGCTGTTACCGCTGTGTTCCAACCTGTTGCGGCCTGTCCGCTGCCTCTCGCAGCCGCTGCCGCTTCACTCCAGCCCGTGGATGCGGTCTGCCCGCTACCGCCCCGCTTCAGCCCACGGCTGCGGCCTGTTCATCATCGCCCGCAGTTGACGTCACCCCGCTGCAGTCGGCAGTTGGGGCCTACTCCTCGCCTACAGAGAAACTCTTTGCCTGGGCCCAGGCCATGCATGTGGCCTGCCAACCGCCACTCCTGGTAACTGCAACACAGCCCTGCTTGGGGACTGGAGTCTCATTGAACTCGCTTACGAGCGGAACCCCACTGTTTCTACAGGGGGTTACCTCACCAAAGGACTCCCTCAGGGCCTGTTGTGCTCCAACTCCTCCTGGGCGCTGGGGTGTCCGAAGACTACGACAGATCTTCAGCAGCCGGGCCCAGCGGCTGCGACACCAAAGCAGCCTCATCAGAGACGCCGATGGACGTCAGGACAGATAAGTGACACTATAGGAAATAAGGACCCGTAGTCGGCCATATCGCGGCCCTATGGCAACCGGCCTTTGCCGGGTTAGTCGTGTTCTCTTTGAAAGTGTTTGTTTGTGCAGAGTCCCTGCGAGGACAATAGCTGTTATTGTGTTTTGGTTGCTTAGCATAGCCCTAGTGGCTTAAATTTATAAAAGTTTTCTTCCCAAAATTCAGCTCAGTCTCGCGTCTCGTCATGGCATCCTGCGTACCTGCTGTTACCTACACAATGACTAATGCACTAGCAGGATGCAGCAGGCTCCCAAAGATGTCCTAAGCAAGATCCACCTGTGTGCTTTTTTTCCACTAGGCGGCTAACACCTTCATCATCACTGCTATAGTGATAGGGTGGCTGTTCTCATTAGTGGACGGCACCTGCGCTGCTCCAGCCTTTATCTTTGGGAGCCTGCTGCGTCCTACTAGTACATTAGTCATTGGCCAAGGTTTGGTGAGGCTCTTTTTTCATGATGTGTTTTTGCTAAAATTTTACGGGATTTTTAAGTCCTTTTTTCCCTGTCTGTGAGCTTTAAATTGATGTTTAGTTAGGTACTCACAATAAAATGGCGACCCTTGACGTTGGATTGTGAGCTTATCTGTTTTGGCCAAAATAGTAACCAATACCTCAATGAATGCATTTATCTTATGCATTTTTTTGTTTCTTTTTATTGCACTTTTTATCAGTTTTTGCAGGATGCAGCTGGGCTCCTTTTTGATGGCTGTGTTTTTTTCTGTGTGATGCATATATAGTGCTGAACAGCCCGCTTTCCATTATAGGCGTTTTTAAATAGGCTGTCATCCAGACACTGTGCATCGCACTTTCTTGTGTGACTTATGTCCTAAGCAAGCTCCATCTGTGTGCTTTTTTTCCCACTAGGCAGCTAACACCTTCATCATCACTGCTATAGTGATAGGGTGGCTGTTCTCATTAGTGGAGGGCACCTGCGCTGCTCCAGCCTTTATCTTTGGGAGCCTTCTGCGTCCTGCTAGTGCATTAGTCATTGGACAAGGTTTGGTGAGGCTATTCTTTCATGATGTGTTCAGGCTATGTGGCCTAAACAGGCTACCATGGCCTGCAGCGAATGCGGTCTTGTTTCCCACTGAGCACATCTGGGACATCATTGGTCGGTAATTGCAAAGGGAGCTGCCAGTAGTGAATCTTGATGACTTGCATAAATAAGTGCTTTCAGCACGGCAGGACGTTCATCAGACAACCATTAATGACCTCACTGATAGCAGCCAAGGTATAAGGTATACTCAATACTGAATCGAGATGTTTTGAAAATTTAGTTTCCGTTTTGTGCATCATATCCATAACATCAACATGTTCACCCATCCTGTAATTTCTATAATTGCATATATTTTCCTTCTTGGTGTTGAAATGTACCTGTCCTCCCACACAATCGCGGAAAGAGGAACTATTTAATAACAAATGAACAAAAGGGCAAAGAATTGAGAATGTGAACATTAAATCGCAACAGGGAGGAACGTGACATTAATGTATATACAAGCCAAAGCAGAAGTTACATTGGCAATTACAACTAAATGGTTACGTTGTGGGTAAATAGGTAGAAAATAGCAACTAAACATCATATATGAGGTTCTCCGGGACAAGAAGAAAAGTCCACAGTCACTATGTGACTACAGTCTGCCATGTTTTGGCAGTGTGCGCCTTGCAAACTATCACGCTTTCTATGTACTTCCCGTGCAAATGAGTGGTCTACTGCCGCAAGCATGTGATTTCCATATTTGCGGTCAACTAGATTCTCGTCCACTTCTCTCAATGTTCACTCAATATTGAGAGCAGCAGAAGAGAATCCACTCATCATGCATGCTACTGATGACGAGACCGCACACGCACGGGAACTAAAGGGGAATCCTGACAGTGTGCACATTCGTATGACATGGCAAGCTGTAGACCAATAATAAGGGCAGAGACACACTGGCGAATTTGTCTGAGAATCGGATCGTAAAACTTGCCCTGGCCGGCACCTCTCCTGACCTGAGCATGACAGCGTGATGGATTACTATGCAGCTGTCAAGTTCAGGTCAGGAGAGCAGACAGCCAGGGCAAGTTTTACAATCTGATTCTTGGACGAAAAATTTGCCAGTGTGTCTCTGCCCTAATAATAATAATTTTTATTTATATAGCGCCAACATATTCCGCAGCACTTTACAATTAAGCGGGGACATGTACAGACAATAAATTCAATACAAGTTAAGACAATTTAAACAGTGACATTAGGAGTGAGGTCCCTGCTCGCAAGCTTACAATCTACAAGGAAATGGGGGGGGATACAGTAGGTGAAAAGTGCTTGCTATTTCAGGTCTGTCAATTATAATAAATAGGGATTTTCATATAAAGCTGCATGATCCGGTCATCAGCCCGTGTGTTTAACCCCTTCACTACCAAGGGTGGTTTGCACGTAAACTCCCGGGCCAATTTTTACAATTCTGACCACTGTCCCTTTATGAGGTAATAACTCTGAAACGCTTCCATGGATCCCAGTGATTCTGACAATGTTTTCTCATGACATATTGTACTTCATGATAGTGGTAAAATTTCATTCAAATAACTTGCGTTTATTTGTGAAAAAAATGGAAATTTGGCGAAAATTTTTAAAATTTTGCAATTTTCCAACTTTGAATTTTTATGCCCTTAAATCACAGAGATACGACACACAAAAAACTTGATAAGTAACATTCCCCACATGTTTACTTTACATCAGCAAAATTTTGGAACCAAAATTTTTTTTGTTAGGAAGTTATAAGGGTTAAAAGTTGACCAGCAATTTCTCATTTTTTCAACACCATTTTATTTTTACGGACCACATCACATTTGAAGCCACTTTGAGGGGTCTATATGATAGAAAATACCCAAAAGTGACACCATTCTAAAAACTGCACCCCTTAAGGTGCTCAAAACCACATTCAAGAAGTTTATTAACCCTTTAGGTGCATCACAGGAATTTTTTGAATATTTAAAAAAAAATGAACATTTAACTTTTTTTCACAAAAAAAAATTGAACCTGAAGTATTTTTTTTATTTTACCAAGGGTAACAGGAGAAATTGGTCTGCAAAATTTATTGTGCAATTTGTCCTGAGTACACTGATACCTGATATGTGGGGGGAAACCACTGTTTCGGCGCATGGCAGAGCTCCGAAGGGAAGGAGCGCCGTTTGACTTTTTCAATGCAAAATTGGCTGGAATTCAGATCGGACGCCATGTCGCGTTTGGAGAGCCCCTGATGTAACTAAACAGTGGAAACCCCCCACAAGTGACCCCATTTTGGAAACTAGTCCCCAAAGGAACTTATCTAGATATGTGGTGAGAACTTTGAGCTCATAAGGGCTTCACAGAAGTTTATAACGTACAGCGGTACAATTTAAAAAAATCATTTTTTTCCACAAAAATGATCTTTTCACCCCCAATTCTTATTTTTCCAAGGGTAACAGGACCCTAAAAGTTATTGTGCAATTTGTCCTGAGTACGCTGATACCCCACATGTGGGGGTAAACCACTATTTGGGTGCATGGCAGAGCTCGGAAGGGAAGCAGCGCCATTTGACGTTTTTGGCTGGAATTGAGATCGGACACCATGTGGCGATTGGAAAGCCCCTGATGTACCAAAACAGTGGAAACCCCCCACAAATGACACCAATTTGGAAACTAGACCCCCAAGGAACTTATCTACATGTGTGGTGAACACTTTGAACCCCCCAGTGCTTCACAGAAGTTTATAATGCCTGGGCGTGAAAATAAAAAAAATCATAGTTTTTCCACAAACATGATCTTTTAGTCACCACTTTTTTTTATTTTCCCAAGGGTAACAGGAGAAATTGGACCCCAAAAGTTGTTGTCCAATTTTCTGCTGAGTACGCTGATACCTCATATGTGGGAGAAAACTACTGTATGGGCACACGTCGGGGCTCGGAAGGGAAGTAGTGACGTTTTGGAATGCAGACTTTGATGGAATAGTCTGCGGGTGTCATGTTGCATTTGGAGAGCCCCTGATGTACCTAAACAGTGGAAACCCCCCACAAGTGACCCCATTTTGGAAACTAGATCCCCTGAGGAACTTATCTAGATGTGTGGTGAGCACTTTGAACCCCCAAGTGATTCACAGAAGTTTATAATGCCAGGGCATGAAAATAAAAAAAATTGTATTTTTTCCACAAATACGATCAATTAGTCCCCAATTTTTTTATTTTCCCAAGGGTACCAGGAGAAATTGGACCCCAAAAGTTGTTGTCCAATTTGTCCTGAGTACGTTGATGCCTCATATGTGGGAGAAAACTACTGTGTGGGCCCACGTCGGGGCTCGGAAGGGAAGTAGTGACGTTTTGGAATGCAGACTTTGAAGGAATGGTCTGCGGGTGTCATGTGCGTTTGGAGAGCCCCTGATATACCTAAACTATTGAAACTCCCCACAAGTGACCCCATTTTGGAAACTAGACCCCCCCGGAACTTATCTAGATGTGTGGTGAGCACTTTGAACCCCCAAGTGATTCACAGAAGTTTATAACGCCCGGGCGTGAAAATAAAAAAAATCATTTTTTCCACAAAAATGATATTTTTGCCCCCAATTTTTTATTTTCCCAAGAGTAACAGGAGAAATTGGACCCCAAAAGTTGTTTTGCAATTTGTCCTGAGTAGGCTGATACCCTATACGTGGGGGTAAAACACTGTTTGGGTGCATGGCAGAGCTTGGAAGGGAAGGAGCACCATTTGACTTTTTCAACGCAGAATTGGCCGGAATTGAGATCAGACGCCATGTTGCATTTGGAGAGCACCTGATGTGCCCAAACAGTGGAAACCCCCAATTCTAGCTACAACCCTAACCCCAACACACCCTTAACCCTAATGGGAAAATGGAAATAAATAAATTTTCTTTTAATTGTATTATTTTTCCCTAACTAAGGGGGTGATAACGGGGGGTTTGATTTACTATTTATTGTGGTTTTTATGTTTGGCAGCTGTCACACGCTAAAAGACGCTTTTTATCATAAAAATAGTTTTTGCATTAGCAATATGGATTGGATATGGATTGCATTTGCAATATGGATATTGGGAGCTATAATTTTTCCGTATTTTGACCCACTCAGTCATGTGAGGTCTTATTTTTTGCGGGACGAGTTGACATTTATATTGGTATCATTTTTGGGCACGTGACATTTTTTGATCGCTTTTTATTCCGATTTTTGGGACGCAGAATGAACAAAAACCAGCGTTTCATGAATTTCTTTTGGGGGGTGCATTTACACCGCTCCACGTGCGGTAAAATTGATAAAGTGGTTTTATTCTTCGAGTCAGTACGGTTACAGCGATACCTCATTTAGGTTTTTTTTTATGTTTTGGCGGTTTTATGCAATGAAAACTATTTTATATAAAAAATAATTATTTTTGCATCGCTTTATTCTGCGAGCTATAACTTTTTTATTTTTTCGCTGATGATGCTGTATGGCACCTCGTTTTTTGCGGGACAAGATGACGTTTTCAGCGGTACTATGGATATTTATATGCGTCTTTTTGATCGCGCATTATTGCACTTTTTGTTCGGTGGTATGATAATAAATCATTATTTTTTGCTTTGTTTTTTATTTTTAATTTTTAAGGGGTTCGCTAAAGGGGTTAACCTATGGGACAGTTTTATAGGGCAGGTCGTTACGGACGCGGCGATACCAAATATGTGTACTTTTATTGTTTTTTTTTATTTCCAAAAAATGAATTTATTTGGGAATATTTTTTTTTTCTAATTTATTTAGCGATTTTTTAAAAAAATTTTTTTACACTTTTTTTTTAACTTTTTTTTTAACTTTATTAGGTTGTCCCAGGGGGGACAAACCTGTCATGTGACAGATCTCTGATCTGTCACATCACAGATCACTGTGACAGATCAGCGATCTGTCACAGGCATAGACGCAGACTTCCTCATGCCTGCGCTTTGCAGGCACTGACTGAGGAAGTCAGCTCCCTACATGCCCCCGTCGCCATCTTGGATCCGGGGACCTGTAGGGATGGAGCCCCCCGCAGCAGCGCTGCACATTGCACTGCTGTGGGGGGCTCAGGGAAGCACGGAGGGAGCCCCCTCCCTGCCGATGCTTCCCTTTAACCCCCAGTACACCGAGATCGTGTTTGATCGTGGTGTGCAAGGGGTTAACGTGTCGGGGGCGGTCCGTGACCGCCCCTGACACATTGTGCCGGGTGTCAGCTGTGATAATCAGCTGACACCCGGGCGCGATCAGCGGCGCTCACCACGTGGGCGCCACTGATCACATTAGACGTAATATTCCGTCCATGGGACTTAGGGCCCAGGTCACATGGACGGAATATTACGTCCAATGTAGGAAAGGGGTTAAGTGCAATAGTTAAGTATTACGTGCAGTTATCGTGTGCATGGAGGGTGTGGAGACAGATGAATAGTAGGGTGCAGATTTGTGCAGACTTTTCTTCTCAGCCTGGAAAACACCTTTAACCCCTTAACAACCGCCGATACGCCTTTTAACGGCGGTAATTAAGGGTACTTAAACCACAGCGCCATTAATTCACGGCGCTGTGGAGAAAGTGAATAGCGCCCCCCAGTGTCAGATTTTCTCCGGGGTCTCTGCTGCCGGGGGTAGCCGAGGCCCCAGAGAACATGAATCGGTCGGTTTTTACCGACCCCGCTTTTGCGATCGCCGTTATTAACCCTATAACGGCGACCGCAAAAAAAAAGCCGCGATTTTACATTTAATTTCTCTTTCCTCTGATGTGATCGCACATCAGAGGAGAGAGAAAGAGGGTCCCCGATCCCCCTCGGTACCTCTCCGTGGTCCTCTGTTCCCTCCCGGTGGTCCTGTGTCCCGCTGACGTTCTCCGGTGGGTGCCACCATCTTAGATCCGGGGAAAATGGCGGGCGCATGCGTAGTGCGCCCGCCGGGAATCTGCCGCTTCCGGCGGGCAGATTCCATTCATTCATTTTGATCACGATGATAAACTATCATCGTGATCAAAATAAACAAAATAGTACATAACCCCCCCGTTTATCACCCCCTTAGTTAGGCCAACATAACGAAATAAAGAAAATATTTTTTTTTTCAGTTTTCCATTAGGGTTAGGGTTAGGGTTAGGGTTGGGCTAGGGTTACGGCTCAGGTTAGGACTAGGGTTAGAATTAGGGTTAGGGCGAACTAGGATTAGGGTTAGAATTAGGATTGGGATTAAGATTTGGGTTGGGATTAGGGTTAGGGATGTGTTGGGGTTAGGGTTGGAGCAAGAATTGAGGGGTTTCCACTATTTACCAACTTTGGGGGTCTAAAAATTGGGTCTAAAAAAATCACTTTTGTGTAAATAAAAAAAGACTTTATTTTCACGGCTCTGCGTTTATAAACTTCTTTGAAGTGCTTGGGGGTTCAAAGTGCTCACCACACATCTAGATAAGTTCCTTAGGGGGTCTAATTTCCAAAATGGGGTCACTTGTGTGAGGTTTCCACTGTTTAGGCCCATCAGGGTCTCTGCAAATGCAACATGATGCCCGCAGACCATTCCATCAAAGTCTGCATTCCAAAATGGCACTCCTTCCCTTCCAAGCTCTCCCATGCACCCAACCAGTGGTCCCCCACCCCACATAAGGGGTATCAGCGTACTCAGGACAAATCGCACAATAACTGTGCGGGTACAATTTCTCCTGTTACCCTTGTAAAAATAAAAATTTGGGGGCAAAAAGATCATTTTTGTGGAAAAAAATGGATTTCTTATTTTCACGGCTCTACGTTATAAACTTCTGTGAAGCACTTGAAGGTTCAAAGTGCTCACCACACATCTAGATAAGTTCCTTGGGGGGTCTAGTTTCCAAAATGGGGTCACTTGTTGGAGGTTTCCACTGTTTAGGCACATTAAGGGCTCTCCGAACGCAACATGGCATCCGATCTCAATTCCAGCCAATTCTGCGTTGAAAAAGTCAAACGGTGCTCCATCCCTTGCGAGCTCTGCCGTGTGCTGAAAAAGTGGTTTACCCCCACATATGGGGTATCGGCGTATTCAGGAGAAATTGTACAACAAATTTTGTGATTGATTATCTCTTTTAACACTTGTGAAAATAAAAAAAATTGGTTCTGAAGTAAATTTTTTGTAAAAAAAAGTTAAATGTTAATTTTTTCCTTCCACATTGCTTTAGTTCCTGTGAAGCACTTAAAGGGTTAATAAACTTCTTGAATGTGGTTTTGAGCACCTTGAGGGGTCTAGTTTTTAGAATGGTGCCACTTTTGGGTATTTTCTGTCATGTACACCCCTCAAAATGACTTTAAATGTGAGGTGGTCCCTAAAAAAATGGTTTTGTAAATTTTGTTGTAAAAATGAGAAATCGCTGGTCAACTTTTAACACTTATAACTTATATTATTTTTCGCTAACTAAGGGGGTGATAACAGGCTATCTATATTGATCCACCTAAATAAAATGGGAATGGTTGGTGATATCAACTTCCTATTTGTGGCACATTAGCATATAGGAGGGGGAAACTTTTCAAGATGGGTGGTGACCGTGGTGGTCATTTTGTAGTCGGCCTTTTTGGATCCAACTTTATTTTTTCCAATGGGAAGAGGGTCATGTGACACATCAAACTTATTGAGAATTTCACAAGAAAAACAATGGTGTGCTTGGTTTTATCGTACCTTTATTCTTTCATGAGCTATTTACAAGTTTATGACCACTTATAAAATATGTTCAAAGAGCTGTCCATTGTGTTGGATTGTCAGTGTATCCCTCTTCTCTTGACAGACTGATAGCAACACCGCAGAAGAAATGCTAGCACAGGCTTCCAGTATCCGTTGTTTCAGATGCTCCACATCTTGTATCTTCATTGCCTTCAGTTGACCCTAAAGATAAAAGTCTAAGGAGGTCAGATCGGGAGACCTTGGTGGCCATTCAACTGGCCAACGACCACCAATCCACTTTATCACCAACCATTCCCATTTTATTTAGGAGTATCCATAAATATGGCCCACCCTGTATAACATTTGTTTTCTTTTTTCAAACCACTTTTCAAAGAATATTGGAAATATTTGCACTTTCCATGTAATTGCAGTTCTCTAGCAACTGTCCATACATCTTTGTAACATGCCATTGCTCTGTTACTCTTCTTTGAAAGGTGTGAACAGAATTGACACATAGGGATTACCATGTACTAAGGTTAGGTTCAGACATACATATTGCATGGTCTGTATATAGACCACAATGCCCAAGCTGACTGCAGATCTCTTGACCTGAAATTGTAGCCTTAAATTAGTCTGCAGGTTTTAGGAATAGGTCAGGAGACCTGCGTCATTTCAGGCACTGTGCTCTGCATATGGACCGTGGAATACACCCATCTAAACCAGGCCTAGATTGTGTCTCTGAACAATCTGACATTTTAAGTACTGATTGGACCATAACAGAGTCGATTTATGCTTAGGATGAAGAATAGAGGACCAGCACAAGCCCGATTACTAAGAAAAATGTTGAATAATAGCTTTTATTGGAAAATGCAACTATTTCTTAAAACAAGCATGTAACAGAGATACATAGCCTTTTTTCACTTCTCTAATCATTTACATTTTTGTGTTTTCTTGTGAAGTATACCATAAGACACAATATTTGCTTTACTTTATATGTTTTAGATAAAGCAAAGCCAATTTTCATTGATTGCTTTCCTTTAAAGTGGTTGTCAAGGCTAAAATGAAAAATCTGCAGTGACTCTATGTGATTACAGACTGCCAAATCTTGACATTGTGCCGTGTGCACTGCCGACTAGTCTCTTGGAGTTTCTATCAATTCTTTTCTAATGCGAGAAGCCGGGTGAGTCTAGTTGGCACATGACCGCAGCTATGTAATTCATCACCCAGGGAATACGGGCAAATCATGACAGTGTGTGCACTGCACACTATCGCGATTCAGCAGTCTGCGGTCATATAGAGTAACTTCATCAACAGCTCTGCTCGCTGCATGTCCTGCCTTGCTTTCACTGTCGAGCCAACTTTTGGAGATGGGAAATCGGACAACTGCCATGTTTTCTAAGGACTTCAAAGGTTTAGACCCCAAGAAGTAACCTAAAGGTGGAGTATGTAGAGTATATTTTCTATGACCTTGAACCATCAGGAACTGAACTATCCAGTCCATCATTATTTAGACATGTGTTTGCGGTATTATTTGGACACTGAACGACCATTCATGTAGGTGGTGAATTATTTAGGGAAGGTGCTGTTATTTGGGCAGTGAATGTCAGTACTGTGTGGGCAATGTGTGGCAGGTCAAACATTCAAGCAAGAAATTCACATATAGCCATGTTTTATTAGTATAATTTGAAATCGCAAAAATAGTTGTCAAGAGAAAGACCATACAGTGTCTGCTACCTGAGCTACTATTTTCTGGGAAAAAAGCCCTGCTAGCTTAAGGGGAGAATGTAAAAGGGGGTATACGTAAACTCTTTTATGCTACGAAGTAATATCCAATCTGTATGTGTAATCCAATGTGCTAATAAAAAAATAATAAAATAAATAATAAATAATTAAAAAATCTGTTCCTGGTTTAAAAGTCTTATTTTCTGTTTAATTGTGCTCTACTTATTTTAGAAAAAGTTGATGTATCCCAGAAACTTTGCTTTTGTGGCTGTCACAATGATATGATACTTATGTGGCGCCCCTGAGGCTCAGTCGTCACAGAGGTACTGCACCTTCTCCTAAGGTGTGGTGCCCCACCATCGAGGTAAGTTGGAGGCTCCTGACCACGCTCCAACACTCGCACCCCACACAATAGAGTAGTTCAGCAAAACCACATTGCGGCTCCTTGCTTAGAGAAAGGCAGAGCACCTTTGGTGGTTCCCTGCTTGGAACACTAGACGTGCAGGGAGGTGGGTGGAGTTTAGATACATAAAAGAGCGGGATGGTTTAGGATTACAGGTCAGTCGGTCAGTCAGTCAGAAGGAGAGTCTGGGAGAGGAAGCCACTCGGGAGGAGTGGGGATCCCTGGAAGAGGGATGGAGGAAGGAGTGCTGCAGCTGCCTCAGTGATCTGAGCCAGCTGGCACAAGAAAGGAAAGAAGGAGAAGGACATTGAACTGAAGCCTGAGCCTCCATAGAAGGGAAAAGACAAGTACGGAACGTAAGAGTAAAAGGGAACACAGAGGACGTGGGTTAGAGGAAGAACCCTGCCTAGAAGTTTAAGCGCAAGGCCGGGGCCCGGTCCCCGAGGTTGTATGAATACTAATGGTTCTGCAGCAGACACCGGTGGAGTAGTGTACTGTAAATACACTACTCCCATCTAAGACTTGAGGGCACAACAGCAACATGGATAATGAGCCGGGACTCAGGAGAGAGGAGTCCCCGAGATAGGCTACAGCTGTCTGCCGTGCAAGTGAGGTTCTTGAGAACATCTGATAGGAGGAACTTCAGTGTTACTCGGTACTGGAGATCTCGCAAATACGCGCTAGTAAGGAGACTGCACAGCCCATCTGCTGAGAGAGAATCCCTGAATTGCTTCCAGGCTAGCCTGCTCCAATACCATCTGTAATCAGGACCCTGGACTGCAGTTATCAAGTAAAGGTACAGAAATTGCACCCCGCTGTGTCTTGTCTGCTTCCTACCTTTCCGGCACCGCTACATCCCCGTGCCAACCACATCTACACTGCCCTGGGACTATAGCTTCACCTGTGGGGAGCTTTTACATCTTTGCTGCACGACACCATCAGTCCCAGCGGATCTGCATGCAGCGTCGACTTAACACCTCCCTTGCCGAGCACCACAGGTGGCGTCACGAACTATTCATTTAACTACATTCCACCATTCACATCTTCCTATTACTTGGGTGCCCAGGACCACGGTCCGGGTCACCACTGCTGTGACACATCCCACTCACACCGGCCCGGTACCGAGTACCCCACAGCCCTGGGAGGGCGACCCACTTACGTGGTCCAATAGTAAACCCACTATGTAAACTACTGATAAGATTTGATTTCATTTTTCATAGTATCCACAGTGGGTAAGGTGTTCAGTACTTCAGGATTCCAAACTTTCCGTCGTTCAGAGCTATAAAAACACGTAAATACATCATCGTTCAGTTTAGTTTTTCCACAACTGTCTCACTGTTGATTCAACTCAGATATGGCTTCAAAGGGGTTGCAAGTATCCAGCAGATGTCTTTTGTTATATCTGTATAGGATTTATTAAACCAAGAGCAAAAAAGTACTCCATTTCATCATCAGTTAAGATGTGTCAAGCATACAAGGCATACTTTGGACTGACTGTTGAAGACCAGGACAAATCCAGGGACACAATTCACTTGAGAGATGTGTAAGAAAACTCTGGAAGGATGGTATAGAGGGAAAAAGAGGGCTATGACATTTGGAGTTCCAAGAATGTGACAAGAATCCACTGATCATTCCATGAACTGATACTTCTGAATGGTGGACCCTTCTAAGTGACATGATGGCAAGAATTCACCTGCAGTCAATTATCCAAACATCATCTATTACCCCAGTGCCACATGGCCCTGCAGTCAATTATCGAAACATCATCTATTACTCCAGTGCCACATGGCTTTGAACTTCCTGTTCCTACTCCTCCACAGACAGATGAACTTAGTGATGAAAGTAGTAGCTTAGAGATTGCGGCAGATTTTTGGGATCAGAATTACAGCGATACAGATGAAACCAATTAAAGGAAATGATACCATCCCAACCACCATACCCTTAATGATTTGATCAGTGACCTTGTTCTTGGGTGGCGCCCCCAGGAGTACGGTCGCCACAATGGCATTGCCTTCCTCCAGGGAGGGTGATGTCATGCTTGGAAGCAATGAAGGGTCTCTCTAACAGTTAATCATTTACATGCAACACAGTTCCCACTCGGGGCAAGCAGAGGGAGCTCTGAACCAGAATTGGGGGAGGAGTGCTCTCTGAGGGCCAGGAGGGGAAGTTAGTTAATGTGAGGAGGGCAACGAGTGTAGACATGTGGAGAGAAGCTGGAGGTTGAGCTGAGGATAGAGAGCTCCCTCCCGGTGAGACCGCATGATCTGGAGCCTGGTGTCCTGCAACAGAAACCAGAGGAGTAGGAAGCTGTAAATGCTCTATTCCCAACTAAGACTCGGAGGCACAACAGCAAAGGGTGAGCCAAGAGAGATAGAGGGCTACAGCTGTCTGCCATACGGGGTAGTTCTAAGAGACAATAAGAAGGAGGAACTTCAGTGTAACACTGTACTGCATGTACCTCAAGCCAGCGCTAGGAAGGAGACTACAAAACCCATCTGATAGAGAGATCCCCGAGTTGCTTCTAGGCTAGCCTGCTCCTGTGTCATCTGTAATCAGGACCCTGGACTGCATTTGCCAAGTAAAGGTAAAGAAACTGCACCCTGTTGTGTCCTTGCCTCCTTCCTACAACATCCTCAGCACTGCTATATCTCTGTGCCAAACACTGCACCTTCTTCCTAAACACCTATCCTCACTGCCCTGGGACTACAGTCCTGCCTGTGGAGGGCTACACCATCACTGCTGCACCACACCATCTGTCCCAGAGGATCTGTCTGCAGCGTCGGCTTAACACCTCCCTTGTCGAACACCACAGGTGGCATCACGAATCACTTATAAACTTTATTCCCAACTCAACACCTTTTACATGGGCGCCCAGGGCCACGGACCGGGTCACTGCTGCTGTGACACATCCCCTCTGAGAGAGCGGCCCGGTACCGAGTACCCCGACCCACTTGCAATGTCTAATGTTGAGCTCTTAACATCCATAACTCTGTGCGAGTGTCGGAACAGAGGAAGAGAGATCACACCTTTTCCAGCTTTTTTTTTTTTTATGAAGATGAACTCTGCTGTTGTCATGATATAACTGGTCTTTTTCAGAATATTGGAGTTCCTTTAGAACCTAGTAAGTGGTGCCTCTTCATTGACAGTTGATCAAACAGTCTTAAAGCAGTATCTACATATATAATCGCCAGTTGGGACTTCCGGCCGCTGTCCCCGAATCCCATAAGGCACCGTAGCAGTGTCACTTACGCCTGCGCAAGTGACATACACGTCACCGCTATTCCTGCGCATGTGCAGTAACAGCCACAACTGCGTGTTCTACCCACGCATGCGCGGTAATGACGCGTCTGTTACTGCGCCTGTGTGGGGAATAACGGTGAGATCTATGTTTTACTTGGGCAGCAGCAGTAACAGCCTTACGGCCACGCATTGCACCTACACAAGTGACAGATATACATCACCGCTATTCCCAGTAACAGCCGGTTCCTTGACAGCTCACTTTGCACACATGCACTGAAGAGTGAGCTGTCAATCAGAAGTGATTTCTATTAGTCTCTACGCGTTTCGAAGTGCCTTACTTCTTCCTCCGGACAACAACCTTTAAGTTAAAGTTTTGGTCCTGAGGAAGAGGTAAAGCACTTTGAAATGGGTAGACACTAATAAAAATTGCATTTTAGGCTATGTGCCCACGATTCAGAAGTAGCCGCGTTTTGGATGCAGCATTTTCTGCATATTTTCACTGAACCATGTGGATTTACATGGTACGTTGTACATTCTATTGTGAAAATTTCTGTTGTGGAGACTAGCATCTCCACAAGAGAAATTGACATGCTGCGGATCTGAAGTGTCAGTGTCCGCGGGTGATCCGCAGGTGCACATAGACGCACAGCGGACATGGGATTACTAGAAATCCCAACCACTATGCTGTAACATCTGGTTGCTGCAGTTTTGATGCTGCAAAAATACACAGGGTCAAAACATTTTTGGCAAAAAACGTATCAACCAAATACCCTGTTTTGTTATCATCTTTTTACCAGCACTTGCTGTTTATTGTTACTTTTTTACAACAGAGAATTTTTATACGTTTGTTATACTGTGTTTTTCTGTGTTTCAGTCTTTTGGTGGTGTGAACACTGTCCTACAGACTTGTTCACTGTATGCATGGCCCATGTGTTTATATTCACAGGGTCAAAACAGCAGCAAATCCGGAACATGAGAACGTACCCTTACCGCTCATCCTGTGTGCGTCTACATTTGTCATCTTCACCAGCAGCACAGATATTTCCCCCATGGCTCCTTTCTATGTATATGCAATTGTCCCTAGGACCCGTCGAATCGCAGCAGCTGGGATACATCCTTTATATTGCTATGTGCACACAAAAATTGCAGGTTAGCATATCCTTATTTATATATTCTTTATTTTCTCGGATAAAACCCTATCCCGCTTTTGTTTGCTTCCTAGTCTCTCAAAGCCCGGGGCGTTCTTACTGCCGTCAATCACTGTGTGCTGAGTGGTGACTTTTGATGCTCCGCCATGCCCATATGGCTGAAAGCCCGCAGCTCTCAGGAGGAATAAAGCTCTTTTTCTCCTGGTCGAACTGCTTCAGTAGGGTAGCAGGACTGCCGGATTGTGACACTATAGACCTGCAGATTAACCCCCAGATCTGCAGGTTATTAGCGTTTTGGGGACATGATCGGTTCCCTTTAAATTTCATATTCAATTGGCAACAAAACAATATATACATGAGTCCTATTGGTAGGGCTAATATGTGGCGCCCCCAGGAGTATGGTCGCCACAGTGGCATTACCTTCCTCCTAGGGAGTGTGATGTCTTGCTTGGAAGCAATGAAGGATCTCTCTGTCAGGTAAATCCAGCACACAGCAGTTCCCACTCCAGGCCAGCAAAGGGAGCTCTGAATCAAATGGGGGAGGAGCTGCTCTCTGGGGCCAGAAAGGGGAAGTTAGTGGAGTTCGTGTGGAGAAGGTGAAGTGTGTGGACGTGGGAGAGAGGAGCTGGAGGATTGAGCAGAATTCAGGCTCACCTCTAGCTGTAGCGCATGGTCCGGAGTCCGGTATCCGAAGTTGTATGGATGCTGATGGTCCTGCAGCAGAAACCAGAGGAACGAGAAGCTGTAAATGCTCCGCTCCCAACTAAGACTCGGAGGCACAGCAATGACGTGTGTGAGCCAGAAAGAGGAGGCTACGGCTGCCTGCCATACGAGGGGAGTTCTAAAAGAGAGCAAGCAAGAGGAAATTCAGTGTAACTCAGAAATGCAAGTACCTCAGATAAGCGCTAGGAAGGAGACTACACAACCCATCTGCATAGAGATTCCTAAGTTGCTTCCAGGCTGATCATCTCCTGTTCCATCTGTAATCTGGATCCTGGACTGCACTTACAAAGCAAAGTAAAGGAAACTGCACCCTTTTGTGTCATTGCCTTCTTCCTGCAACCCCTTCAGCACTGCTACATCTCTGTGCCTAACACTACACCTATTACTACGGCCCTGGGACTACAGCTCTACCTGTGGGGAGCTCTTACATCTTGCTGCCTTATACCATCTGTCCCAGAGGATCTGCCTGCAGCGTCGGCTTAACCCCTTCATTGCCGAGCACCACAGGTGGCGTCACACATCATCCACCTATAATCTTTATTCAGCTACGTTTCACCCCCTTTGCATAGACGCCCAGGGCTACGGACCGGGTAACCGCCACCGTGACACCTGCCTCTGAGACACCGGTCTGGTACAGAGTAACCCCACTGCCCTGGTGGGTGATCCAAATACATACACTGATGACACAACGTGCAGCGGTAAGTTCAGCGCTCGTGACACGGTTCACTGGCTATTTATGATATTAATGTGTACAAATATTTCTATTTCTTTAAACCAGAGTTACATGATGTAAAATCCACTTACTAGAAGATGGCAACAATGCGAGAAATTAGTGTCTATTTTAGACATGATGAAGCTATCAAGTGCTAGGTGTAGTGCCGGCAACCAATACTGGTAACTTGATGACAGTGTAATGGAATCCAAGTGGCTCCATCTGATTAGACAACACTTCAATAACAAGGAAAGAAACTGTTTTTCGTATGAAATAGTGGCCTTGGCTGAACTCATCATTGCTTTATTGCAAGATGAAAAGTACTGAAGCTAAAATACTCGGCGTGAAATAAGAGTCTGCCAAGTGCTGTCTACACTGTAAGGACTGGTTACATTAACAGCAGGAGCAAAACACAGCGAATGATAGACACTATAGAGATTATAAAGAGATATACTGTATATTTATATAGATAGATGATAAATTTATTACCCATCAACTATAATTTAGGATCAATGAGACCAGACAAATTTCAGATAGATTTTAACCCCATAATGACCAGGGGTATTTTTGGTTGTGCATTTTCACTTTTTCCTCCCCTTCTTCTCAGAGCCATAACTTTTATATTTTTCCGTCAATATGGCCATGGGAGGGCTTGTTTTTTCGGGACAAGTTGTACTTTTGAATGACACTATTGGTTTTACCATGTTGTGTACTACAAAACTGTAAAAAACATTCCAAGTACGGTGAAATTGCAAAAAAAAGTGCAATCCCACACTTGTTTTTTGTTTGGCTTTTTTGCTAGGTTCACTAAATGCTATAACTGACCTGCCATTATGATTTTCCAGGTCATTACAAGTTCATAGACACCAAACATGTCTAGGTTCTTTAACCCCTTCACTACCAAGGGTGGTTTGCACGTTAACTACCGGGCCAATTTTTACAATTCTGACCACTGTACCTTTATGAGGTCATAACTCTGGAACGCTTCTATGGATCCCGGTGATTCTGACATTGTTTTCTCGTGACATATTGTACTTCATGTTAGTGGTAAAATTGCATTCAAATAACTTGCGTTTATTTGTGAAAAAAACGGAAATTTGGCGAAAATTTTGAAAATTTCGCAATTTTCCAACTTTGAATTTTTATGCCCTTAAATCACAGCGATACGGCACACAAAAAACTTAATACATAACATTTCCCACATGTTTACTTTACATCAGCACAGTTTTGGAACCAAAATTTTTTTTTGTTAGGAAGTTATAAGGGTTAAAAATTGACCAGCGATTTCTCATTTTTGCAACACCATTTTATTTTTAGGGACCACTTCACATTTGAAGCCACTTTGAGGGGTCTATATGATAGAAAATACCCAAAAGTGACACCATTCTAAAAACTGCACCCCTTAAGGTGCTTAAAACCACATTCAAGAAGTTTATTAACCCTTTAGGTACGTCACAGAAATTTTTTGAATATTAAAAAAAAAATGAACATTTAACTTTTTTTCACAAAAAAAAAACTTCAGGTTCAATTTTCTTTATTTTACCAAGGGTAACAGGAGAAATTGGACTGCAAAACTTATTGTGCAATTTGTCCTGAGTACGCTGATACCTGATATGTGGGGGGGAACCACTGTTTCGGCGCATGGCAGAGCTCAGAATGGAAGGAGCGCCGTTTGACTTTTTCAATGCAAAATTGGCTGGAATTCAGATCGGACGCCATGTCACGTTTGGCGAGCCCCTGATGTACCTAAACAGTGGAAACCCCCCCAAGTGACCCCATTTTGGAAACTAGACCCCCCAAGGAACTTATCTAGATATGTGGTGAGAACTTTGAACCCACAAGGGCTTCACAGAAGTTTATAACGTACAGCGGTACAATTAAAAAATCATATTTTTTCCACAAAAATGATCTTTTCACCCCCAATTTTTATTTTTCCAAGGGTAACAGGACCCTAAAAGTTATTGTGCAATTTGTCCTGAGTACGCTGATACCCCATATGTGGGTGTAAATGACTATTTGGGCGCATAGCAGAGCTCGGAAGGGAAGCAGCGCCATTTGACGTTTTTGGCTAGAATTGAGATCGGACACCATGTCGCGATTGGAAAACCCCTGATGTACCAAAACAGTGGAAACCCCCCACAAATGACACCATTTTGGAATCTAGACCCCCCCAAGGAACTTATCTAGATGTGTGGTGAGAACTTTGAACCCCCAAGGGCTTCACAGAAGTTTATAACGTACAGCAGTACAATTAAAAAATCATATTTTTTCCACAAAAATGATCTTTTCACCCTCAATTCTTATTTTTCCAAAAGTAACAGGACCCTAAAAGATATTGTGCAATTTATCCTGAGTACGCTGATACCCCACATGTGGGGGTAAACCACTATTTGGGCGTATGGCAGAGCTCAGAAGGGAAGCAGCACCATTTGACGTTTTTGGCTGGAATTGAGATCGGACACCATGTCGCGTTAGGAAAGCCCCTGATGTACCAAAACAGTAGAAACCCCCCACATATGACACCATTTTGGAAACTAGACCCCCCAAGGAACTTATCTAGATGTGTGGTGAGCACTTTGAACCCCCCAGTGCTTCACTGAAGTTTATAACGTCCGGGCGTGAAAATAAAAAAATCGTATTTTTTCCACAAACATGATCTTTTAGTCCCCATTTTTTTATTTTCCCAAGGGTAACAGGAGAAATTGGACCCCAAAAGTTGTTGTCCAATTTGTCCTGAGTACGCTGTTACCTCATATGTGGGAGAAAACTACTGTATGGGCACACGTCGGGGCTCGGAAGGGAAGTTGTGACGTTTTGGAATGCAGACTTTGATGGAATGGTCTGCGGGTGTCATGTTGCGTTTGGAGAGCCCCTGATGTACCTAAATAGTGGAAACCCCCCACAAGTGACCCCATTTTGGAAACTAGACCCCCTATTGAACTTATCTAGATGTGTGGTGAGCACTTTGAACCCCCCAGTGCTTCACAGAAGTTTATAACGACCGGGCGTGAAAATAAAAATATCATATTTTTTCAACAAACATCATCTTTTAGTCCCCATTTTTTTTATTTTCCCAAGGGTAACAGGAGAAATTGGACCCCAAAAGTTGTTGTCCAATTTGTCCTGAGTATGCTGATACCTCATATGTGGGAGAAAACTACTGTATGGGCACACGTCGGGGCTCGGAAGGGAAGTAGTGACGTTTTGGAATGCAGACTTTGATGGATTGGTATGCGGGTGTCATATGCGTTTGGAGAGCCCCTAATGTACCTAAACTATTGAAACTCCCCACAAGTGACCCCATTTTGGAAACTAGACCCCCCACCGAGCTTATCTAGATGTGTGGAGAGCACTTTGAACCCCCAAGTGCTTCACAGAAGTTTATAACGCCTGGGCGTGAAAATAAAAAAAACATTTTTTTCCGCAAAATTATATTTTTGCCCCCAATTTTTTATTTTCCTAAGGGTAACAGGAGAAATTGGACCCCAAAAGTTGTTTTGTAATTTGTCCTGAGTAGGCTGATACCCTACATGTGGGGGTAAAACACTGTTTGGGCACATGGCAGAGCTTGGAAGGGAAGGAGCACCATTTGACTTTTTCAACGCAGAATTGGCTGGAATTGAGATCAGACGCCATGTTGCCTTTGGAGAGCACCTGATGTGCCCAAACAGTGGAAACCCCCAATTATAACTCCAACCCTAACCTCAACACACCCCTAACCCTAATCTGAGCCCTAGCCCTAACCCTAGCCCTAACCCTAGCCCTAACCCTAACCCTAACCCAACCCTAACCCTAGCGGGAAAATGGAAATAAATACATTTTTTTTTAGTTTTATTATTTTTCCCTAACTAAGGGGGTGATAACGGGGGGTTTGATTTACGATTTATGGCGGTTTTTATGTTTGGCGGCTGTCGCACGCTAAAAGACGCTTTTTATTGTAAAAATAGTTTTTGCATCACCACATATTGTGAGCTATAATTTTTCCGTATTTTGACCCACCGAGTCATGTGAGGTCTTATTTTTTGCGGGACGAGTTGACGTTTTTATTGGTACCATTTTCGGGCACGTGACATTTTTTGATCGCTTTTTATTCCGATTTTTGGGACGCAGAATGAACAAAAACCAGCGTTTCATGAATTTCTTTTGGGGGGGTGCGTTTACACCGTTCCGCATGCGGTAAAATTGATAAAGCAGTTTTATTCTTCGGGTCAGTACGATTACAGCGATGCCTCATTTATGTCTTTTTTTATGTTTTGTCGGTTTTTTGCAATGAAAACTATTTTATATAAAAAATAATTATTTTTGTATCGCTTTATTCTGCGAGCTATAACTTTTTTATTTTTTTGCGGATGATGCTGTATGGTGGATCGTTTTTTGCGGGACAAGATGACGTTTTCAGCGGTACCATGCATATTTATATGCGTCTTTTTGATCGCACGTTATTGCACTTTTTGTTCGGTGGTATGATAATAAATCATTATTTTTTGCTTCGTTTTTTATTTTTAGTTTTTAAGGGGTTCGCTAAAGGGGTTAACTAATGGGACAGTTTTATAGGGCAGGTCATTACGGACGCGGCGATACCAAATATGTGTACTTTTATTGTTTTTGTTTTTTTTTATTTTGAAAAAATGGATTTATTGGGGAATATTTTTTTTTTTTTTTACTGATTTATTTAGCGATTTTTTTAAAATTATTTTTAACACTTTTTTTTTCTTTTTTTTTTACTTTATTACCTTGTCCCAGGTGGGACATCGCTGTCCTGTGACAGATCGCTGATCTGTCACATCACAGATCACTGTGACAGATCAGCGATCTGTCACAGGCACTGCTGCAGACTTCCTCATGCCTGCGCTTTGCAGGCACTGAGGAAGCCAGCTTCCTCAGGCCCCCGTCGCCATCTTGGATCCGGGGGCCTGTAGGGAAAGAGCCCCCCGCAGCAGCGCTGCACATTGCGCTGCCGTGGGGGGCTCAGGGAAGCACGGAGGGAGCCCCCTCCCTGCCGATGCTTCCCTTTAACCCCCGGTACACCGCGATCGCGTTTGATCGCGGTGTGCAAGGGGTTAACGTGTCGGGGGCGGTCCGTGACTGCCCCTGACACATTGTGCCGGGTGTCAGCTATGATAATTAGCTGACACTCGGCCGCGATCAGCGGCGCTCACCACGTGGGCGCCGCTGATCGCGATGACGTAATATTCCGTCCATGGTAATTAGGTCCATGGTTACATGGACGGAATATTACGTCAATTGTAGGTAAGGGGTTAAGTGGTGAAAAAAAATTCCAAAGTTTGCTAAAAAAAAAAAAAATTGTGCCATCTTCCGAGACCAGTAGCGTCTCCATTTTTTGTGATCTGGGGTCGGGTGAGGGCTTATTTTTTGTGGGACGGGCTGACTTTAATGATACCACATTTGTGCAGATACGTTCTTTTGATCACCCATTTTTGCATTTTATTGCTATGTCACAGCGACCAATATAACGTAATTCTGGCATTTTGATTTTTTTTCCCACTACGCCGTTTAGCAATCGGGTTAATCCTTTTTTCATTGATAGATCGGGCGATTCTGAACACGGCGATACCAAATATGTGAAGGATTGATTTTTTTTTATTGTTCTATTTTGAATGAGGCGAAAGGGGGGCGATTTGAACTTTTATTTTTTTCATAATTTTAAAAACATTTTTTACTTTTGGCATGCTACAATAGTCTCCATGGGAGACTAGAAGCTGCCATAGCACGATCGCCTCTGCTACATATAGGTGATGCTCAGTTTGCCAATATGTAGCAGAATTACTGCTTTGCTATCAGCACCGATCACAGGGTGGCACTCATAGCAATCCAGCATCAACAACCACAGAGGTCTCCAGGAGACCTCTGGTTGTTATGCCAACACATCGCTGACCGCCGATCACGCGACGGGGGTCAGCGATGCGCGTATTTCCGGCCACGTCACTGGAAGTGCTGGTTAAATGCCGCTGTCAGCGTTTGACAGCGGCGTTTAACTAATTAATAGGCGCGGGTGGATGGTGATTCCACCTGCGCCTATTGCGGGCACATGTCAACTGTTCAAAACAGCTGACATGTCCCGGCTTTGATGTGGGCTCACCGCCAGAGCCCTCATCAAAGCGGGGGAGACATCCAATGACGCACTGTGTCCGTCATTGGACGTTAAGGGGTTAAAGATAAGTAGAAGAAAAGTACTTTAGCTAAAGAAGCAAGAAATAGATTCCGTCAAGTGTAGTTTAGACTAAGGTTAGCAACAGAAGTAAAAATACAGATAGATAAGAGATAAACATATAATACATGGATCAACTATAATTAAGGATCCAGGAGATCAGACAGATTTCAGATTACCAGATAGCTATAAGAAAAATTGAAAATTAAATATTGACCTTGACCACCCATTTATAATTGTAACATGGAAGTAGTATATAGGACACTGAGTATAAGTTTGACTTACCTTAAGATTTATGATGCTTGATATATTAGCTTCAGGAGTCATGGTGAGGAGCATAGTTGTGGCAAACAAAGGGCAATTGTAGCATGTGCTTTAGTGTTTAATGCCAAGGAGGTGCCCACACAGGGTGTTTAGATCCAGAACAAGGGCAGCAAACTGAACGTTTAACCCTAGCGAAACAGTCTGTCAATAGCTATGGATAAAGATGAGAGACTGAGGATTCGCTGAGAAGTCTACAAAGCTGAAATACCCTGAAGTGTGTGTGACAAGGGTCCCTCATTGCATATTCTGATTAAATACATGTAAGGTGGAGACTGGAGAGTGCAAGAAATGGATCTTCAATGCTTAGGAGAAAATGTGATTGGAGATACTTCAGCACTGACTTGTTAGACCTTTTTCAATATGTTTATTTTTCCAATAGGAATAAAGACAATTCAATGTGATCTGCAGATTCAGGTCTTGAACTTCATAAAGAGTTACATGAGGAGGAGTAAAGGGTCCTTCTACCTATTCAGTGGAAGTAAAATGAGGCATTTTTGGAGGGTAAAGTTACAAAAATAATACAAGTTATTTCTGAAGATCAAGTAAAAAGCATTGCTGTAATCCAATATCTAAGCAGCCATTCTGTCCTCTGGCAATCCTCAGTTTCTAATGTTTTCTTGGTGACGGTACAATTTTTACATGAACCAGTGCTTGTTGTCTCCATGTGTTCCGTCGACATTGAAAATTCACATGGAGGTCGTTTATGTTTTCACATTTCAAACATGAACTGGATTTCTGTTTTTTATTTGTATTGGCACACATGGAATTCTAATTCTGTTGTAGTTCTCTCTGAAGTCCCCGGACTCTTTGTATAATACACCAGCCAATCTGCAGCTGTGGAACCATCACCAGAAGATGCCGATTGTAATGAAATTATAAATCTGTGCTGCTAATAATTAATTGTGTTGCATAAAACCGGTTAACATTTTGTCGTAACGTTCTGAAACTCTATCATGTCCAAATAGAATTTCACAAGAGGTTTTACTTAGGAGTTCAAGGCTGTAAACCTTTTGCACATTGTCTTACCCCATGGTTAATGCCTTTGAAGATCTACAATAGCTTTAATTGATGTAATTTTCTCGGAAAAAAAAAGTAAATTGCTCTGTTTTCAAATTTCCATTTGGGATTCCCAAAACAAGATTTGTAACCGACAGCTGTTCTGGAAAACTCCGATTACGCACAGGAAGCGCTACAGACTTTGTTACGTTGCAGATTGTCAGTAAACAAATGGAGAATCCTCCTTATCTCAGCACAACAGTCAATATTTTGTGGCAGTGAATTAAGTCAATGACAACACAATTTTGTAAGTGATATCTCTGATACAATAGCTGTGGCCACAAGATCAGATTGCAAACAAAGTCTAGCAGCCCATGACATACATAGTGGGATAGACATTTACTTGGTCCTTGCTTCAATTGTAATTTGAAGGTGCTATCTAAAGGTCTATTTTTACATCCCAAGTCCTAACCACTCCTGTAATTAGCTTTATTATACAATTCCCTGCACTTCTTTTTCATCTAGCCAATTCCTAAAGGTGTTTTATTTTGCTTCACTTCCCGTGACATTTTGTTTAAGAGGAGTCTCAAACAGGAAATCTAAAGGGGGCTTTACACATAGCGATATCGCTGCTGCGCCACTGATTTTGTGACGCAGCAGCGATACCGCTAGCTGAGGGGTAGCGCCACTCCCTGCTTTTATTGCCCCATTGATGAAATCTTCTTTCACAGTAGAAAATAAAAGCAAAGTGCTGGCGTAGCGCTCCCCTCTCCCAAAGATGAGCGCAGCACAGTGGCTTAGTGGATAGCACTGCGGCCTTGCAGCGCTGGAGTCCAGGGTTCGAATCCCACCAAGGACAACATCTGCAAGGAGTTTGTATGTTCTCACCGTGTTCGCGTGGGTTTCTTCCAGGTACTCTGGTTTCCTCCCACATTCCAAAGACTGTGGAATGGGTTCGAATCCCACATTCCAAAGACTGTGGAATGGGTTCGAATCCCACCAAGGACAACATCTGCAAGGAGTTTGTATGTTCTCCCCGTGTTCGCGTGGGTTTCTTCCAGGTACTCTGGTTTCCTCCCACGTTCCAAAGACATACTGATTGGGAATTTAGATTGTGAGCCCCATCGGGAACAGTGATGATAATGTGTGCAAAACTGTAAAGTGCTGTGGAATATGTTAGCGCTATATAAAGATTATTATTATTATTGTTCTATCACCATGTATACAGGACATAGTAAAGTACAGGTGATAGACGCTGCAAGGAAGTTAGTATAGCCCCAGCCTCTGGTATTGTCCAGTTTGAGACTTCACTCAAACGAAACATCACTGGAAGTGAAGTAAACATTTAGGGATTAGCAGGATAGGGAGAAGTAGTAGCGGACCACCTCTTTAAGATATATGAAGTGGAAGGAAGGAATGTAATACGAACGGTTGTGAAATTCGACATATCCTTCAAGATTGTTGTACGGAATTTCACTCATGAAAGATACTTTTTAATTCATTTAAAGAGGATTTTCAGGACTTTGATATTGATGAGTGATTAGATGATTGCAGATTCAAGTCGCCAAAGGGGAAGTAAAAACAAGTTGTATTTTTGAATAAAAATTAGAAATCGCCTCTTTTTTGCACCATTAAAAATATAGAAATATAAAAAATAATCATGAATTATTGCTGAGTCCATAAAAGTTTTATAAATGCAATGAAGTGAAAAAAATTGAAACATCCTATTTTTTGTCACTGCAATTCTGCAAGAACAAATGTCACAAGAAATTATCACATCATATCTGTCCCAAAATGGTATCAATAAAAATGTGAGCTTGTCATGCCAAAAATAAGCCCTCACACGGCTCCATCAACTTAAAATAAAAATGTTATAGGTCTCACAAAATGGCAACGTGAAACCAAATCCTATCACAGGTCATTTTTACATTTTAATGTTTGCAAATAATAACTTAAAAATAAAAACCTCAAAAACAATTGGGGAATTTCAGGTTTTAGTTGCAATATACTGCAATATATATTAAAAATCACAGTCTCCCATGAAGGCCAGTCATAGGCTGATTTTCACAAGAGTACCATCATGACCGGCACTGGGCACTTCAGCAAGTCCCTAGCTGCCACGGCAGAGGGGTTAACAGGAGCTTTTAGCATCCTGTGTTTCTGCCACCCTCCTTGGAGACCACAACAGTTTTCATGCTATGCACCATTTAGGACCATCTTCCTTAATAGGTCAATATTGATACTTATGCGACCCTATCCCAGTTGCCCTATTGTCCGCTCCCTCTATGCTAGCCTGTGCCAAGTTACTGTAGGAACTTGCCACAACCTGCATATTCAATAATTAGATCCTTCTACTACTTTGGGCTTTTCCAGGAGTTTGCCCCATTGTCCACTTGCTCCAGCCAGGTATCTACTTACCTTGGAAAAAGAAAAGATCCAACCAGCTCACCTGTTGCAGCTTGTGGTGTGTGGAAGCAAGGGAACACGTAGTCCAGCGTATGTTCAATCAAGAGAGAATAAAAGGGAGACATTCCCAGCTTCCAAAAGATCCATAATTTATTGTGTAAAAACAGAGTTCACATGAATGTCAGAGTGATGCATTTCGAACACTAGACCTGTGATCTTTTTCAAAAAGCTCAAGTTACTGTAGGCACTTGCCACAGCCTGTATATTCAAGAATTAGATCCTTCTACTACTTTGGGCTTTTCCAGTTTGCCCCATTGTCCACTTGCTCCAGCCAGGTATCTACTTACCTTCCTAGCTACACACAAATGCACTCAGCACCCAGTTTCTACTTCACTCCAAGCTCTGTCCACATTTTCCTGGTACTATTGCACTTTCAGGTCTGCTATGTCAAGTTACATGCCAAGAAATTCACCTTGGCTATTAACATTCCAGATTACCAGCTTCACTCAAGTGTTCTCATTGGTATTCACACCTTCATGTTTTCTCTTAAGGTATCAGATAATTAACTCACTTAAAATACCAGTTTGTCTATGCATCCGCTATTACTGTGTGTACTACATTTCGGCAAGCAAGATGCCACTTACTTACACAGTTCCTTTGTCCTGTACTATCCACATAGCTGGTTCAGCTGCAAATAGTCCTTCCAGGTTTGGTTGCCCATCTGGTGTCCTATATACCATGATATACTGGTTCTCACTCCTTTCTCCACATGCCGTCAAGGCAAGTCCAGCTTTGCTCCATAATCGCTTCAAATCAATGATGCTTACTTTAACATATGACTTAGAGAATCCACCTTAGCTAGCAGGTGAGCCCTACAACATCATTGCTGCTGGATAAGGAGGATTTGTCAGGATTGGTAATACAAATGCTTCTCACTAAATTAGAATATCATCAAAAAGTTAATTTATTTCCGTTCTTCAATACAAAAAGTGAAACTCGTATATAATATAGAGTCATTACAGAGTAACTTATTACAAGTGTTTATTTTTGTTAATGTTGATGATTATGGCTTACAGCCAATGAAAGCCGAAAAGTCATTATCTCAGTAAATTAGAATAACAAAAAACATCTGCAAAGCCTTCCTAACGTTTAAAAAGGTCCCTTAGTCTGTTTCAGTAGGCTCCACAATCATGGGGAAGACTGCTAACTTGACAGATGTCCAGAAGGCAGTCATTGACACACTACACAAGGAGGGTAAGCCACAAAAGGTCACTGCTAACGAAGCTGGCTGTTCTCAGAGTGCTGTATCCAAGCATATTAATGGAAAGTTGAGTGGAAGGAAAAAGTGTGGTAGAAAAAGGTGCGCAAGCAACCGGGATAACCACAGCCTTGAAAGGATTACTAAGAAAAGGCCATTCAAAAATTTGGGGGAGATTCACAAGGAGTGGACTGCTGCTAGAGTCATTGCTTCAAGGGCCACCACACACAGACGTATCCAGGACATGGGCTAAAAGTGTCACATTCCTTGTGTCAAGCCTCTCATGATCAAAAGACAACGCCAGAGGCGTCTTATCTGGGCCAAGGAGAAAAAACTGGACTGATGCTCAGTGGTCCAAGGTGCTGTTTTCAGATGAAAGTAAATTTTGCATTTCATTTGGAAATCAAGATCCCAGAGTCTGGAGGAAGAGTGGAGAGGAACACAATCCCAAGCTGCTGGAGGTCTAGTGTGAAGTTTCCACAATCAGTGATGGTTTGGGGAGCCATGTCATCTGCTGGTGTAGATCCACTGTGTTTTATCAAGAACAAGGTCAGCGCAGCCGTCTACTAGGAAAATTTAGAGCACTTCATGCTTCCCTCTGTCAACAAGCTTTTTGGAGATGGAAATTTCATTCTCCAGCAGGACTTGGCACCTGTCCACACAGCCAAAAGTACCAATACCGGGTTTACAAACAACAGTATCACTGTGCTTGATTGACCAGCAAACTCGCCTGACCTTAACTCCATAGAGAATCTATGGGGTATTGTAAAGATGAAGATGAGTGACACCAGACCCAACAATGTAGAGGAGCTGAAGGCTGCTATCAAAGCAACTTGGGCTTCCATAACACCTCAGCAGTGCCACAGACTGATCCGCCTCCATGCCACGTCGCATTGATGCAGTAATTGATGCAAACGAAGACCCAACCAAGTATCGAGGGAATTTACTGAACATACATTCCAGTAGGCCAACATTTCAGATTTTAAAATCATTTTTCAAGCTGGTGTTATAAAGTATTCTACTGAGATAATGACTTTTTAAAGCATAAACGTTAACAGAAATAAACACGTGAAATAGATCGCTCTGCTTGTAATGACTATATAATATATGAGTTTCACTTTTTTTATTGAAGAACTGAAATAAATTAACTTTTTGATGATATTCTAAATTAGAGTGAAGCACGTGTACTGTATATAGTATCAGGACTGGCAAGCTGCAGAGATCCATATGGGAGAGTGACATGAGGTCTTCATGACCACTCCAGTTTGAAGACAGTCAAAATAATTTCTAAGCCATGTTTGAAAAATTTCTATTTGAGTATCATGAATTCTTGAATATTTCATCTCTTCTGGAGGTCTACGTATGAACCTAGAAACATTTCAGCTATTTTGGACTGGCCACAGCCCGTCTTAAAGTCCTTCAAAGTTTTCTAGGCTTTACAAATTCTTACTTATGCTTAATTAAAAATGACCTGTATGTGTAAGCTCCACTTACAGCCCTCATGCAAAAGGACACTTATTTTCAAGCCTATAAGCAATTTTAGTATTGCTTTTCCATTGCTCCAGTTCTGCACCACCCTCATGTGAACAGGTTGCGTTGCCTTGAAGTGAATATGTCTGCTATTGGCAATTCTATCACAGAATCCTTCTGAATCTAGAAATTAACCCTTGCAGTTTCTTCTCCAGAAAATTCCCTTAGGCAGAACTGACTTACTCCATTGGTGATTGAGAACTCACCCATAAAATTAGCTGTAAAGGAATGGTAACAACTTCTAGAATAAACTACGTATCTGGTCAGCCTGTAGTCTGAATTAGCGTGGTGGTCACTCTTATTCTTGCAGTTTCACTTCATCCTCACCCACCATTCAGCAGCAGGACTGATGCTCCTCTCAGATACTTTGATCCATGAGATGCGTCTGAAGTTGCACCCTCAGATGTAACATAACCTAAATGTATTCTTGCTTCTATTTCTCCAACTAAAGAACTTTTCATCACTGCAAAGTCTTAGCTAGGGTTCATTCTTCCTTTCTTTCCAGCCTCCAAGGGTTTAAAAGAACTGCAAAAGTCCGTTCCCATTTTTATTGGTGGCCTAAATGTAAACAAAATATCAAAGAGCTTGTGGCAGTGGTGTAGACTCATGTGAGGTAGAGGGTGCAGTTGCCCCAGACCCACTCACATAATGGGGCCTATCTGGAGTGACCACCACTCTGAAATTCAAGGCCCATGCTGTGCATGCCAATACATATAAAATATCCTGTGTCTCTCGCTACAGTACATAGGAACTATTCAGCTTGGTTATAATGACCATATGCTAACCCTTTGAAGCTTAGAGTCTCTGAGCTGTGGTACCGTGTTCGACATGTCCAGAAAAGCTGTTCTTGCAAAACTGGTAAAGTAAATTTGTCTATACATTACCCTACAATTATATATTTCCTTCACAATATTCAAGAAGCAATCATCGTTGTGGTCATTGTAGTGGACCATTTTTCCAAGATGCCTCGTTTTTCTCCAAATGAAGAAAGATTGCAATCATCATGACTTTAACTTCTTCCCAATATGTGCCATATACGGTTCCACGGGAGCTGTGTTACCCCAAACTGGCACATAACGGCACAGGTTCACTCTGAGCGCCACCGCAATAGAGTGCGGTTGTCAGCTCTATGTGAGATCTGAGACCCTACAGCAATGCCCACAATTGGTGTTAGCACCGATCATGGGCATTTAACCCCTTCTGGTAGATCACCTCACTCAGTGGTACATGGAGGTAGAAAACGGGAACACTGTCTTTTTAAATCTTCTGTTGGTTTATTATACAGATGGCATATATCAATATGAAATGAAAAATAAACACAGCCCTTTGGGCAAAACAGGAAAACAAAACAAAATGGTGCATCACAGTCCATACACCTGCAGGGATCTGTCCGCTGTGGAGAATTTAGCATCCACAGGTTCAGTCTTTCCTCCTCAGGACAAAAACCGCTGCAGTTCCTCTTTTCAGCCCTACTGAACATTGACTGCCTCTAGAGGCCAGCTATTTAAGCTCCAAACCACACCCTGGAGTGAAGGTAAGGTGTACAACCTACCCACCCGCTCTATGGTTGTCCACAAAAACCAGCCCTTAAACAAACTGGCTAGTTAACCCCTCACAACACTTAATTTGCTGGATGAAAACTTCTGGGCTTCACATCACTGAAGCCATTAACCTCAGTGAAACATATCTCCCCTCCAGCATCTTTCTAGTGAATTTGTCACACCCATTGTCCACAGCAAACACCGTTTACACCTTCTGTTTGCTGGCGATAAGCCTTCAACTTTTCTGGCACATATCAGCTGATTTTATCACCTGACATGTGTCCCTAATAGCCCTGTGTGGAATCACGATTGATCCACGGCTGATAACATGTTAAATGGTGCTATCAATCTCTGAAAGCGGCATTTAACATGATAGTGCTGGAAGAGCGACACAAACCCTGCCCATTGTCGTTGCCAAATAGCTAGGAGCATCGCTCAATGGCTGAAGCCCTGCTGTATGTAGCACAAGTGATCAGAAGATTGCAGCTTCCAGTCTCCCCTGGAGACTATTTACGCTAGTAAAAAGTTAAAAATTTTTTTTTAAAAATATTTAAAAAAAAAAAAAAAAACAGTTTAAATCACCATCCTTTAAAAAACAAACACACACATATTTGGTATCGTGTTCAGAATTACCCGATCTATCAACATATAATAATTAATCCAACCAGTAAACGGCGTAACAAGAAAAAAAATCGAAACGCCAGCAACATTGCATTAAAATGCAATAATGGGTGACCAAAAGATCATATCTATACCAAAATGGTATCAATAAAAATGTCAGCTCGGCACGCAAGTAAGCCCTCACTTAGCCCCAGATCATGAAAAATTGAGACGTTACGCGTCTCGGAAAATGGACATTTTTCTTTTTTGTACAAACTTTGGATATTTTTTTTCACCACTTAAATAAAAAAAGAACCGAGACATGTTTGGTATCTATAAACTCGTAATGACCTGAATAATCATAATGGCAGGTCAGTTTTAGCATTTACTGAACATGGTAAAAAATAATATTAAATAATTGTGGAATTGCACTTTTTTTGCAATTTCAATTCACTTTGATTTTTTTTTGTTTTCCAGTACACGACATGGTGAAACCAATGGTGACTTTCAAAAGTACAACTCATCCACCCAAAAACAGTTCTCACATGGTCATATTGACAGAAAAATAAGTTATGGTTCTGGGAAGAAGGGGAGCAAGAAACGCAAAAACGGAAAACCCCAAGGTGGTGAAGGGGTTAACCCCTGTGATTCCGCTGTCAGTAGTGACATCGCGGGGTATCGCAATGGAAGTGAGCTCCCCCTGTGTTCCCATCGGCACAACGTGATGCAATCGCGTTGTCATTGGTCTCCATGGTCACGCAGGGACGGTGGCCTGTTAACTCATGCAGAGCGCACGAACTGACATGCCGCCTCTCTTCATGTCAGATGCTGATGCTCTGCAGAGTATAAGTTCAGCGATCTGTCATTACACAGTTGATGTCCTATTCTTGGACAATGTACAAATAAGTAAACAAAAAAAGTTTAAAAAAATTCTAAAAATATTTTAACAAAAATCACAAAAATATTAATCCAATAAATACATTTATTATTATTATGCATTTATATAGCGCCATTTATTCCATGGCGCTTTACATGTGAAAAGGGGAAATATAGACAAGTATAATAAACATGTCTAAGACAAGGGACACACAAGTACATAAGGAGGGGACCCTGCCCGCGAGGGCTCACAGTCTACAAGGATGGGTGAGGATACAGTAGGGGAGGGTAGAGCAGGTCGTGCGGTGGTTCAGTCGACCGAGGATCATTGCAGGCTGTAGGATTTATGTAGAAACAAAAAGAAAACATTTTTTGCTTTGCAAGACACACTTTTTTCCCCAAAATTTGGGGGGAAAATGGGGGTGCATCTTACAATGTGGATATAACTTATCTGTGCTGCCGCTGTGGGTGTCCGGTGCTTGTCGCTGCGCTGTCCCACGGTGCTGCCGCCGCTGCACTCTGTCCCGTGCTGCGTGGGGGGCTCTGTTGTTCCATCCATGCTTTCCTGTGCATGTGCAGTGGATTCCTTCCGGGAAAATGGCCGCCGGGAGGCGGCGCATGCGCAGATGGAGATCTTGGCACTGAAATCTCGGGGGAAAGAAAAAGAAAGAAATAATTCTAGAATTGCTGGCTTTTTCTCATTCTGCCTCCCAAAAATAGGAATAGAAAGTGATCAAAAAATGTCATGTGCCCAAAAATGGTACCAATAAAAACATCAACTCGTCCTGCAAAAAACAAGCCCTCAGATGACTGTCAGCAAAAATATAGAAAAATTATAGCTATCAAAATATGGCTATGCAAAATCTAGTTTTTGCAATAAAAACGTCTTTTAGCGTGTGACAGCAAACATAAAAAACTGATATAAATCTGGTATAACTGTAATCACACCGATCTGAAGAATAAAATCGCCTAATCACATATACCGCACGAGGACCAGTGTAAAAAAATAAATAAAATAAAACCAATTCTTCACCTGATGTTGATTTGTTCATTTTGCCTCCCAAAGATAGCAGTAAGGCTCAGGCGCATATTTATCCTGCGCTCTGCGCTTACATCTGGGTTTCCATGTAAGTCTCTAAAAAGCGTGATTAAGACTGAACCACCGGTGGAAGATTCATTATAATGAAGCAGATGGAGTCACTGGGATCGTTGTGTGGCTGTCTATGACCCCGCAGTGTCCATCTTTTTAGGCGTGCATATAAGTGCTGCTGACCACAGTTTTGTGCACCTCTGAAAAAAACTTCAGTCTTACCAGTGATGCGGCGGTGTCCATCTTTTTAGGAATGCATAAAAGTGTCTTCGGCCACAGTTTTGTGCGTTTCTGAAAAGGACACAGCTGAACAAAAGCCAGACAGAGTCCAGAGTAACTATGCTGTCGCATTATAGTGGATGGATCCCTTGGGGGGTTTCATCTGAATTACGTCACTCAGAGATTTAGATAGAAACCCTGATATAAGTGCTCACAGTAGAGCACAGGATAAACGTGATCCCAAGTGTTATGTAAAATGTTCCCAAAAAAAGCTTCAACTCAATCCACAAAAAAAAAGCAAGTCCCCACTCAGGTCTGTCATCTGTTAACGGCAATATAGGGGACTTCCATGTTACACTTAGTACAAAGGCTCTGTAAAAGCTAAATGGCTCCTCGCCCCCCAGAAGAAATTCTGCGCTCACAAATATAAATGCCCCCTCCTTTCTGAGCCCGTGTGTCTAAACTACATTTAGCGCCCACGTTTGGCATTTCTGTAGCAATGTCAGCCCACCTAAATTACGAGTGCATGTTTTCAGAAGCAAGAGCTAGGCACTACCACGTACTGGTCACTGCACATACTGGGGACTACAGACAGTACAATGCACAAGCACCACAATGGCAGTTTGCAATTTTCACTCAGCAACCTCCACTCCTGCTTGTTTCTGGAAAACACCCAAAGAATTAGAATCGTCACTACACCTGTGGATAAATTCCTAAAGGGGTATAATTTCCAAAATGGGGTCACTTGAGGGGGGATTCTGCTTTTCTAGCACTTAGGGGATCTGTATATGGAGTCTGAAAACTATTCTAGCAAAATCTGCGCTCCAGGAGGCAAGAAATGCTCCATCCCTCACGAGTCTCACGATGTGGCCAAGCAGTACTGCACATCCGCATATGGGGTATTTCCTCTTTCAGCAGAAATTGTGTGTCAAATTTTGGTGCCATTTTTATCCGTTTCCCAGTGTGTCAATATAAAATCTATGGCTGAAACTATAGATGCAGTCCTATCATGCAAAACCAATGAGACCAGTGCGGTAATATACTGTATGTTGTTCAGCTCTCCTATATCTGTACAATACACTATGTTGTCTGGTCACTTCAATTGATCTTCCAGGCAGTGAAACTATTAAACCTGGAGGACATGTGGCTTTTCATTCATTAATTATTTTCATTTCCAGATAAGACATTTTATTTATTTAGATCCTTTTGCCATTAATTTAATACATAAACCCATAATTTAAGTGGCCAGTAGATTGAGGTTTACCAAGGGTTACGTTCTTCACCTTTGTCTAGGAAGTGAGACCAATCCTTTGTGATACTAACTCACATGAATATTATTGAGTGGTATATTTACATACATCACTGAACCGCATGCAGGTAATGTCAAGCCTTAAAGGTGATCAGTACCTTTACTGTCATTTTTGTTATTCACATATGTCTAACAAAGTAACTTTGCAAATAATCTAGTTTAAAAATATACTACCATATGAAGTACACAGCTACAACAGACACCTATGTGCACCAAATTGATGCAGCTGCTGCTCCACTCAGACTACAAAGAAATTATGTGTGTAGTATTTTCATGCTGCTATGTATTACTCCCCTGCTTTTTCTTGACATCTGAAACTTGTAGAGACATCTGTTGTCAAGCTGCAAAGGAAGCTGCCAGCAGTGGATCTTGATAATTTGCACAAGTGCATTCAGTCCAAGTGCAGAACCGTCCACAATCAATCATTTTTTCTGCAGTTCCATGAGTTTTCTTTCTTAATCTTGCAGTTTTAATGGTGAGGAGTCTAATTTATCTTGAATTTCTCCAAGTAAACAGATGCTCATCTAAATGTCTGTTTTTCCATGACAAGAGTAGAGGTGAAAATGGAACATAATATGGGTTTTATAAACAGAAGTCACCTGCCATTCATCTCTAATAGTTAAAGGGAATCTGAGAAAAGGGTTTTTTGCCCCATTGGAGAGCAGCTTGACGTAGAAGCAGAGATCCTAATTCCAGAGATGTGCCAATTACAGGGTATCTCTCAGTAGTTAAAATTACTGTATTATGGGCTGCAGGTCCTTTGAATGCTAAGCTCTGCATAACTTTGCCTGCAATATTATTTGGCAGCTTTCTGTGTACATAGATAGTATATTAAAAAGCTGAGTATTTTGCAACTATGTGGCCCCCATTCATCATTGCCTTTGTGCTTGTTTAGTTTTGTGTGTTTTGCACCCAATTCATTATTCTCTTTGCATCCTTTGTAAAGTCTATTTTATATGTACTCGCCTGTTTTATTTCCACTTTGTGGGCTGTTTAGTGATTCCTGATGCATTCGGTTGATTAATAAACCACACTTTTTAAAGAGTTGCTAAATTTGGAGCAACTCCACTCCTATGTCACCCTGGTGTATTTATGAGTAAACCAGTAAAGTGTCACAAAACAGTTCAAGATAGAAAAAAAAGACCATTTTTTACTTTGCGCCAAATTCTTGAAAACAGTGCAGCATTTTGAACAACTTTGCACCCAAAAAGGCAACTATTACTACAAGACAAAATGCAAAGTGACTCTGTAATTGGCCAGCTCTAGCGGCCACCACCAACAAAAATAGCTGATAGGTGGGAGTGCAAGGTGTCACAAATTTTGTGACTTGTGGCATTTTCTTGCTAGTTTCAGCTTGCTCCACTAAAGTGGCCAGAGCTGGGACCGATGCAACGCCCCTTCATCTAACTCATAACAAGCATGTGTAGTTTATGCCCTAAATCTTGCTTCAATACCCAACCGGTGTAAGATTTGTCATGAGGCATACGCCACTTTTAAGATGATCCTGATACATTAAGATTAGTGATGAGCGAGTATACTCGTTGCTCGGGTGATCTCCGAGTATTTTGGCGTGCTTGGAGATTTAGTTTCTGTCACTGCAGCTGCATGATTTGTGGCTGCTAGACAGCCTGAATACGTGTGGAATACCTGTTTGTTAGGGAATTCCCACATGTATTCAGGCTGTCTAGCAGCCGCAAGTCATGCAGCTGCGGCAACAAGAACTAAAGCTCCGATAACTTCCAAATACTCGAACACCCGAGCATGGTCGGGAAAAGCCGAGCAACAAGCATACTCGCTTCATCACTATTTAAGATGTATGTGCATTAATAACTTTGGCGCCTGACTCCAACACATCCCCTCATCACGACCTGTGCACACAAGGCTGGTTTTGATGAATAGGGGGCCTTAGTGTTTTTCTGCAAATGATTACTATATAGTGAAGGGGGAGTCCAGAACGCAATTCACGTCCTTCACATAAATTTAGTCCCAATGGCAGGACAATTGTGAAAGGTGCTATGACCTAAGAGACGCTATAAGCAAATGATCAGTACAAGAAAAGTAATACAATTTACAAAATTAGGGGTGATTCAGACGCAAAGATAAATGCGAAATATGCATTCACATGTATCAAATTGTATTTTATTTTTGTCCTTTCAATTTCCAAATTGTTTGTCTTTACCCCCTGTGCACTGAACATATCTTGCTGATGTCCGTTGAAGGCATATCACGTCAACAATTTTTAGGCTGTCATCGAAATCGAGAAATAAGTTTACACTGGACAACAATCAGGAACTTTTGCTAAATTAGACGGTTTTTTACAGAATTATTGCCCCAAGTAAACATCTTTACCTCAATAGCTCACATATTTTCCGAAGGAGGCAAACCTACCTTTTATTGCCGCTGACCCTATGGTAATATATGAACCCACAGCTCCAGTATCACAAGTCAGCACAGGTAGGTGATGTTCATAGTTTTTTTTCTGTATCTATAGAATTAGGCCAAACCACTGCCATGTTCCCTGGTGGAAAAATAATATTTCCTGTAAATGCGGTTTATAGATTTGTAAAGACGTGCCATCACTGGTGAAGCATGTCATGGTCAATGGCATCCTGGATTCTTCCTCTACTCGATTACTTGCCCTATTTGGGTCTGAAACATTGTCTGCTAAATGACAAGCATCCAGTGCTGCCAATTTCTGTAATGAACCCACATAAATCAGGGGGAAAGGGTTAGGGGTCAAGCTTGGGCATAATGTCGCTCACTAGGGATGGTGTCCTTATTTTTGGGAGTGAGGTTTTATTCATAGAGGTTGAATGGAGCAGCATTGTACATTCTTGTCGTTTCTTCACTTTTAGAGTATGAATGGAGGATCAGCACACTTCTGGGCGGAGAAATGTTTCCTATTCTAAAGACTAGCCAGTTGGCACTCCTCAACGATCTAATGCCTAGCACCTAATCAATGGACACGTGTTGTTTGTGGTTGGAATTCTCCCTTTTTTCCGAACTATTTCAGTTCTCTAACTGAAGTTCTCTGTTTCCTTGGGTTTGTAACTGCTTTAGAATATGTAGGTTTATGACAAATACCGCCAATTTCTAGCAGCCACTACACATGAGCTTTTATCACAACCATTTGTAACTGGAACCACATTTAATATATTTCTTTGAAGAAACATATTTGGATTCATAGAATATAACATTTTAATTGTGCTTTGTCTGTAGTAATGGCAAATAAAACTATAAGATGCTATGTGGAGTTTCCCTCCAGGATCTCATGTGAGCCTTGTTCTTTTATACTTCTTATATGACAATAAGCCATCAGAGTCTCCTTAGATTAGTTCCCAGGGATGATGGTAGAAGCATATTTGACACTCCATTCCACCACCACTTTAAGTACCGTATGAGAACTTTAAGAATTTTCTGCAAAAATAGTAACTTAACAGAAAAAAAAACTTTAAAATATTTTAAAATGTGATTTAAATAAAAGTTATAATCATGGTTGTATGAGTAGAACCTATGGCTAGCATAATCTCAATGTGGATGAATTCAAACAATTAACTCCAACGGGAATATCTCATAACCTCTGTCCATGTAATTGGGAAGTCCCTCTGTGATTGAAAATTTACAGCTACTCTAGCTTACCCGGCCCACGTCTGGCTGCAGTAGAGCCAGGTCATTAACCCCGTCTCGACCTATGACATACAGTGGGGGAAACAAGTGTTTGATCCCTTGCTGATTTTGTACGTTTGCTCACTGACAAAGACATGAACAGTCTATAGTTTTAAGGGTAGGTTAATTTTAACATTGAGAGATAGAATATCAGAAATAAAATCCAGAAAAATCACAAATGTATTTGCATTTTGCAGTGAGAAATAAGTATTTGATCCCTCTGGCAAACAAGAATTAATACTTGGTGACAAAACCATTGTCGGTAAGCATGTTTGGCTGCTGTCACACACTAAAAGGCTAAAACAAATCCAATTGTGGAAGTTATTATTCCAAGATCTATAGATTAAAATGAACTTTAACTTTGTTCATGGGAAAAACCCCTTTAATTTGGGTGAAGTCTCTCATCTCCAGTATTTAACACATCAGCTTCACTTATTTTTTTTTTTACAGGGATCATCTGGTACAGGAAACTAGGTTTGAAATATCAATTAGAAAATTCTGAGCTAACTGAGAACCTACCATTTAGAGCAGTCAACTATTGGCTTGAGCACGTAAAATCAATTTGCTTTGTGACCGTATAGACCCAAGTTCAATGGTAGTGGTTGAAGTATTCCTGGGTGTATGATACAGTGTGACGCAGTGGTAACTTAGCTAATGCTGGATCATGCTCCATTTTAATGACCAGATCGGGTACCTAATCTCTCCGCACTGCAGCTTTACCTATTCAGATTGTACATAAGTCAATCACAAGCCCGACACAAAGCAAGAAGTCAGTGCACGGAGAGATTTTTCACAGCAATGACTAAATATTCGTAACCTATAGACGACCAAACCGCCAGCGAGAAAAAGAAAAAAACATCAGGCACATGTACTAAAGGAAACAAGCCTGCACAGTAAATACAACATTTACCTTGACAAGAATGAAACATGGCAATTATCAAGTCTGGGAATTAGAATGTGCTAAATTACATCACATATGAATGGTTGAGGTTGCTGGTAAAGATTCCCAACATGCTACAAGTTGCACATGCAAAACCTTTTCATATCAACTTCAAGTTATCATAAAACGTAATTTTAAGGTTTTGCAATGACCATGTAATCAACCAAACCATTCATATTTTCCAAACATTTCCATATCAGACTGCTATTATTGATGAGCGAGTATACTCGTCGCTCGGGTTTTCCCGAGCATGCTCGGGTGTCCTCCAAGTATTATGGCGTGCTCGGAGATTTAGTTTTCAGCGTCTCAGCTGCATGATTTGTGACTGCTAGACAGCTTGAATACATGTGAGGAATGCCTGTTTGTTAGAGAATTCCCACATGTATTCAGCCTGTCTGCAAGTTGCAAATCGTGCAGATAACACAACGAAAACTAAATCTCCGAGCACGCCAAAATACTCTGAGGACACCCGAGCAACAAGTATACTCGCTTATCACTAATTACTATATAGTAGGTATTCTTACACTTTGATGACATTCCATTTTGGAAAGTCAACCCAAATAGAGTGGTTTCTTTTGATATTTTAAGATCTGCTCCTACCTGTTCTTGCACATCAGGAGGATATAATAAATAGAGGGGGCACCCATGTAACTGGAAGCCTGGTCATCTGCCCCCTCTGGTTTCTGAAGCTGTGGAGGGGCATCTTTGCTCCCTCTAGCGTCAAGCCCCTTCTCCCCGCAGTTCGTTTTCACCCTCATGACCGGTACAAAATTTACAATTCTGACCAGTGTCACTTTATAAAGAAATAACTCCTGAAAGCTTCAACGTGTCCAGTGATTCTGAGATTGTTTTATTTTTTGTTACGTATTGCACTTCATGATGGTGGAAAAAATTGTTTGATATGACATGCGTTTATTGGTGAAAATATTGGAAACTTGGAGAAAATTTTGCAATTTTCAAACCTTTAAATCTTATGCCCTTAAACCAGATTGTTATGTCACCCAAAATAGTTCAGAAATAATAAATATGGGCTAGTAAGAAAAAGTGGGACCTCGCAGTTTGTTGTGCAATTTCTCTTGAGTGCGCCAATACATGTAATTTAGAAATACTTTTCAGGCATAGTGGGAAAACTCAGAAGGGAAGGAGCGCCATAATATAGTGCAAATACTGCTGGAATGGTTTGAGGTGCCATGCCGCTTCCCCATAAGTGACCGCATTTTACAAACTAAACCCCTCAATGAATTCAGCTAGACGTAACAGTGATCATATTGACACCACAGATGTGTCGGAGAATTTTATACCATTGGGAAGTGAAGAAAAAATAATTATATTCTTACCACCAAAATGTAGTTTTAGCCCCAGATTTTACATTTTCATAGTAAAAAATGGGTAAAAATGGCACCAAAATTTGCTTCTGAACACAGAAATACCCCATATGTGGCTGTAAAGAACTGTTTAGCCGCATGGTCAGACTTGGAAGGGAAGGAGCTCCATTTACCTCCTGGAGCACAGATGTTCCTAGAATAGTTTGCAGACTCCATATACAGAGCACCCAAATGCTAGAAGAGCAGAACCCAACCCTCAAGTGACCCCATTTTGGAAATTATCTACAGGTGTGCTATGAGCGTTTCACGAAACAAGCAGCAGTGGATGTTTCCGAGTGAAAATTTGCCGTTGTAGTGCCCTGTACATTGTGCCCAGCTAAATAAAGTGATTCTGGAGACATGCATCTGTAAATTAGGCGAACTCTCATGGTTACAAAAATGCCAAACATGTGGAAGCTAAATGCAGTTTATGCAGAATTAAGCTCAAAAAGGAGGGAGCGCTTGAATTTGGGAGTGCAGACTTGGTGAATTTGTTTTAGGGGGCGAGGAACAATTTTGATTTTGCCGAGTCTTTGTACTACTACTATTGATGAGGAAGTCCCCTAAATTTCTGTTAACAAATGACTGACATGAGTAGGGACTTGCTTTTATTGGGAACATTTTGCATAACATTTTGAATCTTGTTTAAGCTGCATTCTACGCTGAGCACTTATATTGGGGTTTCCATTTAAATCTATGAGTGACGTAGTTCAGATGAAACCCCTGAGGGGTCCATTCACTATAATGAGACAGCAGAGTTGCTCTGGACTCAGTCTGGCCTCTGTTCAGCGGTCTTCTTTTCAGAGGTGAACAAAACTGTGGACAACCGCCCTTTAATGGACACCGCTGGATAATAGGCCAGACTGCATCAAAAGTGCCTCCATTTGCCTCACTATAGGGAATATTCTACCAAGGGTTCAGTCAGAAGCATGTATTTCAGAGATTAACACAGAAACCCTGGTGTAAGTGCTCAGCGTAGTGCACATGATTAATGTGAGCCGAGCTTTGCTGCAATCCTTGGAAGGCAGAATGATAAAATCAACAGCAGGTGAAAAATTGGATTTATTTTTTACGCCGCTACTCGTGTGGTATAAGTGATTAAACTACTTTTTTCTCTGAGAGAAAAAAAGCTGTGGCATTATGGAAATCACAGGATGGAGGTGTTAATGATATGCAAATGTAAAAAAAATGTTAACATTTGCAAAACATCTCGATTCATTCAGTGTCAAGTAGGTGCACCGCGAGCAGAAAGACACACACGCCTTGGAAGCCATCAGTGAGGTTACTAATGGTTGTCTGAGGCATGCTTTGCTACGATGAATGCAGTTGGGCACACAAATAATCAAGATCCGCTACTGACAGCTCCTTTTACAATTTCAGAGGCGCTGCAGGTCAAGGTGGTTTAAGTATACACAGGCTGCGCATAGTAGTTTTAGCATCTGGTTGAATAACAGCCAAACTATGCTACAAAAGGTGAGGTTGTGGAAGACTGTTTGCTCTCACAGGTCATGCAAGACTGAGCACAGCAATCAAACACCAGGTTAAGCTGAATTAGCATGATCACTCTCAGGCAAAGATTTCAAAGCAGACTCGGGTGTAAAGATGCATTCAATTTTTTGTAAAGAAGCAAAGAGAAACAAACTGGAGCAAGTTCAGAAAAGAGCAACCAGAATGGTGACCGGTCTGCAAACCCTGTCTTATGAGGAAAGGTTGCAGGATTTGGGATTGTTTAGTTTGCAAAAGAGAAGACTGAGAGGAGACTTAATAGCTGTCTACAAATATCTAAAGGGCTGTCACATTGTAGAAGGATCAACTTTATTCTCATTTGCACACGGAAAGACTAGAAGCAATGGGATGAAACTGAATGGGAGGAGACACAGATTAGATATTAGAAAAAAACTTTTTGACAGAGTGATCAATGAGTGGAACAAGCTGCCACGAGAAGTGGCGAGTTCTTCTTCAATGGAAGTCTTCAAACAGAGGCTGGACAGACATCTGACTGGGATGATTTAGCAAATCCTGTTTTGAGCAGGGGGTTGGACCAGATGGCCCAGAAGGTCCCTTCCAACTCTACGATTCGATGAAATGGGCAAGCTGAGGACTGTAGATACAATGCTTCGTCCAGGAAGAAGAGCAGCAGATGAGACACACATCATGGGTGCTTCCCTTCAAAATAGAAAGATGGCCAGCAATGCCATCAGCTCACAACAGGCAGCAAGCAGTGGACACCGCTACTGTTCTTAATGCTGAAAAATACAGGCACATACTTATCACGCAATACCATCAGGGAGTCATCTTATGTATTCCAAATTAATTCTGCAGCAGGACAACGGCCCCAAACATACAACCGATGTGATTAAGAAGATTATTCAGTGTAAAAAAAAAAAAAAGAACAAGGAGTCTTGTGAGTGGTGATATGGTCTTCACAGAGCTCTGATCTCAACATAAAAAATTCTGTCTGGGATTGCATGAAGAGAGAGAAGAATCTGCGCAAGTCTATATCCACAGACGATCTGCGGTTAGTTCTCCAAGATGTTTGGAAGAACCTCACAGCAGTCCTTATAGGATACTAATGTGCAAGTGTACAGAGAAGAATTCATGCTTTGATGTAGCTACAAAGGCGGACACATCAATTATCAATTTGATTAGGTTTCTCTTTTGTTCACTTTGCAGTTTGTTGACTGCTAAAAATAAACTATTAACACTTCTATCTTTGATAACCTTACTTTATAATATACTTTTTACACCTACCTAAAAAACTTATGCACAGTACTACACAGTTGAAACCAGAAGTTTACATACACTATATAAAAAGATACACATGCATGTTTTTATTAATATCAGACATGAAATCAGAATAAACGCTTCCAGTTTTAGGTATCACCATAATATTTGCCAAATGCCAGAATGAGAGCGAGAGAATGTTTATGTTTTAAGGCATTTGTATTACTTACTGCAAAGTCAACAGTTTACATACATTAAGATTACTATGTCTTTCAACAATTATGGACTACCCATATGATGATGTCATTCGTTTGGAAGCTTCTGAGTTAATTATAGACATGTGGATGTATTTTAATGCACACCTGAAACACACTGCTTCTTTGTGTAGCATCATGGGAAAGTCTCAAGAAATCTGCCAAGATGTCAGGAAGAGAATTGTTGACTTAACAAGTCTGGCTCATCTTTGGGTACAATTTCAAAATACCTGAAGGTTCCTTGTCCATCTGGACAAACATTTATACGCAAGTACAAGCAAAATGGGAATGTCCAGCCATCATACCCCTCAGGAAGGAGACGGGTACTGAGTCCCAGAGATTAAAGTGCTTTGGCCCGACATGTGCATATCAACCCAAGGACAAAAACAAAAGACTTTGTACAGATGATGGTGGAAGCTGGTAAGATTGTCAACATGGGTTGAAAGGCCACTCTGTGAGGAACAAGCCATTACTTCAAAAGAAACATAAAAACAAGACAAAAGTTTGCAAATGAACACAGGAACAATTACCTTAATTTTTGGAGACATGTCCTGTGGTCTGATGAAACTAAAATTGAACTTTTTGGGCATAATGACCATCTTTACATTTGGAGAAAAAAAAGGGTGAAGCTTGTAAACCTAAGAACACCATCCCAACCGTGAAACATGGGGTGGGGGGTGGCAGCATCATGTTGTGGTATTGTTTTGCTGCAGGAGGGACTGATGCACGTCACAAAATAGATGGCAACATGAGAAAAGATTAGGTGGCAATACTGAAGCAACATCTCAAGATATCAGCCAGGAAGTTAAAGCATGGGGTGGAAATGGGTCTTCCAAATGGACAATGACCCAAAGCATACTGCCAAAATGGTAACAAAGTGGCTTAATGATAACAGTCAATGTTTTGGAGTGGCCATCACAAAGCTTTGATCTCAAACCTATTGAAAATTTTTGGGCAAAGATGAAAAGGCAGGTGTGAGCAAGGCGACCTACAAACCTGGATCAGTTACACCAGTTTTGTCAGGAGGAATGGACCCAAATTCCGATCAACTATTGCGAGAAGCTTGTGGAAGGAAATCCCAAATGTTTCCCTCAAGCCATTCAGTTTAAGGGCAATGGTACCAAATACTAATAAAATGTATGGAAACTTATGACTTTGCTGTAAGTAACAAAATGGCTTAAAACCTTCCCTCTCATTATTCTGGCATTCAGGAAATAATAATAATTATGGTTATCAGTTTTTTCTGAGTCTATATCAGATATTGGGAAAACATGGATTTTTGTGAGTACTCACCGTAAAATCCTTTTCTCCGAGACACTCATTGGGGAACACAGGTACGGTGGGTGTATGCTACTGCCACCTGGAGGCTGACACTAAGTGAACAAAAGAAGGTTAGCTCCTCCACCGCCGCATACACCCTCTCCCCGATTGCGGGCGGAAACCAGTTTAGTGCAACAGCAGTAGGAGAACACAAAATAAATCAGCCTTAATGCAGAATACAATGTCTGGAAAAGGGCCACCCTAATCTCAAAAAAAGGAAATAGATTAATTAAATAAACAAGCGCCAACTGGCTCATAGGGTGGGTGCTGTGTCCCCCAATGAGCGTCTCGGAGAAAAGGATTTTATGGTGAGTACTCACAAAAATCCATGTTTCTCCTTCGTCTCATTGGGGGACACAGGTACTGTGGGACGTCCTAAAGCAGTCCCTGGGTGGAGATTGACTCACCGATCCAAGCCACATGCACCTCCTGTCTAAAGGTGCGCCACTGCTGCTTGGAGAATTCTTCTACCCAGGCTTGCATCTGACGAAGCCTGAGTATGCACATTGTAATATTTAGAAAATGTGTGCAGGCTGGACCAGGTTGCTGCCTTGCATACCTGCTCCGCCGAAGCCTGGTGCCGAAGTGCCCAAGAGGCACCCACTGCCCGAGTAGAGTGCGCTCTGATCCCTGCTGGAACCAGCGTGCCTCTAATGCGGTAAGCCTCTTAAATAGTTAGACGGATCCATCTGGCTATGGTCGACTTTGAGGCTGCGAGTCCCTTCCTGTGCCCTTCGGAGAGCACAAACAGCGTGTCCGTCTGGCGAAAGGGTGCCGTCCACAACACGTACCTTCTGAGTGCTCTCAACAGGTCTAATGTGTGAAGCGCTTTTTCCACCTGATGTACTGGTGCTGGACAAAATAAAGGCAGGACAATGTCCTCATTAATGTGAAAAGAGGACACGACCTTCGGCAGAAAGGGGGGAGCTGGTCTGAGAACTGCCTTATCCTTGTAGGAGGTGAGAAACGGTGCTCTACAGGATAGGGCCGCCAACTCCGAGACTCGCCTAATGGAAGTTATGGCTACCAAGAATACCACCTTCCTGGAAAGGTACGACAACAAAATTTCCCGTAATGGCTCAAAATGAGCTTCCTGCAGGACACTCAAGACCAGGTTAAGGTCCCAGGAATCTAGGGGCACCCTATAGGGAGGTACCAAATGTGAGACCCCCTGGATGAACGTCCTCACCTGCATATTAGTAGCGATTTTTTGATGGAAGAGGACAGACAAGGCCGATATCTGTCTCCTAAGGGAACTCGGGGCCAACCCTGAGTCTAGGCCTGACTGAAGAAAAGCCAAGACGTTGGGAATAGAAAAAAAACCAGTGGAGCAACCCCGCGATCTCGACACCAACCAAAGAAGACCTTCCACGTGTGATCGTAAATTCTTGCCGAGGTAGGCTTCCGGGCACTAACCATTGTCGCGACCACTTTACGCCCAAACCCCGCCTGGGTCAGACTCCAAGATTCAACGGCCATGCCGTCAAACATAGGGCCCCTAAGTTCGGGTGGCAGATCGGCCCCTGAGACAGTAAGTCTGGATGCTCTGGCAGACGCCATGGATCATCTGCGAGGAGCTGCACTAGATCTGCGTACCATGCCCGACGGGGCCAGTCTGGGGCCAGCAGAATTGCTGGAACCCCCTCAGTTTTGATTTTCCTGATGACCCTCGGAAGTAGCGCGGCAGCGAGGGAAACAAGTATGGAAGGCGAAACTGGTTCCATGGTAGAACCAACGCATCCACTGCGATCGCTCGCGGGTCCCGAGACCGAGCAACAAACACGGGCACCTTAGTGTTCACCCTGGAGGCCATCAGATCCACATCCGGTGTTCCCCACCACTGGCAAATCTGCTGGAAGACCTCGGGGTGCAGGGCCCATTCCCCGGGCACGACATCCTGCCGGCTGAGGAAGTCCGCCGCCCAGTTTTCCACGCCTGGTATGTGGGACTGCTGAAATTACCGAGCGGTTCTCCTCAGCCCAGCGAAGTACGTGTTCCATTTCGCGCATGGTTGCCTTGCTGCGCGTGCCCCCTTGATGATTTACATAAGCCACCGCCGTGGCGTTGTCCCATTGAATCCGGACAGGACGTCCTGCTAGAAGGTGCTGGAAATGTTGCAGCGCCAACCGCACCGCTCGTATCTCCAACAAGTTGATCGGGAGGCGTGCCTCCTGTTGCGACCATCGTCCCTGAGTCATGTGATGGTGGAAACCCGCTCCCCAACCGAGGAGGCTCGCCATCCGCCATTGAACTGGGGGAAAGGGTTACCCCTGAAGAAGGGAGGGGCACCAATGATCGAGCGTAAAGGGGCTCTTGTCCCAGGATGTCAAGAGTGCGTGCTGTAGGGGACGAAGATGAAATTGGGCAAACGGAATCGCTTCCATTGCCGCCACCATCTTCCCTAGCACCCTCATCCCAAACCGAATGGTATGAGGGACAGGTTGCAGAAGCTTCCGGACTCCTTGCCGGAGCGCTAGAGCCTTGTCTTGAGGAAGAATTACCAACCCTCGGAAGGTGTCGAAAATCAACCCTAAGAAAGAAATCCTCTGGGCTGGGACAAGGGATGACTTCTTCCTATTGACCAACCATCCCAGGTGGGATAAGGTATCCAGCGTAATGCTGACATTTTCTTCGCATGCCCGAAATGAAGGGCCTTTCACCAAGAGGTCGTCTAAGTATGGCAAGACGACTATACCCCGAGAGTGTAGAATGGCCATGGCGACTGCCATTAGCTTTGTGAACACTCTGGGGGCGGTGGCCAGCCCGAAGGGTAGTGCTACAAATTGGAAATGCCGACCCTCGATGGCAAACCGTAGAAACCTCTGATGTGGAGAAAAATAGGGATGTGCAGGTAGGCGTCCTGGACATCGATCGAGGCCAAGAATTCTACTTGCTCCATGGACGAAATAACTGAACGGAGAGATTCCATCCAAAAATGTTTGATTCTGATGAACCTGTTCAGGAGCTTTAGGTTCAGTAGTGGCCTGACTGTCCCGTCCTTTTAGGGGACCGCGAACAGATTGGAGTAAAAACCCTGAGTCCTCTCATCCTCTGGTATGGGAGCAATAACCCCATTGAGCTGGAGTACCTCGTTGGCTCCCCGCAATGCCTCCGCCCGGGCTTCCACTTTGGGAAGCCAGGACAAAAAAAATCGTCTTGGAGGACATTTGACAAATTCTACTTTGTACACAGACGACACTAATTCCATCACCCACGCGTCGCGCGCTACCGCGACCCAGACGTGGCAGAACCGGAGCAGACAGCCGCCTACCCTGTCGTTTTCGGGTAACGGGTGCCCCGAGTCATTCAGCTGAGGGTTTTTGGGATCTGGCTGCCCTTGACCTGGGCTGGCGAGCCCGCATCCTGCCCAGCGGGTTGGCTCTATATGGGACCTGTTGATCCTTGTCTTGGTTGTAGCGAGCTGGAGCAGCGGAACTGGCCACTGCCATCCACCCAGGGTTGCGAAATGCCCAAAACCACGCCTGACGAAACGGCGGTTTGATTTTCTACTGCAGGAGAAAACGGCTTTTTCCCCCTGTAGCATCAGAGATGAGTTGGTCCAATTTTTCCCCGAATAGGCAGCTACCCTGATAAGGCAGGGAAGTCAAGGATTTTTTGGAAATCGAATCGGCCCGCCACATTCTTAACCATAGGGCCCTCCTAATGGCGATTACATTTGCCGCCGCTAGTGCCGCATCTAAGGAGGCATTAAGTAGTCACCCGCCATTGCGATCTGACTTGCTATCTCTGACACCTCCGCCGGCAGGTCCCTATCCTGCAGGAACTTATTTAATGACTCAGACCATGACATCATGGCCTTGGCTACCCAAGTCGCTGCGAATGAGGGAAAGAGTGCCGATCCTGATGCTTCATATACTGAGCGGGCCAAGCTTTCTATGAGCCGATTTGTGGGGTCTTTAATGGAAGAGACACTAGGTACCGATAAAGTTTTCGAGGCCAAGCGTGACACTGGGGGATCCACGACTGGAGATTCCACCCATTTCTTACAGAACTCCGGTGCAAACGGATATCTTGCTTCCAGCGTCTTCTGGCCCGCGAAACACCTGTCCGGTTGTTTCCAGTAAATCAACAGCCGCGGAGACACCATCACATGTTTCTCAACGCAAGCAATGACTAGCCAGGTCTTTCACCGGGAAGGAACAACCACGGGAAGGGCAGTCTTCAATGAAGGAAGCCACCTATGCCAAAACATGGTATCCATCCACAGACAGCTGTTTTGGGGTATTGCCCCTCATCAGTGTGAAGTAGGAAACTGGCTAGTAGGAGCAATGCCTAGTAAAAGACTGTGAAAAATGAGGGATGGGGGCATTGCTCTAGCAACACTGCGTTGAGAAACATGTGATGGTGTCTCCGCAGTGTTGGATGTTGATCTCCATGAGGTCATTCATCCTCATTTTTCATGGTCGTTTCCTGTGACGCTGTACTATGTCCTCGAACTCTGGGTGAGTGTTAAACACCCTATGCGGTCGCTTGGCCCTCTTAAAGGACACCTTATGACCTGAGGCTAGGGGGACATCATCTTCGATACCCAAAGTCTGATTCACAGCTTCGATGAGACTGTCAACCGTTTCCCGACACCCTGGCGTATCGAGGTCCTCATCTGCGTCATTATCTGAACTCTGCTCGCTCCCGGATAATGGTGATGGTGAACGAGACGCCATACTCACGGATGCCGAAGCACCGGACGGGTCCGGCGACGCAGTGTGGGTTCTTTTCCTTTGCGCCTGCCTAGAAAGTGTGTGGCCCCTGCAGGCCGGAGGCTCTAGTGAGGTGAATGATCCCTCCCAAATCGGCAAGCCGCCACCTCTGCTCCTGGGGCTTGAAGGGTCTCGATCGCCTTCGTTAGCGATGCCATAGACCGTGAAAGTGATAAAGCCCATTCGGTGGGATCCGGACCCCTGGGCTCCGAAACAGGGGAGGGCTCCTGGGCGCATTCGAAGTCACAGACTTCACATACTTTTTTACTCTGCGCTCGTGGAAAACTAGCCACACAGGAAATGCATGCAGCATAAAGGAACGTGTGCGATTTCCCTTTTCCGGTCATATTGCTGTCAGGCTCAATAACCCCCTCTGTTTTCTATAAGAGGGTTGAGGGAAGGGAGGAGGAAAACCCCCCCTTTATCGCACGTAGCGCGGATCCAGGGTCGGGGTCGCCCTTACCCTGATCCTGTGTCCCCACGTGCTCCTGCCTTTCTCCCCTGAGTAGGCCGAGACGTCCTCTCCTGGTTGCGGCCTACCCTGTAATGAGACCGGGGGGCTCAATTTGTTCGCATCCGCCCTCCACGGGGGGCGGCGCCGGAAATGACATCACGCCGGGGGCGGGACTTCCACCCGCAGCCTAGCCATGGCTGAAGCCGCGGGCTAAATTTCTACTCCTCCCCGCCCGCCCGCTGGTGGCCCCGCAATCACGGCGATCCCGCCGGCCCTACTCTGAGCCGCTCCATGCGCGCTGGCGGCCCCCACCTGGGGGGTAGGAGGGAGGAAGGAAAATGCTGCCGGCTCTTCTCTGCCGACCTTCTCAATGAAGTGCTTCCTCCCCAGTCCTCCATACCTGCGATAACCTCCGCTACAGATCCAGCGCACCAGGTAGAGGGGATGGGGTAATTTTCTGGACGGTGCAGGCACCCTAGCGCCGTCCCTCCTGCAGGGGCTAGGAGAGGGACCGTCCGCCGCCATGCAGCACTGCCGTCTTGCGTTGGTGGAGCAGTGGGGGCTGCACAGACTAGTCTTGTGCCTCTGTGCAAGCCCATCGTTTCAATACCTAGGGGTGGACAGGGCTAAGTCCGGCATTATGTCCCACGTCGCGTGAGAGGATACGTGGAGGGATACTCGCATGTGCTCACCCGTTGATGGTTTGGGGAAATCGGATCCTTTCAATAGGATGCGTTGCCCCTGTCTTATCTTCATAAAATAAAAAAGAAAAATAGAAGTCTGTCGAAAAAGTCCCAGATATGTCCCACGGTGCGGGAAAGGATACGCGGAGACGATACTCAACGCGTGCTCGCCCATTGATGGTTTGGGGAGATCGGACCCTTTCAATAGGATCTGTCACCCCGTCTCATCTTCATAGTTAAAAAAAGAGTCTGGAGACATCCAGACGTGTGTGCCTCCAACGGACACTAAGCAAAAAACTGGTTTCCGCCCGCCCTTTTTTTGTTCACTTAGTGTCAGCCTCCAGGTGGCAGTAGCATACACACACAGTACCTGTGTCCCCCAATGAGACGAGGGAGAAACATGCATATGTGTCTTTTTATATAGTGTATGTAAACCACTGGTTTCAACTGTATGTATGTGTTACACACCTATATAGCAAACTTTGCGTAAAGCTTTGATGAAACATTTCTACTTTTATAGTGAGTACAGCTACGATGCATGCCTACATACAACAAACAAATCTACGTAGCATGATCCTACGTTCATATTCCCATTGATTTGAAAGTTAGGAAGTAGTGGACAGATTGAAGAACCTGTGACTGCACGATCAGACTACACAGGGTGTGCATATAGTGTATAATCATGGGGACACAAAGGCTATGCACATATAAAATGGCAAAATATTTTAAATTGAGACTATTTAAAACAAATTTCTATCTTTTGTGTTATTTACATTGAAACAATAAAAAAAATACTATAAATGTAAAAAAAAAAATAGGTGTTTTCATCTAGCCTTTGAACACAAAGTGATAAAAGGAAAAAAAATACTTTAATTACAACTATAAAAATAACGTATTTAAAACATTTCAGACAATTAGTAGACAGGTTATTTACAAGACAGCTCTGTACACTTATAGTACACACGGAAAAAAAAATATTAATAACACAGGAAACCAATATTTACAGCTTAAAAATAAAATAGCACTCATAATGATCATTCACAGAAACCATTAGTAAAAACCATGGCTTACAGGAACCTCTTAAAGTTGTAGATTTTTTTTTATAATTGGTGCTGGGATCTCCAGCTATAACGCTAATGCTTTTTACATTACCACAATGTGTGGGGAAATCCTGCCTGCCAATAAAAGCGTTTGCATGAGTAGTCTGCGTCTAACAAGGCATTTTCAGTCAAAGGGAAACAAAAGGCACTTTGCTAAAGTAAAATGTTATGGAAAACCTGACAAAGTTTAAACATTTTACTATTTTCCTAAATGTTTTTTCATTCCTATGTCATAATGTGGTGCCATATCGCTAGGATGTCCCATCATTACGGTAGGTGGAGGTCTGACGACTGATGGTCTTGGGAAGGATGGAGACAACAATGGCGTCAACATCTTACAACCAGACTGTACGGCGTGACGTAAGGACGGAGTGTACTGAAAAAAGCACATTTATAGAAGAATCAGACAATAAAATGTATTATTTGTAAGACAGGACAAGGCTTTGCAGTCACTGGACTGGAGAATACATTCCAGATGTGGGAGGCTACTTTTTCTTCGCAGCTTGTAAAAACTGCTGAGATGATCCAAGGAAGAAGGGTTTTCTTTTCGCGCCAGCTAACGCTCCTTCCGAAATACTCCTAGGCAGACGTCTTTGCACATTGCTGTCCTTATTCTTTGATACCCCTACAGTAACCAGAAAAAAATTAAAACTGGACAGTTTAGTAGCCACACTGGAAGCATTGCAGTTACACATGGGACAATTTTTGTATGCAGATATATACACAGCTTTACATTCAGAGAACATGATATTCCTTATATTTCCATGCCATGAGTCCACATCATTCTCAACTTTAAAGTCAGGGCTGTGGAGCCGATGTCCATTTTGGTGGAGTCGGTATAAAATGGACCGACTCCTAAAATATATTATACATTGAGGTCAGTAGTACAGTGCAGGATGAGCTGTAAATGTTTCCAGAAGAATTTGGGAACGTTCTGAAATGTCCTATAAATGTCTGTCCTGTTCCTGATGTAAGAATCTGGGCTGTTAGCTTAGATGAATCTGTGCTGCACTTTATATACTTCAGCGTATATCTTTTTGTCTTTGGAGCTTTAAATATGATTTTGGTCCTGAAATCTAAGAAGTGTCTGGGTGCGTGTGTATAAGAGGGCTGTGGAGTCGGAGCCCATTTTGGTAGATTGGAGTTGGGGTCATGGAAATTGAGGAGTCGGATGTTTGGCTTATCGACTCCACAGCCCTGGTATGAGGGAGTCGGAGTCGTGGAGTCGGAGTTGGTGTCATGGAAATTGAGGAGTCGGAGTTGGTGTCATCGAAATTGAGGAGTCGGATGTTTGGCTTATCGACTCCACAGCCCTGGTATGAGGGAGTCGGAGTCGTGGAGTCGGAGTTGGTGTCATGGAAATTGAGGAGTCGGAGTTGGTGTCATCGAAATTGAGGAGTCGGATGTTTGGCTTATCGACTCCACAGCCCTGGTATGAGGGAGTCGGAGTCGTGGAGTCGGTGTCATGGAAATTGAGGAGTCGGAGTTGGATGTTTGGCTTATCAACTCCACAGCACTGTGTATAACAGCGAGAATTCTGTGGAGTCAGAAAAGGAAACCTCACTGTTAGAAAATATTTTAGATGACTGATTACAGCCACAAAACCATTGAAGATGATGACCTGGAAATGTCAAGCTTTCATCACAAAGTCAAAGATACTATCATAATGTATCATTTCAGGCTTACCCACTGGCCTTTTCACTCTCAGCGCTTTGCAGTCCGTGGGTATGTCCTGTCTTACGCGTTTCGGTACAGGAAGTAGTACATTCTCCTCTTTCACAGCACTGCCGGCAGCTAGACTGAAGACGAACAAAGAAAGGACAAAACGGTACTACAGTTTGGTCTATTTAGCAAAGAAAGAGCACTTTCCTTACAGTGTACGGAGCAGGTACAGCACAAAGTAATGAGAACAGAGCAGAGCTCTTTGCTCCGAGACTAAAGCTTAATTAAAAATTAAATTTTGCGAAATATAAATGAAAATAGTAATTATTCGCTAAAGTCTACAAGACTCGCTTTAAGGGAATCTGTCACTAGGTTTCTGCTAGCGCAGCACGATATACAGTTGACCCTTAATCCAGTGATGCATCACTTACTGGGCTGCTTGAAGCAGTCTGAGAAAATTATCTGGCAGTTCTCTGAAAGCTGAGCTCTGTATAACCCCGCCCACACCACTGATTGGCAGCCCTCTGGGCACTGTGCATAGGCAGAAAGCTGCCAATCAGTGGAGGGGGCCTCAAGTGAAACAGAGCTCATGATTATGGAGGACTACATTGCAGCAGGTTTACTGGTTTTATAATGATAATCTCCTGCTGATAAATTGCTGACTATCAAAACAACAACGAGCAGCCGAGTAAGTGACAACACTGGATTCAGGATCTCTGCCCCTACACTGTAGATTAACTAGCAAAAACCTGATGACAGATTCCCTTTAAGATTCCTAGAGAAGCATAAGCCCAAAATAAACTGTGCCGCCAAAAAAAAAAAAAAAAAAATCTTTAAACTTGTTAGGCAAAAAAAACAACAAAAACGTTCCATGTAAAATCTGCATCATGATTTTACTTCTTAAAGTGCACACAATGGGGCGAGATAATCAAACACTGTCTAATAGCAAAACTGGCTTAGTAAAATGTAAATACTAATTATTATTTAACGCCGAAACACTAATTGTAATGAAATATCCACAATAAAACACTTTGCACTTTGATGTTAAGATTTTGTGGTTATACTGAACTTGAACTGCATATGTGATTAGTGGTGAGCGTCAGTGGGTGACAATGATAGATGGGCGCAGGAGAAGCCGCAGTGTTGTCACTTGCATTGAGACGACAGCATTGACAACTGACGGAGAGTATGTGCTTTATGGCAACTGCAGCAAATGGGAAGAGACAGAAAACTGTCAGACTATTGCAATCTTCATGCCCGCTTACCCTGCCTAATCCAGGACTCAAGCCCACTAACTGATAAGAGGATGACTGCACATGTCGACCCAGTCTAGTCTATACAGCAAAGATGACTAGCGAGCTATGGTGAAAAATGAAGTGTACTCCGTATTGTTCTGCTTTAGTCACCAGTTTAAAGAATTTTATCCAATAAACATAATATATACAGTGCCTACAAGTAGTATTCAACCCCCTGCAGATTTAGCAGGTTTGATAAGATGCAAATAAGTTAGAGCCTTCAAACTTCACACAAGAGCAGGATTTATTAACAGATGCATAAATCTTACAAACCAAAAAGTTACCGTATTTTTCGCTTTATAAGACGCTCCGGATTATAAGACGCACCCCAAATTTTGAGGAGAAAAATAGGAAAAAAACTTTATTTTTAATAAAATGGTGGTGCATCTTATAATCCATGCGTCTTATTGCTTTCCAGGGGTGGTGATGGAGGAGGCCGGAGTGGAACATTGCTGCTGGGATGAGGGGGTGTTTTGATGTGCAGCGTGCCGCTGCCGGTGTCTGTTACTGCCGCCGCCCTCTGTCCCCTGATGCTTGCCACCACCGCCACGCTCTGTCCCCCGGTGCCTGCTTGCCACCACCGCCGCACTCTGTCCCCCAGTGCTTGCCACCACCGCCACGCTGTCCCCCGGTGCCTGCTTGCCACCACCGCCGCGCTCTCCCCCGGTTCTTACCGCCACCACCGCGCTCTGTCCCCCCGGTGTTTGCCGCCATCGCCGCGCTCTGTCCCGTTCTGAGGGTACTTGCCGCGGCACTCTGTGCCCTGATGCTGCCGCTGCGCTGTCCGCCACCGCCGCGCTCCTGTCCCCCAGTGGTTTCTTCCGCCCCACCGCCGCCGCCGCGCTCTGTCCCGTTCAGCGTGGGGGGGTCTCTGTCGCTCCATGCCTGCTTTCTTCCTGGAAAATGGCCGCCGCGCATGCGCAGACGGACATCTCGGCACTGAAATCTCGGGAGATGAGATTTCAGCGCTGAAATCTCATCTCCCGAGATTTCAGTGCCGAGATGTCCGTCTGCGCATGCGCGGCGGCCATTTTCCAGGAAGAAAGCAGGCATGGAGCGACAGAGACCCCCCCACGCTGAACGGGACAGAGCGCGGCGGCGGCGGTGGGGCGGAAGAAACCACCGGGGGACAGGAGCGCGGCGGCGGCGGACAGCGCAGCGGCAGCATCAGGGCACAGAGTGCCGCGGCAAGTACCCTCAGTGGCAGCGCAAATGTATATCCTCTTTGTAAGACGCACCCCCTTTTTCCCCTCAATTTTGGGGGAAAAAAAGTGCGTCTTACAAAGCGGAAAATACGGTATGTTGCTCAGTTAAATTTTAATAAATTTTAAACATAAAAGTGTGGGTCAATTATTATTCAACCCCTAGGTTTAATATTTTGTGGAATAACCCTTGTTTGCAATTACAGCTAATAATCGTCTTTTATAAGACCTGATCAGGCCGGCACAGGTCTCTGGAGTTATCTTGGCCCACTCCTCCATGCAGATCTTCTCCAAGTTATCTAGGTTCTTTGGGTGTCTCATGTGGACTTTAATCTTGAGCTCCTTCCACAAGTTTTCAATTGGGTTAAGGTCAGGAGACTGACTAGGCCACTCCAACACCTTGATTTTTTGCCTCTTGAACCAGGCCTTGGTTTTCTTGGCTGTGTGCTTTGGGTCGTTGTCTTGTTGGAAGATGAAATGACGACCCATCTTAAGATCCTTGATGGAGGAGCGGAGGTTCTTGGCCAAAATCTCCAGGTAGGCCGTGCTATCCATCTTCCCATGGATGCGGACCAGATGGCCAGGCCCCTTGGCTGAGAAACAGCCCCACAGCATGATGCTGCCACCACCATGCTTGACTGTAGGGATGGTATTCTTGGGGTCGCATGCAGTGCCATCCAGTCTCCAAACGTCACGTGTGTGGTTGGCACCAAAGATCTCGATCTTGGTCTCATCAGACCAGAGAACCTTGAACCAGTCTGTCTCAGAGTCCTCCAAGTGATCATGAGCAAACTGTAGACGAGCCTTGACATGACGCTTTGAAAGTAAAGGTACCTTACGGGCTTGTCTGGAACGGAGACCATTGCGGTGGAGTACGTTACTTATGGTATTGACTGAAACCAATGTCCCCACTGCCATGAGATCTTCCCGGAGCTCCTTCCTTGTTGTCCTTGGGTTAGCCTTGACTCTTCGGACAAGCCTGGCCTTGGCACGGGAGGAAACTTTCAAAGGCGGTCCAGGCTGTGGAAGGCTAACAGTAGTTCCATAAGCCTTCCACTTCCGGATGATGCTCCCAACAGTGGAGACAGGTAGGCCCAACTCCTTGGAAAGGGTTTTGTACCCCTTGCCAGCCTTGTGACCCTCCATGATCTTGTCTCTGATGGCCTTGGAATGCTCCTTTGTCTTTCCCATGTTGACCATGTATGAGTGCTGTTTACAAGTTTGGGGAGGGTCTTAAATAGTCAGAAAAGGCTGGAAAAAGAGATAATTAATCCAAACATGTGAAGCTCATTGTTCTTTGTGCCTGAAATACTTCTTAATACTTTAGGGGAACCAAACAGAATTCTGGTGGTTTGAGGGGTTGAATAATAAATGACCCTCTGAATAAACTTTTCACAATTTAAAAAAAAATTAAACAAAGAAATAACATTCTTTTTTGCTGCAGTGCATTTCACACTTCCAGGCTGATCTACAGTCCAAATGTCACAATGCCAAGTTAATTCCGAATGTGTAAACCTGCTAAATCTGCAGGGGGTTGAATACTACTTGTAGGCACTGTATATATATATATATATATATATATAAAAAAAAAAAAAAAAAAATTCATGTTCTCATGATACATTCCACAGCAGGTGCTTTTTTTTTTTTTTTTAAATAATGGAAACTTGCTAATGGAAAAAAAAAAAACGTATTTTTCAGATTATAAGACGCACCCCAAATTTTGATGAAAACAATAAGAAAAAAACAATTTTTTTATAAAATGGTGGTGCTTTTTATAATCCTTGCATCTTATTTCTTACCGGGGGGGGGGGGGTGATGGCTGCGGTGAGGTGGGGTCCCAGGGTTGCTCCTGGAAGAGGCAGGAGTGGGGTGATGCTGCAGGCAGTGATGAGGGGGGGCTTTGATGTGCGGCGCTGCTGCTGCGGGGGTCTCTTGGGCTGCTGCTGGGTGCTTGGCGGTTGCTGTGGGTGTCTCCGGTGCCCAGCGGTGCTGTATGAGTATCCGGCGCTGCCCGGGGCTCTGCCAACATTCTGTGACCGGCCAGAGCCCCGGCACTTCCACAGTTCCATGTGCGGTGGTCTCCGGGAATATGGCCGCCGTTGGGGTGGCGCATGCACAGATGGTGATCTCGGGACCAAGATCTCGAGAGATGAGATCTCAGCGTTGAAATCTCATCTCTCGAGATCTTGGTCCCGAGATAACATCTGCGCATGCGTCGCCCCCGGAGGCAGCCATATTCCCGGAGACCACCGCACATGGAACCATGGAAGTGTCGGGGCTCTGGCCTGTTCCAAAATGTTGGCAGAGCCCCAGGCAGCGCCGGACACCCACGCAGCACCGCTGGGCACTGGAGACACCTGCAGCACCAGCCAGCAACCGTCAGGCACCCGGACACCCCCCTCATCCCAGCATGCGGCCTACACCCACGGTATCGGTAAGGCATGTACGCTTTCTAAGACGCATCCCCATTATCCCCCCAAATTTGGGGGGGAAAAGTGCGTCTTACAAAAAGAAAAATACGGTAAGTAAAACCCCAAATGGTCACATATTCACATCTTAAACACTCACCACTATGGTGCAATAGGCCGTCAATCTCAATTAAATCCACAGCAGAGATGACGTCCTGAACAGATACCAAACCCCTGCGCTGCAGCCAATCCACTTCACAGTAAAAACCATTTAACAAGCAGCAAGGAAACCAAAACTCTTTTACAAGTGCTCAATTAAAAATTTCTGACAACATACCATGACAGTAGTTTTATGGTATGACATATACCGTAATAAAAATGCCTTAAAACATTCTCTCTCATTCTGGCACTTGGCAAATATTAATAATAATGGAAATCTTAATTGACCTAAAACGGGAAAAGTTTATTCTGATTTCATAGCAATATCTAAAGTTTGGAAGTGATGGTCAGTCTTTTGATATTTGTATGCATTAGCTGTCTGACTGAGCACTCCGCCCCTCAGCCTCAGGCATTAACTACAGCAGGACCCCATCTTCCCATAGAGATGTAGATTTTAGTCTAAGAGAGGATTCACATTACGCAGATTCCCAGCAAGGAGAATCGCCTTATCATGGCTGTTGGGCATACATGAATTGGCCAATTTGTGAGCTAAGTGTTCTCAAATTTTTCATATTTTCTAGTGCAGTAATGCAATTCAATTTTCTTATTTCATGTTTGCATGCTATAGCGCTACTTTATTTGTTTATTCTGATTTCATGTCTGATATTGAGAAAAACATGCATGTGTGACTTTCTATATAGTGTATGTAAACTTGAGGTTTCAACTGTAGTTTCCTACCCAAGTTCATCACTGCCGTATGTTTTTAGGACATAACCGGGTATTAAAAATTCTTAGACATGAACGAGGTTGCACAGTTATATAAAAGTCAGATGATCAAAGTACAAAAACGGTCATCTTACCTTTGCAACTTTCTCTTCCTTTCAGCAGCTGAAGTCATTGCCATGTAGGACGGCTTATCGTTTAATTTTCCTAGATTCTTGCTTAGTAAGGATGGGAGTCCTAGCCTGAAAGAATAGAATTGGTCACCGTAATAATAATAATAATCTTTATTTTTATATAGCGCTAACATATTCCGCAGCGCTTTACAGTTTGCACACATTTTCATCACCGTAATAAGAGATTCTCTTGTATGCACACCATGCTCTAGGCATGATCACAATTGGATACAACAACTAGAAAAATAATGAAAATCACATCCCCTGCATTGACCCAATCCATCACCGATACTCTGTGGTATTGATATAGGATGCCATGTGCTGGAATTTGTATATAATCAAACACACTTAACAAAACCAGATATCCATTGTATCATTTCATCTTCGTTAAAAAATAAAGAAATCTAACTTTTAGGTATAGCTTTTAGCTTTTTTCTTTTTCACTTTTTGTACAATTTATCATTTTAGCTCAGGCACAACTGAGAGAAACAAACTGTATAACGATATGCCCCCGTCACAAGGGAACGAAAACGTTCAATTGTTAATCTGTGCATATATTTGTAGGGGAAATAACAGAGGAACCGCACAACCTAGAGTTAGAAGAACATAATCTCCTCATGTATGGAGCGGGCTCAGGAGCTGAGCCTGCAACAAATCTGGCAGCTGTTGGCTGTGTGACATGCCCAGCATCTGCCTGTAACAGCAGTGACCAGAGCTTGGTCTGAATATTGCTGTTTAACCATTTTAATTGTTTTGTCAAAATCAAATCAGTGACAGGGAAAACTACAGGACACGATTACCGACTCCCGTCACCTCATTCAGATGCCAAAATGACTCGCATTAGTCCCATCATGCCAAGAAGTTGTCATGGCAGCTAGGGTCCCGTTGAACACCCCCCCCCACCCGGACGGCCAGCTTAAACTTCCTATGAAGCCCAGCCTGCAAACTTCAATAAAGTAGTAATGCAACACACAGACAGAGTGATCTCAAGTGCAAGTCCCCCAGGGAAAAAAGAAAAAAATCTAAAAACTCAAAATCAATCTCCCTTTCCCAGTTTAAAAGTAAAGAATAAAAAAAAAAACAAGACTCCATCCATATATGCTGGATATATAAAATGTGGTTTGTGTTAGGCGTCGGATTCCTGCCCCTGCACAGGAGGAATCTCGAGCCTTGCCTTCTGCGGTCTCCCATTCAGTCCCAGCCGCAGGGGAGCCTGCTCAGCAAAGACGTCGTTCCCAGCGTCTTGCTCAGGCTAGTGTGGTCAGGTTGGTTGCTGCTGCCACCTCTGGGTCAGCTCTGGCAATCCGCACTAGCGAGCAGCTCCAGAGGCTAAGTCCTTTTTGCAGCCTTCTGAGCATGCCCATGGGATGACCTCTCATTGGAGGTTGGGGGTCACACGCTCAGGTCCTCCTCCAGCTCGGATTGGACCACCAGGAAGGTCCCGGAAGGACGCTGCTATAAAAGGTTCGCATGGCCGCTCGGCCATGCGCTAGTATAGTCTGTAATTTGTAGTGGTATGTGTGATGATGGATGCTTGTGAAACGCTGACTGACTCATTATGAAAGCCCTTCCCTCGGATACGTATGTTGCTAGGGTTTTGAGTTCCAGTCAGCGCCGGCTAGTGGCACTGCCTAGCACTGCAGTGCTCCCAGCACATGCTAGCGCCAGTGTGTGCCACACTACAATAGGCACTACGGAACCGCACGTTCAGCGACAGCAACCGGAGCGGCGTCGTGCGCCACTGATGCGCTTTCCAGCCCAAAGCTTAGGCTGGTTAGTGGCATCCGCCAGAGCTGCGCTGTACGTACCTCTTACGGTATTGAGTTATCAGCTGTGCCCTGTGGCTGTTAACAGGGCACAGCGTTTAGTAAGGGTCTCTCCCTGGCGTCGCAGTAGCGGCGCCAAACGCTGGTGGGTCTAGAGGGACTCTAGCCCCGTGTCCTTGGGGAAGGGTCCTGTGACCAAAACACTAGTGTTCACTCTGCAGTATTGCGGCCCTGTGATGCAACAGGGTTCGCCTCCTAGTCACCGGGTGAAGTTAACCCGTGTGAATCTGCCACACAGCCAGTTTCTTTCTGCCATTACCGAGCAGCAGTCTACCATCTCTGTATGGTGGACCCTGGGCCGCATTACCATCTTTTATTATTCAGTGGGTTCCGCCAGCCCTAACAGTTACGGCTGGTGAACGCGCCTTCATGACCTGATGAAGGCGCATTCACCGCCGAAAAGCTTTGTGAGGACATAATGACCAAGTAAAGAAATTTCTTTTCCATCCAAAACAAGTGTCTGTCTTGGTCTGAACGCCCTAATCAGCCATACTTCTCATTCCTTGTATTTTACATCCTTCTTGGGTGAGCGGCTTGGTGCAGCACGGACCCAGCAGGCTTCCAACCACCCTGCAAGGCCTGAAAAACAGAGGACCTGTGGTGAGATCAGCATCACGTGACACCCCTTGTGACCAGCTAACCTTGGAACCTGGAGGTCAGGATGACGAATGGTGCACGATAAGCACTGCAGGCTCTGCAAAGGTGGTTATGCCGGCAGCTTAACCATGGCAGGTTAGTGTACTTTGCTCCTAACCTACTCTATTTGACCACCGGGTATCACACCAGAAGCGTCCCCTCCTCTCTTCTATTTTGTTTCAGCCCTAACAGTTTGTCTCTATAACTTCCTGAAGAAATGCAATAAAAAGTGAATAAAATGTTCTGTGTAAACAAAAATCGTAACAATTAGACCATAAGTTCACCACGAGAAAAAAAAAAAGTTATGGTTTTGATAAAAAAAAAAAAAAAGAAAGATTAACAAACACAAAACTGTCCTCATCAGAAAGGGGAGAAAAAGAATTTCAGCAATCAATGTTACCAATAACAAGTGTAGTACATAGCATGAAAGCATTACAAAAATCTACAGGGTGGGCCATTTATATGGATACACCTAAATAAAATGGGAATGGTTGGTGATATCAGTTTCCTGTTTGTGGCACATTAGTATATGGGAGGGGAAAACTTTTCAAGATGGATGGTGACCATGGCGGCCATTTTGGATTGCATCTTTATAAACGGCCCACACAGGTGTATCCATATAAATGGTCCACCCTGTAGAGTGTTCTTTGACACAACCTACTTAAAGACAAATACCTTTGCAACATGCTGGTTGGAGGTTTAGCCTCTTTGATGTTAGACTCTGGATCCAGGCTCGTGCTGTCCTGAGAGAGGATTACAGTGGAGTTCAGATCAGCTTGCTCAGATCCAGTCTTTAAATTGAAGGTGAAACCTAATTTCCGGAAATCCTTATCATGAGCCATAAAGCTTCGGGTACTTTCCAGATTCTGGTCAACGCTTGCGACATGTGCAACCTCTTTAGTAATGGTGACAGTTTTATTCAACATTTCTGGGGTGTAAACAAGGGGGGTGAGCTCCTCGCTGATCGAATCATCCGCATCATTTCTTTTGGTAAGTTGAGTTGGTCCAAAAGGTTGAGAAGATTGTGGTGAATCCATTAGTTTTCTTCTGATCCTCTTACGAGGTGGAACTACTTCTACTGGCTTTGGAGGAAGATTTTCCTTTATGGCCATCAGAGGGGCATCTATAAGATGGAAATAAAAAGTTACAGTATGAATAAAAGTGACGTGCGCCATTATTTTTAGCATTTTCATTTAAATATGAAGGTTAAATGATATGTGGATTTTGTAATTTTTTTTTGGGAAGCTTCAGCAAAAAATCTCTAATCCAGATTATCAGACTATCTGACATCAATGTTCAATAATTCGATAACCTAAGTCTAGAAATGCAATGATAAAGAGGCCACAATAAAATGATAAAATACACGAGATGCAGAAAAATTGTGCCCCCTGTACATACACCTACAAGAAGCTATTAGGACATCCCATTCCAGATGGATAGGCATGGTTATGCAGTTGGTCCCGCAGCAGATATCTGATGGCTTCCAACCATCTGGGAAGGATTTGCTACAAGACTTCAGAGGGTGTCTATGGGAATTTTATTCCTCAGAAGAGCATTTGTCAAGCACTGATGTTGGATGAGAGGGCCGGGCTCACAATCTTCATTTTAGTTCCTCCTACAGGAGGTAGATGCTGTTGAGTTTAGTGCTCTGTGCTGGCAGTCAAGTTCTTCCTCACCAAACTAATCCCCATGCTTTCTAGATCATTCTTTGTGCACGGGGGCCTAGTTGTGTTGGAATAGAAACAGGTCTTCCTCAATCTTTTCCCACAAAAGGTGAAAACATAGAATTGACCAAAATGTATCGGCATGCCGAAACATTAAGACTTCTGGTCAATGAAACCAAGGGGCCCAGGCCAACCACTGAAAAATAAATCCATAGTATTTATCCCTCCTCCTCCAAATATTACAACTTGCACAATGTAGTCAGACAGGTAACACTCACCTGTTATTCACCAAACCCAGACTCATTATCAGACTGAGAAGAGTGATTTTGTCCCTCCACAGAACACACTTTCACTACTTCAGAGACTAATGGCAGCATGCTTTATACCAATCCATATACCAAAGTGCTTGGTGATGTAAGGCTTGCATGGAGCTGCTTGGCCATGGAAATCCATGCCATGAAGCAGCACAGTTATTGTGCTGATGGTAATGCCAGAGGAATCATAGAATCGTAGAGTTGGAAGGGACCTCCTGGGCCATCTGGTCCAACCCCCTGCTCAAAGCAGGATTCGCTAAATCATCCCAGTCAGATGTCTGTCCAGCCTCTGTTTGAAGACTTCCATTGAAGGAGAACTCACCACTTCTCGTGGCAGCCTGTTCCACTCATTGATCACTCTAACTGTCAAAAAGTTAGAGATATGGACTCTGCAGTTATGGAGTCAGCAGAACATTGGAAAATTAGTACACTCAATGACTCCTCTCTGTAACTGGTCTCTTACTTTGTGGCTGAATTACTGTGGATCCAAAACGCTTCTACCTTTCTATATCAACAATCACAGTGGATCGTAAAACATTTGGCAGGGTAGAAATTCAATGATTAAACAGAAGCGGAGAGTGGATACATGATGCTCAAACCACAGGCACTCCACATCGTTAAAATGAGGGCTACTGAAGTCACGCCTGAGGTATCAGAGGTGGCAATATTAAGAAATTACTGGCTCAGCGTGAAGCAAGGTGCATTGTTACCTTGGGCACGATAACCCCAACAGGGTTAAACGAAACACTAAGCTTCTCGTCCTTCCTGTAGGCATCCTATACCCTTCTCTGTGTATGTATGTATGTATGTATGTATGTATGTATGTATGTATGTATGTATGTATGTATGTATGTATATATATATATATACACACACACACACACACACACACACACACACACACACACACACACACAGTATATATATTATATATATATTGATTCCAAGCAAAGGCAGCACTGCATAGTTAGTTTTTTAGGTGATAGTGAATTTATTAGACCCATATATCAGGTGTTCTATTTTTCCAGCTTGGCTTGTGGTTAAAACTTAGATATCCTAACATCTTACCATTGATAATTGAAAAGCCACTTCGGCTACCCTTTTGGGATAATCGATTGTGTACTTCTGGAACTTCTTTCTTCATTACTGCTTTGTTTTCCATACATTTCCATCACCCTTGTCCTCTATTTGCCATAATATTTAGTAGTGCGCCCTTCCTATTTGGCTTTGCTTGTCATTTCCACACACCACCCTGTACAGGGGGGTTCGTCTTAGGGCAGCACACGGTTTATAGGGATGGTTAGGCTGGGGTCACACTGCGTTATGGCAGTCCGTTAACGCTGCCATTGACCCCCATTATGTGGCGCATCACGACGCATGCCGTAAAGAGGCACACATTCGCGATGTGCCGTCATTCACTGATGGAGCCTCGGAAGCGGGCTGCAGCGTCTGAGGCTCCGTAACCGCTAGCGCTGATGAATCATCAGTGTTAGCGGTATAGCATAACACATCGCGTTATGCTAGAGTGTTAACGCAGCCTGTCAACGCTATGCGTTGAACGGGCTGTGTAACGCAATGTGAACCTGGCCTTACGGGTACAGCTTTGTTTAACTTTTGTATCAATTTTGCCACAGTATTCTGACTGATAAGTAAGACTTAATTGATCTTTTGTAGTCTCCACATTTTTTATGTAAATATTTGATTTTTATAGCCTTGAGACATTTCTCTTCCCTGTGGTGCCATTGCTGACAGCATGAAATGGGAAGGTGTTTTCTTTAAGTAACTCCCTTTTATAGTCAACTGTCTGCTGGACACCTGTTTAATGAGTAATTACACTTATCTGTGGTTGTATCCATATTAATTAGAATTGTGTAGTCTAAATTTTAGCTTTGCTCCCAAGTCTTTCATTGGGGTGTACTCAATTTTACAGCATAGTCTTGAATTAATTTGCTAGGGAAACTATATTTCTTGGTGTACTATACAGTTGTGGCCAAAAGTATTGACACCCCTGCAATTCTGTCAGATAATACTCAGCTTCTTCCTGAAAATGATTACAAACACAAATTCTTTGGTATTATTATCTTCATTTAATTTGTCTTAAATGAAAAAACACAAAAAGAATTGTCCTAAAGCCAAATTGGATATAATTCCACACCAAACATAAAAAAGAGGGTGGACAAAAGCATTGGCACTGTTCGAAAAATCATGTGATGCTTCTCTAATTTGTGTAATTAACAGCACCTGTAACTTACCTGTGGCACCTAACAGGTGTTGGCAATAACTAAATCACACTTACATAGTAACATACATAGTTACATAGTTTTGAAGGCTGAAGGAAGACCTTATGTCCATCTAGTTCAGCCTATTTTTAGTGCAGCTGTTCTGCATTGTTGATCCTGGGGAAGGCAAAAAATCCACAGAGTAGAAGCCAATTTTCTCCATAGGGAAAAAAAATTCCTTCCCCTAAGCTGGGTCCACCATCTACCTATAATATTCTGTTATTTGTAACCTTCTATACTCACAAGAAAAGCATCCATTCCTTTCTTAAATTCATTCAGTGAGTTGACCATCACCACTTCCTCAGGAAGAGAATTCCAGAGCCTCACTGCTCTTACCGTGAAGAACCCTCTTCTATGCTGGTGTAGAAAAGGTCTTTCCTCCAAACGAAGAGAATGCCCCCTTGTTCACAGTCCTTGGTACAAACAGTTCATTGGAGAGATCTCTGTATTGCCCTCTGATATACTTGTACATATATATTAGGTCTCCCCTAAGTCTTCTCTTTTCTAGAGTAAATAGACCTAATTTTGATAACCTTTCTGGGTATTGTAGTGAACCAACTCCATTTATCATTTTAGTAGCCTGCCTTTGAACCCTTTCAAGTTCAGTAATGTCTTTCTTGAGCACCGGCGTCCAAAATTGCACACAATACTCCAAGTGTGGTCTGACGAGTGATTTGTAGATTTGTACAGAGGGAGAATTATGTTTTCATCTCGTGTCCCCAGACCTCTTCTAATGCATCCCATGACCCTATTTGCTTTGGTGGCAGCTGCCTGACACTGGGCACTCCAATTTAGCTTCTTATTGACTAAGATGCCTAAGTCTTTTTCTATGTCTGACTTCCCCAGCAGTTTCCCATTTGGTAAGTAATTGCAGCATCTGTTTATCCTTCCCATGTGCATAACCTTACACTTATCTGTGTTAAACCTCATTTGCCATTTTTCAGCCCAATTCTCCAATTTACTCAAATCTGTCTGTAGTTGCAAACTGTCCTCCTTTGTGTTAACTACCTTACATAGTTTTGTATCATCTGCAAAAACTGATATTTTACTGTGTAAGCCATCCACTAGATCATTAATAAATATGTTAAATAGTAGGGGGCCCAATACAGAACCCTGTGGTACCCCACTAGTAACCCTGGCCCAATCTGAGTGTGCCCCATTAATAACCACTCTTTGTTTTCTATCACTAAGCCAGCTACCTACCCATCTACACACATTTTCCCCTAGCCCAAGCTTTCTCATCTTACTTACCAATCTTTTATGTGGGACACTGGTGAAATGCTTTAGAGAAGTCGAGATAAATGACATCCAATGATTCTCCTTGGTCCATTTGAGAGCTTACATCCTCATAGAAGCTGATCAGGTTAGTTTCACAGGAGCGATCCTTCATAAATCCATGTTGATATGGAGCTAAACTTTTATTAACATTGAGATATTCCATAATGGTATCCCTTAGAAACCCTTCAAAAATTTTACCCACAACAGACGTTAAGCTTACCGGCCTATTGTTTCCAGGTTCCCTTTTACACCCCTTTTTGAATATTGGTACCACATTTGCTTGCCACCAATCAAAAGGAACAGACCATGCTTCTATAGAGTCTTTAAATATAAGGAATAGAGGCCTGTCTATCACATTACTTAACTCCCTTAATACCCGAGGGTGAATGCCATCAGGGCCTGGTGATTTGTCAATTTTAATCTTACTAAGGCGGTTCTGCACTTCTTCCTGGGTTAGGCAGGTAATACTTAATGGGGAGTTTACATTATCACTCTGCATTTCCCCTGGCAAATCCTTTTCCTGTGTGAACACTTTTGAGAAAAAAGTATTTAAAACATTTGCTTTCCCACATCGCTCTCTATGATTTCACCCTCATTGTTCTTTAAAGGGCTGACACCATCAATTTTAATCATTTTACTGTTTATATAATTAAAGAATAATTTGGGGTTTGTTTTACTTTCCTTAGCAATGAGTCTCTCAGTTTCCACTTTTGCTAAATGTATTTTTTTTTTTTTTTTTTACACATTTTATTTTTTTCTCTATAACTTTTTAATGCTTCTTCATTGCCTTCTTGTTTTAGCTTCTTAAATGCCTTGTTCTTGTTATTTACTGCCCTTTTTACATCCTTATTTAGCCACATTGGTGTTCTCCTGTTCCTAGCCCTTTTATTTCTGTACGGTATGGCTAGCTCGCAGTGGGTGTGTAAAACTGATTTAAATATTTCCCATTTATTTTCTGTGCTCCTATTTTTGAGGACATTGTCCCAATCAATTCGGCGAAGGTCCTCTCTAAGCTGATCAAACTTTGCTTTCCTGATGTGACGGGAGTATTCTCCAGAGCAAGGAGGGACAACAGGCCTGGGAACGATCCAACAGATTTATTGACCAGAACACAGGAACAACACGAAGGTAATTTGCAGAGTCCCAAAATAAGTCCACAGGAAACTGATTCGGGGGCACCTCCCGACAATCCTTGTGCCAGATCACAAAACCATAGTCCTTTTAGAGTCCCAGAAATCCGCCACGATCACACTAAGGCCGAGGCTTCCTCAGACAGCCTCGCCCTTCTCTTTCAGCATCCAACTCACATCTGATGGGTCACACATAAGTCCATTGTCTTGGGCTCCTGGGATCAGCCCAAGTGTAGGGGAGTAGAAGTTCCCACCTCCTAGTCAGTGGTTTGGTCCATCGCACGGCTCCGAGGTGTCTACAAGGATGTGTATTGTGAGTCCTCCCCCTGCTGAGGAGAACAATGGTGATTCCCCTAGCTGTGTTGACCCAAGCCTGAATTCAATTATGGTCTAGATACACAAGTCTTGTGGAAAGGAGACAGGTTACTTACATAATTACATTATAGTCCCAGAGACACAGGCAATGGGGAAAGGAAACATATTGTTACAGGTATACACAAGACATTGCAAAGTATTGGGGAAAAATACATATCATGACAATCCCTTCCCCTCCTAATTTGTGTACGTACTAGGGACCTCTGCAGGTCACTGGTTAAGTACACACAGGCATGGCGTAACTTACATGTGGCTTCATGCAGCCACGAATTGGCATCGTAGCTTACCCACATCATTGCCCAGGAGAACAGCTGCAGGCAGACCACCCATCACCCCAACCAAACATCGCCTGACCCCAAAACCAAAGTTCAGATCCACAGTGGCTGTGGGAATAGTCCTCCATTGTCCACCAGCCAGTTCAATGACAATCCCAGGTCCTCTATTAATTGCCTCAGGCCGAACCACTCGGGGATCAGCCAGCGTGAGGAAAGCCCCTGAGTCACAAAATCCAACAAGTCTTTGTCCATCCAGCACGACCTCCTGCAAGTGCTTACCTCGATGAGCTGAAGTCGTCATAGCTGCGGGTCGCACACCATAAACTCCTAGTGGTGCAACATGGGTGGGTGAGGCACTAGGCCAGTCCTCACGTAGTGGTGACACGTCTTCCTCCATGGCACTTGGCTGTACATAATTAATAATATGAATGGGTACAGGATCAATTCTCATTTGAACAGCTGGGCAGGAGGCTTGCAGATGCCCCGGCTGCCCACATCGATAGCATCTGTGCTGTGTCTCACTCCATCCAATGCGTCCTCTTGGGCGAGGAGTAAGGGAACCTGCCGGTCGGCTCCCACCTGAAGGTGCTGTAGGGGTTTGAGGACGATTCCTCCATGAGCTGGCTGGACATGAGGCCTGCAGATGCCCCGGATGCCCACAACCATAACACCTGCGCTCTGCTACTTCCTCTCCTCGTCGTATTCCAGAAAACGCAGTGGAAGCAACAGGAGGCACATTAACACAGGTATCAACACGAGGTGGTGGCTCAGAGGAACGGGGAACAATGGGGACAGAAGAACTGGGGGCCACCGGTGTTGTGGAGCTGGTAGGCCTCTCTCCATCCTCCAACAGAACTCTCCACCGAGGCTTGATGGTGAGAGCCTCATCAGCGAGAGATGCAGCTTCTTCCACTGTAGCAGGTTTCCTCTCACGCACCCATTCCCTGATCTCAGCGGGGCACTGGGCAAAAAATTGTTCTTTTAGGATAACCTGGAGACAGGTGTTCCAGGTTAAGGCCTCCTCTGCCTCCAGCCAGCGATTACATATTTGTTTGAGTCTGTGGGCATACATCTTGAAAGACACTTCCTCATTACAGGCTAAAGTACGAAACTGGGTCCTGTAAGTGTCTGGGGTCACAGCATAATGTTCTAGAACAGTCCGTTTAATCTCCGCATACTCACAGTTCAACCGAGGGTCCATAGCTCTATAGGCTGCGGCAGCTCCACCCTCTAAGAGCCCCACAAGATGTCGGACGCGCTCCCTTTCCGGGACTTCCATTAATCGACACTGATGCTCAAAGTCTAGGAAGAAGCCCTCAATGTCACCGGAAGCCTCATTAAACGGCTTGAAGTCTTTGCGGGACACTCTGGGGAGTTCCCTCATGGGGGATGCTGTGGGTACAGTCTGTCTGTAGCTTCTCGCTGCCTCCAAAGTGATCTCCCTCTCCAGCATTGCCCTCTCCTCCATCCTGCGCTGCCTCTCCTTGGCTGTGCGCATGACCTCCCTCTTATCTTCTATGGTAGCCTCTTCTCCCAGCAAGGCCATCTCCTCCTCGTACCACACAACCCACTGACTTTTTTGGGTATTTACCTCCGACTGCCGCCTTTCCTCTCTTTGCTGTGAGGATCCTTCCTCAGCATCATCTTGCAGGTGAACTGCTTCCAAAGCCTCAATCAGCTGCTCCTTGGAGAGTCCCTTGTAGCTGACTCCCAGTTCACGGGCCTATGAGTTCTTGTACTCTACGGTGCTGGTTCCAGATGTTGATGGGCCGTTGTCCTCCATTCCTTCTGCTCTGATCCCAGCGCTGCCAACCAGTTTGTGACGGGAGTATTCTCCAGAGCAAGGAGGGACAACAGGCCTGGGAACGATCCAACAGATTTATTGACCAGAACACAGGAACAACACGAAGGTAATTTGCAGAGTCCCAAAATAAGTCCACAGGAAACTGATTCGGGGGCACCTCCCGACAATCCTTGTGCCAGATCACAAAACCATAGTCCTTTTAGAGTCCCAGAAATCCGCCACGATCACACTAAGGCCGAGGCTTCCTCAGACAGCCTCGCCCTTCTCTTTCAGCATCCAACTCACATCTGATGGGTCACACATAAGTCCATTGTCTTGGGCTCCTGGGATCAGCCCAAGTGTAGGGGAGTAGAAGTTCCCACCTCCTAGTCAGTGGTTTGGTCCATCGCACGGCTCCGAGGTGTCTACAAGGATGTGTATTGTGAGTCCTCCCCCTGCTGAGGAGAACAATGGTGATTCCCCTAGCTGTGTTGACCCAAGCCTGAATTCAATTATCGTCTAGATACACAAGTCTTGTGGAAAGGAGACAGGTTACTTACATAATTACATTATAGTCCCAGAGACACAGGCAATGGGGAAAGGAAACATATTGTTACAGGTATACACAAGACATTGCAAAGTATTGGGGAAAAATACATATCATGACACCTGAAATTCAGCATTTTTGTAACCCCCTTCCCCTTGCAGCCAGTTGACATGGATTAAAGTTGACTCAACCTCTGTCCTGTGTCCTTGTGTGTACCACATTGAGCATGGAGAAAAGAAAGAAGACCAAAGAACTGTCTGAGGACTTGAGAAACCAAATTGTGAGGAAGCATGAGCAATCTCAAGGCTACAAGTCCATCTCCAAAGACCTGAATGTTCCTGTGTCTACCGTGCGCAGTGTCATCAAGAAGTTTAAAGCCCATGGCACTGTGGCTAACCTCCCTAGATGTGGATGGAAAAGAAAAATTGACAAGAGATTTCAACGCAAGATTGTGCGGATGTTGGATAAAGAACCTCGACTAACATCCAAACAAGTTCAAGCTGCCCTGCAGTCCGAGGGTACAACAGTGTCAACCCGTACTATCCACCGGCAACTGAATGAAAAGGGACTGTATGGTAGGAGGCCCAGGAAGACCCCACTTCTTACCCCGAGACATAAAAAAGCCAGGCTGGAGTTTGCCAAAACTTACCTGAAAAAGCCTAAAACGTTTTGGAAGAATGTTCTCTGGTCAGATGAGACAAAAGTAGAGCTTTTTGGGCAAAGGCATCAACATAGAGTTTACAGGAGAAAAAAAAGAGGCATTCAAAGAAAAGAACACGGTCCCTACAGTCAAACATTGCAGAGGTTCCCTGATGTTTTGGGGTTGCTTTGCTGCCTCTGGCACTGGACTGTTTGACCGTGTGCATGGCATTATGAAGTCTGAAGACTACCAACACATTTTGCAGCATAATGTAGGGCCCAGTGTGAGAAAGCTGGGTCTCCCAGCAGGACAATGACCCAAAACCCACTTCAAAAAGCACTAGAAAATGGTTTGAGAGAAAGCACTGGAGACTTCTAAGGTGGCCAGCAATGAGTCCAGACCTGAATCCCATAGAACACCTGTGGAGATATCTTAAAATGGCAGTTTGGAGAAGGCACCCTTCAAATATCAGGGACCTGGAGCAGTTTGCCAAAGAAGAATGGTCTAAAATTCCAGCAGAGCATTGTAAGAAACTCATTGATGGTTACCGGAAGCGGTTGGTCGCAGTTATTTTGGTTAAAGGTTGTGCAACCAAGTATTAGGCTGAGGGTGTGAATACTTTTGTCTGGCCCATTTTTGGAGTTTTGTGTGAAATGATCAATGTTTTGCTTTTTGCTTCATTCTCTTTTGTGTTTTTTCATTTAAGACAAATTAAATGAAGATAATAATACCAAAGAATTTGTGTTTGCAATCATTTTCAGGAAGAAACTAAGTATTATCTGATAGAATTGCAGGGGTGTCAATACTTTTGGCCAGGGTGGATAAAAATCAATGTTTAAAAAAAAAAAAAAAAAAAAAAAAAAAAAAAAAAAAAAAAAAAAAAAAAAATCGGATTTTTTTTCAATAAACTGCTTTTTGAGGAAAATATTTTACCATCCAAAGGTTCTTCCATCATGAGATAAAGCGGAGTTGTTTAACTCAGTAGAATAAAGGCTGTATATGTGTAACATTCACAATGCCATGCTCTTCCAGAGGTTTCTGTAGGATTAGTGGGCAGTTTCTCTCCTATATTATCACAGACGCTCGCTTTACTTACGCAGTTCTCAAAACTGAATTTGACTCCGCAGAGGTCCCAGCCTCTTCTTCACGGCAAAAATGTTACAACATGAACAGAGTTGAGAAAAAGACCTTAATCCTATTGTTCTACAAACCTATGAATACAGAATCAACCCCTTCAGTGCCAAGTCCAAGAAGTTAGACAATATGTTTCTGATTGTTTGGAGTGGAATAGATCTGCACAACACAAGAAGAATGTGAATCTAAGTGTGAGGAGGAGGAAGGGCAAGCAGACAAGAAAATGAAAGTGAAACTTTGAGCACAATACTGCAGCATAGCCACAGACAGACAAGTCTGGATCTGTTTGTGTGTACGATCTGAGGTTTATTACATTCTTTCCTTATAATGGCAGCAGGCCGTAAAAGAGACCCAGTTTGGGAATATTTTAATGAAGCTCCTTCGGTAAGGCAGGCATGCAAAATGCAAACGATGCAACAAAGAGATGCAAGGCCTGGTGGCGCGAATGAGGCAACATCATGAGAAGTGCGGTGATGAAGATGACCAAAGAAACACTTCTGAACAGGCAGGATCTTCAGGTTGGTAAACATTTTTATTGAATCCTATTTCTAAAGACTGGACTTTCATGTGTGAGAAAAATTATATTTCTTATTATTACTGCATGTTACTGTCATTTGGTACAGTTATGAAGAAAAACAAATATTCCTTTTGGGGCAGGGGCAGTGATGTGTTGTGTACAATAAGCAGAAATTGTATAAACAATAAAATAACAGCATTGACTTTTTTTGTTTAGGGGAATTCATGGATTCTGGAAACTATCCACCTCCAAGATCATCATCATCCTGTTCTACAGTTTCAGAGTTATCCATCCAGGATAGTGCTTCATTAGCAGCAGCAGCATCATCATCAGACACCCACAGCCACATATCGCCATCACCCAAAAGGAAGAAAAAACCTTTACCTCCTGGAACCACCATAGATAGGTTTGTGATAAGAACTAGCAGATTAGAAAAAGAGTTGATTGATGAAAAAATTGCCCAGTTTATTTATGCAACGAACTCTTCTTTCCGTCTGACTGAGAACCCACATTTCATTAATATGGTTCAGTCACTGAGACCAGGATACAGTCCACCCAGCAGAGCTGATGTTGCAGGGAAACTGCTGGATCAAGTGTATGACAGAGAAATGGAGCAATGTGCAACAGCTCTGGAGGGTAAAATTGTTAACCTAAGTATTGATGGGTGGAGTAATGTCCACAATGATCCTATTGTATGTGCTTGTATAACAACAGAAGAAGGTAAAGTCTTCCTTGCACAAAGAACTGATACATCAGGAAATGCACACACAGCAGAATACTTACAAGAAGTGGCAGTAAAAGCTATAACGACATGTGAACAAAAATTCAAATGTCTAGTACGCAGTTTGGTCACTGACAATGCTGCAAACGTATCCAAGATGAGAAGAGATTTAGAAGAGCAGGGAGGGAATACAAAGCTGCTAATAACATATGGTTGCAGTGCTCATTTGCTGCACCTCTTAGCCAAAGACTTAAGTGTTCCAGAAATAAAGGCTAATGTTGTTGAAATTGCTAAATACTTCCTTAATAATCATTTTACCGCAGCAGCTCTGAAAAGGATGGGTGGAACCAAGTTAACGCTCCCACAAGATGTTAGATGGAACTCTGTGGTGGACTGTTTTGAGCAGTATATCAAAAACTGGCCTATTCTGATGACACTTTGTGAAGAAAATCGAGATAAAATAGATGGCACTGTCACGGCCAAAATCCTCAACATTGGGCTTAAGAGAAATGTTGAACATATGCTGAGCTTCCTGAAACCCATCTCTCAAGCTTTAAACAAAATACAGAAAAATAGCTGTTTTATTGCGGATGCTGTTGAAATTTGGAAGGAACTGAGTGAACACTTAAAAACAGAACTACACATGGACAATTAAATTACAAGCAGTAAACAAACGAATGGGACAAGCACTGACTCCAGCTCATTTTTTGGCAAATATTGTCAATATCCAATATCAGGGTCAAAACCTAAGTGCTGAGGAAGAGGAGTTAGCTATGACATGGGTATCCAGCAATCATCCATCTTTAATGCCAACTATAATAAACTTCAGAGCTAAGGGGGAACCATTCAAGAAATATATGTTTGCTGAAGATATTTTAAGGAAGGTCACACCAGTAAACTGGTGGAAGTCACTTAAGCGCTTGGATTTAGAGACTGTTCAAGTAATGATTTCACTTTTAACAGCAGCAGCTTCTTCTGCAGGCGTTGAAAGAATATTCTCTTCCTTTGGACTCATTCATTCTAAATTGAGAAATCGGTTGGGACCCAATAAAGCAGGAAAGCTTGTTTTTCTTTTCCAGATTATGAATAGGAACAAAGAAGAAGATGATGATGAAGATGACGACAAGTGAGCTATAGAGGACAGCAGGGACAGTAGTATTTAAGTTTTTCATGTGTCGGCTGGGCTGACAGTCTAAGTTTCTTAAAATATATATATATTTTGTTTAGCCAAATTAGTTAACAAACATGGATGTTTGTTTAAGCAAATAACTTATGCTGTAATGTTGTTATTGTTTCAGTTGAATAAATCTATTTAAATTGTTATTAAGGTCAGGATTATTTTTCTCCTTCCTAAGTACAACAGAACAGTGGTGTCCAAATATGAATGATTAACCCATTAAACTGGGGAGAAAAAAGTAATATAAAAAGTGATTCTAAAAATCTTCATCTATTTGCATGTTAAAGTAGCAAGAACTAGTTTAGGTAGAAACTTTGATTTAAATCACTGATTTAAATCAAGCCTTACTGACTAGTGATTTAAATCGTGATTTAAATCAGTTAGATTTAAATCAAATCCACCCTGCTTTTGGCCACAACTGTAATATTCCTCTGTTAATTGTTACCGGTGGGTCGGTTGTGCCCTGGTCTTTACTATGGATTGGGACGCACGTGAGGCCGCATGACGGGCCCAATCTTCTAATATATTTGTTCATACAAAATCTCCTTCCGACAATTCTGATTTTACTAAACTCACTTCAGAAGTTACCTCAGCTCATAAGCTAGGCATCCGCCTGTGGTGGAACATTAGGAGTTTAGAAGAGTACAAAAAGGCAGGTATTGTTCCACGGGGTCTTAGAGTTCAGATATTTCCAGCCTGGGAACCTTCTCCATCCATTAAAACAGATGTGGGAACAGAGATTGTTACAATGCTATAGGCACAATTATCAATATGTTGCTGGACCATGACAGACAACTCTTTACCTTCACCAAAATCAATATCAAAGAACTGGAAGTTAAACTCCTTGCCTTTGATGAGATTCAGCTGGTAACACCATTTAAACAGAAGCTTAAAGAAACCTTGGATAGGTTCAAGAAGGACATTATTTCTAGGAAACAGAAAAATACCAGAGAGACGGGATAGATTTTGAAAACCAGACTGCATTCAAATGGAGGCATACTGGCAATTCTCACCAGGCCATGCTGCTAGCCCCAACAAGAGGAACATTACCCACAGTACCAACCCCGGGGACAACTAGTTCTAGTGATTTTTTGTCTTCTGGGGCCAGCGATCTCAATACCGGACCAGACTCGGGAGGAGACACCAGAAATCTAAGAAAGCGACAAGTCGGGCACAGGGGCCCTTCACCACCTTACTGGCACAACCACAGGACCAGAAGCTGTTAGTCCAACCAGACAATGTTTCCTTTTTGATCCCCCACAGCACAGGTACCATTGACTTCTTTGCAAATCATAAATCTGTCTAACAATATTTTGTCGCTGGATGAAATCTGCTTTGCAAAAAGGCTTAACTTTCTCTTCTACCCAAACCCCTGAAAAATTTGAATTAATCAAGCACTTGTTTCTCTTCTGTAGAAAGCTTTTCCTACAGGTCATTCACAGACAACCAGACACCATACACACAACCACGGCAGAAAAACGACAAGCATTCCAGGACCTTCTGCAAGAAAACGCCAAACAGCTAGGAGACCCTTTCCATACAAGAAAAAGTCTAACAAGTCCCCCTCATTCTCCCTGGTTTCTGCAGTTAAAATATTTTTTTGAATTGGTTAAAAGGGACATTTCTGCCATGCCTACCTTACTTGAGAGAAAAGCCATTATCTTGCTTAAGAATAACCAATTCTTAATTAGAGAAGCGGACAAGGGAGGTAACGTATAAATTGTACAAAATTACTGTAGATCATGCATTAGTAATTATATGGCCATATGCATTTTGTGTGTTCCCATCTTACATAGGCTATTGGATATTATTATATTATAACAACTAATTGTTTGTTTCCCAATTTGTGCAGTGTACTGACCAGATGTATTTTTCTGGGGTGTAGTACTTGTAATTCCATTATCTTACTGTATCCTCACATCTAGACAGGGGTTTTGACACTTGGTTTTAAATTCTTTAATGTTAGTGCTTTTTTGTGTCAATAAAATGGTCTTTTGCTATTTTATATTTAGGTGTGCGCAGTATATATGTATTGGCCTCTCTTTCTGCATTACTACTTTTGGAACACAGAAATCAGTATTGTATTCTGTTTAATATTTTATGGTCTGCGCTGTACGGATGCTCAAGGGCCAGAGCTCTCACTGGTCCCTGCTGCACGCGGTCTGTTCCCGCCAAGTCTGCCTGTTTCCGTGCGCTTTGTAGCTGTACCCCCTTAACCACGCCCCTTGCTTCTGCATGCAAGGATTGGTCCTGTCCCTCAAGCTTTCCCCCGGACAACAGACGAGACAGCCCTAACAGTTCTGGAAACGGCATAGAACAGGTACCCGCGGCACGGTCCTTCTCAGGGCTGTGGAGTCGGTAAGCCAAACCTCCGACTCCAATTCCTCAATTTCCATTACTCCGACTCCACGACTCCCTCATACCAAGGATGTGGAGTCGGTAAGCCAAACCTTCGACTGACTCTTCAATTTCCATGACACCAACTCCGACTCCACCAAAATGGGCTCTGCCTTCACAGTCCTGCTTCTTCTTACACATACAAGGATAGGGATGAAGATTCATGCATACCAGGATAGGGATGAAGAGCCATGTATACCAGGACAGGGATGATTAGCCATGCAGACCATGATGGGGATGAGGGGGTCACGCAGACCACGCTGGGGATGAGGGGGCCATGTAGACCAGGATGGTGATGAGGGGGCCATGCAGACCAGGATAGGGATGAGGGGGCCATGCAGACCAGGATAGGGATGAGGGGGCCCTGCAGACCAGGATAGGGATGAGGGGGCCCTGCAGACCAGGATAGGGATGAGGGGGCCCTGCAGACCAGGATAGGGATGAGGGGGCCCTGCAGACCAGGATAGGGATGAGGGGGCCCTGCATACCAGGATAGGGATGAGGGGGCCCTGCATACCAGGATAGGGATGAGGAGCCATGCATACCAGGATAGGGATGAAAGGACAATGCACACCCGGCTTATACTCGAGTCTAAGTTTTCCCAGATTTTTGTGGCAAAATTAGGTGCCTCGGCTTATACTCGTGTCGGCTTACACTCCAGTATATACGGTAAGCATTTGATTCTGTGTCCTCCCTCTTTTCTCACATGTCTTTTGGAGTTGCTTCAGGCCATTTATATACAGTTAGAGATTGCTTGATGGCTATTTTTTGAGAAATGCTTTTCTGGATTGTATATGTCTAAGTGTCTGATATACACCACCTTTCAAGAGGTGTGCCCAAATACTTTTGTCCATATTCTTTTGTCCATATTGTGTATATATGTCCACATGACTATTTTAGGAGGGGGGAATTTTAATCAGCTGCCTTCTCTCAATGACCTGGTTCTGATCTTGTGAAATGATTATTTATACAGTTGTGCCAGATATCAAGAACTCACTTCTCAGACTTGTGATTCAATTTATTTAAACTTCCCCTCTTATTAGTGTTTTAGCCCTTTGACAATAAGTGATTTGTACACAGCAATCTACATGAAAAGACAAACTGGACAGCACAGAATGATTTCTGAGGTGGTGGGAAGACAGGCCACAAGAACCCCTCGGAGTCTGGTCTGTGTGTGCCCAAACAAGACTTGTCTGAAAAGTGCTATATTACAACCTAAAGAAAAATGAAATTAAAACCCCACAGCTTTTTATTTCAGTTAATAGATAATATTTCATGAAACAGAACAAGAATTTTTTTTTAAATCAGAAACAGATTTTAGGTTTAGTGCATGGAAGTAATAGAACATTTCAGAGTAAAGCTGGTATGAAACCAGCAGAAACACGGAGCTGAAGCAGAAGTTTATGTTGCACTTCCCGGTACTGCACAGTCTAACATTATTCCTACTCACAAAAATAAGAAAACGCTGTACAGCATGGGCAAATGAGGCAGCAGGTACAAATTCAGAGCCACAGGACTAAAGAGAGGTAAAATTATACACTTATCCCTAATTACAGGAGCGGACACAGACAGAAGGGGGCTCCATGTGCAAGAACAATGTAGAGTAATAGCTCATCTTCATGCACCATTTCACCAACTTTGCAAGTGGCATTTGCCCCCTTACTTTATGGGCCCATGTGGCTGCACCAATGGTATGTCCGTCCCTGCCTAATTGTATTCATATGTGCCCCAATTACATAGCCGCACTGAAAAAGCCAACCCCGTCGTGAAGGATCAACCCTCATACGCTCTTAAATATCCCCTACTGTGACATCCCCAAAACCATGCCACATATTCCAATGTTCATCAAGGGACTTACAAAATCATTAGACGAGCAAGCAAAAAATGAAACCATGGGTAAATGAAGATAGAATAGATTTGTTTGATAGACAGACTTTCAAACAAGATGAAGAAGGTAACAAATCACCAGGTCAGCAATACAACCACTTATAGTATTCCCTCCTCAGTAGAAGAAGCATCTTCTTAATGGCAAATTATTTGGCACCCAATAAGTTAAGTTTAAGTTAACTCCAAGTGCGTGTCATCAGTTTTTGGCTTCACTTTTCCCTATAGGATGCTGCTCAATCATAAGCAGGCAGGAGAAGTGTTAAAAAATGCCCTGACTGGTCAAAATCATACAGGGGTAAAAGAACACCCCCCCCCCCCCCCCAGTGAAAATAATAAGATAGTAGATTACTTGACCAATTTTTTTTGCATTTGTGTTTATGGTTCGCTATTTTCCTGACTGGTCTTAGTGTATATATCCAGCAGGTATGTGTGTATGTACTAGTCTTATATTGCACCATTGTATATGTGCATATATTCCTCTCATTTACATGTATATACATATGCCATCTGCTTATTCCTTATTCTAGTTACATAATTGCCAGTATCTCTCCAATGGAGAGGAAGAATACACTGCGTGCAGAATTATTAGGCAAGTTGTATTTGAGAGGATTCTTTTTATTATTGAACAACAACTATGTTCTCAATCAACCCAAGACTCATAAAAATCAAAGCTTAATTTTTTTGGAAGTTGGAGTGTTTTTTTTTTTTTTAGATTTGGCTATCTTAGGAGGATACCTGTTTTTTTCAGGTAACTAATACTGTGCAGAATTATTAGGTAACTTAATAAAAACCAAATATATACCCATCTCACGTGTTTATTTTCACCAGGTAAACCAATAGAGCAACACAAAATTTAGAAATAAACATTTCTGACATTCAAAAAAAAAAAAAAAAAACAGTGACCAATATAGCCACCTTTCTTTATGATGACACTCAAAAGCCTTCCATCCATAGATTCTGTCAGTTGCTTGATCTGTTTACGATCAACATTGCGTGCAGCATCCACCACAGCCTCCCAGACACTGTTCCGAGAGGTGTACTGTTTTCCCTCCCTGTAGATAGATCTCACATTTTATGAGGGACCCCTGGTTCTTTATGGGATTCAGATCGGGTGAACAAGGGTGCCATGTCATTTTTTCTTCTTTTAGACCTTTACTGGGCAGCCACGCTGTGGAGTATTTGGATGCATGTGATGGAGCATTGTCCTGCATGAAAATCATGTTTTTCTTGAACGATACCGACTTCTTCCTGTACCACTGCTTGAAGAAGGTGTCTTCCTGAAACTGCCAGTAGGTCTGGGAGTTGAGCTTCACTCCATCCTCAACCCGAAAAGGTCCCACAAGTTCATCTTTGATGATACCAGCCCATACCAGTACCCCACCTCCACCTTGCTGGCGTCTGAGTCGGGGTATTGCCCCTCATCAGTGTGGAGTAGGAAACTGGCTAGTAGGAGCAATGCCTAGCATGTTTTTGCATCCATCCTCATTTTTCACAGTCTTTTACTAGGCATTGCTCCTACTAGCCAGTTTCCTACTCCACACTGATGAGGGGCAATACCCCGAAACAGCTGTCTGTGGATGGATACCATGTTTTGGCATAGGTGGTTTCCTTCATTGGAGACTGCCCTTCCCGTGGTTGTTCCTTCCCAGGGAAAGACCTGGCTAGTCATTGCTTGCGTTGAGAAACATGTGATGGTGTCTCCGCGGCTTGTGTTTTGCATGTTTTTGCATATTTCCCATAAAGGATGGGGGCATTGCTCTAGAATCACTGCGTTGAGAAACATGTGATGGTGTCTCCGCGGTGTTGGATGTTGATCTCCATGTGTTCATTCATCCTCATTTTTCACAGTTAAGATATTTCTTGGCCCAGTCTTGATGTTTTATCTTATGTTTCTTGTTCAAAGGTGGTCATTTTTCAGCCTTCCTTACCTTGGCCATGTCCCCAAGTATGGCACACCTTGTGCTTTTTGATACTCCAGTAACGTTGCAGCTCTGAAATATGGCAAAACTGGTGGCAAATGGCATCTTGGCAGCTTCACGCTTGATTTTCCTCAATTCATGGTCAGTTCTTTTGCGCCTTTTTTTTATCAACACGCTTCTTGCGACCCTGTTGGATATTTGCCATGAAACGCTTGATTGTTCGGTGATCACGCTTCAAAAGTTTGATTTCAAGACTGCTGCATCCCTCTGCAAGACATCTCACAATTTTTGACTTTTCAGAGTCCGTCAAATCTTTCTTCTGACCCATTTTACCAAAAGGAAAGGAATTAGCCTAATAATTAAGCACACCTTATATAGGGTTTTGATGTCATTAGACCACATCCCTCCTCATTATAGAGATGCAAATCACCTGATTTACATAATTGGCAGTTGGCTTTCAAGCCTATACAGCTTGCAGTAGGACAACATGTGTAAAAAGGATGATGATCAAAATACTCATTTGCCTAATAATTCGGCACACAGTGTATATTAAAAAAAAAAAAAAGCTTTATTCTGCTCTGCAGCTATTCTTACATCTTGTGTCCAGTTATCAAAGTCGTCACGGCTCCATTACGCCTTGACAGCAATATGAACAAAGTCTTATTTCTCTTCCCATTGGAGGATATCATTTAATGGACGACGCATTGGTTAAAATGAGGTCAATTTGTCAACATGAAGCTTCTCGTATAAAATACATTAGGCATTTTAGCCCTATTGACCAGCATGCTTATACACCAATAATATCCTCTCCCTGACAGAATGGGCCATTTTACCAGTCTTCGGGGCCACCTCTCTCTCTCAACACTTTCCAAATTGTACAGGGCATCTATTTCTGTACAGTTCATGCCATTCTCCTTTATAATAAAGGAAGCAAAGTGGACGAGTAGCACGTCACAAAAAAGCAAAAAAGATACAAGAACATAATACAAAAGAAGTAAATACACTCTAAAGGGAAAAAAATGATTGTGTGAATTGGTACAAAAATAACGTGGAAGAAGTTCATGTAGTACTAATTATATATACACTTATATAGACACTGATCAGGCAACCATATACTACATCACTTCCACTTATAGAAATCCGAACACAGCTTTTGCAACAACATAAAAAACAACTAATTTGATAACAAAGGCCATTAATCACCCACATCACATGCCAAGTATTACTCATATATGCAGCAAATCTCTACGACACAGAGGCAGGACTGCCTGGAGTAACTATGGCTACCTATCTGTAGTGTCAGAAGGAGCAGAGTGGGTGAATTTCAGACTCCTGGTCTCTGTGGTAACCTACATTTGTTCTACTAAATAATTATTAGCACCGTAGATGTGGCTGTGCTCGTTGTCAGCACAAACAGTGTGAAAAAGAAATCGATAAAATTGGTAAAAGTTTCAGAAGAGTCACAGGTACAGCTGTATCCCTGCTGGTTCCCCATGGCTGAGCTCTGGGCCTGGGGGCAGAGCTAAGCTCAGCTTCTTCCGAGGTTCTCTCTTTCAGAATCGCAGAAAAATTTCCAGTGAATGTGGGAATGAACTTACAGCAGCACAAAAATGGATTACTTTAGGTTACTAACCTTCAAGTATTACATTTTTTTGTGCTAGAAACTTTTTTTTTCTTCTTCACTTGACGTCATGATAAACGTCCCGAATGAATGTGTTATTGGTAAATTATGGAGAAGTAGATACGCCGAGGCTTTCAGCTTCAAAGGCCTACAGGGCGTCTATGTGCTAAACTTAAGGAGGCTACAGATTCATCTATTGGAATCAAAACGAAGAAAGGACAATAATAAAGTTAGCAAACCCTGATAGAGACACATCACATTCTATCCTATGAAATTTTGCTTGAAACACCCAGACAAATGGGGCGGATGATGTTATCTGGTGTCCGCCAGGTCTCACACACAGTCACTAGCATCACCAGCGCTTCCTTCCTCCTGAGAAGAGCAGAATACCTTTAAGAACTGTTGTACAATGTTGGTATGCCATTTTTTTTGGCACATTCAACTTAATAGATCTCTCATCATGGAAAATTAAGAGACTTCCCTCAACCACTTCTGGGTTCTCTTGCTCTAACAGATGACGACTGACTGCACCTTATCCCTCAATGGTTTCCTGCTGCACTAGAAGCGCGTATCGTAGGACTATATTACATATTTATACCTGTTACGATCCGCAAATGGAGGTAAACAGTTCTTTTTCTCACAAGGCTTCATGTAAAAATGAAAAAAGAATTATGGTGTGCTCCATTGCACCTCCAAACTTAGGAGCATTGCTTCTAGGTTAGAATATGGCTCGGCAAACCATGTCCTCATGCATGAGGTCAAATCGCGAACCATCCAGCACCTCTGCATAGAACACAAGCGTATAACCTGCCCTACCTAACAGATGCTCACTCCTTGCACTGCGGTCACAAGTACTCGGTGGTTAGATCTTTCTATGCCTCCTCCAGTGTGGTTTGTTTGGTCCAGTGGTTCCCTGCATCTGAATGTTTAGAAAGCAATGGGCTCAGAAAAACGGGTCATGGCTTTGGCTTACAGATTAATAATACAATCAGTACATTTTCAAATGATATCAAGATAATCAGCAAAGGGCACTCCAAGCCAATCCTTCATTTACACATTCCAATGGACATCTACATAAAACACGAACACTCTTTTACAATAAGCTACGGCTGTGAGCGCCAAGAAGGAATGTGATCAATACGTATGAAAGCCGAATTCCAGGCAAAACTTGACAATTCAGATGTGGGGGCACTTCCAATGGTATTCAGGATTTTTAAAAAATAAAAACAAGACTTTAATGCTTGAGCTCTTTTCACTAATTGCTAGTGTGGCTCAGAAATCCTTTTTGTATATAGACCAATGTGTTTATATCTGTTTCTATGGAGCATGTACTTTGGGCATATGTCTGGGTAGTACGAGTCAAATTCGTTGACTGCAGATTTCAGTATAAAGGGGTTCTAATCGTATCTGGTCAATGATTGAGACATACAGACAAATATGTCCAGGTCATATGCCGAACAGGCACTGAAAACAAGGTGTGAGTATGGGCCTTATATCTATTTCCCAAATCTTGAAGTTTGTACCCAAGTCAATATGTAAGGAGAATGAATATATACTCTGTGGAGGATTCATCCCTCCCTCACCGGAGAGTTGAGATGCCGTGCTGTAGCACGCTCTAGGATTTCAGCTATAAAATTAATTTTTTTATGGTTTCATTGCACACATGAAAAAAAGCAAACTTTGCAAGAAGTTTCAATAAAAAAAATTACCGTAGTTCTGTCGTTTGGTGTATACAGCGTAACAGATTTCAAGCACACTCTGTGTGGTCAGATCCGACAGTGAGATTCCCTTCCACCAATCTATCCCCCGATTTTAGTAGTGGAAGCTACAGCTAGGTAGAACTTTATAACTTAGATATTTTACCAAAAAGCAATATAGAAGCAAGAAGATCGTTTGGTAGAGGGAGTTTGCTGTCAAAAATGTCAGCAAACGTGCAAGTTAAAGTTTCCTTCCAGTGTTAGTGATGCAGAAGCAGTGGTATAACCCCCAGGGATTACTGCTCTACTCTAGAACACAGCACAGGGTCTACTCCGATTCCCAGCCCCCATGCCCGATCCTCACTGGGCCCCAAGCAGCTCCTTCATCTACACACCCAATGTCAGATCAGGCAGGAGAGGTCATTGATGGGAATCTGTGCTGAAGGAAGTATGATTCTGTAAGAAGACGCCCACGCTTTAACCAAAACGTACAAAGAATCCAGCTAGTGATTAGCTTTATGATATGCAAGTTAGCAAATTCCCTCTTGGCTGCTTTTGATGAATAGAAAAACAATTACTATTCCACATAGAAACTAGACACCTACATTAAAAATAATTAGTTTTATGGGACTCACAAACAACAATCATAATGGCCATTAGTGGATAATACATGTTGACTTCCAGACATCACTTTACTAAACGATAAACAAAATGTACAAAGGTATTTAAAAGTTTTATCTGGCAGGTTTTTTTTCTTTACTATTGAGCCACGTAACTTACCTGTAGGTCGTTACTAGCTACCTACCTGATCCGCGGTGAGCCCTTCTCTCCTAGCTCAGAGCAGTGATGTGAAAAGAAAGCAAAAAATTCTGCCGGGGTATGTAAACTTTCAGCCCAACTGTATATCATAGTCTTTGCCTCAAGTACAGGACCAAGAGGATACACTACTTCATAGATGCCATGGTAGCTCAATCACCGCACGCTGATTTTGACCACAATCAAAATGTTGATCGTGTGCCAACAGTTGTGAAAAAAGCAACCTTTCTGGGGATCCTGTTGGCACAGTTCTATACCATGTGGAGTTCTCAAAGGGTAGAGGCGCATGGGTTGTGGAGGCCTTGTTTGAGCCAACATCCCAAAGAATTTATGGATGGCATACTAGAAGACGTAATACGCATACTAAAACCAGAACTGCAAACCACACGTCAAATAAAATGTCATGAGTTTCCGCAGGAATATTGCGCCAAATGGGAAATCAGACAAGCATGAACTTGTCAACATGAGACATAGGACTAAAAGAAAAAAAAAAAAGAGCCGGCTGTCAATAAACAGGACATCAGCAGTCATGCACTGTCAAGAGAGCAAAGTGGAGCGGAAGAGAATTGGCTGCTCTGCAGATGTGACGTCTGCAGAAGCCATTGAATCACTGGCAGGAGCAGTCTGTGACAGATGACCGGTGGATGACTGCAACGGCACAACAGGCAGGTATGTAGCAACTATCTGCCTGTTAGTTCATAGGCCATAGTAAAAAAAAAAAAAATAGCTCTGTTAACATTAAATCACATAATTTGATATTTTGTGTGTACCTTAATAAAAGATTATCACTATTGATCCTATTTTTTTCCTACAAGTGCTACTCACAAAATTAGAATATCATCAAAAAGTTAATTTATTTCAGTTCTTCAATACAAAAAGTGAAAACTTATTATATAGGGTCATTACAGGCAGAGTGACCTATTTTAAGTGTTTATTTATGATAATGTTGATGATTATGGCTTACAGCCAATGAAAACCCAAAAGTCATTATCTCAGTAAATTAGAACACTTAAAACCAGCTTGAAAAAATGATTTTAAAAGCCGAAACGTTGGCCTACTGAAATGTATATTCAGTAAATGCACTCAATACTTGGTCAGGGCCCCTTTGCATCAATTACTGCATCAATGCAGCGTGGCATGAAGGCAATCAGCCTGTGGCACTGCTGAGGGGTTATGGAAGCCCAGATTGCTTTGATAGCAGCCTTCAGCTCGTCTGCATTGTTGGGTCTGGTGTCTCTCATCTTCCGATTGACAATACACCATAGATTTTCTATGGGGTTAAGGTCAGGCGAGTTTGCTGGCCAATCAAGCACAATGATATTGTTGTTTTTAACCCGGTATTGGTACTTTTGGCCGTGTGGACAGGTGCCAAGTCCTGCTGGAGAATGAAATGTCCATCTCCAAAAATCTCTAAAATTTCCTGGTAGACGGCTGTGCTGACTTAGGTCTTGATAAAACACAGTGGACCTACACCAGCAGATGACATGGCTCCCCAAACCATCACTGATTGTGAAAACAGCTTGGATTGTGGAAACAGCTTTGATTGTTTGCCTCTCCACTCTTCCTCCAGATTCTGGGATCTTGATTTCCAGATGAAATGCAAAATTTACTTTCCTTGTGGAGTGTGTCAATGACTGCCTTCTGGACATCTGTCAAGTCAGCAGTCTTCCCCATGATTGTGGAGCCTACTGAAACAGACTAAGGGACCTTTTTAAACGCTTAGGAAACCGTTGCAGGTGTTTTTTGTTAATTATTCTAATTTACTGAGATAATGACTTCTGGGTTATTGTTGGCTGTAAGCCATAATCATCAACATTAACAGAAATAAACATTTGAAATTGATCGCTCTGTGTGTATATAATAAGAGTTTCACTTTTTGTATTGAAGAACTGAAATAAATTAACGTTTTGATGACATTTTTATTAAATCAGATAATTTTTATTGAATTTTTCAACATACAACAAAAGACAACACCCAACCAAACTCCCTCTCCTCCCTCCTTGTTCCGGACCACATAGCAATTATCTCATTATGTTAAACAACATATTTAAGCTGAATACGGCAATCTGTACATACACTGTGTTTATGTGGTCTATGACTTGGGTCCAGAAATTCCCAATGGAACCACATGATCAAAACATATGCAGCAAATCGGCAGGGCCCGAACTGCATCTCAGACACAAGTCATCCTCTCTTACCCAAATTTTATGCAGAAATTTGGGAGTCCTGTATACCCGATGCAGCAGATATATTTGTGACAGCCTTTGTGCCTCACTAGTGGACAGCTGGGGAATCGAGGATAATATGTCATCCCACTGTTCATTGTCAATTACCCCAATATCCTGCTCCCATTTATCGTTAAGCTTCAACGGATGTTTATCTATAACCTGGGCAAGGAGTAGTTGATAAAATCTAGAAATTGCACCAGCGACACAATCCTGGTTCCCAACCAAAGAAAATAATAAATGATCATGGGTTCTAAGCGGAGTAAGGGACTCCTGTTTGTGCCATGCGTGTCTCAATTGAAGGTTCTGAAAAAGTACTTATGTGGTAGCTGGAATTCATCTCTTAACTGCTGAAAACTTTTATAGACTCCATCCAGCTGAAGTTGATCTATAAATAGGATCCCTGCTTGTCGCCAGGGGCTAAAAGCCCTCTAACCTGAATATTTCCAGCAACTTTGGGTTTTGCCATGTAGGAGTAACTGGAGTAACCCATCAATATGAAGGAGTTGCTTAGTTTTTCCCCAGGTTTTAATCATAAGGACTAGAGTAGGGAGTTTCGTCTTATTTTCCCCTCAAATAACCTGCTTCCAAAAATGAGAATTGGGTTTCTTCCCGTCTACTCCTTGGACAATGGAAGCTGTAGAGCCATGTAGCAGTTTAAGCTGTTGCAATTGTGAGGTTTGAAAATTCAGCCATGGGTAAGGGGGCAGCCAATCCTTCCTCCTCTGTAATGTGTCATATTCAATCCGAGCTGTGCCTTTTTTCCAAATTCATTCTCTGAACATAGCTTGAAATTTTGTAAAAGTGTGTCAGAGGAATCCACACTGGGGCGTTATGGATGACATAACAGCTGGGGCATGAGAATCATTTTAACCAGATTTGTGTGACCCACTACTGATAATGGTAATTTACAACAAGTGTTGATTTTTGCTTGGAATTACATGTATAGTGGATCCAAATTCAGAGGTATAAACGATCAAACATTTGTGGAAACTTAAGTGCCCCAATATTTAAACTCCTTCCCCACTTTAAGTCTTGTTTGACTCACTTTGGATGCTTGAGAAAGTTCATCCACTGGCATTAACATAGATTTCTCCCAATAAATACAAAGCCCCGAAAAATCTCCAAACTGGTTAATCATAGATATAGTGTTTAACAATGAATCCTCTGTATCTCCAAGAAATACCAAAAGGTCATCTGCATATAATGCCACCCTTTCTTCCACAGACCGATGCACAAAGCTCTTTATCTCCCCACTAGTTCGGGGTTTAATAGCCAGGGGTTCCATTGCCAATTAAAACAGCAGAGGGGACAGTTCCCCCATCACAGGTCAAAAGCCTCTGAGGTACAACCATTTATTTTAATTTTGGCACATGGATTGCAGTATAAAAGCTTGACCCAGGACAGGAAAATGGGACCAAAACCCATGCCCCTCATGATAGACCACAAGTACTCCCACTCGACGCTATCAAAAGCTTTCGCGGCATCGAGTGAGAGTACGGAGTACTGCCCTCTCCCTGGGCAGAGAGGAGTAGAGAGCGGGTGGGCAGGGAGGAGCAGAGCACGAACGGGCAGAGAGGAGCATAGAATAGCACTGGCTGCAAAGTTAAATATACACGAATAGCAGCATTTAAACAGCTAGCATAGAGGCACTAAACTGAAAAACCGGATCAAGTGAAGGTGTTTATTGGCTATTTTAAATTTTTGTGGAAATTGAAAAACTGAAAAGTGGGGCGTGCAATATTATTCAGCCCCTTTCTCACTCTGAAAGCATCAAAACTATGAACACATGTGGAATTATATAATTAACAAAAAAGTGTGAAACAACTGAAAATATGTCATTCTAGGTTCTTCAAAGTAGCCACCTTTTGCTTTGATTACTGTCTTGCACACTCTTGGCATTCTCTTGATGAGCTTCAAGAGGTAGTCACCGGAAATGGTCTTCCAACAGTCTTGAAGGCGTTCCCAGAGATGCTTAGCACTTGTTGGCCCTTTTGTCTTCACTCTGCGGTCCAGCTCACCCCAAACCATCTCGATTGGGTTCATGTCTGGTAACTGTGGAGGCCAGGTCATCTGGCGTAGCACCCCTTCACTCTCCTTCTTGGTCAAATAGCCCTTACACAGCCTGGAGGTGTGTTTGGGGTCATTGTCCTGTTGAAAAATAAATGATGGTCCAACTAAACGCAAACCGGATGGAATACCATGCCGCTGCAAGATGCTGTGGTAGCCACGCTGGTTCAGTATGCCTTCAATTTTGAATAAATCCCCAACAGTTTCACCAGCAAAGCACCCCCACACATCACACCTCCTCCTCCATGCTTCACGGTGGGAACCAGGCATGTAGAGTCCATCCGTTCACCTTTTCTGCGTCGCACAAAGACAAGGTGGTTGGAACCAAAGATCTCAAATTTGGACTTATCAGACCAAAGCACAGATTTCCACTGGTCTAATGTCCATTCCTTGTGTTCTTTAGCCCAAACAAGTCTCTTCCGCTTGTTGCCTGTCCTTAGCAGTGGTTTCCTAGCAGCTATTTTACCATGAAGGCCTGCTGCACAAAGTCTCTTCTTAACAGTAGTTGTAGAGATGTGTCTGCTGCTAGAACTCTGTGTGGCACTGACCTGGTCTCTAATCAGAGCTGCTGTTAACCTGCGATTTCTGAGGCTGGTGACTCGGATGAACTTATCCTCCGCAGCAGAGGTGACTCTTGGTTTTCCTTTCCTGGGGCGGTCCTCATGTGAGCCAGTTTCTTTGTAGCGCTTGATGTTTTTTGCCACTGCACTTGGAGACACTTTCAAAGTTTTACCAATTTTTCAGACTGACTGACCTTCATTTCTTAAAGTAATGATGGCCACTCATTTTTCTTTACTTAGCTGCTTTTTTCTTGCCATAATACAAATTCTAACAGTCTATTCAGTAGGACTATCAGCTGTGTATCCACCAGACTTCTACACAACGCAACTGATGGTCCCAACCCCATTTATAAGGCAAGAAATCCCACTTATTAAACCTGACAGGGCACACCTGTGAAGTGAAAACCATTTCCGGTGACTACCTCTTGAAGCTCATCAAGAGAATGCCAAGAGTGTGCAAAGCAGGAATCAAAGCAAAAGGTGGCTACTTTGAAGAACCTAGAATGACTTCCATGTTTCTCCTTCGCCTCATTGGGGGACACAGATACTGTGGGACGTCCTAAAGCAGTCCCTGGGTGGGATATTGACTCACCAATCCAAGCTACATGCACCTCTTGTTTAAAGGTGCGCCACCGCTGCTTGGAGATTCCTTCTACCCAGGCTCGCATCCGCTGAGGCCTGAGCATGGATATTATGTTTGGCAAATGTGTGCAGGCTGGACCAGGTTGCTGCCTTGCAAACCTGTTCCATCGAAGCCTGGTGCCTAAGTGCCCAAGAGGCGCCCACTGCCCGGGTAGAGTGCGCTCTAA